>NC_141687.1:766311736-767606279 GCF_964263255.1 Lissotriton vulgaris
CTACCTATCCTATAGGACCTTTGCTGACCTTGACTATCCCTCAGGTGCGCCATCCTAATACTAAATTGGCCTACATAATGGTCCGTCCAGCTCTGAGGTGCTATGTTTAATACCCTCGTTGTAGCCTGATTTGAGAATAGCAAATCAAGGACATGCCCCCCTTCATGTGTTGAACTTTCCACCATCTGAGTAAGATCCAGGTTTGTACATGTATGTCTCAGATCTCTCAGATGGCTATTAGCCTTCCCATCTTCCCAGAGATTAAAATCTCCAAGAATAATCATTCTAGAGTGAGCCAACATAAGGTTAGTAATAGTATCAAACAAATTCTGATAGTCTGTGGCGCCCCCCGGAGGCCTATAGTATAGCAAACCAGTGAGTAGGTTCCCACTTAAGGAGTATAGTGAGAACCCCATCACTTCTATACCCTCTACTTCGTTGATCTGTAGAAGTCTAAAATCCAGCTCCTCTCTAAAAATCACTCCCACTCCCCCTCCTCTGCCCATGGCTCTAGGCTTATGAAGGATTTTATAGCCACTAGGGCAGACTAATCCCAATACAACAATGGACTCTGCGTTCGCCCATGTTTCTGTTAAAAACAGTACATCAAGCCCCATATCTTCGATCAACTCTGAGACCTCTGTAGTGTGCTTCACAATTGACCGGCTATTAATCAGTCCTCCCATGAGAGTCTTTCCATCAACTCTCAAGGGGGCCGTGTCAGAAATGCCCTCTGTCTTACCCAGCTTCAGAAGTCGTTCTCTACCATATGTTATCCGCCTTTGGTCAATTTCCAAACAGGCAGCGAATCCTGCGCCCTGCGCCTCCGGGGCGCGGCCTATGGTGCGCCCGCTGCTCGCTTTCATTCCCCCCTTTAAGTATGCTGGGTAGAGGGATCCGCCGAGCAGCTACAGAGACTAGAGCGCCTCCCAAGATAGCGCCTGCCGGAGGCAGTGAACCTGCCTCTCCCTCAACCAAGATGGCGTGGTGGCTACCCGGGAATTCTAATCCCGCTAAAGTAGCGTGTAGTGAGGTAAAAAATGTTATTGTGCAAATATGCGGTTACTTAAAAAATGGCAATACAGTCATCCAGCAGTTAAGATTAGTTCCACAGTGATATTAAAAATACGGCGATTTATTTTTAAAAGTATGCGAGTTCATCTCTTCCTCTCAATGCAACCTGTGAGATCGCGATGTAGTATAAAGGCTAAGGTGATCCAGGTTTGCAAAGGGAACCAGTATAGATCCATTAGTTTGAGTGATGTGGTGTGTATATATGTGTGTGTATATATGTGTGTAAATGTGTGTGTATATATATATATGTGTGTACATATGTATATATATGTGTGTGTGTGTGTATATATATGTGTGTGTGTGTATATATATGCGTGTGTGTGTAAATATATATATATATATATATATATATATATATATATACGCTCCAACAGTCCCTCCCCGCAATATTCGGGAAACAGGAGGCAGCACTCCAAGGATAGAATTCACAAAAGTATTTAATCTCACACAAAGCGCTTTCGGCACTCGGCCTTCGTCAGTAATGAGACAATGGGAGGTTCCATCAACTTACATTTAAACACCCGCGTTGCACGAGTAGTAAACATAAAGATAGGACTTCAATCAAAATCGGCAGCCGCCATCTTAGAGTGGATACTAATGCATTGTGTTAAACACTATGTTCGCATTAGTGCATAAATAATATTCGAAATGCAATAAAGCCAATTGTGGCTACCATCACAACACAATACAACAAAATGTCATTATTAGTGCTGAATTACGCCCTGAATGGGCAAATCTAAGTTAACTCAAATTCAATATGTATCCGCCATCTTAAAACGGGTTCAATTATACTAATGTCATAGCATAGTGTAATAGTTGGATCAATTAATCCCAAAAGCCATGTGGCTACATTATTTACACTAAGCACATAATCCCCATATCTCTTCATGTTATCAAGGCCTGGATGGGCATGAATCAATCAATCATAAATTCTGCAACGTACTACAACCCTCATGGAATATGATTTTTGTTAAAGATCAGTTCAGCATTCCAATTAAAACAGACAGAAAACATAAAGCAATGATGCAGTCAATTATCGATAACTATCATACCAGATGCACAGCTAAATCCTCATGCATGTTAAGTCCAGTTGGCATTTTACTTAACAGATCTATAATGTATCGTGATTCTAATCGCCTTAACTTTAAGAGTCTATCGCCGCCCCTGACATTCGCAGGGACAGAATCCAAGCAGAAGAAGGTAAGTAGTTCTCTGTTGCGTCCATGCTCTTTATCAAAATGTCTCGCGACTGGATAACTTACATCTGCATTCTGGATCGCTCTCTGGTGCTCCAATATTCTTAGTTTCACCGGATTGGTTGTACTGCCCACATACCTTCTGCCACAAGGACATGTAAGACAGTACACCACGTAAGGCGTCGTGCATGTGAGGAATTTACGAATTCTCTTTGGTTCTTTTACACCTGGTATGTTGACTGAGTAATACGTTTACTTCCCTTGCATGCCTTGCATCGTCCGCAGGGGAAGAAACCTTTCATAGGTTCAATCTTAGGTTTGGGTTTCAGTTCATCATGGTGACTATGGACCAGATAGTCTTTTAATGCTCTGGCTTTCCTGAATGTTATTAGAGGATAGGAGGGCAGATCTTGCTTGATAACATTATCCGTCATAAGGATATTCCAATGCCTGCGCAGAATGCGCTTGATGTCTCCGGAATTCCTTGAATAAGTGGTTATGAGTCGAAATTGCCCAGTTTCTGTATTTCTTTTCTGAGGTTTTTCTTCCAGCAATTTGCTCCTTTCTAGATTCTCCACTTTACTTAAAGCTTGTTTAAGTGTTTCAGCATTATATCCCCTCGCTTTGAACCTTCGTATGCAGTTGCTGGCTGCTTTTCTAAACTCATTGTCCTTAGTGTTGTTCCTCCTTATCCTCAATAGTTCACCATACGGTATACTATTGACCAAGCTCTTAGGATGTCCGCTGGTCGCATATAATGTCGAATTGCCAGCGGTGGCCTTACGAAAGAGCTTAGTATGCAGATTACCACCTTCGATGAAAACAGTCAAATCAAGATAATTCACTTCCTTCTGGCTAATTTCTCCTGTGAATCTCAAATTGTTGTCATTATTATTGAGTACCTCCAGGTATTCCTCAGCTAGTTCAACTGATCCTTCAATGATGATAAACAGGTCGTCTATATAACGGTACCAACATTTCACCAGATCATTCCACTTGTTGTTGGTTTCGGACCAAGCCAACCGCTCCTCCCAATGCCCCACGAATAAATTCGCGAAGCTAGGGGCTGAGCAAGTGCCCATCGCCACGCCTGTTAGCTGTTTGTAGAGGTTCGTGCCAAAGAGGAAGATATTATTCATAAGGCAGAATCTTAGAAATTCCATCAACATTTTGTTATGTTCAAAGTACTTTACTGGCCTACTTTCCAAGAACCAGGAAATAGCTTGAAGTCCTTCATCATGCTCAATACATGTGTACAAGCTAGCAATGTCGATGACCATCATAGTATACCCATCCATCCAATCCATTTTTTCAATACAGTTCAAGAAATGTTTAGTATCCTTTAGATAGGATTTCAAATTGACTACATGCGGAGAAAGAAAAGAGTCAACATATATTGACAGGTTTTCAGTTAGGCTGCCCTGAGAAGCTACAATCGGCCTCCCGGGGGGATTCACCGGATTCTTATGTATCTTAGGTAGATAGTAAAAGGTCGGGGTTACTGGATTTAAGCATCTCAAAAACAAATGTTCATCACCATTCAGCATATTATTATTGTACCACTTCAATATCATATCGTGGTAATCTTTGATGCTCTTATTGTATGTGGATTCATTCACTCTCATATAAGTTTTTGGATCATTAAGTTGTCGCAGTGCCTCTCGTTCATACTGCAATTTAGTCAACAACACAATGTTCCCTCCTTTGTCCGAGGGTTTACACACCAGAGACGAATCATCACATAACTTCCTTAATGCTGTTTGTTGCTTATAGGTGAAGTTAGACCTTCCATGGTCTGATTTATATTTGCATCTGAGAGATTTTAAGTCCTGAATCACAGCTTCAGAAAAAGTGTCTATCGCATCCGTTCCCATTATTGGCATAAAAGTGGAACTCGGTTTGAAATTCGTTGCACCTCCTCTTTGCTGCACTTCCATGTGTGTCACCATTTGGGTGTCTCTTAGGTTGACAATGTCATCATCCTCTACCTCCCTTCTCAGTTCTTCCAGAGATCGAATCCCCGCAAGATCTTTACATAGCAATGTGCTTTCTTCCATGTCACCAGCAGCCGCTGGTTTAGGTAAGGGAGGTTTCTGCTTGAAATATTTATACAGCTTTAGTTTGCGGGTGAACTTGAACAAGTCTATGCGTGTTTGCGTAAACTCAAAGTTTCTTTCAGGGCAAAAAGTGAGTCCCAATTTTAAGATATTCTGTTCCTCGGTAGTCAGGATTTTGGGTGTCAAGTTTACAATAGTTAGATTGTCTTCAATGCCTATGTTTTCTTCTTGTAGGCACTCTTCATGCTTCTGGTTACGGGTGGCGAGCCTGCGGTGTTTGTGGCTCCAGCCCCCCCTCCTCGTCTTCCTCTTTGTGCTCTTCTTTCTGGGGGTTTGCCCCTCCCCCCTGGATATTGTTTCGTGCGCATTACTTGATACTCCTCCTGAAAACCCGAGGGCTCAGTTGCGTCTTCCTGACCGTCCTCGCTTGATGCCTCTTCTCCAGTTAGCGATGATTCAGAGGTTTCAGGCACAGGGATGCTTGTCCCTGATTGTTTTTTCTTTTTCATTTTCAGTTCTTTGCGAGGTTGGTCATATTATTTGGAGAAGTTAAGTACCCTTCCCATGCGGTAGTCTTTTTCATCTCTCTCAAATTTCTCCTCCTTTCTTAGTTTAATTTTCTCTTCATATTTTTTCAATCTTTTCTTCATTGCTTCACGTTTTTCTTCCAATTTGGGTTGATCTTGTTCTTTGGAGAGGTCATGTTCAATATCCTTGATTTCAGCCAAGGCTTTGTCTCTGTCAGACCAGGCAAAGCGTACCAATATCATCAGACTGCCCTTACATGACTGGGCAGTGTGCTCCGCCCATGCGTCCAGTAGCTGGGGGTCCGGATTTTCGTATGCAGGGATGGTGTAGATCCTCAGCCCCCTGGGCACACGATCCACATCAATATAGTTTTGAAGCGACGTTGCTTCCCACCATTTTCTGCATTCCCTTTCATAGAGACGTTCTAACGCAATCAATTTAGCATTCAAGTCAGTTGCGTTTTTGTCTGTAGTATCAGGTGCATCCCCCTGTGCCCCAGCAGCTTTTTTCTTATTCTTAAACATGCCTTCCTCAGCCTTCCGTCTCTCCGTTTCACAAAACAGCTTTAACGCTCGTGGTTACAGGCGTGACCACGAAATGTGAATCTATCCCGCCAGCGGTGTTCCAACTTTTACATGTATGGTTCAAAAGCGGTTAGTCTCTTACCAGGTCTAATCCAGGGACGCTAATTCAATTGTCGCCCTCGGGAAACGGCGTCCTTGTAGTGGAAAAACCGCTAGTATATCCAAAGTGGTGGTTCCGCGGTGCAACTGGATTATAAATAACAGCTCCACTCGCACCAGCCTGTAGCACTCAGAGGCGGGTGCCTGCCGGTCGGGGGTGCACCCGACAACAATGTACGCTCCAACAGTCCCTCCCCGCAATATTCGGGAAACAGGAGGCAGCACTCCAAGGATAGAATTCACAAAAGTATTTAATCTCACACAAATCGCTTTCGGCACTCGGCCTTCGTCAGTAATGAGACAATGGGAGGTTCCATCAACTTACATTTAAACACCCGCGTTGCACGAGTAGTAAACATAAAGATAGGACTTCAATCAAAATCGGCAGCCGCCATCTTAGAGTGGATACTAATGCATTGTGTTAAACACTATGTTCGCATTAGTGCATAAATAATATTCGAAATGCAATAAAGCCAATTGTGGCTACCATCACAACACAATACATGAATCTAGAAAGGAGCAAATTGCTGGAAGAAAAACCTCAGAAAAGAAATACAGAAACTGGGCAATTTCGACTCATAACCACTTATTCAAGGAATTCCGGAGACATCAAGCGCATTCTGCGCAGGCATTGGAATATCCTTATGACGGATAATGTTATCAAGCAAGATCTGCCCTCCTATCCTCTAATAACATTCAGGAAAGCCAGAGCATTAAAAGACTATCTGGTCCATAGTCGCCATGATGAACTGAAACCCAAACCTAAGATTGAACCTATGAAAGGTTTCTTCCCCTGCGGACGATGCAAGGCATGCAAGGGAAGTAAACGTATTACTCAGTACAACATACCAGGTGTAAAAGAACCAAAGAGAATTCGTAAATTCCTCACATGCACGACGCCTTATGTGGTGTACTGTCTTACATGTCCTTGTGGCAGAAGGTATGTGGGCAGTACAACCAATCCGGTGAAACTAAGAATATTGGAGCACCAGAGAGCGATCCAGAATGCAGATGTAAGTTATCCAGTCGCGAGACATTTTGATAAAGAGCATGGACGCAACAGAGAACTACTTACCTTCTTCTGCTTGGATTCTGTCCCTGCGAATGTCAGGGGCGGCGATAGACTCTTAAAGTTAAGGCGATTAGAATCACGATACATTATAGATCTGTTAAGTAAAATGCCAACTGGACTTAACATGCATGAGGATTTAGCTGTGCATCTGGTATGATAGTTATTGATAATTGACTGCATCATTGCTTTATGTTTTCTGTCTGTTTTAATTGGAATGCTGAACTGATCTTTAACAAAAATCATATTCCATGAGGGTTGTAGTACGTTGCAGAATTTATGATTTATTGATTCATGCCCATCCAGGGCTTGATAACATGAAGAGATATGGGGATTATGTGCTTAGTGTAAATAATGTAGCCACATGGCTTTTGGGATTAATTGATCCAACTATTACACTATGCTATGACATTAGTATAATTGAACCCGTTTTAAGATGGCGGATGCCTATTGAATTTGAGTTAACTTAGATTTGCCCATTCAGGGCGTAATTCAGCACTAATAATGACATTTTGTTGTATTGTGTTGTGATGGTAGCCACAATTGGCTTTATTGCATTTCGAATATTATTTATGCACTAATGCGAACATAGTGTTTAACACAATGCATTAGTATCCACTCTAAGATGGCGGCTGCCGATTTTGATTGAAGTCCTATCTTTATGTTTACTACTCGTGCAACGCGGGTGTTTAAATGTAAGTTGATGGAACCTCCCATTGTCTCATTACTGACGAAGGCCGAGTGCCGAAAGCGCTTTGTGTGAGATTAAATACTTTTGTGAATTCTATCCTTGGAGTGCTGCCTCCTGTTTCCCGAATATTGCGGGGAGGGACTGTTGGAGCGTACATTGTTGTCGGGTGCACCCCCGACCGGCAGGCACCCGCCTCTGAGTGCTACAGGCTGGTGCGAGTGGAGCTGTTATATATATATATATATATATATATATATATACACTGAAAAAACCATAGGTTTCAGGTCATATATGGTTATGAATTAGCATATAAAAAAACAATGAAATTGCTCCTATATAGTTAGTTGTACTAACTATATTTTGCGCACCCGCAATCCACTGCTGATGATGTCAAATAACACATCATTTATGACTTGGTAAGTGACATCACTGATGACATCTCAATTGACATCACTGATCACATCACTGATGATATCATGCATGTGATAATACGATGCACCTCTTCACACTCTAATATAACCTTTGATACACCCAGTGTTAAACACAGACTACCATTCTTATTATATATATATAATATTCTATCTACTCTCACTGGGCCTCCCTGCCCCAGTGTAAATCCACTGGGATTATGTTTGCATATATGTAGGTATTTCTAAAGCATGAACTTAGCTGGCTATTGCTGGTAGCGCTGTACAGGACACAAACGCAGTGGATTTACAAGGGGGCAGGGAGGCCCAGTAAGAGGAGATAGAAGTAGTTAAAGAAGTAAGAAATCAGCCTTTCTGCTGTAGTTTTCCTTGAAGAACTTGGTTTCCAGTGTCTTCTAAATTGTAGATTGGTTGATGGTGTTCTGATTTTAGAGGGCTGTTGTCCCATATCCTGGGGTTGTATGTTGATAAGGCTAGATGTCTCCTTCCTGCAGTGTTTACTCTTATGATTTGAGAGCTAGTCGTCTGGTGTTCATATATTTTTTTAGGTTTATAGTTAGGTAGTCGGGTGTCTTGGTGTAGAGGACCTTGTAAATGTTGCAGCTGATCGCTAAGGTGATCCAGGTTTGCAAAGGGAACCAGTATAGATCCATTAGTTCGAGAGTGATGTGGTCATATTTCTTCAGCCTCTTGATGAGCTGTGCTGCAGTGTCAACAGTGCTTTTCTGGGGTGCGAGGGTAGTCTCTGGGGTGATATTGAACTGGGCGTGGCCTCTATCTTGGTGAGACAGGACTAGGGCTTGAACTGTTATTCTGAAGTTTTCTTCCAAAGAGAAATCCTTAATTGTTTTCAGGAGACTGTTGGTACCTGGCTGTTTTGGTCTTGTTGACAATGTCTTTTTAAATTAGAGGTTGTAGTTGAGGGTGAATCTGAGGAATTTGGCTTGTTATGTCATTTGGGATGTGAATCCCATTAGCTTTGCATTGGAGAGGCATGACTGAAACATATATGTTTGACTTTGTTGGCAAGCACAAGGAATTTGGTCTGCATGGGGTTTTGCATCAGGTAGTTTGTTGATGCTATTGAGGCAAACTTGGAGTCTCTTTATGCTGTTGGATGTTGAGATTTGGAATTGGAAGTAGGTGCCATTAGCATGGTGGTGAATCTGGATGTTGATGTCTTCAGGTATGTCTTCCAAGGATTCTATATAAATGATAGAAATTATATGTGACAAGGTGGAGCCCTTGGGGACTTCCAGAATATGGAGAGTGAGGCATATGATACTTCCTATCTGAATGAGTCAGCTGGTGAGGAATGATGTAAACCATTGATGGATTGTGCCTGTGAAGTGCAAATTTTTACGGAGTTGATCATTGCCGGATCGTTGACGATGTCAAAAGCTGCAGAGGGGTTGAGCAGGACCAGGAGAATAGGGTCATTTTTATCTTTGAGGAAGAGGACATTGTCAGCTACTGGGAGGGTAATTCTTTTTAGGGAAAGGGTGTGGTCAGTTAAAGTGTGGCAGTTTTTATACTGTAATGTGGTCTGAAGACCGATTGATACTCTTGCAGTAGGATATGCTTGCTGATTTACTCCTGTAGCTTGGTGGGGACTGCCTTCTCGATTTTTCCAACAAATGGTAGGTGGGTTATAGAGAAGAAATTGGTGAGGTCTGCTGAATCTACTGTGTGCATTCTTTTTTTTTAAAAATGTATTCCGGGGGTGGCTTTTTTAGATTGAGACTGTCCCAGTAGGTGCCCTGGGTCAGGGATGTGTTGACTATGTGTGGATGGACTATGAGATCTTCTCCTTGCAGAGTCCTATGATGATGGAGGGAAGCATATCATCTTTGTTGAAGGTGGCTTTGAGTGAGTATAGAATGGTAAAAAAGTCTGTGTGGGGGACAGTGTTAACTAGTTAGTTGAATGGTGACTCGGCACTAAGGATTGTGTTGATGATGGTGATGAATGGGTGATGTTCGTTTTTTAGGTCGAAGCCTGCGTTGTAGCGCATGCGCTGCCGCAGGCAAGAGTTCTTGTAAACAAGAAGGGGCATGAAACCACGCCCCTTCTGCAATTGGCCGGCCTTGCGAAACAGAGGCCTGCCATTGGACAATGCCCCTGTCCGGATGATTTGTCCTGCTGTGATCCCGGCCACACAGGAGGAGGCATTGCTATCGTCCATAAGAAATCCATCCGCATCTCAACCAGCTCAGACGTCAATCTCGCCAACTCTGAACACCTTCACTTCCAGATCCACATCGACCCCAAGACCACACTCAGAGGCACCCTCCTTTACAGGCCACCAGGACCCCGCGCACAATTTAGTGAAGACATCACGGACTTCATCACTCCACACGCGCTCCCCTCCGAGGACTACATCCTTTTGGGAGACCTCAACTTTCACCTTGAAAAGAACAACGACCGCAGCACCACCACCCTTTTGGACAACCTCGCAAACCTCGGACTTAAACAACTTGTCACCACCCCCACCCACATCGCAGGTCACACACTCGACCCTATCTTCACCTCCAGCAAGCATGTTTCCTTCAGCCACACCACAGCTCTCCTTTGGACTGACCACAGCTGCGTTCACTTCACCTACATCAAGCCCACATCCAACAACCACCCCCAACCCACTCTGCAAAGAAACTGGATCAAAATCACCATCGACCAGATCTCCTCATCGCTTCTTCTAAAGCCCCCCGCCCACTCCTCAAACCCAGACCAAGCAGCCACCAACCTCACCCAATGGTTATCCAACAGCGCCGACATCCTAGCACCACTGAAAAAACGACAAATCAGACTAGGCAGCAAGAAGGCATCCTGGTTCAACGATGACCTTAAGAAATCCAAGAAACTCTGTCGCTCCCTGGAGAAGGCCTGGAAAAAAGACCCAACCACCAGCACCAAGGACGCCTTCAAAAACGCCACCCGCATACACCACCAACTAATCCGAAATGCCAAGAAAGCAGCCTTCAAGGACCGTCTAGATAACAACGCCCACAACAGCAAGGAATTATTCAACATCGTCAAGGATTTTACCAACCCCTCAGCCAACTCCAACGACATCACCCCCTCTCAGACTCCCTAGCCTCATTCTTCCACAACAAAATTGCAGACATCCACAACAGCTTCGACAACCAACCCGGAGACCAACCCACCCAATCCCCTGCAGGACCCCCCCCCCCCCCCCCCCCCTGAACATCCTCAATGACTGGAAGCCAATCTCCACTGAGGACACCATCCGTCTGATGAACTCTATCCACTCAGGATCCCCCACTGACCCTTGCCCTCACCACATCTTTAACAAAGCAGACTCCATTATTGCACCGCACCTCCGAGACGTCATCAACTGCTCCCTCAACTCCGCAACCTTCCCGGAAAGCTGGAAACACGCCGAACTCAGCGCCCTCCTGAAGAAACCCACAGCTGACCCCACCGAACTCAAAAACTACCGCCCCATCTCGCTCCTTCCATTCCCGGCCAAAGTCATCGAGAAAGCTGTCAACAACCAGCTCGCCGCATTCCTCGAAACCAACAAATCCCTCGACTCCTCACAGTCTGGCTTCCGAGCCAAGCACAGCACCGAAACCGCCCTCATCGCAGCAACAGACGACATTCGAACTCTACTGGACATTGGAGACACAGTCGCCCTCATCCTCCTCGACCTCTCCGCAGCCTTCGACACAGTCTGCCAGAGCACCCTTCTACAGCGCCTCAAAAACATCGGAATCCAAGGAAAAGCACTGGATTGGATCACCTCGTTCCTCTCCGGAAGAACCCAGAGAGTCCGCCTTCCACCATTCAAGTCCGAGGCTACTGAAGTCATCTGCGGCGTACCTCAAGGGTCCTCACTCAGTCCCACCCTCTTCAACGTTTACATGAGCCCCCTCGCGGCCATCGCACGCCAACATAAACTCAACATCATCTCCTATGCCGACGACACTCAACTGATCCTATCACTCACCAAAGACCCTAACACGGCCAAAACCAACCTTCACGAAGGAATGAAAGAAGTAGCCGAATGGATGAAGCACAGCCGTCTGAAACTGAACTCAGACAAAACAGAAGTCCTCATCCTAGGTACCTCCCCCTCCGCCTGGGACGACTCTTGGTGGCCAGAGGCCCTCGGAAAAGCACCCATCCCGACGGACCACCCACGGAACCTGGGCGTCATCCTGGATTCCTCACTCTCGATGAACAGACAAGTCAACGCCGTTTCTTCATCTTGCTTCAACATTCTTCGCATGCTCAAAAAAACATTTCGCTGGATCCCTACCGAAAGTAGAAAAACAGTCACCCACGCTCTGGTCACGAGCCGACTGGACTACGGAAACACCCTGTACGCCGGCACCACCGCAAAACTCCAGAAAAAACTACAACGCATCCAGAACGCCTCAGCCAGGCTCATATTAGACATCCCGCGTAAAGAACACATCTCTGATCACCTGAAAAACCTCCACTGGCTCCCCGTCAATAAGAGGATCACTTTCCGGCTCCTAACCCACGCACACAAAGCACTCTACGAAATCGGACCCGAATGCCTCAACACACGACTATCCTTCTACACCCCCTCCTGCCAGCTACGATCCTCCAACCAAGCCCTTGCCACTGTACCTCGCATCAACAAAACCACCATGGGAGGTAGATCCTTCTCCTACCTAGCAGCGAAAACTTGGAACTCACTTCCCACTCACCTTCGCCTTACTCAGAACCACCTAGCATTCAGAAAGCAACTCAAAACGTGGATATTCGACAAGTAACTCCCCACCCTTCTTCAAGCGCCTTGAGACCCTCTGGGTATGTAGCGCGCTATACAAATCTTTTGACTTGACTTGACTTGACTTTTCAGGACTCCGTGACCTGACTTCTGGTGTCGCAAACCGATTTCCAGAACCTTTGCTATGGCAACCACGAGGCCGGGCACGGAGTCCTGGAGGGGAGGGATTCAGTGGCTGTTTCCGACCCCCCCCCCCCTTTTTTTTTGTTGCACATTTTTGCAGTCATTCCTGCGCGAGGTAGGGGAGAGGCGGTGTTGGATTTTCATGGCTCGTGTTTTGTTTGCTTAATTTCATCGTTTTCTTATGTGTGTCTGATACGTGTTTCTCATGTCTGCTGTCTTATGCATTTAATCACGGTGTGTCACGCGTCTCTTTATCTGTGTGTCTACTCTGACTTCTGTTTATGTCTGTAGTCTGTCTCACTTACGATCTATCCTTTGTCCACTTTTACACCACTCTACCACTGGTTACTTGCCACCCTCTGTCCTTTTCTCCAACCCCACTCTCCTCTAGCCCTGGTTCTGTGCCATGCTCTGTCCTTTTCGCCACTGTCCCTCGTCTCTTCAGCTCCCCGCCCCCTCCATTCAGCCTGCCTTGCAGTGTCCAGCCTGGGCGTATGACTCCCCTGCCCCCCCATCGTGAACTAGCACCAAAGTCATGAAGCACCGCTTTGTCTTCCATCGTACAGTGGGGTTTCTTTAGGGTCGGGTCGGGGGGAGTCAGTAAAAATAAATCACACTGAAACGCCCTCCCCAACAGCTTCCCCCCTCCACACACACATGCTACCCTATTCTCGGACACTTTAAGCTCCCGCTCTGGGGAGCTGCCCCCTGTGGCTCTTCCTGTGCCCTTCCTACACCCCTCCCCCCCGCACGAGCCCAGCACCCCCACACACACCTTCTCCCCGTCCATCCCTGGAAGACAAGGGTCCGACTCCGCAAAAGGACAGAGGTGAGCAGTGGGAGGTGAATGTGAGAAGTCTGGAGGGCAGAGGGGAGGTAAACAGAGAGAGAGGGAAAAGCGTGAGTGAGAGAGGAGGACAGTCATGACTGTGGCGCGATGTAACTAGTTCTACCCACGTGTCATTGTGGAGTGTACGTGTAGAGTACCTTTGTTGTCAGTCTTCGCTACATTATAGCTATTGACGGAAAAGAACCCGCACTTCCATCGGCCCGGGTGTGGGGATGGTGGGGGAGGTGTTGCGAAGGCTAGGCAGCAAAGGCACAGAGGAGGTGGCCGTCCAGTAGTAGCAGTAAGGGTAAGAGTACAGTACTGGGTACAGCAGATGAGAGTGCAGTGTGGGGCACAGCGGGCGATAATGCAGTGTGGGGCACATTGGGTGAGAGTTCAGTGTGGAGCACAGCAGGTGAGAGTGCGGTATTGGGCTTAGTGAGTGAAAGTGCACTGTAGGGCACAGCGGGTGATAGTTTAGTGTGGGGCACATCGGGTGATAATGCAGTGTGGGGCACATTGGGTGAGAATTCAGTGTGGAGCACAGCGGGTGAGAGTGCGGTATTGGGCACAGCGTGTGAAAGTGCGGTATAGGGCACAGCGGGTGAGAGTGCAGTGTGTTGCACAACGTGTGAGAGTGCAGTGTGGGGGCACAGTGGGTGAGAGTGCGGTATTGGCCACAGCGGATGAGAGTGCAGTGTGGGGCACAGCGGGTGATTGCTGTCTTTAAAATACCTCATCTACTCAAACCGCATTATGTCGCTGACGTATAGGTGCAAGCATGTTGCATTGATCTTCGTGTATGCAAATTTATGGTGAGGGGCAGATTAAAACTATGGATAATGTGCTGCATGGCTAAATACTTATAAGGTCCCACAGGCGAGACCTATTGGCTATGCCAATGCTTGTATTTTATTGATTTTGCTCCATGCAGATGAGGTTCATAGCATTGCATCTGTGTGCTAGTGGTGGAATAGCAGAATTTGGATGGGGTTCACACACTGTTTCAAGGCCTCAATAGAAAACTTTGCTTCTGTTATTTGCTCTGTTGACTGGTCTTTCAATAGGTGGCTTTAACTGTGGTGATGATGGAATGATGGCTGGATCACAGGTTCTCTGAATTTTTGTGCTTTGCAATGTAAACATTTATACAAAAAACATCTTACACTCTTTCTTTTGTATATTCACCAATAAATCTTTTTTTATTGATCTTGAGTGCTCTTTCAGTGACTTATTTTTGAATGCTTTCTATTTACCATCTTCTTCATATCAGGCGCACATTATTAATTGTTCAACTTCTGATTCCATTTTATTCAAGAATACATTTTGGATGTTAATTGGTGACATCGGATAGAAAAGTTTGCTGTGTAATAGATTATTTTTGTCTGTATTCTATGTTTTTAATGATAGACCGTCTAACACAAAGAAGGGTGCATTTCCCCAGGGGAAGAAGAGGAAGGGAGAAGGCTATCGGGTCGATCTGGCAAGTCGACTAAAAGGATCTGGGGGGTATCAGAGTGATCAGATCTGAATTCCCTCACACACCCAAAAGGGTGACATGCTTCATCTTTGGGCTGCTGCTCAACAGGCTTGCACTGTAATGCCCAATGTGCCCCTCAATGGGGGCTCTTCAGCCAAGATATTTTGATCTTAGCCATTTGATGAAATCGAGTGAGAAGGGAGTATACGTGTAGGGTGGTGCCCAGTGATTAAAATCACCAAAGGGGTACTGATACAAGGGATCGGTCTTTGGTAATACTGTACCAAGCTAGCTTTAACAAGAGTGAATAAAGGTCAACATGTTCCATGCCTCAATGCCTGGAGGGTCAGTGGCATTTCTTCAGGACCAAGTACAAAAACATACCCTACAACGGATTGGAACCAGGGTAGTTGAGTGAGAGTATCCTGTCATAAATAGTTCTATTGCACCTTCTGCTGTGCAGGAAAAGCGGTATCCAACCTGTGGAGGGGAAAAGCAGAGTGATCACCTTCAGAGAGTGGTGCCAGGTTTATTGGCAGGTACTCGGATCACAATGTGGAGGTGAAATCAGAGTATACATAGGTGGCAAGAGTACTCATGTGGATCATGCAGTTACTGCCCTGGGACCTATCTCTTCTGCAGACTTGTAGGTAACGAGTGAGGTCGGGGACTGCATTTAAGGAAGGAAGGCCGGTGAGTAATGGGCCTACGGAGCATGACTCCATGTTTGACTAAATTGTAGTCAGGTGAGGCAGTAATTCATGTACGCAGCTGAAAGTATGTGGATGCCGACTCTAACGGTGGCTGCGGTGCACGAATGCATGGTATTCTAAATTGAAGTGGTGTGCAGGCTTAATTAATATGCACAGTTGAAAGTTTTCAGAAGGCCGAGCGGGCAGTGCGTATGCAGCCGAGCATGTGTCGGAAGTTGAGTGACTCCTACTCGGCTGTAGGGGAGGATTCGGAGTGTACTGTGTGTATGCCATATTTGGAGAAAGAAGAGCTACGAGTAGCGCGCTGAAGAGAGTAAAACACGTGGAACAAGACGTGCAGTACTCAAGTCAAAATGTATGAGTGTCATCACATAATATGAACTGTAAATGCTACATTTCAATAGATCTAAATATTACTTGCCAGTGAGCGTCTATACTCCAACAGGCCAATGTTGTCTGTTGTAAGGCGGTCCACGGAATAGCGGCCATGTTGGAGGGGGTGTTCTGTCACAGAAACTGTGCTTGTGAGTAGGATGGCACAAAAAAAGCGTGTTTTTTTTATAACCCCAGCCTGGTTTTCAACCCCTTATTGTGAATGTTTTCCCAGGGAAGGAACTCATAAGTGTGAGCCGGCCAATAGCGAGATTGGGGGAGGGGGTGAAATACATGGTAAGCAAGGTTTACCAGTTGAAAACCTTATCACGTACAGTATACAGTGTATATAGGTAAAGCCAAGAACCTAGGCCTATCAGTTTTATGGCCACTCAGTAGGCAGCTGTGATGGGGGACCTAGATATATAGTGTCTCAAGTGGGGCCAAAGTAGTATGTAAAAGGGAGTTTCTTGATGTTAATGTGAAGTTCTAAATTGCTGTAATGGCGTTCCAAGTAGTTATGAGGGCATGGTGGCGAAGAAGGGATGAGGGACCTTCCAGAATGATGTGTGTGGTAGGACGATCATGTAGCATGATTGTGTAAATCGTTCCATGGTATGTCATCATTCAGTCCCTTGGTGTGGGTGGAGAAGAGAAAGACCCAATGTTGTTCTTTTGGGAATAACGTTTGTTCATCCTACTGGGTATTAGCCTTAAGGATGGTCCATTTACCATCGTCGGGAGTATGTGGGTTTCCAAGAAATGGTTGCTCATCTTCGTGGTGCTGTGTTGCCATCGAATATTACTGCAATGTTCAATAATTCGGTTGTTTAGCGGGTCTAGTTGTCATGCCTACACAGCGGAGTAAGCAGGGACATGGATAAGGTAAATTACATTTTTGGTGTTGCAATTCATGTGGCACCTTTGTGTCTAGGTATGCGTGTGGTTCAGTATGATACTTTTTAGATGTCCCTGTAAGGTGGCATATGCCACATGAACCACAGGGGAATTGTCCCGTGACATTGGGGAGATTTTACAGTGTGCGTTGTTCAGATCTCAGAGTTTTCAAGTTCAAGATATTTATTGTTTCAGTTAACTAAAACCACACAAAATACAATTTCTAATAAAAAGCTGAGAACAACAATAGAGTTTTTTTGTAAATTCTAAAAATGGTAAAAATCTTTTGTTTAGCAATTGTTAGCACTCAAGTATGTATACATTATTTTATTAAATGGTTAGTTGGTCACTTAATAATACAGATGTTTACAAAAATGCATGATTAGTGATTAATAAGTCCGAAGCGCTAGTTAAATCATAGTCCGCTGCTCTTCATTATTTTCAGAATACAAAGTTCTCTCTCAAGACCAATCAGTCTTATTTAACATTAGCGTGCAGTAGCTCGAGATTCATTTTTTAATGCTTGCTCATGTATGGTGAGAAACTTTATTAGTTGATAGTTCAATAAGGTTTCAGTTGGGTCCAATCTCTATATGATTACAGATCTGCACGTCCTTGATCCTCTGCTGTTCATAGCGTATTTTAATAAAGTGTCTCGTACTTTTAACAGTTTAGGACATGTGCAGACTAGGTGAATGAAATCCTCTTTGCCGCTTCCACATAATCTATATTCTTTCGGCCCTTTGTGGACCTATGTTGGCTGATCCGCGATGGACGGCAGTTTGCCTAAACGCAGGGCCATTAGTTGGAACTTTTGATAGGCCGAGAACCTGATATTTAGATACGGCGCTGGGGTGAGTGTCTTATAGTTGGTGACTACCATCCAGGCATGTTTTCTTTTACTGAGGATGTTTTTGTCTACTAGCAGAGAGTGAAATTTTTCTTATTTCTTTATAGCTTGTTTGAAGGATGAGTACAACAAGCTAGTTTTCCAGGGCTCACCTGTACAAGTTGCTGATAAGGCTTTTTTTTCGGTATTGGTTGTAGGGAAACTTTTCTTCTTTCTCTAGTTCCTCCCACAGAGCCTTATTCAATTCAAATTCTGATGCATTTTCAGTCTATACCATTGCTTAATGGTTGTGTACATTCTCCCCAACGTAACGATGGTTACCCCAAATTCTAGTCTCACCTGTGCTGGGGATGCGGCCTGATGGATTTGAAAGACTCTTTGATATATTGTCACTTGTGATTTGCTTATCAAGTCGGCGTCTTTTCCATATAATGCCATACTGCCATATGATAATGTCGGTAACATTTTAACTGTTATTACTGCTAATAAGGGTTTAAATGATGGCCCCTTCAATTATTTTGCTAAGGACCTGAAGGCAATGATAGGGCGTTTGTCCTCCGAGTCATATATGCTTTTTGTTCCCTATGATTATGCCTGTTGTAGATGTAAAAACCCAGGTATTTATAATTAGAGACAGCCTCTAGTTTTGTGCCCTCTAATTGGAATTGCTGTTTAGCTGTCTGATGTCTACTGATCAGCATTCTTTTACTTTTTGCTGTGTTTATCTCTAACTTGTTGTCGGCTAAATATTCCAGCATTCCTAGAAGCGACCTTCGTAGGCCAATCTTAGGTAAGCTCATCAGGACTACGTTGTCCGCATATGAAAGGTGGGATAATGATAGAGTACCTAGTTTTGGAGGATTAGAGTTGGTCTTATTGAGCTTTTGTGCCAGGTCTGCCATGAAGAGGTTAAAGAGATGCGGTGCTATAACGCACCCTTGCTTCAGCCCTTTAGTGGTTATGACCTTTCTTGATAGACTTGAGCCATCTCCCAGCTTTACTCTCATCCATGTGTTGGACTAAAGAAGCAATATTCCTCTGAGTATTTTTCCATAGGATGTAACGGTCCACGCTATCAAAACCTGCCTTTAGGTCAACAAAACAGAGGTGCAGTTGTTGTTTCCGCCGGATATATTTGTCCGCAATCAGCGAGAGCGATGGAATGTTTTTAATTGTCCTGCACCCTTTTCTGAACCCTGTTTGATTGAGTGGTATCCGTTTTGACTTATCAGACCAGGTAATCAGATCTTCCAATATTAGTGAGGCGTAGTACTTTGTGTCTACGTCCAGAAGTGCTATTAACCTGTAATTGGACGGGGACGTTCTGTCGCTTTCTTTAAAGATCCGGGTAATTACTGATCCTTGCCAGCTTGGCGGAATATGCCTTTCATTCTCCACTTCGTCAAAAACGTTTTTTAGCCTTCTGCCCCAGAAATCTGAAGCCGATTTGAAGATTACTGGGGGGGATCTCATTTGGTCCTGGGACCTCATTTCCGCTAACCTTCAAGATTATTCTTTTTACATCTTGGTCACGGAAGCCTGAGTTTCCGGCTGTAGACCCAAAACTACACAGTGATCTGATGTCTGGTGTGCACCAAGAGGCCTTGCAGATTTTGATTGCATTTAAATGCAAAGTGTGGTGGGGAAATATTCAGTGACCCTGTGTGAAGTCTAGGTCAATCACAAGTTGCTGAAACTTTTCAGACACTCACCCCCAGTCACAGATCTGGTTTGAATCATCATCGTTCTTTAGCTCAGTTTGCCACCCCAGTTCAGACCCAGCCATTTGCAAATCACTCTTGAACCTATTCCTTATGGGAACAGTCCAGCCAGAACTGCCAAGCCAGGTCTTTCCTAGACTGGAAACAAGCACCCTGGGATCTGTTTGTGTTACCCCGAAACTGGTCCCAGGATGCTTGAGTTGCAAACTTAGTTCCAATGATAGACCACCATATATTATTTCTGTAGCTCACTGTTACATCCAAACAGTGGATAAAAATAGAACTTACTTGTTACGTAGATTTTATTCAGGCTTGTCAAATATTGACCTTGTTGGTATTCATCTGTTACATATCTATGCTCTTTGACCAAATGAAAAGCAAATCTATACTGAGCTACTGTGTGCATAGTTTGACTAGTCCATTATTTATAAAATATTTTTATTCTCAAAACATGCAGTTTAGTCAAGAAATTTGTACTGCATCTTATATAGGTTACTTTGTTGGACAGTCTGCTGTAATAAGTATTATACTCTCTCAAATGCTATTGAATTGAATTAGTGCAGAAACCTTTTGATGACGTTGTGGATTTGTTAGATCATTTTAGTCAATAAATACAAGCTTTTTTGTGGATTGCTCTACTAAAGAAATTGTTTTGTTTTCACCTTTATCCATTTGTCCTCATCTGCTTTATTTAAAATGTACGCAAAATGTATGAGTACTAGTGTTAGATAATTGCCTAGGTCCAAGTATATTGTTTGGTACTCCTTATGTTATTTTTTCTTTTGGTCATGCATTATAGTGTCCATCTGGACTAAAATGCTCTCCCTTTACCTGCTGGATATATTACGGCTTCTGAGATCTTCCTTTTCCTTCTTTTGTTGCAAGATTTGACTGTTTTCATGTGCATCTGTAATTAAACTTCTCAGTCTCCGTTACTGATACATTCCCAGATGAAACTAGTATGGGTACCTCAAATGATGACATGGGTCTACATTCATTACATCTTGAAACATATGTTAGTAAACATTTCTTATGTTTTCATAAAATAATAAATAATATTTCTTCATACTGCTTCAAGAGGTGACTGAGCGTCTGTTTCCAACTCGGTCATGCTTGTTTTTGGTAGAAATGAAGTTCTTTCTCTAACAAACTGTAATCTACCTTACATCAGTGCTTCTGTGATATACTGATTAAGAAATATTGCTCTGGTTGGTTAATTTCTTTGTTTCCCATTTTGATATCCACATCTTTCAGATCCTGGAGGATCCATTTCTGTTCTTGTATCTTGTCCTAAAACATCTGTTGAAGCGATACCTGAAGTTGATGGATCTTCTCACAGATTCTGATGCTTTGAGGGTACTCTGGTGTTCTTTGGAACTTTTTCAGTATACTCTTTGATGCTCAATGTGTTTGGGATGCTATCTCCCTAAGGGAGGGCCTTTGTCTCTGTGTAATATTCCTTCCAGGTGTACTCAATGTCATATTAGACTAGCGTATTTCAGAAAATAATCTTTCAATTGTGTAATAAGTCTTTTTCGTAATTATCAATTTCTGACTTGATTTCTTATGGTGGTCATGTCCAGTCATATTCAGTTGCTTTGTGTCTGTGCTTTTAAATTGATAGAATCTATTTCAAGGACATAAATTATTTTCCAACGTTGTTCACATGTTAGAATTCTAAATCTAATGAAGACTTGTTTATAATAAATTATGACTGTTGGAAAAAAAATGCCAGCTGTTCTTTCCGGTTAAATCTGAAATGTCTTGACATGTAGGGTGCTTTTTTCAAGCATCTCTGGCTGGGATTCTGAAAATATTCTTGGACACAGGTTGCCTTCAGTGAGCACTCCACTTTATAAAGCTGTTTTGCGAATTCATTTTGTTTCTAATACAGCCAAAGTACTGCTTCCTCATCACGCAGTGCCTGAAATCTCCCTCAACTATCTATATATATATTTTATTTATTTTCATTTTTATTGTTAACACACCAAACACAGGAGCTTTAGCCTACATCCACATAGTGGTCGGCCGCCGGATAAAGAAGCGAGTCACATTAGGCGAAAAAATTAGCATCATGTTACACAGCAAGTCACCTACAACCACAACGGGACGTCCTCGTTAAGCAATCATTTAAAAATTACTACGATGTAACATGCAACATGTGAACATGAACTAATGGTGAGCCTGCAGTCACATTCCGTGGGCACAGGCAAGAAGGAAAAAAGAAATAAATGAGAAAAAGAAAAAGAGAGAAGAAAAAACACAGGTGGTCAGTGGTCATTGCACTCTCAGACGGGACAATGCTAGCAAGCATATAAATGGGGTCCTCCAAGGAAGAACACATGGGGTGGGGACAACCGCCAGGTACTAGGGCAAGAGGGCACCCACACGTTACAGGAGCTCAACAACCAACACCAGCAACATCAACTCATGCAATCGTGTGCGCTAATACATATCCAGGAATGAGGAGCAATACATATAGCGCTGTTGAGCAATGCTTTAAGGATTTGGCCATCACAAGGGATGATCTGCCGAGCCTGTTGCACCAGTGTCTGCTGCTCTGGCTGAGAGATAGGATGTCAGAGGTGACCAAATGTCGCGAGGTCTAGAGGAGGTAGGTGCAATTCAGCATAATTGGAGAGCTGTTCCTGACAAAAGATCATGTCGTCCAACCATTCCTTAAACTTGGGCGCCCCCCCTCTGCCCCAGCGGCATGGGACCCGTCTCTTTGCCATCAATAACGCTAATGCTATGTACTTACGAGATGGTGGTGGAACGGGTTGGACATAGCCAAGTAGTGCCATCAGCTGTGTTCCCAGAAGGTCCGGACTACCGGGCAGTTCCAAGCTAAGTGCAACATGTCTGCATTGGTCGCATGGCATCTGTCACAGGCGTCCGAGTCTCGAAGCCGATACCGGTGCATTTTGGCTGGTGTGTAGTACAACCTATGGAGGTATTTGTAGTGTACAACGCGCAATCTGCTGCTAGCCGATATGCACTCAGTCTGGAGGCAACAAAACTCCCATTGGTCGTCGGTGAGTTCAATCCCTAATTCCTCACTCCACCGCGTTCGGGACTGTGGAGGTGACACAACCTGCTGCTCTTGGGTAGTACGGTACAACTAGGAGACCAGTTTTGTGGGCGTTTCGCGTTGCAGGAGTAAGTGGAGGGGTGCAAGCGTGGGGGGCTCTGCTGGGAAATTAGCATGCAAGGCTCGGATCCCATACTGGAGTCACAAATATAGAAAGCTGTCCAGCGGCGTGCGGGTCAGATTTTGAAAGAGGCTGTCCGATGCGCGGAAATGGCCATCTTCGTACAAGTCGCCCCAAGTGGCAAGATCAGCCCTCTCCTCAAGTTTATGAAAAATCGTCTCCTGCAATAATGGCATAGCAGGGTGATAGGCTAATGGTAAAAGTGGGGAATATAACGAATCCGCCCCAAGAGCTTCTCAATGCGTCGCCACGCCGTAATTGTGGCATTTACAGTGTTCCGAGTGCGTTCCCGAGCCTGTAGGTCAGCAAATAGGACCCCTTCTATTGGGATAGGGTGTGCGAGCCAATGTTCTGCTGCTAGTTGCGGCATGAATTGGGGGCGCCGTATCCAATAGTATAGATAATGGGCCTGAGCGCTTATATAGTACAATTCTAGGTCCGGAATGGCAAAGCCACCCGCGACATAAGGCCTGGTGAGAGTCGTCCACTGTAGGCGAGCCTGATTCCCCCCCACACCAATCTAGTCAATTCGGTTTTCAATAATGCGAAGTGTCGCCCCGGGTGGTATGGGATGTAAGGACAAGGTAGAGCAGTTGTGGGAGTATGACCATTTTGATCAAGTACGCCCGTCCAGCCAATGACAGGGGGAGTTTAATCCAACGGGATAGTTTGTCGGTGATATGGGTAAGTGCCACTCCATAATTAAGTCTCCTAAGTTCTTCTTTATCCCGTGTGATGCCAATCCCCAGGTAACGGAACTCGTTATCACACCACTCCAGATGGTAGTCTAAAGGGAAGCGTGGCGTCAATGCCGTAAGGGGAAAGAGACATGATTTTCCCCAATTAATCTGGACTCCAGATATACAGCCAAAAACAACAAACTCTCGGAGGAGCACACTGAGCTTGGAACCGGGATCTCGAACGTAAAGAGTGATGTCGTCGGCATACATAGATATAAGGATCTGCCGCAGAGGACAACGTAGAGCCATGTCGTTATGCCGTTGCCTCAGTCGTGCTGCCAGCGGTTCAGTGACCAGCGTGAATAAAAGAGACAACAGGGGGCATCCCTGTCGGGTGCCCCGGGCAAACGGAAATGGCATGGACATGTGCCCATTGATCAGCACCCTAGCGCCCGGTTGGCAGTATAGGAGCTTAATCCATTAAATAAATAGAGGGGGGAAGCCCATCCGTTGCATGACCCCAAATATGTAATCCCATTAGACAGAGTCAAAAGCTTTGGTGGCGTCAAGAAAGACCGCCGCCAAAGGGAGGTCAGGGGAAACTGTATCTAAAACCGTGAAAAGCGTGCGCAGGTTATGAGAGGTGGACCTCCCTGGAACGAACCCAGATTGATCCGGCAGTATTAAGTGGTCAAGCAATAAAGTCAGTCTGTTGGCAATGAGCTTTGCTAATATCTTTGCATCGCAATTGAGCAAGGAGAGGGGACGATACGAGCCGCACAGATAACATTGGTCGAGCCAATCTCCCTCACCTTGTCCCACAGGGAAGGGAAATTTAGGGGAATCTGTTTTGGGGCCAAAACAGCACACAAGTGTCACCGATTCAAGTCCCAGTCGCCCCCAGGTGAGGCAGAATCTCCCCTGCTCGTCACTGAGGGAGCCTACCGCAGCAAAAGGCACATTATTCTTGAACAATATGGCGGTGCCCCTGGCATAGGCAGAATAAGATGAAAAGACCCTGTTCATTGACCAGCTGGAAGCGAAGGCAGGGGCCCGTAAGGGGCTGAGATGAGTTTCCTCCAGCATCGCTATGTCGATGTGGTGGCGGTCCAGATAAGCTATGATCTGCCTTCTCTTTCGAGGGTCCCCCAATCCTCAGATATTCCATGTAAGGACATTCAGCGGTGTCCCCCTATGAGTCATCATGTGTGTGAGAAATTACATGGAGCATGTCCAGCCAGACAAAAGCGCAGTGTGCAAGAATAACCTGAAAACCACCATGTGCAATGTAGAGTGCATCAATCCACTCAATAAGTGCAGTCTTAGAAACAAGAAGTGCGTGGAGTTGCACAACCAACCATTTACTACAACATTCACGCAGTCCCATTAGCCCCTTCCCCTCCCACCCACTGAAGCATCCCAAACATGCCAGTACCATACACTCTCCCACCTGTAACCCCCCACCCCCCAAACAGGAAGAATAACAATATGGGTCACACTAAGCTCTTTTAGTGGACCAGATTGGGGTAATGCCCTTAGGGGGACGTCTAAGGTGGCGATACAACCTCGCCCCCGTCATACAAGCCAGAAGCCGAGGCTTTCGAGCAAGTAGACAGAGGTGCCAGGCGTTAAGTAATGTGACACATACCGGGTCAATCAAAGCACCCCCACGTATAAACACAATGTGACCAGCACCAGCAGGACTTCCGTGAGAAGGTCCACAGCCGGACTAGGAGCAATTGTTCTAGCAAGAGAAGTCTGCATTTCAAGGTGACCGTGAAAACGACCCTCCCCACCCTCACATCTAGGGGGAAGTTTACATCAAACCATACAAATAGAATCAGAACATCTCTCACATCATCTTATACTGCAGTGCCAGTCCAAAGTCGCTCCCAGCCTCGATTAACAAAGTACATGAGTCTTTACTACTGTTCCAAATCCGCTTCAACCATAGGGGAATCTCGGGGATCTTCTGCAGCTGCATCATGTCTAGCCGACCTCTTCAGGTGTTTCAAAAATTCCTCCACTTTTTGTGCCTTCGTAAAGAACCACTGCTTCCCTTGATGAGTAACTCGCAGTCTTGCCGGGTATAAAAGTGCATAATCAACCTGTGCTTCCCGCAGTTTAGCCTTGACGTCTAAAATCTTCCGGCGTTCCTCCTGCACTATAGGAGTGAAATCAGGATATATGGAAATTGTGACTCCGTTATAAGCCAACTCTCGCTTGCTGAGTGCCGCACGCAATGCTGCATCCCGGTCTCTGTAGTTTAGGAGACGTGCTATTATAGGACAAGGAGTGTCATCGGGCTTGGGCCGGGGTGGCAGGGTGTGGTGCGCCCTCTCGACAATAAATTGGGCAGAGAAAGCGTCAGCACCCACCACCTCCAAGAGTAACTTCTCCACATAGTCCTCCATACGTCCAGTGTTGGTGGACTCCGGAAGACCTATAAGGCGGATATTATTGCGCCGGCTACGCGCCTCCAAGTCCTCATTATTCGCTGCGATGGTGCGGAGAAGTTTGTCCATACGAGACAGCTGGGACGTGTGGGTGGCGGAGACATTCTTCCCCGAGTCAGAGATGCGTCTTCCTGCTTCTTTAAGACTCTCATCATGCCCAGCTAACTTGTGGGCGATAGCGTCCATCTGTGACGACAGCCTGTCTACCTTATCCACAATGGTGGCAAGTCCTTACCTAACCTCTCGGAGGATTTCTTGTACTTCGGCAGCTGGGGCGGGCGCCGCCGCTCTATCCGCAGCGTGTCCAGATTGTTCCCGATCACCTTGGCTAGATCGGGGTGCTTTCTTGGTAGCGTCGAAAGTAAGCTTGGGTTGGCGCGTGTCCGGTTTGCCCATCGCGCCAAACTGGTATGATAGGGATCTCTGTTCCTACGTTCCCACAGCGCCCGGGTACAGCAAGGATATATGTGGAGGCAATGGGAGTGTCAGGTCGCAGAGTGGCTAAGTCTGTCGTGTTAATCAGGTAGGTGCGCTCACTTCAGGGACTCCTTGCAGAAGTCCAGATCCCCTTGGAAGGCGGTCGCTGCTCCCCCACTCCTCACTCCAGTGAGTATCGTCAGGTCTCCGGAGTCCACAGTAAGTGTAGATATCAAATGCCACTTCCACATCCCAGAGAGCACTATCAGGCCTTCCAGTACCACCGGAATCTGGGGTCTAAAATGGCGCCGGGGGTTCCACTCTCTCAATCTAGCGCCTCAATCTTCCGGGCGCGGTCAACAGGCTACGTCCACTCGTGGCACTGCAGCGCTCTTCTCAGGTCAGGGCTGGAGATGGGGGCGCCGCGCTCCTCAACGGCACCTGGGGGACAAGCGGCACTGCCGCAATGGCCGGCACTGCCGCAATGGCCGGCACTGCCGCAATGGCCGGCACTGCCGCAATGGCCGCAGCGAGGCCGGGATCCGCGACGGTCACAGGCGCACACTCACCCCAACATAAATTAGGAAATGGTCTCGCACAGGATCACTTCCGTTGTGCGGCGGTCAGCAGTGGCTGCGTCGCAGGCAGCAGGGTCCGGTCCTCGCGGGCCGCGGCTCAGGGGCGCGGCCGATGCGGCCCAGTCAGCCGTGCCGTAACCCCGGCGTGAGTTAGCCTCTGTGATGCTGCAGCATTCCCCACAGGTCGGGCCGGTGATGGGGGCACCGCGCCTCTCAGCGGCACCCGGGGGCAAGTGGTACCGCAGTGCAGATCGGCAACTCCGCTAAGGCTGCAGCAAGGCCGGGGTCAGCAACGGTCCCAGGTGTGTCCTAACCCCAATGCTCGCCTGGGGGGGTCAGCCCCACACAGGCTCACCTCTGTTGTGTGGCGGCCAGCAGTGGCAACGTCGCGGGCAGCAGGGTCCGACCTCCGCCCAGAAATACGGCCGATGCGGCCCAGCCAGCCGCGCCACAGCCTCGGCGTAGGGTAGCTTCTGATGCCGGGCCACCAGCACCGGGAGTTTTGCTATCAGGCTGGGACACCTCTCGTCGCAGATTCCCGGGGCAGCGAGCGGGCAAGAAGAACGAGATTCGGTCCGTAGGTGCTTTACAGTGAACACTATTGATCGGGGGTGTCAGAGTTCACCAGTTCGGCCAATAAAAGGATAATTTAAAGGATAAATGACGCCAGACGGCAGGAGCTCGCTACAGAGCGGCCATCTGCTAGTGCGCCACCTAGCGCCCCCAAATATATATATATATATATAACACAAAAGTTTAGCTGACCCAAGCCTCAAGTCCGGCGGGCACACGGCTGGGGTAGCCACCCCCTCTATATCTCCCACACTGTTACCAATGTGAGAACTCGCTTAGTTCACGCAGAGTTACCAACAAAGGAGCCGTGGCCACAGATATCCCAGTGCAAAGGTTTATTCAGGCACGATGTCCAACGCGTTTCGGAGTTGTAGTCACTCCTTCATCACGGGCAATAAACATTGTTAAAGTGAGAGTAAATAAAGTGAAAGTCATGTGATCATGAATATGGACAACAGACTCCCTTGCAGGGGATTTAACTATGTTATCGTCTCGGTAAAGGAAAAATGAACCTTCAATGTACATTGCAACACTGTATTTCATAATATACATTCTTATATGGTCTAAAGATGTAAACTTATATGTTTTAATAAAATTATTGCTTATCGGAGGAAAGTTGGTCACGTGATTAATTCTAAACGTGAGGTCTAATACAAGCGCTACATCAATAATCTATTCATGCACAAGTAATTATTAGGGGTTGCAGAAAAATTAATAACACATATTGAATGCTGACAGTATTCTTAAACATAATTAATTAAGAGGTGTGGGTGAGGGCGTGAACTCGCGTAGCGCGCACAACTCAAAAAAACCATACACCTACGGCTCCCCTGAGCTATCGGCTTGCGCTGCAACATCAGCAACGAAATTGGTACTGTAGTGTTCTCCCTTTGAATTGAGATGCTCAGCATGTGCAGACATGATCAAAAGTGCACAAAGTATGGGTTACGTTGCCCAAGTGGGCTCGAAACAAATAACAAAAAAAACATTCCGCAGTGTTTGTCAGGAAAAGTATAAAGCAATTAAAGGGCCCTGGTGGGCCGATTAATGCAACTCCAGGGTGAAACGTTAGATAGACGTATTAAACACACTAACAGTTGCCGATTTTGCAGCGCAAGCTGATGGCTCAGGGGAGCCGTAGGTGTATGTTTTTTTTTAGTTGTGCGCGCTACGCGAGTTTGCGCCCTCACCCACACCTCTTAATTAATTATGTTTAAGAATACTGTCAGCATTCAATATGTGTGATTAATTTTTCTGCAACCCCTTATAATTACTTGTGCATGAATAGATTATTGATGTAGCGCTTATATTAGACTTCACGTTTAGAATTAATCATGTGACCAGCTTTCCTCCGATAAGCAATAATTTTATTAAAACATATAAGTTTACATCTTTTGACCATATAAGAATGTATATTATGAAATACAGTGTTGCAATGTACATTGAATGTTCATTTTTCCTTTACCGAGACGATAACATAGTTAAATCCCCTGCGAGGGAGTCTGTTGTCCATATTCATGATCACGTGACTTTCACTTTATTTACTCTCATTTTAACAATGTTTATTGCCCGTGATGGAGTGACTACAACTCCGAAACGCGTTGGACATTGTGCCTGAATAAACCTTTGCACTGCGATATCTGTGGCCACGGTGCCTTTGTTGGTAACTCTGCGTGAACTAAGCGAGTTATCACATTGGTAACAGTGTGTGAGATATATATATATATATATATATATATATATATATATGTATATGTATATGTATGTTTTTAAACGCAATAGTGATTGATGCCGCGTTGACATGAATCATTAAATTTTTTGTAATACCAGAAAGAAACGGCTAACTGGGAAGTTTTCATATAGCTACATAATGAAGTCCCCCAACAAAGCCGCTTTGTTGGGGGACTTCATTATGTAGCTACCACTATTCTGTGTGGTGTGGTTAGTCACCGCTTCTTTACAATTTTTCTGCTCTTCGCACACTGTTCCCATGCTTCCACAGTATTTTACCTGGTGATTACGCGTTGTGGTGCGTGAAAGTTCTCAGAAGAAAACTGGCGTAGGCGCGCCGGAGTGGGTCTTATGTGACCTCGCTGACTTCACGGGCGCGGACGACGCCTGGGCGGAACCGCATGATGTCGCTTCGCCCCCGGCGCGCAGGGATGCTGTGGCATAAAAGATTCTGGATCCAGTCTCACGCCTTGGGATAATTCTACGTGAAGGAATCTGCGGCTAGAATCATCTCTACCAGATACATTGTTACCGAAGGTAAATAACTTGTACATTAATTAATAACTGAAACATAAAGTGACAAAAACCATAAAATGTGGTTCGGCTAGAGGGGTACGTTGGTCACACCAGAAACAAATGAAAGTCTGTTTTATATACTAGAGGGGCAATTGAAAGCCCACTATGCCCGCTCTTCTTGAATCCCACAAGAATATGAACTCCTTACTTTTCAGTTAACCAACCTATGATAGGCAGGGCTATGCACACACATGTGCTCAGTTCCAAAATATCCATGTGCATGATGGTGCGCATTACAATGCACATAATGTATGCTCCAGTGTAATATCATTTATCATCCATTGTTAGGTTTAGAAATGCGCCTACCCTTATTTAGTGTGAGGGAATGCTCCGACGTGGCTAGTGCAGCGCGTATGTCATTCTCTAGGCCTGCACTGTCAAAAACATACATCAGTCCGCTACAACGCTTCCCCATCCCAATACTATCAAGCTTTCTTACCAGATTGATCCTTGATTGTTCCAGTAAGTGCACCACATACTGTTTGCTGAGGCCAAAGCTACCTGATTCTGCCTTTCCTCTACTCCCTTTGTGATTCTTTTTAATTTATTTTATTTTTGCATTTTCAAATAAGTACAACATATGCGCAGTGCGCAAAACAGTCAACCCCCCTCCCCGTGCGACAAGAAGTCATAAGATTAGATTATAGCATCATACAACAAAACTCATTTTTGTACCTCATAACCTCCCGCATTATATCAAAGAGCTGTTAGAGTGTACCACTATCATCTGCTGCATCTAGAGGGTTAGTCAACAGATACGTCGTCAGTGGGGACTAGACGTCCTTGGGCCTAGCGGGGGCTGGCAATTCCTCAACATGTTGCCAATTGGTCCCGGCAAAATGCCAAATCATGTAGCCAATCTCTAATTTTAGTGCCTTTTTTGCTTTCCCTTGGTTGTGCCACTTTCCTCTTGGCCAATAAAACTGCTATCAATGCCAGTCATCTATTCTTTGGTTTAATACGCTTCACTAGTCCCAGCAAGCAAATCAAATGGGAGCACTCCACTTCCTCCATTATCATGTCAGTTAATGCTTGTGTGATCAAGACCCAGAATTCCTTAATCTGGAAACAATCCTATGCAAGATGAAGGATGTCTATCTCTTGTACCCCGCATCGTTTACATCTAGCTGTGTCTCGCAGGCCATACCTCTTATACTGAAGGGGCGTATAATACTACTGTTGTGAATATTTAAAGTGAATTATGTGCAAGTTGCAATTGGCTGTCAGCTGTTTTGTCATCATACAGCTGAATTCCCAATCCTCCTCACTGAGATCATTACCTAGAGCCTGTTCCCATCGCTCTCGGACCTGGCTGAGTACAGGCGCAGCATCGGATTGCATGGTTTGATATAGTCGGGTGAGCAGCCTACACTGTGAGGGACCAGACAATAAGGTCTGCAGGAAACTCAAGGTGTTAGGTGCAGCGGGGTGATTGGTGTTAAAAGCCTTGAGAGCCCCCTGCAACCTATAGTATGTGAAGACTGACATTAGCGCTCCCTGATGCCTCTTTGTGATTATTAAATGCTGTGAAGTCTTCCTACAGGTCTAGAATGGAAAAGAAGTAGGAAATAAGCACAGGCTAAAGTTAGCTCTGACACTCTATTATTAGAAGGGTTCCCAAAATCAACAACCCTCCTGATTCATCAGTCAAAAAACATTCCATAATTGCTTAATGTCTAACAGAAGGGGATCTGGCAGTGACGAGCAGCAAGGACATGCATACATACGCATGTGGATGGGAGTGTGCTGCATATAATGCTCGCAGCTGAGGCCAATGTAGACGCCTTTATGGATTCATTTTCCGGTCCTGCTACCAGGTGCCCACAGGTTGATTATGGTAAAGAGTATTTAAACTAAGTAAATGACTAACCATTAAAGTTACTTCATGTTTATGGTAAGTACAGTGCCTGAATGGAAAAAAAAATATGATCTAAGATTGGATAAATAACACCTCCGGGGGCTACCTTTTTAGTTATGGGGATCTTAGATCTGAGACTTCGTTGTATGTTATTTTCCTGTCGGATGTTAAGTTAATTTGTCCAATAGTAAACCAATGAGTACAGTGAAAACATATGGTTTAATTTGTTTATAACAAACCGTTGTAATTGATATTGGTAAACCAGTTAGCATTAAAGAACTTCCAAGACTGGGATATGTTTTTCCCGTGTCTTTATAAGGCCAAGAAATGACTGTCTCCAAAAATCAAGATTAACTTTCCAGAAGCCTTGACTTTCTTTTATCTTTTAGTTGTCGGTATTGTTACCTTTATTCAATCCTTTTATGTTTAGTAGTTACATTATTTATGTGAATATTTATCAAGATTAATATAGCGGTGGCAATTTACATCACCTATTGCGTGATTTCCAGGACGGCAAAATTGTATGTATACATCTTTTTGTAAATTGTTCTCCTGTTTAAAGTGCCATGTTTCAAGTATATATATATTTTTGTTGCCAGATATAGTATGTTGTCCGTGAAAGTTGGTCGTGCAGTTTGCATAATATCATCGCTGATGCTACAAGAAAATTTCAATTATTTTGCAGGCAAATTTATCTGAAATACATAGTAATATGTGGGTGAGAAATGGCCTACAAATCAAAGGACAGGCCATGACGTATGTGCAGTCACATTTTTGTAATTCTATGATTGATCCCGACATATACCTGCTTCAGGTAAGGTACAACATAAATTGGTCCTTAACTTTGTTACATGTTGTAACATGTTGTCCATGAAAGCATGTGAACATTTTGTTTAACGTATATTATTTTTTTAAGGTATGTGCGTCCAGGCTTGACCCAGATTACTTCATTTCGTCTGTATTTGAAAGGTAAGAGCTAACGAACTCAAATGTTTGTAAAATTGGTAAAATGTTTTTACACCTAAAAACGATTTAAACTCCAGTATTTTAGGGTTAGAAACAGCACATTCTTGAAAACTGGGTGAGCGGCACAGCATGCTTGATAAACGTGGGTGCCTGATACGTGGTTGGTAGCTAAGATAAACTTGACTGAAAGCATCATTGTGTTATTGCAGACCATTTATTGATGCCTTTATTGTGCTCAATTGTTTGCAAAAATGTAAAAAGTTTTCATAATAGCTTTTAAAAAAAATTAATTTGAAAGAAAATATTTGGCAAGAGGAGGAGAATGGTGTTAGTTTTTCTTCGGGGTCACCATTATCAAATATATTTAATGAGTTAAAAAAATCTAACTATGTATGACTTTTTTCCAAACTACAAGGCCCCTACAAGGCCCTGTATTTCTCACCCCAAAAAAAAGCAGAAAATATTACTGGACTCTGGTTACTCACAATTATCTCTAAAAGTATTTTATTGCTTAAACAAAAATGAATTCTATGCAAAAATTATTTCATAATTTTGGTGTTTAAAAGGGAATTCATAAAAAATACAGTTTTTCAGTTAATTCCTTTCAACATTCATAGGCTCATAACAGAAGGAGCATTTTCTATTCGTACAACTATTGTGTAGCTAAAGTTCAAGTGCTCGGTGTACATGCGGGTGGATCTGTTAGAGAGGCATATTTCTTCACTCATGATGGTCGACCATGAAGTAGGATTGAGATGCTAAGTAACATCAATTTGGAAAGAAAACGAGCTAGTTGATCCTTGGAACACAAAGACAAGAAATGATCTTTGAAGTAAAGGTAGATCTATCTAAAGAATCACGTGTTGGCTGTACTCTAGGTGGTTCAGTGGCTGCATATTTCATAGATGTTTTTAATTGTATTTGCATAGTATCCCTGTCACATTCTACATATTTAAGAAAATGATTCCCTGAGCCGCAAAGGGACACAACTGTTTCATGCATGATTCGTAACACACTACCCGCAGTCAGAGCTTGGGGCGCCCTATGTACCACTTCCAAATTGCTGTTTTTACAGTCACATTGATAGCTCATTTCCACCACCCACCACCTAAGCAAAGAAATGACTGACAGTGGCGACCGTCAGTGATCTGTTTGGTGGCAGTTCGGTCCCCACATTCTCATAACTAGACCCGGGTTCTAAACTTGGCTCCGCCATACATTGGAGAAACATACTGAGGATGTTTGCTGGGCAGACCGTCCCACATCTGATCTAAATATGTTTTTAGGCTTGGTGGGCTCCTCAGCCTTAATCCACTGGCCGTTTGTACTCTGGGATTGCTACATAATGATGGAAACAATGTTTACTTTTGGTCCCGTCAAGGGAGGATTGTTTTGTGCCCAAGGCACAAGTCGGGGGTACACATGGGTTGATGGCGTCCACCCACTATTTTCCCAGGATGGGTGCCGCCCACCCTGTCAAGAAGTTGGGCCACACTGTAAGATTTGTTGAACTCGTCCCGGTGTAATTTTCAAACTCAGATACACATTCAGCAGCGCCTGCATGTTATCGGCGTTGGATCCAAAATGTGCAGGCAGTGAGGGGTCTTTATTATTTCAGACTCCAGCTGGGCCCACAACAAAAGCCGAATTTAAGGGTCCATTTTTCCTAGGTTCGAGTACCCTGGCTGTGAGCTATCTGTAACCTAACACCTAAATGTAAATACAATGGAAAGGAAACAAAAGCACAGAGCATGTTAGGACTTCACAGGTAATTAAGGGAGGCATCATTTTCACTTTGTTGAGACCCTGTATTTAAGAAATATGCATGCACTGTAAGAATGCCAGATGTGTTGCTTTATCCCTGTATTTGTACAAAATAACAATTTAAATCCACTATTGTTTTTATTTCTTGTATTCCGCTATTCATCTCAATGCAGGGTGTCACAGCACCTTGCAAAACAAGTACACATTATATTGACAATAAATCATACAAATCTGTAAATCGGCATACAGGATATGTTACATAATACAGTGAGGGTTACAGGGTGTAGCAGTCAAATATTATCCTTCATAGCTCACTGTGCTATATTAAAATTATTACAATGCAGCCACAAGTAACAGAAGGATCTCTGTGTTAAAAGCGGTAACCCATATATCTATCTAGATAAAATAAAAATCTGTTATCTGCATGTTACTTGATGTGCTTTGCAGAAGACGCATTAAACTTGTATGCTACTTTGAGTCAAAACAGGGACTAGACAAAACACAGCTCTTTCCAGAAAATGTGTTAACCACCAGAGTTATCTTACCATTATTATTATTGCCTCACCTTTACTCGGAACACAAAGATTTGTTAGACACATCTAGCCACAGATTCATTAATTTAGAATATCCTCCAGGCGCCAGTGTGGATCCAGAGATTTGTCAGCAGTGCCTCTGCGTGCCAGGCGACGGCGTCGCAGGGCTCCACTCTGACGTCGTCCATGGATATGACGTCAGTGGAGCTATACAAGTCCCTCCCAGGGCACTGACGTCCGTTTTCTTGTTTTCTGCACCGCAATGCTTATCCAGGAGAAGCAGTTCCTCTGGCCTGTTTTGGCCTTATCAACGCCTTTTCGCATCCGTGTTCAGTGTGCGATGCCTTCAGGCTTTAAATTGTGTGACACTTGTTCACGGCACATGTCTGCGACGGATCCGCACGCGGTTTGTATGTGGTGCTTGGCCGAGCATCACGACTCCCAGGAGTGTGACGTCTGTCGGCAGCTGAAGCCGAAGTCCCTGGGGGAGCCTAGGATGAAATTGTTGTCCGCCCGGATGTCTCGGTCGGAGACCAAGCGTCGTCAGTCTCCTTCTCGAGCTGGGACTCCTGTGTGGGGCAGGTAATGAGGTCGTTCCCGAGGACATCACTCACCTTTCCCAGGTAATCACAAGAGGAAGTCACAGTGGCCGTCTGCCTCACGTAGTGGTGATATCTGGAAGAGACACGTTAGTGATAGATTCCTTACCTTAGAATATCCCCAGGCGTCAGACTGGATCCGGAAAGTTTTGCGTAGCAGTACCCTTGCGCGTCGGTAGGCGTCGTCTGCGGCTCCGTGTCCGTCGTCGGCGTCGTGGGTGCCGTGATGACGTCGTCGGAGTACTCAGACGCCGCCTCCGCGTGCTGACGCCAGTTCTTCTTTTTTCCGCGCCAGCCAGCGCAGATCTGGAAAGAGCAGTTCCCTAGTCACTTTTTGACTAAACTTTTGTGATATTTTTTGATCCACTTCGAAGTCTTTACGACTCCAACGGTGCCGTTAGGGATGCCCGGATTCAAGCATTACGACGAGTGCGACCGTACCATGTCGGTGACGGATCCCCACCGCCTGTGCCTGATGTGTTTGGGCGTCGACCATGACGACGAGGCCTGCTCAGACTGTCGGGCCCTTTCGAGGAAGGCCATGCGGGAGCGGTCCCGCAGGCGACTCGAAATCCGCCAGTCGGCCCCGCGCCGTGTGAGGTCCCGGTCCCACGGGAGGTCGAGGGACAGGTCGCGGGGACGGAGCCGTCACAGCTCCTTGAGTCGGCGCCACTCCTCCGGGTCCAAGTCGTCAGGTAAGAAGCACAAGAAGTCGAAGAGACATAATCGCTCTTCTGACTCCCCCCAACGCTCGCGCGATGCGGCCGGGGGTTCGGGTGACACCGCCCACGCGGCTCCTCGGGAGTCGCGGGCGCCGCGTCCGGCCCCATACCCCCCGGTCCCTGGGCTGAACGCGACGCCGGAGGAGATCGAGCGTTTCCTCATGGCCATGAGGTCCCTTTCTCCTCCTACGGGTTCCGCGGCGCCTTCGGGCCCAGTGAACCCGTCTGGGGGCCCTAGTGGGTCGGGGGCTACGACCCCGACGCCGTCGGGTGCTTCGGCCTCGACGCCGCCAGCGCCTTCGGGCCCGGCGCCGCAGGGCCCCACGATCCCGACACCGCCGGTGCCCTCGGGCCCGGCGCCGCAGGGTACAGCAGCCCCGGCGTCGTCGGTGCCTTCGGGCCCGGCGCCGCAGGGTGCCGCTGGACCCTCCTCGGGCAATGGACCGTCCCCGGTGGACCTTACGACCCCCCCTGGTTCGGTCCGTGTGGTGTCCCCTCCGGCGTCGTCCTCTGGCGGCGCCGGCCCCGATGCCTCCTCTCACACGGTTCCGACGTCGGGACGACGCCTATCGGCGCCGCTCTCGACGCCGTTCGGAGATTTTCATTTCTATGAACCGTCCCCATTCACTTATGACCCTGAATCTCAGGAGATGGGGGAAGAGGAGAATTGGGAGGGGTCTGAGGACCCTCTGACAAGGGAATGTCAGTCTAACATGGACTGGACAGGAGACCTTGGGGAGGTCAGTGGCCTGGACACCTCTCCAGACACTGGATTCGGCTCTCCTCCTACCGTGGCTTCGGAGGAGGGCGCTACATATAGTGGGGTGTTGATGAGGGCTGCTAAGGCCTTGGGCCTTGAGCTCCCCGTCGCGGCCGTGAGGACTAACCTCCTCACTGAGGTCCTTAAGCCGCAGTCATGCTCCATGGAGCCTCTGCTGCCGTTTAATGAGGCCTTGACAGACGTTCTTTTGGGCACTTGGTCCAGGCCCGCTACAGGTTCGCGTGTAGATAGGAACGTGGCCAGACGCCACCGCCCGGCCCCGGGTGACCCATGTTTCCTGTCCACCCACCCCACCCCCGAGAGTCTGATTATCCAGGCCTCTAACTCCCAGACCGCCTTCCCGACGGCTCCCCCGATCGGGAATCCAAGAGGTACGAGGCTTATGGCAAAAAGGTGTTCTCGTCCCTTAGCTTGGGACTGCGGTCTTCCAACACTGCATGCCTCTTGGGCCGTTACACCCACTCTCTGTGGGAAACGGTCGCGAAAGTGCTGCCAGAGTGTCCGTTGGAGATACGGGCCAAACTCGGCCAAGCCCTACTGGAGGGCCGGGACGCAGCGAAGTATAATATCAGGTGCGGACTGGATACTACTGACTCGCTGGGCAGAGCGATGGCTAAGACGGTGGCGATACGACGCCACGCCTGGCTGAGATCCGCCAACTTCTCGGCAGACGTCCAAAATACACTCATGGACATGCCGTTCGATGGCCGTCGCCTCTTTGGCGACAAGGCAGACCACGCGCTTGAGCGCTTTAAGGACTCCAGGGCTACGGCCAAGTCCTTGGGCCTCTCGGCCCTGCACCAGCAAATGGGTGCCTTTCGCCCCTTTCGTGGCCAGGGAAGGGGCGCCCCCACACGTGCCGCCAGCCAATCGCCGCGAACTGTCGTCCAGCGCGGCGGCGGCCGTGGAAACTGCCGTGGAGGTGGTCGGGGAAACAAGCGGAGCCAGTCCACACCTGCCCCCGCAGCATCCGCCTCTAAACCCTCCTAGTCCGTGCTTTTCGGCCCATGTGACGCCAGTGGGAGGCAGGGTTCGCCATCACCACTCTCACTGGCGCACAGTCACTTCGGACAGGTGGGTGCTGCAGATCGTCCGAAGGGGCTACTCCCTCCCCTTCGAGACGACCTCTCAAGCCATGCCACCGCAACACCACCGCGTATCGGGGGATCACTTGCGGCTCCTGCAGGAGGAAGTGTCGGCCCTCTTGGCCAAGGGGGCCATCGAGCGCGTTCCTGGGCCAGAAGTAGGACGTGGTTGCTACTCCCACTACTTCCTGGTACCCAAGAAGGGCAAAGGGGGCCTACGCCCTATCTTGGATCTGAGGAACGTCAACGGCTTCCTCCGGAAGGAGAAGTTCAAAATGCTGACACTAGCTCAGGTCTTGGCTGCCCTGGACCCAGGAGACTGGATGGTAGCGTTGGACTTGCAGGACGCATACTTCCACATCCCCGTCCTGCCGGCCCACCGGCGTTACCTGCGGTTCACGGTAGGCCTCGAGCACTTTCAGTTTACTGTGCTCCCCTTCGGCCTTCCCTCGCCCCACGGGTGTTCACGAAGGTGATGGCAGTGGTCGCAGCTCACCCTCCCAGGTTAGGGGTTTCAGTCTTCCCCTACCTAGACGACTGGTTGTTGAAGGCGGGCTCGCCCCAGGCAGTCGTCAACCACCTCCAGACTACGGCGGATCTCCTGCACCGGCTGGGATTTTCCATCAATGTGCCGAAGTCACACCTGTACCCCTCTCAGAAGCTCCTTTTCATCGGAGCGGTTCTCGACTCGGCGCAGTTTCGGGTTTACCCGCCCGAACAGCGGGTTCGGGATATACAGGCCCTGATTCCGATCTTCGGGCCGTTATCCCGGGTTTCGGTCAGGTTGACGCTGCGGCTTCTGGGGCTGATGGCCTCCTGCATCCTTCTGGTGCATCACGCACTGTGGCGGATGCGGGCTCTGCAGTGGGACCTGAAGTTTCAGTGGGCCCAGCACCGGGGCAACCTGTCCGACCATGTCCTGATCTCGGAGGGCACTGCGAGACAGCTGCAGTGGTGGCTCACGGACAGCGATTGGGTCAACGGCAGATCCCTCTCCCTTCCCTTCCCCAACCGGAGCACGTGGTTATGACGCGTCCCTCCAGGGCTGGGGAGGCCACTTGGGAGAGGCGGAGATCAGAGGACTCTGGTCTCCGGCGGAGTCCCGGCTCCATATCAATCTGTTGGAGCTCCGGGCGATTCGTCTGGCACTGAAAGCATTCCTCCCGTTTGTCCGAGGGAGTGCAGTGCAGGTGTTCACGGACAACACCACCGCCATGTGGTACTGCAACAAACAGGGCGGGGTGGGGTCGTGGACCCTATGCCAGGAGGCTCTGCGCCTCTGGCAATGGCTGGAACATCAGGGCGTGACTCTGGTGGTTCAACACCTGGCAGGTTCTCTGAACGCCAGGGCGCACGAACTCAGCCGTCGGTGCTCGATGGATCACGAATGGCGTCTGAACTCGGACGTGGCGCAAGGAGTCTTTCTGCGATGGGGAGAGCCTTGGTTAGATCTATTCGCCACCAGAGAGAACGCGCAATGTCATCAGTTCTGCGTGTTGGAATTTCCAAGGCGGCACTCGCTCGGAGACGCTTTTCGTCGCGAGTGGAGCTGCGGTCTGTTGTACGCCTTTCCGCCTATACCTCTTCTGCCCAGAGTGCTGAAGAAGATCAAGCGCGACCGGGCACAAGTCATCCTTTTGGCTCCGGACTGGGCACGAAGGTACTGGTATCCCGAGCTACTCAGTATGTCAGTCGATCCCCCGGTTCGTCTGCCTCTTCAGGAGGACCTTCTGTCGCAGCAGCAGGGGACGGTCCTCCACCCGAACCTGTCCAGTCTCCACCTCCATGCATGGAGATTGAGCGGCGACAGTTGAGGCCATTTGACTTGCCTCCTGAAGTTTGCAACATCATTCTGGCAGCCAGGCGTCCCTCCACAAAGACGGTATACGCCTGCAGGTGGAACAGATTTGTGGCATGGTGCACAGCAAAGGCTGTGGATCCCCTCAATGCCCCTCTCTCTGAGGTTCTTCTCTTCCTTCTTTCTCTTGCCCAGCAGGGCTCTGCTCTGGGCACTATCAAGGGCTATCTTTCGGCTCTTTCAGCCTTTCTGAGGCTGCCTGACCAACCTTCTTTGTTCAAGTCCTCTATCGTAAATCGATTCCTGAAGGGCATCACTCATACCTTTCCTCCTGTTCCCTTCGTGATGCCTCAGTGGGACTTGAACCTGGTTCTCACATTTCTGATGTGCGCTCCCTTTGAGCCACTTCACAAATGTCCTCTTCGCCTTCTTTCTTTGAAGACTGCCTTCCTGGTAGCCATCACCTCTGCCAGGAGAGTGAGTGAGTGAGCTCCAGGCTCTTTCTTGTAAGCCTCCTTTCCTTTCAGTCCATCCGGACAAGGTTGTTTTGAGGACTAGGCTCTCCTTCTTGCCTAAGGTGGTCACGGCCTTCCACATTGGGCAGTCCATCATATTGCCTACCTTCTTTCCGCCTCCGCACCCCTCGAGACAGGAGGAGAGGCTACACCGTCTGGACCCAAAACGTGCGCTCTCGTTCTATCTGGATCGCACACGCCAGTTCCGGGTGGATGATCAACTCTTTGTTGGGTACGCGGGCGCTAAGAAAGGGAAAGCGGTGCACAAGAGGACCATTTCTCGATGGATCATCATGTGCATCCAGGCGTGTTACTCCTTGGCTAAGACGGAACCCCCTGTTGGGCTGAGGGCTCATTCCACTCGAGCCACGGCCACTACAACTGCCTTGGGCCGCGGTGTGCCCTTGCAGGACATCTGCCAGGCAGCTACGTGGGCCTCGTTGCACACGTTTGCAAGGCACTACTGCCTGGACAGTCAAGTCCGGAGGGATGGCTACTTCGGCCGTTCCGTTCTCCAGGACTTTCTGGTGTGAATATTGGTTCGCAGACCCACCACCACGGGGATGGTATTGCTGGGGTATCTGTTCTAAGGTAACGAATCTATCACTAACGCGTCTCTTTCAGATGCACAAGTTACTACTTGTGTAACGATATATCTGTAAGAGACATTAGTTAGTGATAGATTCCTTACCGACCCACCCATCCTCCCCGTTCTGCGAACCGATATCTAGGGTTTAGGTCATTCCCCTCCAGGGCCCTAGTTTCTTGGCACCAGTGTCGGTTTTTGTCATGGCTCTGCGCTTCTGGCGCGGAAAAGCTGTGGCTAAGAACTGACGTCGGCACACGGAGGCGGCGTCTAAGTACTCTGACGACGTCATCACGGCGCCCACGACGCCGACGACGGACGCAGAGCCGCAGACGACGCCTACCGACGCGCAAGGGTACTGCTACGCAAAACTTTCCGGATCCAGTCTGACGCCTGGGGATATTCTAAGGCAGTATTTCCCAAACTTTTGACTCCTGAGGACCCCCATTGAGTTACCACTGGAAGCCGGGGACCCCCAAGCAATTTGTATGAGTTAACTTTCAAACATTAAAACAGTAATTCGAAGAAAATACACACGTGTGCACACTAAACAAATACTCAAAGTACTGATGATTTTGGGGCCAGATGTACGACCATTTCATTTAGCGCCTCGGAATTGGCGACACATTGCGAGTGGCAAATTACGAGTCGCTAAATGAAATGTACAACAGTGTGTTTAAAACTGTTTGGGATTTCCAATTGGGTCGCAAATTGCGAGGTTTATTAATATTAATGAGCCTCTCGCAATTTGCAAGCCCATTGGGAATGCCAACTCTCCCAGCGATGGTTGCCTGCTGGCCTCTGCAGGCCACCATGTCTCGGACTGCTTTTAAATAAAGCAGTTTAAAAAAAAATGCAGCCTGTTTACCATGCATTTTAAAAAAAAAGAAAATTAAACGTTTTCTTTTCATTTTCTAAGGGCAGGCAGAGGTCCCTGGGACCACTGCCTGCCCTTTAAAAATAATTTTGCATGGACCCCTTCCCATTTGCGAATGCATTACCATCTACTTGAAGTAGGTGGTAATTGTGACTGTTTTGCGACTGCAAACATTTGTATATGGTTTTGAGACTCATTATTTGGAAGGGAATGCCCCTTCCAAATAGCAAGTTCCAAAACCTATTTAGAGAGTCGCAAACAAATTGCTACTCGCGAAATATGATATGTACATGGCCCATTAGGTTTTTGCATGCGCAAACGGGTTCGCGAACCCGTTCAAGCATATAAAAACAGATCGTGCATCTGGCCCTTAGTATTTTATATTGAAGTAATAGCCCCTCTGTCACATGTATTTCATTTGTTTTATAGCATCTCTCATACCATTGTAGGATGTCAGAGCACTTTACCTCACACACATATAGAGACATTGAATCATACATGTAAATCAGTGTGTATATAAAATGTTTAAAGAGTGCTTGGTCTGGAAAAGCACAAACTCAGGATTCAGAACATAACACAGTGGCTAGCATTGACTTTAACATTAAAAATGAATATCCACCCAAAGATAAACTTTTTAGCAGCATCAGGATAATTAATAACTGGGACAAAATATAAGTTGCTAACTGGTACCATGCAGTTTGCAAGCAGCTCTTCGATGACAGTTTATAGGTCCCTCTGCTAGATTACGATTGTCACTCATGAAGTGCACAGTAACAAAAAAATCTCTGTGACAAAAGCAGTAACCACCAACCTAGGTACATACAATACTGCTTTTTAGATGCATGTTACACATTCTTTGCAGTAGGCACATTAACCCTCTGTGCTACATTAGTTAAATGAAAGCTGCCACTGAACAAAACTCTCCTCATTCTCCAGCAGGTACATTAATCACTGGCATTCTCTAGACACTTTTATTGTTGCTGGAAAGCTGCTAATTATACAAGAAACATTTCTGTGCTTTTAAAACTGTTGCCTACGGACCCCCTGGGAATGTGTCACGGACCCCTGGGGGTCCGCGGACCACAGTTTGGGAAACACTGGTCTAAGGTAAGGAATCTATCACTAACTAATGTCTCTTACAGATATATCGTTACACAAGTAGTAACTTGTGCGTCGGTGGCTGTTGTTCCCGGTCTTTACCGGACACTGCCCATCAGCAGTCGACCCACACCTTTCCACCATTTCCTGGTGTTGGGGCGACTAGTGCCCAGATGGATGCCTATTACCAGGCTTTGCAGGCCATCTTTGGGCCAACCCCTCTCACTGGCATGCCTTCGGGCCCCACAGAGGTGGTAGAAACTCAGATTGTGAGCTCGACGGCGGGTTCGCCTTCTGCACCAGTCGAGTACCCTGACTCTTGCTTCGTAGTGGCAGCGACGTTGGGAGTCAGCCCAGTGAGGCCTCCAATTCAAATGTCAGTCCACCTCCAGCATCAGGAGACAGCCCTTTGAGGCTTCCTGGAAGGATGTCAGATGCTGCTACTTCAGGGGACTTGTCTCCGAGTTGACGCTTTTCCCCACCGCAGTCTCCCATCGCGGTGGATGTCAGGTCGGCACCGTTTCGACGTCTATCGATGGAGCCTCCTTTGACGTTAGTCTGCTTCGCTGCAGCGCCGCCTCGACGTTGTTCAATGCCGGAGACGTCCTTTACTACTCTTTTTTAAATGAAGGATGTGGCACCTGGGGTTCACCCTCTCCAGCGTTGCTTGAGTGTTCATCTGAACAGGTTGATGTGGCGCAAATGCAGGTCCTTTGACAACCTCGGATTGAAGGGCCTTTGGTTTTTGGTGGACGTGTTAGCCTGCAACCGTCCCCCAACTATGATTTGCTGTTGCCCCCTAGAAGGCAACAAGAGGCTAGTGCTGTGTTTGCAACAGCTATTCACATAACTGCTAACATTTTAAAGTTCCAGCCTCCTTCTATTTCTCTGCCCTCCGATCCCTTGTTGGATCTGCTTCGCCATGGCAATGCAGATGTCGAGCCTTGCTTCCTTTTAGTGAGTCTTTGTACAACATTTTTGTTGGGACCTGGTCGAGGCCCTCTTCAGGGACCCAGTGGAACGTGCTATCGCACATCGCACTGTCTGGCTCCAGATGACCCAGTCTGTTTGTCCCTACATCATAGGGCTCAAGGGCTAGTCGTCCAGTCAACCTCAGCTTTACGGCCTTTGTCCTCTCCACCAATACTTCCACCCACTAGGGAGTCTCGATGGTTGGAGACATGTGGTCGGCAAATGTTTGCATTTACAATCTCGGCCCTCCAGTCCTTGAACACTTCCTGCATGTTTTCACGGGCTACTTTTGCCTTCTGGTACCTGGTTGATTGCCTCCTTCCCTCCGTTTGGAAGGCCTTCTGACTGACCTAACTCGAATACTCCAGGATGGTCGTGAGCTGGCAAAATTTTCAATTTGATCAGCCATGGACACCACTGATTCTGTGGGTCGGACTATGGCCAGGTCTGTTTCTCTCCATCGCCATGCTTGGCTGCCTTATGGCAGTTTTCCTAAAAATGTTCAGGAGCGTCTTCAGGACTTATCCATTGATGGGGCACATGTATTTTTTACAGTCATGCTGACTCAGTGGTTAAGTGACTCATGTCTGGTTGTCAGTGATAGGCAATCTTTCTAGTCCCTTATGCGGAATTTTTGTTTTGGTTGCAGTATGGTCACTGCTTTTCTCTGGTATCACTCTCTGGGTTCAAGCTGTTATTTCCCGGATGGACTGTACAGCTTCACAGCTGTTTCTATCATTACTTTTGTTTCCTCTGTCTAAGAGCTAGTCTCAAAAGGTGTTTCCTTGTATTTTATATGTTGGGTATTCTTTGGTTATTGTATAGCTATTCTACCCTGCTATGGGAAGTGTCTTCCTGGGTGGTGTGATGATGCACCAGGAAATGTTCTTCCTGGGTGGTGCAGGTTCTTACTGAGGATCCTGCGAGGTCCTCGTAGGATTGTTGTCTATCTCCTCTCTGGGGAGTTTTACTATAGTTCTTGCTATAGACTAATGACGATATATTTTTTCGCTTCTTCGCGCCCCTCCTGCTGTTGTAGGACTTCTCCTCTGTATAAGCCCACAAGGGTAGTTTAGCTCTCTTCATTGTTCGCATTTTACAATTGGTCCGTAGTTCTCTCCTGCCTTTGAGGATGCAGACCTCTCTAGAATATTGTTGTTTAATCCACATCGGGCTCATCCCAGCATGTTCACCTATACACCTTTTCTTGCCTTGGCTGTCTTTTCCAACGTTTCACTGTGTTTACGCCATTTTGTCTATGTTGGCCATCTTTGCCATAAGCCAGTGTCTGTCTCTGCTGAGCATGTTATTCTTTACACTGCAGGGACTGTTTCTTTTCCGATTTCAGTTCTGGCACAGTATGTTAAAACGCACTGGACATGGTAACAGGCATGGGATCCCTGCTGGTCCAACTTGCGCCACAGCATTGGTTGTGTTTGATTCTTGTGGTATTGTCTGTCCCATAATCTTTGGTGCTAGAAAGGGTTTCTATCCTTGGTCTTCCCTCAGGTCGCAGACCCTGGCTGGTTAGGTCGAGCATTCAAAACCTCTTGCATATTCTTTAGTACATACTTATATACTTTAGTATATACTTATATGTAAAGGTACTTTGATCAGCCCTAGGACTTGTCTGCTTCCGCTTCCGCTTAGGGACTATCTTCTGTTCAACTGCCTCTATTTAACTGTCTTGATAGAAAATCAGTAAAGTTCCAGAATTGCTTTCTGCTGAGGGACTTTATTTTTTTTTAATTTTCTGGCAACTTCCTCTATTTAACTTTCTTGATAGAAAACGACCAGCAGAGGTCAGCAAAATACCAGAATCACTTTAGCATTCTCTAGATTCCAGTCCATAGGAATTGTCGTCCACAAGCACCTGTAGACAATATTTTTTTCAAATCTTGTATTTCAGTGATATGACCACCAAAGGCCCTGATTTTATATTAAAAGCAGAGCTTTGGACTATACCATTTCCCGCTGAAAGGCAATATTTCTCGCCATGTGTTCCCATACCTGGAGTGTTAAGCAGTTTGGTTCTTACTTTCCCTCCATGTTAAAGAACAGTAGATGTTTCAGCACCCAGGCTAATGTGCTGCATAGCTAGATACATATAAGGTCTGGATTGCAAATGATTGTTTTTTTTATTTGTCGACAGTTGGTTCTATGCCAGACGCGTTGCTGGTGCACATTGTCTTGTGTCTCACTTTACATATGCACTTCCCAGGCAGGGGCTTAGGTCGATCTGCTCATGGCTCCTGCCAGGTGTTATTCTTAGATGCTCATTGTCCTTCATACTAATTTTTATATTTTTATTTTACAGAGTTTTATATAGCATGAACTTGAGCCGATTCGGGTATCAGCGCGCTTTAGCTAGCACCAGTTGCATTACATGAGGACACATTCATTTGTGTTAGGCACTGGGAGATTTGCCCAGAATCACAAGATGTTCAGCGTCATTGCGGAGACTCAATCCCAGTTCCCCAGATTCAAGGTTAACCGCACTAGACGTTATGCCAACTCCTCTCCTCATACATCTCTATATGGTTAGTGTGTATATATATATATATATATATCTATCCAATTCCTCAACTCCTCGGTGAGGAAACAGCACTCGGCGACCAGACTGGTGCTAGTACTTAGTTTTATTTCTCAAACAGAGTGAGACAGACGCGTTTTGGCTACAAGCCTTCCTCGGTGTCAATCGAGCCTAGCAGGTGAGCCATACATATTCTGTAAGTTGCGCTGTAAACATAAATGATGGACCACAACCATAGCGCATCCATGGGGGCCATCTTTGAGTGGAGTTTTGGTGTTTGTGTTGCCGTGGATCGTCATATCACCCTTCAAGAGAAATGCTTTTGAGGGTTTATATGGTCTCATAGGTATAAATGATAGTTTAAATAATTCCTAAACAATCTAAATTATCTAAGTTATTAATTAATTAGTTTGTCAAATGGACCCAAATATATTGCCGTGGATCGGCTTGGTACCCTCGTCCAAAGACTATAACGAGGGTCATACCTATATAGACCATATAAAATATCATAATAACTCCATGTTCCATCCTCAGTTGAATACCGTTTTGCATAACCCTATGCAATATTTACAAAACATCAACATTAACAGTACTGTACATCTATGGGAGTCTTTTTCTGTCTAGGAATTAGTGTAAAAATAGTAAAAACCATACTTCAAATAATTACGTTTTGATTTGTCACATCATAAGGCTGGATACGCCCCATATAGAAAGAACGGAGAATTCATGAGCCCATAAACTAACCAATTTGCTTGCCCAAGCAGAAGAAAGAAGAAGGAAATAACTATATATACATACGTTCAAATTCATTAAGTAAGGTAGGTCAATTTGATTTGATTCGCTATCATGCTCAAATTTAAATTCTAATTCACAATCAATACCTTACTTTTCGTGAAGCTGACTCACAGTATTCTCATAAGTCTCAGATTTATCATGTTTTGGCACTTTCCACATTTTTAGCACTTTTAACATTTTTAGCATTTTTAGCAGCTGTGGCATTTTAAGCAATTCAAGCAGATGATGTAGCGAAATACGGATCTCTATACTAGCCAGTGTATGAGCTACTTGCCCAGGTGAACAGCTAGTTCTTCACCGCTGTTCAGCCCTCGAGGTGCCTTTGTCATCAGATCAATTATATATCTTGATTCTAGACGTCTAAGTTGTTTTAGTCTATCACCTCCCCGAATGTTGTGTAATAAATTTACCTGCAATCCATTCGAGGTGTCCGTGAGATTTCTGGATTTGGAAGTCATTGGTGGGGACATTGGAGCAGGGCTGCCGGTGCCCTGGTCATGGACCGCCCTGAAAGACGGCCTCTTTCATTACCGGATTCTTTTTTCTCATATATATATATATCTATATATATATATATCTGAAAGAGACACGTTAGTGATAGATTCCTTACCTTAGAATATCCCCAGGCGTCAGACTGGATCCAGAAATTTTTGCGTAGCAGTACCCTTGCGCGTCGGTAGGCATAGTCTGCGGCTCCGTGTCCGTCAACGGCGTCGTGGGCGCCGTTGTCTGGGTACTTTGACGCCGCCTCCGCGTGCTGATGTCATTTCTTTTTTCCGCGCCAGCCATTGCAGATCTGGAAAAAGAAGTAACCCAGTCAATTTTTGACTAACTTTTTTGAGATCATTTTTGATCCTTCTCGAAGTCTTGCGACTCCGATCGGTGCCGTAGGAATGCCTAGTTTCAAGCATTGTGACGATTGCAACCGCACTATGTCGGTCACGGATCCTCAATGCCTGTGCCTAACTTGTCTAGGCGTCGACCACGACGACGAGGCCTGCCTCGACTGTCGGGCCCTCTCGAGGAAAGCCAGGCGGGAGCGGTCCCGCAGGCGGCTCGAACTCCGGCATTCGTGAGTCTTCTTGCTCTAAGTGGAAATACCTGGAGAGCCCATCTGCATTGCCTTGATCAGTGCCAGGTCTATGCTCCACTGTAAAATCCATCCCCTGTAGGGAAATGGACCACCTAAGCAGTTTGGGGTTTTCACCCTTCATCTGATTTAGCCACAAGAGGGGCTTATGGTCGGTCTGAATCTTGAAATGAGTGCCAAACAAGTATGGCCTCAGTTTCTTCAGGGCCCAAACCACAGCAAAGGCCTCCCTCTCAATAGCTGACCAATTTTTCTCTCTGGGGGTCAGCCTTCTGCTTATAAAAGCAATGGGCTGGTCATGACCATCAAAATTCAGCTGAGATAGAACAGCTCCCACACCCAACTCAGAAGCATCTGTTTGGACAATGAATGGTTTGGAGTAGTCTGGACTCTTTAGGATAGGTGCTGTGTGTTTTGTTTGCAGGTGCTGTGCACATGGCCTGCTTTAGGTCATCGAATGCTTTTTGACAGCCTGCTGTCCACTGAACTTTCTTTGGCATCTTTTTACTTGTCAGTTCATTAAGTGGAGTCACAATTGATCCATAATTTCTGACAAATTTCCTGTAATAACCAGTCAGGCCCAAGAAAGCTCGAACCTGAGTCTGGGTGGTTGGAGGAGCCCAGTCCCTGATGGACTGTATCTTGCTCTCCAGTGGCTGAACCTGGCCTCCACCTACAAGGTGGCCCAGGTATACAACCTGTGTCTGCCCTATCTGGCACTTTGTGGCCTTGATAGTGAGACCTGCTGCTTGCAGTGCCTCTAACACTTTCCTCAGGTGGACCAGGTGATCCTCCCAGGTGGAACTAAAGACAGCTATATCATCAAGATATGCTGCACAGAAGTCATCCAGCCCAGTGAGAACTTGATTCACCAGCCTTTGGAAGGTGGCAGGTGCATTTTTCAAACCAAAGGGCATTACCACAAATTGATAATGCCCACCAGGGGTAGAAAATGCTGTCTTGGGCTTGGCATCCTCAGCTAACCTGATTTGCTAATACCCAGCGGTCAGGTCAAATGTGCTTAAGTAGTTGGCAGAAGCCAATCTATCTATAAGTTCATCAGCCCTTGGTATTGGGTGGGAATCAGTCTTAGTGACTGCATTGAGGCCTCTGTAGTCTACGCAAAACCTCATCTCTTTCTTACCACCCTGGGTGTGAGGCTTTGGCACTAGAACTACTGGACTAGCCCAAGGGCTATCTGAGGGCTCAATGACTCCCAGCTCCAAAATTTTCTGCACTTCTTTCTTAATGCAGTCTCTAACATGATCAGGCTGCCTGTAGATTTTACTCTTGACTGGCAGGCTGTCACCAGTGTCAACCTCATGGGTACACCAATTGGTTTGACTGGGTGTCAGAGAGAACATATGTCTAAAGGATTGAAGAACTTGTTTGCAATCCTTTTGCTGATGCTCAGAGAGGCTGCCACAAAAGACAACACCATCTACTGACCCATCATCAGGGTTCTGAGTGAGCAGGTCTGGGAGAGGGTCACTCTCCTCCTCCTGTCCCTCATCTGTGGCCATGAGCAAGCTGATGTCCTTCCTGTCGACATATGCCTTGAGCCTATTTACATGGAGCACCCTGAGGGGGCTCCTGGGAGTTCCAAGGTCCACCAGGTAGGTGACCTCTCCCTTTTGGTCAATGATTGTGTGGGGCCCAGACCATTCGTCTTTGAGTGCTGCTGGTGCCACTGGCTCCAACACCCACACCTTCTGTCCAGGCTTGTACACAGACAGGACAGCCTTTTGGTCATGCCAAGCTTTTTGGTGTTCTTGGCTTGCCTCAAGGTTTTTAGAAGCCTTTTCCATATACTCAGCCATCCTGGAGCGGAGACCAAGTACATAGTCCACTATGTTGGTTGCAGGCTTTTTGAGAGGTCTCTCCCATCCTTCCTTCACCAAACACAGGGGTCCTCTTACAGGATGCCCATACAGAAGTTCAAAAGGGCTGTAGCCAACCCCCTTCTGTGGGACCTCTCTGTAAGCAAACAAAAGGCAGGGTATCAGGACATCCCATCTACGCCTGAGCTTTTCAGGTAGTCCATGAATCATCCCTTTTAGGGTCCTGTTGAACCCTTCAACAAGCCCATTGCACTGTGGATGATAGGGTGTGGAGAACTTGTAGTTGACACCACATTCCTTCCACATAGCAGTCCGATATCCTGACATGAAGTTTGCACCTCTGTCAGAGACAACCTCCTTAGGGAAGCCCACTCTGGAGAACACTCCAACTAGGGCTCTTGCCACAACAGGTGCTGTAGTGGTCCTAAGGGGAATAACTTCAGGATACCTGGTGGCATGGTCCACCACCACCAGTATAAAGTTGTGCCCTGATGCTGTCTGGGGTTCCATTGGACCAACAATGTCAATCCCCACTCTTTCAAAGGGTACCCCCACCACAGGTAGTGGTATAAGGGAGGCCTTTGTTGTGCCACCTGACTTACCACTGGCTTGGCAAGTGACACAGAAGCGACAAAACTCCCTGGCATCTTCATTCATGTGAGGCCAGTGAAAGTGTGAGACAAGTCTGTCCCAAGTCTTATTCTGGCCTAAGTGTCCTGCAAGGGGAATCTCATGGGCCAAGGTAAGAAGGAATCCTCTCTGAGACAAGGGGATAACCAGCCTCCTGGTTGCACCAGGTTTGGGGTCTCTTGCCTCTGAGTATAGGAGTCCATCATCCCAGTATACCCTGTGGGCACCTGTGGTGTTCCCTGCAGCCTCAGCAGCAGCCTGCTGTCTGAGGGGTTCAAGAGAAGGGCAGTCTAACTGTGCCTTCCCCAGGTCTTCTCTGGAGGGTCCCCCTGAACCCAGAAACTCAACCTGATCAGGTTCAAGTTCTTTAGGCTCAGTTTCCCTCAGCTCTTTGAGGTCAGCCTCCTCTGAGACTTGATCCACAGCCTGGGGCAAGGGGGAAGGCAATGCCTTCACCCTACTGCTCTTCTTCTTGGAAGGTGTCTGGTACATTGTTCCAGGATCCAGCACCTGTTCAGTGGGGCATCTTCTGGCCTGTGACCTAGTCACAGCAAGCACATGTGCTGGCAAGCCTAACATTTCCATGTGAGTCCTCTGCTCCACTTCTGACCATAGTGATGTTTCCAAATCATTGCCCAACAAACATTCAACTGGGAGGTCTGAACTAACCACAACTTTCTTTTGGCCACTTACCCCTCCCCAGGAGAAATCAACAATTGCCATACTATGGTGGGTAGTGACATTGCTGGCATTGGTCACTAGGTAGTCCGTACCTAGTATGATCTGTCCACAAAGTTAGGTGTCACCATTGTGACACTGGCACAAGTGTCCCTGTAGGCCTGAGCCATTTTTCCATTTATAAAAGGTGTCTGCCTGTATTTGCCCAAAGTATTGGGACTTGCATCAGGGGATATATCCACATCCCCTGTACAGACAAGGACAGCCTGAGTGAGTGTGCCAACTAGGTTGTCATACCCCTCAGATCCCAAGGTTAACCCAACTAATCCCTTGGGAGGTGCACTACGACTACTGACTGTACTAGGGGGTGCAGGTGCCTTAGGGGCTGTAGTGGTAGGAGTTTGCCCTCCTTTCTTGGTGCACTCACTAAACCAGTGAGTTTTACTTTTACAGTATTGGCACCACCTTTTAGACTGGCCTTCTTGAGTCTTCTTTTTCTGCTGTGAAGCCTGACCCCCACCCTCTTTGGTTTGTTGGGGACCTGTCAAAGACTTCTGGTCATTTTGCTCATTCTTATTACTACCCTTTTGGTCTGCTTTCTTCTGACCACCCTGGTTCTGAGCCTGGCTCTGCTTGACCCTTGTTCCGACCCATCTGTCTGCCTTCTTTCCCAATTCTTGGGGAGAGGTCAGATCCGAGTCAACAAGGTGCTGATGCAACAACTGGTTCTGACAATTATTTAAAATCTGTTCCCTCATGATCAGATTGTACAATCCTGTATAATCAGTAACCTTACTGCCCAGCAACTAGCCCTCCAAAGCCTTAGTGGCACAATCCACAAAGTCAGACCAATCCTGAGACTGAGTTTTCTGGGTATCCCTGAACAGCAACCTGTACTGCTCAGTGGTTAAGCCAAACCCATCTATCAGTGTATTTTTCAGGACTTGGTAATTGTTAGCATCCTCAGCTCTAGTAGTGAGGAGCTTATCTCTACCTTTGCCTTCAAAGGAGAGCCACAAGACAGCTGCCCACTGACTCTGGGGGAAGCACTGGACAGTGCAGGCCCTCTCCAAAGCAGTCATCCATTTGTGGATATCATCCCCTTGTTTGGGCACTATCTTGCTCAGGTGTCTAGTGTCTAAACTCCTGTCCTTTTCTCTAGGTAAAATGCTGCCACCAGTGGGGTCTGCCCCGCTCAATTCCTGCTCTCTAGCAAAGGCAAGTCGCTCTTTGGCCAGGGAAAGTTCTTCCCTTTCAATCCTCAGATTGACTTCCCTCATCTTGGCCTCATGCTCTATCCTCTGAGGGGATGTCATCCCTCTGTGAGAAGAGGTCTGAGAGCCATTGGTTCTAATGGATCTGTTAGAGCCTCTGGATAGAGACCTAACTCGTCCATTACCAATGTTAAGCCTGCCTGAGAGTGGCCCTGGGGCTCCCCCAAGTCCATTCTCATGCCTACTTAAGTTGGTCCTGGTGAGTCTACTGACTTCTACCTGACCCTTGTCTGCCTCATCTCCTGACAACTCCTGATCCTCCTCCTCTCCTTCACTAACTGTTCCATTGAGATGGAGGTCAGGGTCCCCAAGGGTTCCCTCTAAGGGGGGCATGCTCCCATCTGGATTAGAAGGGCCTGTGTTAGAAGCCCTCCTGGCATCATAAGTCTCTAAGAGACCAATCAGGAATGGGATGGTAGGGTTAGAACCCTGTTTTAGCTTCCTGGAGGTACACACTTGTCTCATCTCCTGGAAGCTAAGAGCTGCATATCTTGATATGACCTGTGGAGGGTCAACTGACACAAGAGGGGCCTCTGAGTTCCCTCCTTTGTCTGACATGCTTCTAGTGTGGTGTAAGTGATGCACCTACCTACACTATTTGTTTGCCTACTGATCCCTTGCTAAGAGTTGTAGTCAGGGTGTGCTAGGCCCTGTTGAACTACAACAGCTGGTTCAGTAGAACTCAGAGTATTCTAAGCTAAGTTATATGTACCTTGGTACTTATGTGATCTTTCAAATGATATTCTTAGGATACGTGTGGTAAAACAACAGCAAGCTCAAATCCCAACCGCTGCTCACCAATGTGAGAAGTTGGCCTGATATGCAGTGCTCACTATTCTAGTGATCACTATGTATCAGTCCAAACAACCCTTATTGATGATTGGTTGTAAGTCAACCTTATAGACCAGCTAACCTAGTAGCATGGACAAGAGCAGTCTTTAGGCTAAACTCTATAGGGCGTGTTGAGCCAGCTGTTATACCATCACATATACCCCTTGAACACCAAGTGAAAGGACACCACACAAGTTGTTATGAAAATAAAAGGATATTTATTTATAACACAACAACCCTGGACTCTTTATGAGGACAGGGTGCTAAGCACAATCCAAAACTCTTAAAGAAATACTGAAAGTCGCACAATTTACACAAATGCCCGAGGGGCACGAAAAACCATATACTATGGAAGTGGAAGGCGAAACTACTAGCAGGTAAGTACTACTCTCAGAGACTTTAGAAACGCTAGGCCTACAATGCTGAACCCTTAGATTAGAAGCAGGAGGCCTAGGGACGTCGTGTGCAGAGTGGGAACTCTCACGCGTAATGCGGGACAAAGTCTATGGATACTAGTAAATGCAAAAGTTAGTGTTCTCGGGCGAACCCGACTAGGTAGGTCAAAAACGAAAGTGGATCTAGACACTTGGAGAGTTGGTCTACGCTGGAGCACCGTAGTACTCGGTTTACCTAGCCCAGGGGCTGCGGCTGCATAGGGTTCAAGTGTCGTCGGGAATCCTCGTTGACGAACCAGGAGCCTGAAGTGGAAGTTGCTGGCAGGCGACCAGTGAAGATGTTCCGGGCTGATCCAAGGACTGGATCAGCTGAAGAAGAGTACCTGTAAGCAGAAGGGACCAAGTTCTGAATCACTAGCCAGTGATTAGGTGGGCACTAGGATGGCACCGGACGAGGTCACTCAGCCAGGCGAAGAGGTGACACTGGATTCTGCTGCTGCACGGACCAGGGGCGCTGATGTCGACAAGGCTGGAGGTCTGCGAGCTGTCCCACGTCGGATGTCTGCTGCGATGCTGGATCCAGTGAAGGAGGCAACAAGCCTTGGCTACGGCAAGCCCACGTGGCGACACAAAATGGCGTCTTGAGTGGACCAGGAGGGTCCGAGGAAGGTCCCCTTCAGGAGGAGACTAGGGCCAGTCTAGAGGAGCTAGATCAGCGGTGTAACAATCGTAGGTCGTCGTCTGGAGGGTCACTAGCCAACGGTCAAGTGACCGGACAACGTGGCAAGCGACGCAGAAGCAAAAGGGCCCCACGCAGATCTGGAGGATGCTGGGGGGGCTGGTCTTCGGAGCTCGTGCTGCTTGGGGTTGGGGCTTCTCTTACCCCAGTGCACCCACTCGAGGGTCCCTCGGTGGTCGTGCTAGGTCAGTGTCGTGCTGGTTCTGATGATCGCCGGGTCCTCTGGTCATGTTGCACCTACGGTTCTCAGCTGTGCTGAGGCAGGTTGAGGTCAGAGAGGGCAGGGAGTCTGGGTCTCGTCGTGCTGGTCAGTCTAGGTCCGGAGGAAGGACGTCGTAGCAAACCGCAAAAGACTTAGTTGGTGCCTGCTGCTGCAGGGTGACTACTCCTTAGTCACAAGGGAGAAATCTTGAGAAGAAGTCTTGAGTTCCTTTCGTAGAAAGTAGTTTCAGGATTCAAAGATGATCTAATTTGGAAGGGTCCCCGCTCCTACCTTTATTCTAAAGAAAGGGACTGGTACGCGACTAGGTCCTGCCCATGGGTGGGACCAGGAAGGGGGGTGGTTACACCCCTCTCCCATGCCGGACTTTCCCCAGCTCAGGGGCTGGTGTGCCCCTGGAACTGGTTCAAGCCGGCCTATGCATAGTGAGCACCGGGGTGCCACTTGCAGTCACCTTCCTATTCAGCCCTGCCTACCCAGGATACACAAAACCCTGTCTGGGATGGTGCTAGCACCGCCCCTGACAGGAAACCCTTTGTCCAAGCTCTCCTCGCTGGAAGGACTCCCAGCAGCAGGAGGTCAGACTGTCTGTGGTGGCAGCATCCATTTTGTGATGCTGAGGCTCGAGTTAACTTTAACCGGGGTTCACAGTTACATACATGTCGTGCCCCTCTAGAAGGGTGGAATGCTAACCCCGTCGCCAGAATTGGCGAGGGGTTAGTATTCCAATTCGTATGACACCTTACTCGACATGTTTTGATAAAGCGATACCAGAGTTGGCATATAACCGCGAGGATTATAATGCACTTAAGAGTATATGGTATGCGTTATCATGGAACAGCTATTAGGACTTGGTTCCGCAAGCTGCAAACGGGCTCAGCTCATGCCAGAGCACCATCTCACATGATTCCAAGCACTCTGCCTTGTTAAGGCCTGCCATAGGAGTGACTGATAGGAATCCATGTGTCCATTTTAGGGTTAGATATAGGTATACTATATCTAAAGCAAAGGGTGATTACACCACCTTGCCCCAGCTGTCGTGCAGCCAGTTGTGTCAGATTTAGATGGCCAGCCAGGGGTGGCATAATACATGCTGCAGCCCTGGTAGGCCCTGGGTACACCTATGCCCTGAGTTACAGGGTCTGATAAGGTGGCCCAGTACCAATTGGTATATGCACCTAAGGTACACGTGTCAATTTAGTGAGAGAACAGCTAGGCTGTGGGTCTGATTAGCAGGCCCACAGCCAGGGAAGTCGTAAACCAGTGAAGCAAAAAGCAAAAATCTGGGGTGATCATAGGATTGCAGACCCTACTCTCCTACAGTTCCGTCCTCCAGGACTTTCTGGTGTGATTATTGGTTCGCAGACCCACCACAACGGGGTTGGTATTGCTGGGGTATCTATTCTAAGGTAAGGAATCTATCACTAACGTGTCTCTTTCAGATGCACAAGTTACTACTTGTGTAACGATATATCTGTAAGAGACATTAGTTAGTGATAGATTCCTTACCGACCCACCCATCCTCCCCGTTCTGCGAACCAATATCTAGGGTTAAGGTCATCCCCTTTCAGGGCCCTAGTTTCCTGGCACCAGTGTTGGTTTTTGGCATGGCTCTGCGCTTCTGGCACGGAAGGAAAAGCTGTGTCTAAGAACTGTCGTCAGCACGTGGAGGCGGCATCTAAGTACTCCGACGACGTCATCACAGCACCCACGACGGACGCGGAGCCGCAGACGACGCCTACCGACGCGCAAGGGTACTGCTGCGCAAAAGTTTCCGGATCCAGACTGACGCCTGGGGATATTCTAAGGTAAGGAATCTATCACGAACTAATGTCTCTTACAGATATATATATATTCACACAATGTTTGCTCCCGGAGAAGGAAACTCTGGTCACACCTGAAGACTCATTTTTTCGCATCTTTTATTGTGGAGAAACAAACGGTGGCATTGTCCCAACATGTTTCGTTCCGCCTGGAACTTTATCAAGGTAAGCCAGCTCTGGAATCCGTTGCGCTTCCCCCCACAGCTCGATGTAGTGGACGTTCATTTTGTTTGCCTCCAGTGGCATTCTTTTGAGGAATCACTTCCGTTTGAAAAATGAATTGTGGGATTTGTAGTTGCGCATGGATTCTTGACGGTTTGATTGGCAGCCCGATTTATTTTCAAGTCTTTTCTTGTGTTACTATGAGTGTCCCACTCGGTGTTCTTCTGCCTTTGTTAATTTCTGACACTCCATCGGGTTTTTCAATCAAAGGCGCCGTCTAATAATAACCCTCCAGTGGGTAGAGCATGAAGATGTTTGGCATTTCGGCGCTTGTTTTTCCATGTTGATAGATGTTAGAGCGATGAGCCTTCTCGGGTCAGCTCTCTTTTGAAGCCGATTCCTGAACCAATACCACGGGTGCAGTCCCGGGCGGCGCCAACCTCCCTTTTCGTTTTACCGAGTCTGCAAGATGGTTCTAGGCGGGAGATTCTCGGCGCACTTGTGGCGGTGTAGACCTTCGGCAGAACCACGCCGATATATATTCACACAATGTTTGCTCCCGGAGAAGGAAACTCTGGTCACACCTGAAGACTCATTTTTTCGCATCTTTTATTGTGGCGAAACAAACGGTGGCATTGTCCCAACATGTTTCGTTCCGCCTGGAACTTTATCAAGGTAAGCCAGCTCTGGAATCCGTTGCGCTTCCCCCCACAGCTCGATGTAGTGGACGTTCATTTTGTTTGCCTCCAGTGGCATTCTTTTGAGGAATCACTTCCGTTTGAAAAATGAATTGTGGGATTTGTAGTTGCGCATGGATTCTTGACGGTTTGATTGGCAGCCCGATTTATTTTCAAGTCTTTTCTTGTGTTACTATGAGTGTCCCACTCGGTGTTCTTCTGCCTTTGTTAATTTCTGACACTCCATCGGGTTTTTCAATCAAAGGCGCCGTCTAATAATAACCCTCCAGTGGGTAGAGCATGAAGATGTTTGGCATTTCGGCGCTTGTTTTTCCATGTTGATAGATGTTAGAGCGATGAGCCTTCTCGGGTCAGCTCTCTTTTGAAGCCGATTCCTGAACCAATACCACGGGTGCAGTCCCGGGCGGCGCCAACCTCCCTTTTCGTTTTACCGAGTCTGCAAGATGGTTCTAGGCGGGAGATTCTCGGCGCACTTGTGGCGGTGTAGACCTTCGGCAGAACCACGCCGATATATATTCACACAATGTTTGCTCCCGGAGAAGAAAACTCTGGTCACACCTGAAGACTCATTTTTTCGCATCTTTTATTGTGGAGAAACAAACGGTGGCATTGTCCCAACATGTTTTGTTCCGCCTGGAACTTTATCAAGGTAAGCCAGCTCTAGAATCCGTTGCGCTTCCCCCCACAGCTCGATGTAGTGGACGTTCATTTTGTTTGCCTCCAGTGGCATTCTTTTGAGGAATCACTTCCGTTTGAAAAATGAATTGTGGGATTTGTAGTTGCGCATGGATTCTTGACGGTTTGATTGGCAGCCCGATTTATTTTCAAGTCTTTTCTTGTGTTACTATGAGTGTCCCACTCGGTGTTCTTCTGCCTTTGTTAATTTCTGACACTCCATCGGGTTTTTCAATCAAAGGCGCCGTCTAATAATAACCCTCCAGTGGGTAGAGCATGAAGATGTTTGGCATTTCGGCGCTTGTTTTTCCATGTTGATAGATGTTAGAGCGATGAGCCTTCTCGGGTCAGCTCTCTTTTGAAGCCGATTCCTGAACCAATACCACGGGTGCAGTCCCGGGCGGCGCCAACCTCCCTTTTCGTTTTACCGAGTCTGCAAGATGGTTCTAGGCGGGAGATTCTCGGCGCACTTGTGGCGGTGTAGACCTTCGGCAGAACCACGCCGATATATATTCACACAATGTTTGCTCCCGGAGAAGGAAACTCTGGTCACACCTGAAGACTCATTTTTTCGCATCTTTTATTGTGGAGAAACAAACGGTGGCATTGTCCCAACATGTTTCGTTCCGCCTGGAACTTTATCAAGGTAAGCCAGCTCTGGAATCCGTTGCGCTTCCCCCCACAGCTTGATGTAGTGGACGTTCATTTTGTTTGCCTCCAGTGGCATTCTTTTGAGGAATCACTTCCGTTTGAAAAATGAATTGTGGGATTTGTAGTTGCGCATGGATTCTTGACGGTTTGATTGGCAGCCCGATTTATTTTCAAGTCTTTTCTTGTGTTACTATGAGTGTCCCACTCGGTGTTCTTCTGCCTTTGTTAATTTCTGACACTCCATCGGGTTTTTCAATCAAAGGCGCCGTCTAATAATAACCCTCCAGTGGGTAGAGCATGAAGATGTTTGGCATTTCGGCGCTTGTTTTTCCATGTTGATAGATGTTAGAGCGATGAGCCTTCTCGGGTCAGCTCTCTTTTGAAGCCGATTCCTGAACCAATACCACGGGTGCAGTCCCGGGCGGCGCCAACCTCCCTTTTCGTTTTACCGAGTCTGCAAGATGGTTCTAGGCGGGAGATTCTCGGCGCACTTGTGGCGGTGTAGACCTTCGGCAGAACCACGCCGATATATATTCACACAATGTTTGCTCCCGGAGAAGGAAACTCTGGTCACACCTGAAGACTCATTTTTTCGCATCTTTTATTGTGGAGAAACAAACGGTGGCATTGTCCCAACATGTTTCGTTCCGCCTGGAACTTTATCAAGGTAAGCCAGCTCTGGAATCCGTTGCGCTTCCCCCCACAGCTCGATGTAGTGGACGTTCATTTTGTTTGCCTCCAGTGGCATTCTTTTGAGGAATCACTTCCGTTTGAAAAATGAATTGTGGGATTTGTAGTTGCGCATGGATTCTTGACGGTTTGATTGGCAGCTCGATTTATTTTCAAGTCTTTTCTTGTGTTACTATGAGTGTCCCACTCGGTGTTCTTCTGCCTTTGTTAATTTCTGACACTCCATCGGGTTTTTCAATCAAAGGCGCCGTCTAATAATATATATATATATATATATGTATGTGTGTGTATAGATATGTATGTATATGTTTCTATACACATATAAATCAGATTTATTGTTTGACATAGGTTATGTCCTGCTATGATTCACTCCGGTGCCCTTGGTACCTGCAGTAAGGACTGCTGTGCTTGTCAGGGGCATGCTGTTGAAGTATCCATTGCTTTTCAAGTACATTTAAAAAATATATATTAATAAATGTATGTATGTGTGTGTGTGTATATATATATATATATATATATATATATATATATATATAATGATGTAATGATGTAAACAATGATGATATATAAAAATGTTACAACTTTGCATGTGATCAAGGGCCCACGGGCCCAAAACGCGTTGTGCTGCTGCTGTTTTACTTGCACTATTAACTCACCTTAAGCCAGTTCTGGTGGTCCGTCTCTCTTTTCGCTTCGCCGATCTGATCGATTGGAGGTGGCGTGTGGAGTTTGTTCTTGGCATATGACGGCAGAAGTCTGTTTGCTTCTGTTTACGGACCCCCTCTCCAAAAGTCGGCGTTTTCTACAAACCAACTTTGGTATTGGATCCTAATAGGAACTACGAAAATACGCCCCCTCACACAGCCAAGAAACGGTATCACCGCATACGAGGAGGAAACTAACTGCACCTGTGTCGGAAGGCGCAGGGGAAGATCGAAGTACCCAAGACGCGGTGAGGTTGAATGGCAGAGTTGAGGTGGGGAGGTCAGTGAGATCGGCATAACAACGAAAGTGTAGCGACCAGGAAAGTGTGGGCACTACACTCTGAAGCTAGCGGGTGTTCTGCAGCATGTCGGCAGAAGCTTTCCGTGCTCGAGCAGCAGAGGCGGAAGAACTTTTTGCGAACATACCAGCGGCAGCAGCCGGTTCCAAAAATGTTACTAGTCAAAATGAAGTACATGAAGATACGAACATCAAAACACTATACAGAGATCTGGAGAAAAATAAAAAACTCGAGGTGACTAAATGGTGGGAACACTATTCACTGACGAAGTATGCAGATGTGGGGAGAGTGCCAAGAGGCTTGAGGATCATGCTAGCTCCAAGCTTTGACAAACCGAATACTCTGATGTTAAAGGAATGGGGGCAGAGCTATCTTGCTGCCTCCATGAATTTGGTGTATATCTTAATCAAATATGCAGCCATTGATAGAGAGGAGATTTTGAAAGAAATCGAAAGGCTAAACATTGAAATTGCCAAAATTGGAGAAACGGAGGCCACGAAGAAACTACATGATATTATGGCTGAACGGTTGAAGAAACACTAAGATTAAATTCAATTCAGGAAAGTTCCCAAATTTGCCAGAGATCAGGCCGACTACGAACAGGGCCAGATTTTTACTTACGCACGAAAATTCAGTATAGCGAAACAGCAGCAATATAGTTCCAAAGGAGTGAAAACCGTGATTCCTCCCAGTTCTGCAGCGTCATCTAACATCACAGAGGAAGAGCCTCCCAGCATTGATTCCATTTCGCTCACGAGTGGTTCAAGCAGAGACTCAGATCTAGACTCCATATCACATACAACACCCATCTTGAATCTGGAAGAGGAATTGGATTTATTAGTGAGAGAAAGACTGGATACATTGAGACCGCGATTAAAAAATCAGACAAAACCCGCAGAAACAAAAGGAGGCGCGAAAGAAGACGCAAGTGTATCAAAAAAGCTGCAACAATAAAAGAAGCCACAAACAAGGTGGCAGAAGAAACACAAGTAAGTGACAATTCTGTCATTAATCTATCTGATGTGACTTTAACCCTGGCAGAACAGCAGCTATTGTCATTAGGCTTAAGTTTCTGCCCCAAGCAGTCATTTAATTATGCGGCCACTAGAATAGATGTCTTCCGTTTCATCAGAAAATTAAAATTGAAGAAATTCTTTTCCATCCAGAAATTGAGAGTACTGAGCCTGAAGTCCCCCCTTCCAGGGCTACAATGGAGGGCTTGGGTGCTAATGCTTTTCCCCCTCCTGCGCTGACATTTATTGAATACTATAGGATCATGACACGGTCAACTGGTCATAAGCACAGGGCAGGTAAAGCCCATGACGAGTTGACCTTGTCATGGGCGCTGGTGTCACTTCTGGAGATGTCCCTCTCCTGGTTACTCTACATAACTTGCATGATGCCACGGATTCTCAGCCATGTGGCCCGGACATAAATTTGAGTACACAAGCGCGGTTAAATAAAATTAACCCCTTCGATGCTGATGACAGAACGGTTCCGGCATCGGCTGAGCTGTGCTGATGACGGAACCGTTCCGTCATGACTCCGCCCGCGCAAGGCGGAATCAGCATGGGCGGGGAATTCGCGCCGCACGGATGCGGTTAATAAACTACAGAAAGGAGCGGGGTTATCCCCCTTTAGAAACAAATCCAGCTTTGTACCACTGGCCACAAAGGATGCAATAGACACATTTCATGATTGTGTGGCTAATGAAATCAAGCAACTGTACAGGTCTACTGTTGGCAAAGGCATTAAATTCAATCGACAACAAAAAGAATATGCCACCCTAATGAACAAACTGAGTAAGAATACAGATATTGTAATTAAAACATCTGACAAAGGTGGTGACATCGTTCTATGGCCCAAGAAGGACTACAGTGTGGAAGCATGTAGACAGTTACATGATGCAACTTGTTATGAAAAGACTACTCATAAAGAGTACGACAAGGCTAAAGAGACCCTCCTTAAACTACACAAATGGCGCAGGGAAGGTTTAATATCGATGGGGGAATTCAAATGTATGCATACTGATTTCCCGGTACTCCCTATGTTCTAGCTTATCCCCAAGGTGCATAAATGTATAAACCCTACCCCCCAGGAGACCTATCATTTCGGTGATTAAAAGCGCCAGTGAACAGGTGGGACGGTATATTGACTTTTTCTTGCAGGATATGGTCCAAACGCTCCAGAGTTTCGTGAAAGACACAAGTGACTTTTTGTGTAAAATTAATAACTTGGAGTGGAACAACGAAATGTTATTGATTGTCTTAGATGTAGAGTCTCTCTACACCAGTATTGCCCACAATATTGGCCTTCATGCTACCGAATATTTTCTGCGCAAACGCCCAGCTGAATATTATGAGCACAATAAGGTTATCATCAGCCTTATTGCTTGGTGCCTCCATACATAATAACTTTTTCCTGTATTGGAAGGATATATGGAGACAGCTCAGGGGAGTAGCGATGAGATCCTGTTCCTCCCCCAGCTATGCGTGTTTACACGTAGGCTGGTGGGAGGAACAGGCCCTGAATATCCAACATCGCACTTGGGTAAATGAGAAGATAGTCAAATATCTAAGCTACATAGATGATGTGTTTATTCTATGGCAGGGAGATCAACAGGAAGCCTTTTTGTTTGTCCAAGAAATTAATCGTAATTCCCTCAACTTGAATTTTACTGCTAAAATGAGCAAGCAGGAAATTGAGTTCTTGGATGTGAAACTGTACATTCAAAACAGTAGAATTGAGACTACACTATTCAGAAAGCCCACGGCAGGGAATACTACATTGCACGCAACCAGCCTGCACCCCAAGCACACCATCAGTAGCATTCCTCTGGGGGAGATCCTGCATTTGAAACAAGTCTGCAGTACTCCTAATTACTTCGATTTATGTCTAACACAAATGAATGAAAGATTTAGAGCACGTGGCTATTCAGATGCCTTATTAAAGCAAGCGTTAGCAAAGGCATAAACGTGCCCGAGAGAAAGCCTGTTCAAATCCAAAGTGGTAGGCATTGATTCAGCGTACAGTGCTGGGTCTACCCCCGAAGGAAAGGACTGTCCCAGAATGATCACTGCTTTTAGCAATGAGGAAAATAAAATCAGAACCATTGTTAAAAAAAACTGGCCTATTTTACTCACTGATCCAATTTTAGGTGTCAAGCTACCTAACAGCCCTTTGGTCACTTTTTGTAGGGCGAGAAACATGGGGTCTGTGCTTGATACAACCAGTCCTGAAATTAGACAAAAAAGTAATTGGCTAAAACCAGCGACTGGTTTTCGGAAATGCTCCTCTTTAGGGCATGTAAGTTTGGGATCAATAAGACCCATTGCCAAACACCCTTTGGACAGCATGAGTTTCCCATTCCCGGCAGCTTCAATTGCAAAACTGAGTTTGCTGTTTATGTCCTGATGTGCACCTGTGGCCTTAAATATATTGTCAGCACAAAACTTCAGGTGCACGTCAGGTTTTACAACATCTGAGGGCCATTCTGCACAATGATCCCGCCTACCCAGTAGCACGTCATTTTAAGGCTAAACACGACAATGACGTAGCCTGTTTGTCATACTATGTGGTGGGATCTATTTCGAGACTTCGCAGGGGTGGCAACAGAGAACAACTACCAAGGCAGTTGGAGACTACCATAATTTTACAATTCTATAGTAAATAGCCGAATGAGCTCAATAATTCTGAGGACATGTATACTCATCTCTGGAATTGCTACTATATGTTCCCCTTAGTGCACCCAAAGTTGTCCTTGTTCCATTTTCTTTTGTGTGACCTATGATCATACATTTATAAGTAGTTTGATTTCCTGTTACCCAGAACTCTCTGAAGAACATCTTTGTCGCTTCCTGTGTGTTCTGGTATACCAAATCCAGTCAAGCTTATAGAGGTAGTCAGGTTCCCTGTTGCCTCTAGACTGTCTTCATTTTGCTCTGTATATATTGAATATTTAAGACCTTTTAGAACTGCTCACTTTTTCAATTGGTGTTCACTTCTTATGAATTATGATGTGACCGGATACCTTTAACATAAGTGTTATTTATGTGTTTTTAACAATGAATTTTGGCCACAACCGATCTTTTATTGTTATGGCATATCTATACATTGTGTTTTTTAGACCTTTTTACATCAGGCACGTGGCACTTTAACACATCTATTTTTGCACTAAATATACAGCTCTGTTTGCACAGATGGTTAAGTTGTATCCTGTTATTACAACAAATTAAATTTGTTGCTTTAGGTATGTCTTTATCAACTTGCTTTGGGTATTTTATTTTGATATATATCTCCGGAGGTGCCATTTTTGTCTTTATTCTACATTAAGATACTGTTTTGTGATATATTGCAGGCGGAATGGGAGCCAATAGGGATTTATCCTGGAAGGCTACGGCACCTCTTTCTCTCTGTGTGACAATTCACAGCTTCAGCATTACGCATTAGCTGAGGTGCTGCTGCATCGAAGAAACTGCATTTAGGCTGTAATACGCAAAACTTTGTATTTTACTTTTATTTTTACTCAGTGATTTACATTTTAGTGTGCTATCATTTGTGCACTGTACATTGTAATTGGGTAACACTGATCGGTTGGTGTACTTACGAGTTCCCTTTCTATGTCTATGATCATGTGACTGTAAAGACTTGAGTATCCAGGGGGCGTGTCTATACTTCACTAAGCATTTAAAAATGTAAAAAAAAAATTACAACTTTGCATGTGATCAAGGGCCCACGGGTCCGAAACGCGTCGTGCTGCTGCTGTTTCACTTGCACTATTAAATCGCCTTAAGCCAGTTCTGGTGGTCCGTCTCTCTTTTCGCTTCGCCGATCTGATCGATTGGAAGTGGCGTGTGGAGTTTGTTCTTGGCATATAATTATATATATACACACACTGCAAGAGTGTACTCATTCTATGTTCTTTCCTCGTTGCAGTATCTTGGGTTTCTTGAACCCAGATTCTTTCTCTCTCTTTTTCTCTTTCTCTCTCCTCTTATAAGAGCGAGTCTTGTGTGTGCGGCTTCTGCTGGTATCTATTCACCAATTGTCTTGTGTGTATGGTTGGTCAGTATGACTACCTGGTGATACGTTATGTGTCCTTCTGCCGACGCATCTGTGCTGTCGATGCTACGTTTAATAGACTTTTGCATGTGTGTGGTGTGGCTTCACATGGTCTACATATGTGTATCCATATAATCCACTTACATGTATCTCCTTTTAGTTATAGGATTGTATATCTCTGCATGAGTGACATATGTCTCTATACAGATCAATCGTGGCATCCACTGTTGTGTATGTTCATTTTGTACACTCTGAATCTGTCGTACTGTTTTGTCCTTTCTCTGGGACCTTATTTTTTGCATATCCTTAGATCCTGTGCACAGTTCTGCTTCTTATTCGTATTGCAGAAGCTTATGGGTTCTTCCATCGTGCACTGGCCATTCTGGTTTCTATGATCTTTCCTAGTCTTGTTCTGTCCTCTGACGGAATGTGGTGGCCTTACCTTTACTTGTTGTTCCTTTTACGGAGCTTAAAGGTCTGGTGTCAGTTAAGCTTACACTTTCTGCCCCCACCTGTTTTGGTCCATCTTCTTGATGGGTTAGTTCTCTTATGGAACCTGGTGGGTTTGAGTCGCAAACTCTCCTTCAATGGGGGTATAGCTTTGGTATCTATTCTAAATTAAGGAATTTGTGGCTAGATGTCTCTATCAGATGAACAAGTTACTTACCTTCGGTAATGATGTATCTGGTAGAGACACAGTCTAGCTGCAGATTCCTTAACACCCACCCATCTTTCCCGCTCTGCGAGGACCTTTTCAGGTTGGGTTTTTACCCACTGGTCTTTCGGCCAGTGCTCTGCCTTTATGTGTGTTTCTCTACTTCACATCCTTCACCAGGTCAGGGTGTATTGGTCTGTTTTTCCGGTTTCTTCTTCACCCATTTTCATAAATGGTTTGTGAGTTCATATGTCCATGCACACTCTTGCACATTGGTTCTTTTCCAGTGTGGAAATTGGTCATGTCTTTCTCCCTTCCATCCCCCCCATCCCTTTTTAACCATTAGTTGGGGCCCAATGTACTCTGATACAGTCAATTGATCAGATTTAGTGTGTGTGGTTGCACATTCTCTGTTGTTGCAGGAATGTTCTCACTTGCTGTAACTTCATGTTGTTAAAGTCTTGTTATCGATTCCCATGACATTCATGTGGTGGCAGTCTGCTTGTTGTTTCCCTTAACATTCATTTGTTATTTTGCTTCATATATGGGTATCGTTCCTGTTTATGCAAGACTGCTTCTACGGTCCGAGTACTCTGCTCTTGCCCTTCAGTCACTTACATTATGTAGTGTTTTTCTCTAACATGCAGGGTGATGTTTCTCTTTATTGTTGTCTTAAAGATTTTAAACCCTCTTTGGCCCACTGTTCCCACACAATCAGTTTTAGTATTCGCTTAGCGTTGTAGTGTGGAACAGTTTCACAGTAGAAAACTGACGTCAGCGCGCCGGGAGGGACTTATTTTGATCCACTGACGTCATATCTGTCAGAGCTGACCCATGCGACCCTATCCCCTTGCGCGCAGAGGTACTGCTGAAAAATTTCCGGATCCAGACTGGCGCCTGGAGGATATTCTAAGTTAAGGAATCTGCGGCTAGACTGTTTCTCTAATAGATGTATCGTTACCAAAGGTAAGTAATTTGTTCATCTCTGCAGCAGGTGCCTTAACCCTGTAATATATTTTAAAATGCAGTCTTTTCAACCAATTAAGCAGAACAGATTTACTGTCATGTTTCGTCTTGGTGCCAATGTCTTTGTGACAGAGTTGAAAAAAAATGTATATGGTGAGGCCCAGATTTTGCGTCTGGGTTGTGTCACTTTTCTGGCACAATGCTGATGCAAAATCTATTTTTGGATCAACAGAGCTACACAAATCACGTTTGTGTGGCTTTGTAAAAAGTAAAAAGTAAAAAAAAAAAAAAAAAACCTAACACAAGACAGCACATTGCCCTGCTTTGTGTAACCTTGCATCAGGTTAACGTTACATGGGTGGTGCTAGTTAGGCGTTCCTGTGCATCCACCCATTTATTTTGACGCAAGCCCATATTTACAAAGACTTGTAAACATAGGTTTGCACCAACCTGGTGAGTCTACCTGAGGCTGGCATAACAAGGAGAAATATCTTTATTTCTCCTTGTTATTTCCTCTTTGCATGTATGCTACATTCTGCAGCACACATACAAAGAGGAAATGGCTTCATAGGATAGTTTTTGCGTGGCATTGTAAAATAAGAAAAGCCTCAAGGTAGCGCATATCGTGTGTCAGGTAGGCATTGAGTGGGTGATGCAAGTGCGTTCCCATACATCCACCCATGAATTTTAATTAATATACACTTTCTTCTCCAGGCAGGCACACTTGCTTTCCCTGGGTCAGCTCTCGAGTCCCACTTCCCTGTCAAAAGATTGTGGTTTTTCCTCATTTATGTGAGGAGACATACCAGCTAGGCCTCGCTTGTGAGAAGTCCTAGAAAGAAGAAGTCTTAGAAAGTCAAATTGCCTTTGCGTCATAGCGTGCCAGTCAGAGCAAGTTGCCCCTCAGGCCTGCCAGCCCAGTATTCAGTTTTACCCACTCTTGCTGGAGTGGAGGTTTGGAGTTCCCTGGCATGCATGGAGTGGAGGTTCGTAGTGCCCTGGCACACATCTGTGGTGGCGGTGAACAGAAGTCTGGATGCTGTGGTAGAGGCTCCTCAGTCTACGTGGTAAGCCTCCCTGAATCCAGCAGCAGGTCTTGGATTGTTGTGTAGTTGAATTGTTGCTCTTCCTACACAGGTAACTGCTTGCTTCTCCTTCACAGCTGCATGGTGCGTGATGTAGGAAGCTGGCTCTGTATATACTATACCAAAGTAAGGTATAGTGTGCACAGAGTCCAGTGAATTCCCAAAGTTAGGCAGAGGTAAAAGTAAATAACACCTTCCTCTCTATTTATGGTAGTGTGGGCGAGCAATAAGGCTTTACCAGAGGGTAGTGCTAAGCATTTACTGTACACACTCAGCCAAGAAATGATGTTTGCACACTCAAAGACTAAACTTAAACCAATTTGTTTATATAAAATTATTATTTAGTTATATTTATTTGATAGAGTCATCCAGGCCTCGTACAGGTAAGTAGAATGATACTTTGAAAGAAAAATGCAGTTTGAACACAGTTGAAATGCAGTAGAATACAATGGTTTGGTTATAGAATAATTACATTGTACTTGCAAATAGTCGGAATTTCTTTTCAGTTACTTTTCTTACACAGCCAGATATCTCTAGAAACTAAGCTGCTGCATTTCTAAGGGAAGGAAGAATTAGATAATGCGTTTTGTTAGCTCAGCACAGTTTACGGTATTACTCACGATACACACTTAGAACTGGATTTAGGGGTCCGTGGGGAGGATTTGGTCGAATGGGCCAGCGGCACATAGTTGGTCGGGTGCAGTGTGCAGGGAACCACACGTTGCCCAACGAGCTAAGCACAGTCGTGGATTTGAAGTGTTGTGAACGTATCTAGGACCCTAATTAAATATTCCCGATTCATGCCCTTATTTGGTTGTAACAAATCATATCCTTACAAAGGCATAAGAATCATATCTATATTTAGTCATAGCCAATGCAGTCCAAATACGGCAAGGCTACTTCCATAGACTCCTAGAAAGTACAACGCGTTCTTTAAACAAACCAAGCCTCCAGCAGCCCGGGTATTCCCCCTGCTTCTGTTTTGATTTGTCCTAGAACTCCTGAGAGTCCTGAAAGAACTGCCAGTTCTTAGTGACAGTTCTTAGTGACGTCTTATGTCCAACCTTACGTCAAACTCGGCACCTTCCAGGTATAAATATACCAGCATTTGCCTTTAGCAAACACACAGTGGTTTGGAGCAGAGGAGCTATCTACTTAACCAAAGCCCAGCTGATGCGAGTGCCAAAGGAAGCCGACCCTCCCATTTGACGCACTGAGAGAGATGCTGTCTTTTCTCCTGCCGAGAAATCCAGCTCCAGTGTTTCCAGTCACCCTTGCGGGTTGCTGGGAGATCGAGTCCTGAGAAAGAGATACAAGACCTCCATCATTCTAAACCCAAGGTACGGAGCTGATTAGATCCTTAGAGAATTCTTGATTCAGATTCTTGGCAAAAATAACTTAACTTAAACTGCAGCTCACTTACTGCTTCCCACGTACTAGGATTTGGTTAGGTACACTTGGGTAGGTGTATTTTAGAAGCACCAGTTGAGTACGTTTAGTCAACTTTTATCATTGTATCTATTGTATATATTTTATCCGTTTTAAGTATCATATGGCTCAGAAACCATATAAATGCTTTTACAGTTTTATTTCATAATACTCCTTTTACTGTACGCACTTTACTTTATGACAAGTATTGCAATTGCGGCAATTCACTTCTCTTGCATGAGAAAGAAGACTGCTCAATAAATAACAACTTTTATTGAAAACGCCTGTCTCTCTATTTCTCTGCACTCTGGTGAAACTAAGCCTGCACGATTGACTGAGTGAAATAGCTATCTATTGTTTTCACACGACTCTGGAGATATACTCCTTATTCAGGAGGGAGCAATGTTGTCATGTTTATGCCGTTGTCAGAAGCTAATCCCTTCTTGTCTATTCAGGAAAGTTAACTCATTCCTGTTCACTCGAGAAAGTTTCTAGTGACCTCTGAGCTAGCTGGCATTCATAATTAAGTCTAACATATTCAATAGAGACCTAGTGGACCTCACTCCTACGTCTAAACTATCGTTTGTTATTCCAATGCGCAGAGCCTATTGGGAATATAGGAACTACACTACATGGCTCCCAACGTTTGGTAAGGCGATAATCTAACGCAAGATACTAGAGTAACTCAGTCGTGCTTTTCACACAGACCCCTTTTCCCGTAAAAACTCCAATAGACGTCTGGAGTGGGTAAAAGGTTAATATCCGCCAGAACTTAGTAGGAAGAGATTCCTATGTATTAGTTTTTGGTTTAGTCAACGTTGAAGGATACAGTGTTCCAAAATATTGTGCACCTAATCTTTGTTTCCTTGAAACTTGCTCTGCAAACTTTCTGTCACCAAAATGTCAGAGAGTGACGACGAAAGGGAGTAAGCTAGACTAGCAGCTCCACTTTTGACGGATGACATAATCATCCAAAATGAGGACCCGAATGCTATAATCTTCCCGGTCAATATAAGAAAAACTATAACTATAAAACTTATAGAAAATGGAGTATCATCAAGAGGTGGTACAGTCCTATTTGTGGTAGAGGCCCATGAATATCGGAAGACAGAGGTATTCTATTCTTGGATACATTTTCCAGCAGCACACGCTGTGACACGCGAGTTCCATTACTACAAAATAGAGGAATCTCCAACGGAATACCCCCCTTTCGAGGACGTTGAAATTCCACTAACATACCAAGAGCAGCTGCTTTGCTTTAATGGCACCCTAAAACATCAAAATCACATTAACCGGCTCGGTCCACTAGGTAGACCAGGAGCCACATGGCCGGTTCTAGCCAGTTACACACCACATCCCGACATTGAAAAAATGTCAAGCGAAGAACTCTTAGTTAAAATAAAAGAATTAACAAAAGCATATAGAGATTTAGTTAATTAGCAGTTGACGGTACAACCTACCGACTAAATACACTAACTGAAAATCCTGAAAAGACTTTCATTAAAAACAATCTCAACTCTCAAAAGAAGAAGTGGGAGGGTAATAAAAAACCACTCCCAGAGAAAAACAGTTTCTGTCCAGAGGAAGGTCTCCTCAACGAAGGGATAGATCTCCAGAAGGAGGAGGCAAGTCTCCCGAAAGGTAGCCCTCTGAAAAAAGATATAACCTTAGAAATAGGGACAATTTGAGAAAACCTGACAGATATCAAGATATTGATACACTCCCCTCTCGATCTTTTCAGACTTCCTCACAGAAATCGGAAAGAAGAGGACGGTCAGAACATAAAGAAGAGCACGTCAAGTCCAAAGACAAGGAACCTGCTCATCAAATAAAAAATTACAATTTCCCAGAAAGAAGGTAGCCAGTATTAAAGTAAAGCATGCCGAGAATTCTGAGGACACAACTGAAAAACGGAGAGTGGGCCCAGACAATGCTAGACAGCGCAGCAGAAGTGACCATAGCTCGCAAGATCCTGATGAATCTTCTGGAGACAGTGGACACGAATGAATATATTCAAGTGGAAACTGCAGACACCAGAGTTAGTGTGCCCCATAAACTATATGAAATAACGTTACGTATAGAGGGAGATAAAACTAGGAAAATAAAAGGTCTCTTCTGGGAGAATCTATCTAAAGGTTATGATATCCTTCTAGCAGAGAAAGACTGGCCACCAGAGTTTGTCAGGGAGTGCCCACAAGGCAAATAAATGATTATGCCTGCCTTCTCAAATCACATTCCAATTCATAAAAAATACACATTTGCTAGAAAATTGGCAGTGGCCCAAGCCCCTGCATTATATAAAAATCATGTGGGATGGGATGAGGATTCTCCTCACCATAAAATCCAATTAAAAAATCAACCTACTGCACAGAGGCAGTATCCTGTTAAGCAAGAAGCTAAAAAACAAGTCAGAGAAATCTTCAATCAACTTCAATATCAGGGGGGGATTGAAACATGCACCTCACAAATGAACAATCCTTTGTTTCCGGTCTTCCAGCCAGACGATTCATATCGTCTAGTTTTGGACTACAGACACCTAAACTCTTGTTGCAAAACTTTTGCAGTACAAAACTCACACAGTGCAGCACTAATGAATAATATAGTTTGCAAAAAATATAAAACGACATTAGATATTTCAAATGGTTTCTTCTGTCAAAACATAGCACCTGAAAGCAGATATTTGACCGCTTTCTCCAGCATGGGGACCCAAAAATTATTTTGTAGTCTCCCACAGGGATTCAAGAACAACCCAGGATTATTTTCAGCCAGGGTAAAAGAGTTACTACAAATGTATGATGATGAGGCATTATCTTATGTCAACGACATCTATCTTACAGACTATGACCTGGAGACACACTTGAAAAGAGTGAACACCATGATACTTGGGTTCGCATCTGAAGGGTACAAATTTAACTTTAAAAAGTCACGAATTGCCCACCACACTGTCCTATTTTGAGGATATGAATTATCAAGTGAGGGCAAAAGCCTAGTAGACAACTTCTTAGAAAAGTGTGCAGTACTCCAAGCTCCAAAAACGCTGAAAAACTTACAATCAATTCTAGGTTTCCTTAATTTCGGAAGAACATACAATCTAAATTATGCAGAGAGGGTTAAACCTCTCTACAAACTAATAAAACCTGATTTTAAACCAATTAATTGGACTCAGAAACACACAGTAATTTTACGATCATTACAAACAGACATGTTAACCAAAACAAAACTGCAAACACGCGCAAACGAACGCAACCTTATAATCCGAGTCATCCCAGGAAGATGCGGATTCACATACCTGACCTCTAATGAGGGAGAAACGGTACCAAAAGCTTACAAATCACACTTGTACACAGAAGCTGAAATGAAATTCAGTTCTACTGAAAAAATTCTGACTGCGGTTCAAACTGCTGTAGCAAAAGAAAAAGCCCTAGCCCAAGGGAAGAGCATATCTGTACTAACAGCAGTATCAGCCCTTGAGGCAATAACAGGACCAGGCATTCTACATGCTAAAGCTTACAATCAAAATGGATACAATGGGGAAATTCTCTTGCAACAGAAGACGTGAAACACGCATTTGATCCGAGAATGAAGAATCTAGAATATCTGGAATATGAAAATGATTGTCCTCTGTCAATCAAAATTCTGCCTCTCGAACAATACACCTGTGTAATCTACACAGACAGATTTGCACAACACTACGTTGTGGAAAAACAAATTTACAATGCAGCGTGTGCGATTGTTAAAAGTCGCTGGCGCTTGGGTAAATTTAGACCGATGGTCACTAAAACTGAATCATTCAGAAACTGTACAACTCAGCGAGCTGAAATAAGATCTCTAAAGGTGGCGCTTGAAAATGCTGATCGCAAATTCCCCACACTGCGTCCAGTCTTACTATAATTCTATGCAGACCTGTATAAAAACCTTTTACAAAGATAAGACAGGTGCCACAATAAAGCATAAAAAACTATGGGAACAAGTAGTTCTTTTGCTATGAAAGACTCACGTGATACACACGCAGAGTCTTCAACGTGAAGGCGTTCACGTTGCAGGGAATTCATTGGCTGACAGAGCCACAGCGGCAGCGGGTCAACCGGCTTCCGTAGCTACAAAAATGTGTAAGAAAAAAACAAACTGACGGTGAAACGCTGCTAGCAGTAAAAGCCTCATTGTAAGGCAACTATGCAACATTACCTCTAAATTATCCACTCGGCAATACATACATAATTGATGCGAACTCTGTTCCTTTTGCTCAAATCCCTGGAGTGGGGGATAGAGTAATTCCAAACACGAACTGGAGAGTCTTCTTGATTCAAGAAGCACACATGGGATTGGGTCTGAGGCACCGAGAGATCCTGAAATCTCTAATAGAATTACAATCACGATACTGGTGGCCGGGAATGAGCGTGCAAGTTTACAACTTTGCAATGGATTGTCAAGACTGCAATAGAGATCGCAGTTATGAACCGGACCAGACATCTGACTCTAGCACAGTAATACCAGCCCAGATACCCCTGTTAGACCGCATTAGACTATCTACTTGCAGGCGTCCGACCGGACAAATGCGATCCCATAAATATTAAGACGAGATTCATTTGGATGTGGCCCCATCGCTCGGCTGACGCCAGAACTGTTATAAAAGATTTGCGAGTCTTTATCGGCACATATGCAATTGGCATGCTACATTCTGACCAGGGTCCTGCGTTTAGCTCTCGGGCTTACAAGGAGGCCATGGCCAGCATGGGCATTGCATTGCGGTATTCTAGTCCATTCCATCCCGAGGGAAATGCGGTAGTGGAGAGAAAAAAACGTGACATAAAGCAATCTATAACAGCGAGGGTATTAGGTTCGGGTGACGGGTGGGTCAAACATCTAATAAGTGTCCAACGTAGTCTTAATAATCTGCCAAGAAATTCTCTAGGAGGTATCACTCTGTACGAACTTTTGTTTGGTACAAGAATGATCATTCATGATCTCGATTGTCACACTTCAGTGGTGAAACAAAAAACCTTTGATATCAAAGATCGTTTGGCTGTTTTACAGGACTTAAATAAAACAAGAAGAAGTCTAAGTAACACAAAGCTAAAGCCAATGACCACTGAAGAAAAACCACCTGTCCCAGCAAGACCTGTCCGGATTCCAAAGATTGGGGATCTGGTCAGAGAAAAGATCGCGGTGAAGAAGGAATTTGGGCCTTCCTACAGAAAAGTAGTACCTGTCTTAGCTGTCAGCGGAACAAGATCAGTAGTACTACCGCCCCTTGCTGGTAAAAAGGAGAACCGGGTTGTATCAATCAACCTGGTAAAACCGCAATCATGTGGCCAATAATAAGTAGTAGGCCCAGTGGACTCCCAAGAAATAGCAGAAGACCAAATCTTGCTACAATCCAAGAGGTTCAAACTGAGAGACTAATCACATTTGATAAAGCTGCAGTGAATAAAAAAGGACTATGCAACAAAGCCATGGAACTTGTGCCTCTTGAAACCCAAATTGCAACAGTTCGTCAAGAAACACCTGTCTACAATGATGTAGCATCTGAACATACATATCCAAAGATAAACAAAATCCGGAAGGAATTCCACCAATTGGCAGAACTGCATCTGACTACTTTATCAACTTCGATGAGTTTTATGATGATCCAAGTGAACATGGAGACAAGCCAGCAAACAAAACTTTCAAAAAGAAAATTACAGAGCTCTTTCATCAACTCAGAGAAACATATCTGATTTCAACATGGATTGAATTATGGATTGTGTTAGGTGTACTTTTCCTCCTTCTGTGGCTCATCTTGGTTTAAAGTTTGGGTAGATTTATTGATGGAAAATATAGTACAATGGACACAGCAAGTCAGAACATCAACTTGGTCCTGAAACCACACAGATCTTCTCACATCGAAAAACGAGAACTATCATCAGTGAACATCACAGTAAATCCTATACCTGGTGGTATAGCATGGGACAAATCTGATTACAAAATCTATGGCCCTGTTGAACTCTTTAGAAATCCACATCAATTCAAGATCTCCTTAAGTGACTTTGTATCACCTAGTACTTTTTTGATGATTGGGACTTTGAAAATATTAATAATATGATGTCAGATTTAGAAATGTCATCAAAATTTACAGAACATGATTATTTACAGGGTTCTTCAAATTATGAAGAATTGTATTGCTTCAATCACTTTGGACATCATTATCTACATAAATCTGCTAATCCTAGAAATATTTTCAGTTATAATCCGTGGGAACATTGTCCAACTCCGCCAAAAGGCAGTTCAAAAACATTTTATGAAAAATTCCCATACTTCTCAGGGTTTAATATCACTAATCCAGAAACGTTTTATTTCAAAATGTTAAATAAGACAGGAATGAAAAACATGTTGACAAATACTGAAGTGATTTATTCTGAAAAATTTTATGAAAAAATGTCTACATTTGGTTTTGAATTTTGGAAAAATAACATTGAGACAAAAACCATCTAGGGTACAAAAGAGTGGCAGGTACAAGGTTTAGAATCATTATTCAGAGCCTGCATGATCCCAGAACAAATAATGTTCCTGAATGACACCATTCAACAGACAACTTGTCTTGGCCTAGCCAAGAAAAAAGATTTAAACAACCCGTCTATACCAAAGCGTATTCCTGATAAAACTACAGATGAGGGGTTAGACGTGCCCAATATTTTACAACAAAACAGAACTATTCCTGATTGGAACAAATGGTTGATCTGGGCCACAGACACTTATAACTGTCAAGATAGATTCCTGAACAAAACACAGGGGTTCAAACAGAACAGGCCAGACCCAAGATATTCCCAGAGACAACATCCAGGGATAATTACAACATACAGTGTAGGAAAACTATGCCTCGATTGGCTACAGAAATCCACACTACCCGAAATTAAGCAACACTTAACTTTACTTAAAGAAGGTGCTGACTTGTGAGATTTCATAATGGGACCTCGCAAACAGCGTCAAAAATGTTTCATATACGCCGGTATATACGCAGCTTACAATGAAGCTTGGAAAGTATCACAAATTGAAACTGCAGAAAAAATACGAGACATTGATTGTATTAATTTGGAAAAATCACTTTCTGTAGTGGACAATGGGTTAACGACTCTGTCCTCCAGAATGTATTCACTGGACAGCATTGTATTATCTGCTATTGATATAATAGAACAGGATATGCTAATGTTACAACATGGTCAATCCCAATTGCGTTCTATTGTACAGCTAGGCTGGACGTTACAAAACCTCCGTTCAGGCTACGTGCCATGACGTCTAATCAACACAACGTCATTATTTTCTATCTTTAACCTTACTGATAGACAAATCTCGTTGGCACAAAAAGGAGCAGACTATACGGTGCTGAGCATTGAAAAACTAGAAAAATTACCATTGACAATGTCAGAACGACCGGTCATTGAATGGATAATACATGGCACCATTACAATCCCGATAACAAAGTTTCAGTTTCAATACTGCCAAAAGTATATACCAGCAGGCCTGTATGAAAGGTTGGGTAAAGGATACATCAAGATAACATGGAATTTGCCTTATACACATAGATGTCAAGTGAGGGGAAAAAAGAGGTATTTCTTAGTGGTAACAATTGTAAAAAATCACTAAGCGGTACACTTCTGTGTCAAGAAATTAACTTGCATGGAGCCTGCGAAGGTTCATCAAACAACCTTTCATGTCATCTGCACGGCACCCCTGCTACACAGATAGAGTCCTTTTTCAGACAACTTTCCAACGGTAGCTACGTTATAATAAGTGACCACAGCTGTTGTGGCATGATGCCAGGAAAAGCCTATCTCATGAGCGTTACTTCCAGGGTCATTTGTTGTATGCAAGTATTGTATCCAAACAGCTATCCAGAAATGGAGGCAGCAATATGGCCTTCTGTGAATATCTCTTCTATTCGAATTGATACTTTAAGCAGAATGAAGTCTATTCTTTTACAGACAACTGTGCCTTTAACCTCGTCCAAAGAGATGTATGACCTGCAAGTTGCAAGGACAGCAGCAGAGATACATACCCTATTATCGACAAATTGCCCCGTGCATTTCGTAGAAATGTTAAGCCAAATCTTAAACATGTCAGATACCAGTGGCATCGCACATGTATTTAAGACAATTTTTTTGGGACTGTTAGCACCTTTTGAAACAGTTCTGGGCATCTTCCCGAATTTTGTGCATTCTTTTTTCGGTGGCCTGCCTCTTATTTTGGGACTCTTAGCAGGAATTGTATTTTTGTTCCTTCTGCTCCGATATGGTAAGCCAAGTCACAGACAAAACTCAGGCTATGATGGAAGAAACAATCCTAGCAATACGATACCGAGAACGGATCACTAAAGTCCTCGGATTGGCCCGGCTAAGAGATCTAAATACTACCTGGTTTCTTTCATTCAGACCAATCTGACAAGATTGCATCTTACCTGTGCTTCGATGTCTGCTATGCGGAGAAGAATGCGTGTTGGAAGTCTGTCTTACACTACAATCAGCAGTACCAATGGATGTTGATGCTTTGCTTGGTTCGGTAACGGCTCATGCAACGTGTTGTCCCCAGCGGCTACCTATCTGATGACGGCATTCGTTGAGACTTCACCATTACGATTAGGTGGCGGTGAAGTACGAGATTAAAGCGGCACTACACAGGTACAACCTTCTGTGAACATTGCTGATCTAAACACCGATGATGGCAATGCATCGCATGAATGCACTATTTCCGATTTTTCGGAGTTGGCCCAACTTTCACCTACTGTTGTAGACAAATTTTTTGCCAGCCTATCTGAGGTAATGTTCTCTCCTATCAACGGGAATAATGTTTGAAATAGCGAGCACACAGCGTTCCCTGAAATCTGAATTCGGCCTTCAGTTTTCTATAAACAACACTACTGAAAACATTTGGAACTAGTTTTTTTTCCACATAAAAGCGATTTTTTTTTCAAATTTCCAAAATATTTACCTTTTTTTTGGTACATGGTACTCTGCTTAAAGTAGAACTGTTCTTAGAGAACGGAACTTCTATTTTTAGAGACTCCAGAGACAATATTTTGAATCAGCCTCTAGCACATGTACAATCTTGTATAATTATGTGATGAAATGGTCTCGACCTTCTCTTCTGTGTTAAGAGCCATTTCATAAATGTAACTTTCGTGATTCATTCAGTGAAGATTATAATGCACTACAAAACATATTATCTGAATGACACCACTGCTTGAAAAACGTACAGTATAATACTCATTTTCGTGTATCTATACCATTTCTAATGCATTTCATGTATTTTGGGGTGGGGTGGAAAACACATGCATACTTATATGTTTATATATTGCTTAGTATTTAGTAATGATGGACATTATACGTGGAGTGGGTGTTGTGAACGTATCTAGGACCCTAATTAAATATTCCCGATTCATACCCTTATATGGTTATAACAAATCATATCCTTATAAAGGCATAAGAATCATATCCATATTTAGTCATAGCCAATGCAGTCCAAATACGGCAAGGCTACTTCACTAGACTCCTAGAAAGTATGACGCATTCTTTAAACAAACCAAGCCTCCAGCAGCCCGGGAATTCCCCCCTGCGTCTGTTTTGATTTGTCCTAGAACTCCTGAGAGACCTGAAAGAACTGCCAGTTCTTAGTGACAGTTCTTAGTGACGTCTTATGTCCAACCTTACGTCAAACTCTGCACCTTCCAGTTATAAATATACCAGCATTTGCCTTAAGCAAACACACAGTGGTTTGGAGCAGAGCGGCTATCTACTTACCCAAAGCCCAGCTGATGCGAGTGCCGAAGGAAGCCGACCCTCCCATTTGACGCACTGAGAGAGACGCTGTCTTTTCTCCTGCCGAGAAATCCAGCTCCAGTGTTTCCAGTCACCCTTGCGGGTTGCTGGGAGATCGAGTCCTGAGAAAGAGATACAAGACCTCCTTCATTCTAAACAAAAGGTACGGAGCTGATTAGATCCTTAGAGAATTCTTGATTCAGATTCTTGGCAAAAATAACTTAACTTAAACTGCAGCTCACTTACTCCTTCTCACGTACTAGGCTTAGGTTAGGTACACCGGGGTAGGCGTATTTTAGAAGCACTAGTTGAGTACTTTTAGTCAACTTTTATCATTTTATGTATTGTATATATTTTATCCGTTTTAAGTATCATATGGCTCAGAAACCATATAAATGCTTTTACAGTATTATTTCATAATACTCCTTTTACTGTACGCACTTTACTTTATGACGAGTATTGCAATTGTGGCAATTCACTTCTCTTGCATGAGAAAGAAGACTGCTCAATAAATAACAACTTTTATTGAAAACGCCCGTCTCTCTATTTCTCTGCACTCTGGTGAAACTAAGCATGCACGATTGACTGAGTGAAATAGCTATCTATTGTTTTCACACGACTCTGGAGATATACTCTTTATTCTGGAGGGAGCAAAGTTGTCATGTTTATGCGGTTGTCAGAAGCTAATCCCTTCTTGTCTATTCAGGAAAGTTAACTCATTCCTGTTCACTCGAGAAAGTTTCTAGTGACCTTTGAGGTAGCTGGCATTCATAATTAAGTCTAACATATTCAATAGAGACCTAGTCGACCTCAGTCCTACGTCTAAACTATTGTTTGTTATTCCAATGCGCAGAGCCTATTGGGAATATAGGAACTACACTACAGAAGACTGCGGTGACCAGGCCACCAATTAGGGAAACGAAAAGCTCCTGGAGTCGGGTTAAGCACTGTAGGGCCCAATGGCCAACACGAGAGCTACACCACCAGCGGCACAGAGTTGGCCGGGTATAGGATGCGGTCTTGGCTGATGCTGCAGATTCGGTCGAGGATTCCTCAGAGTCGGTCAGCGGCTGGTGAGATGAATTGGGTCTTTGGGAGACATCGTCTTGTGACTGCAGGCTTTCGGAGAAGGAGTCGGTCGGACGGTCGCGGTTGGGTCATCTGGACCGCTTCGTTTAAGGAGTCAATCAGGGTGTCTCCTCCGGTCGCGGTTGAGGGGACCTTCCGGTTATTGGCTGCAAGGTTGGTTTAGGATCTTATAGAGGTTCAGGGGTCACTGGGATCCAGTCTAGGATCGCCTGGGGGACCTCCTTAGGCATGTGTTACTCGGGCTCGGGGTGCCAGGAGAGGAGTGATGGAGACTCACGGAAGCGCCCAGAGTCCGAGTCGGTTGGTTTTTGAGCAAGTCTGGTGATCACAGGAGGCAGAGTCTGTTTGGTTGCTAAGGCAGTGAAGGTTCTACTGGTTTTTGGGGGCTACTGACCGCAGGAGACTGCGAGGTTCTGCTGGAGGAGTCTGAGGTCGGGACAGGCCGGTAGGACTGGAGCTAAGTCAGTGGATTTCCTCCTCCTCTTCTCTCAGCGCGGCTGTTCGGTCCTTTTTCTTATTATTTCTTCTTGTCGGCTGTGGTCTGAAGAGGCAAGGTTCAGGGTTGCCCCTACATAAAAAATATAGAGGCGTTACAGTTAGGTGCAGGTCGGGACTAATGGGTCCCTTCCTTGTGTGGGTACACTCTATATTATGCCACCCTCCAGTGGAAGGCGGGACACTTACTGTTGGAAGGAGGGTCTGTGAAGGAGGCAATCTACTGTACCAGCGCTCTCTCTCAGCACACGAGGCTCCCAGCGCCCAGTCAACTCCTCGCCGCACCCGCTCCGCGGGCGCCGCTTCGCCGGTGAGCCCCGGTCCGTGCAGCTTCGTGGGAGCACTTTGAAGGTCCGTGGCGGCAAGGCGGTAAGGGGCGCGAGGCACCAGCGGGGCTGCGAGCGTGCAGGGACTTCATTTCCCAGAAGTCCCTGCGAGACCAAGGAAGAGCTTCCGGTCCGCTCTCCCTGCTGGCCCGCCCCCCGCCCACCAAAGGATTTTAAAAAAGCGTACCTGCACTTTCCATTTCGTGGGACACTTACTGTTGGAAGGAGGGTCTGTGAAGGAGGCAATCTACTGTACCAGCGCTCTCTCTCAGCACACGAGGCTCCCAGCGCCCAGTCAACTCCTCGCCGCACCCGCTCCGCGGGCGCCGCTTCGCCGGTGAGCCCCGGTCCGTGCAGCTTCGTGGGAGCACTTTGAAGGTCCGTGGCGGCAAGGCGGTAAGGGGCGCGAGGCACCAGCGGGGCTGCGAGCGTGCAGGGACTTCATTTCCCAGAAGTCCCTGCGAGACCAAGGAAGAGCTTCCGGTCCGCTCTCCCTGCTGGCCCGCCCCCCGCCCACCAAAGGATTTTAAAAAAGCGTACCTGCACTTTCCATTTCGTGGGACACTTACTGTTGGAAGGAGGGTCTGTGAAGGAGGCAATCTACTGTACCAGCGCTCTCTCTCAGCACACGAGGCTCCCAGCGCCCAGTCAACTCCTCGCCGCACCCGCTCCGCGGGCGCCGCTTCGCCGGTGAGCCCCGGTCCGTGCAGCTTCGTGGGAGCACTTTGAAGGTCCGTGGCGGCAAGGCGGTAAGGGGCGCGAGGCACCAGCGGGGCTGCGAGCGTGCAGGGACTTCATTTCCCAGAAGTCCCTGCGAGACCAAGGAAGAGCTTCCGGTCCGCTCTCCCTGCTGGCCCGCCCCCCGCCCACCAAAGGATTTTAAAAAAGCGTACCTGCACTTTCCATTTCGTGGGACACTTACTGTTGGAAGGAGGGTCTGTGAAGGAGGCAATCTACTGTACCAGCGCTCTCTCTCAGCACACGAGGCTCCCAGCGCCCAGTCAACTCCTCGCCGGTGAGCCCCGGTCCGTGCAGCTTCGTGGGAGCACTTTGAAGGTCCGTGGCGGCAAGGCGGTAAGGGGCGCGAGGCACCAGCGGGGCTGCGAGCGTGCAGGGACTTCATTTCCCAGAAGTCCCTGCGAGACCAAGGAAGAGCTTCCGGTCCGCTCTCCCTGCTGGCCCGCCCCCCGCCCACCAAAGGATTTTAAAAAAGCGTACCTGCACTTTCCATTTCGTGGGACACTTACTGTTGGAAGGAGGGTCTGTGAAGGAGGCAATCTACTGTACCAGCGCTCTCTCTCAGCACACGAGGCTCCCAGCGCCCAGTCAACTCCTCGCCGCACCCGCTCCGCGGGCGCCGCTTCGCCAGTGAGCCCCGGTCCGTGCAGCTTCGTGGGAGCACTTTGAAGGTCCGTGGCGGCAAGGCGGTAAGGGGCGCGAGGCACCAGCGGGGCTGCGAGCGTGCAGGGACTTCATTTCCCAGAAGTCCCTGCGAGACCAAGGAAGAGCTTCCGGTCCGCTCTCCCTGCTGGCCCGCCCCCCGCCCACCAAAGGATTTTAAAAAAGCGTACCTGCACTTTCCATTTCGTGGGACACTTACTGTTGGAAGGAGGGTCTGTGAAGGAGGCAATCTACTGTACCAGCGCTCTCTCTCAGCACACGAGGCTCCCAGCGCCCAGTCAACTCCTCGCCGCACCCGCTCCGCGGGCGCCGCTTCGCCGGTGAGCCCCGGTCCGTGCAGCTTCGTGGGAGCACTTTGAAGGTCCGTGGCGGCAAGGCGGTAAGGGGCGCGAGGCACCAGCGGGGCTGCGAGCGTGCAGGGACTTCATTTCCCAGAAGTCCCTGCGAGACCAAGGAAGAGCTTCCGGTCCGCTCTCCCTGCTGGCCCACCCCCCGCCCAAAGAGCCGCCTACAAAAAGCCATTTCACTCCCGCAGCGCGGGACGCAGCCAGGGCTAAGACTGGGCAAAGACAGGGCCGTTTTAGGCCGTTAGAGGCTGTTAGAGACTGGGCTGGGCCACCCCATTTCGATGCTCAAGTCGACCTCTAAACCACAACCCAGCATGGCTACCCGAGAGTTCAGAGACAGAGCAGCCAAATCAAAATTAAAAAATGGCACACTGGACGATTTCATCACCAGGACCCACACTGCAATCGATAATGAAATATCCAAGATGCAACACAGGGTGTCATTAGAACTCGAAGCTGCCAGAAGACTGTCAGTCGAGTTGACTGCCGCTAAAAAATCTTCCCTTGGCCCTATTGCCTGGGCGAAAAGTCCAGAACGTCCGCTAGGTCCTACACCCACCCTGATTGTTACCAATGCTGACATTCACGATACAAAAGCAGCAAGATCACCCTTATCACAGGTGAACCACTCAGACAAATCCATCTCCCCCCCATATACCCAACTGGGCGAGAATGTAGATCAAAAGGAAGGCTGTGACGAGGGTGTTCCCCCGATAGTTGAACCCCCCCCTGCCTCACAAGAAAAAGATGGTAGCTTATTCAAAGCACAAAAGCACACACACAATAAAAGGAAACGCAACCCTACCTCGGCATACTCTAGAAAAAAGGCTAAAGTAGTGAAGGCACAGCTACCAACCAAGGCACCTCCCCTTGATAAATCGTCAACACTGCAATCCGCAACTCTAGTAACATGTACAGAAGACACCTCCCTTCATACAGCAGTTATACAGGAAAACAACGATCTCACCATAGAAAGCGATACTGCAGGAATCCCCCTATGCTCTATCAAAGGGAAGGATGTCGAATTTCTCACTATTGTTTGGGAAACATTAAAAAAACTACTCACCCCAATAGAAAAGAGATTCACACACATAGAGATGCAGCTACTAGAAATTGAAAAAAGTATAATAAACTTGGCAACCGTCACTATGCAGAATTCTAATTCCACATGCACAACTGGAACCCTGCCCCCAGCCGTACACTTGGACTCTACCACCGAAGCAGCAGTAATCTCGCGGCCTCCCCCTAAAGCTAAGAGACTAGGATCGACTAACACACTTCCAACTGCCGCATGCTCTTCCCTTAACACTTCCAATACTATACCTAAGGTCAAACCAACACCCAAACCCCGAACTAAGGCTAATGTCAATAATCCTCCTAGTGGGGCAATACCACCCCCCTTAGCCGCACCTGCCCAAAGTATATCTGTCCCGACCGAGCAACCTAATGTTAGACACAATGGCCAGAGCACTAATCCTCCAACATCGCAGAGAGGTAGTACCAGTTTCATCCGATCAAGGGGATTTGTAGATCTCCCCCCAGAGGTCAGCCCCTATGTTGTGGTGCTAACTGGGGTAACTGAACTGGTATATAATCAGCATGAAAACTTTGCCTCTCTCAAGAACAAGGTGATTCACTGGTTGGAAACCAACAAACCAATCCCCAACCATCTAAGGAGCAAAATCCTTATGGTACGGAGGGTACCTTGGGTAGGGACCACACAAAAGACCTCCCCCGGAGACTGTGTGATACTCACCTTTGAAGACTCTAACACTGCTCACGCCATTTACTCATGGACCAACCATAGCTCAACTACAACAATAATAGCAAGACCACTCACCTTTTTCTACCCACCAAGTCCCCCTATAGCTCAGGGGGGGAACTGGAGCAGGATGCAGGCGAGGAAACACACTTGGGGAGCACAAAGTAACTGGTGGGCAGATACCCCTGGAGGATGGAATGGGATCCCGACCTCCAATAGATATGGATGTCTTGAGGAGGTGGACTGACTTCTACATCCAGCAAACACTACACCCCCCTCACCCATTCAAACCAGTAATTACACGCACTCTCCAGACAATGCACCGATAACCAGTACTTTAGACACACCCACGATTGGCTCTTCTCTCCCATCAACACCAGTACACACAGTGTCAAGTGATCTTAGTCTAGGGGCAGATAGACATACCAAATGCTCTGCTATGGGTGATACTGCTGACTCCAACCAGGGGTTGAATATTAAACTCCCCATTCCACAGAGCCACACACCAAACAGTGCTCTACTGCATACCGCCCAACCCAATCAGTGTGGGAAATTTGTAGCTTTAGGGCACCGGGGAACACCAAACATCAGAAGTACAACAGAGGCTCACGGCACACTCTCTATTCTATCCTGGAACGTGGCTGGGTTAGCAAACAAACTAGACACCCCTGACTGGAGAGACTTAGTAGAGAGCTATGACATCTGCCTCTTACAAGAAACTTGGGCTAGAGAACAACCCAGCCCTCAGGGATTTGCGACCTTTAGTATTGAAGCAAAATGGGGGGGCAAAGGCCGTCCCTCAGGAGGCCTTTCAACCTGGGTGGGGTCCCACCTGGCATGCAGGGCCACACCCACGGAAACCAACTCTTGTGACTTCCAATGTGTCTCCCTAGAATGGCCATGCGGAGGGAAACTTGTAGTGATAAACTTTTATTCGAGGCCAGTTGGGGTTGCTGCAATATCAGGCACAGTGGAAGACCTAGCATTTTTTCTCGATACACACAACTTTTCCTCCCCTTTAATAATAGGTGGCGACTTCAATAATCAATTCGAACCACTCCCCGCCTACGTGGAAGGTATATCTGCCGAGGAGGATGAACTATGGGATATTCCCTCCTTGGCAGATGTAGTCACAAAGACATGCTCCCCCCTTGCTATTCAGATAATGTCCCTCACACTCAGTCACTCTCTTAGGGCATGTAACGGCCGGATGGAGGGTGATATTCCGCCCAAAAACACCTTCAACAGGCTGGGACACGAATCAAGGATTGACTACATAATGGTACCCACCAGAGACTGGAAGAGGGTGAAAGACTTCAGAATCATCCCCAGACATGATAGCGACCACAATCTGCTCACACTAAAGCTCGAGACCCCTTATCGTCAACTAGAAAAGGTAGATCCCAATGCACCACCCCAGTCCGACCTAGTGCTAACCAGCAACAGACGCAAAATTAAATGGACCAAATTGTTGGAAAACCAATCCAATGTTGAAAGACTCTATGCTCTAATCGCACCTGCCCTGGAAAAAGTAGAGTGCTGTGTGAACTTACTGGGGAGCGATTCAGAGACTAACATCATGGGTAGCCTGAACCCTCAGGTTCACCTGGCTGCACTCGGGAACATCCACTCGGAGCTATGTACCAACCTTGCAGATATATTGAACCCAGTGGCCAGGCTTCGCAAGCCCAAAAAGAGAAGAGCGACTTGGTTCAACTCCTCCTGCAGGCAAGCAAAAACTCTCCTTCTCGAATCACTGAAAGCCCGAGAATCCCCAACCGAAATCAGGGAGAAACGTCTTTCTTATAAATCTGCCCTCCACACCCCAAAAATAGAATGGGATGAGGAGAACTGGTTAAAGATAACAGCCGCCCTCGCGTGCCAAGACTCGCGGACATTCTGGCAAATCGTTAGGCATGGCTCGCCTGAACCACTTGCAGCTGTCGAGGCTTGTATTGCACCTTCTGTCTGGGAGGAACATTTCAAAAACCTATATCTCCCACATAACAGCGACAATGGAAGCAGCAAACATGGTGGAGAGTCCTCCTACTTTACAAACAGGACAACTGGGATTGAGGGCTTCACTTTAGAAGAAATCACCCTGGCAATCTCCTCCCTGCCTGCTGGTAAGGCGCCGGGCCTAGACAGGCTACCAGGAGATCTTTACAAACATGAACCCAGTGTTTGGGCCCCCTATCTAGGGGTACTATTTAATGCTATCCTGAAGGGCCTGCCAATTCCTTCCACCTGGCCAGGGGCTGAAATTGTGCCAATTTTTAAAAAGGGTTCGCCCCTTCTTCCTGCAAACTACAGGCCCATAAGCCTAATTGATGTTTCCCAGAAACTCTTTTCCAAACTTTTGCTAAACCGTCTACATGAGTGGATCAGGGACTATAACATCTTGAGTCCCTTTCAGGCAGGTTTTAGGGAAAAGGTCTCCACAGTGGACCAGGTCTTTCGTCTGTCCATGATACACTGGAAAACAGTACTACTGGAGGGTGGCAGCCTCTACACGGTATTTGTGGACCTAAGGGCAGCGTTCGACTTGGTACCAAGGAACAAGTTGTGGGAGGTCCTTGATAATTTGGGGGTCCCTGATGGTCTCTTGAAAATGATAATACGCCTCCACACTAGAAACTATGCCCAGGTTAGATGTGGTAGGATGGGAGAATTGTCTGCGAAGTTCCCCGTTGGCAGGGGGGTGAGGCAGGGTTGTGTCCTCGCACCAACCCTGTTTTGCCTCTACGTCAATGGGGTAATTGCCCATTTAGCAGGTGTAACCAACTCTGATGCACCGAAATTGGCCTCCGAGAGGGTATCAGCCATCATGTTCGCTGACGACACACTGCTTTTATCCAAGTCGGCAAAAGGTATTCAGTGTACCCTTGATGGTTTTGTGGACTTCTGTGGAACCCATGGGTTAGAAATTAACGCTACAAAGACTAAATTCATGGTCTTCAACCCTCCACAGAAATTCCACTTCTGTCCCAGCATTTTACATACTAAACTAGAAAGGGTAAACACCTTTGAATACCTAGGAATCATTGTGAACGACAAATTTACCTGGAGCTCCCACCTGGAAAAAGCGGCACTGAAACTGACCCAGCACTCGGGAGGTGTAATGAAGCTCGTGGCAAATAATAAATCCTCGGTTAGGCCGATTGGCCCCCCACTACAGATCTACAAATCCCAGGCCAAGGGGGCCGCCCTCTATGGATCTGAACTCTGGGGCCACGTAAACACATCTAAATTGCTGATGGTGGAAAACAGATTCATTCGTAACCTTGTAGGGTTACCACCGAGCACCCCCCTCGTTCCGCTGAGGATGGACCTTGGCTTACGACCGCTTAATGAGGAGCTAGCTCTACGCCCACTGGCCTTCTGGCGTAGACTATGGTCAACCCCTGAACTGGACAGCTATAGAGAAGGTCTACGAGAGATTCTAGCCACACCAGGTGCCGGAAAAATCAAATGGCTCTCCCACATTAAGCTTGAACTGGTGGCTGCAGGTTTCTCAGGTATGTGGTCCGACCCCCAGAATGAGTGTCAAACCCTCTCTAAAAAAGATCTAGCCAGGTCTTATCGAGAATTTAAACTCACACAGACTCTTAACCATCTAGATCCTGGGTCCTTGACAGAGTCCTTTTTCTCCCATAAGGCGAACTACAATATGGAACTGACTCTAGATAAAATTTATCCCAATGTACTGAGAAAATTATACCTTCAGTGGAGGCATGGCTCTCTTCCAATTAAATCCTTTACAGCCAAATGGAACCACGATCCCAGCAGTACATGTCCTGCTTGTAGAACCACCGATGAAAGCGAGCTCCACATTCTCTTCTTTTGTCCTGCTTACCAGGGGATTCGCAGGCACTGGATTCTCCCCCTATGCAGGAACCTCGGATTCTACAAGTGTATGCAGGCTTATAGAGTTCTAAAAACTGATCTGTCAGACCAAATTGTATTTGCAATGGCCAAATACCTGGGCGCCCTTTGGTTCACCAGAAGGAAATATCTCTAAATTGTAGGCTGAATACGGATCTGTCTTATTACATGCAGGTTTCTTTCCAGTAATGTTTTTATGCGTTTTTATGCGTTTTACATTTCTTTGTACAAATCATTTTAACATATGTGTAACGTGATTGTCTTTTATGGTAAAATTCTTACCGAAATAAAGGTTTTTCATATCGGAAGGGTGGCATGAGCCTCACTCTGGTTGGCTGGGTCCACTTATCTGCAAGATGGTGGATACTGAGAGTTGTGCTTCACCTCTCCTCCCCCACCTGAGGGGTGGAGTTGGCAAAGGTGGGCACACATCTCTTCCAATCGCGGGGTCAGAACTGGTGGGGGCCAGTTGCTGGGAGAAGCAAATGGCTGGGGTAGCTCACAAAGGCAGGAGACCTCTGGAGCTTCTCCTTCGTGGACCCTGCCTATCCTGGTGGAGGAGGTTTGGCACCTCATCCTAGGATGTGCTTTGTTTCAGGACCCCTGGAGCGGTAGACTCTGGACCCAGGGATCCAGGAACCTGTCTGGTGGTGGCAGCTGGCACGCAGCCACTCAGCCAGGACACTAGTTAGGTCGCTTTTCAGGAGGTCTCTCTAAGATGCCCACTGAGTGCATGTTTCATTAAATCCCAATCTGACATCAGTGTGGGTTTAATATGCCGAGAAGTTTAATACCAAACTTCCCAGTTTTCAGTAAGGCCCTTATGGTGCTGTGGAGTTTGTAATGACAAACTCCCATATCATTTATTATTTATGGCACTACTGCACTTACAATGTCTAAAAATGGACTTAGACACTATAGGGGTACTGGGCTCATGCACCTATACCCTCACCACTGGTATAGTACACCCAACTAGATGGGTGTCTTACTTATGCCAGGGCAGTGGGTTGTGGGCATGGCACACAGGGATGTGTGCTATGTAGACTCATCAGTTTGTTCTGCACCACAAGCAGCCTGCGTGTGTGTGTGTGTGTGTGTGTGTGTGTGTGTATGTATATATATATATATATATATATATATATATATATATGTATGTATGTATGTATGTATGTACAGGGCCCCTGAGGGTGGCACAATAGGTGATGCAGCCCGTAGAGGCCTTCCCTGGTTAGAGTGCCCTTGGTACCTTTTACAAGAGGCTTACATATGGCCAGAGAGTTGCCAATTGGGTTTTGCAACAGTACAGTTTAGGGAAAGAATATAGGCTCAGGGCACACTCAGTCGAAGTACATCAACATTAGGCAAACAGTGGGGGGCAACAATGCCAAAAAGGGCACTTACCTACACATGCTGCTGCTCCAGGAATACAGCCCTCTCACTTCACCACAGCCCCTTCCTGGCATACGACAGGGCCGGCCTTAGGCATGTGCAAGCTGTGCACCTGCACAGGGCCACCAAACCCCAGGGGCCACCACACCCCAGGGGCCACCACACCAATATATATCCTTAATATAATAATCCTCTGACGATGGATACATATTTGCGTGGCGGCCCCTAGCAGGGATTTGGCGGCCTCCGGCTCTGTTCCACTTCCATACACCCTGACCCCCCCTCTTCACTGGCCTCCGTGCTCCGACCTGCCCGAACCCCCTCTTCTGGAGCCCCCTACCTACGCTCCCTGCCCAGGGCCGCCATTAGCCTAGAGACGCCCCTGCATACGATATTCGTAACAGCGCACGCTGGGAGACTACGGGCTACCCCTTAAGGTACTAGCATTGCGCAGTACGATAGCCCTTAGTTATCACCCCCACCTGGCATTCGGAGTTCATGGGTGGTGTCCTGCAAGGCGATGTGGTACTCACAGCGAGCTAGCTGTTTCCCGATCACTATCTTTAGTTCGGACGTAATGTGCATGGATTGAGTGATAGAAAATCAGGTTATCACAGCGCCATAGATGATTTCAGCCCTCTGCTGCCACCCAGTGATCAGTGTTACAATTGCTTACTTATGCAGAAAAAAACAATGCTCTGTCAGGTTGATATCCTCAGAGTGAAGGCCTGATTACAACCCTGGTAACCAGTTCGGCCAAATACTTGGTAGACAATTCTCATGGCTATGGTGCTTTATATGTGGAATAAGCGTGACTCGTTTTTTATTTACCTTTCAGCGTACTTGCCTGCGTGCTCCTGGTTAACACCATGGGCTCGAATGAAAACAATGAACAAAATTAAATTTTAAAACTTGATGATAGATGTAAACAATGAGGATAGTTTGGACTTTGTTTGAGGAGCTGCAGGCCAAACAACATCTGACGCCAGTACTGGCATTAAGCTTATTCTAGCTGATTTAAAAATGGGTATCGACAGTATTGTTGCTAAAATGGAGTTACAAATGGAAAGGCGACCATGTTCAGGCCCGACTTGGCAAATATACTGCTAGACTGAATGAGGCAGAACATTTCAAATTTGGATGAGAAGGCAGAAGAGGTGCCACCTACGGCCCGGAAATGGTTGTCTACTGTGAAGCTCCTCGAAGACAAAAGTGAGAAGCCTGAGACCTTTCCCTGTGTAAGGGTTGCCTCCTACTGTGGAGAGAGACTAAGGGACTGAAGTACAAAAGGGTTTTGCATTATTAAAGCCTGCGGTGCACAAAATACAGGCTTCACTAGTGTAAACATACACAGTGCACTGTGCTAAAGGACATTAAGGGCCACTAATTGATTTGCAAGTCTCATTGTGACTCCGTGTGATGAGAGGCCCTCGCTTTTTGCTACTCGCAAGGATACAGTACTGCAGTTGCAAACTATTGGTTTCTTTAGTAAATCTGACTTGGCACTGGCCTGACCCGGAACTGGGTTTTACTGACTGCAAAATTCCCAGCAGACCCAGACATTAACATTAATAACGGAAAGCCGAGCAATGGATACCCGAAGGCACACCGATGTAGGAAATAAACGGATTCCCATCACATGTAAACTAAGAGCAGTAAGTCTTGAGATGTATTCTAAAAGCCTAACCATTCTCCATGGTATATGATAAAATGGTAAATCACTCCTGAAGCGTGAGACGAGCTGCCTCTACAGGTGACAGCCGCCGCCTCCTCCTCCTCATCTTTGAATTCCGCAAGAAGCTGAAGATCTTGCTTTTTGAGAAGCCACACTAAGCTCTAGGTTTGGTTACACTCCCATGGGCTCAGTGCCGGGCTACCCTCCCGGGGGATTAGGTGGTTTACAGATCTACAGAAGATGCAACATACCACACTTCAGTGAGGGTGGTACTCTTTGTTTTCGATCAACGATTGTTGGCTTATTTTCTCCATTGGAGGTGGATGGGTTTGTCTCTACTTTTCCATAATGGGCTTTACTGAGGCTTAAGTAGAAATAGTTGCCTGATTCAGAATGCTTAGTGCAGCGTAGAATTGTTTTATTGTTTGCATCTACATGTAAATGTGTTCTTTTGGTGTTACATGTAGTTGTATTTTATCCACACGGCATGTAATAAGATGCTTTGATCAAAGTACCTCCGTGGAATATGTGGGACTAAATTATACTATGAATGCAAAGACACGTTTTAACTATTTTATTAGGCGTGTCATTATATCCAGTGCTTAATTTACATATGTTATATCCAGTGGTTGACCAGTGCCAATATTTGCCAGTGATGACGAGCCCCAAGACGTATTTATGAGCACTGGCGTTTAAATTAAACCGTGGTGGTGTTGCATTTTTATGCCCGGCCCTGAGTGGAACAATGCTGCTTTTTCTACAATATATCAGGAGAATAAGGAGGTAACCGCGAGGTGGGCAGATTGCATGGCTGTGTTGAAAGAAAGGGCTCTGGGGTTCCTGTGCAGAGAAAGAAAACACATATTTAGCAACACCTCTTGTCATCATATACCACTTCCTTCACAGGATACAGTAGTAACATTTTGCATATGATAGTTGGTACAGAAATGAAAACTACTGAACTTCATGCAAGAGGCAAATTATAGTTATGAATAACTTGCACTAAAGCTGTCAACATGGTAAAATATATGCCACGTACAATATCCTAAATCGCGTTCAGTACGAGGCTGTGGCCCAAGTTATGGCTTGAGCTGCAAACAGCAACTGGCAAATATCTGTGTTTTTTGCCACTTGAGCCAGAACCATAATTGTTTTTATCAGTGAACACACCCATATTTCTGTGTTTTATATAATTATTTTAACAAAAAAAAACAATTGATAAAGTGTTATATTTTGGAGAAAATGTCAGCTAAAACATAGAGCATGCAGTTTCAAATAATAAAAAAAGGTTATAGTTTACTGAGCTAACTACAACTCTACAACTTTCACCCCCGCCTTGCACTGTTTATGATCTCACACATTAAATCACTGATGACAAGTTTAATGACATCATTGATGATGTATTCCACCATACTGTTTTTTTCACTCTACAAATCGGTGCAGCCTTTGAAATAAGTAAACAAAAAAAAAGGATTACATGGTACAGAAATATGTAAAGCATACATCATATGAATATCTGTGTATATGGAAAGAAAATATTATATACCACACTCTCTAGAGACATACTGCCATATTGGGTCGCCAAGGCTTCTAACCCTGTACATCCTTTTCCACATGCACAAGTTTTCACGGAGAGTCCACTTCAGACACCCAGGCCCCATTAGTAGCTCAATCCCCTACTCCACAGAGCCTCATCCTGTGCAAATCTTCTTGTGGAGACCCACTCCCTCCTGACTCCCATTAGATGGCCCTCAACTTATTACCCACAGCCACCACCATGTGCACAGCTTTTCACGGAGATCTCACTACCTGCAGTCTCAAACCCTCTTAAGTGGAGTAGGCGCTATAACGTACAGCCTTTTTCTTGTGGACAACTGTGCCAGGATGTATAACGTCTCTGAAAGTGTCTTGAACATCAAGGGATATTTATTGTGGTACACCACCTGGCAGGATCTCTAAATGCCAGAGTGGGCAAACTATTTTCCAACAAATAGCAGATCAAGAATGGCTCTTACACCTGAAGGTGGTGCAAGGTCTTTTCTGCGAATAGGAAGAACCATGACTCAATCTGTTTGCCACCACCGAGAATGCACAATGTCAGCATTGTTGCACTTTGGGGTTTCCAAGGTGTCTACCCCTTGGGGACATGTTCCTGCTAGAGTGGTACTTGGGACTCCTGTACGCCTTCCCTCTGATTCTCTCCTGCCCACATTCTGAAAAAGACCAAGAAGCGCCAGGGCAATTTCATTCCAATGCCGCAGAATAGGCAAGGATAGTGTGGTATCTAGAGGTCCTTGTAATGAGCATCAGTTCTCTAATCGGACTGCCACTGTGGGATGCTCTTCCGTCACAACATCAGGGCAGAGTCCTGGGCCTGCGCAATCTTCACCTCCATACATAGAGATTGAGCATCAACAACAGGCTGCCTTTGATTTCCTCCAAGCAGTTGTGGATATTATCTTTGACTAAATCAGTATACTTTTGCCTTTGGAACAGATTTGTGGCCTGGTGGTCTACTTTCCAGATTGACCTCAACCTAGGTTACCCGAAGTATTGCTTTTTGTGTTGACCATAGCCCACTAAAGACTTGCTTTTGGCATAGTAGGTTGTTACCTTTCCGCTCTTTCAGCCTTTTTGTCCTTGCTGGATCAGCCCTCTTTGTTTAAATCATCCATTGTGATGTGTTTTTGAATGGTTTGCAATGTTTGTTTCCACCCTTTCTTTTTATCATGCCTCAGTGGGACTTTAACTTGATCCTCACCTTCCTGATGTGTGCTCATTTTGAACTGCTCCACAGCTGCCCACTACAGCTTTTTACCCTTAGGACAGCATACTTCATCGCCATTGCATTAGTGCGATGGATGAATGAGCTGCAAGCCATCTCCATCAACCTGCCATACACTACTTTCTTCCCAGACTTCTGGCCAAGCTGTACCTCAGAACCAGAACTTAATTTCTTCCAAAAGTGGTGACTCCTTTTCACTTCAGTCAAAACATCACCCTACCAAGTTGTTTGCCCCACCTCACCCATCTTAAGACTATGAGAGACTCGCATAGGCTGTGTAGACGGGCCCTGTGTACCAGGAGTTGGGGTGGTATCGGGTGGTGGGGTAGGAACAGGCAGTACACTAATTCTTGGTGTTAACGAGGGTTTTATTGGTATTCCCCGTTGGGTTTTTAACATGAGAGTTCTCCGGGTTCGGAACGTAAGTCTCTCCCTCGCGAACCGACTGGGTTCCGTTGTGGCGTCTGGATGGTATTCCTCTCCTAGGTTGTGTGTCGCGGTCCCCTCGAGGTCTGGTCACTGATGGTGGGGTGTTTTCTGGCCGTCGTCGTGGCTCCGGTGACCCAGGGAAAGGGGAGACCAAGCAGAAAGGGGCCGTTAGTTCCAGCGTCCACTGGGAAGGCATGCACCGGGGGACCCAGGTGTGTAGTGTAGGGAGGCACCACTCGTGATCACACACTCGATATAATGCAGTGCGGAGGTGAGGGGAGGTAACAGACTGTGAGGGGGAGTAATCGCGGGATAAATGGACACAAGAGGGGGGAGGGGGACGCAGGATCTCACACGGGGCTATTTACACTAAAGTACACGCTTGCTCCCCACCCAAGCCGCCATACGCTGACGTACCTGGGCAAGCCACGCTCCTCCCCCGGGAGAGTGGCACGGCGACTCGCAGGGTCGTTGGCCTCCTGGCTTCCCCTCGGTCGCTCCTTCGCTAGCTCCCAGCTGTTCGTCGGGTTCTCCGCTTCTTCCTCCGTTTCTCTCTTCTCCGGTTCCTGGTTCTCCGTCTTCACTCTTCTCCGGCACTTCGGGGGTGACCTCACACGCCATCCACATTGCTTCCTCTCTTTTGGCCAATCCAGGCCGGCTGACGTGAACAGTGGGCGGATCCTCCTCCTCTGTGTAAGTCCAGTTAAAGGAGCCACGTTCTTCCTCGGCGTACTCCTCGGACTCCGTTTCCCATGGATCAGTCTGCAAAGAATGAGGACGTGTCGGGTCAGAACCAGGTGCCCACCAGTCACTTGCAGCGCACCCCCCTACAGCACGCGGCCTCACCCTGTCACAGGCTGTATCCTAAAAGGACTCTTAGCTTTTACATCAAATGGATCAGGGAACATCTTGTGGACGATCAGTTCTTTGTGAGATTCGCTGTAAGGAAGTAGGGCAAGGCAGGGCCGTAATGGACCATCGCTTGGTGGATTGTGCTCTTCTGTCAAATATACTACGCATTGGCCAAAAAGCAACCCCTGTAAGGTTGTGGGATCTTTCCATTAGCCTCTAGGCTGCTACTATTTCTCTGGCACGCAAAGTGTCTGTTCTGGACATTTGCCATGCTGCTAAGTGGCGTCATTCCATTTGTTCAGAAAGCACTGTAGTCTGGACAGCCAGGTTCGATGAGAGGGGCACTTTTCCCACTCAGCCCTGCAGGGCTTTTTGGTTTGAACAAGTTCAGATTCACCGCCTGAGAGGTTCTTCTTTTGTGTCTATTCAAAAGGTGAAGAATCTGTGGTTAGCAGTATCTCTCAGAAGAACAAGTTATTTACCCTTGTTAACACTTCATCTGGTAGATGCAGATTCCTTCCGTTCTGTGAACAGAGTTCTTTTCGACCTAAAATAGTCACAAGTATATAATCTGCACACTGGTCAAAGCTGATTGAAACTTCGGCTTTGTCTCTCGGGCAAGGGAGCTGAGGGAAGGGGGTGGCAGACACCCTGGAGAGCAGATGTCCGCACAGTGTTGTCAGTGCAATGCGTGATTCTGCATGGCAGTTCCAGAGTGGAACGGTGACAGCGCGGAAGGTCACGACTCCACCTACCAACATGCAGGAGTACTGCTTCAAAACTTTCCAAATGCAGTCGGACACCTGGGAATTTTTCAAAAAGTGCAGAATCTGTGGTTGGGATATCTACCAGAAAAAGTGTTACAGAAGGTGAGTAACTTATTTTTCTTTGTTTCTGTGTGTTCCTATTCCACCATATGGTGTGACTGTGTAGCTGTTCGTACCACTGGGTTTTTGGAGACAGTCGAATCCACTTTAATAGACATGCCTTTTGATGGTCTCCATGTATTTGTGGCCTAGGTATACCCTGCTTTGTGTCTGTTTCGAACAGCCTGAGTAGTGCAGACCTTTGCTGTTTTCCCTTCTCTTAACTTTCATTGTTGTTCTATAGCTGGGTTGTTGACGCTCAGCGAGTTATTCTAGGTTGTTTCTCCGATTCACATCTGTGTTTTGTACACTTTTGTGAGTGCCCCGATGTGGTCTGCTCCGTAAGGCAGGTCACCTGGAGTGGTGTTCCTGCTGATGCAGGTCTTATACTTTTTTGTATTTACACTGTCAACGACAGGTTGTGACACTGTGTGGTCTGCTACTTATTGAATAGGTTTTTCTATTATATCGCTGGAGGGTTCCTTCCCCAAGAGATCTTTTTTCAATGGTATTTTTGTCTTGAACGAAGATAGCTTACATGTGTTACCTGCTCCTAGGGGCATTTGCAGTTGGCATGCTGCCATACTTGGTACTAATTTGCTATCCCTAAAGAGATCCTTTGGCGTGTTTTCCTTCTGGGGAAGGGTGTTTACAGTTTTTTGGGATGCCTCTACTGAGCCATCGTTAGTCTCTCCTGATTTTCTCAGGGAGAACCCTTTATATTAAGAGTTTCCACTGGAGCAGTGGAACGTCCGATATGGTCTCCACTTGGTAATTCGCGTTCTGGCCCTGACCAACGTTTTCTGTTGGGACATCTTTTACTCCTGTGTCCCCATTTTCATTCTGCAACCTTTCTCGTCTTTCTTTAGCAGGGTGCATTTCTGAATATGTAAGATGTGTTAGTTCGTCCTGCTGATCTTCTTTGTTGTGGTCTATTCCACATTCTCTATCTGTGTGGTCGTGCATGAGAGTTTCAAATTCTGTATCTCTGTCTTTTCAGGAACCAGCCTTGTGTCCTTGCTCTGACTGTTCTAAGTACTATTGTTGCATAAGTACAACGTATTTATAACTTGCTGACTCTTGTTGCATGGCATCAAGATGCTTATATTTCTCTTCTTTCCCCATGCTCGTTCTATAAGTTAATGGCGTCATCCATCTGCACATGGATTCTTGGTCTTAATATTAGTTTCTAACCAAAGGGTCCGTCTTTGGTGTTCTTTCATAGACGGTTATGTTTGTTTGTGCTACACAATTTCGTATAGCCTGGGCTTCAGGATTCTATTGCCGTGGGAGACACTTTGGGAGTTCCTTTCTTCATTAGATGATTTTCTCATCTTTTTACTCCAGTTGCCTCAATTCTTAGACATTCTGTGTTTAGCATATCATGCACAGGACTCTGGCCTAACACTTGTTTTTCCTTTTGCTCAGGGCTTACGAGTGTTGACATTCTCGTTCCTTCAATTTTGTAGAATCCTGCTTTCTGTGGAACTGCTGTTCCTCCTGTGAATATATATTGTGTTTATTTAATTTGCCTCTTCTTCCGATTGGCTTTTTCATTGTTGGTTCACGATTTTGGACCTTATGCTTTATGTAGCTTAATTTCCTTGCAGGAATGTTTTTTTTAATCAACTTTTTCATTGGCTCCTGCATTGTCAGATATCCTTTACCGTTTTGACAGTCTTGACCATCCAATAATTGCCCTTTACTCACCTTGGCCTGTTTTAGATCTAGTTCACCTTTGTATTATTTATGGCAAGGTTCCATTTCCTGTTGCTGTCTGCAGGATGTGGTTTTTACCAGTCCCTTTTTCAGGCTTCTAATAGGCTAGCATAACTTTCTTATGCCTCACTGGTTTTTCTTTTGTTGAGGGGTATGATTTCCCCTCTCTATCTTTTCCTCTATTTCTTTGTACTGTGTTTCTAATTGCTCAGCCTCATACTACTAATGTTCATTAACGCCAGCGTAGTGATGCTCTCTCTCTTTCAATGATATATTTTATATATCACTGTATAAGCTTTGGATGTGTGTATATTCATCTTTGTGTGTGTGTGTATGTATATGTATATATACCACATATATATATCACAGCAACTCCTCTGCCAGCCTGCGTTTTGCAATTCTACAAAAAAGCAGGAGCACGGACCACCATTAAGTGCACAAAATCGTTTAATTAGATTGTGCTCAGTCAGCCATTACCCGTTTCAGCACCAAAGTGCCTTGATCACATGACGCGTACATACATCACCTGACTGCTTTTAAACACATTTTTTTACTTTATAATCACACCCATTAAAGTGACCGTGCACAGATTACGTTACGTGAACTTGCATGAACATTTTTTCTTTTTTATGTTTAGTTTTCACTTTTTTTCTCCTCCTTTCCCTCTCTCAAGAGTATTTTTTCGAAAATCGTGGTATGAATACAATATTTTTGTTGGTTGTTCTAATGCAGTCAAATCCATTTAAGCAATATGACATCCTTATTTCATAAAGTGCTATGTGCAATATAACATAATTTCAGTATATACATTTGTACAGATGGAGACAATAGATCTACACTAAATATATAAAAACACATAAATATGTTAATATAAAATTGGATTTGAGGAATAAATAATTAAGTCAATAAATAGATATCCATATATTTCTACAAAAAAGTTTTTTAAATAACATATTTTCCAAAATACATCTATTTACATCCACTTGACTTGATTTAAGTCCTGACTGAATATAATCTAGGAATTTAATTTCTACTATACTCTTAGTTCATTGTTCATGCAAAGAATGCTTTCTATTTATTTGGAGCAACAGAGATCCCTGTCCTGTATAAAGTGCAATATGTGCTAAGAATTTGATAAATGTGAATTAGGTACCGTCACATTTTCCAATAAAAGATGATTACCCTTGATGCCCTGCCTATGAACTTGTTTTCATAAAATACTTGTTATTGTCATATATATTTTTACATTGTTTTCTTTCCTGTAATGCCAGATTATTCTAAACTATGAAACTCTAACCTAAAACTGACCTCAAAGGATTCATTAATTCTAAAGTCTTTTTGTCTGACCATTTTATAGACCGGTATATAAATCTTCTGTAATATTGAGGCCATTTGGATGTTTGAATCAAGTTCTAGAATATATCTTGTTTCAAGATTTCTCAGAACACCTTCCCTGTCTCCTCCTCTTTTATTGAAGGGTACACTGTCTATGATATCATATTTCAAGAGCTTGGAATCTGCTTGGTGAGTTTCATTAAAATGGCGAGCCACTGGGTACACTGGGTCACGGTCATTAATTGCTCTAATATGTTGCAAAATCCTTTTTGTGCCCCTGCAGCTTGGTGCTCCCCACGTACCTAAGCCCGCAGGGACACTCGAGGACATTTACAACATATTCTGTTTTACAAGACAGGGATTTTGTGATCATATGGTTACCTGCCCCAAATGCTTTAGAAAAACTGGTGGTGTTCACTCCATTCTGGCAGGCTTTACAGGTTTTGCATCTGAAAAAAACTTTTCGTTGACTGTCTCACTAGTGTCTTTATCTGTAACGACATATGTTTTAATCTAGTATATGTGAGTATATAAGTGAGTATATGTGAGAGTGAGAGATTGTAAGAGTTCCTGTTTAAATAAGGATGTGTTTCTATAAGTGATTGTTTAAGAGAGTAAGTATGTGTAAGTTTCCTTAAAAGTAAGGTGGTAGTGTGTGTATAGCTGTATATGCAAATAAATGGATGTTCAATAGTTTATTTGCTTGTGTGAGTATGTGTGTGAGTAACTTTTGGATGACTGTCGGTGTGTAACAGGATTCAAGTCAAGTCAAAATTTGTATAGAGCACTACTCACCCAGAGGGTCTCAAGGCGCTTGAGGGGGGAGTCGCTACTTATCAAATAGCCAAGTTTTTAGTTGTTTTCTGAAGGAGAGGTGGTTGTGTGTGAGGCGGAGGTGGGTGGGGAGAGAATTCCAGGTTTTGGCCGCTAAGTAGGAGAATGATCTTCCTCCCATGGTGGCTCTTCGGATGCGTGGAATCGCGGCGAGGGCTTGATTAGACGATCGTAGTTGGCGGGTGGGGGTGTAAAAGGTCAAGCGCGTGTTGAGATATTTGGGTCCTAGGCTGTAGAGGGCTTTGTGTGCGTGGGTGAGGAGGCGGAACGTTATTCTCTTGTTGACGGGGAGCCAGTGAAGGTCTCTCAGGTGACCAGAGATGTGATTGTGGCGGGGTATGTCTAGGATGAGTCGGGCGGAGGCGTTCTGTATGTGTTGGAGTTTTTTTCTGTAATTTGGCTCTGGTTCCGGCGTAGAGGGTGTTTCCGTAGTCCAGTCGGCTTTGACAAGTGCTTGGGTGACCGTCTTTCTTGTTTCAGTGGGGATCCATCTGAAGATCTTTTTGAGCATACGTAAGATGTTAAAGCATGATGATGAGATGGCGTTGACTTGTCTGGTCATCGAGAGGGAGGAGTCTAGAATGAATCCCAGGTTGCGAGCATGGTCCGTTGGTAAGGGTGCATTGCCCAGGGCCGGTGGCCACCATGAGTCGTCCCATGCAGAGGGGGATGATCCTAGGATGAGGACTTCCGCCTTGTCTGAATTCAGTTTTAAGCGGCTGTTCTTCATCCTCTCGGCTACGTCTTTCATCCCTTTGTGTAGATTGGTTTTGGAGGTGTTTGGGTCTTTGGTGAGGGAGAGGATCAGCTGTGTGTCGTCAGCGTAGGAGATGATGTTGAGGTTGTGCTGGCCTGCGATGGATGCGTGGGGGCTCATGTAGACGTTGAAGAGGGTGGGGCTGAGCGATGATCCTTGTGGTACGCCGCAGATGACTTCGGTGGCCTCTGATCTGAAAGGGGGGAGGCGGACTCTCTGGGTTCTTCCGGCGAGGAACGAGATGATCCAATCCAATGCTTTTCCTTGTATCCCAACGTTGCTGAGGCGTTGTACAAGGGTGCTATGACAGACCGTGTCAAACGCTGCGGAGAGGTCCAGGAGGATGAGGGCAGCTGTTTCCCCGTTGTCGAGTAGTGTTCGGATGTCGTCTGTGGCTGCAATGAGAGCGGTCTCGGTGCTGTGTTTGGCTCGGAATCCGGACTGTGAGGGGTCGAGGGAGCCATTAGACTCAAGGAAGGCGGCGAGCTGACTGTTGACGGTCTTCTCTATGACTTTGGCAGGAAAAGGGAGGAGCGAGATGGGGCGGTAGTTCTTAAGTTCGGTGGGGTCTGCTGTAGGTTTCTTCAGGAGGGCACTGAGTTTGGCATGTTTCCAGCTTTCCGGGAAGGTAGCGAAGTTGAGGGAGCAGTTGATGATATCCCTGAGATGGGGTGCGATTATGGAGTCGGCCTTGTTGAAGATGTGGTGGGGGCATGGGTCGGTTAGTGATCCGGAGTGAATGGTGTTCATCAAGCGGATGGTGTCTTCGGTGCTGATCGGGTTCCAGGTGCAAAGGGTGGTGGTGGGGGGCTTCAGTTCGGTGGTAAGGGGGGTGGACTGGTCGCCGAAGCTATTATGTATGTCCGCGATTTTGCTGTGGAAGAACGAGGCTAGAGAGTCGCAGAGGTCTTGAGAGGGAGTGATGTCGTTAGTGTCGGCGCTGGGGTTGGTAAGCTCTTTGACGATGTTGAAGAGTTCCTTGCTGTTGTGGGCGTTGTTGTCGAGTCAATTCTTGAATGCTGATTTCTTGGTGGATCGGATCAGCTGGTGGTGTTTGCGGGTGGCGTCCTTGAGGGCGGTCATGTTGTCTGTGGTTGGGTTTTTTCGCCAGGCTTTCTCGAGGGTGCGGCAGTTCTTTTTGGAGTTCTTGAGGTCGTCATTGAACCAGGAGGCTTTTTGTATATAGATGGTGGAATTACTGAATTGGTTGTTGTAACTGGTATGGGTATCTCCATTTTTTTGAAAATGTTAGTTTCTATTTTTAAATATGTGTTTCAAGGGTTACATTACACTGAAAGGAGTTCTGTCACTCTGTCACAAGGATGGTGTCATCAGTGATGTCATGAGTGATGTCACTGACCATGTCATGAGTGATGTAATATGTGACTTCATCAGCAGTGCATTGCAGGCGCGCAAGTTATAGTGAGTCCAACTAACTATAACGTGGGAATTTCAATGGTTTTATGTCAGTAAAATTTCCAGCTGACTATAACTGGTGTGAAACCTATGGTTTTTTCAGTGAATTTTATAGGTTTTTTAAATGCTAATTACTAACTATAACTGATGTGAAACCTATGGTTTTATAAGTGAATTTCATAGGTTTTTTAAATGCTAATTCTTAACTATATATAGGGCCTCAAACCTATGTTTTTTCAGTGAATTTCAAAGGTTTTGTAATAGCAAATTTCTGTAGCTATGAAATGTAATATTTTTTATAATGAATCCTATATTGTATATTTATGTAATACTATTTTTTTTATGTATGTTGTTCATGTTTTTTTTTGCCCTGGAGCGCTCCCGGTGCGCGTACCGGTGAGCGCACCGGTAAGCGCAGTCTTGCGGTGCGCTCCGGTGCGCGTACCGGTGAGCGTCCCGTTAGCGCTATTGCTGCGAACGAAAACATCATCGTGACGTATCGCGTAGCCGCGTACGCGTGATACGCACGGCGTAAGCGCACTCGGAAACACTCGAGCGCATACGATTGCGCTACGTAAGCGCCCCGGGGCGCGTAGCGTAAGCGCGTCGGGTCATGTGACCTGAAAATAACACTTTTCATTGGCTCAAGAAAGTTTTGGTTTCCAAATGATGAAAGCCCGGGTCATGTGACCTGAAAATAACACTTTTCATTAGTTCAGGACAGTTTTGTTTTCCAAATGATGAAAGCCCCCACCTTTTTTCCTCATTCTCACTTTTTACTTTGACTGAGGAAGACCTGTTTGCAGACCTATTTGTACCTATTTGTACTGAGAAATGGCTACAGTAGCAGCAGCAGCAGGAGCATCTCTAACACCACCACCACCACCACCACCACCACAAGGACCACCACAACACCACAGTGGTGGAGAAGAAGAGGGGAGGAGGAGGAGGAGGAGGAGGAGGAGGAGGAGAGGCGGTACCTGCCTGAAGATACTACCACCTATAAGCCAAAGGAGCACATTGTCTGGGAGTTTTTTAAAATCCCAAGGGGCCTCAAGAAATTTAATGCGCCAATGGTTACTTTTCTGATCTGTGGCACTGTACTTTTCAGGGGGAACCCTGCCAAAAAGTATTCTTTTGGCAACAACACCATGATTCGCCACATGCAACGCCGGCACCCAAACAACTATGCTGCGGCAGAGGTCAGAGAACTGACCAGAAACCCTCCCCAATCTTCTCCCAGCACCTCCCAAAGTAAGCAGCCCACTCCATCGGGTCCAGAGACAAGTGAGATGGTCCCAAACATCCAAACCCAGTTTGGAGATTTCAAAATAGTTTGCAAATTTTATGGAAGGACAATTTGCTATGGAGAGCAAAGTATTAAACTAATTAACCGTGCTGGAGACAAACACAAATGCAAAAACAAACCTTAATTTTTTCCTGTTTTTTTTTTGCTCCAGTTGAGCCGTTTACAATTCCCTGTTTTTTGTTTGTCCCCATAAAAATTACAAAAAAATATAAAATTGTTCATAAAAGCCAAAAAAAGTAAAAAATGTTCCAAAAAGCAATAAAAAAAATATAAAACAACAAAAAGAATAAAAAAAACAGTTCTTTTTAGAACTACCTCAAATTTATTAAAAAAATGCTACATTTTTAAAAAACTCTTTCCCCATGGTATGCTCCCCGGTACGCTCCCCGGTGCGCCTACCGGGCGCTCCCCCCGCGCAAATCGAAAAAAATAATAATATTTTTTTGCCCCACGGGTCCCATTTATGGCCCCCACATCAAACCTAGGGTGTCAGGGGGGGGGTCTACCCTGCCCCCTTTTGGTCATTTCCCCCTTTGTTTTTGCCACCTCTTGTGTCTCGATCCTACCGAGACACAAGATGGCGGCCACTCCGGACTGTTTAGAATGTTGACAGACACGCAAGAGCCAATCAGCTTTCCGCTCGCGAACTCGCGTAGCGCGCTGGGGCTTATAGATATATATATTTTTTTTAACCTAAATTACACAAAATCCACTGGAGCACACACATACCTTGAGACATAGCAAAGGCACATCGGGCTACCAGTCCCTACAATTTTGCCAAGTTTGGTGGAAATCCATTCAGCCGTTCGGGCTAAAAGTGAGTCCAACCGCCCTATGGAAATTAACATGGGGAAAACACGTTTTGGGACCCCCCTCTTATCTTGGCCCCCGCTTGACGAATCCCGCCCAAACTTTCAGGGAAGGAGCGGAGCGCTGCGAGGCAAATTTAAGGAAGATTACAGGCAGATTCCTCAACCGGCGCCAAAGTTATTCCCCATAGAATGTTGCGGATTTCCTATGGAAAACAATCCTAACTATAACTACCTTCTGGCGACCGCCAGTAGGTAATATATAATATAGGTTTTGTGCATACCTAGATTTTTAGGTATCTATTGGTTTGCAATGTTCTGTAGATATGAGTATGTCTTAGGCAAAGGTATATATGTATCTGTTTCTCAATATTTATATGTCTATATTTCTATTGGGTAACACTGCCTCTGTGTCACCTTTTTGAGCTATGTTTAGATGCATTGCTTTTCTTCTCCACCTCGCTGTGGGTCCTCCCTGTTGGGTGTTTCTAGCAGGGCTCCACTGCCTGGAGTTTTTCCAGGACGGGACTCGTGTTTGTTTATTCCTTATGGTTCTGTAGTGGAAGCATTTCTTCTGCTTCCCTAATTGAACGTGTATTCAAGGTTTCTTCTTGGTGTTTTCACCCCAGATAGTATCAATTGCTGTGGGTATGTAGAGCTTTGCTCTGTAATGGTTTCTGTGGTCCTGTTATTTATGGGCCCCAGCTATTCATGGTTTTAATTCCCACTTTGGGTTTGTGTAATATGGGATCAAATTAATTTATGTATTTTTACAATCTGTTTTCCATTGCCATGGGTTCTGCTTACCGATGCCTTTAGGTGTCTATTTTTACTGTTATTATCTGTGGTTCTTCCAGGGTTCTTATGGTGGGGTGTATTTTTATACTCACCTAATTTCTCATTCCACTGGGTGTTTCTGTCTCTCATTAGATCAGATTTTTTGGCAAGGGTAGTTTACAGACCCACCTCCAAGGATGGTGTTGCATTGGTATCTAATTTTAAGATAGGGAATCTGTTGCTAGATGTCTCTATTAGATGGACAAGTTACTTACCTTCAGTAACTCCTAATCTGGTAGACCTAGTTTAGCCACTGATTTACTGACCTACCCATGCTTCTCGTTCTGCAAACAGTTTTCTTCCAACCTAATAGATCATTTTCTTTAAAAAAATTAAATTATAGCTTGTGACATTAACTCTGTGATTTTTGTTTGTTATGAGAATGTATTAATGAGGCAGATCAGTAGGGGGACAAATGGTGGCAGAAGGTTTTTATAAAAGAGTGGCATAAATCCATCTGGGCAAAACGATTAATTTTTCGGAGCCCATTTTTTGCTGTTAATGTATTGTCTACCTGTATGAGTTTCTCCCGGTCTGCCATCTGTTCAGTACTGAGGTTTTGACTGGGATGTTTGAGAGATATTAATCAATCTCATTTCTATATGGGGCTTTGGGTGTGTACAGCTCTTCAAGGTATTCCTAATAAACTTGTTATGATACCTAGCTCATAATTTGATCAGCCTTGTTTCTGTGGGAATAGTTTTGCCACCTGCTGTTTTTGTTCAAAGTTTGCAAACCAGTAATTGTACTGCTTCATCATAATTTTTTTAACCCAATATAAGAGTATTCATCGTTGTCTATGTTAAGTGCCTTACCCTGCGTTCTACCTGTTGAGAGGTTACCCCACATTTTCTGCGACTAAGTGCATTTGTGGATACTTTCCAGCTCATTCAGTTGAACTTCGAGTGGTTCCACTTTCTTCTGTTTTCCTCTGTTTAGTTTTGCTGAAATTGGGATAAAAATTCTTTGCACTGCTGTCTTTAATTCAGGGTGATTCAGGGTTCCCTTCCAGTGGAGGGGTTTGGACAGTGGGGAGGATACTCCCATGTCCTTTGTCCAGTTACGTGCCAGAGCGGGAACCAACGGCTCCCTGAGCTTGTTTGAACTAGATTATGCACGGAGATTACAAATATGCCCCTCAAGCAGATTTAGTGGTGCTGGCAAGTGCTTCCAACCTGCCCCAATACACTAAACCCTGCAGGGAAGTATTCACACCTCCCTGTGACAGGATACCTATTGTCCCAGCTTCCCCTGCTTGAGCTTAGCTCAGCAACAGGAGGGCAGAATCGTGTCTCTGGTCAGCAGCAGCCATGTTCTGCTGCCCGGAGCTAGAAGACTGGTACCGAGAGCACTGATGGCCTCCTGGAGGAGCTTTACAGTGCATGGAATCATACCTCCCACACCATTTACATATGTATGATTCCAAGATGTTTGATACCAAACATGACTGGGTTTGTTACAGCCAGTTTAGAGTTCAGTATTGCATAATGACAAATGGCCACTCTACATATTGTAATGGCTGGTACACTTACAATCCGAAGGTTGTATGGGGTGTCCTACTCATGCATGGGCACCCTCACACTTAGAAACAAGCACCCTGCCTTCAGGATTGAAAGGCCTGCTTTAGGGGTGACTTATAGGTTTTACATGCGGTGACCTCAGAAATAGGGAAACCTATATTTGTCTTAAATGGTACTAGCACTAGCTTACATAGGCTGCAATGCAGGCCTGTAGTTACAGTTTGAGTGGTCTCCCATGGGTGGCACAATACATGCTTCAGCCCATGGGGGGGACCCCTGGTGTATCAATGCCCTGGGTACCTTAGTACCATACACTTGGTACTTGTAAGTGTACACCAGTAGCCAATCTGGGGAGAAAGCACAGCGACTGGGGTCTAGATTAGCAGGATCCCAGTCAGACTAATCAGAAAAAGCATAGCACCAGGCAAAAAGTGGAGGTAACCATAAAAGCAGATCCTACTTTCCTACTGTATTTGGCCTGTCTTTCCAAGTCCTCTTTCTGCTGTTGTCATCTCCACTATAGTCACATTCACTTTCGGGATCTCCAGTGGTATGGTGACAGCCACAGATCTCAGCATTAACACTAGCAAGCAGTGTTGCCTTGTTTATCACCCAATCTCATTCTCTTCTGACGCTGGACGTGACAGGTGCCACCTACTTAGGTTTCTCCCTGGACTTCCTGTGTCTTTAACCTGCTGTATTCCGTTCCTAAGCTTTCTCATCTAGTCCGGTTTGAATTTCAACTTAGTCCATTACCGTTTTGGTTGTAATCTATCCCTTTCCAGCCGTCACTGGGCAGATGTGAGCTATAGAACAGGTCGTCCAGGTGAGAGGGGAGGGAATATGTCTTATTTCTAGGCTATCTTGGACACCCCCCCTCATGAATTCTTTAAATAGAGATCTCATGAATGTTACGTGGCATTAGGTCATTTGCGTTGTATCCTTATTTGAAAAAGAATTAAGATTCTAAATGAAACTTAAGACACGAGACTAAAGTCCAAGCACTAGTATTAAAAAAGGATATTTTTGATCTTGGGCTGAATGGAGGATATTTACATACAAACAATATTCAGCGATTAGCGTCTTCGAAAGGATGTAGCATACAGTATCCCTCTTCCATGCATGCACTTTGCATTCACAAAGAGAAGCTGTCAGTCATGGACATCTACACTTTGTGAATGGTTACTGCCTGCTTTGACAGGTCACTGCTTCATTGGTGGTTTGAAACCAAAATTGCATTCAGACGAGTGATATATGCCATTGCAATTCAGAAGGAAGAGGGGAATGCCCTCTTCAAACCCCCTTGTCCTTCACCTCATAACCAGCTACAAAATGCATTTTGATAATCGTAAGGTAATTTCCAACTCACAATATGTTCTTTGTACTTTGTGACTTTCCTTTTTGTGGCAGCAATGGCTGTTATTGTGCTAAATGCAGGCTTACTGAATGCAAAAAGACTAAGTTCATAAAACCTTTTGTTGCCACTGTGTGATCAAGGTAATCTCCTTGCGCCATCATTGAAAAAATGCATGGCCGTAAAAAAATCTTACATATTTTGAACAAGGAGGGGTCTGTGATTGTGTTTAAAATCCCGACATTACTACATGCTTATAAAGTCACTAACACTTTGTATGGGATCGTTTTATGTTTTAATTTTGTGAATTTTCTTTCAATTTGTGTCTTCTTTCTTTTTTACAGATTTAAGGTGGTTGATGTGTTAACAATGGCATCACAACACCAAAACACAGTCCTTGATCCCGAGAATGAGCGATCTATGCTGGAAGGAGCCCTAACATTTCTTGTAATTCTGTCAAGTCTTCGCTTACACTTAGGTAAAAATCCAGTATGGCTGAAAGATATTGTTGTATCTTCAAGGTAGTGTTCTATTATTTTGAATGTTTCAATATAACTGCTCCTGCACAATGCGACTGCTCACAAATTGCTTTGCACCATTTTTTGTGAGAGAATTTTAAATGTTTCTCTCCTGCTGCTAAGAAGACCAATTGTTCCAATGCGATAACAATAATCACATTTAAAATCATAATAAAATTAGATATATAAATTAAAAGATAAATGCATAATTAAAACCAGTATAATACAAATATAATAACACTATAGAAACTTTATCATAAAGTATACTAATTGATTCTTTTCACCTAATGCAAGGATGGGCAGTGTTTTTACTTTTTTTGTTATCTTGTCTAATCCTCTACATAGTCAACAGGTATCCTGCAAACACTACACACTGGCTAGTGTCTCTTTTTAAAATTTTCAAGGCCTTTCTATCATTCTGGTTTCAGAATTACGACACAGTGGACTAAGGTACAAAATTCCTGTTACATTGATCTGCTGGGCAAAAGAATAAAACATGCTCAATTGTTTCATTCCCTTCAGATCAAGACACACATTGCTTGGCACAGGAACTCGATGTACACCCCCATCTGGCTGTAAAAGAAGAGGGAGTGAAGGACCCATATCTAAACTTCTAGTAAAGTTTCCTAGCAGTTACCGGCTCAATTTCATCCAAAAACTGCTCCAGCTCGTAACTGTCTTTCTGTTAGAGAAATGGCATAGTTCGGGATCCTACATTTAGATTGACTCTATAGCAAACTCGACTTTTTACTCTTTTTACTATCTTTTAAAAAGAAAATACGTAGTAAATCAGAAAAAATGCAAGAAAAGACCTGAATATATTAATTTGTCATAAAATATCAGAAACCTGGCAAATGAGCAAAAGCTTCCTCTGTTTAAACACTGATGGTAAATAGGAAGATATAATGCAGCAAATCAGAGGGTTAGACAATGATTGTAAAAATATGCCCTGGGCGACATTGTGCAAATTTTTACTCGCACAGAAATGGTAATAAAATACTTTTCCTCGGTCTTATAAAATGTACAAAATTACACGGTATACATAGTACAGTGATCTGACAGATTATCACAAGGTCATGTAATCAATTGTCTTGGACCAGTCATTAATAGTAGGAAAGGTTATCAGTCAATGGAATGTGTTCAGCCTGAATCTTGCCTAAAAGAATCTGTCTAGCATTTTGTAGAAAAAAAGGATATGGTTGAATATCATAAGTAACCAACGTCATTTAATTGTTGAGAACACTGGGTTTTGTAAGCTCAATGGAAAGTCCAAGGTTCTCAAACATGGAAAAACAAGCCTGTTTCAGAGCTTTTCTGCTGGTTAGCGTCAGTTTATCAAAGGAACTGAAATATTCTCGGTGCCCTAGCTCATAACAAAGGTTTTTAATATAGTTCAGCCAAGGGATTTGTAATAGTCTGTCATTGACAGCTGTTGTAACTATGAGAAAAGCAAACCTCACGGGCATATCAATTGACCTATGTACATATGAATTACCCATTCCCATTTTATCAGGGCTTTTATCTGTCAGAGCCACACGATATTATGTGTGGAATCCTGGAGACTGTACTCTAGACATTGGCTCACACCACCATTACCCAGGTCTTGTAGTAGTTCTGCACAAGGTCTGTAACATTGTCTGATATATCATAACAAGAAACCCAATACAAATTTTACTCATTAGCCAACAGACCACAATAGAAAATAGAAATGAAGAAATATTTTTTGTTTCATTGGTTGGTTTTATCTCAAGACACTATTAACCAATTCTAACGTACCTTACTTCTACTTGGGTGTTAGTGATGTTACTAACCCAAGGCTCATAAAACACAAGTACTATTCCACTCCCCACAGTTACGCTTACCTTGGAATTTGCAGGTGTACATATATGACCATTTGAGGTATGTCATTCCAGATCTGTCCCATCTCAAAAGAGAAACCATTTTCTTGAGGAATCAAAATCTCTGGCTTGTGACGTAGCATTCAAATAAGTAAACAAATGCACCAGTGACAGATGAAGGCTTCCCCATCTTCCTTTGACATAATACCATGACGCATCGTATTCAGCGCTCAGAAATCTCTCTCCTCTACCTGTAAAAGTAGCTTATAAAGAAAATTAATACCTTTCCCCCTGATATAAAGGAGTGTATATTCCGAATGTAACTTCAATTGCGTCTAATGTTAATACCTGTCTTTAGTAGACCTCATATAACGATCTGTACAGATGGGCAAGAAGCACATTTCATACACTGGCATACACACATGTATTAAGATGAACTTTCTTCCTAGATTGCTTTATGTAGCTCAAACATCACCTGTTTTTTTTGGGAAAAAGACCTGAGGGAAATTCAATAGAAATTGTTGGCCTTTGTGTGAAATAATATCTCTCTTAGGATAGCGAAGACAACCTCTGTTTACCAAGATACAAGGCAAGTTTGGAAATGGCGAATTTGCGGTGATACATTACGACGGCTCACCTTCAATCAGCACTGGAGTGGGTGGCTGTACAGGGTGTATAACTGTGGATGAAGGTTTTAACAGGACTGGTCAAAAACCTCTTGTTCTAACATGTGAGCTGTAGATCATGCTGTGCATAGCCTGCCATCTAGTGTTGGGTCTGGATGTTTGCACTTTGTTTTTGTTAGAAGAAGTATTTTCCAGTCAGAAGGTAGGTGACTCTTTCGGTGACAGTGCGCATGGGCATTGACTCTATTGTTAGATTGTTTGCCGTAGAGGGTGATAATGGAGTACGTAAGATTAGTGAGAGATGTCCCATGTATATATGTATTTAAGTTAGATGTAACTAAAACATTTTTTCCGCCATTGTGTTCGGATGTCAATTGCTACGCTCCGGTTCGGCACCGTTTCTCGGGTTTCCTTCGATGCGCAGTCCACTACAGTCAACAGTATTGTTTCTCGATCGCGTTTCCCGTTCTCTGCGTATCTTGTCGGCAAAGACCTGCAATCGGAAGACTTGTAGAGGGCCATTGGGCCTACTCGCACTGGACTCGCCAGCACTCGATAATAGAACAGACCCCATACAAGCTCTGTCCCGGGTGTGCGCTAAGTTTCTGCGCACCGACTTGCACGAAGTGTGCAACCTCTGTCTATCCCCGGAACACGATGAAAAACACTGCAACGTGTGTAGATCGTTTAGATCTAAAAAGACGCTTTGGGCTCAACTTCACGAAATGCATCACCCAAGCAGCTCCACTCGGATCTCTTCGGAGAGGACTCCGACCATGAGCAATCCCACACACAGGAAGCCGAAGTAGAGGAAGAACACATCTCCGTGTCTGAAACCGGCTCTGACGTGAAAGACCAAGTATTACCGGGTCAACGTATTGTTAGTTCTGAGACTTCCTTCCCCAACCACTTGTTACACAAAAAGGCTCAGGTCCTTCCTCTGCTCTCGGGCCAAGGTCGGCACTGACAAAAAGCTTCGAACGCCCCGCCCTCGGGCCGGGCACCAAAGCACAAAGGAAAACCTTCCGGTTTGAGCCTGAGTCGGCCCCATACCGGTGTCGAGCCGAAATATTCGGTGCCGAAGCGTGTCGTGGTAACCATTCCACCGTTGTCAAAGAGTAAATCTTGGGAGCCGAAAATCTCGACTTTGAAAAAGGCAGCCAAAGATACGACTTTTTCAAAAGAGTATCGGTCCGACATTCCATATTTGGATCCGAACCAGAAAAAACTGATAATCAATCCAGACACTAAATCAATCAATCAGAGTACTTGTAAAATGCGCTACTTACCCGTGAAGGTCTTAAGGCGCTGAGGGAAGGGGGTGCCGCTACTGCTCAAAGAGCCAGGTCTTGAGGAGTCTTCTGAAGGTGAGTAGGTCTTGGGTCTGCCGTAGGTGGGTAGGGAGGGTGTTATTGGCGGCGAGGTAGGAGAAGGATCTGCCGCCGGAGGTTGTTCGTTGGATGCGGAGGACAGCGGCGAGGGCAAGACGAGCATAGCTGGCAGGTGGGGGTGTAGAAGCAGAGTCTGCTGTCCAGGTAGGCTGGTCCAGCGTTGTGCTTTATGTGCATGGGTGAGGAGCTTGAAGGTGATCCTCTTGTCGACGGGGAGCCAGTGTAGAACTCTCAGGTGGGGGGTGATGTGGCTGCGGCGGGGGACGTTGACCATCAGTCAGGCGGAGGAGTTTTGGATGCGTTGTAGTCATCGTAGGTGTTTGGCTGGGATTCCTGCATAGAGTGTGTTGCCTTAGCCCAGTCTGCTGCTGACGAGGGCCTGTGTTACCGTTCTTCTTGTTTTGGTCGAGATCCACTTGTAGATCCTGTGGAGGGTGTTCTAGCAGGAGGAGGAGACGGCGTTGACCTGTTTAGACATGGAGAGGGAGGAGTCGAGGATGAATCCTAGGTTGGGTGCATGGTCGGTGGGTGTTGGTGCTGTTCCCAGTGTGGTCGGCCGCCAGGAGTCGTCCCAGGCAGAGGGGGTGGGTCCGAGGATGAGTACCTCCGTCTTGTCAGAGTTAAGCTTCAAACGGCTGTTGCTCATCCAGTCGGCAATGGCCTTCATTCCCTCTTGGAGGTTGGTTTTGGCGGTGTGTGGGTCCTTGGTGAGGGAGAGGATGAGCTGGGTGTCGTCGGTGTAGGAGATGATGTTAAGGTCATGTTGGCGGGCCACTTGTGCGAGGGGGGCCATGTAGACGTTGAACAGCGTCGGGCACAGGTCTGACGGAGATCCTGAGTGGATGGAGTTCATGACCTTGTGTGTCTCGTCGTCGTTGACCTTGGTCCAGAAGGTCAGGCGGTTGGCGCTGGTGGTGTTCACAGGGGGAGGTGGGGTCTGACGTAGCCGGGCAGTCATGGTGTTGAAGCTGTCATGGATGTCAGCGAACTTGCGGTGGAAGAAGATGGCTAGTGAGTTGCACAGTTCTTGTGAGGGCTGTACGTCGTTGGCGCTGGGGTTGGCGAGTTCCTTTACGATGCTGGAGAGCTCTTTGCTGTTGTGTGCTTTGTTATCCAGGCGGTCTTTGAAGGAGGATCTCTTGGCTAATCTGATGTGGTGGTGATGTCTGCGGGTGGCGTCCTTGTGGGCTGTGTGGTTGCCCGGAGTGCGTTCGTGTAGCCATATCTTCTCCAGTTTCCGGCATGTGCGTTTGGAGGTCTGCAACTCGTTGGTGAACCAGGTGGCTCTTTTGCTGTCGTGGTTGTTGGAGCATATCTTGAGTGGGGCGAGGGTGTTGGCGCAGTTGTCGATTCACTGTCTGAGGTTGCAGGCGGCGGTGTCTGGGTTGGTGGGGTCGGTGGGTGGGTTTTGGGCGAGGGTGGTGATCAGCTGGTCTTCGGTGACTTTGCTCCAGCAGCAGCGAGGTAGCTGTTGGGTGCCGTGGTGCGTGGTTGGTTTCTTGAAGGTGAAATGGATGCAGCGGTGGTCGGTCCAGTGGAGTTAGGTGGTGTGGTTGAAGGCGACGTGGGTGCCTGTGGAGAAGACGGGGTCCAGCGTGTGGCCGGCGGCGTGGGTGGGTGCGGTGACGAGTTGTCTGAGGCCGAGGTTGCCGATCAGGGTGGTGGATTTGGTGTCGTTGTTGTTCTCGAGGTGGAAATTCAGGTCCCCGAGGAGGATGATGTCCATGGAGGCGAGTGCGTGGGTGCTGGCGAGGTCGGCGATGGAGTCGCTGAACTGAGCCCGAGGTCCGGGGGGTCTGTAGATAAGTGTTCCTCTGAGGGTGGTGTTGGGGTCGGTGTGGATCCGGAAGTGCAGGTGTTCGGCCGTGTTGAGGGTCGTCTGCGTGGGTGTCGACCTTGAGGGTGAACTTGTGGACGATGGCTATTCCTCCTCCGATTCCGTTGGTGCGATCTCTGCGGGTGATCTTGTCACCGTCCGGGATGGCTATGGCGATGTCGGGCGCCGAGGAGTCGTTCCACCAGGTCTCGGTAAGGAAGGCCACGTCTGAGGTGGAGGTGTCGAGCAGATCCCAGAGCTCGACGGCGTGTTTGCATGCGGAGAGGGTGTTGAGGAGTATGCAGCAGAGGTGGTTGGGTCCAGTCCTAGGAGATTTGGTGGTACTGTCGTCGCAGGTGAAGCAGCAGGTGTGGCAGGAGAAAGGTCCGTGAGTCCATTTCGGGGCGGCTTGGAAGCAGGTGTGGTTTTGGCCGGCGTTGAGTGCGTAGAGGGTGCTGGCGTCGTAGCAGAGTCTGGTGTTGTGGCGTTCGCGGGATCCAGGGGTTCTGGCGCTGGGCGTGGTGAAGGCGCAGACGGGCTTGATTTTGCCGTGCGGCCTCCATAAGAGGGGGAGAGGGAGGGAGGAGCAGCTGGGAGGCGGGAGCGGGGTGGCCAATTGGAAGCAGGGGGGCAGGGACGCTGCTGGAGGAGTGGGAAGCAGCTGGCAGCCGTGTGGTGGCGTATGAAGCGACCTGCCTGCGAGCAGGGTCAGAGGTCGCTCCTTCTCCTCTGCGCAGTCTCCTTATGAGGGGGAGAGGGGAGGAGGGAGGAGCAGCTGGGAGGCGGAAGTGGGGTAGCCAATGGGAAGCAGGGGGGGTGGGGCCGCAGGGACGCAGCAGCGGGAGGAGAGGGAACGGCAGGGAAAAAAGGAGGGGGCTGCAGAGAACAGGCATGAAGCAGCTGACGGCCGTGTGGTGGCGTGGGGAGCGACCTACCTGCAAGCAGGGTCAGAGGTCACTGGGGATATCCATGCCAAATTGCCAGAAAAAAAGGAAAATGGGCCTGCTGGAGGATTCCCACATTCCTCTAAAAAAGAAAAATATGGGTACTAATCCTTCTCCACCTTACATTCCACCTTCTTCACCCACTGATCCCATTGTACTCATCACACCCACAAATTCACTACCACCACTATCACCTGACACACAGGATGAAAGGGATGGGGATCAGTATGGGCCACAAGATACTGATCCATGGGATCATTATGACACTGACCCAGAAACGAATAATGACCCTGATGTATATCCCTTCAGACCCTCACCACCCGACGACAACATAGGATACATTGAGCTACTTAACAGGGCTGCTCATATCATGGGGTGGAGCTGTATAAGGAGGCTTTAGAAGAGGATTTCTTATTTGAAACCCTAAGTTCCTCTCAGAAAGTTACTCATACTCTGCCAATGCTTAAAGGGATGCTTAAGCATACAGTCAAGAATCTTTAAGGATCCTATGAGGGCAAGGATCATTACACCCAGGTTGGAGAAAAATATAAACCTACACCTACTGACCCCACCTATATCAAGGGTCAGCTGCCTTTAGAGACTCTGGTAGTTTCCAATGCTCGCAAGAGAGCTAACTCACAGACCACAGGTAAGGCCCCTCCTCCTGATAAGGAGTCCAAATTAATTGATGCCTCGGGCAAAACGGTAGCGTCGCAAGCAGCCAATCATTGGCGTACTACTAATGCTCAAGCTTTGTGAGCTCGCTACGATAGGACTCATTATAATGAGTTAGAGAAGCTAATGCAATTTCTGCCTGATGAGCATAAATCAAAGGCTAATGACCTTATTCAGGAGGGTAAATTAATCACAGTTACCTCCATCAGGTATGCCTTAGACGCAGCAGGTACAGCAACTCGCGCTGTAAATACCAGTGTACTGCTACGCAGGCATGCTTGGTTGAGAATTTCAGGATTTAAACCTGAGGTGCAAGCCTCTATTCTCAACCAACCATTTAACAAGGAACACCTCTTTGGCCCAGCATTTGACACTTCATCGGAAAAAATGAAGAAAGACACTGTGGTCGCCAAGTACAGGTGGGCTTTGTGGTTACCTTCAAACAGGGTTGGCTCCAAGAATATATCCACAGAGACTCCCTCCTCCTCTTATAAGGGCAACAACTAATCGCCCTCACCAAGAGGCTATTTTAGAGGTGGGTTTCAAAGAAACAACTGTATGGGCAGAGGCAACTCAACACACACTTCCACCGCAAACAGCAAGCAGTGACTTCCTTCTGCTACCCCGAGCATTCCACTTCTGTCGGGGAACATCTCTCCCAATTTCTACCTGTCTGGAATACTATCACCTCAGACAAATTGGTTCTACAAATTATCCAATATGGTTACTGCCTGGAACTTACAGACACTCCCCCAAACATTCTTCCAAGATTACATGCAATGTCACAGGAACATCTTACCCTTTTAAAAAAAGAAGTTCTCTCCCTGTTAGAAAAAAGGAGCAATAGAACCAGTCCCATCAAAACATCAAGGGAACGGAGTACCCTCCCTGTACTTCTTAATTCCCAAGACGGACGGCTCTCTCAAGCCTATACTAGACCTCAGAGAACTAAACCTATATATTCAATCGTACCACTGTCACATGGCCCCTCTCCAACAAGTTCTCCTGCTCCTTCAACAAGGCGAATTTCTGTCCACTGTGGACTTAAAAGACGCCTATTTCCATATCCAAATACATCCTGCTCATCGCAAATTCGCTAGGTTCATAGTAGCAGGGCAGCATTATCAGTTCAAGGTGCTCCCATTTGGAGTAACTACCACACCCCGAGTTTTCACCAAGTGTTTAGCAGTAGTCGCAGCTCATCTTCGAAGACAACACATTCACGTCTTCCCATATCTGGACGACTGGCTCATAAAAGCGAGCTCGCAAGAAAGTTTTCTCCTTCACACTCCCAAAACAGTGCTATTGCTCCTTGATCTTGGATTCACAGTGAACCTGTCCAAGTCTCATCTACAGCTATAAAATTCACAGGTGTATCTGGGAGCCACAATAGATGCTCAAAGGGCTTTGGCCTATGCCAATCCAGCCAGAATCTGCAACGTGCAGACTCTACTCTGCCAGTTCCAGCCTCAACTTTCATTGCCAGCTCAACTGTTTATGCAGCTACTAGGGATGATGGTGTCTTGCATACTAATAGTCCCTTACGCAAGACTTTACAGACGCCCCCTTCAGGAGTGCTTATCACGTCAATGGAACCAAGCTCAGGGTCTGTTATCGGATCTAGTGTTGGTGGACGGCAGCACCCATCGCTCTCTGCAGGGGTGGAATACCCAAAACCTTTCAAAAGGGCGGCCCTTCATCGACCCAGTTCTACAGATAATGCTAACAGAAGAGGCATCGCTCACTGGTTGGTGAGCTCATTTCCAGACTCATACAATTCAGGGCAAGTGGAGCCTGCAGCAAAAGCAGCTTCACATAAATCATCTAGAGCTGCTAGCGATTTTTCTAGCGCTCAAAGGGTTCCAAGTTCATCTAGTAGGCAAAGCTGTCCTGATCCGTACAGACATGACAGCAATGTACTACATACAAACACAGGGGGACACACACTCTCCAGCTATCACAGCTGGCACAAATCATCTGGAGATGGGCCATATATCACAGAACGTTTCTCCTTGCAGAACACCTTCCGGGAGTAACCAAACCGATTACAGATCTGGTCTGTCGTCAAAGACAACAGATTCACGAATGGGAACTCCAACCTTAAGTTCTCCTCCCATTCTTCCATATGTGGGAATTTCCAGACATGGATCTGTTCACCTAAACGCAAAATGCCCAAACTTCGCATCCAGACACACCCATTGTCCAAGGGCAATGCACTATGGATGAATTGGTCAGGGACATTTGCCTATGCTTTTCTGCCTCTCTCACTCTTTCCATCAGTGGTTCAGAAGCTCAGACAGGCGTCCCTGACATTAATCCTAGTTGCTCCCACATGGGCTCAACAACCCTGGTTCACAGCCCTGTTGGAGCTCTCAGTAGTTCCTCACCAAAAACTTCACCTCTCTCCCAACCTGCTCACTCAAAGCCATGGAGAGATAAGAAATCCAGATCCCAGCCATCTCAACCTTGCTATCTGGCACCTGAAATCTTAGAGTTTGGCTATCTTAATCTTCCGCCAGACTGCATGAACATTATCAGAGAGGCTAGACGTCCTACCACAAGAGCATGCTATGCAGCAAAGTGGAAGCGATTTGTGATATACTGTAATAATAATCAAATAGATCCACTGAACGCTTCAGTTCAAACATCATTTGCTATTTACTACATCTGCAGCGCTCCAATTTATCGTACACTTCCATACGCTTACATCTTGCTGCAGTAGCTGCATACCTTCAGAACAGACAACAGCTGTCTCTTTTTAGAGTGCCTGTCATTAAAGCATTTATGGAGGGACTTAAAAAATCATTCCTCCAAGACTTCCATCTGCTCCAGTGTGGAATCTCAACATTGTCCTCACCGGGCTATTGGGGCCACCCTTTGAGCCATTGCTTAAATGTGAAATACAATTTCTCACTCGGAAGTTAGCTTTACTCCTAGCGATCACATCTCTGAGGAGAGTGGGTGAGCTTCATGCACTAACCATAAAAGAACCATTCTTACAAATACACCAAAACAAAGTAGTTCTTCGGACAAACCATAAATTTCTACCAAAGGTACTTTCTGCCTCTAATATCAACCAATCTGTTGAGTTGCCTGTGTTCTTCCCTCAACCAGATTCTGTGGCAAAACGTGCTTTACACACTTTAGATGTGATCAAAGCAATTCTTTCTTATATATAAAGGACAAAACCTTTCCATAAGACAAAACAACTATTTATCACTTTTGCTCCACCACTTAAAGGCAATCCTATATCAAAATTGGGCATTACAAGGTGGATATTCAAGTCCATTCAAATATGCTATGCAAAAGCAAAAAGAACACTAACAATTCCCCCTCATCCGCACTCCACACGCAAACAAGGGGCTTCAATGGCATTCTTAGGAAATATACCCATAGATGATATGGCCTAGTCACTTGTGAGTCTTGTGATGCCATCATCTGTGCACTGTGTAGTGTACTGAAAAATAAAAAAAATACAATTGTTCCTGTGACTGCGAAAAAGTTTAGAGTTAATAAAAAAAAAAGATTGCTTAGTTTACCTTACTATTGACCTGACTTAAGTTTTTTGAGACACACCTGTATCTCCTCTCTCACCACAGACAAATCACAAGTGAAATTGACATTTCATGTGATAAAAATTATTCAGCCAGTAAGCGTACTTTTGACTGATGGTTATAGGTTGCTTATGTAGCTGACAAAAGGAACGAGTAAATGTTTTGCAGAGGGAAAAAAATCAAGTTTTTTGCAGGGGGCAGAATCCAGACCTAGTATGAGCAGGAGTATTGAGGTACTTTTACGTTTACATGTAATTTCTGTACTAAGTTTTTTAACTCCATCGTGAACTCCACATTAACATTTTTCAAAAGAACCTATATGGATTTTTAGTTAAATATAAACATCAGCGATACAAAATTTCATGAATGGTCAGTTTAACCAGAAGGGAGAGACAATCAATGCACAAACAATAGTTATAATGTCTTGCACTGATGATATAATTTTGTACATAGACTAGAGAATCCAGCTAAAGTGCTCCTACCATGGGCCTTGTAGCTTTTTGTGCTTCGCGCTGCATTCTCTTTTTTTGGAACATGTTATTAATATTTTAATTAGAGAACAGTATATATATAGACCGCACATGATCACATTTGAACTCTTCCCAGGGACACGCGTCTGTTTCTACAGATATTTAAACATAGTAATGATGCAGCCACACCCCACTGCTTTTGTGGTACCATTGTATTGAGCCAGACCTCAGCAGCGTGTGAAACCACCTTTAAAAATGTGGATTATGCCATTCCTCCAATGTTGCCGTATTTACCCCCTCTTACTCAGACATTCTCTACCCGCATTGACTTGCTTTTCAGCTAGCTTGCATTAGTCCATGCCCTCCTTCCAGCTTGTCAACTGGGGTTGTATTTTCACTCCCCTTTTTCTGACAATGGTCCTCTTTGCTACTGTTAGGTCGAGGTTTACAAGTAGTTTTGCATGTTTTGATGGACCTCCATTCCTCTATACATTGAATAGCAGCAACAGTACATTATAAGGGGGCATGACCTCCTCCCATTCTTCCTCCTCCTCCTGGTCACCTATTTTCCTCTCTGTCACTTCTTGTCTTCACCATGGGATTTGGGAGGTTGTTGGTTATTTTTATATATATCACTAGGATATACTTTTTAGAAGAAGCTCCATGAGTTCCCTGTGATTGTTATCGCTGCAACATGAGTTGCTGGTGCATGTCTGACCAAATTGTACCTATAAACAAGCATTTATTTCCTCACGTTGGTACTCTCATTGCATCAAAGCTAAATGAACTGGTGCGTCACATTTCCAGAGGTCACGCTTTTTACTGATCCCTATGTAATGCTATTAAAGGAACCCCTTCAACTCTTCCACCTCTGCTAGTGCATTAAGGTCTCATAGTGGCATTCGATTATGCTTGTGGTGTCTCTGCCACCTGGGTGCCCAAGAGCTGCAGTTCCGTTTGTGGTCTTGCATTTCCTGAGGATCAGAAAATACTGCAAGAAGCCTGCAGCTTCAGGCTTTGAAATTCACTTACAATACCAATTATAACCTAGGTCACAAGCAATCTTCTCTTAAACTGTTTAGAAATGATATCCCTCACGTTGCAATCAATTACAACTACCTCCCCTCTTTTAATGATTATGGGGTAGGGGGTATATCAATCTCGTGCCCAACTTAAAAATGCCCGTCCCTTTTACACAGACAGATGTGAAACCATATACCACTGTGAGAAAAAAGTGTGTGGAAGCGAGATGGCACCTCACAGGCGCACCACCAAGGGGGCACCTGGCAGGTACTCACCAGGATAGCCCTATTATCATCATTGGTGCCATCAAGCTCAAAGAAAAGTGTCCAAGTGAAAACAAATATGTGTTTTCGAGAGCAAGTGCAGTGGGAAAAACAAAACACACAAAATAGTGTCACACAACATAAAACATACGCATACAACACGGACACACAAACTTTATTCCTGTTCGTTCGTGCTGATTGCATAGATTAAAAAAGTGAGTCTGGCTACTACTTATGCAGCCATATTCTACTTGCCGACATGTTTACTTGCCATAGTGTTCGTCTGGCAATTTCTTAAGGGCATACAGTTTTTTAAGCCACTGCTTTGGACACCTGGGCTTCACAACCTCTAACATCAGCTGTCTCTCATACCGGCCGAGAGGTACTAAAAACACGTATAGACTAACTCCTTCTGTGAGTTGTCTGTCGTCCCCTTCGTATTCTTAACGATAGTGGGAGACCAGCCGGCATCCACTCGACCCGTCTGCCGGCTGGTATGAGAGACAGCTGCCGTTAGAAGTTGTGAAGCCCAGGTGTCCACAGCAGTGGCTTAAAAAACTGTATGCCCTGAAGAAATTGCCAGACGAACAATATGGCAATGAAACATGTCCGAGACTCGGGATAAAGGCTGAAAGATCCGAATCAGAGCCTGAATATCCCGAACCCGCTGTTCGGGAGGATAAACCCGAAACCGCGGCGAGTCGAGAACAGCTCCGATGAAGAGGAGCTTCTGAGAGGACACAAGTGTGACTTCGGCAAATTGATGGAGAACCCCAGCAGGTGCAGGAGGTCGGCCGTAGTCTGGAGGTGGCTGACGACTGTCAGGGGCGAGCCTGCCTTCAACAACCAGTCGTCGAGGTAGGGGAAGACTGAAACCCCTAACCTGCACAGATGAGCTGCGACTACTGCCATCACCTTCGTGAACACCCACGGGGCGCTGGTAAGGTCGAAGGTCAGGTTGACGCTGTGGCTTCTGGGGCTGATGACCTCCTGCATCCTTCTGTTGCATCATGCCTGGTGGCGGATGCTAACTCTGCCGTGGGACCTGAAGTTTGTGGGCCCAGCATCAGGGCAACCTGTCCGACCACGTCCTGATCTCGGAGGGCACTGCGAGACAGTTGCAGTGGTGGCTCACGGACCGCGATTGGGTCAGCGGCAGACCCCTCTCCCTACCCCAACCGGAGCATGTTGTTGTGACGGAAGCGTCCCTCCAAGGTTGTGGGGGCCACATTCGAGAGGTGGGGATCCGAGGCCTCTGGTCTCTGGCGGAGTCCCGGCTCCTTATCAACCTTCTGGAGCTGCGGGCAATTCGTCTTGCACTGAAGGCATTCCTTCCCTCTGTCCGGGGGAGTGTAGTGAAGGTGTTCACGGACAACACCACCGCCCTGTGGTACTCCAACAAACAGGGCGGGGTGGGGTTGTGGACCCTCTGCCAGGAGGCTCTGCACCTCTCTCAGAGGCTGGAACATCAGAGCGTAACCCTGGTGGTTCAACACCTGGCAAGTTCACTGAACGCCAGGGCGGACAAACTCAGCCGCAGGTGCGTGATGGATCACGAATGGCATCTGAACTCGGACGTGGCGCAAGGTCTCTTTCTGCAGTGGGGAGAGCCTTGGTTAGATCTATTCGCCACCGAAGAGAACCCGCAATGTCATCAGTTCTGCGCATTGGAATTTCCAAGGCGGCACTCGCTCGGAGATGCTTTTCGTCGCGAGTGGAGTTGCGGTCTGTTATACGTAGTTCCACCTATACCACTTCTGCCCAGGGTGCTGACGAAGATCAAGCGCGACTGGGCCCAAGTCATCCTTGTGGCTCAGGACTGGGCATGAAGGTACTGGTATCCCGAGCTACCCAGCATGTCTCTCGATCCCCCGATTCGTCTGCCTCTTCAGGAGGACCTTCTGTCGCAGCAGCAGGGGACGGTCCTTCACCCGAACCTTTCCAGTCTCCACCTCCATGCGTGGAGATTGAGCGGCGACAGTTGAGGCCATTTGACTTGCCTCCTGAAGTCTGCAATGTAATTCTGGCAGCCAGGCGTCCCTCCATGAAGTCGGTATACGCCTGCAGCTGGAACAAATTTGTGGCATGGTGCACAGCAAAGGCTGTGGATCCTCTCTCTGCACCCCTTTCTGAGGTTCTCCTCTTTCTTCTTTCTCTTGCCCAGCAGGGCTCTGCTCTGGGCACTATCAAGGGCTATCTTTCTGCCCTTTCCGCCTTCTTAAGACTACCTGATCAGCCTTCTTTGTTCAAGTCCTCAATTGTAAATAGGTTCTTGAAGGGCATCACTCATATGTTTCCCCCTGTTCCTTTCATGATGCCTCAGTGGGTCTTGAACCTAGTTCTGACTTGCGCTCCCTTTTGAGCCGCTTCATAACTGTACTCTTCGTCTTCTCACCCTTAAGACAGCTTTCTATTTTGCCATCACCTCTGCCAGGAGAGTGAGCTCCAGGCTCTTTCATCTAAGCCTCCCCTCCTTTCCGTCCATCTGGACAAAGTTGTGTCTTCCGGACGCGACCCTCTTTCCTGCCCAAGGTAGTCACGGCCTTCCACATCGGGCAGTCCACCATCTTTCCGCCTCCGCACCCGTCAAAAGAGGAAGAGCATCTCCACCGTCTGGACCCAAAACGTGCGCTTTCATACTATCTGGATCGCACACGCCAGTTCTGGGTGGATGACCAACTCTATGTTGGTTATGTGGGCGCCAAGAAGGGACGGGCGGTGCACAACCATCTCTCGTGGGTCGTCTTGTGCATCAAGGCATGCTATTTTTTGGCTAAAAAGGAGCCTCCTGTTGAGCTGAGGTCCCATTCCACTCGGGCCACGGCGGCTACTACTGCCCTGGGCCGGAGAGTCCCCTTGCTGGACATCTGTCAGGCACTACGTGGCCTCGCTGCACACGCTCGCAAGACACTACTGCCTGGACAGGCAAGTCCGGAGGGATGGCTTCTTTGGCCGTTCCGTTCTCCAGGACTTTCTGGTGTGATCATTGGTTTGCAGACCCACCACCGGGGTTGGCATTGCTGGGGTATCTATTCTAAGGTAAGGAATCTAATACTAACCTGTTTCTTTCAAGTGCACAAGTTACTTACCTTTGGTAACGATATATCTGTAAGAAACCACAGTTAGTATTAGATTCCTTACCGCCCCATCCATCCTCCCCGTTCTGCGAACCGATGTCTAGGGTTAAGGTCATCCCCTTTCAGGGCCCTAGTTTCATGGCACCAGTGTTGGTTTTTATCATGGCTCTGCGTTTCTGGTACGGAAAAGCTGTGTATAAGAACTGACGTCAGCGCGCGAGGGTGGCGTCTAAGTACTCCGGCGACATCATACCGACGCCAATGACGCCGACGACGGACGCGGAACTGCAGACGACACCTACTGACGCGCAGGGGTACTGCTACGCAGTTATATTTCAGATATTTCATTGTGATCTATCCGAGTCCATAAGCACCCCTAATCGTTGACGTATTAATGCAGTACAAGTTCTACCTCTTGGCAGCCCGATACACGGTTGTGACTGGACGCTAGATATTTTTTTATACTGGATCTACATTACATAAGGACTATAGATTTACTTGGGAGGATACCTTCGTAGAGCATCTTAACATGATAAACTAGATTCTGGGTTGGACTTTTGGTTGATGCTTCAATATGCTCATAGGTTCGTGCATATTGCATATACTAATTTGCTCTGGAGAATGACTGCACTTGTACTTCGCTTTGAAGAAGTCACCAGGAAGGGATGATACGTGTTGGCTGAAATTATCTATCGATGCACATTGTCAACATATTTGCAACTTTGTTTGTACCATTGTAAACATAATGTGGATGTGTTTATAGCTTGTGTGGACAAAACTATTGCCAAGTAATGTAATGTTTTCTGTTATAATATTTTGAAGAAAAAAAACAATTTTGTCAAATGTCTAGTCCTATTATTTGAAGCTCTATCTCAGCTACTGCTGTACTTGTCTTCAACAGTTCTATCTACTTGTATCCTAGACTAAGATATAAAAATGCATCTGATGTGTGTGTATATATGTATGTGTGTATATATATATATATATATATATATATATCGGAGTGCTCCGCTACTCACTCTCTCTCTGTATGAGTCTGGGCAGAGATATTTTTGATCCAGTCATACACATGAGGGTAACAGGTGTGTTGTAGTGTCTTGAGCACTACTGTATGAATTCTGCAAACAGTAGAGAAGTGTGACTGTTATATCATTGTTGCCTTGTTTATATTCAAACTTGTTCTACGTATGGCTGAAGATCCTGTGAAACAGAGGTTTGATGCTTGCGGAGGGTTCAGGGCAGGGCCTTGACGGAACCAAAGCACTGAGTCCAAGTTTTAATGTGGATTGGATGCAGGGTCTGGCAGCAGTCTATGACTGAGATGTCATGAGAAGATGTAAACTAAAACCTGTCTTATCTCTCAACACCAATGTTGAATTAAGAACAGTAATACCCTTTTCAAGTAGTGCATTTGTATATGCTTATTACTTGGTTAGTACAAAAGTGCTTATGGTGTGTAATTTCTTTTCTCCTTTCTAGGAATGACAGACGATGAAATTCTTCGGGCAGAGATGATTGCCCAACTGTGTATGAACGATCGTACGCACAGCTCACTTCTAGATCTCATATCCTTGCAATGAATGTAGCTAAATTATTCTTTTTCCGATTCAATATAGGACCATTCCATAGTTTACTGTTGATAAATGCTGCTTAGTTACAGTTTTTTAATACTTATTTTTTCAGGGTAATTATATGTAACTGGGAACATGTTTTAGAGCTTTTCCAGTCACCAGCAAGCTCTACACAGCTATCAGTAGGTTAAAACTGTCATTTAGGTATACAGAGGAAACACTACAATATATTAGTGCATTTGTCTGAAAAGGAAACATCTAAACTATCCTCCTCTAATAGTTACATATTCCTGCAGATTTTGTCCACTGGAAGATCCACAAGAGTGAGACTGGTTTCTCAAATTTTTCCACTCTGTTCTGCAGACCCCAGGTGGCGCCATAATGAATTCAGGAGCCGAGCCACATGTGTGTTAGCACCAGAAAAAAACCTTAAGCTACATAAAGGTATCCCCCTTTCCCATGTAGACAGTTGTTTTAAAGTCAGCCTCAACAGCATAACTTTCTGAATTACCTGTTGCTACCCATTTTTTTAAATATTCATATTATACCAAAAGCAATCTCTATATTCCTAGTATTGCCTGAATTAAATCTTTTTTTGTTTTGATCGTTTCATTTTTCCCCCATATATTTTAGTCAAGCCTCCAAATGCAAGCTATACTTATTAGATGCGCCAATGCATTTTTCTCTGTGCCATCATTTGAATGGAGTTGGAGAGGTGCCAATCTTTCACTACATGTTGTTATTTTTCACTGGTATTGTAACCCTTTTGGTGTGAGTTAACTCTGCAAGGAATTTAAGCACAAGATATCTCTATCAGGCTCTGACCACTGATGCACACTATAGTTTTGGACTTGAAACTTGATTTTGTTTCCCTTTGTGAATACTGTCAGAGTATCAATTCCAATGCCATTAGAAAATGACAGATCATCTGGAGAAACACAAATCCAGATACAGTTTTGAATGAATGAATGAATGGGGATCTTATAGTGCGCAGACTTAACCCAGAGGGCATCAAGGCGCAGACAACAGACAAAACATAAGGTCTCAGCAAAGAAGGTAGCACAGAATTAGTAGACCTTAGGAAAGAGCCAGGTCTTTAAGAGTTTACGAAAAATCCCCAGTGAGGGCTGATTGGAAAGTTCAAGGGGGAGAGAGTTCCACAGTTAAGGGGCCAGGATGGAAAAGGCTCTTCCTCCCCACTTTGCCTTTTTAAATCTGGGCACAGAAAGAAAATTCTTAGAGGCCGATCAAAGGGTTCTGCTGGGAGTGTAAGGGCTAACCAGGGACCTGATACCTTCAGAAGTTGATCCAAAAACTGTCCTATGGGCCAGGCAGATAAGCTTGAAAGAATTCCTGGCCTGGATCGGTAGCCAGTGGAGATCTTTCCTGGCCTTAGTTGCAGATGCAAGCCTAGGGAGGTTCAGGACCATCCTGGCTGCGGCATTCTGCACCATCTGGAGGGGATGGAGAGACTTCTTATTAATGCCACCATAGAGAGCATTACAATAGTCAAGCCGGGAGGAAACCAGGGCCACTGTTGACTGTTTGCGAGCTTCGGTTGACAGATATGGGGCAATCTTTTTAAGCATCCGTATGATTGCACAGCAGGTGGACACTGTTCTGTTGACCTGAGGGTCAAAGGAGAGGGACTGATCTATTAGTACGCCCAAATTCCTGGCTGAATGGGTGGGGAGGGGGCAATCCCCCAAAGAGGGAGGCCACCAATCCCCCGACCAAATGTCTTGGTTTCCTCCAAAAATCAAAACCTCAGTCTTTTCCCCATTTAATTTTAAATAGTTTTGCACCATCTATTGCGAGACTGCCTCCATACATGCTCGAAATTTCAGCTTTGGATTCAGCCAGAACAGTCAAAGCAAGAAGGCAACTATCAAAAGCGATACTCAAAGGGAATTCCACAAATGTGCAGGCCAGACAGAAATCACTCCTAACTGTGGGTGTTTGGCAGCTAAAATCACTATACTTAAAAAATGCACCAGATAATATGCCACAATAAAAAGTACAGCGAAAAGCCTGAAATTCTAAAACCCCCAAAAGAAGCATTCTTGACCCGATGCAAGAACACATTTCAATGTTAATAATAAAATGTATTCATTAATGTATTTCTTTTAAATATGAACTAAAACTATTAAGAAGCTGCATATGACTATTCGTGGCCCTTTTGTTCTGGACTAGAAGCACTCATTGCATCTCTGCTAAAACCGCTTGGAGTAAATTGGCTAAGGGAAACAGGACTCGGGCTCTCTTTAAAACAACATTACTTCTCTTCTCTCTACTTCGGTGGAGTTACCCTCCAACCACCTGGAGGATATAACTTAATTCATCAACTTTTGTCCTCTGTGCGCTCCTAACATTCCTATCTGAAAGAGACTGTTAGTTATAGCAGTTATAGAATTAGCCCCAGGCTTTAGACTGGATCCAGAGAATTTTTCTCTTAGCAGTACCCCTGCGCGTCGGTAGGTGGTGTTGGTTGACTCCATGTCCGTTGTCGTGGTCACCTGGATGAAGTCGCGATGTCTACTTGGACGCTACCCCTGTGCGTTAACGTCAGTTCTTTTTTTCCCACGCCAACCTTACGCAGATCTGGAGAGAGCTACCCCTTTATTCATTTTTTTACTGTTTTTCTCGACTTTTTTGAGTCTATCGACTCCTGGTGTATGAGGGATGTCCCATCGTAGGACCGGGTTTAACCGTGCAAGGCCGGTTCCCACATGATGTTGGTTACGAACCCCCAGCTCATGTACTTTTGGTGCCTGGAGCGCGACCATGACCCGAAGTAGTGCTCCGACTGCCGGGCCATGAATCCGAACTCTGGAGCGGTCCCAAAAGTTGTTGGAGGCCCAGCAGTCGGCTCCATGCCGCTCGAGGTCCCGGTCGGGAGGAAGATCTCAGGACCAGTCGCGGAGCCATCACCATCATTCGTCATCCATGTAGGAGAGTAGGGTCTGCAATCCTATGATCACCCAGATTTTTTTGCTTTTGTTTCACTGGTTTACGACTTTCTCTGGCTGTGGGCCTGCCAATCAGACCCACAGCCTGGCTGTTCTCTTTCTAAATTACAACATGTACCCTAGGTGCATTTACCAATTGGTACTGGGCCACCTTATCAGACCCTGTAACTCAGGGCATAGGTGTACCCAGGGCTGCCAGGGGCTGCAGCATGTATTATGCCACCCCTGGCTGGCCTCCTAAATGTGACACAACTGGCTGCATGACAGCTGGGGCAAAGTCGTGTAATCACCCTTTGCTGTAGGTGTAGTATACCTATACCTAACCCTAAAATGGACACACAGATTCCTATCAGTCACTCTTATGGCAGGCCTTGACAATCCTGAAGGCAGAGTGCTTGGAATCGTGTGAGATGGTGCTCTGGCATGAGCTGAGCCTGTCTGCAGCTTGCGGAACCAAGTCCTAATAGCTGTTCCATGAAATCGCATACCATATACTCTTAAGTGCATTATAATCCTCGCGGTTAAATGCTATCTTTGGTATTGCTTTATCAAAACATGTCGAGTAAGGTGTCATACGAATTGGAATACTAACCCCTCGCCAATTCTGGCGACGGGGTTAGCATTCCACCCTTCTAGAGGGACACGACATGTATGTAACTGTGAACCCCGGTTAAAGTTAACTAAAGCCTCAGCTCCACAAAATGGATGCTGCCACCACAGACACGAGTCTGACCTCCTGCTGCTGGGAGTCCTTCCAGCGAGGGAGGCTTGGACAAAGAGTTTCCTGTCCGGGGCGGTGCTAGCACCGTCCCAGACATGGTTTTGTGTATCCTGGGTAGGCAGGGCTTTTCAGGAAGGTGACTGCTGAGTGGCACCCCGGTGCTCACTACGCATAGGCCGGTCAGAACCAGTTCCAGGGGCACACCAGCCCCTGGCCTGGGGAAAGTCCGGCATGGCAGAGGGGTGTAACCACCCCCCTCCTAGTCCCACCCATAGGCAGGACCTAGTCACCGGGTCAGCCCCCTTTTTTAGTATAAAGATGGGAGCGGGCCCCCTGTTCAAATTAGATCATCTTTGGAATCAAGACACGACTTTCTTCGAAAGGACATCAAGATTTCTAAGATTCTCCCTTGTGGCTAAGGAGTAGTCACCCTGCATCAAGCGGGCACCATCCTAAGAACACTGCGGTCTGCTGCAAGTCCTTCTTCACGAATCCGACGACCCAGCTCGACGAGACCCGGCTTCCCTGGCACCTCTGACCTCTACTCACCTCTACAGCAAAGCTGAGAACCGTGAGTGCGACGAGACCTCGAGGGACCGACGATCGCCAAGACTGCACGACTTCTGTGCAACAAGCCCACCATGTGCTCCACTGGTGAGTGCTTTGGGGTCCGAGAAGCCCCAACCCTGAGCAACTCCAGCACCGAAGATCAGCCCTCCAGCATCTCCACGATCTGCGTGGGCCCTTCTGCTTTTGCGTGCTCACCGCGCTGTGTGGCTACTAGCCGGCTGGCTTGTGGCCTTCTTCACGACGCCCGACGACATCACCGCTGCTGGTCTGGTTGCTCCAGACTGGCCCTTGCTTCCTTCTTCAAGAGAGGCACCCCGGACCCTCCTGGTCCACTCCAGACGCCATTTTAAGTCCACCGCGTGGGCTTGAATTTGCCAAGGCTTTGTTGCCCAATCCTGGGTCCAGCGACGCCGACAGCTTCATCCATCGTGGGACAGCTCGCTCCTCCATCCTGGTCGCCGACAGCGCCTCCTGGTCCGTGAGATCTGCGAGCACAGCGTCACCCACTCACCTAGTCGAGGTGGCTACCATCCGGTGCCCTCCTGGTGCCCACTGACTACTGGCTAGTAGTCTCGAACTTGGTCCCCTCTGCTTTCAGGTGTCATCTTCCTTCGATCCAGGCTTGGATCCATCGAACTTTCTTCACTGGTCGCCTGCCAGCAACTTCTTTCTTCCAGGCTCCTGGTCCGTCAACGAGGATTCCCGACGTCTTTTGAGTCCTATGCAGCTGCAGCCCCTGGGCTAGGTAACTTCGGCATTTCGGTGCCCCAGCATAGCCTCACTATCCAAGGGTCAGAATCCACTTTCGTTTTCCTCCTACCAGGTCGGGTTCGCCCGAGAACACTAACTTTGCAATTACTAGCTACCATAGACTTTGTCCCGCTTCACGCGTGAGAGTGCACACTCTGCACCCGAGTCCCCTGGGTCTCCTAGAAGTAATCTAACGATTCTATAGTCAAGTCCTAGCGATTCCAAAGGCTATTAGTACTTTACTTACCTGCTAGTAATTTCGCATTCCACTTTCAGAGTATATGGTTTTCCGTGCCCCTCAGGCATTTGTATATACTGTGCTAACTTAAGTATTTTCGTAAGAGTTTTGTTTTGTGCTTAGTACCCTGTCCTCATAAAGAGTACAGGGCTGTTGTGATTCTTAATAAATATCTTGTTTATTTTCATAACAATTGTGTGGTGTCCTTTCACTGGGTATTCAAGGGGTATATGTGTGGTAAACAGCTGGCTTAACACGCCTTCTCGAGTCTTTAGCCTTAGACTGCTCGTATCCATGCTACTAGGATAGCTGGTCTATAAGGTTGTCTCACAACCAATCATCAATAAGGGTTGCTGGACTGATACATAGTGTTCACTAGAATAGTGAGCACTGCATATCAGGCCACCTTCTCACAATCCAAGTCTTCGAAATGTTCGGGTAAGTTGAACCACAAGAAGAAGGCGAAGAAGCTGCGTCACTCTTCACTTTCTGCTTGTCGGTCATCCAACATGATGTGTGACTCCGAGCGTCGTCGTTCTCCAGCTCCGTCTTCGGAACTAGCTTCACCGACAGTTCTGAGCTTTCATCCTTTTCCCGGCACTGGTGTGTCCCCTGCCCATCTTCAAACTTTCTACAAAGAGCTTCATGGCATCTTTGGGCAGCCCGACTCTGCTAACGCGCCTTCGGGCCCGCAGACTCGGGTGGGGGCCCTGGGACTTCGAAGCCAGCGGCTCCTGCCCCAGAGGGCCCCCGAGGATCCAGGCCTAGATCTGGCCTGGATCTGGATCGACGCCTGTCGACCTCTCAGTACCTTGCCTGGCGCCAATCCTGACATCGACGCCCGGCGCCGGTCATGCCCCCAACGGAAGACAAGTTTGTGCCTCTTTTCATCCCTGGTGTTCCGTTCAGGCCTGATTGGCAACCAGAGGAGGTCTGGGAGGGTTCTGTGACCCTTTAGCTGACCATCTTGAAGAGACAAACTGGCTAGAGGACCTGGGTGATGCCAGTGGTCTGGATACCTCCCCAGACCTTGGAATGCTTTCTCCCCCTACCGCGGCTACGTAGTAGGGAGAGTCATATGCAGTGGTGTTGCGTAGTGCGGCAGAGGCCTTGGGCCAGGAGCTTCCTACAGAGACAGTCAGGACTAACCTCCTCACAGAGGTGCTTCAATCGGCGGTGGCCTCGTATGAGCTCCTTCTGCCTTTCAGTGAAGCCCTTACGGACGTCCTTCTGGGCACTTGGTCCAAGCCCAGCACAGGGGCTCCTGTGGACAGGATGATTACCCGCCGGCGGCCACAGCGACCCACTTTACCTCTCCCAACACCTGACCCCCGAGAGCTTGGTGGTCCAAGCCTCGTTCTCTAAGGCCGCATTCCCTACTGCTCCCCCAGATAGGGAATCCAAGAAGCTGGACCATCTTGGGAAGAAGATGTTTTCTTCCGCTAGCTTAGGGCTGTGGTCGGTGAATACTGCATGCCTCTTGGGCCGTTATACCCATACAGTGTGGGAAACAGTTGCGCAAGTGCTGCTACAGTGCCCGGAGGAGGCCCGGGCCATTCTCACCCACACAGTGTCAGAGGGTAGAAACGCTGCCAAAGTCACTATCAGATGTGGGCTGGATACCGCCGACTCACTGGGCAGAACAGTTTACACGTCAGTAGCCCTGTGGTTGAGGACGTTTGGTTTTTCTGGGGATGTCCAATCCACCTTACTGGACATGCATTTTGGCCGTCCCCTTTTTGGTGACAAGGCAGACTATGCGCTCGAGCGCTTCAAGGATTCTAGGGCTATGGCCAGATTCTTGGGCCTTGCGGCGACCTCTCGCCCGACGCAGTCTGCTTTTCGCCCCTTTTGTGGCTACGGAGGGATGCCCCACCACGTTCGGCCCAGTCTAGCCAACTTTTCATGCAAGCTGCCCAGCCTGTGCTTGCCTGCGGACGTGGGACACAGCAACGCGGGTCTGGGGGCCAGTGGGTGGGCCAGTCCACCCGTAACCCCCCTGCAGCAGCCTACAAATCCTCCTAGTTCAGCCTTTTAGGGCCACAGAAGTCAGTGGGCAGCACAATTGGCCATCACCACCCTCACTGGCAAAATATCACGTCAGAGAGGTAGGTTTTGCAGATAGTCCGAAGGGGCAACTCCCTCCCCTTCAAGACTACCCTTCCTTCCAAGCCACCATACTTCCATCGCATATTGGAGGGTAATTTGGCCCTTCTCCGCAAGGAAATTGTTGTTCTCTTGGCCATCGGAGCTTTCGCAATGGTCCCTGTGCCAGAAGTAGGTCGTGGTTGCTACTCCCACTACTTTCTGGTACCCAAGAAGGACAAAGGCCTCCGTCCTATCTTAGATCTCAGAGCCCTTAACCGCTTCCACCAGAAGGAGAAGTTCAAGATGCTCACGCTGGGTCAGGTCCTGTCTGCCCTCGACCCCGGAGACTGGATGGTATCGTTGGACTTGCAGGTCGCATATAGCATAGCCCCATCCTGCTAGCCCACAGGCGTTACCTACAGTTCAAGGTGGGCCACAATCATTTTCAGTTTACCGTGCTCCCCTGTGACCTTACAAGTGCCCCTCTGGTGTTCACGAAAGTGGTGGCAGTGGTCGCAGCTCATCTGTGCAGGTCAGGGGTACCAGTCTTCCCCCTATCTCGACGACTGGCTGTTGAAGGCGTGCTCGCCCCCAGGCTGTCGTCTCCCACCTCCAGACTACAGTGGACCTCCTGCACTCGCTGGGGTTCACTATCAACGTACCGAAGTCACACACGACTCCCTCTCAGAAGCTCCTTTTCAAAGCAGTTCTGGATGCAGCACTGTTTTGGGTTTATCCTCCTGAGCTGCGAGTCCGAGATATTCGGGCTATGTTACTGATGTTTCAGCCTCTATCCCGGATTTTGGTGAGATTGACCCTAAGGCTGCTGGGCCTCATGGACTCCTGCATCCTCTTGGTGGATCATGCCATATGCCGGCTCTGCAGTGGGACCTGACGTTCCAGTGGGCGCAGCATCAGGGGAATCTTTCCGACGCTCTCCAGATCTCGGAGGGGACTGCATGTCAATTGCAGTAGTGGCTAACGAACAAAGATTGGGTCAGCGGCAGATCCCTCTCCCTTCCCTAACCAGAGTTGACAGTGGTGATGTGGTCCTCACTCCTGGGATGAGGCGGCCACACTGGAGAGGCAGAGATCTCTGGCCTCCGGCGGAGTCCGGTCTCCGGGCAATTAGTCTTGCACTGAAGGCATCCCTTCCTTCTATCAAAGGAAGAGTAGTGCAGGTGTTCACAGACAACACTACCATCATTTGGTACTGCAACAAACTGGGCGGAGTGGGGCCGTGGACCCTATGTCAAGAGGCTCTTCGCCTTTAGACATGGCAGGAATATCAGGCATATATATCCCTGGTGATCCAATACCTGGCAGGTTCGCTGAACACCAGGGTGAACAAACTCAGCCGTCGGTGCATGATGGATCACGAATGGCGTCTTCACTCGCAGGTGGTGCAAGGTCTCTTTCGGCATTGGGGAGAGCCTTGGTTAAATCTGTTCGCCTCCAAAGAGAACATGCAGTGTCAGCAGTTCTGCACGTTGGAATTTTCAAGGCGGCACTCGCTCTGCAATGCTTTGCGTCACCAGTAGAATTGTGGCTTCCTGTATGCCTTTCCGCCTGTACCATTTCTGCCCAGAGTGCTGAAGAAGATTAAGCGCGACCAGGCCTACATCATTCTTGTTGCTCCGGACTGAGCACAAAGAGTTTGGTAGCCTGAGTTCTTGAAAAAGGTCATCCATCCTCGAGCAGCCAGGCGTCCCTCCACTAGCACGGGATACTCCTGTAGATTGAACAAGTTTGCGGCATGGGGCACAGCTGTGGATCCCCTTACTTCCCCTCTTTCGGAGGTAGTGTTTTTCATTCTGTCTTTAGCCCAGCAGGGCTCTGCTCTGGGCACTCTTAAAGGCTACCTTTCTGCCATATCTGCCTTTCTTCGCCTTCCTGATCAGCCTTCTCTTTTCAAGTCCCCTATTGTAAATAGTTTTCTAAAGCACATTCCTCACCTCTTTCCTCCTTCTTCAAACATAATGCCCCAGTGGAACTTGAACCTGGTCTTGACATATCTTATGTGCGCTCCCTTCAAGCCTCCTCACAACTGCCTTCTCAGGCTCCTCACTCTAAAGACAGCTTTCCTTGTTGCCTTCACCTCTGCTCGCAGAGTTAGTGAGCTTCAAGCTCTATCCTCCAAACCTCTTTTTCTGGCTGTTCATCCGGACATAGTGGTTCTTCGTACGAGGTTCTCTTTTCTTCACAAAGTGGTTACCTCTTTCCATATAGGACAGACGATCACTTTTCCCACCTTCTTCCCACCTCCGCACCCTTCCAAGGAGGAGGAGAGACTCCAATGTCTGGACCCAAAACGTGTGCTGTCTTTCTGTCTCCACCCCACAAAGGATTTCCGGGTGGACGATCAAGTCTTTGTTGGCTATGTGGGCTCCAAGAAAGGTCGGTCTGTGCAAACACGTACCATCTCTCGGTGGCTTGTTCTATGCATTAAAATTTGCTATTTCCTATTGCAAAAAGAAGCTCCAGTGGGACTGCGTGCCCACTTCACCATGGCTACGGCAGCTACTACTGCCTTGGGACGTGGAGTCCCACTCGTTGACATCTGTCAGGCGGCATGTGGGCGTCACTGCACATGTTTACTAATCATTATTGCCTAGACAACCAAGTACAGGGAGGCAGCTATTTTGGCCGTTCCGTTCTCCAGGATTTTCTGTTGTGAACTTAGTTTGCAGACCCACCTCCGGGGTTGGCATTGCTGGGTTATCTATTCTAAGGTAAGGAATCTGTAACTAACAGTCTCTTTCAGAAGAGCAAGGTACTTACCCTCGGTAACAATGTATCTATAAGAGGCATATGTTAGTTATAGATTCCTTACCACCTCACCCATCTCCCCCGTTCTGCAAACTGACTTCTAGGGATAAGGACTCCCTTTGTCTTGCGTGGCCTGTTCGCTTCTGGCGTGGATAGTCGTGTCAGAACTGAAGTCGGCACGCAGGGGCGGTGTCTATTTAGACATTGTAATGTCATACCGGCGACCGCGACGCTGACGATGGCTTGGAGTCGGCCGACACCACCTACCAGTGCGCAGGGGTATTGCTAAATGAAAAATTCAGTGGATCCAGTCTGATGCCTGGGCTTAATTCTAAGGCAAGGAATCTATAACTAGCACATGTCTCTTACAGATGCATCATTATCAAAGGTAAGTAACTTGTTTGTTTGGTGTCACAGCAGTCACCTTGTATGTAGTCAGTTTGCACATGTTTACCTGCGAATAAGAGGCCTAAGGGTGTATCATAATGTATTAGTCCTTTTTATTGCAGCAGAGATGTATTTCTCTGCCCCTCCTACTCCAGAACATTATCAGCAGATGATGTAACTTCAGTGACTATTCATAGACCATGAAATACTCAATAGTTTGTATGGGTACCTGGGGGAATATTCAAGACAGAATAGCGGTTCCTGAAATTAATGTTTTTAAAGACCAGTAATTTATTATAATAATGACTACTTACTTTATACAAGGACACTTTATGACAGATCCATGTAGGATGATTTTAACCTTACAGAAAGCTTGTTGCAAAAATCTGGAAGCGCTAAGAAGAAAATTTATGAAAAGTTATTAGTGAATATGTGAAAATATGTGCTTGTTGTTCGCATGCTTCAAATAGCGTGCTAGACATATAGTATGAAGCAATGACAATAGGACCAACGAACATGCCTTGAATTCATCCCTCCAGGTTCCTTCCTTTCTGTGAAAAGAGATGCTCTGCCACCGTCTGCTGTTCTTCCAGTTGTTTGATTTTGCTGGTAGAGCCACCAGCTCTCCCCACATACAGATATTTTGCCCTGCCTGTGTGCTATTCACTGCCCCCTCCCCAACCTGTCCCTCCCCTCAGTACAGTCCTTTGAGTAAGCTGCCCTATTGGCACCTCTTGGCAATCTGTGAACATGGTTTCTGCTGAATATCTCTTGCCCTTGATTTTTCTGATCAATACTACAGAGGGATAACTATACTAACATTTTATTGGACTCCTCCATCTCATTTATGGCATTCTTACTATGCCCTTACAGTGACCTCAAAGCAACCTGTGACAATTATGTGTACACTGGGACAATCTGAGCAGAACCCTAGACATCCCACAAGTAGACAGTGAACCAGTCAGTCACTATTTCCATCCGGCCTAGATTTAGTTGAAGATGGATCTTTGTGATCCACCTGACCAACAAATGATGGTGCCCGCATTCCTTGGGATTAGTCTTGTGATCAACTAGATGGGGCATATTTAATTCCTTTTCAGTCACTTTCCTTTATTTCAGGACAGCCGAGTTTCTTCCTTGTGGCACCTGCATCCAGGGAAACCCATCCTTTTCACCTAAACCAAGATCTGCTTACAAGACACGAAGGGAATTTTCTCATACACATCCTAAAATCTTTGTCCCATGGTTCCAGACAAACTTACCTTTCAACAGCTCAGTCTTGGCTAGGTGATCACAACCTGGTCTCAAGCAGGTAGCAAAGATGCTGCTGCTACTTAGTTCCAAGGGGGCTTAAAGCTATAGCCTACTCAGTGAAAACATGCCCTTCTCCTCACACCTTTATTTTGGTGTAAATAATATTAAACTAGCATAATCAAACATTGTTTGGGATGTTATGGTAAAACCAATGAGGCATAAGAGGTAAGATGTTCTTCTACACAAGTATCCATCCCAGTCTATAAAAGAAAACATTGTCAACTGTTTCATAACATTTGCACCTTGCCCTATTAATATCCTTATGCATACCCACCCCGATTTTTTCTCTTGCAACACATGATTAACAAAGCAGTGAGGCTGCAGTGTATTCAAAGAAAGCCACTTTATATTTCATGAAACTTTTCTCGTTTCCTCTCAGACTCTAGGTTACTCTTGACATATTTGCTAACATACACAATTTTGAAAAACCAGTCCTATTTTGATGTACTTGTTTCTCTTAATTGTTAGACAGTGTCAGTCAGTCAAACCACTTTATTCGATTAATTATATGGGCCGGGATGCCCGCCACCCCTCCCAACACCAATTCCCCATGGAAGGAGACAGACACAGGTTTGAACTTTTGGAAATTCGTAGGAGGGGCATATAGCCGTCTCCCCCTGGGAGGGGCCTATGGCCGTCTCCCCCTGGGCGACCCATCCGTAGTGGGTGCCGCCCCCCCCGTGGGAGGGGCCAATGGCCGCCTCCCCCCGGGCGCTCCCATCCATACTGGGTGGCGCCCCCCCTAGGGACCTTGAAATCACTGCTCACCGATCATGACCTTACCGCCCGACCAAAATAAATATGACAGTTGTTTTACCTACTAAGGAAAGAAAATACACAAATTTGGAACAGCTTGACAATTCACCGACTTTGACATTGCTACAAAGGGAAAAAAGTCCTAAAGCATAAGACAAATTTTATTATTCAAATCATTCCTCTACGTTTCTACTAAGGAGAAAAAGGCCTACAAGCATCTATTCAGTCAAAAGGCATACATTTATGATGCAAAAATTGACTGTATCTTTTTATTACATTCGAATAATCACCAACAATTACTTTATTCCACAAACATTGTAAAAAGGGGCTGGTGGGTGGGTCAAAATTGCAGCTTGTTCCCTAGAGGGCTCACGAGCGACGAGTGGTGCAGCCTTCAGAGCACTGGAACAAGAGGAAGCTTCGTTGGATTCCCGCTCTATTTATCCATCTGCGGGAGGGCGGGGGCCCCGCCTCAAGCACGCCCATCCGTACACGGACTTCCGGGCAGGTGTTTAGGACAACCTCTTCTGGGCGGGAGGGGCGGGCTCCGGCTACACCGCTTCGGGCATACCAGCCGAGACACGCCCCCGCCCACAATGGTTCCCGGGGGATCGGTACACCCATCCATACGTTCGGGGGGACCGAGTGGTCTTCCCTTTCCATATGGGCCGGGATGCCCGCCACCCCTCCCAACACCAATTCCCCATGGGAGGAGACAGACACAGGTTTGAACTTTTGGAAGGCGGGGGGGGAGTTACCCCCCCGGCCGTATTTATTAAAATATGAAACAAAATGTAAAACTTTAAATTAAAACGTTTCATGGATCATGTACAATTTTATCTTCCATTACACATTGATGAAGACTAGTTCTTGGCTAACCTTAACAAATCTCTAATACAAAGGTTTCCTAGCCGAGTCTAGCATCCTGAAAATGCATAACATTCTAAATAAAATTGTACAACCTAGCATTAAGGGCCAACGGCAAGGTCTTAAGCGGTGTCAGATCCCTACTACCAAATTCCCGCCCTCACGGTGTGAGTGGCGCATGCGCAGAGGACTTTACCCTCGCAGCCAACTGTAACTTCCCTTGTCGTGGGGGCCCCCTTTCACTCGACGCCATCTTAAGGTCGTCCGAGATCTCATGCGAGGTATCCGTAAGAAGGACAGCGTGGACTTCCCCACACTCTCTTCCGCCGGAACGGATATCCGGCCACCGGGAAATTCGTAGGAGGGGCATATAGCCGTCTCCCCCTGGGAGGGGCCTATGGCCGTCTCCCCCTGGGCGACCCATCCATAGTGGGTGCCGCCCCCCCCCGTGGGAGGGGCCAATGGCCGCCTCCCCCCCGGGCGCTCCCATCCATACTGGGTGGCGCCCCCCCTAGGGACCTTGAAATCACTGCTCACCGATCATGACCTTACCGCGCCAGGCCGGATAGTTGACAGACTATCCGGCCCCCCCACACCTCCTAAAGGTCATGTCTCCTCAATGCCACTAGCCATGCTATGAAGTCTCCTATGAGTAAGTCATTCCCAGCCCTGGACAGGTGCACCCCATCATTCAAATAATAGTGACCACCCCGAATACACCCATGGGAAATGCTTTGCAAATGATTGGAGCGGAACAGTTTCTCAATCTTGTTGTTAACCCTCTTTACCGAGTGGTTCAACGCCGACACAGAGATACCCCCCGCCAGATTCTTCTGGGGATCATGTGGGACCAGGCAATCGTACACCCCGGGAGCCTTTTGGCAAACCAGCTGACTGCTGACAATATGTGCTCTACTAACACCCGTCTTCCCAGTCTTACCAAGTCATTTCCTCCCAGATGCACTATGATTACAGATGGCGGTGACCTATGCCGCCCTAAAAGTTCCTCCACAAAGCTCTGAAATTGGTCAAAACAGAGGCCTCCTTGCCCATGGAAGGTCACTCTGAACCCATATTCCTCAGATGCGTGAGTCGCGTCACCTGCCTTGAATATGTCCCCAGCGCGCCTCACGTATGAGTGGCCCACGACCCATACCACTTGACCTCCAGTCGGTGATCCTTTCCCGCTGGTCCTCTGGTGTTGGGCCAATCCCAATTTTCGCCCCGCGTCACAGGCTTGCGAAACTGTAATCCAAACAAAAGACAACAAGCGTGAGTGCATTCCATCAGTCTTTTATAACATGTGCAGTCGCACATACCTCTTGAAACAGTTTGAGGACCAACGTCCTAATTGTTTCACTTCCTCTGGACACAGACCCCGAGCCGTAGCCGCCCCTATTCTGAATGAGTGGGTCCCAAAATCACACGGGTTCGAGCCCGCCGCTGCAATCGTAATTGCCAGCACCCTCCGAAATTGAAATTTTGTCAGCGGGGTGCCGTCCTTGTGTCTAAACAGGGTCCCCCCCCCCCAAGTTGTCAACCTCTGCGCCATGTAGGCCTCCAAATATCTTACCGGACAACCGGGGTTCCCCCGGGCGCGCTGGAGCACCACACTACTCCCCAAAGCCTCCTGGTCTGTCTTAGACCTGGCTATCGAGATCAGAAGAGAATCGCCCCTTATTTGGACGTGATCCCTGCATAGACCTCCCCCCATGTCCTTCTTATTCCTCGCCACGAGTTCACTTACCCGCATAGCCCCATGAAATGCCAATGCGAAAGCTGCTCGGAACAGAATTACCTCACTGGGCAAGGAGCATGTCTCATTCAGTTTCGCTAGTAGCAAGGACAATCTGTCTAACCCAATTGGGTGCCTTGTATCCTGCCTGCGACCCTCCAGGCGCTGCCAGCCCCGGAGTGCCTTCCTGACCAAGAATGAACCCGTTGGGTCCCGTACCCCGTGGAGCTGTGCCGTGAATGATATGGCAGCCCCATACCTGTTGGCGGTTGCCGCCGATCGGCCTTCCTTGTGAAGTGCCACCAGAAACCGGAGGAAGGACTCTTCCCACCCCCAGCTATGCCCCCCTACCGGCCCTAAAAAGGCGCAGTATGAACGGAACGCTCCTTCATAAGCTTTTCTCGTCCTGGGCGCTAAACTGGCTGCCACGAGGTCTTGTATTCCGGGGCACCGATCTGCCATAGTGCTTCGGGGAAAGGTGCCGCCACTAGTTCCGCTGTGGGTAGATAACCCCTGAAAGCCTGCATGTGTGAACGAGAGAGTGCATCAGCTGCATTATTCAGTACACCCGGCACATGCCTTGCCCTGAATTGTACATTCAATCTCATGCATCACAATACAATTTCTTTCAACAGTCTTAAAATCCACTTGCAGCGTGCAGCCTGGTGATTAATGCACTCGACCACTGTCATGTTGTCTGACCAAAACACCACTGAGCAGTCCCTAAAGTCTTCCGGCCATGCCATCAGAGCCACCCAAATGGGGAATAGCTCAAAGAATCCAATGTTACCTGTTAGGCCACATGAGTGCCACCACGCCGGCCATGTTTGTGCCGACCATCGGTTTCCAAAGATTGCGCCAAATCCCACGCTCCCCGCCGAGTCGGTCCACAACCCCAGTTCTTCCGATGAGGCTGGGGGTTTGTTCCACACCACTCGACCGTTGAAATCCGCCAGGAATGCCAACCAAATGCGCATGTCCTGGCGAACCTCTGCCGACAGTCTAGTGCGGTGGTGTCCTTCCTTAAGGCCCACCATAGCCTGTGCTATGGAACGTGAGAAAGGGCGAGCCATCGGCATCACTCTTAAAGCAAAATTAAGCTGACCCACTGTCGGTTGCAACTGGTGTAGGGTCACCTTATCTTTACGGAGACATTGTACCAAGGAAGCCCTGAACTTGGCCACCTTCTCAACTGGCAGACGGAAACACCCCTCCACTGAGTCTAGCTCAATCCCCAGAAACTCCAGTGAGGTAGATGGCCCCACCGTCTTACCTGGCGCCAATGGAACCCCAAACTCCCCCATGAGTGTGCAGAAGTTCTGCAGCGCTTGTGCACAGTCCCGAGTGCCCGCTGGACCTAGGAAAAGGAAATCATCCAAATAGTGCATCACCTGTCTATGCCCTGTGGCCTCGGTGAACGCCCATTCCAAAAAGGAGCTAAACATTTCAAAATAGGCACATGAAATTGAACAACCCATGGGCATACATTTATCCATGTAATATTTCCCTTGAAACGTGAATCCCAGGAGGCGCTGGTCCTGAGGGTGGACCGGGAGTAACCTGAATGCAGATTCAATGTCTGATTTTGCTAACAATGCCCCGGGGCCCAGGCGATTCAACAGAACGACTGCGTCATCGAACGATGCATAACTTACTGAGCATACCTCGGGGTCAATAGCCTCATTTACCGAGGCCCCCTTAGGGGCCGATAGATTGTGGATGAGTCTATACTCCCCCGGGTCTTTCTTCGGAACCACTCCTAAAGGAGAACACACAAATTCCGCAACTGGCGGGCAGACAAATGGCCCTGCTACTCGCCCCAGGCTAACTTCTTTTGCTATCTTTCTGGCGGCCACCGCCGGGTTGTGCTGAATCGACAGTTGGTTTTTACAAGAGGGGCTCCCCCGAAAATTTCTCGCCGGGATCTTGAAGCCATACAGAAAGCCATTCCTCAAAGTCCCGGCGGACACATGATCTGGGTAACGGTTCAGCCAAGGGGTCAAAGCCAAGACATCAATGGGCGAAGATGTTTGCTTCCACGGCACCACATCAATCCTGCTTGGATCCCCCCTTTCCTCCCGCACCATTGGTCTTGGATCGGCAACTGGTTTCCGGGTGTGAGGAATTCCCACAGCCCAAACAAGCATGCCGGAACCTACACGTTCCTTGAGGCCTGGTACAGGTTCCTTTGTTGAATCCCCAACAAACCCCACGCTTGCCTCCATTCCCGCCGGACCTGGCATGTGGATCCCCCCTGGCGCTTGCCCGAAAGGGCTGCGACGGCTTCTGATGGAATGCCCCAGAGCCACTCGTGCTTGGTACCGACGTACCCGCCGGTCCCGGCAGGAGCTGGGCATGCCATGACACTGTGTCCAAACAATCCCATGTCAAGGCCTCGTTAAAGTCCTTCACTTTTCTAAAGGTAACATTGTAACCCTTCCATTCATTTCCCCCGTACATTGCATGGAAATTCATGATCCTGTTCTGATAACATGCTAAGTCAGTCAACACTTCCGGTTTACGCTCACCAATAATTGCCGTAAAAATAGAAAAGGCCCTGACCCAGTTCACCATGGTCTCATCGACCCTGAATTCCGCCATCTTGGCCCGCCATATGCTGGGGTGCCACAAATCTTTCTGTGTCTTTGCATATTCTAACTCACGATGGTCAGTCAAAAGTGAAAACATGTTAATGTACTTATCTCCCCATACCATTTCTTTCGTAGCCATGGGAATGTGCTGCGATAAGCTTTCCCGCCTTGAAGGTACTGGACCCTCCCCCACCAATGGCAACGCTCTCTTACCGGCCGACCGGCCGTCGTGACCCCCATCGCTACCTGCGGGGGAATAGAAGGTACATTCGCCGTCCCGGCGTCCCTTGACTGCCGCAACTGCTCAATAATTAATCTAGCTTCTTCAGCCGGGTCTCCCACAGCCACTGATCCCCCTGCTCCTTTCTATAGCCATGGCAATACTGCCGCTAACTGATGTGCCAGTTCCGGGGGCATTTGGTCATCCCCAATTGGCGTGATCACTACGGGAATTGGCAAGCCCCCATCTGGTCCTGGTACCGGGCTATCTACCGGCGCGCCGGGGATGTCTGCGCCTGGGCTCGATGGAGCTACCTCTGGTACTGGGACCTCACTGGAACCTGCCCTCCCCTTCCTACTCTTACCCTTACCCCCTGGGGCGACATTCAGCAAGGCCGGTCCTATGACTCTTTTAGGCCGCCCCGAGGGTGCATTCTGGGCCGCCAACTGTTTCCTGATGTCCACTAAGCCACGACCGAGCTGATCCACTTTACCCGTTTTTCAGTCCATCACCGCTACTTGGTTCACCAAGGTGCGTAGCATCCTCTCCATCTCGGAGCTCTTTCCCGCTTTCTTGCCAGGCATGACTTCGGTTACTCCGTCCGACTTGATCCGCAAGGGTGACTCGATCTTCCACACGCCCGACACTGAAAGAGAAATAACAAAGATTACAAGTTCTCAAAATTGCAGCTTGTTTCCTAGAGGGCTCACGAGCGACGAGTGGTGCAGCCTTCAGAGAACTGGAACAAGAGGAAGCTTCGTTGGATTCCCGCTCTATTTATCCATCTGCGGGAGGGCGGGGGCCCCGCCTCAAGCACGCCCATCCGTACACGGACTTCCGGGCAGGTGTTTAGGACAACCTCTTCTGGGCGGGAGGGGCGGGCTCCGGCTACGCCGCTTCAGGCATACCAGCCGAGACACGCCCCCCGCCCACAATGGTTCCCGGGGAATCGGGACACCCATCCATACGTTCGGGGGGACCGAGTGGTCTTCCTTTTCCAAAATCATACAAAGTAAAAAACATTTTTAAAAAACACAAAAATACAATTGTTAGACATTGAACTGTGCCTTTCCAATAAGGAAGTGCTCCCACCATGTCCATTGTGTTTGCATCTTTTAGAACTTCAAATAGAATCCTTGTTTAGCTCTTGTCATAACATACAAATTGCTCCTCATGCTTTATTCAATCAGGTATACAAATTGCCACTATCGATCTAACTCTACCCAGATGGGGCATCCATCTCTCACTTCAGTGAGGACATCATCCGTCTGCTGATTGCTCAGTCCCATCTTTCTCCCTTGCTCAGGACTAATACAGTTAGGTACTTTTCAAATGTGGGGCACCTTGTTGGCTTATTTACCCCATTGAGGAAATATTTCTCCTCGGTTTCTTCCTATACCTTCAACCTGTATGTACTGAAGAATTATTTTTACAAGATGATTATTAGGGGTGTTTTCAACTTTTAATTAGACTGGACTCTTAGGGTTGCTCATCCAACCAGCTGCTTCTCACTCAAACCATCTTTGGACAGTGGATAATATCCGATATGGCATGGAGGATTTGTGGCAAAGAATGGTGGTTGGGCTGTACGCTAGTAAGAAACTCATTTATTTGTTTTATTTCAGGAAGTAGTACCACACTACTCCTTGGGTGCCGGATAGTCCTCTTTGGCTCTTGACTTTCCAAAGGGTATGTGGTTGTACAATCTAGACATAATCTAAGAGGTGATAAGATTTTGAAACTGTAGGCCATAAGGCAATGAAATAATAATACTCAATAATAGTTACACTACAGTATAATCAGAGGTTTATCTTTAAAATAGTACTGAACTTTTTAAGAGCGTGAAAACATAAAATATTAACATTTAAGATTAAGATAGAAAAGAGCCCTCAAACCTATCAGGGATGAGAAATAACTCCAAATATTTTTATTAAGCTTGGGTATTTAGGTGCTACAATTAAATTGATATTTTGGTCCCTGGGCAAATTGTGCCTGTGTCTGAGAAAGTGGTCCTTGATAGACTCCTGCAGTCTGTGCATCTCAGTCATTTACTATGACCTTTGATTGGAGTCCCCATTCAATGACGCACTAGCCACAGTGCTACCAACTTATGGGTAATGGGGATAATGCTGCTTTGATTTTATTAGTTCTCTGTACAGCATTCAATACTGTTAATCATGGCCTCCTTATTGAATGCCTGGTTGCCATTGTCAAGGCTAGGCTCTTAAGCTCCTTTATTTTTTTTCTCAACTAGAGAACAGTTTGTCAAGCTCAACAGGTTTAAGTCTCCCTCCTTCTCCTTGCCTTGTGGGGTCCCTCCGGGATCATCATTGAGCCCAACCCTTTTTAATCTGTATGTGACTCCCCTGGCCAACCTAATAAAATCTTTTGGTTTCGCACTAGTGTCCTATGCAGGAAACACCCAAATTGTGTTGTCAGTAGAGAGGAATCCTGATGATACGGCCTCAAGATTCTCCAATTATATGCTCCAAATTGGGACAGCGGATGTCCCGAAACTGTTTAACATTGAACTCGGAAAAAACAGAGGTTCTGCTATTTGGTTTAAATACATCATTTTGGGCACCCAAGCGGTGACCGCAGGAAAAGGGGGAACCACCTACTCCAGCTACTAAAGTAAAAGTAAAACATTTTGGGATATTCTTTGACAACCAACTCTTTTGAAGGCCATGTTAACACCATCATCTCGTCTGGCTTTTATATGCTTAAAACCTTTAGATACATTTCCCCCCGAATTACAGTAGGCTGTGATCTTTGCTTTCATTTTGTCGAAAATTGATTACTGCAGTGCTTTCTTTACCAATATTCAGAAAAGATTTTTATGTAAGCAGGAGATCTTACAGAATGCAGCCACCTAGGTGCTTCTGGTCAATCCTAAGCACCATTCAGTATTGCATGTTCTTCCATATTTACACTGGCTACTGTATTGCTTCGCCCTCCCAAATGATACCGCCCTCTCACACGGAGGTACAAACACTGTGAAGCAATAAAATCACCACCTGAAAAGGGATTTCACTCATATAATGAGACACATCAAAAGACTGTTCTCAGAATAAGGCATGGGGTTTTATTTGTGCAACACTCCCTAACAAAAAGGCTTTCCCAGATGTCAAATGAACAACATGTATATTTAGAGATCTAAATATATATAGTTGCAAAAATGTGTTGTTATTGCTTGCACAGATATATATCTGTGCAAGCAATAATAACACACGTATAAGTAAACAAATGCAAGTGTTAAATGCATGGAATAAAATACAAGCAGATAATAATATGGATGTCCACTGCAAGAAATCAGAAAGATATATACATGAAATACATCAGATGATCATAACCACTGAAGACTTGAATGTGCACCCACACACACACATCACAAAGTCAATATTCAAAAATAAAACACTTCACTGGCTGCAAACACTGCATCTTAGCCCACTCCAGACTGGGGGATTCCGTGCCGGGGTTAAGAGACTCAGCAAGCCAGGTTCCGCCACAATGAAGTAAATGCGTCCATCCCCATTCAGGTTAAACATATCCCGGTTTCCAAGTCAGCAAACCCCAGTTTTATAATCTCAGAGCACAAGTTTCCGAGAGGCCCTCCCCTGCACCAAGGAAACTTACTGGAGTTGGCCACTCTCCATGCAATCATTCCAAAGGCAAAAGAGTTCTTACGTATTTTTCTGCGCTCCCATGTGTTCTAGCCCCTAATCTAAACGAGGCTTGAGAAAGTAGAAAACAATTTAAAACAACCTTTAACGTAAATAGCTTACCTAACAACTTGAATAATCTGTGGGCCTGTCTGTGTTCACAAAAGCTCAAGCTAGACAGTCATCATTCAAGATGGCATGAGGGCATGTGAAGGCCAATAGTTAGAACTTCATAATACTTCCCAGTGTACAATGCAATACACATATGCACACCACTGCCTATAGCAACACACACTTAATCTCCCAATGTACAACATAATGCACATTTGAGCACCACTGCTTATAGCACTGCACTCTGAGACCAAGAAGTACATTGCACATCTCTCGCTCTCCTCTCTCTCTCTCTCTCTCTCTCTCTCTCTCTCCTTCTCTCTCTCTCTCTCCTTCTCTCTCTCTCTCTCCTCTCTCTCTCTCTCTCTCTCTCTCCTTCTCTCTCTCTCTCTCTCTCTCTCTCTCTCTCTCTCCTTCTCTCTCTCTCTCTCTCTCTCTCTCTCTCTCTCTTTCTCTTATGCACATCCTACACGGTCTGCTCCTCGCAAGGCTGTTCTACTCTGTGAAAGCACTCCCAGTTTAAAACTAAAATGAGATACAAAAGAAATTTTCGAGGAAAAGTGCACTTGCAGGAAAAGTGATGTACATTCAAGAAAACACCTAAAGTCAATTAAAATAATGGTGGTCAAAGATCATAATGTGGTCCCAATATACTAGAGTGCTTCTGGCACTACAGCTACCTGTCAAGAGAAGGATTGAATTTAGAGCCATCTGTATTGCTTTTAAAGCACTACATGACTCAGGAACTGATTACTTGAAACAGTGCATGCAGCGATATGTTCCTGGCAGACCTCTACGCTTCTCTGCTGTATCTAATCTTGTAATTCTCAAAGTCAGGTGAGCCAACTGGGGAGGCAGAAGCTTCATTGTCTGCAAGGCTAGGCTGTGGAACTCTGCCACAGCCCCTCAAAAATGTCAGATTTACTTTCCTCCTATAAAAGTAGGCTTTGTAATCAATAGCTCTCTCCCAGCATACATGAATGTTCTGTTTACCATATTTTATCTCTCTTCTTAACGAGTGGCAGCGCCAGGACACCCTAGGGCAGTAGAGCGCTATATAAATGTATTTTAATTTCATTTCAACTTTCAATTGCCATTTGTCTTAGTTTATCATTAACGGCTTTGAGTGATAAGAAGCGAAGTCTCTGGGTTTGAGCATATAACCCAACATTTTACAAAGCACCAAAACCTTCCCCTGCTATCAAAATGAAGTAAATTGAGATTCCCATCTGTTGGGTCTGGCCCTCTCTACTGGGTCACCCCCAAATGTTTTGCTTTTGGCTCCTGAAACGATGTAAATCGCTCTGTTTGGAAAAACTGCCTTCACTCCCATACCGAGGTATGTGACCTGCTTCATCATCGGGCCTGCTTACAATACGCCTTGATGTAGCCACACACAGGGCGGAGCATTAGGGAGGGGGAAAAATAATAAATTCCTCTTAACAAGATGTACAACCAGGACAATTCAACATGGACGACACATAACACAAATATTGGTGAAAGCCGTGCAAACACCAAGTGACCACAACTAAAAAGTGCGACAAAAGGTGCAGTTTGGAAAGTGATTAAAACGGATTAAGGGTGCCAACCAAAGCACAACCTTTATTAAACTTTTCTTGATACCCCTATCAGGATTAAAAAATGAAAAGGATGGGAAAAGGCCTCAAAGAGATAATTAGGAACCTCAAAGCTTCCCTCCTACCACTGCCAGAGTCAACATGTTTCGACCGCTCTGTGTGTGCCTTAAAGGTCACTCCGGTCTTCTTCAGGACCGTCGCGTTCAGTGTCACTCTGGGTCCCTCCGTACTTCGGACAATGCTACCCCAAGGATGAGGCAGGTCTGCTAGATCCGTGCCCCTCCCGTGTTGTGTGTGGAGACTGCTCCCTCGGATGCGGGAAAACATTCACTGCAGCAATACAAGAGGAGATAGTACAGCCACCCTATTAGTATTCGCACCTTCTTTCTATCATTCTCTTGTCATCATATCTCCTTAGAACCCATCGTCTAATGTTGAGCCAAAATACCGGTGCGAGGTGTGAAGTATGAGCAGAGTTCTGGGCACACGATGCAACCGGTATTTTGGCTCAACATTAGACGATGGGTTCTAAGGAGATATGATGACAAGAGAATGATAGAAAGAAGATGCGAATACTAATAGGATGGCTGTACTATCTCCTCTTGTATTGCTGCAGTGAATGTTTTCCCGCACTGACACTGAATGCGACGGTCCTGAAGAAGACCGGAGTGACCTTTAAGGCACACACAGAGCGGTCGAAACATGTTGACTCTGGCAGTGGTAGGAGGGAAGCTTTGAGGGCGGTTTTTCCAAACCGAGCGATTTGCCTATTGGGGTCCTTTCTGTTTGTATATTTTGTATGTGTAATCCACTCTATACACCCCCTATGTGCGAACATTTGAGTTTCTTGGGGGTCTGGGTGTTAGAGTATAAACTGATTTGACCCTCGCCCCTCTTTTGTGTTAAATATCCTGAAACGATGTCCCAATAACACCTTTTTAACTTTCATGTGCATTTCTTGACAATACAGTGTAATATAGCCAACAGTTATTTAAACCAAGCTTTAATAGCCAAGTTTTTATGTGTAACAGCCAAGGAATTTTGATAACTGATTGCCCAACCAGCAACTCCCTAACACAATCCCTGTATGGGGCCAACTTCTCAGTTGTCCAACGCCTGATCCAATATTGGATAGGCCTAAGTGCAGGAATGTCTGAAATTGATCTGAGGTTTAAGTCCAATCTTACTGGCAATGTCAGGGCACTAGTGAAAAGTCGCTGGAGAGTTTTTTTTTCTAAAGGCATTTTCAGCATTATCAAGCATGTTAAGATTGCAATGTTCCCAAAACTCCGCCCCATACAAGACTCTGCCAAAGGCTTGGATCTTATATAGTTCAATAGGTGGTGAGATAGCAAAAAACAGACACTCTTTTGGCAAATGTTATAAGGGACCTAGATCTTTGTTTTAGGGGTGTATCTTTTATTTTTCATTGGAGAAAAGGTACAACTGTTTTAATTGCTGGGTTCACTAATTGGTAGCATATCATTGGAGATGGGAGGGAGGAGCGGGGGAACGAAGGGGAGTGGGGAATCAATCGTACAGCAACAATTACATATAAGTTGAATAACTACTCTATGTCTCAACATATGGGACCTCCAATAAACCCTGTGCCCCTCCCTCTATAAAATTGTTTATGAATCAGGCACCTTATTTGCCGTAAGGCACAACACCCACAGATATATCTGGCAAGTGAGTTCCCTTAGTGGATCGGAAAAGGTATTTCAGACAGGGTCCCCACATTTTCTCAAATTTGGGCAGCGTATGATCTATTAACTCTGTCAATTTCTCCATGGCTACAAGATCTTTGTTTTGGTGTCAATATGCTTTTCTCTATCTGTGGTGACCATCTGTGGGAATCATTCAGTCTCGAACCCAAGTAGTTGAATGCATAGACCCTATTCAGTGTGACAATATCTAAAAATACCTTGCCCTTGTTTTTTTTGTGGACGCTAAAACCATGTATTTTGTTTCATTGCTTTTAATTTCTAAGCCATAATCCTTACAAAAAAGGCTACATTTACCCAAACGTTTAGATAGGACCCCGTTCTTCATAGGAGTTTCTGTCTGTGTAGAGAGTTGCAAAATGCTTTACTCAGTTCCCAGGGGAATTTGGCAGTCCGGATAGACTGAATCCCTATGACCATTGTGTATAACCAAATGCCAAAAGCGCTTTGAGTCCCTGCGTTTAGCCACATCCAACAAATATTTTCAGTTTCTAGTCTCCCACTTAGCGTTGCTAATCTTAGTAGCCCTGGCATATTTCCGCCTTGCCTCAATAACCTTTTTTCTTTGTGTATTTTTAGGGCATTCACCAATTCCTTTTTTGCATGTGTCATTGAACCATTCATTCGCTCTTAATTTTCGATGAGCTCTACGGGTATTAACATCTTTCACAAACATTTAACCTACTCCGGGGGAAAAACTCATGAAGAGACACAATCTTTGAGAGAGTCAGGACTTGGGAATCAAGAATTCTATGTTCCTCAGAAACAACTCTGTAAATCTCTTGTATACCCTCTTCCATTTTAGATAGAGCCTCCCACCTCACATTAGCTACTATTAATAAATCTGAACACTCCATATCACTTATCCTAGCCATTTTCCAATCCAATGTAATAGGGAAGTGATTGCTAACACATGTCTGCTATTTCATGACAAATACCCACATCCATTAAAATAAAATCTGTTACTTTTGCAATTATTCCTCTCAAATGTTGAATCTGATAGAGAAAATTCTTTGCAGCAGCACCTTTGCGCACCGGGGGACGGCGCCACACGACCACACCCTGACATCGTCCACATATGTGATATCAGCAAGGTCATATAAGTCCCTCCGGACGTGCTGATGTCAGTTTCCTTCTATTCCGCGTGCAACGCGGATCTCGAGTGAGCAGTTCCTCTGGCCTGTTTTCAGGCCTCTTTGGAACAATGTGCGATGCCTTCCGGTTATAAAACTTGTACTTCCTGTTTTCGGCAAATGTCTGTGATGGACCCACACCATATGTATGTGGTGTTTGGGCGAACACCACTACTCAACGGATTGCTACGCCTGCCAAAACCTCAAGCCGAAATCCCGGCGGGAGCGCCAGATGAAGCTTTATTTATCTCGCCTGTCCCGGTCGGAGTCTTCTCGTCCTCCGGCCTCCTCATCGCCGGCAGGCCCCTCTGGTTTCCAGTTGCACTGTTGATCGCCCTCTGGGGACCTGGGTTGTCGTTCGTCCCTTATGGGTAAGTCGCGGCGCATGTTGCCGAGGTCCTCAACCTCACTTTCATCTGTTGTCGGGGCACTGGTTCCCAGAACCCTCCAGACTTGAGCCCCCGGCAGTCGCCCCTCCCCTATCCGCCCTATCTGGGCGATGGGGGCGACTCAGACCCAGATGGAGGCCTATACCGCGGCTCTGCAGGTCTCCCTTGGGTCTTCTCCTGTCCCTTGGGCTTCCTCGGGGCCTCTACTACTTACAGGGTCCCCGACGGACTCGCCTCAGGGATGAATGAGATATGGTGTCGTCAGGGTGCGGCCCGCTGGGTCCCTCTCTACGACCCATAGCACCCCTGCTGTGCCACATAATCCTGTGGGGCTCCCTGTGGCGTCGCAGGTGGTTGCTGGTGCTCAAAGCCTTGGTTCGAGCAAACCTTGGCCTTCCGGGCAGGTGGCCACCTGTCCGGAGCTGGGGTTGGCGCCCTTCTGGCGCCGAAAACTCGCCTCCCCGGCTCCGACTCCGCTTCTTACTTTGGGGTCAGAGCCTGTTGTAGTTGAGGCTGAGTTAGCGCCGGTGCGGCGCCGGAGGCTTGCCTCCCCGGCACCATCCCCTTCTTCGGAAGCGAAGCTTGATGTGGTGGACGTGGAATCGGCCCTGGACGGAGCTGACTCGGCGCCCGATGGCGCCGAGTCGGCTCCGGACGAGGCGCGATCGTCTCCGACCAAAGTTATTTTGGCGCCGCATCGACGCTGGGTGGTCTCTCCTTCGGAAGCTTCTGGAGAGAGTTTGGCGTCGCCTTCACGTCCGGCGACGCCGGATATACCCCTGCCTGTGCCCCCCTTAGAATTTGTGGACCCGGCAGGATCACCGCCTTTAAGAGTAGTCTCCTTTGCCACTTGTGTTCTGAGCATGCAGCCCCCTTCAGTCCCCTTGTCTGTGGACCCTCTGCTTGATGTCCTTCACCGTGGGTTGGGGAATGTGGAGCCGCTTCTGCCCTTTGAAGCTTCTCTTTATGATGCCCTCTTGAGCACCTGGGTACGGCCAGCTTCCGGTGATCCGGTGGCTTGTTCTGTCTAGCACCGCCACCGTCCTGCTCCACATGATCCTGTTTGCTTATTTGTCCACCCTGACATGCAGGGTTTTGTTTTGCAAACTGCCTTCCCTTCTTTGCCTCAGTTAATGCTTCCTCCCTCCCGGGAGTCCAGATGGCTTGAGTCGTGGGGTCAGAACATCTTTGCCTCCACTAGTGCTGCCCTACGGACACTAAATACAGTGTGTGTCCTGGCTCGGGCTGCCTCTGCCCTGTGGGACACCTCTGAAGGTGCTCGTGTTGACCTCCTTCATCTTCTCCGGGTTGGTGGTGACCTTGCTGAATTTACGATCCACTCGGCCTTGGATATTGCTGATTCCTTAGGCCAGGCTATGGCTGGTTCGCTTGCTTTGCGGCGCCATGCTTGGTTGCGGGATAGCGTTTTCCCGGAGAATATCCGGGAGCGACTTGTTGATCTACAAGGAGGTGCTGTTCAGCGCCTCCTTGTGGGCTTTCACCCTCCCCTTTAGGCCTGTATTTCTCAGGCGTATGTTCTCCTTTCATTTAGCATTCTTTAGGTGCATTATGCGTTTTGAGCTGGCAGTTAGCCTACTGTGGCAGTGTTCCACAGATTGTTGGGTCTTGTCCTCTGACTGTGGTTTGCCCTAAGATGTGTTCCTGGTTGTTTGGGGTGTGCCATTCTCCAAGTGGGGTACTTGTATGCTATTATATAGCTCTGCTTTGTCAACTGGGCCTAGAGATACCTTGGGCTCTATGCGTCACCTGGTGCTCTTACCTTGCTGTTGTACGGTGCTCAATGTTGTGACTTGGCGCTATCTTCTATAGGTCATGGGTTATCTAGCTTACATGCCTCATTCTCCTACCTGGAGGTTCTCATGGTGTTTTTCATGCTTAAAATGTGGCTACCACCTGCCATTAACGCACTAAGTGTGCTCCTATAACACCCATGTTGCATGGTCGTGGCTCGTTTACCCTTCTTTTATGATAACATTTAATTTATATTGTGTCATTTTTATTGAAACGTATTCATTTTAATATGTAAAACATTTTAAAGTGTTGTTTTAATTCTGTTTATTTATTCGAGTGCTTGTGGATGCACGGTATTTTTTGTTTTTCCGTCTGGTGAGTACACGAATAAATCAGAAGGTTTCCCGACGCGTGAGAGCTGGCCACATACAGTTGTCCATGTGAGAAGCACGGATTCTCCAAATCTAGTCCACACACTTGCAGCGATTGTCCTTGTGCTTTGTTGATGGTCATTGCAAAAGCGAGTCGCACCGGAAACTGTAAACGTTCAGTATTGGAAAGATTATGAAGGCCCTGAGGGGCCGATATTTCTTTTTTTTGTTGTTGCCAGAAACCTTCGCAGAGTGTACTCAACAAATTTTACCAATTATATATATATTTCTTCAGCAGTACCAACTCATTATGCACCATCTGAGGAATTGGGTTTTTTAATCGAGGACAGGTTGAAAACTCTGCGACCAAAAACCCAACAGCAGCGGAACAAAAACGCAAATGCAAAAACCGCAAATGCCACGAAAGGAGGAAATGTCGCAGGGAGAGGTTTCGCAAAAAGAGGCAGGGGCAAGAAGTGGTAGAAATGACTGAAACAAACAACGCTTCCATCATGATGACAGACCACGAATCTGGTAATATCAACGCCACTAACATGAAATCAACTACCAGTTTGGATAACACTGTTATCAATCTATCAGAAGAAGTCCTCTCTAAAGCAGAAACACAACTGTTGTCTTTAGGCCTTTCCTTTTGTCCAAAAAATGGTTACAACTATGTACAAACTAGGATTGACGTCTTCAAGTTTATCCGTAAATTGAAGTTGAAAAAACATTTCAAGCTTGCAAATGCTCAGGACAAAGCTACTTCTATCAGTAGCTCCTTACACCCTTCTTCTGTGTTTCAAGTGGCAGATATGGGGGCGCTGCAAACAGCCCACGAATTGGCATTAGAGGAGAGTTTTTCTAGTATTTGCACTCAAACCAAATGCGACAGAATGGGGATGAACATTAATGCACCAAGTGAAACCCCATTCAAACCCAAATCCACGTTCATGCCACTGATGCCTAAGGATGCTATCAACACTTTTAATGACATGATCACAGAGGACCTTAAGGCTTTGCAAATCAACACTTCCAGAAAAAATAAAAGACTTAAGTATTTAGAAAAACAATACTTCAATCTAATGAAAAAACTAAGGAGCAATTCAAACCTGATTATCAACAAGGCCGACAAAGGAGGCAATATCGTCATCTGGCCAAAAGACCTCTACATGGCTGAATCTAATTGCCACATTTCAGACACCATGTGTTAACGAAAGGGGAATTTTTGTGAAATACGTAACCTCAAAGATAGGATTCACAAAGAACTAAATCAATGGAAAAGGGAAGGTCTTTTGACTAAGCAAGAATTGGGGTATTTGAAAATTGACCATCCCCTGACCCCCACCTTGTACTTAATACCCAAAATCCACAAACAAGTGTCCCCCGTTCCAGGCCGACCTATTATCTCGGCCCAAGGAAGTCTTTTGGAACCAATATCTAAATACGTCGATTTCTTTTTGCAGAACTTTGTTGTTAGTTTACCTTCCTATATCAAGGATACTGGGCATTTTTTATCTAAACTAAAAGAGGTGGAATGGAGAGAAGGGTATATTTTGGTGGCCCTTGACATTTGCTCCCTATATACTAGCATCGAACATACAGATGGTCTCAATGCTATCAAGTATTATTTAAATCAACGTAACCTTATGTACAAGAACCATAATGATATTCTCATTTCTATGATTAGGTTGTGTTTGATGAATAATTACTTCTTATTTAATAAGGAGATCTACCAGCAGTTGAGAGGAGTTGCTATGGGGACATGCTTCTCTCCCACCTATGCGTGCCTTCATGTAGGGTGGTGGGAGGAGCATGTCCTCAGGCATATTCCGGATTTCATCAATAATATCGTCCACTATTGGAGATTTATTGATGATATCTGTATGATTTGGAAGGGGGGTGAAAATTCTGCCACAGACTTTGTGAGGACTATAAACAACAATAGTCTTAACCTTTCGTTCACTAGTCAGATCAGTAAAACCAATATCCAATTTTTGGATGTTGATATTTATGTCCATAACAATACCTTAGCTACCAGACTCCACAGAAAGAATACGGCTGGAAATTCGATTCTGCACGCCTCTAGTGCGCACCCCAAACATCTTATAAAAAGTATCCCTTATGGGGAATTTATACGGATGCGCAGAATTTGCAGCTCGGAGTCTGATCTGAATGCCTGCCAGGAAGAGGCTATTCAGAGATTTATAAAGCGAGGTTACCTTATGGATGACCTTTTGTCAGCCAAAGACAAGGCTAACAGCATCAGCACTGATGATCTCTTAGGAGAATCCATCGGGAATGTGAACGTTGAGGCAGAAAACCCCTCCAAGTATGACATTAATACTGTTAGTTTAATTACCACCTTCAACACTGAGGAGAAAAAAATAAGGGGCATCCTTAAAAAACATTGGCCCATACTCCATACAGATATTACTTTGTCACACTTACTGCCCACTGAACCCTCCATTATATTTAGGAGAGGCCCCTCGATGAGAGATTGCTTAGTGAAAACTAGTCCAGAGGTGAGTGAGAGCAAGGTGAGGATCTCCAACAAAAAAGGTTTTCATAAATGCATTTCATGCAGGGCGTGCAAGTTCGGGGTGAATACGGTGGAATTTCAATCTCCATTTAACCCTGTGCCTACACCCATCAGAGAACTATATACATGTCGTACAGATCATGCTGTATATGTATTAGAGTGTACGTGCAAGCTCAAATATGTGGGCAGTACCAAGTTACAGGTATTCAACCGCATATTACAACATCTCAGGGCAATAGTTAACTCCGATGCAAATTACCCTGTTGCCCGTCATTTCGAACTTGTACATGCCAAGAACTTGAACCACCTCACCTACTTTGTCATTGATTCCGTCCCCAAGAACATCCGAGGGTGAGACCGTGAAAAAACTCTGAGACAACTAGAGAGTAAATATATTATTCTATTAAATACTAGAATACCCAATGGGCTTAACAGGGGGGAAGATTTACAAGTTTTTTTGTAAACGTAACATCCTCACCCTATGGTGCAATCTCGAGAGTAGCATCCTGTTCATACAGCTTTTTCCGCTAACCCATGTAACTCTGTCTTTCATAGTATTTCTTCCTATTTTGAAAATGTACAGTTCCATACAGACTTAGCCCATATCCACTAGAAACTGGGTTCTCATCTGCTTTGATGAAATGGTCTTCAAATTTGAACTCATTAATTGTCATTTAGTCACTATGGCTATAGTGAACACATAACATCAGCAACGAAGCCTATAATGTTTTTAAACTGTGGTGGGTTAATAGCACTAGCGCAGGTACATCATGTTACATGACATCTGTTGTTGTGATTTTTTCCTAAATCACTGCATATATGTACAAACTGCGAGTATTTTATGCACTTTTTTGCACTTATGCACCGTTTTTTTCGTAACATCACATGGGGTTTGTTTCATTATTTATGGACATGTTATCAGTATTTGCACATATGTTTTGACTTGAATAGAGTTATGAGTTAATATGAATTAGCTCATTTGGTAACCAGTGTACATATTGCGAAATTATTATGTTTCATCATTGGGCTCGATTATGCACTTGCACTTTATTCTTCGGATATGCATATTTTTCCGGATTTACTATGTTTATTTAAAATCTTAATTTTAAGCATATGAATTGATATTGTATATAGTGAGCTCACACATGTACCAGCATATTTAGAATGGTTTATTGAGATTGTATATATTTCTTTCTTACGTGTGTGCAATGTAGTATTTTTTCCATGTCCGTTTCCCCTTCGATTTGATGTTATTGTTTCTACCTCTATTTTACACAGTATATAAACACCCCCATTGGTAATTTGAGGCCATGTGATCAAGGCCGTTTTGTGACGGCCGAAACGCGTCATGCCGATGGCGAGGGAAAAATAAAGCCACTTTCTTGAATCAAACCTTTGGTGTTCTGGAGATCTGTTCCTGATGTGAGGAGTCGCATTGCAGGACTTTGTTTCTCTATATATATATATATATATATATTTTTTTTCCCCGCCAGAAACCTTTGCAGGAGTGTACTCAACAACTTCCCAAAGTTTCATGCCGATCGGATGAATGGTGTAGTAATGCATAAAGGACAAACAGACATACTTTCGTTTTTATATATATATAGATATATATATATATATATATATATATATATATATATATATATATATTTTTTTTTTTTTTTTTTTTTGGGCAAAACCAGAGACGTGGCACTCCAGAATTGGTATTTATCCAGTATTGGGGTATCTTTCATAGATTCACATGCTTAGAATCATCCCCGCCGACGAGGTGCGAGTCTTGCGGTACAATAAAACATATACATTATAGTCATAATAACATTATTGCTTAGGCTACAGTGTATAGAAAAGTCACTACAATAGCCTATCTCAGTCTTTTTGTAAAAAGAACCAAACTTTGGAAACCAGCCAATCAGGCATTAGCACCCTCTAGAACCTTTCCCACAGAGAGGCAAACCCTCAGATTTTCTACCGCTCCTCGTGTGTTAGGGAGTCTCCCTGAGCTCTGCTCAGTTTTTTCCTTGTTCCTTTCTTTCTGATGAGAAATTGTCTGATTCTAAGAAAAGCTTGTTTCTAGCCTGTTCTTCCTGTGGGAATTAAAAGACTTCACTTTCAGGACCCACATAAGGAGTGTATTTATTGCCTCTACCAAGGTTAAGGACTGCAGGATTTGTAGGACCTTCCCTGCCAAAACCTTGAAGGATAGAGGAGAACGTCTGCTGGTTTGGTTGGAGAAATTGAAGGCATCGTCTGAAGGAGTTTCTGAAGGTGAAGGCAGCATTAGTCCTCGGGTGTCCACTCTCATCTCTAAGAAGAGAGATAGATCTGGAGATCCTCCTGAAAAGATGAGTAAGACCTTAAAAACGTCTTCCTCTGAAGCAGGTCACTCTTCCTCAAAAAAAGAGAAAGTCTCTTCTGAGGTAAAATCTAGAGACAAGGCGAAGATTTCTCAGAAAACTGCCTCTAAATCTCTTCAGGACCCTCCATCGATGGCTAAATCTTCTTTGTCGACGAGGAAATCACCACAGAAGGTTAGTGGATCTTCAGCGTTGAAGAAAAATATACCGTCGACAAAGTCTCCGCCGTCGTCGACGACGAGTGCCCCTTCGTCATCGAGAGTTCTCACCTCGTCGACGCCTGCTTCGCCGTCGAAGATTCCGTTGACGGAGCCTCCGCCGTCGACGAAGATTCTCTGTCGACGACTAACCTTCCGTCGACGACGAGTCCACCGTCGACGACGATTCCGTCGACGAGCCTACCGTCGACGAGGACCTCACCGGCTACGATGATTATTATTCCCTCGTCGGCGTGTCCACCGTCTGCGACAACTTGACCACCTCGTTGACGATGTCTTTTCTGTCGACAGCGACTATGATTTCAACGTCGTCGATCCCAATTGTTACTTCTATATATGCAGAATATGAGTCACTGAATCGGCAGTTGGACAAGCAGTACTACGAAACCTTTTTAGATAAGGTAAGCCTGTTGGCAAGAATGGATTGTAACTCATATTGTAAAGTGTAATGTTTTATATGACCATTATTATGTATGAGTATGGTTTGCTCTTTCACACAAGATAAACATGTTTGTGAATTTTATATTGGTCTTGGCATGGTATCTCTTACACCTCTTATGATACCCACCGTCCACTATGCATATGAGTATTTACTGCTAGCTATTCTGATTCTAAGCATGTGAAACTATGAAAGATACCCCAATACTGGATAAGAAAACGAGTTACTTACCTGTAACTTCAGTTATCCAGTATTGGTATCTTTCATAGATTCACATGCGACCCACCCTCCTCCCTGGAGAGGCTTACCTTATCATAATGGGATACTATATCACTTGTGCTACGAAAATCTGAGGGTTTGCACAAGTTTGGGTATTTCTGCACAGTTTTATTTAGTGCCACATCTCTTGTTTTGACAAAAATTAATTGAGCCAGGATCCGGCCCCTACGTAGAGCACCGGCTGTGGAGCGCACCAAACTTGGGATCACTTTGGAGGTCATATATATATATCTATATATACAGATTGCCATGGGTATTCTTCTTCCTCCATCTCCATCTCTCTTCGCTGCTGCGTGATTTGGTCCAATGTCTCCATGTGTCAGGGAGCTTTTCAGTGATGCAAGAGGGAATGCCAATAGGGTTCCTTTCGCGTCCCATCCCTGGGGTGGTTCCCCGCTTTACACTGCTCCCTTCTTGGTGTTCAGATTTTGAACAAAATCTCTCTTTCTGGACGAGGGATACTTTTTACTCCCAGTTGGAGGATGTGGTCTAGAATTCTGAGATTCTTTCCTACTTTTCCACGCCTGTTGGTACTTTGGTGCCTTTGCTGCCACTTTCTTCAGATGTGTCCCTTTCATTAGATAACACCCTATACTATACCGGCTGTGCCTGCGGGACAGCTCTTCTGATGTCAGTTGTCCTATAGTCTACACCTTGTATATCTGTATTTCGTTAGTTAGTTCTCACCTTAGTCTTCAAACTGGCTGCTTCGGCAGTCCTATGCTTATTTTAGCTACACAACCTTGTTATCTCTGTGTCTGTCCTATCTGTGCTTGTTTCAGTGGTAGCCCGCATCTGCGTGCTTCCGATTGTTACTGTTCGCCCCTGTCCCCCCTTTGGTGACTGGGTGTGTACTTAGCGTGTTTCTTGTTCCTGCCTGCTCTTCTAAACCATTGCTCAGTTTCTACCTCTCGTCCTTTGGTTCCTGGCTGTAGCCTCTTCAGCCTTACTTTCGTGGGCTAGCCTGGTAGGCTCTGGTTGCATCTCTTCATGTTTTCCTCAACCTTTGGTTGGTGTCCGCATAGTGCGCCATTAAGCTGAGAGTGGTCCTTCTTCCGCCTTTGTGCGGGTCTTTCTCTCTCTCTTTTGTTCTGGTATATGGCTGGCGATGTTTCTACATCTCCTACTTATACGGGTGTGATGTAGCACCATTCTGGCATTTTTGGGATGTCTTGCTTCCCATTTCTTTTGCTCTTCCGAGATAATTGGGTTGCTGTCTGGCTGTCCCGCCACAGCCTCCCCCATTGTCCGTCACTCTGTTGCCGGCTCAGTGCTTGGGCACTTTCTGTTGTTCTGTCACAGACCCAATGGGGTATAGCTGTGGTATCTATTCTAAGTTAAGGAATCTGCGGCTAGATGTCTCTATCAGATGTATTTGTTACTTACCTTCGGTAACGATGTATCTGGTAGAGACGTTGTCTAGCCGCGGATTCCTTAACGTCGACCCATCCTCCCCGTTCTGCGAGGACCTTGTCAAGTGGGGTTCTCCACTTGCCTCTTTAAGTTGCAATTGTTTTTTCTCTCATGGGTGCTCACATTGTAGCTCCCCTTTGAGAATTGCCATATCTGGCTGACTGCCTCCAAGGGGCTTCTTTCCTGTAAAATGGTGTCTTTTGATTCACCTTTATCAGGAGATTCATCTTTTTCTTCTTTTCTTCTCCTGCTGCCTTCCCTCCCTCTCGCCTTCTCTATTGACTCAGGGCTCTTGTCTCCTCTATAGTCATCTTCTTTGGGGATCTGTTGAGCTCTGTTTCAGACCTCCTTTACTGTAGGGAAAGTGCCAGTCTTTTAATACCTTCCTGCAGTGGACTGTTGTTCTTTTTGTGCTCCGTTCTTGCTGGACGACACAGTTCTAGATGGTGAATACAGTCTATTTCTGTCTGTCGAGATATTGTTTTCTTTGTTGTGCTTGGGGAAGGGCCTTCGCTTCGCTTTGTGAGGTTCTTTCTCACAGCTCTTTCACTTACATGTAGACAATGTCTGATTCTGTCTTATACAATGGTGCACCATCCTCCTTCTTTATTTCACAGATTTTTCATCCTTCGCACACTGTTCCCATACTTTCACAGTTTTTGTTGGTGGCTCCGTGTTGTGCCGCAGAAAAGTTTCTCCAAAGAAAACAGACATCAGTGCGCCAGGAGGGACTTAAATGACCTCGCTGACGTCACATACGTGGACGACGTCAGGGCGGGGTCGTATGGTGCCGTTCCCCTGCGCGTAGAGGTGCTGCTGCAAAGAATTTTCAGGATCCAGTGTGATGCCTGGGGATATTCTAAGTTAAGAAATCTGCGGCTAGACAACTTCTCTACCAGATACATAGTTACCGAAGGTAAGTAACTCGTGCTCTAGTGTCACAAGATAGATCGAAGGTTGCATGGACTCAGACCAGAGGAAACCATTATGTCTACACTCTGGTGGGTAGCAGAACTCATTTTAGGCACTATCCTAAGTGCAGAGTAAAGGGGAATTTCCCAACATTTATCTTATTAACTAATTCACTCCAAAAAGGGGGGATATGGCTCAAACACATGTCGAGGTCACCTGCAATAATTACATAGTGGTTATAACTAAAACCAGTTTAGAGAACATTAAAAATTCTTAGGGTTTGGAAAGCATTTGTAAAAGGGGTAAACCTATTGTAGATGTAGATTTGGAAGACATACTAAATGCTAAAAGATCTGGGGAATTGGTGTTAATAATCATAAGCACTCAATTAAGTGACACCTTAGCCTGCCCATGCTTTTGGTGTTATAGCTTCAATGCTATGAGTTAAGTAGCCTTGCCCTAGTGTCTTGAAAAATACAGACGTGGAATGTTTCAACAAATAGGCCCCAATCTACCTAATTGAGTTTTGATCGATCCCTGCAATATTCCAGGTGACAAGGTTCAAGGAGGATTCAGACTTTTTGTGATTGTAGTTTGTTTAAAAAGATGTTCATTAACAACAAAGGGTTACTTGCCAGATGTGTGTTAAGATCTTTCTTTCTATCGAGACGCGAAACAGGTTTCTCTTGGGTAATTCCCAGCTAGGTATCCCTCTCGATAATGGAGAACATTTGGATGTTTGCGACAGAAGGAGAGGCAGTTCGAGTTGGCAGTAAGCATGGGCGAATTTTGCGAATCTCGCGTTTGCGAATTTTGCGGATTTGCGAACTCGCAATTCGCAAAATCCGCGAATTCTCGCAAATTTGCGGATTTTTTTTTTTTGTGTTCGCGCTGGTTTCTGCCAGTTCGCGAGGGTTTTGTACAATTTCGCAAACGCGAACTTACCTGTCGGGTCGCAAGTTTTGCGAACTTGTTGTTTCTACGTGTCCAGCCTGTTTGGGACACTCTTCTTCATCACTGCCACTCTCTGTCACCACTGCCACTCTCTGACTACTCATGCCACCCTCTGGCCCACCCATGCCACCCTCTGTTTCATCACAGCACCCTCTGGTTGTCCAGTCAGTGTACATTATTGTGGCAAAGCAAAGCACACCTTCCCTGCCTCAAGTGACCTGAATTAATTTGGGGCTGATTAATGTGTCACAGAATATTTTTTTAGCTGGCACCTGCTTCCTTAGTGCTTCCTGATTAGTGATCTTTTGCACTTGCTAAGTGCTTTCATTGTTGCAAAATTAGTTACAACACCTGCCCTGCCCCAACTGACAATAATGAATTAGGGGCTGATTAATGGATTTGAACTTCCAGCCTGGCTCCTGCTTGTCTCCCTTAGCTGTAATTCAGGACCTTTGTGGCATATGTGTAACTATTCTGAGGTTCAGAGCAGGGTCACATAATAGTTGCAACTGGCAACTGAACTCTGGAGGGGCCCCTCAGGAAGCACTACAGGAAATGGCTACTAATGATGAGCCTGAACTTTTGAACCTGGTAAGTAGTTTCAGTTTTGCTAAGATCGTATTTCTGCAATTTAGCGATTATTCGCGGGGCCCGAAGTTGTACTGGGAAGCCGCGAACTCACGCGAACAGTGCGAGCAAGCCATAAAATCCGCTGCTCGCGGATTTGCGGATTTTGCGGGAGATTCGCGAATCTCGCGGATTGCGAATTTACCGAAAATCCGCAAAATCCGCGAGCGAAACGGATTTTCCGCCCATGCTTAGTTGGCAGTCAGTTAATCACTTCCAAGCCACTCATGAGAAACTGACAGTTGCCCTTATAGTTCTACCCAGTTATATTTTTTTTCATAATGAGAGGACACCATTCGTCCCATCCTTGGACTCAACCAATCCAATAGGCAAAGCTATTAACTTAAAACACATTTCTGAACTATTTGGAGGAAGGAATCCAAATCCGAATATATTTTATTATTTAGTTAATTAAAACCATAACAATATACGAATAAATCTAAATGCATAACACCATTAAAATGTACATCAAAATATGCGTATTAGAAGATTCAGGTTGCAGCAGTACCATTTTCAGCAGCTTTATTTTACTGAATAAGTCATAAAAGCATTTACAAAAATACAGATAGAATTGATTAGATAAAAAAGCTGCCAAAGGAAAAACCTGTAGATTCGATGATTGGTTATAAAAAGGAGACTTTTTTTATATGGAAATGCACGCACTTGTTATGGCCATTTTTAAAGTCTCATTATCATATAAATAAATGATAGGGCATGCTAAAAGCTTTAGGTGAATACACTTATCTAAAACTTAATAAAACACATACAAAAGACATAATAAGAACATTTTAAATATGTACAATTCGCATCACAATTTTGGATAAGTTAAACACTTGTTATGGTCCACCTTCTACATTAAAAACTCATTTGGATCTAGGTAATCAAATCTCACTATTATGTCCTGGACTGCTCAGAGGAAAATGGCTGTTTTAGATCACATCATTAAATTTCCTCACTGACACGTATTGAGTGGGCGCTTAAAACCCATGACAACCCTAAGAACTTTGCCATGGCTATAGCAATTGTTGCTGAGGTAATGGTCTGCAAAATTCTTTTGGCTTCGCTAGCCCATCTGGTGCCCAGGAGCTTACAAATTGGAAGCAACCAAATGCGACGTGGAGCAGCATACCCAGCACAAACCAAAAGATAAACCAGAGATTCATTGCTAGACTTACACACCGGGCATGTATCTACAGTAGGATTATTCTGTCTAGCAGTGAATGCTCTTACTGGCAGTGTGCCTACCCTAAACTGAAAATACAGTTTGCGGTCTAGCGGTTTCGTGATTTGGTCCCAGTATGTCTTAAGCTTCAGGATAACTTTATGTTCCAAAAAAGGCCAGTTAGAGAGGATGGCTCACTTAGTCTGTTGATGTTATACTGAGACCATTCCCAATATTTAGCCTTCAGAACCTCCTTTTTTCAGGAATTTTCAGGATCAGACCATAGGGAGGTCATACCTATATTAGACGAGGTCTCTAACCGCCCATAGCCATTTTATATGGTGTAAAGCATCAGCCTGGCGTAGTCCAGAGTCTCCGCCAATAGAGAAGGTGTCGAAGTTTGGCTACGGCTGCAATCGTTTTTCTCCCCATATCATGTAATAATGGGCACATTAGGGTACTTTGTGGAAGTCTAGTTATTTTTCTCAAGAACCTATTTTCAGAAGACGTGAGAGTTAGTAGGTTCTCGCACCCCCCAGAGTTTAGAACCATAGAGGGCTGAGCTAATGACTTTCATGTTGTAAATTTCTAAAACTGGGCTAATAGGCTTAGTATGTGAAGAGTTATGTTCCAGGTGTAAAATCCCTGAAAGTTGCCTATGTTTAAGGGATGCTAGATCTATCTGGTGATCCCACTACATATTGTTTTGAAAGTTAACCCCTAGATAGGTGAACTCCTTGACCTGTTCTAACGGTTCTTTCGTATGCCCCCCCCCTCCTTGAAGGCTCTATGTGGATTAAATGTCATCAATTGACCTCCAAGCCCCGCCGTAAGCAGGATCCCTCAAATGTTTTTAGGGTTTTCTGGAGTCCGCTTGGGGTCTTGGATAAAATCAATGTGTCATCAGCAAACATTAGTATTGGCATTTTATTGCCTGCCAGTACAGGGGCATCCGAAGGGGTAGAACTCATGTAGTCCACTATCCTGCTAATATATAATGATAATAGCTTTGGGGCCATCATGCAGCCTTGGCGCACGCCTCTCTCTACAGGGAATGATTTAGTAACTTCTCCCTGCATACCTCATCTAATTTTTGCGCTGTTATCTTCATGTAATCAATTGATCACGGACAGGAGTTCTGATGACAACCCTAGTTCTTGTAAGGTAATGCCATAAATTAGTGTGGGGACAAGGTTGAATGCCGACTTAAGGTCTACAAAGGCGGCATAGAGGCTTCCCTTACCAATGGTCACTATCTTCCAGTATATCAGGACAAACCGAAGCTCCCGATCTATTTTGCTGGCAAAAGCTTGAAATCCAGCTTGCCATGGAGACAAAAACATTCAGTTAAGGTGCATAGAATCTAAGTAGGTGAGCAATGCATAGGATAACGGAAAAAAGGACCTGAGACATAGTCTCTAAAGTGCCGTCGTGCTTTGCCCATAATCATGTTATGATGCTTCCTCATATCTAAAAATAAAGATTTTACTAAGACAGTTAATCTGTGGGTCATAAATACACAGGGTATACAGGATGATGAAAAGGAAACACAGGCCATGGTCTCTAAAGTGCCGTTGTGCATGGCCACTAGCCGTGTTTTAATACTTTCTCGTAGTTAATTAAAAATGTTAATAAATGACAGTTAAGCTGTGGGTCATTCGGGTTGAGACATTTTAATATTGCAGTTCTACAAGAACGAATGCCTCTTGCGTTGAATAATTTATTCAGCAGTTTGCGACTGTGTAGACTTAGGGCTGGGCAGATACATAATAAATTAAGGAAATTCTGTGTTGGTGATATACAAAGGCTACATGACTTTGGGCCCTGATACCTCCAGCTTGGCTGGTCTGCGTTAGATGGCAGCATTCCAAATCGTGTTGCTAACAACATAGTCTTTAAATGAGGAAAAAAGGACAGACCCAATATGTTGCTGGTTGCGGTTTTGCATACGAGTGCAGAACCATCCATGCATGGGATCACTTGCTTAACCTGGCTTTGTCCTCCATTAATGAATGCTGCTTTGCCACCTTCTTTAGTATTTGTTGAAAAGAAGTAAATGGTAGATTCCGCTGCCAAAGGTATACCATGTTGGTAAGCTTTAAAGATGATTGTAGATACTCGTTGTAGGCGAACTGAGAATTGCCTTGTAATGCATTCCAGTTATTAATCTCATTTTCTTGGTTGCTCCAGACTTTATACCAGGTTTTTATTGTTGTGTATCTTCGATGTAGATGCTGCTCTTGCAGCCCAAATTCTAACTGGACACGTGCCTGTGAGGAGTTACGTGGTAGAGAAAATGCAGTTTTGTATACCAGAGTTTGGAGGCTGTCCAGTATCGCTGTGTCTTTCCTGTGTTAAACTTCACTTTGTACTTCACTTTGTAAGGCTAAAGTTGGTAAAGTGGAGTGTACAATGTGCCTTTTAGCCTCTTTGAGATTGAACAGAAAGCAGATGTTAGGCCATTTCCCTTTTTTAGTATGGCCTCATTCTGCGTTTGAAAGGTTAATCTATTGTCCAAATATATCCCAAAGTATTTGTAACTACTAACCACTTCTAGTGTTGCTGATTTTGAATGGTGATTGTTTGTGGACGCAATGGCTTATAATAATGGCTTTTGTTTTTGTGACATTTATTTCTAGCAAGTTATTCTTGGCGAAGTTCCCTAATTCGTTGATCGCTCTTTGCAGGCCAGTTATTGTGTGACTTAGGAGCACTATGTCATCAGCATAGGATAGATGTGTAATAGGCAGTGTGCCAAAACATGGGGGATGCGAGTTGGTCTCGTCTAGCCTTGGTGATAAATCATCCATGAATAAGTTGAACAAGTGTGGCGCTAGGACGCAGCCTTGCTTTAAGCCCTCACGCTTGTAGATTTTTCTGGTAAGCCTCTTTCCATCTGCTATTTTAACTTGCATCCACGTGTCGGTGTATAGTTCCATTATTGGTGTCAGTATTGCTTCCAGAAGGTCCCACTGCTTCAACTTGTGCCATAGGAGATGCCTCTGTTGACTTGGTCAACTGCAGCTTTAAAGTCGATAAAGCATAGATACAGATTCTTTCGATGTCGTAAGATTTTGTCTGCCATTAGACCTAGAGCGAGGACGTTCGTGATGGTACCAGTGTCACATGCAGAAGCCGGACTGGTTGTTGGGGATTTTTTGTTACTCTCACACTAGCTTATTAAGTCTCCCAGGATCAATGAGGAATAATATTTTGCTTCAGCATCTATTAAGGCAATCAGTCGATAATTAGCTGGATCGGTTCGTTCCCCACCCTTAAATACAGGATTGATTATTGAACCTCCCAGCTCTCTGGAACGCTGTTTGTAGTGCCCACCTCGTGGAACAGCCGGGACAACGGAGCCACCCATAAGTTAGGGTCTTGCTTATAAATTGCTTGAGGTATGTTGTTCAGTCCTGGTGCCCCATCTAGTCTACCCATGGCTATGACCATGAAAATTTCTTCTTCGGAGTATTGTATGAAAATTTGATCTATTGCTGTGCTGCCCTTCGAGGCGCGTCCTAGCGCTTTGGGGGTCGTAACTGTTGTGTGTGCTGGGTTGTTCTGTTTTTGTGAACCTGTTAGTTCTATAGGTAATGTTTGGTCTGCTAGAATAGTTGATCTCAACTGTGTATTTTGGTCCTTAACGAGAGGGTAGTTTGGAATTTCCTGCACCACGATCTCCCTCTCAGCTGTTAAGGAGAAGGTGGTGATTAGGTGATGTGCCCAAGCTGACTCTGTAACACAGGAAGGGTTTGTTGTTCTAATGAAATCAGTCCTTCAACCAGTTCAGGAGCAGTCAAGGGTAGTTCAGTTGAGTCCCATGATTCAGCAGGGGCTATGAGGCATTTTGCATACATTATATCTGAGTAGACAATCGAGTAGCATTGTCTAATGTATCTAATCCAGTGGAGGGTCTCATTTTTCAATGAGTCATCGCCTCGATGGGGCCAGGCGATAGCTTTAGAACATTTACCGTAAGGACTGAGTTGCTTGTTCTTGAGAGAAAGCTTGTCTGCATTCTCCTTGTAGGGACTAATCCAGAGGGGCCTGGGAGATCATCATTTCAAATCAATGAATTAATGCATGAATTTAAAATTTATGTAGCGCTCGAATGCCCGAGGCCGTCTAGGCGCTGCAGCCGAGGAAAAATGTTAGAAATGAAAAATAGATTAGGTCGAGAAAAGCCAGGTTTTCAACGCCTTTCTAAAGGAAAGAAGAGTTGTGCTGTTCTTTATGGGTATCGGAAGTGGGTTCCATAATTTGACTGTGTGGAAGAAGAAACTATTTCCTCCCTAGCGCACCCTCCTGAACTTGGGTACCTAAAGAAGTTTGCTCGTGGCTGAACGAAGTGTCATGTTTGGACGATACCATAATAGATGCTGTTTAAGGTATTCAGGTCCTGTCCCCCGAAGGGCCTTGAAAGCCAGACATAAGGCTTTAAATTCAGCTCTCTTACTCACTGGTAGCCAGTGAAGGTGTTGGAGGCCATGGGACACAGACTGGAACTTAGGGATATTCAACAACATCCTAGCAGCGGAGTTTTGAACCCGTTGGAGTTTGAGGAGGTGTTGTTTCTGAAGACCCAAGTAAAGGGCATTTCCATAGTCCAGTCTAGCCAATGCCAAAGTTGTTACCAGTGTTTTAACTGCGGCTGGCGGAATATAAGGTTTCACCTTCTGAATTAGTTTTAAAGTGAAATGCACCTGCGAGGCGACCTTATTGGTTTGGAATTGAAACGTGAGGCTATCATCAAAAATGACTCCTACATTTTTGGCCTTTTTTACAGGTTTGGGAGACATTCCCATTATCTGAGGCCACCATTTCTCAGACCAAATGGAGGAGTCAGAGCCAAAGAGAAGCACCTCGGTTTTACTTCCATTCATCCTTAGGCAGTTCGTGCTCATCCAGTGATCCACGCAGGTCATACACCGATTGAAGCAAGCCACTGTTTCATCTGGATTGCCAGAGATAGAAACTACGATCTGGGTATCATCGGCGTAGGACTCTAGCGAGAAGCCAAACTGCCTGATGACATCCTCTAAGGGGGTAACATACAGATTAAACAACGTATAATCCCATTGTCTGCACCTCTCAATCCTGGCAAAGTAGAATGGATAGGTGGAGCTTGAATATTCTCTGACATGCAGAGAGCAGTTGGAAATGGAACAGATCATCTATCCATGCTGCCATATTGGTTCCAATGATTACTATTATGAACTGCTCGATGAGAGGGAGCAGAATCTTCAGGAGAGGCTGGCTGACTGTTCGTACTCCTGAGACCATGCAGAGCAGATAAACTCGGATAGTTGTAAAACTGCTGTGACAAATGCACCACGGTCCCTAGCAAATTACGAAGTCTTCACCATGCCCAATAATATTTGCTTCAGATTTTCAAATTCGTTGCTCAGGGCAGTTATTAAACCAATAGCTTCATTAAAAGGTGAAGGGTCCAGAATGACAAACCGATAGGAAATCCTCCTGCAGGGGGCATACCTATTAGAGCATTCAGCATTAATATGGATTTGGGAATCAAACTCTCGGCCTCCTGCGCCGCTGTGTGACCACATGTGCTATATAGCGCTAAAGCAGCAGTGGCTGGAAGCAGCAATCGTGGCCCCTTCTCCTTGTGGCAAAGCAAAGTGGAGCTTGGAGTCCCCAGACCAAGGGCAGAAAATCTCCCCGCTTCCCATGCTGCAGGATGACCTCAGGCGCTATTTAGCGCTTTATAGTGCTACTGTGGCCATGGCGATAAGTGGCAATCCAGGCCCCTCCTCCTAGTGGCAAGGCAAACTGGGACTTGGCATCCCCAGACTAAGGGTAGCAAAGCTCTTAGCTAAATTAATTTTGTTGGTATTAGGACTCTAAACTTTATCACTGCTAACCTGTCCTAAAGTGCTCTTTCTCTCTCCCTGAAACATGGTAAAATTAGCCTATACCTCCTTGGAACATTTAATTTACTTATAAGTCCCTAGTGTATTGTACAATGCACACAGGCCCTGTAAATAAAATGCTACTAGTGGGTCTACAACACTCATTGTACCACCCACTAAAAGTATTCCCTTAACACATGTCTCAGTCATGCCCTTGAAGCCTGTACAGCAGTTTTAAATTGCATTTGAACCTGGCAAAATAAACATTTGCCAGTCATAAACCTTTCTTTTTAATACATGTAAGTTATCCCTAAGGCAGGCCCTAAAGGCCCCTATAGCAGGGCGCATTGTATTTGAAAAGTAGAACATGGATGTTCAAGATTAGCGAAAGCCACAAATTAAGTTTTTCACAACTTTAATGCCTCTCTCTCCAACTTGATAATGTTGGGTTACTTTATTAAATTCAACAAGTCGTAACCTTGGATTGGGAGCAGATGAAGCTGTCAAGTTTGGGCTCAAATGATTTGTAATTTATAATTCTCTTTAATGGTAATGTTTGATTTTGGTTACAATTCTGAAAACGCCACTTTTAGAAAGTTGGCATTTTCTTGCCATAACCAATTTTGTACCTGCTGCCAGTGTCCTGGGTCACATGACTGTGAATGGCTTTGCTGTTGGGCTTTGAGCATTCCTCCCAGACAGTGACAAGAAAAGGAAGCAGATGTGGGCAGGATGGCTGGGGATGTAGCTGTTTGCTGCCCCACTTACACTTCAAAGGACTGTGCATCCAGAAAACAAAAAAAACCTGACACTAGCCTTTTGTTATCCCATATTTCTTGGAGCTTTGGCAGGGGAAGGTAAGATCTTTCCAGAACCAGATGTGTAGGTAGGCCAGGGTGTCTCCCCCCTCCCCCCTAAGAATGGCACCAGGTGTAAATATTGGACCCTCGGACCACCTCTTCAGTACACTCTTGGACATATGGAAGATTTCAGATGTTCTACCTTGCTGCTTTCTGAGGACTATCTAAGTACTTGAAGGATAACCTTGCTTCTTATAGGTGAACTGGGCTACCTCCTTCAACCCAGGAATATCAGAAGTGACTCCAAGGGGTAGTTGGCTAGCCTCCTCTGTAAACTACAGAAACATTACAAATTCCTGAGGTCTTGAAATCTGCACCAGGCCGTTGGTGGAGTGAGTCCTATCACTTTCCCTAAGTTGTACCCCCAGGTTCCTGGATCCTTGGTAGTGGGTGTTGGTGGTACTGTTCCTGCCTAACCCTATAACTGGGGACTTATAACACATTTCCCCAAAAACTTCCTGGAGAACCAACAGAAGTCTGGGACCTACTTGCCAGATGATCTGCCCAAGGTGCATTGCTGGTTGGCCTGACTTTGTGGTAGCTACTGCTATGTTTTTTCTCTGCAGCAACAAATTTTGTTTAGAGGTACCTCTTGTCAACGTTGTTTTGCCTCATCGAAACCTCCTCGGCTACAGCCTGCAGCTTCGTCCTGCTAAAGTTTTTCAACTTCCAAAAAGTTGTTTAGGTCCAAAGGGAAAAAATGTCACTGGTCGACAGTGACCAGCTCCATAGTGACTACCTCCTCGGCCTGGAAATCCAACCTTTCCTACCGTGAGCTTTTACCCGCCATTGTTGATGACTTCACTGAGACTTTGTCCAGCGGCTGCTCTGTGATGACAACGACTCCTCAGACACAGCCTGCTGCCTTGCTCGGCTGAACTCTACCTTTTACTGGAATTTATTTCAGGAATTTTCCGAAGGTAAGCCAATACCAGCCCAATATACCCCTTGAGTGCAACCCCTGCACCTTCGCTGTTGCCCCTAACTTTAGACTCCACACTGGTCATTTTATTTATTAAACATTTCTTCATTTCTAAATTGGTTTGGGAATTTTCTTGTGTTATGTTTTCACTTTATTACTGTTTGTGTGCTGTATAAATATTTTACACAGTGCTTCTAAGTTATGCTTGACTACTTTTGTGCCAGGTTAACCGAGGGTTAAGCACAGGTTAATTGAGTGACTTTTGCGGTCGACCCTGACCAGGATTGTGATTCTTGCTTGAGTATGGTTTCCACCTGCCTCAATCAATAACCCAATTTCTTACACCAGCTGACATAAAAGTGATGCACAAAGAAACTTGTCTAAAGTCATAGTTTGTGTCCAGTTAATGAAGCAACTTGAACTTCAGTGGTCATTAAACGGGTGGCACTAGATATAGCTTAGAGCAGTGGTCAGTTAAAAGGGCACTAGACAGAGCTGAGGTGAAGATGGTTACAGCATAAGTTAGTCATCAGAGACAGTATTCAAGCAAGAGGTCTACTGATGCTGAAATTATACTAGACGCTCACAGTTTGTTCCTTGAGTTACTAAATTTTAGGGGCTAATATTTTGTGATTTATATTTCTGAACAGCAGGAACATTCATAGTTCCTGGAGTATTCCGTGGGCCCCCACAAGGGTTGACTTAGATCTGAGGAACTGGGGGTTATGATCCGGTTTATGGGTGCCTTTGGAATGAAAGATCTTCTGAACCATAGGTCATAATATTGAAGGTTCCAAAGGTTCCAGAATAAGCGTGATATGCTGCAGCCTGCCTCACACTTCCAAAGAAACTCAAATGGAAAGGAAACCCTTGTTTCTCTGTAAGGGTAGGAAGGCTCACCACCGCCAGCCAGGATTTTCAGATGGCCTCCTGTTTGATCACAGCCTACTGGGCTGAAAGGTATTCGTGGTTCCTAGGTAACTTGCTTTATTGAGGGTTTCTCCAAGCAATACTTAAGTCGCCTGGGTCATGCTGTTTGTCCTTCTTTTCAGGGTGAGGCACTAAAAGTATCGACGATGGTCGTTAAAAAAAATCATTTTTTTCCTTCTACTCTTAATCTCTTCCCTGTTTCTCTTTATGTCTGTGTTGTTCTTTCCATTGACGTGTACATTCCTGGTTATGTGACTGGAAAACGTAAACGAATTTGTTGTGAACGATACATTATGCTTTGTGGGCTTATTTTCTTTCCTACATTTTTAGGTGCATCGGAGGATGGAAAGTAATTGTAGCCGTGTGGCTTCATCCTTTTTATGGTTTCCCTGTTGCTGTAGCCTCTTAATAGAAACTACGTCTTTGTCTCCTCCGTTGATTTGCCAAATGTAATATTCCATAAGTAGCAGTTATGCCTTTTTCTTAATCTGTAGTTCACATACCAGAAAACCCTAATCCAAAAAGTGGTATTTTACCTGGAAGTTCTGGTTTTGAATCGGTGTTATCTGCTGTGGCTGATTTCAAAGCTCCTGTCTTTGAACCTGGAGGTTCCATGCAGCAGGGGATGTACACACCTAAAGGTATAACTTTATATAAATTAAATGCTTCTCGATGTAGATGCTTATCTTGTTGTTGTTTTTTTCATTAAGAATTTCTGAATTATTTATATATTTAAATAAAAATGTAATACTTAATCCATGATCCCGGGACTGTTAAATACCTATTAAGTTCAAGAAATAAAGGCAAATAATGGAATGGTAAAATATTTTAGTGATGTGTGAACTTAAAGTACTGTTGCTGCGATTTCTCTCTTTCTTTTCAGACATATGTATCCTCTTTGCTCATTTGTTGTAATAATAGATGTCAATGAAATTCAAAAAAATATATAAATAGCTCTTTGTACTGGCATCTTGTGGCTCACTAAGCACTTAGAGGTTTGGCAGATAAAGAACAGAAACAACACTGATGTTGTACCCTCAAGCAATTACTAGTCTAATGGGAAAGTTCAGATGGAAATTGAGGTCTCATTGTTTCAAAATCGATCTCCAAGCATCTATGTTGCATCTCATTCCCAGGAAGAATCTTGGTTATTGTTTAAGCTTACATAATGTTTTCTCTGAAGTTACCATTTTCCTGTTTAGGAGTGCGTTGTCCGTTCCTGTTACTCTTATGCTCTTGTCTCCTTCTTCCTTCTTAATAAGCACAGGATTTCCATCGCTGGTCCTTCTCCAATTTAACGGAGAAGCCCATGTGCGTGTTTTCAGCCTTCTCGCCAGAGCATTTGCACTACTACCCCTTTTATCTGAAGGACCTCATTTGTAGAACTTGAGAAATCCCTACCTACAGGAGGGTTTGGAAGTGTATTCCTACCCTTACAATCTAAAATTGTGCACCTGATCCCTAAAGCATTGACCTTCTGTTCTTAGTCTTGTTTGGGACAGTTTTCAAACCATACAAGAGGCCACAAAACAATACACTGAGTGCAGATATCTAGGGCAGAGCACTCCCAATTTTGTAACCAGGTCTCAAGTAGAGAATGATCCATCCATTTGCATATTAGACCACGTGCCTTCTTTTTTAGGTCTCCTTAACCAGACAGAGTATTTGCGGTCTGTTGCAAGACATATGTTAGCTTACAGTGGGGTTAAAGTTCACCCATTGCTTACCATTTGTTGGCTTAGTTGTCAATGAATGAATGAAAGAAAGGTTTAACAGAACGCGCACAACTCATCCGAACCGTGGTATTTCAGCACAGCAACATTACAGTAAAGCCAGAAAGAGACCAGGTCTAAAACAATGACGTTTTTAGGGCTTTCCTGAAAGTGTGATAGTCCCTGCAGGTTCTAACAGTGAGAGGCAATTTGTTCTAGAGGTTGGGGCCAAATATGAAAAGGACCTGCCACCACATGTAGATTGACAAAAGTGCAGGACTGACTGTAGCTCTTTCTCACTGGAGCGTAGACTTTTAGCGGTATGATAGCGTTTAAGCTGCTGACATATATATTCAGAGCCTTTGCCCAACTGGACTCTGTAGGTTAAACAGCACAGTTTGAAGTTATCTTTTTCTTTACTGGCAACCAGTGAAGAGATTTTAAGAGGGGCGCAGAGGACATTCTGAATGGTCGATTACAAATCAGCTGGGCAGTTGTGTTTTGCCCGGCTTGCAATTACAACACTAAGGACTCGTTGCAGATGCCATTAGAGCATTTCCATAATCCAGTCTGCTTTCAACCAAAGCTTGCCCTAAGGTCATCCTGGCCGATAGTGGAGGAATGGAAATGCCTTCTTGAGTAAACATAGTATGCGGAAACAGGAGCCCATAGTAGATAGGACTTGCTCTTTCATTTTACGTGCTAGATCTAACTTAACCCCCAGATTTTTAACTACCTTGATAGGGATAGGGACTACTCATTTTCTTGCTTCCTATTTGTGAGCTTGTGTGGCCTATCCTTCCTCGTCTTATATTTGTCCCTCCCCTGTAGAATGGTCCCATTATCTGTGGAGAAGTGTGGCTCAATGGTTAGAGTGGCAGACCCTGATGCAGAGGTCTGGCCCGGGACCAGGGTTCAATTCCCGCCTTGGACTCTCCCCGGACCTGATAATTCTCGCCCCGGTGCCTAGTCTAATCATGGGTCCCACTCTGTGACTCTGGGCAATAGCTTGCTTAATCTCCATAACGACCCCAGCAGCGCTTGGATGCCTGGCTTCACCTTGGGGGTGCCCAGGAGTGGACATCTCGCAGGAAAGCCAGGAAGGGTTACACAGCGGTATGAATACAGCGCTACGAGACCTCTGGGTAGAAGGCGCTATATAAATACATACACATTTACATTTACATCTGTGTTCTTCCACTGCTCATTTTTTATGTGCTCATTTTTTCCCTTTTGTTTAAGCACTGTACAAGAGTGCATATTTTCCAGCTGTATCCCTAGACCGCTTCTCTTCCCCACTTTGTGGTCTGTCGCTCTCTCCCTTGCCCATGTTCATCTCCGGTCTCCTCCATTTGCTCTCTCGTTTATTTTTCCTCCCCCTAACAATGCTTGCTTCCCCTCTTTGTTTGCTTCCCTCCTACCACTGGCTTACTTCTCCATCACCTGCACCCCTTGTTGATTCTTCCACCCTCATTCCGCTTTCCCCACGTCCCTAATCTATGATTCCGCCCCTACCCTCTGTAAAGTTTCTGTCCCGCCCACCACACTCCATGTTGTTGTCTCTCGCCTGTGTTTCTCAGTTTGCACTTGTCTCCGGAAAATGGTATTTTCTTTTAGGTGCCTCTCTGTGAGTTTCTAATAGTGCATCCCAATATATTACTCAACAAACCTATCAGTTGCGGTCAGCATGGCTAGCGGGTAGTGGGGCGGGTGTGTGGTGTTGCAGACGAGAAGGGGGTTTGCGGGGAGGGAGCTCCACGGGAGTCGTAATAAAAAACAAAAACATACCTTTAGGCCAGGTCCCTTGTCTTCTCTGCTCCTGCGTCCGAGAGGAACAGGAAGCAGGCAGCCAGGCTCCCTCACCTAAGCCAATCACAACCGCGTTGAAATTAGTCTGAGCGCTGTGAAATGGCGCTGAACCTGGGGCTGCAGGGGTGGGCATGTTCTCCATGAAGGCTGCAAGGCAGCCTGCATGGAGAAGGGGAAAGTGCAAATGACTGGTTTGGGCCTTCCGAGAGGGCGGACCACACAGACATTGCGCACTCAGGAGTGGGCAAACCACTCCTGCCCTGCTCCGTAAGCAGAGCAGAGCAGCCCCGACCCACCCGCAAAAGAAACATAAAATGGTAATAACTCAAAGTTATTACCAGTTTATGTTTTTACTTCTCGCACTGCGAGAAAGCAGTTGGGTGACGCTTCTCTGCCATAGCGCAGGAGCCGCCCTTGAAACTGATACCTAAATCAAGCCAGACCTATTGGCTTTATTAGTGCCTATTAGCAGTATGTTATAAGTAACACCAATGTTTTATAAATAATTTGAACTGGTAATTACAATTGTTACATATGTGACCATCACTGTGTATGCACTGGATAGAGGCAGATTATTGGATAAGTATATAATTTGAACACTGTTATGACCCACTTACATGGGAGGCCTCTTTGAAGTAAATTTAGCTCATGGGCACAGCGCAAATGGTCAACCTGCCAGATGACAAATACACCTCACCACACTAGTGCCTTTGTCTTTGCTTGGGAGTAGTTTAACACCTCATTTGAATTTGAACACTCAGAAGGCTGCAGCTGAAGGCAGGATTAAGGCAGAGAAACAGTAATTCTCTGAAAGTGCCCTTTCCTTGATATTTGTTATGGCCCAGAATGCCATCCTGCAGTGAAATTACCTTTTGGGGGCTAGTCACTGTAAGGAGATATTAACATTAAATTACTACATGTCCATCCCCTTTGCAAGGCCAAAGGAAGATGCTACTGATTTAAAGGGAGTTCTCAAAGTAATGGAAATCAGTCATACCAGCCGCAAAAGACAAACTACAGCTAATGCTTAGAATCAGCAGCAGCCCCACAGGGTACCACCTAGAGCATCCTACAGGATAGTCCTAATCGAAACACAGGGGTTGGTTCTTAGACATAATCACAATAATCAGGACACTGACATTGACTATTCCTTGGCTCCGGCTGTCATATGCACACACTCTAAGATAATTGGCACTGTAGGTGGAAAGACTTTAATCTCTTTCCCTGATTGGGTGCGAACAACATCACACAAGTGGGTGGTGAATCTCATAAAATTTGGGCACACACACTGGATTTTATACAGCACCCACTGTACCCAGACACTGCCAGTCAAGCACAAACAGCTGCAGAAACGAAAGACCAAACTCTTTATCATGATACAGAAAGGAGCTATCAGACCAGTCCTAAAACATCAAAGAAACGTAGACTTTTACTTCAGGTTCCTTGTTATCAAAAATAAAAGGGCAAGCAAATGTAGAACCATTCCAAATATCCTTCATCTGAACGTCTTCTTCAGTAAACAATCATTCTGAATCGGTTCCCTTCAGGAAGTCTTGCAACTGCTAATGGAGGGTGAGTGTATGCCATCCCAAGCCCTCCAAGACACCTACTTTCACATATTAATTTACTAGCGGTATCAGAAGTTCCTAAGATTCCAGATAGCTGGTTGCCACACTCAATTCAATGTTCTCCCGTTTGGCCTCAAATTACCTCAGAGTATTTGGTAAAATGATTCGCACCAGTAGCAGCACACTCTTGATGCTTGATGCTCAAGTATGCCTGCAAATTCATGATTCGTTTGTAAAGGGCGCTTCTGAAGGATTCTTCCACTCACAGATTCCTCACCTTTAGAAGACTCCCATGTGCCATACTTTATGCAGAATTTTCCACAATGCTCTGCGTACCAGTAGGTTCAGTTCCTGATCAAAGTTTTCCATTATGTCCAAGTCGAAGATGTGCCATAAGCTCAGTGCAGCCAAGCTAAAGATCTTCCCCTAGCCCCAGTGTCACTCGAATCTGACCAGGTTCTGCAAAACGCCCTGGTCTTGCTCATAACTAGGACAAAGAATGAATGCTACTTCTTCTGACGCAAACAGACAGAAGGTGATGAAAAGAATGCTTGCAATAACTCTAACCACTGATAAGTGCTCTGGCTAGCATTCCAACTCCTTGTTCTTTTGCCCACCGTGCCACCTCCGTTTAGATCCAGGCATATGCAAATCAATCTTGACCCTGCTCCAGTGGGAACAGTCCAGGCAGAACTGCCAGGCCAAGTCCTCCATGAATCATAACGTAAGCAACCCAAAACTGGTTTCGCCCTGATTGGGGCTCATCAGTCAGGGGTAGCTTGGTTCTATTGATACAGTGAGTACGGAGCCCATATCTGGGCATTCTCTTGTTACAAAGGGTGTTACACTAAGCATGCAAAAGATGACAGGAAGAATGCTACCAATAAGCCCCAACCACTGCCAGTCACTCATGGTAGCATTCTAACCCATTGTTCTTTTGCCCACCATGCCACCTCAGTTTGTACCCATCCATATTCAAATCAGTTGTGACTCTGCTCCAATAAGGGCAGTTCGGACAGAAATGCTGGGTAAAGTCCTTCTTGATCCATCACCTTATTTGTGTTGCAATTTATGCCCTAGGTGCAAAGACTTTACCCACACATGGGTCCCGTGTTCACAGTGCCATACTAGTCAAGCTTTACCTTCCTGATGAGACACAAGTAGGTCGAAACCGGTCTGGGGTTGCTTGTAGTCCCTTCTGGAGATGGCCTCATCTAGCAGTTTGGGGCTTTTCATGAGGAGAAGGGCTGGAACTGATTTACATAAGGCGGGCCATTGTCTACAGTGGCATGGCGGGCGGGTATAAATCAATGGACTGGAATGCACTCATGAGCAGTTGCCAGTGGCGGAGATTAATTCAAACATTCGATCATTCACTTTGTTTTTGTTGCACTGCTTCAGAAGTAGGCATCCAAAAACGGGATCGTGAGGAAAGTGTTATATTTCTTTTTTTTTCTATCATCAAACATTCTTTATTCGGTTAAAATATAACCATGAAAGATACATAAAAACAATTAAAAAATATAACGCCAAAGGCAGTACGATAATATAAGTTGTATTAAATCAGAGAAGAGCCACAAAGACATACACACATATATTAAAACAAGTGTCCAAAAAGGTTTCAGTGAGCACATAAAGTGTAGTCCGACCTGCATTTGAGCCATTACAATATAAATTGTAGTATCGCTTACAGTATAAAATAGATCCTCAAATATCCCGGGAAGTGTAAATACCTCATCTGGGTCTGTTTGCTCTGAATAAGGAAAAAGGAAGTAAGTGATGCCATCTAAAGACCACAACTCATAAAGGTCTGTAGGTCATAACTGAGGAGAGGGCTGTAAAAGCATGTAGCAATGTCCTCAATCTGGCAGAGCTCTATCTCGGGCCCATGGCAAGATCAATTGCACGCCTCCCAGATCTTAATTGCCCTGCTTAGATAAATTTGCCTATACATACAAAAGTATAAACATCCATACGCATTAGGAGGTGTAACATAGCTGTCCTACTTGTGTACATTTTAAATCTTCTAAAAAAGGTATCAAAAATATATTTGGGGGACAAATAAAATGTGGAAACAGTTGAGGTCATACATTCACCCCAGTACAGAGATCTGGGCCTAAATCCATCGTTTTTTTGCTCACCGTGCCATTCCAGTTTGAACCCAGCCATATGCAAATCAGTCTTGACCCTGTGCCTCATGAGAACAGTCCAGCCCGAACTGCCAAGCCAGGTCCTCCTTGGACAGGAAACAAGCATCCTAGGTTCGGTTTCGGGGTTTTACCCCTCTTCAGCCAGGATAGCTTGATTCTAGTGGCATGGAGAGCACGGGAACCACGTCTGGTCATACCTGTCCCATTCAGGGTGACAAATGCAAAACCAACAGTTGTATGAGTTGTCAGCATTCCGTCCATCATTTGTTTGATGGCCTGGCAGTTCGGTCTGGACTTTTCCCATGGGGCACAGGGTCAAGACTGATTTGCATATGGCTGGGTTCAAACTAGAATGGCATGGTGAGCTAAAAAACGATGGATTTAGGCCCAGATCTCTGTACTGCATATGGCTGGGTCCAACCTGGGATGGCGTAGTGGACAAAAGAACAATGGATTTCACCCAGATCTTTTGACTGGGGGAAAATGTTTGCATTGTCAGCATTCTGTCCATCATTTGTTTGCTGTAACACTGTTTGCCCTAAGTGGGATGGGTATGCCCAGACGTGGGTCCCTTGCTCACTGTGCTACTGGATTCAAGCTAGCCTGGCTGAAGAAGGGTGACATACCCTGAAAGCGGTCCCAGGATGCTTGTTTCTGGTCCAGGGAGGACCTGGCCTGGCAGTTTGGTCTGGGCGGTTCCCATGGGGCACAGGGTCAAGACTAATTTGCATATGGCTGGGTCCAAACTGGGGTGGCGTAGTGGGCGAAAGAACGATGAATTTAACCCAGATATTTTGACTGGGGGAGAATGTTTGCATTGTCAGCATTGCGTCCATCATTTGCTTGCTGTAACAAATAAAATGTGGACCAAACAATGTGAAATGCACAATAGTCTGGGCCGATGTTTTATCGCACTCACAAGGGCCTAGCGAACAATGAACAGACCAGCCCTTGAGGTAGCTTAAGGAAAAGATTTAACCTAAAATGTTGTCAATAGCTGGGCAAAGGGTTTTTGATTGTGTGGTCAGGGAGCCATGTCTCTACTTTTCTCACTGCAAGAATCACCTGGTATTTGTATATGTTTCAGATCTAGATTCTGAGTTACTGGGTTTACCCGGTGTATACTTAACTTTCTCACTCTGCAAGCGTTGTTGTAAAACTGAAGAAGGGACCATGCAGTTTGGTCTTATTCGCCTCAAAAAAGCCCAGACATTATTGGTTCATGGACCACCTGCCGTTTTTCAGAAGCTCCACCCATTTGGGCTCATAGGCGAGTATTCTGAGCAGGAATTATGGCCACGTCCTTCATCACAGCCAGGGATCATTAAAGTTGTTGACTTGACTCTGGAGTTCCATTAATTCTTACTCCTAAACATCTCTGCAAATTGCAAATACATTCTAGCCAAAGACCAAAGCACTGTCTACTAATAAGACATATTCAGCAAAACAGGGAAGATTTTATATTAAGTGCTTATCTAAAGGGATCCAACCTTTCTTCCTTCATTCCCATAAGTATCTACTGTTCCTTTAATGCGCTGACACATGCAGTACTTCGTCATGCATCAAAGTTCACCATAGCTGTATCAAAGTATCTTTGCTCACTTGAAGGTTCTTACTTATGATCTCACAGATTGGTAAAGGAGTTTCAAAAAGGGTTGTTCAAAGTCTTTCCCCCGACAAGAAAGTCTCCGATAACATAGGACCTGAACCATTTTTTGTCCAAATTGATGAAGAATCCCTTTTAGCCTATCTCGATCTCAAATACCTTTCCTTGAAAACAGTGCTGTTGATTGCCCTTACCTGAGCCAAAAGAGTCAGTAAGAAATGGACGTTTATGATACAAGAACTATAATGCAATCATCTGAAGACATTGTATTACTGTGATCGAACCCATAATTGATACCTAAAGTTCCTACAGAATTTCTCCTGAATTAGATGTTAGTTCTCATAGCGTTCTTACAGAATCTGGTGGCTATAGCAGCAAAAGCCTGGACATTTGCAGATAGCTTATGTTCTGTCTGAAAGATCAAAAGTATTTTGTACCTTGAATCAATTGCTAGTATCCTTCTCCAGCTCGAGTAAAAGCTTCCCTTTGTCAAAGCAGAAAATTGCCAGACGGATGGAATTAACAATTACTTTTTGTCCCATGGAAGCAGGGCAATCCACCAAGAACCTGGTTACTTTAGCAGCTATCTATGCTAGAGTACTTATTACTGACATCTGGCCAACAGGTACTTCAAGGAATTGTCACACCTTCATGTAACATTACTACTTGGATGCAGTGGGAGACACACAGCTGGTGGCCGAGCAATACTTGTCATTTTTTTAAAAAGTGATCCATATTGCTCTTACCTCAGTCTGCACCGTTATGTTAGTGTCATATAATACTGCTTGCTATTCTGATTCAAGCATGTAAATCTATGAAATGTGCACTGCTGGAGAAGAAAACAGTTACTTACCTGTAACTGTAATTTTCTATTGTTGGTATCTTTCATAGATTCACATTTGACCTCCCTGCCCCCCTGACAAGAGGTTGACCATTTTACGATGAATAACTTTTTAAGTTAGAGGGACTGAGAGAGTGGGGAAGATAAGGTCAGGACACTCTCTCCTCATTGGTTTGACTTAATTGTCTTCAATATTGGTGTTAAGTGGCAAATAATGTGACACGATATAAAGGCCTTTCTGACCGGTTATGATCTCTGACTACTTTTGAAAGGCTACCGTAGGACTCCCATGTCTCCACGGGGTGTGGTTCAAGATTGTGACTCTATTAAAGATACCAATACCAGAGAACTGTAGTTACAGGTAAGTAACTTTTTTTTATTACACATGTAAATAAAATATATATGTCAATCGGACACTCCAACTAGTTCAAGACCTGCCCTTTCTAAATCATCAGTATTAAACGTGTTTATTAATTGAAGTAAAAGAAGAATGTAACTCTACGATGCAATTTAAAAAAAAATGTTTAAAGTGTGCAGTAGAGTCCAGAACTGATGGTGTTGTGAAGCCTGGAGTACAATTCTCCTTTTTAAAGGCTTTCCATATGAAAAATTGTGGAATACTATCTGCGCTCATTATGAAATCACACATCAGAGTTGTAACTGTTCTGTATTTTAGCAGTGTCACCATTGGCATTTTACCTATATTTATTGTTAGTAGGAATGTGTACCAAATTGGTGTTTGGATAGTATTTTTTCTTTTTTTAGAAGTAAAAATACTTTATTCAGTTATCCAAAAACCATTGAAGTATACATAAAAATAATAAAATACATAAATAACACAATTATAATTCATTAGAAAATGATACTTTTTGGGGTTTGTTGTACAGCTATAATAATCATCATAGATGCAACTATTTCTCCAGAATTAAGAACATCATATAGTAAGAAAATTGATTTAGAATACAGTATAATTAATGCTCTAATCAAAAAGTATCAGTCCTGCATGCATTATAAAAATTATGAAAGTAAGAGTGCATAGCACATTCTAAGCTAAGTAGAATTATGTATGAGGAAAAAGCGTTACAATGAAACCAGAGTAATGCTATTGCACATTTATAATCATGAGGTCGTTCGCGGGGTGTGGCTAGCCAGCCAACATGGCGGACGCAAGCTGCTAGAGGTCTGTCAGTGAACCCTCGATTATCCTGCCTAACCCCCTAAATCCCACGCCATCCTAATGCAGCTGAGGCACAAAAGTGCGGCTGAACTGCGGTAGCCCACAATTGCGGACACACACAGTACAGACACTTCAAGCTGTGGGGGCGGACACCCTAGGGCCTAGCAGCGACGCCACCACAGGTGGCGAGACGCTGGAACCCGCGGGCACAGCCCAGAAGTCATGAGCCCTGACTCAGAGCTACCTGTAGAAGGGACGTACTGCAGACAGACAATCGCTGCGGGGATGCACACCCCCATCCAGGCCCCGATAAAATCCCCACCAGGGCAGGGAACGTCAGCGGCTCGCACGCACCCAGCTATCCTGCACCATCAAGGAGGCCATGGGCCTGCACTTCTGAGCCTAAGACGTGCCGCCGCATGTTACAGTAAGGAGACAGCACTTAGAGAAAGTACGCCTGCCCCACTGAAGCAAAGTACACCACATCGGCCATTAGGTGAGCTGAATCTCCCTGCCCCCTCCCCCACCTTTTCTCTTACTCGGCTACGTGTGTGAATTACTGAGCCGGGGTGCGGAGACCGGGGGAGGCCGCGCAGACAGGCGGGCAGTGGAGGAACTACAGTAAAGCTCGAAAGTGATGCCGGCCTGCCTTGTGCCAGGCTCGGGGACCGGATTAGGCCCAGGCTGTGGGTGCGGAGTGAATGTTTTCTCCTTCCTACCCAGCGACGTACATAATTTGCCAGGCTGTTGAGAAGAGACTCGGGGCACCTGCAAGTGTACAGGCAAGCCCGTAGTAACACAGCAGGGGAGTGAAGAGACTGCACGGGCCCACCCCGGGCACGAAGGTCGATTCGGCCAAGGCCACTGTAGGGGGCAGCAGAGGAGGCCTGCCCGACAAGCCCCTGAAAAACGTAGGACACAGGATCTGTCCTGCCTGCTTGATAACGAGCGTAACCCACTGGACAGACAAGCAGAGACCTGTGGCGCTTGTAAAAACGCAGGCAACCTTTCACAGCGCATTAGAGAAGCAGTGAGGTGCTGGAAGTCCACATGGCACGGGGTCGGTTTGGGCCCGGGCCGTGGCAGTGGAGGGTGGAGGGAGTTCCCGGTGTAACGGTGTGCAAACACAGAGGATGCTTCTAACCTTGCAGGCCCCAGCATAATACGATTGCACTTGATGCCAAGAACCACTGGGTCCATGGGTCACTTCGGGCCCAGGCCACAGCCACTTAATGGAGGGCGCGATCTTCAACAGTATGAGGCTCTGACAGAAGCAGTAGACGCCCCTCCGTTACTCCCCCCTCCCCCCCTCCCCACATCCAGACAGCAAGAACTCTCCGGCGCAAGGACAATATACTGACTGAGACAGTGAAGAGTTTGGTACGAAACCTCAGGTGCCACAAAAATGCACAGGCAGCGAAACCTCTCGACAGACTCAAATATGAAGCACCCACTCGCCTTGACGACAATGCCCCAGTGGCCTTCAAACTTGAGGTTTCAGCCGGACCCAGACTAAGGCCACGAGGTGGAGATGGAACCCCAACACAATCCAGCAACATGCAGTGGACAAAACTCCCCCAGGACAAAGCCGGGTACAGTGCGCCCCTACAGCACGTCGAGCCCAAACTGCTCATTCTCTGGAAAAGGGTGAAGACATGTCCCCCCACGAAACTCCGACCCCACATCCCCATGAGGAGACGTCTCCATACCTCGGACACACAGTGAGGTTTAACAAAGTCTGCACACCCACCGTAGAGTGTGATGCGACTGCGAGAATTGTAATATTACTGCATTCCCTGTCGGAACTACTTACACCATGGCAAAGAACCAGCTGCTGAGGAAAAGTGAGTGGTGTCTGTGCCTGCCTAAGCTGTTAGTCACCCACTGCCGCGGGCACTCCGCAATTCTGCAAACCAAGGCTACCACGTCCACGACACCACACCCCAAGCAACCTGTGTGGCTGCCACGATTTACAAACGAATGCCGAAAGCACAATAACTAGCAATGGGCCGCCTAACCACAAACTTGCAACAGCCTACCACATGTAATGGCAACTTGGAGCTGCTAATTGCGGAAGCCGGAAGCACAGCAGAGGCTCCACACATTGCGCTCACCATCAAGCTGGACTCCTTTCTGGCGGTGGTAAAGAAGATCAGTTCCCCTCTAGACCAAACTCGCTCCTCACTGGAGTCCAAGATCGACAGTCTCCGCGGACTTTACTCTGTTGCGCACTGATTATCAAAAGCTGGGGGAAAAAAGTGCGCCTACAAGAGCAATCACTCACTGAGCTGCACCTCATCACACAAAGTCACACCGCAGCCCTGCAAGACCTAATAGACTGCGTACATGCATTGAAAGACAAAGTAGAGGACGCAGAAGGGTGCTCACGCCAAAATAACATCCTTGTAGTGGGCCTCCCGGAGGGAAAAGAAGGTCGCAACCCTGAAGAGTACACTGAGCGCTGGATCAAAGACCTGCTACCCAGAGGCTCATTGTCGCCCCAATTTGTAGTTAAGAGAGTGCACCAAGTGCCTGCGCAGAAACCCCCACTGGGAGCTCGCCTGTCGCCATTCTTATTTAAAGTTCTCATCTACAGAGATAGAGACCTCATCCTGCGAGAAACCCGCAAGCTGGCAGACATCTAAATTGTCAACAGTCGGGTCATGATACACAACACAAGTACAGCAGCGCAGGGGCGCATACGCCACAGTGAAACGACTACCGCGCGTCCTCAACTTAAATTACTCACTCCTGTTCCCCGCCAGGATACAAGTGGTCGCAAAAAGCATGGTGCGCTTCTTCGTTTCGCCCTCCGAAGTCTAGGACTGGCTGGAAGAATCAGGATTATGGACAGGACCCAGGCCACACATGGAAGAAGCACCAAGGAAGTTTATCCGTAGAAGATGCCAGCGGGGTGGGTGCAACAGGCCCCGAACAGACACAGCCACAACTTCCACAGCCCCCAATTCAGATAGTGTGGAGAGGCAAGAGGCGATACAAGTGGCTGCAATGCTCGGAGCCGCGATACAACAACCCAGTCAGCACCCAAGCCCTGCCAGATCCTCAGATAACTGTGCCTCTGTGCTCCCCAGACTTGATGACCCCGAAGACTACCAACAACCAGATGTCTCCCTGTGCTGCCCTGGCCAACTCAACAACGGGAAATGGTACAGGTCAATATAGTTACATGAAATGTGCGCGGTATGCACACACTGTCACAAAGACACTCACTATATGCCTATTTACAACGCAGGGCTGCCAGTATTATGCTACTCCGAGAGACACACATGTCTCTTGGAGCACCTGTGCAGAAGATGGGGAGGCCAAGTGTACGACACGACCTACTCAGCCCATGCACGGGGTGTCCTCAACTGGGTGAAAACTGGTATTCCATTTATAAGCGAAGAAGAGTTGACTGATCCTGAAGGCAGATATACGTTCGTTTGTTGGTGACTCAATGGCCAACTGATATTGATCAGCTCCATCTATGCCCTGAATGTATATCAGCCCTCCTTTTTAGATAACCCAACTGGAGTGTTAGCTAAATGGAACGGAATCCCATACCTCCTTGGATGGGAATTAAATTCTCTGCTCAACATAGACTTAGACAGGTCGTTCATGCCCCTCACCAAAACCACAGCAGCATCCAATGCGAAGGCCCTTGCTGACTGGCTCACTCACTGGGACTAATAGATATATGGCATGCCCTCAACCCTGACACCCAGGTCTACTCCTATTACTCCACAGTACATGGGCTACACGTGCGCCTTGACTGTATAGTGTGATCTTCTGCTCTGCTTCCCCTAGTTCGACAGATAGAATTTTTAGGTCAGACACACTCCGACCATAACCCCCAAACGCTGCAACTCATCTGGGAACCTGAGCGCCCGCCAGCTCTCACATGGAGACTTCAAACTGCAGCACTAGAAGACCCAGCGTTCTGCTCATCACTAGGAACTGCGCTCCTCGAATATTTTGAGATCAACAAAGACACAGGAAGAGACACACTAGTTGAATTGAAGGCATTTAAAGTTACAATGAGGGGACATTGCTTGGGAGCAACCTGGAGCATACATAGACAACTATCCACTCTGGCGCTGCACCACCCACAGCACATATTGGAGGGAAGTAGCGGATGCACTTAATACCTGCACCGAACACAACATACCCTTTGACTGGCCGACATACCTGTTACACAAATTCCATAGAACACGAAACACAAGGGTGACCTCCAGATTCCTAGACCTAGGCATAGTGGCAGCCAAGAGATTTATCACCATAAAATGGAAGGCGCCCGACCCCCACGAGCATACAAGCATGGAGGCATTCCACACTTGATGGGCCAGAGCAGAAAGCATAGCGATCCAGCTCGAAGAAATCATGGGCTTGGGGAAAATACCGATATCCACAAATTGGGACGCAATCGTGGCGGTGCTACAGCAATGCGCAGATCCGCCGGAACCGACCCGCAGATGACCAACTCAGCTGACTGACACCGTGTGCGTGACCCGCACTTACATACTAACGCTAGGCAATCGACCCACGACCTAATAATGCACAACCACACCCAGCACGCAATGTCATCAAGGGCCACGCAACAGGCGAGGGTAGAAGGTAGAATAAGACACACACACACACACCTTACACCCCCCCCCCTCTCTCCAACTCATCTCCTAGTTGTATGTTCTCTTCCCCCAGTTATCAGCTGCATCACCATCGTGGTCACCTGAAAAGTACCTTCCGCTGCGTGCTACTCATCGCACGATAAGTACAATGGTAGTCCAATTGTTATTGATGTGCACTACGAGTCTTACCATCCACAACTCCTGGGTGCCACCGCTCCGTAATATCCACTGTAGAAGTAACTGTGACACTGTAATTACTAAAATGTGCTCATGATGCCACGAGGTACATTGTTACTGAACACTAATGTACGATATACCAATTCCTGTTATTGTATGTGCTGTGTCAACATTTTTAAAATGGGCTTGGTTGATTCGTAATAGAAGGCTTTCCTTGTCAATTTAATCCTTGTTTTAACCTTTATAATCAATTGTTTCCCTGTTTTATCAATTGTGTGTAAATAGATTGTATATGATATTTAATGTAAACTGTATTTCTGTAAAGCTTTTATGGTATTTCTTACCGAAATAAAGCCAATCAATCAATCAATCAATTCCTGTTATTGCAAAGGAAAACACAATAAGATATATTTATAAATAAATAAATAATCATGAGGTAGCTCGCTGCAAGATCTTACTACAATTATACCAGACGTTTGCTAAAAATTGGGTAATTGCAAACATAATCAGGGGCAAAGTGCCACTTTTCAGAGCTCTCTGTGCTGCTAAGTATCTGGTTACCCCAGATTCAAACAGATTTGCTGTATCTCCTTTCGACGGGAGCCCAAGTACACCGGGCAAATGAACATAACCTGCATCTTGGTTTCGAGCTCCAAACCGCAGGCTGGGCAGTGGGCACGGGCTTGACACCAGTTCTTATTAGCGAAGGAAATGTGAAAGTTCTTGTGAAAGAGCTCAGCGGGAGAATGCTTAGCCGGTAACGCATGTACAAGCTGTTATGTTATGTTATGTTATTTGTACACTTCTATAGCGCACGGCCACTCCACTGGAGTATCCCGGCGCTTTGACGAAGACTCCCAACCGAAGATGGGGAAAAAAAAAAAACATAACACCAAAAGAGCATACAGACATAAAAACAGCCTCAAAGATTACGGGAAGAGCCAAGTCTTAAGGGCCTTGCGGAAAGACAGAAGACTGGAAGTCTGTCTTAAAGAGATTGGAAGATCATTCCATGCATGAGGGGCTAAGTGCCGAAAAGACCGTCCTCCTACTCTTGCCCGTTTGATAGTGGGAACACTCATTTTTGATAAGGACGAGGATCTAAGAGATCTGAGAGGGGTATACCAAGACAGTCGCTTGGAGATATATTTGGGGCCTATGCCATGCAGGGCCTTGAAAGTCGTGGTCAGTGTTTTAAATAAAATCCTTTTTGCAACTGGTAGCCAATGCAATGTGGCAAGAAGATCCGTAGCTCTGGCTTTCCTTGGAAGGCCAAAAATGGCTCGGGCTGCAGAATTCTGGGCGATTTGCAAACGCCTGACCAGATATTTAGGAAGTCCCAAAAGCAGAATGTTTGCATAATCCAGCCTGGAACAAATCAGTGCCTGGACAATAATTTGTCTGTGCTGGATAGAGACTAGGGGGAGAAATTTGCGAAGCATCCGCAGGATGCCGAAACATTTCCCAGTGAGAGATGAGATATGTGGTCCGAAAGATAGCTTGTTGTCAATCACCACTCCCAGATTTTTGGCTTTCGCAGACGAGCTAGTGGGAGGAGACATGTCTTTCGGCCACCAAGTTTTCCAGTCGGGTTCAGATGTACAGCCAAAGAAGAGCAACTCCGACTTGTCGGCGTTGCACTTCAGCCCATGGCATCCAAACCACTCAAAAATAGCACTCAAACATCCGTTGACCTGGACACCATCAAACTGACCATCCCTGTTACTTACAAAGAGGAGCTGGGTGTCATCAGCATAGCTGACAATCCGGGCGCCAAAAGACTCCGCCGTCACCGCCAGGGGGGCCATAAAGATGTTAAACAGGAGGGGGCTTAAGATGGAACCTTGCGGGACCCCCACTTCAAGCGGTGACAAGCTCTTAACTAAAGTCTGGAAAATTGGGTCCAAGGATGGCTCAAAACACAGGGTCATCTTGATATTTCTTTGTCAGGTGACCCTTGACCCCAGTGCCTACATATTCCCCAAAGCAAGACTTCAAACCATAAAGCTCAGCTCTGCACATTGATTTCGGTTCGTACCACAGTCGCAACAAGCCCAGCTTATGGAACCATTGGTGGACAGATTTTAGCCAAGGTACCAGTGGTATAACTGGATCCCTGAGGAAATCTATATAATCAATGAGCTTGGTTGTAGACCAAAACAGGACCCAGTACACTAGGGCTTGAGTAAGGCCAGATTTAAGCCCCATATCTCGGCACCAAAGACCGCGGCGCTGTGCGCTTTCCCCCGATAAATCTCCAATGCCGCCGATAAGCTTGTTTCCGGTCCAGGGAAGACATGGCCTGGCAGTTCGGGCTGGTCTGTTCCCATGAGGCACAGGGTCAGACTGATTTGCATATGGCCATGTCTGAACTGGGGTGGTGTGGAGTGCAAAAAAACGATGGATTTAGGCCCAGATCTCTATACTGGGGTGAATGTATGACATTGTTATGCAGCTTGCTCTCATTCGTTTGGGCTGCCGGTTTAAGTTTCTCTGTCAGTTTGACCCCCAAGTAGTCAAAACTATGTACTCCCTCGAGAAGAGAGAACATAATAACATAATTCTTCGAGGCACCCATTCCAAACACAATATACTTGGTTTTGTTAGCATTTAGCTCAAAGCCCCTGGACATACAGCAATCTAAAAATGCATTAATCAGGAGCTGTAGCCACATGGGTGTTTTCGAGATGAAGAGCAAATCGTCCAGGCAGAGAATGGGAGCCTTTCTGTTATTCAAATAGGGTCAGTCAGTCCTACAAGCCAGGAGTACTTTCACTAGTCATATAAAGAGTGAATGACATCGAGGCAAGAACGCACCCTTCTCGCACTCCACGCATGCTAGGGATGTTGGATGGTTTATACATGAGCGAAAGGAATTCTTGTACCTTTAATTGTTTGTACCTCTAGGTGGCAGTAAAATACCATATATATTGGCCTGGTCGTTTTTTTTTAAATTAATTTTTTGCTGTTCAGCCATAAAAATGTGGGTCTCGCTATACCGGCGGGAAAGTGGTGCATGTATTTTTCCACCCACCCCACGTAACTGGAATGAAAACATTACGGAATTAAAGTAAGTCACATTATTCTTGTAGGTTTTTTTTAGTGTCATAAGGCCTGTTTTACTGCCAACCCTTTAAGGTTATCTTCCGAGTGATCCGTGAAAGAATTCCCATTATCCAGTCCTTTTTGGCAGACCTTATCTGGCATGCAGACTAAAAATGGACCAATTGAAAACAAATTGTGTGGGCGCTTATGAGAAAGCCCGGCCTGGCTTCACTCACAGATATTGTTGCAGGGGCAGATGACTGTTTGCACTGTTCTCTTAGTCATTCTCGACCAGCCGATTTTAAAATCGTCGTTTATCTAGCACCTTATTGGTGACCGGTGTAGAACAAGCGCGGTTGTAGCATTCTATCGATCTTGGGGTTCTTTATCAAATTTGGATCCCCAAAATATTGTGTAATTGTGCTTATATTGTGTCAAAAGTATTGCTACCCCGAAAATAGGAAAAAAAATGTGTCATTCATTCCAGGACATCCGAGTTTAATCCCGCCTGTTCGTGATGGCAACATTAAAAACGTTATATTCTATACTTTTTAGACTCTGCCATGATTTATCATACTCAAGAGACCTAGTTTCGATGTCCATTCAGCAATATTATCTCGCATATTCGCTAAAACCCACATTTCTTTCTATCTATTTGGATAACACGTAAAAGCTGCCAAAAAAGGATGTTCTGAAGGTAGCCCCTCCTCTCCCCCCGCTAGCTAATCCTTTGTATGCCAACCAACAGGGAAATAGAAACATTGGATTCTCGTTTCAAAAGATATTTCCTCTAACAGTGTCTTTGGTTCTGTAGTAGGGATCTCTGTGTATAGTCATAATCTAGTGAATAGTCCCGCCCATGTGCGTGGATCCCGGAGCAATCAAAAATAATCTCTTAAAATGTCAAAAATTGCAGAACTGCAAAGACACTTAAGAGAGAATTTTAAGACAGATAATGCAGCCTATATCCACAGGCTACACTGTCAAGTACTTCAACTAAAAATTCCACCAAAAATCCATACAAACAGCACAGCCTGCCCAGTTTCCTCCACAGAGAAACTTGCCTCTACCAGCAAAAGCCTCTAGAATGACAGAGAGGAAGGAATGGGCTGACAAGCCCCATAAGCTGCCATTATGTGGCTCAAACAGGATACTGTGCCTTTAAGAGAACTCTCCAGAACTTCTCCCAGAATCCCAGAATGCACAGTAGGTCCCTTTTACTTTCAGTTCTTTTTTCCGGCTCCTGCAAGCAGGACCCTGGAGCATTGATCTCTCCCGTTCAAGGGTTTATTTAGTGATTTTTTTCACTTTTTCTTGTGTGTAGTGCTTTTTATTAAGTACTAAGCCTCTTTTCTTCCCTGTGGGTGCCCTGTATTGTCAAAATGCCTGGCTTATTTGACAATTGCCCAGAGTGTGATAGGAAGAAGGCCAAATCCGACCCACATGGATTGTGCATCGTCTGCCTACCCTCCTCTCATGTTCCAGAGGAGTGTGACATCTGCCAAACCTTCTCAGCGAAGACCCTGAGAGAGAGGATGAAGATCAGGCTCCAAGGCCTCGAGGACAGACGTCAGAAGGCACAAGGTGGCTCAGGGCATGCTTCATCTGCCCATGCTGAGGCCTCTGGGGGGCTCCCCAGGGTCAGGAAGTCCAGCAAGCGTCCCCATACTCTGCCAGCGTCGATTGCGTCGACTACGGAGTCGAGGGAGATGACCGCAGTCTGTTCCCCATCTCCCTGGGGCTCTGGGGAGAAGCGTCACCGACGCTCGACGTCGAGGGAGCTGAAAAGACCACCGTCAACGGCATCGTCAACGTCATTGTCGAGTCATCGACATGAAGAAAAGGCCCGGCGTCTGCGCTCGCCGTCGAGGCAATACTGCCGTTCGCCATCGGCGAAGAGGAGAAGGTCGGCGTCGAGGCGGCGTTCTTTGACGCCAAGGGGGCGCAGGAAGTCCTGACGCTAGGAGGTCGCCGATTGGTTTGCCATCGTCGCCAAGGAAGAAGACAAAGTCACTGGGCTCGGTGTACTCAGTGGTGTATACACCTACTAAACCTAGGTCTACCCCTCCTCCTTTGCCAAAGGGTCCACCTCCGCGGAACTCCACTCTGCCTCCACCTCCACCACCACCTCATGGGCCGGCTCCTCGTCAGTCACCGCCACCTCAACTTCCGCCACCGACTCTTCCTTCCGTTCCTCCACCTGTGGTTCCACCCCGGACGGCCTTGTTGCCACGATATCCAACGCCGCCTAAGGGGACCCCTCAGCCGAGGCTCCCGGCCAGGCCGCTATCGCCTGCTCCTGCGAGGCCTTCGGATCGGCCGTCCCGCTCCGGCCGGAGAGGGAGATTGCGGAGTCATGGCCGGTCGTCATCTCGATCTAGACGACGCCACAGGAGGCGCAGATTCAGATCCCGCACGGGTTAGTCCACCAGGGAATATTCACCGACGCTGTCGGAGTTTCCAGGGATGAGGGTGTCGCCCGTTGACGACATCGTCTCTTTCCAGGAAGTGCTGTTGAGGGGTGCGGCTAAGCTAGGGATCACGGTGGCGGTGCCAACACCTACAACGTCCGTGATCTTCGAGACGCTCCACAAGAAGCATCTGTCTCGACCGCTGCTGCCGTTGGTACCCGGATTAGTAGAGCCCGCCACGGAGTTGTTTCTCACTCTGACGGTGATGAAGGCAGCTCCCTCCAGGCTCCTCAAGAAATACTGGGCTCCGGAATCTGACCCGGCTTTTCTTCGAATGGACCCGACACCAGACTCCGTCATTGTGACAGCGGCTAATAAGCAGCATGCCACCACTCCTTCTTTCACAGTACCGCCTGATAAGGACAGCCGCTGGCTGGACTCGGCGGGCAGAAAGGTCTGTGGCACGGCATCTACCACCATGAAGGCTGCAAGTGCCGGGGCTCTGCTGGGGCGATACGATCGTGCCCTATGGGAGTCCCTCCAGCAGTACGCTGAGCTCCTTCTTCGTGTCAAGAAAGAGGACTTTCTGGAGATATTAAATGAGGGGATGATGGTGTCGAACCGGATCATTAGCGCGGCTGCTGATGTATCTCTCCTGGTGGCGCATGGACCTGCCATGGCATCAACCAACGGCATCACGCTTGGCTTCGCCTCACCTCACTCAAGCCCGAGGCACAACAGCGGGTTGCCAACCTGCCTTTCTCGGGGGAAACCCTATTCGGCAAGCATGCGGACGATGAAATGGCCCGTATGGAAGCAGAAGCCGAAACCCTGACAGCTGTCGGGTTAGAGAAGCCTGAGAAGAATAAGAACTATCGCCCGTTCCACAGACGGTTCGGAGCTTCAGGCAGAGGGCGAGGGTAGACTTCGGGGCAGCAGCAACAACAACAGCAGCAGTTCTGGAAGCCCTTCCAGAAGCGCCAGAAGGGTAGAGGAGGGCAACAGTCCGCAGCAGCGACCAAATCCCCGGCTGGGTCTAGGCCCTGAGCGATTACTTCCCCTACATCCGTTAACCACTCCGGTGGGGGGAAGCGTTCAATTTTTTCTGGCAGAGTGGAGAAAAATTATTCAGGACAAGTGGGTGCTGAATATTGTTTGCAATGGATACAGTCTTCGGTTCACCAGCCCGCCTCCAGCTGTTCTGCCGGCGAGCTCGCAGTTTCAGCTGCGAGAGCTCCAGGCAGAGGCCGACATCCTATTAAGGAAAAGGGCGATAGAAGACGTACCTCGGCCTCAAAGGGGAAGAGGTCTGTACTCGCGGTTCTTTCTGGTTCGCAAGAAGGACAAGAACGAGTTCAGGCCCATTCTGGACTTGCGGCAAGCAAACAAGTGGATTCGCAGAGAGATATTTCGCATGCTGTCGTTGCAGCAGATTTACCCTCCGCTGCAACAGGGAGACTGGCTTTGTGCTATAGACCTACAGGATGCGTACTTCCATGTGCCCATTGCACAGAAACACAGGAAGTTCCTGCGGTTCCAAGTCGGCGCCAATCATTATCAATACACAGTGCTGCCATTCGGGCTGAAGTCTGCGCCCAGGACGTTCTCGAAGTGCATCCAGGACGTTCTTGAAGTGCATGGCAGTAGTAGCCGCACACCTGCGGAAGAACAAGGGGTTTGTCTACCCTTACCTGGACGACTGGTTGATCAAGGCCTCCTCCTTCTCGGAAGCTCAAGCACACTTCCAGAAGACGTGCGTTCTATTGAACAAGCAGGGGTTGCACATCAACATGTCCAAGTCTGTCCCGACTCCGGTCCAATGCATACAGTACTTGGGAGCCTCCATCAATACGCTGTCAGCAAGTGTGTCTCCTTCGGAGGAGCAACGGTTATCAATCCTTCGGAAGGCTCAGGCTCTTATGACCGCTCCATCTCCAACAGTGAGGACGGTGTCTTCTCTACTGGGGTCGATGGCCTCTTGTATTCTCCTCACGCACAGCTGCACATGAGACCACTGCAGGAGTGCTTGGAGGATCAGAGGACTGGTACTTGGGACAACACGATACAACTGTCTCTGCATGCTCTTCAGTCTCTGAAGTGGTGGTGTTCAGCGGAGAATCTCCTCAGAGGGGTTCCCTTCCACAAGGACATTCCCACACAGGCGATCGTGACGGATGAGTCTCTCCATGGCTGGGGAGCGCACTCCGGAGACTTACAGATTCAATGGACGTGGTCTCCGACTGAGTCCACGTCCCACATCAATTTCCTGGAACTCAGAGCTGTTCACTTGGCACTGAAGGCCTTTCATCCGTCCTTTCAGACCAACTCTCTGCTTGTACAGACGGACAATACGACCACGATGTATTACCTCAACAAGCAGGGGGGCTCGAGATCGTGCACTCTGTCGCAGGAGGCGCAGTCAATCTGGCACAGGCTTCTGGCCAGAGGACTGACGATAACGGCTACCCATCTGCCAGGTGTGCAGAATGTTCAGGCGGACGCACTGAGCAGACTGATTCAGGAAAACCACGAATGGGTCATAAACGACGAAGTGCTAGGAGAAGTCTTCGAAGGTGGGGGACTCCAGACGTAGATCTGTTCGCCACCGCCGAAAACGGCAAATGCCGAGACTTCGCATCCAGGTACTACCAACAGGGGACGTTGGGGAATGCCCTATGGATCGACTGGTCGAACAGCTTTCTGTACGCTTTCCCACTCATTCCCCTGATTCCGGCGGTGCTCATCAAGCTGTCCCGGTCCAGGGCGCGGATGATATTGATTGCCCCGGAATGGCCCAGACAGTGGTGGTTCACGGACCTGCTTCACCGGTCTCTCCTTCCTCACATACGGCTGCCGTGCAGGCCGGACCTTCTCACGAAGTTCGGGGGCAGATGGTGCACCCGAACCTCTCGTCCTTGAGTTTGGCGCATTGGCTCCTGAGATAGTGCAATATGGCCATTTGAATCTACCAAAAGATTGTATGGACATACTGAAGGAGTCTAAACGACCTTCCACTAGGAGTTCCTATGCTTACAAGTGGAAGAGATTCTGCATCTGGTGCAAGTCCAAGAACTATGACCCTACGACGTGTAAGGAGGATGTCATCCTTCCTTATCTTCTACATTTGGCGCAGTCTGGCCTTAATTTCCATTCCATTAAGGTTCATCTCGCTGCACTGACTGCCTACAGGAAATGCCCTTCACAGACTTCCTTCTTCCAGATCCCTGTGATCAAAGATTTTTTGGAAGGCTTGAAGAAAGTATTCCCTCCTGTCTGGCTTCCTTCGCCTTCATGGGAATTGAATGTGGTGCTGTCCAGATTGATGAAGGAGCCTTTTTAACCTATTCATAAGGCTTCGTTGCCTCACCTGTCCTGGAAGGCGGCGTTCCTCGTGGCCATCACATCGGCCCGCAGGGTGAGTGAAAGTCAGTCGTTGTGTTGTCAAGAACCTTATACTGTATATCATGCTGCTAAGGTTGTTATGCGTACTCACCCTAAATTTCTTCCCAAGGTTATTTCTGATTTTCATGTCAACCAGACCATAACTTTGCCTACGTTTTTTCAGAATCCTTCATCTCCAGCGAAAAGGGCTCTACATTCCCTGGATGTTAGGAGGGTGTTGAAATTTTATCTGGATAAAACCAAAGATATTCGTAGGTCAGACCAATTGTTTATCAATTATGGATCAGTCAGGACCGGTCTTGCTACCTCCAAACAGTCCATTTCTAGGTGGATTGTGTCCTGTATACAATTATGTTACCAAAAGGCTAATAAGACCTTAGGAGGTAAACCTAAGGCTCATTCCACTAGGGGCAAAGCTGCCACGACTGCTTTGCTACGTAATGTTCCAATTGCAGAAATCTGCAAGGCGGCCACTTGGAAGTCGGTCCATACCTTTGCTAAGCATTACTGTCGGGACACTGATGCCAGGACAGAAGCTCAGGTTGGGCAGGCTTCACTGCGAAATCTGTTCGCACAGTAGAGGTGTTATTTCTTTATTCTCCACTGCCGCTTTGGTGTGGGGATGGGCTTGCCATTCTATTCACTAGATTATGACTATACACAGAGATCCCCTACTACAGAAGGAGTCGTTTCTGTCCTGTAACTCCAGTCCTGTAGTAGGGGTATCTCTGTTCTAGTCATAAGCGCCCGCCCTCCTCCCCGTTGGAGAAAGATATTCATGTAAGCAATGCTACAGGTCTTGCGTGTTACGCCTTCAAAAAGAACTGAAAGTAAAACGTACCTCCTGTGCATTCTGGGATACTGGGAGAAGTTTTGGAGAGTTCTCTTAAAGGCACAGTATCCTGTTTGAGCCACATAATGGCAGCCTATGGGGCTTGTCTGTCCATTCCTTCCTCTCTGTCATTCCAGAGGTGTTTGCTGGTAGAGGCAAGTTTCTCTGTGGAGGAAACTGGGTAGGCTGCTGTTTGTGTGGATTTTTGGTGGAATTTCTAGTTGAAGTACTGGACAGTGTAGCCTGTGGATATAGGCTGCATTATCTGATTTAAAATTCTCTCTTAAGTGTCTTTGCAGTTCTGCAATTTTTGACAATTTAAGAGATTATTTTTGATTGCTCCGGGGTCCACGCACATGGGCGTGACTATTCACTAGATTATGACTATAACAGAGATACCCCTACTACAGAACTGGAGTTACAGGACAGAAACTACTCCTTTTCAAAGGATGCTGTGTTCGCCATAATGTTTTCGTAATAAACTGTGGGTACATTCCAGAAAACAGCTTTTTTGGTTTTAATTGTTTAGTTTGTGAAGTAGAAATGATCCTGGACACATAGTAGCTAGTTGTCTAACATGGTATATTATTTGTGTACCATTTTCCAATTATGTTTTATTCGTGAATTAATGTTCTCAGGAAATCTAAAACATACATTGCTGCTGATGAGGTGAGCGCAACACCCCAGAGTGATGTCAATGACTTTTTTTCACTAAGCATAATCGACAAGATAAAGATGTGAGAACCTGGATAGATCTTGAACTTTGAGCTGGAATTCAAATATTAATACAAACAAACGGTGCATCAATCTACATTTTGAGCACACTCCACCTCAAGGAGACCAGGGCACACTCCAGATAGGTGGAAAATGGCATTTTCACCAGAATAAATGTCATCTTAAAGAGATCTGCCATTTGAGTACCAGACACTGCTTCCTAAAGAAAAAATGTAGGTTGTCTTATGGGTTCACTGTGAGGACACCCCAACCAACAGAAGCTCTTGGGCAGAGCACAAATGGATCCTTCTCTCATCCTTGTCATTGCTTTCATGGTTTCAAGGGAGAGGCAAGTACTACTAGTGGGGTCCCACCTTCCAGACCCGCTATAGGACAAAAGCACTATGAGGGATTCATTATTAGACCTTAGAATTCCGGTTTCCTTCTGGGCAACTGCTTGCGCTGTAGTCTGGAAACAATGGTGATCTCCAACCTTCTGCTTGGGTTTTTTCAGATTGGCTTCTGGGTTCACGGAAAGCTAGATCACTTATCACAGCCATTGTGGTTTCTCCACCTGAACTTGCAGCCTTCTTGGAAGTGGAACCAATCTGCATACCTTAAAAAGCAACTTCCCCCTGCCACCTTCTGGATAAATGAAGTATTTTCCAAAGACTGAATACATCACTTCAAAGATAGACGTCATAGGGTTTGTTTGTGGAAAACCTAGGACACGTTAACTGCCCTTCTTCCATTTTCCAGTACTCCACGTTATAGTCCAAGAAAATCATTGGCAGGCTTAATTTGTCCTTAAGCTGTCTGTGATCTTCTATTTGCTTTTCTACATTCCCATATATTATCTCCAGACAGCACACACTGACATCTAGTGCCTTTGCCATAGTCCCCACCTATATTCCTTGTTCTCCGACCTTCCCGCCACCAATGAGGTGGATTTTCCACCTTGTTTAATTCTTTTGAAATGGATTCTAGGATATTCCATAATTTTTTTCTGACTCCTGGTCGGATAACTCGCATAGTATCATCCATCATTCACCCTATCCAAGGTACTGTCCATCCTGCGTTGAGTGAAGAACTACCCTGCTTGTTTTTCTTTTTAACCCTCCTAGCCATTTTCCGCACAGACTGTGGAGTCCCACTTTCATTCAGGGTCTGAGCATGACCATAGGGCCTGTTGACCTGCGCTGTCTCTGATCTGGGAGCCTACAGCATGTAAGATGGGACCCCCTCAAACGGTTAAGTCGTGGCCACGGAACAGAGGGGAAGGCAAACCAAACAGTACAAAAAAGTTGTTCCAACAATGGCCCTAATTTTGAAGAGTAAAATACATCTATTTACTTCAAATCCAGTGACAGAAATATAATCAACATATTTTTATTTCATTTCTTATTTTATTGTCATTTTTTATATATTTCCTTGTTATTCAGTATAAAACATCTTATCACAAATACACTTTTTATAAATATTTTTTTTCCCTTTCTCAAAAGGCAATTTTTTTTTAGCAAGTATAAGCAAGTATCACAGAATAATTATAAATACACATTGTTCAAAAATAGAAAAAAACACCTCATATCAAATGCACACACTCATAATCCTCACACCCTCACATCCACAACTTCATTCATACCACACCAATAAAGGAAAAAAGGGAAATAACTGAGTCTAAGTTGGCATGATCTAAACGCCAATATTAGGGTCTCAAAAGAATTTCTGAGACCCCTGCATCAGGTCAACGCGCGTTTTGGCAGCTCTAGGCCACCTTCCTCAGGACATTCTTCTGAGGAAGGTGTCGAGTAGTGATCGGATGTCGTCTGTGGCTGCGGTGAGGGCGGTCTCGGTGCTGTGTTTGGCTCGGAAACCGGACTGTGAGGGGTCGAGGGAGCCGTTCGACTCTAGGAAGGCGGCAAGCTGATTGTTGACGGCCTTCTCTATGACTTTGGCGAATGTCCTGAAGCAAACATAGATGGTGGAAGGTGCACATGATGACTACGTTCAAATAGGTTACAGTTTAAAGATTATTGTTGAAGATGGCATACACAGTCCTTAACTTTTAAACTGGTGATGGAGTTTGGCCCTGAAATCAGGCCTGGCAAAAGGGATAACCAAGAAGGTTCGCAGGACTCTCAAGGAAGCTTGGCTGTTAAAGTGAAGGCAATTTTTTGCATCCGCTTTTGAATTTCTTTAAAGTAGTTTACAACTTATTACATTTTCCCAAGAACTGATGCTGGACTTGGCCCTTTTTGCAGGGTCATCCCAGAACTTTTTGGCTTCCCCCTGTATTTTTTCTGACCTGTTTTTGGTTGTTTTATGATTCTGGGCACTTTATCACTGTGATGAGTGCTAAAGTGCATGTGCTCTCTATGGTATGCTTGGTAAGATTGGTCTAAACCTGTGTGGCATATTTAGTTTACCTATCAGTCCCTTGTACAGTGGTATCCCATATACACAGGACCAGTAAATTAAATGCTATGGGTGGGCTTGCAGCAATGCTTGCGCCACCCACCAAAGTAGCTTTAGAAACCTGTCTCAAGCCGCTGCAGGGTCTCCGTACGCAGTTTACTGCCGCTGTTATGTGGCACATAAAGTGGTTGCCAAGTCTGTGACTCCCCTTTTACTACATATCGGTCACCCCTAAGCTAGGACCTAGCTAGCCCTATGGGCAGGGTGCGGTGTAGGTGAAAGGTAGGACCTGCGCCTTAACTGTGTGGCATGACCTGTATTGACAAGCAGCCTATTTGGTGTCTCCCTGCTGTGAGGCTGCCCTCTCATAGGGATGCTTTGTGGATTCCTTAATATTCCTTCAGTGGTAATTCCTGATCTGGGAGGGATAGCGTAATCAAGTTTGGTATGTTTGGAATAGTAGTGATTCTGCTGAAAGCAGATGTATTACTATTTTAGAAATGCCAATTTTAGAAGTAGGCCTTTCTGTGTGCTATGTCTCTTTGGTCCTCTGCTAGAATGTGTATTGGCCATCTGGCTTTGGAGTGGTAGGGGCTGGGGATTTGCAGTGGCTCCAGAGATTCTGGATGAGTCCGCACCAGGTTGAATATGCCTGGCCTGCGTTTGGAGTGGTGGGAGGGGTAACACCTGCACCTGAATAGGGCATTGCCTGCCTTCCACAATGATGGCTCCGCCCTCCTGAGGTGTGTCTGGGGCAGAGCCTTACACTTTCAATAGGGAGTTTTTTGCATTGTAATGATATTGCTCGGGTGCCCCCAGAACTGTTTTAAACTGGCCAAGGCCCTGTGCCAGGGCAGAACAAAGACTGGTAGTACTATAAGTACTGGGGCTATAACCCCATGTTTTGGGAGCTTGCTGGAACTTCAGGAACTGAGGAGAACACTCTGCGTGGGCTGCAGAGTGCCAGGAGGAACCACCACGGAGGACTGGCCTGCTGCCTTGCTTGGCAGCTAAAGGGACTGCTACTCTGCTTAAGGCACCCAGTGTGCTGCCTGCCTGGTCTTCTGGAATCTACCAGGGCTGTGTGGCTTGCCTTGGAAGAAATTGAAGCAGCGCTGTGCTTTCTGGTCTCCCCTTGTAAGGGAGTGATCCTCTGCCAAGTGCGTGGCAAGTGCTGTATAAAAATCCTGGTGCTTGGTGATCACTGCGCGTACAGCGCTGCAACTTCCTTGTGCTTCTCAGTGAGGGAAGGGGAGAGCTGGTAGCGGAGGAGACGCTCTCCCTCTCCCGTGCAGTTGGTGTGTGGAGTTTTGCCGGTGAGACGCAGGATGGGTGCTGGAAACTGCCACCGGAGGGGAGAGCTGGAACGTGGAAGTGCTCCCCCCTCCTTAGCCTCCAGCACTTGTGCCCGCTGGGGGCAGAGAAGCGGCAGAGAGGAGGAAGTGACTGGAGTAAGTGCTGTGGGAGGCGTTGCCCAGCACCCGTCCAGAACCACTTAGACAACAGAAGGGGCGGGTCCCACTGCCACCGTCACATGAGCCTCGCAGGCTTGTCCTGGTCTACTTGGGCCACACCTAAGCGGTGGAACAGAGGCCCAGGAAGGGCTCCGGACACCGCTGCAGCTCTCCAGCATTGAAAGAGGTACGGCAGCTCCTGCTCAGGCCCTGGTGCTTGCGGCGGGGAGCTGAGCTTCTCAGCATACGCAGCACTGCACATTTGCGGGCGGCTGCACACTCTCTCTAAGCAGGAAGTGGACCAGGAAGGTCCCTCCTCTGAAGGGGGCATGATTGTTTGTTTTTTTGTGCCCTGAGTGTGCCAGCTTTTCTCCTGCAGTCGTTACGGGGGCTTTTCGGTGCCCAAGCGCCACCTGGGTACTGTTGGCATTATGGGGGCACGGCTGGCCCCATGGTCCAGTCTACATCAACCGATTGGCCTGAAGTAGCAACTGCCCCGTGTGGTAGTGGGCAGCTGCCTTGACAAATAGGGCGACACGGGCCATACGCTGGGGACCCTGTGAGGTGACCCTTGAGGGAGGTGTCCTATCGACAATGAGGCCGCTGTAGTACTTGTATGCCTTTGGAGTAAATGGTGACTACCGCATTATTAAGTCCTGAAGCTCACATGATTGGGGTTACATTGTCTAATCTATGCCCTATGTGTTTAATCATGGTGATATGCCTTTGCCTTAGGTGGGCATGAAGTGCTTAGGGTACGTGCACTGTGGCTGATTGGGTTTACGCATAATGTGTTATGCTTAGTACAGTTACTACCGGTAGTTATTGGTTGCCCTGTGATTTATGTGATTCTGACAGTGACCAGTTTGGCCTAGTGATATATGTAATCCCTGTGAAGTCATAACAAGTGCCAGTGGCAAAGTGTAATATATGTGATGACTGACTCCAAGCTGAAACTTAACGGAGCCAAAACAGAGCTCCTAGGTCACCATTTTACATCTCTGCCTTCTGAGCTCTGGCCCCCCTGTATGGGGGATCTGCCCCCTGCAAGGGAGAAAATCAAAAGCCTCGGGTCTGGTTTGAACCCCAATTAACATTCAAGACCCATGCTCAGAAAGTCGCAGGCAGCTGCTTCGGTCTGTTGTGTACAGTGCGGAAAGTGCTCCCCCTCCTGCCTTTCCAATCTAGGAAGCTCCTAATCCAAGGTCTAATACTGTCTAGACTGGATTATGGTAATGCTCTCCTTCTGCATGCACCGAAAAACACAATTAACACCTTGCAGCGGGTACAGAACGCTGCAGCCAGACTGCTCATGGGGGCACCTAGAAGGGCCTCGGCCAAACCACTATTAAGATCCCTGCATTGGCTCCCCATCCAGAAACGAATTGCATTTAAATCACTGTGCATCACTCACAGGACACTGCAAGGCAAAGGCCCTCCTGCCTTAAGAAAGCTGATTTGTCCCTATAAATCTTCAAGGACCCTTCGCTCTGATGGGGAAAACCTGGTCTCCACCCCTAGAGTGAGAAAAGCCCGTACTGGAGGACGTCGGTTCTCCTTGAATGCAGCAAAACATTGGAACGCCCTCCCTAGGGAAATCCAGATGGAACCCTCCTATCTGAAATTCAGAAAATCCCTTAAAACTTTTCTTTTCCCTAAAGCTGAATAATCCTTTGTTCTCTTCTTTCTTTCCTTAGGGCCTTCTGTTTCTTCAGTTTAGTTAGCGCTGGGACGCTTAAGGGCAGCCATGCGCTTTATAAATCTAATTTCATTTCATTTCATTTCATTGTGTTCTAATGTGTTTTTATGCATAATGCAAAGGCTATTTTTATATAACCTTGTGTGGAGTTTCTTTTGTGGTGTGCCTAATGTGTCGCTGCTGTGTGAGTTTGTTGCGCATACGCTTTACACATTGCCTATGGGATATGCCCAACTGCTCTGCCAAGCTACCAAGGGGGTGAGCAGGGGTTATCTTCAGCGTGTAACTTTCTTACCCTGACTAGAGTGGTGGTTTCTGCCTGACTTTGGCGTAGCCCTAGTCAACCAGAAACCCCATTTCTAACACCGGATTTGCAATTTAAGGTAGACCTGTGTAAATTTGATATCCATTGTTGTGGGCAACAGGATGGCTAAGTAATATCGAAGAAGGTAGTGAGAATGTGTACACACACACTATATATATATTTCATATATATTACACATACATTATTTATACACACTGCCCATTCTGCAGAATGGCTAAGGACTACCTGGTTGTTCTGTGACTGAAGGAAATATAGAAATAAAATACATGAGTAAATTTATGTTCAGGAGGTCCTGCCTACTCAGACTTCATTAAACTCTTTGCAGAGCCCGGCCACATGCCATTTAGCTGTTGGTTGGTGAGGTAGACTGTTAAATCTAAAAAAAAGCAAAAAAAAGCAGCACACAACCATGCTGTAGTGTCCTGTTGATCATTCAATCAACTTCGATTTGTAAAGTGCGGCTAATAACCCATGAGGGTATACATGCAATGTATTTAACATCAAAGCCACCAGTGATCATCGTATTCATGGTGAAAGGAAGAGACAAAACTCACTGGGATTGATGTGTGTAACTGTGGCATCAGTGTGAATTCATAACCATACACTCTCCGCTTACTCCTTACCAAGCCAGCACTTGGCGTCTTAATGGCAAACTACTACAATATGATTCGATTACCGCTAAAATCACCACCACAGTACTCCCATATTTCGAAACTAATGATATCACTTTGGGATGCCTTTCAAAAAGCTCATCCGGGGCTCCTTTACAACTATCTCCATCAGATATAAGGAAAGAAAGGCATCATCATCTTTGTCTTTATTCGACCTTCCGAAGACATGTCATAAAAGGTACACAAAACAACAAACAACGTTAAAATCCATTCTCATTTGAATATTGCAGTCGCAGTACAGGCAAGAACAATAATTTGATCAAAGATAAAGTAGCAGTGTAGATGAATTAGATAGCAGCAAATATGGGCCGGTAACGTTAAAATATTAAAATCAATCTTGTAAAAAAAGAGAAAAGTTAGCAGCAACAATAAGTATTAGAGCAGCAATACAAATACAGTACGTACCAAGGCTGTTAAAAACATTAATATTAAAACAACATGTTCCTTCTCTTGGCTAAGATGCACTTCAAAAAGCTTGCAACAGCAAAGCAAACGTCAGAGTCATTAAGTTGCATTAAAAAGTAAAGGCTGCTTTACATTTAGAAAACTTATATCTGCGTAAAAGTAGTAATAAAAATGTCCTGGTGAATGGAAGGTAAAATTGGCAAAAAGACAAAATGTAAAATGGTTTGGCTCAAATGTTCATCGCAAGGTGGTTATAGTTTCAGAAGAATACTGGTCCAAGGGGAAACATGTCAGCCAGCGAAAAGATCCCAGCCTAAATCTCGTCAGTAGGTTCCTTTCATGAACATTATTTACATATAAAAGATACGGGACAATAAAAGGAGGATCTTGAATAAGGCGATAATCTCTGACAGAAGGTTTGGACACTTCAAACAGTTCCCTAGAGGATTCTTTCTGTTTCCGGAAGCTATCCACTACCCTCTGTCGGTCCCCTTTGCCAATTGATTCCGGGTGCTCAAACAAGGAGATGCAACCAAGATCAATGAGGTAAGATTTATATTGTAACCAAGGGACAGAAAGATCTCGGGAACAACTTAAAAAGTCTCTAATAATTGCCCAGTTTATTCAGCTTCTTACTTAGCCCAAATGGAGCACCAGGTGGCTAAAGATGCTATGTTTATAGTATCCTGTCCATAGTCAAGACCTAGCTCCAGATAGTGAAATGTGGAAATGAGGAGGGATCTCCTAAAACTCTGCAACACAGTCTATTCTCTTTGGTCTGCATAGAAATTCAGCGAGGCTTCTACTAGAGGGAGAAGAACATATAAATTCAGACTCACACAAGGTGCGCCTCCAGTTTGTGAGAGCATGCAACAAACTGAAAGCCCTGGATGTTGACAAAGCAGAATATGCATTGTTGCACTTTAAACAAAAATACTATTTAGGGGGTAATAAGGTGGGATGCCTATTGGCACATGCCTACAAGCACAGGCTGTCAGGCAGAGCTCGAAGGGTCATATGTTGATAAACTATATCAGGATGCCCAAATTGCTCAAGCATTTGAGCATTTTACGCCACACTTTATACAATGGATATGCTGAGCGAAGACGACGCATCCCATTATTTTATCCTTGTTCCACTGGATCAAATATCCACTAGCGACGTTCTCTCACATGGATAGCGACATCCACGCTGATGAGGTCTTAGCAGCTATTGCTAAGTTTCCACTGGACAAGGCGCCTGGCCAAGATGGCTACACCTCTAGCTTTTACAAATCCTTTGCTCCGTCACTTGTCCCCATACTAGCTCGTCTGAACAACTCCTTTAGTGCCTCGGGGACCCTAACGGACATAATGTGAACTGGCACCATCAAAGTGATTCCCAAACCCGGCACTTTGTGCAACATACTGCCCCATATCCTTATTGAACGTTGACGCTAATATTTTCAGCAGTGTGCTACCGGAATGCCTGGTTCCATATTTTCAGGGTTTGATAGTTCCTGATTAAGCTGGCCTCATGCATGAAAGGTGGTATTGTGACAATACCAAACGCCTCTGTCACCTCATAGATCAAGTCCACCACTCTAACTCTAATACACCAGCAATCCTGATTTCAGTAGGCACAGCGAAGGCATTCCACTGTGTACACTTGCCATATCTCTGGTTAGGGTTGGCTAAGATCAGCCTTGGCCCTTGCTTTCATAAAAGGGTGTAGTACAACTATGCTGGCCCGAGGTCCTAGATTTGGATAAATTGTGTAATCATAACCCTGTGACATAGCACGTGGCACACAACAGGGCATCTCCCTGTCCCCACTTCTTTTTGCTCTATACATGGAGCCATTGGCTGAGAGGATATGGGGTAACCTGCTTATACCGGGCATCACTATGGGAGGCAGGGAACCCAAACTCGCTATGTATGCAGACGACAACATGAGTTCCCTCAGAAAGCCCTGTTTGTCACTACCACCGCTGCTTTCAGAACTGGAGGGATTTGGGAAGGTCTCCGGTTTCAAAGTCAACCTCCAAAAGACACAAATACTGAGACTTACCTTCCCACAGTTAGACCATCACCTTGCCAAGCGATTTCCCCTTAGCATGGGCCACACTTGGCATTTCTCTTACCTGAGTCTCCTAATCCACTCTAGACTAGAGAAGACAGCCAAACCCAATAACCCAGTGCTCCTTTCCACCACCAGGTTGGACCTGCAGTTCTGGACGGGATGTACTCTCTTCTTGCTGGGACGACTGGCAGCAATAACAATTACACTTCTATCCAAAATACTTTATGATGCAAACTCTGCCACTTCATCCACTTCCACACATTCTAGAAGATGCAGAAACTAGTTGAATCCTTTGTTTGGGGGAAGAAAAAGGCCTGTATAGCGAGGAAGCAAGCCTACTGGCCCAGGATGGAGGGGGGCCTGGGAATTACACACTTAAACCGTTAATATCAGGCTGCACAACTGGACTACATGGTAGAGTGGTCACAGCCCAAGACTGAGAAAGACTGGTGCTTTATTGACCAAGTGATAACCAGGATCCACATTCGGAAGATACCCTGACTCCCTAAATAGCACAGTCCTTTGGGGAGTCTATTTCTCCCCAGTACTCCGGGTGACGGTGGGCACGTAGGACAGGGTGCAACTTACAAAGTCCTTATCTGCACGCATATCAACACAAGCATCTATTTTGGGGAACCTGACTTCACATCAGCAATACAGGACACATCCTTCCTTTAATGGCAAGTTGGTGGACGTAAAAGAGTCGGGAATCTCTATGACGAGCATGGAGGTTTGGGCTTTGCACAGCTCCAACCAGACAGTGGCCTCTCCCCAAGTGTTTACTTACAATACCTTGCTATATGATACTGGATAATGCAACCTCATGTGAGACCGAATGCTTTTTGCCCACCAACACCTTTCGAGAAATGGCTCATCATTCGGTATACAGACTGAAGCTTTCTGTCTGACATACATACATTCCTTAATACTCTGCAACACACAGCTGTATCCTCGGGTCAGCAATGATGGGAGCTGGATTGCGGCTGCTCCATTACTACTAAAGAATGGTCAGACATTTTACATTGGGCTTGTACATCAGCCTGTAGTGCCAAGGCAAAGAACTATTATAAAAGGTTGTGCACTTCTGGTTCTACATGCCTGCTAGATAGGCAAGTGGCAACCTGGGGGGACCGATAGTCGTTGTCTACAATGTGGGCACACTGGGATGCTGACGCACATCTTTGGCACTGCTCTACGCTGCACAGTTTCTGGAATGAGGTTCTGATAGACATCAATTGGATGTACGACACCGATTTACCAAGGTTCCCAGCTATATACTCCTGGGTCTCCCTGATGCACTTACATATTCCCTGCACTCGGCTTGAAGTCGGGCCCCCACCCTTGCCTTGTGTGCGGCTAAATGGGTCATTCTGGCTAAATGGGGGCACTCTGGCTAAATGGGGGCACTGACACTATCCCAACAAAATTGGAATGGTAATACAGGCTCTGGGATCTATTGGGTATAGAAAAGTTAACTACAGTAGTTGAACACAAATGACCCCGCTTTGATAAGACATGAGGGCCATGTTCACAATATCTTTCCCAAGAATTTCGAGAACTCACATATCTGAGAGTACTCCACCTTATCTAAGCATATCACGACCTGTCTGGAGGATCCACTGCCACCTCTTGACCTGTGTGCTCTGCCCGCAATTGTGACTGCACTGTAACCTATGCTTTCAAGGGATGCTGAAACCCCCCTATTCATCCCCCTTTGTGTCTCACAAGTTATAGCTTACTCGCCACCCCCTTTACCTTGCCACCCTCATCCCCATTATGCACTACTACATCTATCTACTGCCTTGCCGGCCTGTGGATGTAGGTAAAGGTGGATTTGTTCTGTTTAGCATCTTTTTACTCTTCTGAAAATCAATAAAACAGATTTGAACCTTAAAAAGCTTCATAATTAAACTTGTAAGGAGGTACATTTACTTCAGGATAGCAAAATAATCACGTTAACCGTTTCTATTTGTTAAACAGCTGAAGTCTGGGATACAGAATTTGATCCAGTGATGGTTATTGTTCGGACAGTTTACCGCAGAGATGTTCAGTCTGCAATGGACCGATATGCTGCTTTGTAAGTGTTTATATTACTGCACTTTGCTTATGCTAATATATATCTTTTTTTACTTTTGGAACTTGTTAATCAGATTTTTTCAAACAAAATAGAATGCACATCATTAATGTATTGCTCAGTCTGCTGCAATATTTAGATCAATGACAAATTCTACAACTTGACATTAAAGTATGTGGCCCAATACTAGGCTCAATCTAATGTTTGATTTAGCACTCATTGCTGTGGATGCCTTATATGTTAAATTAAGGGGAATTATTATGTCTGGTGGTCTTGATGTTCTGGATTGCACTTCACAATATTCCCTGCTAAACCTGGCACCAAATCATTTGCTTTAGCCATGCTTCATGATATGGTTTGCATTTATCCTTCAATTTTGTTGCTGAATGTGTAAAATTTGCAGGTTCTTAAATCTTATGTTGCAAACAGACACATTCTTTTATAACGGGGAAGTGGTTCAGCTGTGTTTGCAGTCCGGTTCCGTATCTAAAGCTCAGTTGCAAAATGTATTGATCACTGTATATTGCTGTTGGAGCATGAAAGACCATTGCATGGCAGTACAATCAATCAATCAATCATGTGGTTCTTATAAAGCACGGCTAATCACCCAAGAGGGTATCCAGGCGCTGTGCTGCAGGTATCGGTCGAAGAGCCATGTCTTGAGTCCCTTCCTGAAGTGAGTCAGTGAGGTGCGGAGGTGAAAGGTAAGGGTGTTCTAAGATTTGGCGGCAAGGTGGGAGAAAGAGTGACTTATGGTGCGGCAGCGGCAGATGCATGGTATCTGTGCGAGGTGAGCGAAGCGAAAGTACCTGGGAGGAAGGTGGAAATTCAGTTGGCTGTTTATGTAGGCAGGTCCTAGGTTGTGGAGGGCTTTGTAGGTGTGAGCTAGAAGCTTGAATTTTCTTCATTTCTGGTTGGGATGCCAGTGGAGATGTTTCAGGTGGCGGGTGATGTGGATCCTCCTGCGCAGGTTGAGGAACAGTCTGGCTGCTGCATTCTGGAGTATTTTCATGAGTTCGGTAGTAGTGCCTGCATAGAGTGTGTTGCCATAGTCCATCCAGCTAGTGATGAGGGCCTGCCTCACCGTTTTCCTGGTGCTGATGGGGAGCCACTTAAAGACTTTGCTGAGCATGTGGAAGCAGGCTGAGGAGACAGCGTTTGACTTTTTATGGAGCGTTCGCTGTCTAGGATGATGCTGAGTTTGCATGTGTGGTGTTTCGGAGTGGGTGTGGGACCGAGTTCCAATGGCCACCAAGGAGTCATTTCAGAGGTAGGTGTGCCTGCGGAAGATAAGAACTTCAGTTTTGTCCATGTTGAGCTTCAAGCAGTTGTTCTTCATCCAGGCTAAGACGTGCTTCCTACAGTTGTGGAAGTTGGTCTCTGTCGAGATGGGGTCTGCTTAGAGCAAGAGGACAAGCTGGGTATCGTCGACATAAGAGATCATGTTTATGTCGTGGGTTCTGACAATTTCTGCTGAGTGGTGTCATGTAGATGTTGAAGAGGGTTGGACTGGGGGAATAGCCTTGAGGGACACTGCAGATGGTGTGCTTGAGTTGTGAGGTGAAGGGAGGGAGACTGATTCACAGGGTGTGCCCCATGAGAAAGGATACCATCCATCTGAGCACGTTGTATGTGCACAGTCCGATCAGGCACTGTCGATCTATGAGTGTGTGGTGGGAGACTATGTTGAAGACTGCGGAGAGGTCAAGCAGGATCAGTGCGGCTGATTAATTTCTGTTGAATAGAGTGCAGATGTTGTCCGATGCGGCAATCAAGGCTGTCTTGGTGCTGTGATTGGCTCTGAAACCTGATTGGGAAGTGTTCAGCACGCTGTTTCTCTCCAGGTGTTTGGTGAGTTGGAGGTTGATGGCCTTCTCCAGGACTTTGGTGGGAAAGGGTGCATTGATATAGGACGGTAGTTCTGGAGCTTGCTTGAGATCTGCAGAGGCTTTCTTGAGGAAGGGTTTCACCTCTACATTTTTGCAGGGGATGGGAAAGGTGGCTGTGGTGATAGAGGCATTCAGGATTGTGGTGAGCTGGTGGATGATCTCATCTCTGCCAAGGTTAAAAAGTGGGTGGGGGGCATGGGTTGATGGGTGCTTCCAAGTGGATGAAGTTCATTTGAGTAATTGTGTTCGCTATACTGAGTTGTTCCATGCAGTGAGTGGGTGGTCAGCGCTAGTGGTCGATGGGATGCTGAGGAGGTTGGGTTGGGTTTCAAAGTTTCTGTAGATGGCTGCTATTTTATTGTGGAAGTGGTCAGCGAGGGTATCCCAGGGTGTTGTATTCCCGAGCTAGGCCCATGTAAAGCAGCTTACTTCTTATATCGTCCTCACAATAACAATTGAGCCGTGAACATTTGAACATATTTGCATGCCTGACAATGTAGGATTAGTTTCTCTGAAACTGCTTTATTTACACATCTAGCTGCACACAACATTATCACAATGCCTTGAACATCATGTACTGGGCCACTATAAGCACTATGTACAAATGTCATCCTATCTTCATCCACAGGGCGACATGACTATCTACATATCCATAACATTGATCATGTACATGTACAAGGCTGCTTTCAATTATAAACAATGAGCATCCCGATAGATTAGCAGAGTAGGCACTTCAGCTGACACCGAGGGTTGAATGCTGAGACTTCACCACGCAGTGGTCTGACATCTCTGTGAAGGAGTGTTCCATTTCTTGACCAAGACTGGCTCCTACATTATCTCTCACCAGGTAATGGGGTTGGCTCGTCCCTAGCGCGGCTCTTGGCTTCACACCTACACACACTCTAGGGGACATTCAGAGTAGAGTTTTGCATAGTAGGAGTACACCAGATTACTGCCTTGTTTATATGCCTGCATATATACATATTCTTTGGTAGAACTGTATCTACTATTTACGCTTTTGGTGCTTTCCTCTGCTTCTGTCTACTAATTATCCCAGCACATGTATTCTATACAAGAATAACGTTGGTTCAGCAAATATATTGAAGAAGTCCCACTGTGTTTTCTGTATATTCCTCTGAGCACAAGTAAACACAAGTGACTGAGCGAAAGGTTCTGATCTGTTTTCACAATCCTTGAGCGTTCAAGGTTTTCCTGATCAGTGGCTGCCAGTAACCATTCGCTCCCTGTTCAGGTTAGGGGGGCTTACAGTGGCACTGTGAGCTAGATGGTCTATAGGCTAACATATCCTGTGGGGGAGTCCAGAATAAATCTAGGCACCGAACCCCTAGTTTATTTTGCCCAACAAACTTGCAGATCTTACGGATTAGTAGGAACTACACAACAAGAGTTCCTGTGATGAGAGGAATCCAGTTTTCGGTGGCTGACTAACAGGTGAACTCTCTCATGATGTTGAAGATTTCCTTGGTGTGGTTTACACTAGTCTCTATCTGGTGTGCCAGGGCCTCTTTTTTGCAGCTTTGATCTGGCGGTGGTAGTGGTTGAGGGCCGACTCGAAAGTGGCTTGGTCAGTATTGTTCCTATTGGTGCAACATTTACTGACGTAAAGGGTGACGTCATCTGCATACAGGGATATCAGCAGGCTACGAGAGCTGAAGCTTATCCCTCTAGCCGTGTGGTGTTGGCGAATCCTGGCCGCCAGAGGTTCCATAGCGATGGCAAAAAGTAGTGGGGACAAGGGACAGCCCTGTCTTGTCCCCCTAGATATGGCAAAGGGTTTAGATATGAACCTGTTCACACTAACTCGAGCCCTGGGCGCATCATACAATAGTCTGATAAGGGTTATGAAGTTGTGGCTAAATCCCATCCTACCCAGAATTCGGAACAGGTACGGCCATCCTAAAGAATCAAACGCTTTAGTGGCGTCAAGGAACACCACAGCAGCTTGTATGGAGGGATGTAAATAGTGCAGAACAGAAAAGATCATTCTGAGGTTGTGCGATGTGGCCCGGCCAGGAATAAATCCTGATTGGTCAGGGAGTGCGACTATCGGCAATAAAGGCTGTAGCTTGTCCGCAATAATCTTAGCATATATTTTGGCGTCCACATTAATAAGGGAAAGGGGACGATATGAGTCAAGGGACTGGCAGTCCTTGTCGGGTTTTAGCAGGGTTATAATCAATGCTTCACGCATCGAGTCCGGGAGGGAGTTCCGTTCCAGAGCTTCAGCAAATACAGAGTGTAGTTTCGGGGCGAGCTCCTCAGCATATGTCTTATAAAAGGCGGTCGTCAGACCGTCAGGACCAGGGGCTTTGTTCGCGGGCATGCTTTTGATCACCTGAGCTATGTCTAGAACGGTCACGGGGACATCCATATATTGACGATGGTGGTCATTGAACCAGACGAGGGCAATGGAGTCTAGGAAGTCGTCTAGGGAAACTGGGGTCTTGGGTTGTCTAGTTGTGTACAGGGATGTGTAAAACCCAGTGAACGCATCAAGCACGGCTTCCTGGCCTACAACCAGGGATCCCTCGCTATTCTGAATGGCATGTACGTAATGTGTCTGCGCACGAGGGGCTATCAAACGAGCTAGAGTTCTGCTAGGTCTGTCCCCCTCCCCGTACCTCCGGGCCTCTGCCTGTTTCCCCAGGAACTTCACCTCCCTCTGGGCTTCCTCATTAAATGCAAGCAGTTTGGATTTTATTTGGCCAGCAAGGTCCAGTGTAGGGTCTCGACAGAAGGCCAGGTCTAGTTCTTGCAGCTCACGCTCCAATCGGGACAGGGTTTGGCGAATGGTCTGCAACACCCCTGCCCGTCTCGCGATACACTGGCCCCGAATTACCGCTTTGAAAGCGTCCCAAACAATAGCTTCCGATGAGGCCGACCCCTCGTTGTTCTCAAAATATTGCACAATGTCTGCCCTAATTTCTTCGGTGAAAACTGGGTCTGTGAGGGCGTGGGGGGGCAGGCGCCAAGAAAACGCTTTATTGGCGGCATTGGGTACGCGCAGTTCCAACATGCAGGGGGCGTGGTCCGAGAGTGACCTAGCCTGGATGTCTACCTCCCCAACCCAAGTCGCCACAGCAGGAGACACCAACCAGAAGTCTAGTCGGGACCAAGCAGCGTGATGGCATGTAATACAAGTGCCTACTCTGTCTCCGGGGTGTCTAGTTCTCCATACATCAGACAGCAAACCCTCATCCATCACATCAAGAATTGCCTGACGCGCTTTAGCATGCGTGGGCCTCCCCACGCCTCTACGGTCTAGGTCATCATCGAGTACCACATTGAAATCTCCCCCCAGAGCAATCTGTGGGCAATCTAGTAACAGTATCTGTGCCCAGACGTTCCGAAAGAAGTCCGGGTCATCCACATTCGGGCCATATACGGCAGCTAGTGTCAGTGGCCTCCCCTGCAACGAGCCGTGTACAATGACATATCTCCCTTCTTTATCGAGCACACAGGTGTGTTCCCTCCAGTCCAGCCCCCTACGGATGAGTATGGCCACACCTCTGGCATAGTTGGAGTAAATGGCCGAGTATACATGCGACCATCTAGAGTGTTTCAATCTGGCCGAGGGGGTTGTGTTGATGTGTGTCTCTTGGAGAAAACATATGTCCACATTATGTCTAGCAAGCATACCATGCATTAGCCTAGCTTTCTTATAGTCCCCTAAACCCCGAATGTTCCAGGTCCACAGTTTAACCCCCTCCATTTCGGAAATCATGTGGAGGCATCAAGGCCCCTTTCGCGTCCGTCCCCGCAGTCCATCCCAGTCCCACCCGAAGTACGCACAGCAACATCCCCTGCAGTAGATAAAACATATGATATCCTGTAGTGCACCCTACAAGAACCATAACCAAATCACCCAACAACCCCCTCCTCCCCCCACCCTCACCAACCCCCCAATCAGGTTGTGATAAATCCCCACCAGAGCTCTGAATAGCGCTCAGGTCAACTAGAAACGCGAACAGTGGGAGACACCCCATGGGGGCGTGGTGCTCCCGGCCTACACCCCTGATCGCTCAGGGTGGCTGCACATGGAAGGAGAGTACCGCAGCTCGAGGGGTGCCCCGCCCCACGGTATGACCACTTTTTAGTCCGGCATGCAGAAAGAGCAGCTCAAACACGGAGTATGACTCACAACAGGGTACTCATACCGACATGCACAGTTAGTACAGGCCATAATAAACAGGTCACCTCTAAATACAGCCGCAGGTAGAGCTCGTAGTCCAAATGAGGTGGGACTAACTAGGGGAACTCGCACCCCAGGCTGCAACAGGCCTTTCAATCATTGTCGCTTAGTTGTCCAGTGTCTTCTCCTTGGCGTGGCGATTTGCGCCGTGCCCCTGGGCCACAGATGTGTTTAGCATATTTCATAGCCGATTGTGCGTCCGTGAAAAAGTGAGCGGTATGCTCATGCAGCACCTTCAGTTTCGCCGGATACAGTAAGGAGTACTGGACCCCGGCTTGCATCAGCAGTTTCTTGGCCGGCATGAATTCCTTCCTGGCCGCTTGGACAAGGGGAGTAAAGTCATGGTAAAAGGAGATGTGGTTGCCTTTGTGAGTGATCTTACCCTTCTCCCTGGCAAGTCGCAGGATGTGATCCCTGTCCTGGAAGTTCAACAGCTTTGCGAGGATAGGGCGAGGAGGAGCGCCCGGCGGTGGCTTCTTACCAAGAGCTCTGTGCGCTCTTTCGACCGTGAAGACTTGGGAAAGTTCCGGGTCAAATAGTTCGCGCAAGAGATCCGTCACAAACACCTCCATTTTCCCGGTGTTGTTCGTTTCCGGAATGCCTGTGATTCTAATGTTCGATCTCCGGGACCGCGCTTCCAAATCGTCTGCCTTATTGCGTAGAGATTCCAGTTCCCGCTCAATGTTGGTTAAGTGCTGTTTGGTGTGTTGCTGGAACTCGCAGCACTCCGTATTTCTATTTTCCTGGCAGTCCAGTCTTGTCTCATGCGCATCTACTTTGGTCTTAACTGCGTCTAGCTGCGAGGACATGGCATCCAGCTTAGAGTCTATATTTTTTAGGCTTGACCTGACTTCCATGATCAATGCTCCGAAATCAATGTCTGCAGCAGGACCCTGCGAAGGGGGCACCTCTGTGTCCGGCGTGGTCTGCTTAGACTTTTGTTTCTGTTCAAATGTGAGCCTTTGCTGCCTCGCTTCATTCTTACCCCCCATCATGAACTTGAGGAGGCACAGCTCTGTGGGGTGTACAACGTAGGGCTCGTCTCAGCACTCTCCGGATCACCCGGTGGATCCGATCCCACACACCAGGCAGGCGTAAGGCAGTCACGTGCTCAGTGTTGGAAGGAGATGCAGACAGCAGCAGGATGTGGGCCCTGTACACCCAATAGGATATAGAAAGGGTAACAGTCCCAGCCGATCACCGCGAGTGCAGGGGTGCGCCGGGACCCCGTCCCGTCTTCAGCCCGCGTCAGGACGTCGCCACCACCAGGGTCAGTGGTCCGTGGTCTACACCCCCGCCATCCGCCTCCGCAGCGCTCCGCGTGGATGGCCGCCCAATTACCCCAGTCCCCGAAGCAGTGGCAGGAGGTAGTCCGTATGGCAAGGGTTGTTGGGGCACAGGGACGTGTCAGGCAAAGCTAGCAGCAGCGGAGTCCAGCCACGAGTCACGGGACAGTGAGCGTCCTCCACAGCCCCACGCTGCCGGGACAAAATGGCGGTCCCGCCCCAGGCTGTATCAGGAGCAGCACATAAGTGACCTCCGCTTTTCGCCCCCTCCGCAGTTGTCCTCCGTTGGGTTGAAAACACCCTCTCCCGCGGTGCAGCCGCTACCAGCACAGTACCTGTGGATGGGGCGGTTCGGGGGAGTCCGACGCTCTCTCCGCTCCTCGGGCAGCCAGGCCTCACAGTCCCCGGGCCGGAGTAGAAGGTTGCCGCCGCATGGGCCTCCGCAGCAGCCGGAGGCCGCAGGCAGTCGGGTCAGGTCAGATGTCGGGGGCCGTATCACGCTCCCCAGACGTCCGTGTCCCCGGAGGATTTGGTAGAGTGCGCCTCAGGGTGTCCGCAGCCCAGTCATCCACAAAGCAGGGCTCCTCGAGGACGCGGTGCAGGATAGTGCAGGATATATAGTGTGCAGCCGGCGGAGCTCGCTGACAGAGCAGCCATTTCGCTTCCCGGTTGGCCACGCCCCCCTCCCAGGAAGACTTAGTGTTTGGATTCAATGGCGAGAGGGGTGATGAACTCAGTGATGGCGTAGCTGAGGCCGGTTCGTGGTCTTGGCGTTCTGTAAACGGGGGTGCCTTTGATGGTGGTTTTGTTGTCTGAGGAGTTGGGAGTTCATGTGTACCATGGTCTGCGTGGTTTCGTCATCGGTGGTGGTGCAAGTGATTGAATCTTTTTGTCAGATGACGATGCCACTTCTGTGTCTGTTGGTACAGTTGCAGTGTTTAATCTTGTAATCGGTGGACGTTGCAGTGGCAATGTCTGGGCCGGGGTGAGCCAGTTCTCTGTAATGAAGGTCACGTCGGGGACGAGGGTTGAGATTGTCCCAGATTTAAGTGGCATGATTACAGAGCAATCTACAGTTAATCAATAGGCAGCTGAGTTGTTCTTTGGAGTTCTCTTCCAGGGGATCCTCATCAATAGTCATAAGCATTAGAATATTCCCGCCTATGTGCGGGACCCCGGAAACACTATATTATATGTGCCCCACATATAAATACACATATATATATAAATAATATATATATAAAAAACAAGCAATAGCAGCCAAATCACATTAGAGCTGAAATATGCTGTGAAGAATTTCCACCATACATGAATAAAAAGCATTAGAAACAAGAGAAAACAACACCAAAGTTTGTTTAGGAATTGTTTTAATGCTCAGAAAGCAGTAGAAATTCTCAGAACTCACTGGAAGCATAGGAAGCTCCCAGGCTGCATTGCAAACACACAGTCTAACCAGACTGAAAAACTAATCTGTAGCTAAATAACAAAAAACTGACACTGTGCCTTTAAGGCACTCATGACCCCCTGAATCCCATCATGCCTCAGGAGTGGCAGTTAGGTCAGTTGTTCTTTCCGGCTACTTCAGTGAAGGACCCTGGTTTCACAGCTCCACTAATTTTCTGATTTTTTGCGGAAAAATTGCTTCTTTTTGACAACTTTTACTCTTACTTCGACGTCTTACACCTGGTCAAGTAAGATACTGCTTGTTTTGAGCAGTTTGGAGGGCATTTTACTTCGAAAATGCCTTCTCTATTTGTTAAATGTCCTTCTTGTAACAGCAAGATGGCCAAGACAGACAGCCACGAGGTCTGTATCGTTTGCCTGCCTGATGACCATGATCCAGACACCTGTCCACATTGTGAGAACCTGTCAGGAAGGACTCTCAAGGACAGGGAGAGAATTCGGATTTATGGCCTGGCCCACAGAGCTTCGAGAGGGAGATCTCCAGTGAAGAAGGGCTCCAAGAAGGCCCATTCGTCTTCAAAGAAGAAGTCTTCACACCCTTCTACCTCAGCGTCGGGCTCGGCGCTGAGAAAAGATCCACAAGAGGGGCTTTCCTTTGGGAAGCTGCAGTCGACGGCGGGCTCGCCATCGGGAGGAAGGCCAGGTACGTCGACGACATCGAAGGCACCGGCTCCATCTTCGAAATCGCCTCCACCGTCGTCAACCGGGCGGTGATCGGCGTCGAGGAAGGCTACTCCGCCGCCGTCAACCGGGCGACGGTCGGCGTCGAGATCCATTACCCCTCCGCCGTCGTCAACCAGGCGACGACCGGCGTCGAGGGACGTCGCCTCGCCATCTTCAACATGGCGACGATCGGCGTCAAGAAGGGTGACTCCTCCGCCGTCGGCAGGTGCTCGTCGATCGGCGTCGAGGACGCGGTCTCCGTCGGTGCAGCAGCAGCGCTCGGCGTCGAGGGTGCCCAATACCCCTCCGCCGTCGTCGCACAGGCATCCGACGTCGAGGCATGGCTCTACGTCGGCGACTGACAATCGCCGTTCGACGTCGAGGCAAAAAGCTCCGTCGACGACTGGGCGAGACCGTTCGACGTCAAGAGAGAAGCCTCCGTCGGCGACAGGACATCGTCGTTCGACGTCGAGGCTGAGGTCCCCGTCGACGACCGGACACCACCGTTCGACGTCGAGGCAGAAGGCTCCGTCAGCGGTTGCTCATCGCCGCTCGACGTCGAGAGACTACGAACATTCTCATGGACATTCGAGGTCGAGATTGTTTGATCCCCCAACTCCTCGGAAGCGGTCGGCTGCGAGAAGTGAGCGCTCGACGTCGAGGCACTCGGATACGATCATGGTGACAGAATCTGCTTCTCACCATTCATCTTATCGGTCCTCGGGCTCCTCTACTGCGCATTCAAGATCCAGAAGCCCTGTGCACAGGACTCCTGAACGTCGTCCAGATCCTTCTGCGGGGCGCATCAGGCTGTCGCCGAGATGGTAAAGGTCCTTGGACCATTGGAGGGACGATGGGCCTATCAGGCGCATGCAGGAATATGCCAGCCCACGCCACAGGTCAGCTCTCGAAGACCTGGTGGAGGAGATGGACAAGCGTAGCCCTCCCAGGCGCTCATCGCCTGTGAATCTACCCACCAAAGCGCCAAGGAGGTCCCGTTCGCCTACAAGGGAAGTTAGACGGGATGGTCGGGGAAGATCTAGATCGCCTGCAAAGGATCCTAGACTGGATGGTCGGAAGACCTCTGTCCCTCTCCGCGGCAGACCTCCTGTGCGGTCACTGACCAGGTCCCCCAGGGCGTCCCGATCCCCTAGAAGAGACCATCGTCCAAGAGATCGGGTCAGGTCTCGCTCTCCTAGACGGGAGGAGCGTTCCAGGAAGTCGAGGGAGCGGGGACGCAGTTCTCACCATCGACGTAGACGTACCCCGTCTACCTCTTCCACTTCATCTACCAGATCGTCAAAGAGGAACTACTCTCCGACTTTGACGGACAGTCCGACGTCCAGGTCCTCCCCTGTGGATGATATTGGCACGTACCTGGACGTTCTGCAGAGAGGTGCGCTTAAACTGAACATCGAAATGTCTGTCCCTCAAGTGACGACGACGGTCATTTTCGAAACCTTGCACAAAAGGGCCATCTCCAGACCGCTGCTGCCCTTGGTTCCGGGGATTATGGACCCCGTCAAGGAAGTTTTCCTAACCCCAGCGTCAATCAGAGCAGTGCCAGCACGCATTACAAAGAAGTACAAACCGGCGGCTTCTGACCCGGTGTTTGTGAAGTCTGACCCTCCGGCGGACTCTGTCATCGTGGCAGCGGCGAGAAAGACACATGCGGTTGCTGGTTCATCTTCAGTCCCGCCAGATAAGGAAAGCAAGACCCAAGACTCCTGGGGTCGGAAGGTTTGCAACTCTGCTGCTTCCACTCTTAAAGTCGCCAGTGCAGCTGCGCTCCTGGGTCGGTATGACAGAGCCTTATGGGACTCGATGGAGAGATTCAAAGCCAAGCTGCCAAAAGAAGACCAGCAGGACTTTGAGGAAACTTTTACGGAAGGGTGTCTGGTGGCTAACCAGATGATCAGCACGGCCGCGGATGGGGCGGTGCTTTCGGCTCATTCCTATTCCCATGGAGTTTGTGCCAGAAGATCGGCCTGGTTGCGCCTTACAGGGCTGAAGCCGGATGCCCAGCATCGGATTCTGAATCTCCCCTTTTCGGGTTCCGCCCTCTTCGGGGAACACGCGGACGAAGAGATGACCCGAATGAAGACTGATCTGGACACGGTGAAAGCGGTGGGCTTGGAGAAAAAGGAGTTCAAGCGCCGCTTCAAGTCCAACAAGGGGAGAGGGGCCCAACGGAGGGTTCAAACCCCTCAGTGGTCGCAGAACAAAGCTCAGGGAAAACCCCAGTTTCGTGGTAAGCCCAGCAGGGGCAGAGGGGGCCTCCAGCAGTCCTCCAACACCCCGAGAGGAGGAAAGGCCTGAACAGTGGCTTCCTCTGACACCGTTGCCCACTCCAGTGGGAGGAAGTGCATCACAACACCTGGAAGAGTGGGTCAGCATCACAAGAGATCAGTGGGTGCTGAATATACTGCGAAATGGTTACAAGATACGTTTCCGTGCTCTTCCAAAGAGCATCCCTCCGAAGAGCTCTTGCCCTTACCAACTGAGCTTGCTCCAACGAGAGGTGACAATCCTGCTGCAGAAAAGAGCGATAGAAGAAGTTCCTCGCGCTCTAAGAGGCAAAGGAGTTTACTCCAGATATTTCCTTGTCCCCAAAAAAGATCAGGAGGACAAGTTCAGACCCATACTCGACCTACGACTCCTAAACAAGGTTATCGTCAAGGAAAAGTTCTGCATGTTGGCGCTTCACCAAATATGTCCTCATCTACAAGCCGTAGATTGGATGTGTTCGGTGGATCTACAAGATGCGTACTTTCACATCCCGATTGCGCAGCAACATCGAAAGTACCTGAGGTTTGTCGTGGGGCACAAACACTACCAGTACAAGGTGTTACCTTCGGTCTCAAGTCCGCACCACAAGTCTTCACCAAATGCATGGCGGTGGTGGCGGCTTTTCTTCACAAGAAGGGTCTCTTCGTTTACCCATATCTGGACGACTGGCTCCTGAAGGGTCCATCCCCGGTACGGGTAACACAAGATCTGCATCTGTGTCTGCAACAGCTTCACAGGCTCGGCCTCCATGTGAACCTGGAGAAGTCAGTCCTGCGGCCTACGCAATCCATCCACTACCTAGGCTCCGTTCTGGACACAAGCGTGGGAAGAGAGTTTCCTTCGGTGGAGAGACTTTCTTCCATGAACCTGAAGTGCGGGATTCTGCTGGAGTCTCGTCCTCCGACAGCGCGACAGGTGGCGTCTCTGCTGGGTTCCATGGCGTCCTGCATTTTTCTCATCCCACACGCCAGGCTGAGAATGCGGCCTCTGCAACAGGCCCTGGAGGATCAATGGGACCAGGCAACAGGTCGCTGGGAGGACCATATCCATCTTTCCCAGGCGACAAAGGAGTCCGTCAGATGGTGGACTCGGAGACACAATGTGATGGTGGGAGTGCCGTTTCATCAACCCATTCTGTCCCTATCTATAGTGACAGATGCCTCTCTGCACGGCTGGGGAGCACACATGGGGCCGCTTCAGATTCAAGGACGGTGGTCTGCGCAGGGGCAGACATACCACATCAACATGCTGGAACTCAGAGCGTTATTCCTGGCTCTCAAAGTTTCCTGCCAGCGATCACATCCAACTCAGTCCTGGTTCAGACGGACAATACGACAACCATTTTCTATCTGAACAAACAAGGAGGCACAAAATCTTGCCCACTGTCTCAAGAGGCTCAGACAATATGGCATTGGCTCCTCGCTCGAGGTCTCACAGTGGTGGCGGTGCATCTTCCGGGCGAGTTGAACGTCAAAGCAGACTCACTCAGCAGGCACTTCGAAGATCAGCCAGACTGGGTGCTAAACGACGAAGTAGTAGAAGAGCTTTTTCGTTGCTGGGGACGTCAGTCCATAGACTTGTTTGCAGACGACGAAAACACCAAGTGCCACGCCTTCGCGTCCAGGTTCCACAGACCTGGGACGCTGGGGAACGCTCTTCTGTTGGATTGGGCAGGGATGTTCGCGTACGCGTTTCCTCCCCTGGCTCTGATCCCGAGAGTGGTGTCCAAGCTCCTCAGGACGAACATAGAGATGATCCTGATTGCTCCAGGCTGGCCTCGGCAGTGGTGGTATCCGGACCTTCTACATCTGTCTGTGTGTCCACACAAACGACTACCTTGCAGACCGGACCTGTTGAGCAAAATGAACGGGAGGATAATGCATCCCAACCTCCCATCATTGAACCTAACAGCATGGCTCCTGAGGTCCTGCAATACGGACATTTGAACCTGCCTCCAGACTGCATGAGCATTTTGAGGGAGGCTAAGAGGCCGTCCACGAGGGCATCCTATGCCTTCAAGTGGAAAAGGTTTTACTTTTGGTGTAAGGATCATCATTTGGATCCTGTTAAAGGGCAGGAGGACGTCATCTTGCCATACCTCCTTTCCCTCGCAACGGCTGGTTTGAAGTACGCTTCCATTAGAGTACATTTGTCAGCTATTGTGGCCTATAGGAAGTCCCCTGACCAGGTGTCTTTCTTTCAAGTTCTGGTGGTCAAGGTTTTCCTTCAGGGTTTGAAGAAAGTGTATCCCCCTGTGCGCAATCCTTCGCCTCCGTGGGAATTAAACCTGGTTCTGTCTCGGTTAATGTCTCCACCTTTCGAGCCCATCCACAAGGCTTCCTTACAACACATCTCTTGGAAGGCAGCCTTTTTGGTGGCGATTACCTCTGCACGCAGGGTCAGTGAGATACAGGCGCTCTGTGCTAAGGAACCTTATACGGTGTTCCACCATAACAGGGTAGTTCTAAGGGCTCACTCTTCTTTCTTGCCTAAGGTCATCTCTGATTTTCATATAAATCAGTCTATTTCCCTCCCTTCCTTTTTTCCAAATCCGACGACCCCGGCTGAGCGGTCACTCCACTCCTTAGATCTTAAAAGAGTGCTGAAGTTTTATTTGGAAAAGACTAAAGGGATTAGAAAAATGGACCAACTGTTTGTGAACTATGGTGCAATGAGAACTGGCTTTCCAGCGGCAAAGAGGTCCATTTCCAGGTGGATTGTCTCTTGCATTAAGTTGGCCTATCAACTGGCAGGAAAACCTTTGTTGGTGCCTCCAAAGGCACATTCCACTAGAGGGAAGGCGGCTACAGTGGCTTTCTTGCATGACGTTCCCATGTCAGAAATATGCAGGGCCGCGACCTGGAAATCAGTGCATACCTTTACGAGGCATTACTGCCTCGACTCTGATTCCAGGATTGACACTCAAGTAGGGCAAGCCTCCTTGAGGAATCTGTTTGGGTAGTCTGTTTTTTGTCTACTCAAGCTTATTGATGAGATTTGTCTTATCTTTCCTTTGCCAGCAGAGATGAGGAGAGGCTCGCTATTCTATTCTAATGCTTATGACTATTGATGAGGATCCCCTGGAAGAGAAGGATTAGTTACTTACCTGTAATCCTAGTTCTCTTCCAGGGGTATCCTCATCAAAGTCATAAGCAACCCTCCCGCCTCCCCGGGCAAAGGATTCTCGTTCATAAGGAGATATTGTTGACCTATGTGTTATTGGGTTTGGTTTTCAGTCTCCGAAAAGAACAACTGACCTAACTGCCACTCCTGAGGCATGATGGGATTCAGGGGGTCATGAGTGCCTTAAAGGCACAGTGTCAGTTTTTTGTTATTTAGCTACAGGTTAGCTTTTCAGTCTGGTTAGACTGTGTGTTTGCAATGCAGCCTGGGAGCTTCCTATGCTTCCAGTGAGTTCTGAGAATTTCTACTGCTTTCTGAGCATTAAAACAATTCCTAAACAAACTTTGGTGTTGTTTTCTCTTGTTTCTAATGCTTTTTATTCATGTATGGTGGAAATGCTTCACAGCATATTTCAGCTCTAATGTGATTTGGCTGCTATTGCTTGTTTTTTATATATATATTATTTATATATATATGTGTATTTATATGTGGGGCACATATAATATAGTGTTTCCGGGGTCCCGCACATAGGCGGGAATATTCTAATGCTTATGACTATTGATGAGGATACCCCTGGAAGAGAACTAGGATTACAGGTAAGTAACTAATCCGTCTCTGCCACTGAGGCTGACGTGGTGCTGGTTGCTGTGATGGCTGTCGGTCCCGGGATGGAGTTGAACTGGCAGCAGAATCAAGTGAAAGGTTCCGCTGTGGGGCGAGGCAGCAGCTCTTGTTGCGTCAGGGGTCCGGGGCACGGAGTTCTGTGGCGGATTGTCTGCGGGAGTGCGAAGTTCCTGGATTCCTGGCGCTGGTCGCGGCCTAGACTCGAACGGGTGCAGACGGGCTTCCCTTTGGCACGCCTTCGGCGCAACCTCTCAGTGGCCATGCAGCGGCCTCCATAAATAGATCTAGGATGGGGAAGGGTCTGTCAGGGATGCTGGGTGGGCAGGGATCTGGGCACTAAGGAGAAAAAACTGCGGGCGGGCGGTGGGGCTCAAAGAGAGACAATGACACAATAAGTTAACCCAGTACCAGTAAACACTGTGAAACCTGTGCAACTAATTAAAACTTGATATCAAAGATGAGGAGTGAAGGGATATTACTACTTCAGGAGAAGTAGAAGGTCCAGCTACAGCGTGCCCTTAAAGGATACGTATATGCAAAGATTGCTGTGCTGTTCTTGAAGGAAATGATAGACAGACGATACAGTCAGTGATGTGGAAGAAATGGTCGGGTAACTAGTGGTTAGCCCTGGGGATCCATTTGGTTGGATTTAATGCCCTCACACACCCTTTCAGGTGTCATGCTTCATCATTTGGGCCTGCTCCTCGTTGGGTCGGCGGTGCAATACCCAACGGGCAACACCTCGTAGAGAGGCTCTTTGGCGGAGATCTTTTTCCAACTGCCGTATGGGTGAAGTGCAGGTATGGGGCCAGAATGGAATAGTAGACGTAATGGGTAAAGGTGAATTAAAATGAAGCTAGGGGTACCGGGAATGATTTATTCAGATGGTCCGCTGCTTTAGTTAAAACCAAGATTCTAGAGGAGGCTTCTGGAGTATTATGCTTCCGGAGCTCTTCAAGAAATTATTATCTGGTCAACATTTTTCTCGCTGGCGTCAATTAGACAAGCGATTCTTCAGGACCTATTTAATAACTTAGCTGGTATCTAAAGGTTTGGACTGTCTACTCTAATTCCCTAGTATGTAGTGTGTGTACACTAAAGCGGGTACAGGACAATACTTAGGGTTGAAGGGAAAATTACTATATTACCCTTCTTCTATTGTGTATAGCTGTCATAACCTGTAGAGGAAAGAGGAAAAGCATATCACAATTGGTTAATTCCACATACGCATCGGTGACTGTATTACCTTCTTATTTCACTAGCGTGTCTAACCACCAGTGTGCATGCACTCTCAGAGGTGGAGACTCAGTGAGAGTGGTGTGGGAGGGAATAAAATTCAAACAAAATGCTCAACGAAAGTGTTAAAAAATACCAACATTGGTATCGTGTTGCAGCAAGTAATCAAAACTCACCTAAAATTTAGACTGGTTAGACAACAACAGTATCCAGTGGGTAAAGCTTCAGGTTAGATCTTCCACCGCAAGGCTATGTATAGGGAGGAATCTTAGTGCCTTTTAACAAGTATGCAGTGGTTGATTTGATTACATAGTATACAACTCCAGCACATGTACCAAAATTCTGTGTGACGTATAAACATCTAGGTATATAGTGTCTATATTGGTGTATTATAAGACAATAACACTGGTGAGAATACACAAAGGCCCTAATTATATGTATAAAGACACTCTGTGTGTAGGAAAATAGTGGGTTAAAAAGTACACAAGATGGCATGGCTGAGCCCTGGAGTGTGACTGCAGTTTCCAAAGTGTCACTCACTTAGGAAAAACGTTTATACCACTTTCTAACTATAATTTCTAATTGTTTGGGTGGTGAACACACACTAAATTAGTTCACCATTGCCCAAAGGTGGGCCAGAGTAACGGGTTCAGGTGTCAGTAAAGCATCGTTGGAGGAATCGGTGTATCAACGAGAAACCTGGGGATTGAAGGTTCCCGGCAGTTTAAGTTAAAGGACTTCCCTTGGAGAAACGGAACCAATCATCTGAGAAAGATAGTGAGACGCCACTGGTCCATACTCAACACAGGATCGCTGACATTAGATCTACCTAGATTTGCTTTCAAGAGGTCTAAGAATATCAAAAATATCTTGATACATACTAGACCCAGGGAGGTAACCACAACTAACCGACAAACCACTTTGTGGAATCTGCCACCAGTAATAATAATAATAATAATAATAAAGGGGTTTATAAAGCGCCTGGTGACGCCCTCCCGGCATGTCCCCGCGCTGTGGAGAGAGAGTCAGAGCAAGTGAAAAAAAGTGGAAACTAGAGGGAAAATAGGTAGGTCTTCAAAAGTTTTCTGAATTTAGTTTTAGTGTCCGCTAGCCTAATGATCGTAGGGAGAGAGTTCCATTTGTTGGCTGCCAACACACGAAAGGAGCGGCCTCCCATTCTGGCTTTTTTTATGCGGGGAATTTTGAGCAAGCCTGTTCCCCTAGAGCGTAGGGTTCTATTAGGCTCGTAGGGGATGGCCAGATCTGTCAGGTAGGGAGGAGCTTTATGCGAGGTGATCCTATAACACATGAGGAGCGCTTTAAATAGGATTCTCTTTTTTATAGGCAGCCAATGGAGAGTGGCCAGGGTAGGTTTTGAGGCTGCTCTTTTAGGTAGTCTGAGGACTAGACGTGCTGCCGTGTTTTGGAGCACCTGCAGTCTCCTGATGTTCTTTTCGGTAGTTCCTAGGAGTAGCACATTGCAGTAGTCTATTCGTGAGGTCACTAGGGCTTGAGTCATGGTTCGTCTGGCCTCAAGAGGAAGGAGGTCTAGAGTGCGGTTGAGGGTCTTCATAACCCCGAAGCATTTCCCTACAACTTTATGGACATGGCTATCGAAAGAAAGTTTGGGATCAACCCAGATACCCAGGTTCTTTGCTTCCTTACAAGGAGTGGGTAACGGCCCAAGACAGGATGGCCACCATTCTTTGGTCCAGCTGGCATCCTTACCTCCTATCACTAAAACCTCAGTTTTAGAGCCATTTAACTTCAGGCAGTGTTGGGTCATCCAACCTGCAAGGTCCTGCATACAGGTTTTAAAGTTGTCAGCAGCTGTGGTGGGAGCTTGGGACAGGGAGATAAGCAGTTGGGTATCGTCGGCGTAGGAGACTAATTCTGCGCCGTACGATTGAACCACCTCTGCCAGCGGGGCCATATAAAGGTTGAACAGGGTGGGACTCAGGGCAGAGCCCTGAAGTACCCCCTGTTCTAAGGCTATGCTGTCTGAGAGGTGAGTGCCTCTCTGAACCTGAAAGCAGCGATCGGTGAGGAACGCTTTCAACCAACCCAGTGCCGCCTTGGTGACCCCGGCTTTGTTTAGACACTGTAGCAGGATGGAATGTGCTACAGTGTCAAACGCGGCACTGAGGTCCAGCATAATAAGTGCCATGGTATGACCCTCATCTGCTCCTGCCCGTAAAGTTTTGGTCGCTCTCAAGAGAGCTGTCTCAGTGGAGTAGCCCGACCTAGAACCCGATTGCGAGCTATGGAGAGCATTGTTGGATTCAAGATGTGCCATAAGTTGATTATTGGCTATTTTTTCCGCCACTTTCGCTAGGTAAGGTAGCAAAGAGATGGGTCGCAAGTTTTCAAGGTGTCCTGGCTCTTTTTTATAGGGAGTACAATAGCTTTCTTCCACTATCCTTGTGGGGGGTGTGCAGCATGCCCTTTCACTAAAAAATACAAAATTATAGTCTTGACGGACTCTTTCAAGTGGGAAATGAGAGGACACACCAATTGCAACAGCACAAACTGCATTTACCTGATCATATGCCCTTGTAATCTCAATTACATAGGGATGACCACCAGGAACATGAAAACAAGAATCTCAGAGCACCGGAATAACTTCTGGTGCAAGAAAAACAACACAAAAATGTGCAGACATTTCTTAGACATGAACCACACCCCTGACTCTCTACAATGGCTTATCCTTGAAGCTAATCATAAGATTTCAAAACAGAGCTTGTTCTACAAAGAACAACGATGGATCCACAGATTGTCCTCTGATAGCTGTGGCCTTAATGAAGACATCCCCTGGATTAGCCTTTGAGCATACATTGGCAACAACTTATTATTTCTGTATACTGATAAAATTCTACCTAGCTTTGGCCACACTGATGATATAATGAACAGTCCACACAGTCGACTGTTACTGGTTAATTATTGTTACTCGGCCATCGCTAACACACTGATCTGACCTAACTATTTATGTACTTTCACACACTTTGCTTAGTCTCTATTGACCCCTTTAAGATGGCCACCATTGACGTAATTGCGCAACTGGAACTCGTAAGCATTTGACCCTGACACCTGACTATTTAAAAGAGACTATAAGAGTAAATTTGATTAGTTCACCTATATCAAAGGCACCCTACCCGACCGGGTATTATTGAGAGCCTGCCTAATGAGTCCCGGTATGGTACACTACAAGGTGGCCTCCACGGTTTTCACTCTTATCATGTGGAGGCTCGCCCTTCCCATAAATACCGTTCTTATCCCCGCCCACTCCACCACCCGGATCCAGCGGCGAGGGGTAGGCAGTACACGTGCAGTTCAGGAACTCCCAAGTAAGTCTCACAAACTCCTGGCTAGCAGACTTAAGTAGCGAAAGAAATTGAGATAATGCGCGTTTCTCTAAATAATATTCGCCTCCTGATAGGACACGGCCCCACCCCCAGCAGCGCAATATCATTGGTCTTATAACGTGGGTAAACTACAAATCCGCCCTGGAAAACCAGCTTTGTTTTAAAATCTGTCCCCACCAGCGCATAATATTGGTTCGAATGCGTGGGTTTAATAATCAGACAGTCCCGTCTTGACAGACCTCGCCACTGCGAAGTCCCTAGCAGCGCAATATCACAGTTTTTAAAGCGAGGTTAAATGACATATTCGTTTTGGATATTTAGCTTTGTTTAAAGCCTGTCCCGACCAGCGCAAAATGTTAGTTCGAGCGCGCTGGTTTATAAATCAGACAGTTTCGGCTTGACAGACCTCGCCACTGCAAAGCCTCCTACATGAGCCCAGCTGAGTCCCGACCAGCGCAAAATGTTAGCTCGAGCGCGCTGGTTTATAAATCAGACAGTTTCGGCTTGACAGACCTCGCCAATGCGAAGCCTCCTACATGATCCCAGCTACACTTAATAATGAACGATTGATTAACCCTTCGTGACATTCATAAGGGAATAAGTTGTTGAAGGGATTTAGCCTTACCGTACATGTACCGGACTTCCGGGTTCCGTTTCTCCCAGGGAAGTCCTTTAACTTAAACTGCCGGGAACCTTCAATCCCCAGGTTTCTCGTTGATGCACCGATTCCTCCAACGATGCTTTACTGACACCTGAACCCGTTACTCTGGCCCACCTTTGGGCAATGGTGAACTAATTTAGTGTCTGTTCACCACCCAAACAATTAGAAATTATAGTTAGAAAGTGATATAAACGTTTTTCCTAAGTGAGTGACACATTGTAAACTGCAGTCACACTCCAGGGCTCAGCCATACCATCTTGTGTACTTTTTAACCCACTATTTTCCTACACACAGAGTGTCATTATACATATAATTAGGGCCTTTGTGTATTCTCACCAGTGTTAATGTCTTATAATACACCAATATAGACACTATATACTTAGATGTTTATAAGTCACACAGAATTTTGGTACATGTGCTGGAGTTGTATACTATGTAATCAAATCAACCACTGCATACTTGTTAAAAGGCACTAAGATTCCTCCCTATACATAGCCTTGCGGTGGAAGATCTAACCTGAAGCTTTATCCGCTGGATACTGTTGTTGTCTAACCAGTCTAAATTTTAGGTGAGTTTTGATTACTTGCTGCAACACGATACCAATGTTGGTATTTTTTAACACTTTCTTTGAGCATTTGTTTTAATTTTATTCCCTCCCACACCACTCTCACTGAGTCTCCACCTCTGAGAGTGCATGCACACTGGTGGTTAGACACGCTAGTGAAATAAGACACTGGCATGGAACCCACTCAAGGTAATACAGTCACCGATGCGTATGTGGAATTAACCAATTGTGATATGCTTTTCCTCTTTCCTTTACAGGTTATGACAGCTGTACACAATAGAAGAAGGGTAATATAGTAATTTTCCCTTCAACCCTAAGTATTGCCCTGTACCCGCTTTAGTGTACACACACTACATACTAGGGATTTAGAGTAGACAGTCCACACCTTTAGATACCAGCTAAGTTATTAAATAGGTCCTGAAGAATCGCTTGTCTAATTGACGCCAGCGAGAAACATGTTGACCAGATAATTTCTTGAAGAGCTCCGGAAGCATAATACTCCAGAAGCCTCCTCTAGAATCTTGGTTTTAACTAGGGGTGGGCGGCCAGCTACGCTCCGTCTGCGGAGTGTGCGTAGTGCCGCCTACTCCGCATTTTGCGGAGCTGGCGGAGCCAGGCGGCACTCCGCAGACGGAGCGTAGCTGGCCGCCACCCGCCTCCCTCCCGCCCTCCCTAAATAATTTGAAATAAAGAAATGAAATAATTTAAAAGCACTTACCTTGCCGCCGCTGCCCGCCGCGTCCCCGGGGCTCACTTACTTCCGTCTTCCGTCTTCCGTACTAATGCGCATGCGCGGGCGGCCACTCATGCGCATTTTCACGAGAAAATGCGCATGCGCGGCCGCCCGCGCATGCGCATTAGTACGGAAGACGGAAGATCGCGAGCCCCGGGGACGCGGCGGGCAGCGGCGGCAAGGTAAGTGCTTTTAAATTATTTTATTCTTTTATTTCAAAGTATTTAGGGAGGGCGGGAGGGAGGCGGGTGGCGGGGCTGGCGGCCAGTGGTGTTTGCGGAGTGGGGCTACGCGGAGTGCGGAGGTGGGCGTAGTTTCTCGCCCACTTCGCGTAGCTCCGCGAAGCCCCACTCCGCGAACTCCGCCCAGGGTTAGTTTTAACTAAAGCAGCGGACCACCTGAATAAATCATTCCCGGTACCCCTAGCTTTATTTTAATTCACCTTTACCCATTACGTCTACTATTCCATTCTGGCCCCATACCTGCACTTCACCCATACAGCAGTTGGAAAAAGATCTCCGCCAAAGAGCCCCTCTACGAGGTGTTGCCCGTTGGGTATTGCACCGCCGACCCAACGAGGAGCAGGCCCAAATGATGAAGCATGACCCTGAAAGGGTGTGTGAGGGCATTAAATCCAACAAAATGGATCCCCAGGGCTAACCACTAGTTACCCGACCATTTCTTCCGCATCACTGACTGTATCGTCTGTCTATCATTTCCTTCAGGAACAGCACAGCAATCTTTGCATATACAACTAATTAAAACACCATAGTAGCACAGCAATTAGAAGAGTAACGAAAATGGCAAAACATTGACAAAAAAGGCAGAGTAACTCCTTAGGTGAGGAGGCAGGATTGAACCTGTTAGGTCTCAGGTGAGATCCCTTCTGTAGGTTAGCTGATGTTCTGATATTTTTGATGCGCACATACAATATTTTTAAATGCACACTAAGACCTAGGCCTTGTAACTGATCATGAGATGAAGGGCCTGGCTCGGACATCTAGGGCAGTGCTCCAATCCCCTTGTAGTTAACATGGAACTACTGTTTTTTCTGATTTATTGTAATTGAATTTATATAGTGCTTGCTACCTCTGACGAGGTGTTGATACGTAATAGACTGTTCTGATGGATACATCTGCCTGTGGATTCCTCACCTTTTGAACTACCCTTGCACCAGCATTCACAGAAACTTTTTTCCCTTAGCTCTCCCACGTCGACGAGGATGTCACAATAGAACGACTTCCCTTGTGACTCCGTATAACGTCGCCAGAGCCATAAGAAGACCTCGGCGTGCTGACGTCAGTTCACTTTTGTCCGCGATGTCGACGCGTAACCATTTTTTCTAGGTCTCTCCATTTCTTTGTGGCTCTAATTTGTTGCATTTTTCCAGAATCTATTTTGTCATGATGTCTGCTCAGAAGAAGCCTTGCTTTAAATCCTGTAGGGAATGTGGGGGGCCATATATCGGTTACAGACCCCCACGAAGGCTGCCTTTGGTGTTTATCGTCAGACCAGAGAATGTTCTTCGTGTCGTGGCCCTCAAGGAAAGGCAGGCAAAGTTGTTCACGGCTCGTGCGAGGAAAGAAAGAAGGGTTGAGAAAAGACCAGGTTGAAGGTCTCCTACTCCTCATATCTCGAGGTTGTCTAAAAAACATAAGAAATAGAGACAGCACAGAACCAAGCATCGATCTTCAAAGGAGAAGTCATTAAAGTCAGTATCTCCGGTTCGGCGTTGCCATAAGAACAATGTAATTCCTTCTCCTTCGCCGCAGGTGTCTCCTGCGTGCACTCCGACTCTGAAGGGCTCTCTGACGCCGAGGACTTCCGCAACGCCCAGAAGAGTTGCCTGCTCCAATGGACACTCCGATCCTGGATCCAGCATCTCCACCTTTCCCGGCTGCAGGTGCGGATCTGCCGCATTTCCTCAATGGGATGTATGACATGTTTGCCAGGGCTGCTAACACATCTGGAACGCCAGTCAGCCATGTGAGTCCGCTTTCTTTTAATCTGGGCGTCCCACAGCATTATGCTCGGACCCCATTTATGTCAATGACTTCGTCTTGGCCACTCCCTACGCTGAGGTACTCTACGCCGATGCCTTCACAGGAGGGAAGAATGTACTTTTCTCCGGCACCATTGGGCTCCGGTCCGGCGCCTTCTCGGCTTCGATTGGCGCCGTTGCCTGCTTCTGAGGGTCCTCCGTCAACGCCGGCACCGAGGACTCTGGCGCCGCGTTTGGCTCCACTGACTCTGATCCCGAAAATTTGTTCGAGGAGAGCGGCTGGAGAGTGAATGGATGATTTTGCAGTTCTGCAAGAAGCCAGTGGGTTTGATGCTTCACCTGAATGGGAGCTTTCCTCTCCAAAAGCTCTTCCCTCTCAGGATGTGGCCTCTTAACATTCGGTTATTCGAAAGGCTGCTGACATTCTGGACTTACACTTACCAACAGCAGGGGTCAAATCAAATATTTGAACAGAGGTACTGCATTCCCCTTCTTCTTCAATAGAGCCTTTGCTTCCTTTTAACATGGCCTTCATAGATCTTATTTTGGATGTTTGACAGAAGCCAATGTCTGCCCCTGCTGTTTCAAGGTCAGTGGCAAGGCGCTATAAGGTGGCACCGGGGGATTCTGACATTTTTATCATTGCAACCCTCACCTGAGCTCCTTGTGGTGCAGGCTTCTTGTTCATCAAAACAGTCTTTTGGTTCCTTTCCTACTTTCCCAGGGGACAGGGACTCCAAGAAGCAGGAGCAATCAGCAAAGAAGGTGTTCTTGTCGGCCAGCATGGCCTTGAAATCCACCAATGCTACATGTGTGGGGCATTACATACATGCTCTGATGGATTCAGCCAAGGAAGTGATTCCTAAATTGCCTAATGTTCAAGGTAATTTTGATGAGTTGTTATCGGACACGCAAGCTGCAGCCTGTCTGGTCATCCAGTCAGGCCTGGAAGAGTCCGGGGTGATGGGCTCTTCGGTAGTGACTAGGAGACATGCCTAGTTGAGAGGGTCAGGCCACATTGTTGGACCTTCCCTTCGATAGATCTAGGATTTTTGGAACCAAGACTGACTCTGCCTTACAGAGTTTTATGGTATAGCAGGGCTACTGCTAGATCCTTGGGCCTGCAATCGCAGCCTAGGGACTTTGGTTTCTGGAAGTTCTGGGGGTTTGGGACGACGGCTCCTTTTCGTTCCCAACAGCAGCAGCATCAGCAGCAGCTACAGAACCCTCTGTACCATTCATACAGAGGGAAAGAAAGAGGTTGTCTACGAGAAGTTGCTCACCAACAGGTCCCCTCCTCTTCCTCCTCCTCCATGTCCCCACCACTGGTTCTGCAAGGAAGCAGCTCTAGATCCCCCATCTTGGAGCATGTAGGTCTTGTGAGAGGTCGGGTGTCCCATTTTCTACAAAAATGGAAATCTGTTACATCAGATCTTTGTATTGTATTGTATTGTAGGCACATTTATATAGCGCATGGCTACCTGAAGGCATCCCAGCGCTTGCAGTAGCAGCAAATTAGTGTCCCTCATTTTGGGAAGAGAAAGGTTTTCAAAGCTTTCTAAAAAGCAAGATGGTTAAGTTCTGAACGTAAAGAGAAAGGAAGAGAATTCCAAAGTCTGGAGGCAATGGCTGAAAAAGATCGACCTCCGCTTCTGGCCCTACAAATCCTGGGAACAATGGCACGGTTCTGATTTTCAGAGCGAAGGGATCTTTTGGGTTCGTAAGGTTGAATAATGCCTTGGAGAATCGGGGGACCTGATTTGCCCAAGGACTTATGAACAATGCATAAGCTTTTGAATTTCACTCTCTCATGAACTGGCAGCCAGTGAACAGATTTAAGGGCTGGTCTGACTGATTGATGTTTTGGGGTGCCTAGCAAAAGTCTTGCCACCCAGTTTTGAGTGGTTTGGAGTTTGGAGAGGGTAGAAACAGGCACACCTAAATAAAGGGCATTAGCATAATCCAGCCTTGAGAGCACCAGGGCCTGGGCCTGGGCCTGGACTGTTAATTTTCTGGCCTGAAAAGGGAGAAGGGGGAGAACCTTACGGATCATTTTTAAAATCCCATAGCAGGAGGCTGCTGTCTTCCGAGCTTGAGTTTTAAGCGTGAGTTCCTGGTCCATCCAAAACCCCAGACTCTTTAGCTGGGTTTTGGGCGTAGGTAAAGGACCCATGGATTTGGGCCATCTTGCCACCATATCGTAAAGAGAGTGATTGCCCAGGATCATAATTTCAGTCTTTCCCCCATTCAATTTAAAAAAAGACTCACTCATCCACCTAGAGATTTCCTCTAAACAACAGTAAAGATAAAAGGCCGAGCTTTCCCCTTTGAATGTTGTAGAAAATGGGTACGCCTTTCCTTTCTAGGAGATTCACGCTCCTTACCCTCCTCACCAGGGCTGGTGTTCGGAGGACCATCTGTTGCTTCTGCAGCAGGAGGTTCTGTCCTTATTTCAGAAAGGTACAATAGAGGTGGTCCCAGAGCGGTAAAGAGGTCAGGGATGTTACTCCCGGTATTTTCCGATTCCCAAAAAGTACGGACGGTTGAGGCTGATCCTGAACCTCAGGATCTTGAACTTTTACCTCATACCGAAGAAGTTGAAGATGTTGACCCTAGCTCAGGTTCTTCTGGTGCTGCAGCAGGAAGACTGGATGGTGTTGATCGATTTACAGGATAAGTATTTTCACATTCCCATCCTCAAGTCGCATTGGAAGTATCTCCGTTTTAGAGTAGGGTCTCAGCACTACCTGTTTGCGGTCCTTCTGTTCGGTCTTACTTACGCTCCACGAGTATTCACAAATGTGATGGCAGTGGTAGCAGCACATCTCAGAAGGTCGGGGATTCCAGTATCCCCCTATCTGGACGACTGGCTGCTCAAAGCAAAGTCACCAGAGATAGTGCTTTATCATCTGCATGTGACAGCTCAGCTGTTGTTCAACTTGTTTTTTTTTATAAATGCACCCAAATCTCACCTGGTACCCTCTCAGCGCAACCTGTTAATAGGGGCAGAACTGGACACTACTTATGTTTTCCTGCCACCTCAGAGGATTTTAGAAATTTAGGATATGATCCCAATGTTCCAGGATGGGGCGGCTGTTCTAGTCCTGAAGGTCTTAAGCCTGCTCGGTCTTTTAGCTTCATGCATACTGTTGGTCAACGGTGCACGCTGGCTTTTGAGGGCACTCCTTTGGTGCCTCCAAAGCCTTTGGTTTCAACACTGCGTAGATCTCAGGGAGGTGATAATAATCTTGAGGGACACTGCAGCCGATCTCCTTCTACTGAGGAAGATTTGCCAAGACCGGGCCAAGTTATATTGATCGCTCCGGATTGGCCAAGAACGGTGTGGTACACAGACCTACTTCACCTCTCATCGCAACCTCCGCTCCGTCTCCCTCTCGGGGTAGACATCCTCTGGCAGAGGCAGGTTCTACACCCCCATCTTCAGAGTCTGCACCTTCATGCCTGGAGATTTAACTGGGCAACCGTAGCTCATTCTCTCTCCCACCATATGTGGTGGATGTTATATTATCAGCCAGGAGACACTCCGCCAAGTCTATCTATTCCTGTTGATGTGCCAGATTTGTTAGGTGGTCTGGAGAGAGTTTAATTGATCCTTTGAAGACCCATTTGTCTGATGTACTTGGTTTTTTTCCTTTCCTTGGCCCAGCAGGGTTTTGCTGTGGCGACTGTTAGGGGCTACTTGTCGGCTTTATCAACCTTCCTTGGTTTGCCAAATACAGCTCATTCTTTAAGTCCACCACAGTCATGAGGTTCATTAAGGGCCTTACTAATAGATTCCCCTCCCACTCCCTTTGAAATGCCTCAGTGGGATTAAAATTGGGATTTTACTTTACTGAATGGGGTCACCTTTTTAACCTCTTCATAGTTGTCCTTTGAGACTTCTCACTTTCAAGACGGCTTTTCTGATTGCTATTACCTCTGCCAGGAGAGTAAATGAGCTTCAGGCTCTTAGTTCTAAACACCCTTTTATAACCGTTCATGCAAATAAGATGGTTCTCAGGACCAGAACTGCTTTCCTGCCTAAGTTGGTTACTCCGTTCCATTTAGGGCAGTCAATCACCTTACCTAATTTCTATCCTCCCTTCCAAGGAGGAGGAGAGACTGCACCGCCTGGACCCTAAAAGGGTGGTCAGTTTCTACCTGGACAGAGCCAGGGACAAAATACTGGATGACCAGCTCTTCAATGGTTTTGTAGGAAGAATGAAGGGCAAGGCTGTCCATAAGCAAACACTTTACAGGTGGATCATCTTGTGCATCAAGATCTGCTACACCTTGTCCAAGAAAGAGCCCCCTGAAGGTATTAGAGTTCATTCTACCAGAGTTAAATCTTCTTCTGCTTTGGCTAGAGGTGCCCCTGTGGTAATCATCTGTAAGGCGGCCACTTGGCCTTTGATGGTCCTGAGCCCAGGTCCTCCTCACTTTCGCGAAGCATTATTGCTTAGATTTAGAGGTGAGGAGGGACAGTCATTTTGCTTGTTCTGTGCTGCAAGATTTTTTGGTATAGGTAGGTGGACACCCTCCTCCAGGAGCGGGACTGCTTGGGGATTCAATTCAAAAGGTGAGGAATCCACAGGCAGCTGTATCCATCAGAAGAACAAGTTACTTACCTTCGGTAATGCTTTTTCTGGTGGATACTGTATTCCCAAGTGGGTTTCTCACTGACCTCCCTGTTGTCTGCCTTACTATAACGAAAAGTATTTTGAGTTTATCATGACTGGTATTTCTTTGTCTTTTAGAATGCTATGTAGCTTGTGGCTAGGAAATGTGTAGCATTTTCAGTCTCTTTTCTTCTTTCAAAGATATACTATGTATATTGGTGCTTATATTGTTTACTGTTTATATTTGCGAAATGTTGTCGGTTCATCCGTTGGCCTCGAAGGGACAGAAAAAATGGGTGGAGCTGACGTCGGCACGCCGATGAGGTCTTCGTATGACTCTGATGATGTCATACGGAGTCGCGAGCGGCGTCGTGCTATTGTAACGTCCTCGTCAACGTGGGAGAGCTAAGGGAAAAGTTTCAGTTGAGTGCTGGCACAGGTGTAATTCAAAAGGTGAGGAATCCACATACAGATACAATATCCATCAGAAAAAGAGCTACCGAAGGTAAGTAACTGGTTCTTTTCCACTTTAGATGTGAGTGAGGTCCCAGTCAAGTAAAGTTCTTCATGAATGTAATGCCCACACCCTGCTCTGACTTCCCTGTGTGTATGCCATGTGCAGTCTCTGTGAATGGTGACTGGGATAAAAACTCCTTCGTTATTTTGAGTGTACGGTTGTAGAGACAGGTGGGATCCATTTTGTATGCCCCTCTTAAGACATAGCACATAATGGAGATTGCGCTACAGCCTCCCCAGACAATTGTATTGCCCACATTTTAGAGTAGAAAGATGTAGCCTTACATTTTAAACTGTGGGGGGGTGGAAGCAGGGGCTGCTTTAGAAATGCAGCAAAGGCCTGATGATGATCTGTTTCTGAGCACTGTCATGTGGCTAATGGTGGCTGGGTGTGGGTGAGACTGGTCCTACCCTTGTATGTGTATAGGGAATCTTCTAAGCAGGCCCTGCCCCTTTGTCTCTTCTGAGAGTGCTACTACATTGCTCCCTGCTTGAGAACCAGCACCTTCAAGAAAGACTAGCTGCTCTGCCGAAGGAGAAGATACTTTTGAAAGGGGACTCATTCCAGAACAAAATTGTAATCAACATCCCATGTCTGGAAATGAACTAAAAGAATGGGACCCTGACTTTCAGACTTAGTTCTAGTTTCTCCTTAACCAAAGTTAAGGAGAAACTAGGAGTTCGGGTTTGGAAGAGGGGGTGGACAGAGTGCTCCACAGAGTGCCTGAAGAATCGCTGAGATATAAGACTAGTCAAACTGTCTTCAAGAGGTAAGGGGAGAGAACCTGAACTCTGTGTCATCTTGCTGGAGTAGCTTTGGGTGTACTTGGTTGTGATACTTTTTCATTAATGGTCCATACCAAATTGTTTTCAGAATAACCTATTGTTGGAAAGTGGGCAGTAATTCTTGTAGTATTCCGATGACATCTAATACTACTGTGGCGTTGACCTATCCCAATTAAGATTTTTCTGGATGTCATCCCAGTATATTTTAGGCCAAAGTGGCATCATAAATGATATTCATGGAATTGCAGTTGTTATGGGTATGTTACCCACAATTTCAGGCGCCGGGCTCGGATCCATCACATTTTTTAATGCGATGTATGGTGTGTTCGCCAGGGCCTCATACCCTCTGGAGCGCCTTCGGGTCCCATGGGTCCTATGGCTTTTAGTTTGGGTGTGCCTCACCAGTATCCTCAGGCTCCCTTTGTGCCATTTATCACGTCGACGCCGTCCTGGCAGTTTCCGGCTCAGAGGATGTTGACGCCATATGGGCAGTCCTCGGCTCCATCCTGTGAACCTTCTCGGATTCGTTCAACACCGGTTACTACCCATGGTGTGTCAAAGTCGGCCCCTACACCACCATTGCGAGAGGACGCTGTTGAACTGTTAGTGCTCTCAGAATCTTGAACCAAATACGTCCCGGCTTTGTACAAAGCAGTACGCGGGCGTAGTGCCTATGTGCATGGCATCAATCCCTTATGACTCCCAAAAGGTGGTTCCTCCTCCTAAAACCCCTTACACTCCCCACCCCCTTAAACAGCCATTTGAGTTGGACTCTGACCAGAGGAAACCTAAAATTGGGGATGATGGGATGACCTTGATGTTGAGGAGGAATTTTTCACAAAATAAGACAACAACAACCTTTACCTGGACTTACAAGAGGACAGTGGTTAGGACACATCCCCTGACATTGGTTGGTGTCTTCTCCTTTTTTTTCTACTTAAGAAGTCTGTCTCCATGGTCGTCAGAAAGGTGGCCAAGGTGTTAGACCTCAATCTTCTTTTGGTGGAAGTGAATATGAGCATACTTAAAAGAAAATTTATAGGCATCTGGGTGAAACCTTGCTCTTTTCCTCTTTCAGTAAACAAGTGACAGGTCACAATGGGCCAGCTCCAGGGGACTGGTTTTCTTCACACAACATCCTACTTCAGAAAGACTGGTGTGCCACAGGCCTCAATAAGATGGGTCAACCCATATTCCTTCCCTACCACCCTGACTGAGAGGGAGTAGAAGAGAATTGAGGCCTTCGGGAAGATAATGTTTTCTTCTGCTAGCCTTGCCCTCAGATTTATGAACACCAGCTGGTTGTTGGGATGCTGTTTCCAGACTGTGTGCGACAATGTATCTGAAAAGTTACCGGTAGACCCAGATATATTTTTAGGCATGTTTACTGCAGACCACCTAGGATGGCCAGGATGTGCCAAATACCTAATTAGCTTCAGATTGGACACAACTAACTGCCTAGTCAGGGTAGTGGGCACTAACCGTGGTGCTGCAGTGCGATGTGTGGATGAGTTCCACAGGATTTTCTGGTGATATCCAAGCCTCACTTATGGACATGTGCTGCGATGAATCACACCTCTTTGTTGAGAATTCTGACTCTGCCTTGAATGCTTTAAACATAGTAGAGCAACTGTGCCCTCTCAGGCGTTTTTTATCAGCAAGGCAATACCACCAACAATTTTACCCTTTTCGAGGTATCGCTAGGGGTTTGCATTTAAGTAGCGCCAAGATCAGCAACAGCACATACCCCAGCCTATTAGTGGCTGCAGCAGGGGATCAGCCCCCAGGCCCGACATCCCACAAAGCTGCTTTAGTTTGGTCGTGTGGCCCACAGACACAGAGGAGGAGGCAGGATCACTTGTTTTCTCCCTCAGTGCCCAGCAGGAACATCTGACAAGTGAGTCTTGGAGATAATTCAGCAAGGCTATGCCCTGTCATTCCTTTCCATCCCTCTGTCTATTTCACCTACAGCAGAGCAGGTCTCTCAGGACTATTTGTCCATTTTACTGCATGGAGTCCATGCTCTTTTGGCTAAAGGAGCCAATTGATAGGGCCCTCGGAAATAGGGACTGGGTGCTACTCATTATTTCCTGGCGTTGATGGTTGACTGACGCATTCATCCCATTTTAGATCTCCAGCCTCTTAATTTCTTCTTGGAAAAAGGACAAATTCAAGATGCTTACATTGATCCCGGTTCTATCTGCCCTGGAAAGTCAGAAGACTGGGTGGTGGAGCTGAAGGTGTGGGATGCCTTTTTATACTACCCGTCCTGCAGTCCCATAGGCACTGCATCCAAGTTAAGGCAGGCCAGGAACGCTTTCAGTACTCATTGGTCTTCATTGACTTCACCAGCGCCTCTTGGGTTTTCACAAAAGTGATATTGGTCATAGACTAATATCTTTACTATTCCTTTTACTATTACCAGTCTTCCCATACCTCGATGACTGGCTTCTATAGGTGAGCTCACCACAGTCAGTTGTAGACCACCTTAAGATAACTGCAAACCTCCTGAAATCTTTGAGGTTTACAATCAACGTACCAAAGTCGTACCTGGCTCTTCCACAGAGGCACACCTTCATCAGATCCATCCTAGACACGGTGCGTTTTCGAGCCTTACATTCAGACCAACACATCCAGGACTTTTGGGCTATAATCCTCATGTTTCAGCTTCTGTCCTGGGTCTCAGTAAGGAGATCTTGGCCTCCTGCATTTTGCTCACCATTTATACCAGATGGCACATGCAAACCCTGCATTGGAATCTGAAATCGCAGAGGGCTCACTACCAAAGGAGTCTGTCAGATTCCATCAAAGTGTCAGAGGAGGCTGCAAAAGACCTGCAGGGTTGACGCTTTCACCCCAATTGGAACAGTGGTGGACCCCTCTCTTTGCCCTACCCCATGTTAACAGATGCAATTCTGCTGCGGTTGGAAGGACATCTGGGAGAGGTGGAGATCAGAGCCCTCTGGTCTCCTGTGGAGCCTCTCCTACACGTTAATTTACTGGAGTTGTAGGCAATTCACTTGACATTGAAAGGCTTCCTACCTTTCATCAAGGAATGGCTGGTGTAGGTTCTCGCAAACTACACCTCCGCCATTTGGTAATGAAACACCCCATCTATACCTCGTATGACCACAATAATGAAAAGGATGCTAGAACATTTTCAACGAGGGTCACCTAATGATAGGGTTATCATTAAGCCTGGGATGAACCACTCTATGCTCCTAGTGGCCATCATTACATCATGGATCACCCCAAGATGCTGGTACCGGGTATTCCCACCTTCAGACTTGCCTCTAACATCAATGTATACTATGCACCGTGTCTCCCTCCCCTGCAGTTACCTGATGCATCTACTACGAGTTGCTTCTCCTTCACATGGAAATGAAGTTGTGCAACCACCAGCCTTAGCATGCTCTCTGTGAGCCTCCCATGCAGAGCCAAATGGCATGGCCCTAGGACTTTCCTTATGTGACCTGAAAGTGCTGGCCCTGAACAGTTACCTCACTGCTACTTCTGCTTCAGATTAGACCTGACCTGCCTTTTTACTTAGCCCTGATTACGTACAGTAACAGCTGCTAAAGCACAAATCATAATTACCTAAAATGTTGCATGCTCCACACATGTCGCAGGTTTCCCATAGGTAAATTTCAGTAACACTAACATACTTAAATTGAGAGGCGGAAACATTGCCTGGTGAGTAACAGGACACTTAATGCCTCATTTTTGGGCAATATTGAAACATTTCCTAGCTATTGTAAAGGAAAGTTTCAATTCTATTAAGGACGCAAAGGCGAGGATTAGGCGTTTTCTTTCTCCACTTTTATTTGTCCAGCAGCCATTAGTAGTTCATAACCATAACAAAACTACATTTCCCATGAGACTTCAGGAAATGGAAAGAGAAAACTTCAACAATAATGTCCAATCATAAAGCAGATCTTCCAACGACTTCCCCCGAGGGCCCTCTATCGTCCCCTTTCTTCCTGCGACCACATCCAGCAAATTGCCCTATTATTCCTGTCTATCTGAAAGGGACACATTAATGATAGATTCCTTACCTTAGAATATCCACAGGCGTCAGACTGGATCCGGAAAGTTTTGTTTAGCAGTACCACTGCGCGTCAGTAGGTGGCGTCCTGCGGCTCCGCGTCTGTCACTGGAGTCGTAAGTGCCGAGATGACGAAACGGAGACTACTTAGGCGCCACCCATGCGTGCTGACGTCAGTTCTTTAATTTTCCGCACCAGAAAGCGCAGATCCGGATAGAGCACGTACCTTAGTCACTTTTTGACTGCTTTTTTGAGGCTTTTGTCTCACCCCATTGTTTCTCCTTGTGCGCTTAGGGATGCCTGGATTTAAGTCCTGCGGGGCCTGCCTGGGGACTGATCACAACTCACGGGACTGTTGTGCCATGGCCCCGAAGGCTTTGAGGGAACGGCGCCGGAAGTTGCTGGAGGTCCGGCATTCACCATACCGCTGCTCCGAGTCTCGAAGCTGTTCCCGGGACTGCTCGCGGGACTGAAGTTGTCGCTCCTTGGGCTCCAAGTCTTAGCCCTCAGATTCTGGTAGCGATGCCATTAAAAGAAGTCGAAGAAGCGTGTTCGCTCTCAGAACTCCCCCCACCGCTCCTTTGGTGTGGACGGGGGGGACAGGGGTTCTGCCCCTGCGGATCCTCTGGAGCCTGGGAGTCCCGCGGCCTACCCGCCTTACCCGGTTCAGTCGGCGACTCCCGAACAGGTACAATAGTTTCTTTCTGCCATGGACCACCTTTTTAGGCCTCGGGCTCCCGCCGGCTAGCCTTCGGGCCCCACGGTCTTGTGTCCAGATCCTGTTGGCCCGTCGACACTGCCGGTGGATCCAGCTTCGGCGCCACAGGATCCTGCGTTGTTGGGTCCGGCCCCTTTGCCACGAGGTCCAGCTCTGCCACTCCGGCTCTGCCTTCGTATCCGCAGTGGGTGCCGTTCATTCCACCCTTGCCCCGGTTCCAGGACCATTTTGTTCCTAATTGGGACCCGAATTGGGAGGCGGTGCCGGTCGCGCAGCCGGCGGGCGCCGTTCTTGGCACCGTTTGTCCCTTCTCCAGCTCAGGTTTTGCCAGCGCAACCGGCCCCTCCTGCACTGGAGGCGGAGGAGGACTGGGAGGGGTCCGAGGACCCTCTTGCCCAGCAGTGTGACTCCGAGCAGGATTGGGTGGACGACCTGGAGGATGCAGGCGACCTAGATATCTGAAAGAAACAGGTTAGTATTAGATTCCTTACCTTAGAATATCCCCAGGCGTCCGACTGGATCCGGAAAATTTTGAGTAGCAGTACCCCTGCGCGTTGGTGGGCGTCGTCAGCGGCTCCACGTCCGTCGTCGGCGTTTTTGGCGCCGGGATGACGTCGTCGGAGTACTTAGATGCCACCCTCGCGCGCTGACGTCAGTTCTTCTTTTTCCGCGAGAAAGTAAACTTTTTGATCTGTTTTTCCAGTCGAACGACTCAGACTGTGCCGGTAGGGTTGCCCGGGTTCAAACCCTGCGTTGACTGCTGCAGACTGATGTCGGTTACCGACCCCCATCGCCGGTGTCTTCATTGCCTGGGGCCCAACCACGATGACAAGTCGTGCCCAGACTGCCGGGCCTTGACGTCGAAGGCTAGGCGGGAGCGGTCCCGCAAGTGCCTCGAGCTCCGGCAGTCGACCCCGCGCCGGTCGAGGTCCCATTCCGGAAGGTGGTCGTGGGACCGGTCGGGGGGCCCGAGTCATCATAGCTCCGAGAGTCGACACCATTCCTCGGGCTCAAAGTCCTCAGGTGGCACAAGAAGTCAAAGAGGCGACATCTCTCTTCTGACTCCCCTGATGCTCGCGCGACGCGGCCAGGGGTTCGGATGACACCATCCACGTGGCTCTGCCGGAGCCGCAGGCGTCGCGGCCTGCTCCATGCCCGCCGGTCCCTGGGTAGAACGTGATGCCGGAGTAGATCGAGGTCTTCCTCTTGGCCCTGAGGTCGCTCGCTCCTCCGTCGGGTTCCGCAGCACCTTTGGACCCGGCTGTCCCGACTGGGTCCCCCAGCGGGCCGGGTGCTAAGGCCCCGGCTCCATCGGGTGCTTTGGCCCCGGCGCCGTCGGCGACTTCGGTCCCAGCGTGCAGGGCCATGCCGGATCCGGTTCCAGATCCGGGTCGTCGCCAGTCGACCTTACGACCTCACCAGCGCCGGCCCCCAGGGTGTCTCCCCCGACGCCGTCCCAGGACGATGTTGTCCCCGATCCTACCCTCGATTCGTGTCCGGCGCCGTATTAGACGCCGCTTGGAGATTTTTACTTCTATGACCCGGCCCCATCCTTTGACCCTGAGTATCAGGAGTTGGTGATGAGGAGGACCCTCTGGCCTTATCAGGACTGGGCAGGTGAGCTTGGGGATGCCAGTGATCTGGACACTTCGCCAGACACTGGTTTTGTCCAAACAAGCCCCCCACCCCTACCGTGGCTACACGGAGGACGGGGCTGCCTAAAGTGTGGTGTTGACGCGGGCGGTCAAGGCCTTATCCCTTGAACTCCCCGTCGCGGCCGTGAGGACTAACATCCTCACTGAGGTCCTTAAACCGCAGGCAAGCTCCTCTGAGCCTCTGACGTTCTTCTGGGCACCTGGTCCAGGCCCGCTACAGGTCCGCCTGTAAATAGGAACGTGGCCTGACGCCACCGCCCGGCTCCGGGCGACCCTTGCTTCCTGTCCACCCACCCCACCCACACGAGCCTGGTCATCAAGGCCTCTAACTCCCAGACCGCATTCCCGACGGCTGCCCCCGATAGGGAATCCAAGAGGTACGAACAATATGGCAAGAAGATGTTCTCCTCACTGAGTTTGGAGTTGCGGTCAGTTAACACCGTGTGCCTCTTGGGCTGTTATACCCACTCTCTGTGGGACACGGTCGTGGCCGTGCTGCTACAATGTCCGGAGGAGGCCCGGACTAATCTCGCCCAAGCCATCCGGTGTGGACTGGATACAACGGACTCGCTAGGTAGAGCGATGGCAACGACGGTGGCGATTCGTCGCCACGCCTGGCTGAGGTCAGCCAACTTTTCGGCTGATGTCCAGAACACCCTTATGGACATGCCATTTGATGGCCGTCGCCTCTTTGGCGACAAGGCAGACAGTGCGCTTGAGCGCTTTAAGGACTCCAGGGCTACAGCCAAGTCCTTGGACCTGTCGGCCCGTGCCAGCAACCTGCTGCCTTTCGCTCCGTTCGTGGCCAAGGAAGGGGCACCCCCACACGTCCTGCCAGCCACGGACCGTAGACTAACATCCAGCGCGGTGGCGGACGTGGCAACCGCCTGGCGGTGCCCGGGGACAACGGCAAGGCCAGTCCACATCCACCCCCGCAGCATCCGCCTCAAAGCCTTCCTAGTCCGAGCTTTCAGGCCCACATGACGCCATTGTGGGGCAGGGTTCGCCATCACCTCCTTCACTGGCGCAACATACCTTCGGACATGTGGGTGCTGCAAATCGTCCGAAGGGGCTACTTCCTCCCCTTCGAGGCGACCCATCCAGCCATGCCACCGCAGTACCACCGTGTGTCGTGGGATCACTTGAATCTTCTGCGAGAGGAAGTTCCGGCCCTCTTGGCCAAGGGGGCCATTGAGCGCTTTCCTGGGCCAGAAGTAGGGTGTGGTTGTTACTCCCACTACTTTGTTTCCCAAGAAGGGCAAAGGAGGCCTACTCTCTATCTTGGACCTGCGGAACGTCAATGGCTTCCTCTGGAAGGAGAAGTTCAAGATGCTGACTTTGGCTCAGGTCTTAGCTGCCCTGGACCCGGGAGACTGGATGGTGGCGTTGGACTTGCAGGAAGCTTATTTTCACATCCCTGTCCTGCCGGCCCACCGGCGTTACCTGCGGTTCACGGTAGGCCACGAGCAGTTTGTTTACCGTGCTCCCCTTCGGCCTTACCAGCGCCCCACGGGTGTTCACGAAAGTGATGGCGGTGGTCGCAGCTCATCTGCGCAGGTTAGGGGTGTCAGTCTTCCCCTACCTCGTGGCGGATGCAGGCTCTGCAGTGGGACCTGAAGTTTCAGTGGGCCCAGCATCAGGGCAACTTGTCCGACCATGTCTTGATCTCGGAGGGCACTGCAAGATAGTTGCAGTGGTGGCTCATGGACCGCGATTGGGCCAGCGGCAGATCCCTCTCCCCACCCCAACTGGAGCACGTAGTTGTGACGGACTTGTCCCTCCAGGGCTGGGGGGCCTCATGGGAGAGGCGGAGATCAGAGGCCTCTGGTCTCTGGCGGAGTCCCGGCTCCAGATCAACCTTCTGGAGCTGTGGGCGATCCGGCTTGCACTGAAGCATTCCTCCCCTCTGTCCGGGGGAGTGTAGTGCAGGTGTTCACGGACAACACCACTGCCATGTGGTACTGCTACAAACAGAGCGGGGTGGGGTCGTAGACCCTATGCCAGGAGGCTCTGCGCCTCAGGCAGTGGCTGGAATATCAGGGCGTGGCCCTCGTGGTTCAACACCTGGCAGGTTCCCTGAACGCCAGGGCAGACAAACTCAGCCGTCGGTGCATGATGGATCATGAATGCCGTCTGAACTTGGACGTGGCGCAAGGCCTCTTTCAGCAGTGGGGAGAGCCTTGGTTAGATCTATTCGCCACAGAAGAGAACGCACAAGGTCACCAGTTCTGCGCGTTGGAATTTCCAAGGCGGCACTCGCTCAGAGACGCTTTTCGTCGCGAGTGGGCTGCGGTCTGTTGTACGCCTTTCCGCCAATACCACTTCTGCCCAGAGTGCTGAAGAAGATCAGACTCGACCGGGCCCAAGTTATCCTTGTGGCTCCGGACTGGGCACGAAGATACTGGTATCCCGAGCTACTCCGCATGTCTGTCGATCTCCCGATTCGTCTGCCTCTTCAGGAGGACCTTCAGTCGCAGCAGCAGGGGACGGTCCTCCACTCGAACCTGTCCAGTCTCCACTTATGTGCGTGGAGATTGAGCGGCGACAGGTGAGGCCATTTGACTTGCCTCCTGAAGTATGTAATGTGATTTTGGCAGCCAGGCGTCCCTCCACAAAATTGGTATATGCCTTCAGGTGGAACAAATTTGTGGCATGGTGCACACCAAAGCCTGTGGATTCCCTTTCTGCCCCTCTTTCTGAGGTTCTCCTCTTTCTTCTTTCTCTTGCCCAGCAGGGCTCTGCTCTGGGCACGGTCAAGGGCTTTCTCTCTGCTATTTCCGCCTTCTTAAGGCTCCCTGATCAGCCCTCTTTGTTCAAGTTCCCAGTTGTAAATAGGTTTTTGAAGGGCATCGCTCATATGTTTCCTCCTGTTCTTTCGTGATACCTCAGTGGGACTTGAACCTTGTTCTGACTTATCTGATGTGTGCTCCTTTTGAGCCACTTCATAACTGTCCTCTTCATCTCCTTACTCTCAAGACTGCATTCCTGGTTGCCATCACCTCTGGCAGGAGGGTGAGTGGTCTCCAGGCTCCTCCCTCTAAACCTCCTTTCCTTTCTGTCCATCCGGACAAAGTTGTGTTGGGGATGCGACCCTCTTTCCTTCCCAAGGTAGTCACAGCCTTCCACGTCGGGCAGTCCATCACCTTGCCCTCCTTCTTTCCGCCTCCGCATCCCTCGAAAGAGGAAGAGAGGCTCCACCGTCTGGACCCAAAATGTGCGCTCTCATTCTATTTGGATCGCACTTGCCATTTCCGGGTGGATGACCAACTCTTTGTTGGTTACGTCGGCGCTAAGACAGGTCGGGCGGTGCACAAGCGGACCATCTTTCGGTGGGTCTTGTTGTGCATTAAGGTATGCTACTCTTTGGCTAAGAAGGAGCCTCCTGTTGGGCTGAGGGCCCATTCCACTCGGGCCACGGCGGCTACTACTGCCCTGGGTCGGGGAGTCCCCTTGCAGGACATCTGTCAGGCAGCTACGTGGGCCTCGCTGCACACGTTTGCAAGACACTACTGCCTGGACAGCCAAGTCCGGAGAGATGGCTTCTTTGGCCGTTCCGTTCTCCAGGACTTTCTGGTGTGATCATTGGTTTGCAGACCCACCACCAGGGTTGGTATTGCTGGGGTATCTATTCTAAGGTAAGGAATCTAATACTAACCTGTTTCTTTCAGATGCACAAGTTACTTACCTTCGGTAAGAATAGATCTGTAAGAAACAGTAGTTAGTATTAGATTCCTTACCGCCCCACCCATCCTCCCCATTCTGCGAACCGATATCTAGGGTTAAGGTCATCCCCTTTCATGGCCCTAGTTTCATGGCACCAGTGTTAGTTTTTATTATGGCTCTGTGTTTCTGGCGCGGAAGAGCTATGTATAAGAACTGACGTCAGCGCAGGAGAGAGGTGTCTAAGTACTCCGACATCATCCCGGCACCGATGACGGACGCGGAGCCGCAGACGACTCCTACCGACGGGCAGGTGTACTGCTACGCAAAATTTTCCGAATCCAGTCTGACGCCTGGGGATATTCTAAGGTAAGGAATCTAATAATACTACTGTTTCTTACAGATATATCGTTACCGAAGGTATGTAACTTGTGCGTCTCTTCTGACCCGGGGTTTTCCTCTCCCCGCCTACGATGGAGGAAGGGGCTTCCTACACGATGGTGCCTGTCAAGCTGCGGAGGCCCTTGACCTCCCCACAGTGACCCTCAAAACTAACCTCCTCACTGAGGTGCTCCAGACAACATCAAACTCGTCAGAGCCGTTGCTTCCCTTCAATGACGCCCTTACCGAAGTCCTCTTGGGCACTTGGTAGCGGCCGGCCACGGCAGCCCCTGTGGATAAGAATGTCGCAAGACGCCACCGCCCGGTGACCCCACCTTTCTGACCACTCATCCCATGCCTGAGAGTCTGTTCATCGAAGGTAAGGATGTGACTAAGTTCGCCATTCGGTTTGGTTTGGACACCGTCGACTCTTTGGGCAGGGCGATTTCTACAACTGTGGCGTTGCGATGCCACGCCTGGTTGCGTTCGATTGGGTTCTCACCGGATGTCCAACGCTCGCTCATGGACATTCCCTTTGATGGCACCCGCCTGTTTGGCGATAAGGCCGACAGTGCACTGGAGCACTTTAAGGACTCGCAGGCCACGGCCAAGTCCTTGGTCTTTCTGCAAAGAACCCAGCCACTCCTGGTTTTCGTTCTTTCGTGGCCAGGGGACAGGCACCCAGGCACGTTCCTTCAACAAGCATGTGCAGAACCAGCCTCAGCGCGGCCGTGGTCACGGCTTTCGCAGGGGCGGGTCTGGGAATCAGCGTGCGGGTCAGTCCACCTCTACCCCCGCTGCTTCTACCTCCAAACCTTCCTAATCCGAGCTTCGTGGAGCACCCCACGCCGGTGGGTGGCAGGACCTGCCACCACCTACCCCACTGGCGCGACGTTATGTCGAACAAGTGGGTGCTGCAGATCATCCGCAGGGGTTATTCCCTTTCCTTTCAGTCCTACCCGTGGCAATGCCACCTCGGTGCCACCGCATGTCAGGGGATCATTAGGTTCTGCTCCAACAGGAAGTCACGGCACTCTTGGCCAAGGGGGCCAGTGAGTGCGTTCCTTGAGCAGGAAAGAGGGAGTGGTTGTTGTTCCCACTACTTCCTGGTCCCCAAGAAGGACATGGATTGCCTGGGCCCCATTTTGGACGTCCGGCACGGCAATCGGTTCCTCCGGAAGGAGAAATTCAGAATGCTGACTCTGGCTCAGGTCCTGGCTGCTCTCAACCCTGGAGACTGGATGGTAGCATTGGACTTGCAGGACGCATATATTCACATCCCCGTCCTGCCGGCCCACCGCCATTACCTGCGGTTCACGGTAGGCCAGGAGCATTTTCAGTTTGCTGTGCTCCCCTTCAGCCTTACCAGTGCCCCTGGGGTGTTCACGAAAGTGATAGCGGTGGTCGCAGCTTATCTGCTCAGGCCAGGGGTGACTGTCTTCCCCTACCTCGACAACTGGTTGTTGAAAGCGGGCTCGCCCCAGGCAGTTATCATCCACCTTCAGACTACGGCTGACCTCCTGCATTTGCTGGGGTTTCTCTATCAATGTGCCGAAGTCGCACCTGAGTTCCTCTCAGAAGCTCCCCTTTATCGAAGCAGTTCTAGATTTGACGCGGTTTCCGATTTATCCTCCCAAGCAGCTAGTCTGGGATATTCAGGCTATGATTCCAATCTTTCAGCCTCTATCCCGGGTTTCAGTCAGGATGACCCTCAGGCTCCTGGGCCTGATGGCCTCCTGCATCCTGCTAGTGCAACATGCTAGGTGGCATATGCGGGCTCTGCAGTGGGACTTGAAGTTCTAGTGGGCGAAGCATCGGGGCAACCTGTCCGATCATGTCCAGATCTCAGGGGGCACTGCATGACAGTTGCAGTGGTGGCTCGCGAATCGCGATTGGGTCAATGGCGGATCCCTCTCCCTTCCCCCAACCGGAGCACACAGTGGTGATGGATGCGTCCCTTCTGGGATGGGGAGGCCACTTGAGAGAGGCGGAGATCAGAGGCCTCTGGTCTCCGGCGGAGTCCCGGCTCCATATCAACCTTTTGAAGCTTCGGGCGATCCGGCTTGCACTGAAGGCATTATTTCCCTCTGTCCGGAAGTGTGGCGCAGGTGTTCACGGACAACACCACCACCATGTGGTAATGCAACTAACAGGGCGGGGTGGGGTCCTGGACCCTATGTCCGGAGGCTCTGCACCTCTGGACATGGCTGGAACATCAAGGCATTACCTTGGTGTTCCAGCACCTGGCAGGTTCTCTGAACACCAGGGTGGACAAATTCAGTCGCCGGTGCTTGATGGATCACGAATGGCTTCTGAACTCTGACGGCGCAAGGTCTCTTTCAGCAGTGGGGTGAGCCTTGGTTAGATCTATTCGCCACCGAAGAGAAAGTGCAATGTCATCAGTTCTGCTCGTTGGAATTTCCAAGGCAGCACTCGCTCGGCGACGCTTTTCGTCACAAGTGGAGTTGCGTTCTGTTGTACGCCTTTCCACCTATACCACTTCTGCCCAGAGTGCTGAAGAAGATTCAGCGCGACCGGGCCAAAGTCATCCTTGTGGCTCTGGATTGGGCGAGAAGTTACTGGTATCCCGAGCTTCTCAGCATGGCGATCGATCCCCCGATCCGACTGCCTCTTCTGGAGGATCTTCTGTCGCAGCAACAGGGGACGGTCCTCCACCCGCACCTGACCAGCCTCCACCTCCATGCGTGGGGATTGAGCAGCGACAGTTGACAACTTTCGATCTTTCTTCAGAAGTCTGTGATGTCATTCTGGCAGCCAGGCGTTCCTCCACAAAAACGGTATACGCCTGCAGGTGGAACAAGTTTGTGTTATGGTGCACAGCAAAGGCTGTAGATCCCCTTTCTGCCCCTCTTTCAGAGGTTCTTTTGTTCCTTCTTTCTTTGGCCCAGCAGGGCTCTGCTCTGGGCACTATCAAAGGCTATCCCTCTGCCATTTCCGCCTATCTACGCTTCCTGATCAGCCTTCTCTTTTAAGTCCCCAGTTGTTAACCGTTTTCTGACGGCATTATACACACGTTCCCTCCCGTGCCGTTCATCATGCCTCAATGGGACTTAAACTTTGTCTTGAAGTTTCTGATGTGCGCTCCCTTCGAGCCCCTTCATAAACTGTCCCTTGCGTCTTCTTACCTTAAAGACTGCTTTCCTGGTTGCTATCGCCTCTGCCAGAAGAGTGAGTGAGCTCCAGACCCTTTCTTCAAAACCTCCTTTCCTTTCTGTTCATCTGGACAAGCTGGTTCTGTGGATCCATCCTTCTTTTTTGCCATGGGTTGTCATGCCCTTCCACATCGGGCAGACCATCACTTTGCTCCACCATCTGGACCAAAACGTGCCCTCTCCTTCTACCTAAGCCGAACACATCAGTTTTGGGTGTATGACCAGCTCTTTGTTGGCTACCAAAAAGGTTGGACCGTGCACAAACAGACCATCTCTCGGTGGGTCATTCTCTGCATTAAGGCCTGTTACTCGTTGGCTAAGAAGGAGCCTCCTGTTGGGCTGCGTGCCCATTCCACCAGGGCAACAGCAGCCAGTACTGCCTTGGGACGCAGCGTTCCTTTGCAGGACATTTGTCATGCAGCTACGTGGGCCTCGCTGCTCACGTTTACCATGCATTACTGCCTTGACATTCAAGTCCGGAGGGACGACTTCTTTGGCCAATCTGTTCTCCGTGACTTTCTGATGTGATTCAGTTCGCATACCGTCCACCAGGGTTGGTATGGCTGGGGTATCTAGCCTAAGGTAAGGAATCTATCACTAACGTGTCTCTTTCAGATGCACAAGTTACTACGTGTGTAACAATATATCTGTAAGAGACATTAGTTAGTGATAGATTCCTTACCGCCCCACCCATCCTCCCCGATCTGCGAACCGATTCCTAGGGTTAAGGTCATCCTTCAGGGCCCTAGTTTTATGCACCAATGGTCACTATCTTGCATGGCTCTGTGTTCGTGGCGCAGAAAGTCGTGTACAGAACTGACAGCGCTCATAAGTGGCGCTTAAGTAGGCTCCGTGACGCAGGTGAAGGACGCAGAGCCGCAGGACGCCACCTACTGACGTGCAGGGGTACTGCTAAGCAAAACTTTACGGATCCAGTCTGAAGCCTGGGGATATTCTAAGGGAAGGAATCTATCACTAACTAATGTCTCTTACAGATCTATCGTTACACAAGTTGTAACTTGTGTATTAGTGTCTGTTCCTAAGAGATAAAAGGGTTGTTGTAACTCTAGATAGAGCACTGAATAGCAAGCTTTATTCAACAGGAGCAACATTTTCTTTGGTAGGACATCAAACCAGTATCATAACAGGCACTTATTTAAAAAGTTACTTACATCGCAAATGTGGATGTTTTGCGTGAATTGCAGATCTGTGTGGGCTAATACTCGCCTTCTCGTCCTTAATAGAATTGAAACTTTCCTTTATGATAGCTAGGAAATTTTTCATTCTAGGTCCGGACCGGAGGCGAGATTAGGCTAGTCTAAAGCTTGTCCACCATAAAATATTCCAGATTCATCACCGGCTTGAAGCAGAATCTTTTGAAGGTGGAGTCTGAGGACCAATCTGCGGCATTCAGGATGTCCTCCAGCCACTCCACAGAGAAAATGCCTTTGAGGACATCACCCCCCGAACTGTGTGGGCACCAAATCTTGAGATATTGATCCCTGCTTCTTGCATAATCCAGCGGATCCACCTTTCAATCGTTTGGGAAGAAACAGCCCTGTGTGGCTTAGTGAGTGCAATAAAAAATTGTCTGACGCCCTGCGGACATATGTCTGCTGTCACTGTAAGCGCTGTGACCAAACATAGCTTCGGAACATCTGGTTAAGCTGAGTAAGACACAGATTTCGAATTACACTTCGTTCTCCTGGATATATGTAACATAACTCCTTCAGGAGTAAACACTCTACCTGTCAGGTCTAGAGCTCTCGCGTCCACAACCCTGTGACAAGAAATCAAACATAAGAGAGTTGCCAACTTCCCTGACATCTGTTTACGAGATAGATGTTTATTAGCCGACTGGATTGAAACAAATTCAAAACTTTCTTAACATTCCTTAGGAAGAGTATCAAGGTTCTGGGGGTACAGACAACCAGATACCTCTTAAGAGTTTGCATACCAGCAAATGTTCCCCTACTGGATGGCCGTCCACTGGAGTATGCCCGGCTGAGTTGGCCTATCTGAATGTATTAATCAACCTATACGCCAATCCCACTGTTCACAAAGAGGCCAAAAAATGTAGGATGTGGACAACATCGGTCCCCATCAAATCCACCTGTTCTCAAAGACACCAGCTCCCCCAGCGAGACAAGGCCAACTTATTGGTGCTTTTTGTCCAAGACTTTGCGAGCAGGTAGGCAGCATTTGCTGAAAAGCCTGGCACTTTCCAGAGTTCCCTGTAACTTGCCACACCAATAGATGAAGTGCGCCCATGAGAAGCAGGTGATAGGTGTGAGAAGTTGGCCTGGCATATGCTGTCCACTAGTTCTAGTGGACTCCTTGCACCAGTCCAAACAACTCTTATTGATGAATAGGTTTAAGACAACCTTTATTAAAAGCTATCCTAGTGGTAGCTATGGAGAGCAACATTCAGGCTACGTCTTGAAGGAGTGTAAAGCAGCTTGGTTAACCAGATTGACCAAATGAAAGGAAAACCACACCAGGTATATAAAGAATATATGTATTTATTACTAAACACTGTCTACTAACCTCTTTATGAGATTAGAGAGCAAGAGACAATATCAACACACTAGAACGTAAGTAAATAGCACAATATGCAATTGGCCCCAGGGGGAGACCAAATTATGTATTAAGAAAGTGGTATAAGAACCACGACTTGACCAGACACAGTGCCTACAGCACGTATAATTACTGAGTCTCCAAGGAGCCACCCAAGGTAGAGTCACAGGGGACCCACGGGGGACGCGTGCAGTGTGAAAACACAGCTGCAAGCTCCATACAATCCTATGGGAAAGTCGCAGTTGGAGTTTTAAGGAATAAGGACACTTCGAAGAGTACTTGGAGCACACCCTTTTAGACTTAGAAGGTTCTAAAGCCAGGACCCATTTGAGCACCGGAGTACTCATGTTACCTCACCCAGGCAAGCCGGGTGCAAAGGTGCCAAATGGTATGTGGAATCATCGCTGTTTTCAATGGCGAGTTGCTGCAAAGTGCTGCTGCTGTGGAAAGCAAAAGTGTCCAGTGTGATCGTAGCCTGGATAGGAGATGAGAAGAACCTGAAAGCAAAGGGGACCGAGTCTGGTTCACTTCAGGGTGACCAGGGGCACGGGTGACCAGGGGCACGGTAGACCAATGCCCACCAATGTCCGGTGTTTCAGGTGCTATGAGGTGAAGCTTTACTCCGCTGCCACGGGGACCAGGAGACGTCCACGACGACCAGAGTCCACAGGCGAGCTGTCCCACGAAGAATGTTGAGTGCTGGGTGGTCGGTGTCCGGATCGGAGACTAACCAGCCTTGGCAACAGCAACCCACGCGGTGAGAGTAAAAAGGTTTTGGGGTGGACCAGCAAGGTCCTGGTGACTCCCCAAGCGACGGAGAGTCAGAGCACGTCTGGAGCAACCAGGTAAGCCCGTTAAAAGTTAGAGTACCCTTCTCAGGGACCCACAAGTCGACGGACAAGGTTACTCGAGAGGAATCACTAAATATCAGCCCACGGGTCACTCGTGGAGTGTAAGCCAGTAATCTTTGGTGGAATCACTGCTCGGGTTCTGGACTACAAGTAGCCCAAAGCACAGCCTTGGAGATCGCCAAAAAGCATATGCTGCTGCAAATGTGCACGGTGTCCAGGGGTTTGGGTTGCATGTTCCCCACGAGGGTTTTGGATCTCAGGTTTGCTGAGAGCACGGATCGGCCTCTGTGAAGCTTGGAAAACCACCTCCTGTGTTGCAAAGTCTTCAGAGTTCTTCAGGAGCTGCGTAGTTGCAAACCAGACAGATGCATCTTTGGTGGCTGCCTTGCAGGGGAGTAACTCCTTTACTCCAAGGGAGATTCTTTGGTCATCCAACGATGTGTAGATTGTTGAAGTTATGGGATTCTGTAGCAGAGTTTTGTCCAGGTAAATCTAAAGTCCTGTAGTCAGGGTTTCCTACTTTATACCCAAGGAAGGGGTGGGACAAACTTTGGGGACCCACCTATGGGAGGGTCAGGATAGAGGGGTGGCTACACCCATATCTTTTGTCCAGTTTTGCTCCAGAGCAGGGGCTGGTAACACCTGCAACGGGTTTGTGCTGGACTATGCATAGGGACACCAAACGTGCCCCCAGTGCAGACGTCAAAGCACTCTTGGAGTGCACCCACCCAGTCCCAATACACTAAAGCCTGTCTGGGAGGTGGTTACACCTCCCTGTGACAGGAAAGCTATTGGCCAGCCTCCCCTGCCAGAGTTTCGTCCAGCAGCAGAGGACAGACGCGTGTCTTTGGTCAGCAGCATCCATTTTGTGGTGCCATGGTTCTGTTCAGCTGGTACCACATGTACCGGTGTAGTCACATTTCTCCCTCTAGGAGGGTGGAATCATACCTCCCCTGCCAGGACTGGCGGGGAGGTAGGATTCCAAGATATTTGACACCAAACACAACATGTTTCCTTGCAGCCATTTCAAAGTTCGCATTTACAGTGAGGTTATAATGCCCTCAAGAGTATATGGTATGGCTGCATCACAGAACAACCCCAGAAAAGAGTTTCCGAAGGCTGCAGAGGGGCCCGGCTCATGCATGGGCACCCTCTCACACAAAAACCAGCACCCTGCCTTCAGGATTGATAAGACCAGCGATAGGGGTGACTCATAGTTTTATATGTGCAGTGATATAAGGTAGATCTAGGGAACTTATTTCTGAGTAAGGGGCGCATACACCACCTTACACAGGCCCGCTGTAGCAGACCTGTTGTGTCATTTTGAGTGACCTCTCAGGGGTGGCACAATACATGCTGCAGTCCCTGGGAGGCCCCTGGGGTACCTATGTCCTGGGTATATAGGATAGAAATTTGCATCAGAACTGGAAACCAAGCTAGCAATCTCCAAATTGGGATAATCACCATTAGATCCGCCTGTTGCCTCCGCACTTGGGTTGACAATCTAATGATCATTGCAAAGGGAGAAAATGCATAACCCTTCTCCATGCTCCAGTCTTGGAGAAATGCATCTGCAGTTACCGCTCCCGGGTCTGGACGCCAGCTGCAATACCTCTCCACTGGACGTCTAGCCTGGAGGCAAAGAGGTCGATCGAGAAAGGCCACAATGGGATTGAAGGTCCTGGAATACCATTGGGTGTAGTTTCCACAGACTGGTGTCCTTCCAATGACGGGAGTGCCAGTATGCCTCTTGATTGGAGATGCCAGGAAGGTTCTCCACCAACAGCGAGATCTAGTTGGCTAGGCAGTATTCCCAGAGGTCGCGTGCGAGATCCGATAGGGCTTTGGACTTCGTCCCACCGAGGTGATTGACATACCGGACTGCCACCACTTTTTCCATCTAGAGTAAGACCCAGCATTGGGCCATTTCTTTGGTCCAGCATTTCACAGCAAAGGTCCCTGCTATTAATTCCAGGCAGTTTATGTGAAGGTCCCGTTCTACAGAGGACCGTTTTCCTCCGGTAGAGACAGCTCACATAGAACTCCCCAGCCTAAACCGCTGGCTTCGGACTCTTATCACCATATCGGTTTGGGAAACCAAAGATGGGCCGACCATTCCATGCTCCATATGAGAAACACGGACACTAATCCCCAGACATATAACGCCCAAGGCTCCGGATAAACCAAGCGTAGACATGGGGAGGGGGTCGTTCCCAAGGTGCATGTGCACTACAGTAGGGGAGGCCTAGTTGCTTACCACATCAGGTATCACAGGGACGGGATGGCGAGCTTGGTACAGTTGAGATGGGATGGCAGTCTATGTCCCCTATGTACACCGACCCAGGTGACTACTTGATGATGGTTTTGTTGGATTGTTTGGTTATAAATTGTATCATACTTTGCATCATCCTTTTTCTTAAATTGGACATTTAGGTACAGAAATTCATGTGGAATGCCATTTGGGGGCATGGACAAAACGATAGCATCAAGGTCAGATAGAGTGAATACTTTGTCACCCTAATGGACATAAAAGTGCACTTCTTCTGATAGCTGAGTCCAACGTAATGTATGGAGATCAAATTATTCTGTCATCTACCGGCTATACAGAACTAGTATCGGACACAGTTTATAATGTTTCAACAGTATGTATGACACTATTCATTGCACATGTTGTGGTTACTTGATCCCTGCCTCGTAAATGTTTATGGTTACTTGCATGTTTAGAAAAAATGCAAATAAAGATATTGGATCCTTTGAGAAGGAATGAGACTTGATTTTAACTTGTTGATCACAAAACCCATGGACTCTAGAAGATTCACTGCCTGTTGCATTTGAGAGAGCAGACGCTGAGTGCACTGGTTCATTATGAGTATGTAGTCTAAGTAAACTAGCAGTCTGATACGTCAGGTGTGATTGAGGCCCACCCCAGCCTTAGCAAACAAGGTCTCTTTAGAAGAGAACAAACAACTCTGGATCTTTAGACTATCCTGCAGTAGTGATGGGCTCAATGAGGACATGCCGTGGGGTGGGGGGGCGGGGGGGGGGAGGTTTAGGGGGTGTAAATAATTAGAGCCTCCTCCACCCACTTTCTGCTGCTTTTGACTCCCTCTGTTTTTTGATGATGTCACTAGCCACAGATACTACCGCCGTCACTAGCGGTGACTTTGTATCTCATGAGCACAGTTAGCCGTAACAACCAATTCTGGTTTCATGCAGTCCCAGACACCATGGCCATGTGGACCCCCTCCTTCCCACAACCATCACTGATTTTACACCTCCCATATATTATGACAATTGCAACATTCTGCATGGTTTTGTCGCATCTAGAGGTTCGACTATTCACCATCCCCGGTCCAGCAACACTGCTGTGACTGGACCAACCTGTTGACGTTTCACCATATGATCATTGTGCCCTGATGTGTTAGTTTGATTTCGGCCTACATACCGACAGGGTCGATAATTTAGGCACATTTCTCACCGTTTTCAAACATTTTGAAATATTACATGCCTTTTTGCTGTTACATACAGTCAGGGCATTTCTTCCCTTCACGTTCCAAGATGGCTGAAAAGTTTTGACCAGTCGCCTACAGCTGTGACAGCCTCCAAAGATGGCCGCCGAATGTTCCACTAGTTCTGGAACACATTAGCGTGGACCCATGCAGACGTGACCCATCCTCTTCCGGGTCGATTTCCCCACCGGTTGGGAGCGGGTTACTAAAGCCTACTGGCTTCACTCACCTCGCTTCCTCCCAACGAGGCAGAGCGAGGGGTAGGTTCCTGGCACCTATTTCCAGGAAAAGTAAGTGAATGAATCCCTCCCCCCCTACTGCACCAGAGATCATTGTCACTTTGGCAGCATGCTCCCTGTGGGCAGCTTATCATTATCGCTTGTATCCATCGTGTTTTTTATCTTCCCCTTTTCCTCCTCAAACCAGCATGTTGTTAACTTTTGTAACGATCGTTGCTCTGCCTAATAATTGATGAGGCCTGACTTGAACCCAAATTGGGTGAGTTCTATCGCGCCATTTCCTACGGTCATTGGTTAACACCAATGACACTAGTATGTTTTGTGTATGTCACGTGTGCCACGATTATGCTTGTTCTGTCTGTCTGGCCATACATCTTTTGTGTTGCACTAACCACTTGTGCATGTGTTTGTGGCATGTTTTTAATTTTGTTTTGGAGGCAAAATTACTGTATGTGCATGCCTTATTCATGTATCGTCGTTTCTTTCTCTGTTTTGGAACTCATTAGGTTGGTCCTATGACTTGAGTAATTAAGGTACCTCATTGACAGGTCAACTGAGTGATTGGTTCATTTTCCATAACCAACCACCCGTGTAGATAGTGCATCACAATAGGTCCTGAAGAATTGCTGAGTGATTTTTACACGTAAGGTGAGAAACATGTTGACCACAACTACGCACTCATAGACACCTCTGACCATTACAATTGCCGATGACTTCCCTATTGGTTTTAATTGAGACGAGTGGACTTGCAGATTAAAGTTAATTTTGGAGCACCACCTCGACTCATTTTATTTCTCTTCACATCACCACCACACTGCCCCTCTTACGCACTTCATCTTTATGGCTTGGGAAAAAGATCTCCGACAAAGAGCCCCTCATAGGGTGCCTGTCTGGCATTGCAGCGCTGGGCAGACTAGGAGAAAGCCCTATGATGAAGCATGACACCCAAATGTGTGTGTGAGGGTCCCACTTCCCAAATTGGGAGAAACCCACACTTCACACCTGAGTATGTTATGTTATGTTATAAAAACTTGTTACTGGCAAGTATCCTGGCGCGGAGAGTGAGGTAACACAGATAGCGGGGAGGAGCTGACAGTTATAGAATCAAATTAAACAGATGAGTTTTCAGCCCTTTCTTAAAGGCGGCGATGGTCGGGGCAGCCCTAAGATGCAAAGGAAGAGCATTCCAGGCCCTGGCGGCCCTGACTGAAATAGACTGGCCTCCTAGTCTGGAATACTTAAATCTGGGCATAATCATTTGCCACTGATTAGCCGAGCGGAGGCAGCGATTCGGAACATACAGAGCAAACCTTTTCCTCAGGTATACAGGTCCGAGCTGATGAATCGCTCGGAAAGAGAGAACCAGTGTTTTAAACATAATCCGGTGGGCTACCGGAAGCCAATGAAAGCTGCGTAAGTGGGGGCGAACGCTAGACCTCCTGGGCAGCTTGAACAGAAGTTGTGCAGCCACATTTTGAATAACCTGAAGCCGTTGGATCAAATAAGCAGGTAAGCCGCTGAACAAAGCATTCACGTAATCAAGCCTAGAAATGATTAGAGCACGTGACAGTCTCTTTGACGTCTCTCGGGAGAAGTGGAAAAACCTGCGGTAAGGCTTTGAGAGTAGCAAAGCACACGCCCGTAAGTTTTTTCAAATGGTCCTCAAACTAAAGATCATTCCCAAACCGTTCTTAGCAGAGCCGCCCATGGAATTGGGACAAGGCAGATCTGGTGGCCATAGGAGGTCTCTAAAATTATCGGGAAAGGAACCATAGAAAAGGACCTCGGACTTCTCTTCATTACACTTGAGCTGGGCAAGTGCTAACCAGCGAAAGACAGATGATAGGCAGACCTGAACCACCGACGTATACAACTTGTCCTTTGGCCAGGTGAACAGAAGTTGGGTATCATCGGCGTAGGTCATTATTTTAGCCCCCAACTGTTCTGCCAAATGAATCAAAGGGGTCACATAAATATTAAAAAGCAGGGGGCTCAAAGTAGACCCCTGTGGAACTCCTGTAGTAAGTTTCTTGGGCAAGGAGGCGTGTGGTGACATCCACACCTGTTGCGTCCTATTATCCAAGAATGATGTCAACCAGTCAAGTGCTAATCCAGAGATGCCAACGGCTGCCAGTCTGGTAAGAAGTAAGGCGTGGGGCACCGTATCGAAGGCGGCATAGAGATCTAGTAAAATCAGAACCGCTCTGCCACCTCCATCTAGGCACTCCCGAATCGCCTCAGACATCTCAACCAGCGCCGTTTCAGTGCTGTAGGCAGCCCGGAACCCTGATTGAGCCGGGTGCAGAGCCTGAGATGACTCAATTAAACTATCTAACTGTCTAAACGCGATCTTCTCGCAGACTTTAGCCAAGGCTGGCAGCAATGAAATAGGCCGGTAGCTGGAAGGAGCAGCCGGGTCCGACCCGGCCTTTTTTAAAAGCGGCAGAAGTTTGGCTTGCTTCCAGCATGACGGGACAGTTGCAGAGGAGAAGGAAAGATTAACAATCTGGGTAGCCTCTTTATACACTGTATCAGCCACCCCACGGGTCAGAAGGGGACCCCGACTTCAGGGCCTCAAGTACTGCTAGGATGTCGAACTCGGTGGAGGGAGAGAAGACAACAAACTGCTCAACTGGCTTAGGCATAGAAAGATAGGGTAGTGCTGGGGAGGACTTGAAACCTTCACAGACAACTCGCAAGTCCTCTTGAATCCCAGCAATTTTATCTGTGAAGAAAGAGGAGAGCTCTTCACACCAGTGATCAGATGAAGGCAGCATAGGTTGCGCAGCACATGGCGATAAAAAGCTCTGAACAATTGAAAAGATTTCCTTGCTATTACTGTTAGCTTTTTCAATTCTCCCTGCATAGAAACTACTTTTGGCTGTTCTAATCGCAGCATAGTAGTCCTTTTGAGCGGCAGGCAAATCGCTCTTTGCCTCAGGCAGGTAGGCTTGTCTCCACATCCGTTCGAGTTTCTTACATTCAAGTTTCAATTCCCGTAAGGTGTGGGAGAACCAAGGTTTGGAAGGGGTAGACCGCATCCTACGAATACATCCCTTATTGATGGAGGCAGCTGACCCCTGTTCCACCCATGTGTGTTAAAAGCACTAACCGCTGCATCAATCTCAGATGTCAATATCGGACAATTTCGGGATAAGGATTCAGTCAAGGTGGCTAAATTAATCCTCTGGGAATGCGCAAGTGGGGGAATACCCCCAACCCCTGTGGCTCTATCCAAGGACCAGGAGAACCTAATCAGCTCATGGTCCGACCATATCAGGCTCTCAGGGCAGGTCATGACAATATCAAAATTGGTACAAACCAGATCGAGAAGATGGCCACCCACATGAATTGGAGCATCGACCCATTGTTTAAGGTGGGCCATGGATAGGGTTTCACCTAGGCGGTTGGACTCAGTAGAGTCCATAACAGCAACATGAATGTTGAAATCCCCCAAAAGGAGAAAAGATGGGGTGTTGACCAACCTAGCCTCCCTCTTGTTCCTCCCCACCTAGCCTCCTTCTTGTTCCTCCCCACCCTACAGGAACTGCATACTCCTTCGGTGCTACATCTGGTTCTCCACCACAGGCTTCATCACTTTGGTGAAGCATCACGATGCGGAGGATAGACCGAAAGGGAGGAAGGTGAACTCGAATATTTGGGACCTCCACTTGATCTGGAGGAAGCATCTGTGTGGGGATCGTGAGGTAAGCATCCCTGAGGTCCAGGCAGACCAACCAGGCTTGACCCTGGAGAAGGTCCCTGAGAAGGAGGATACCCTCCATCTTGAAGTGGCGGTAAACCAGCCACTTCTTGAATTCCTTGCGATTGGTTACTAGATGATGACTCCTGTCCAGCTTCTCCACCAGGAATAAGTTGCTGAGGATTCTCCTGGGGTGAAGGGTAGAAGGCACAATCTCCCCTTTCGACAACCGGTCTGAAGTTTTCCCGTTTATATCAGTCACATCTGCTCCTCAGGCAAGGAAAGAGGTCTGTGGCGGGCTGCCTGGGCGGGACAATTGAAGAACTCTAATTGGAAACCCTCTACTGTCTGCAGGACCAAAGCATCCAAGGTTAATGAGGCCGAATTGTGAGAGAATAACCGCAGTCTGCCCCCTATTCTTATACCCACTGAACTCTAAACACTTACCTTGTTGTTGTAGGACCCATTGGCTATTCCTCTACGGCGCAAATATGATCTTGTGGGATAGAAGTCACCACACTTAGTTGGGTCTTGGCACTGTCCTCTGCGGGATTCTGCGGTTTTATAGGGAGCTTGGTTGTAAGCTCTGCCGCTTGAATGCCCCCGGCCATAACCGCCTGTGCCTAAAACACGAGGGTTAAAGATACGCTTTTCTGACATTTGAGCTTTGTCAAGGGAGGTAAATGTATTTACAAATTTTCCTAACTTCTTGACACAGGGGTCACCGAAAAGGTTGCCCTCTGCCATTGGTCTGGCCTCCGAGGTGGCAAGTTCTCCCAGCTTAGGGCCCATCTTTATTAAAAGGGACTGGCGCTGTTTTGTGGAAATCGCGGCATTTGCTTTTCCCCCAAAAAATACTGCCCTCTGTGCACAGTTCAAAAGCGCCTCTGGAGAGATTAACGTGCCTGTGGTTTTGACGTCCTCCGCCATATCCAGAATCTTTGCTAAAGGCCCAGCGGTGTCCTACAACTTGTCCTGGCATGCAATACCTTTCTTTGGGTCCCAAATAAACTTGGCCAGAAAGGTGGCCATCTTAGCATCCACCACCAGCGTGAGGAGACCTTCCCCTCCAATGCCGGCCTTGGGCACTCTGCGAGGAGGCAGCTCCTTACATATTTGTCAAGCGGTCTGCGAAGTCTGGCAGCCATATAGGCTGCCACCTTAGGGGCAGGGATCCATTCCGCTGACCTCGGGTGTAGAAGATCATCTGGGTTCAGCATATCATTCCCTGAGTCTTGGGGTTCCGTGACAGGGCCTGCCGCTGCTGGTCACCAGAGTCTGTCAGAATCCCCATCCCCATCCGAGGTCTGGGAGCTTGTCTGGATCCTCCGTAGGCGGGGTGTCTTGGTCCTCAGAGGTTCCCTCAAAGTCTCCCAAGAGGCGTGTGGGACTTGGAGGAGCCTGGGAGTCAATAAAGGATTTTTTCAGACGTGCAAATGCAACATCTACTCCTGCCTCTTCAATGTGCTACCGAGTGGGGTCTGCAGTGGCGGTGAAGGGTTGCCCTGGAGGTATGGGGTTTGGGGCCCACGAAAGGTCTTCCCTCAGCCTGAGGGTTTTTTTGGCACTGGACCTGGAGTTGGAGGATTTTTCTCTCCAAGGGTGCAACTATCTGGGAAACCGCCCTGAAAATAGAAGTATCTATCACTTGCCAGAAGTGATCGTCTGTGTGGAGGTAAGTAAAATCCTCTCCCTCCTCAGTAAAGATTAAAGTCCTCTATGGTATCATTAGTGAGGATAGGGGATAAAAGAGGGAAATTTCCCTGTAATACGCTTCCCAAAGGGTTAATGAGGAGGACTCTGGGCCTGGGACCACTGCCTGGGCTGGTCTCCCCAGCAAGGCTGGAATTACCCAATACCACAGGTGTTATTGCTCCAGGCAAGGGCTTTCAATTAGTTTGACTGACCAACAAAGCGTATCTGAACTTCCCCCATGTTAGGGAAGGAGCTGTGCGTGTCTCTCTGCGCTCTAGGAAGCGGAAGGTAGAGACGCCAGCCGCGTGGGAGGTAGAGACCTGCTCTAGCACATAAAGGAAGTCACGTGATTCCCCTAGCAGTCGGAGGGCCGCACCGCGTAGAGAGCCTGCATTCAGTATCAGCGGCTGTGAAGGAAGCGATAAACGCTCCAATGCCCGTTAAGCGGTGAGCTGCAAGGAAAAAAATAAATACGCGCTGACAGAGTGGACGTATGCGAGTTCCAAGCACAATATAAGCATTAACCTCGGGCGTAGTTGTGCGACGAGTAGCCACGGAAAGTGCACTACGCAAGCTACGCGAACTGCGTAGTGCGGTAGGGAAAAGGTTGTTCGCACTGATTGCACATTACCGGATGCTTGTCCGCACTGTGCAATCATTGCAAACGGCATCTTGTAACTGCCAGCGGTCATTTTCTGCCGCTCGAGTAGACTTGTACTTGAGCAGCAGTTTTCTCAACGCGGACTGGTAGTTTCTCGTCACGAGCATACGCGACCACTCGCAATGAGAAACCTGACCTCCCCTTGTTGAGAATCTCGCCGGGAGGTTTATTTTCCACGCTTGCGATTAGCAACTTGATGTTGCTGATCGAGAACAAGGAAAAAGTCTCGCCGGGATGTCATTTTGCTTGCTCACGGTCGCCAACTTGACGTTGAGGACTGCGAGCAAGCAAAAAATGCCCGCTAAGCTTCACGTTTTTGTGCTGTGCTACATGCAATTCGTGTAGCGAGTAGTTGCGCAAACTATGCAAGCGTAGAGTAGTCCTACGCTCAGGGTTAATAAGCATACACGTATACAGGAGTTACACAGACAATAAATCTACCTAAAGCATTATATTACATCGTAAAATTAGAGAAAAACAAATCACTTCGCTTGATGCTGCTGCTGCAGTGAGGAAAGAGGAGGATAGAGCGTTTATGGGGGAAGTCGATGGAAGATAGCTTCATGATGGGACATTATTGTAGGAGTTTTCTCTTTCCATTTCATAAATTCACATGGGAAATTTAGTTTTGTTGTGCTTATGAACTACTCATGGACACACAAAAGTGGAGAAAGAAAAGTCTAATTTTTGCCTTGTTCATGACATAGAATCATGAATGGCTGCTGTTTGTTGAGCCCAATAAAATTCAATCCCAGATGTTTGAATATATTTTTGCAATACATATTGTGTATTTTCTAGGCCAACAGTAGTCAGGGCCGTAGTGTGACAGAGAGCAAGGGGCAGCAAAACATTGCCACCACCATAGAGCAAGTTACAAGAGATTGCGCTTGTTTTGCAGGACCAGTGCTATTAGTCGCCCTTTGTGTGGGCAACGAGCATGCCCCACTATTAATCTTTTGCTACAAAGCAGTGTGATTGGCTGAATGGCCTTTGGTACATGGGAGCCCATAGCTCTGTTAAACACTTGTTGCCACATTGCTACTCACAGGTGTCTGACCCAGCCACAAGTGTTCCCCTCAACCCCCAACAAAAAAGCACATTACTCATACTCTGTTTCAATCAAATTACAGACCGATTTAGAAAGAGGAAGACCTTGTGTTCTCAATTCTTTAAAAAAAAGTTACAATGCGGAATGCAGAAAAGGAGTGGCTTTTGGGTTACTGCCATTCAGCCATTCGCTTTCAGGTTAATTTCATGCTTTGTCGTTGAATAAATGGGCTGTCCATCAAGCCCGTTGCATATCGAGGGTGGTAATATTGTTCGATTGGGTTTTATAATGGGAGCTCATGTAAGACTGAAGATGTGGCATGAAGTGCAGCTTCTAATGGAGATTAAGTGAAGTAGTCTTTGATGTATTTATTTTAATTACGTATACATTTTTTTTCAAATGTATACCTTTTTTTGTTAAATAACGTTGTGTTGTTTGGATTCCTTAGTCTAGTGCAAAGACAGGGTGCTATTGACTAATCTCCCTTGCACCTTCATTTGTTTTATTTCACTGTCATGCTACCATGTTGTTGGGTTTCCTGGTGGCCCATTGTCAAAGTATATGCTATGCAATATTTTGCTCTGTATGTCTTTCAAATTCACCATTTACAGCACAACTTCATGTTCTCATTCCTTGCATAACAGTCTTCTTTGCGGCTATTGCTTTTGCTCTAGTATAGTTACTGCTCAATATAGCCATGCCCCCACTGTCCATATAGCTGTACCTCAGGGTGTTAGTTAATTGTGAAATAGTCTCTCTAGGACAACGGGGGAAATACACAAAAGTCGCCCAGCTGTAACCAAATACTCGCACTAACAAAAAATAAGTTCAGCATGATGTCCTTTGTGACACACAAGCGGGAGTACAAATTGGCAGATTCAGAGATTTTCTGATACTTGAAAATCAGACGTGCGCTAGCAACGCATGTAGCCAGAGTCACTAAATCTCTAAGAATTCCGCTAATTGACAAATCTTCACTACAAGAAGTTAGGGAGCTGGGTGAACCATTGACCAAAAAAGCGACCAACATGATGTAAGAAAATATACGGCAACTCCCTCGATATTATGGTAAACGAAGAGCGGGCTGGGTGAGGGACGTGGGCCTGCTCTATGATAGGAAAGGGGACAAGGCACTACTAGCCTTAAGAGAAGTTGCAATTAGATCGGGGTTTATGTGAGCTGGAGACTTCATTATCACTTACGGGTCCTGTGCCCAGCTTCCCCGCTACTGGGTTACAGTGAGGGATTGTCTTCACAGAGCAATGGGTACTCGAGTGGAGAGATTGGTCAGAACACTGGCTTAATATATGGGGTGACGGTGATCAGCCACAATATACCAAATTACTAGTAGCTTTGGGGCTCTTGGCGGTCAGAGGAAATAAAGCAAGGAGTTGCAGAGCAAGGGACCCATCTGACATATGTGTATGGAAGGAAGATATGGATTAGTGCACTTTTGTTGAGAAGCAGGTTTATAGAGGAGGGGGATGCCCCAAAAAAGTCTGGAAATCCTGGCAACAATACAGGAACATAAGTGTGAGCCCATAGCCTAGGGAAGAAGGCGGTATTCCCCGTATAGGAAGCGGTGACACAGAAAAGGAAGGTAAGAGGGCTTGCAAGGGATGCAGTGCAAAAATTATTGCTTATCTGGAGATATAACCATTCAAGATAAAAGTAACTGTTTTTTTGTTGTAAACTTAAATCAACAATTTAGTTTTAAAATTGGAACAAATGTATACAAAATGCTAAGCTGTCTAATCTAAAATTCGATGGGGGAAACTAAATGACTTTTTTGGCATTTTATGTAACTATCGCTGCCTCATTTTTTCAAATAAAAAAATATAACTTGCAAGCATAATGCCTATTTTTCAAAGTGTGTGTTTTGTTCATTTAAGTCTGAAAATAGGCATTGGTTAGAGGCATGAAACATTTTCTGAAAACCATGCTAACCTTTCAGTTTTTTATGTTCATTGTTCTGGTTCTATTTTTAAGTGAACAGTCAAAATGAGTGATGTATTGCCTGCCAGCATGAGCAAATATTGTATAACCTTTATTCCGGGAACAATTTATTTTCTAATTGGTTGCTGCATTCCCAGGGGTAGTTTAAGAATTTAAAAGTCAGAAAATGCCTTAAAAGTCTTATTAGTAACTTTGTCCGTAATTTGCTTAAAAGGCTGCTTGGGAAGTCACGTTGCATGCTGAACAATTATACATTTTAAACCATTATACGTTATATCATATGTGCAATGACACGTGATCACCGTTTTCTTAGTGATAGTTCCCACCACTGAAGACACTCACTGTTAATATGATGTAGCTACCCTCTTGAATTCTAACCTCCCCAACAAATGCATAGGTCATTTTTGACAACAGTACGTTTTTGTCATTTTTTAGGAACATTTTCGAGTTTATAAATGTACCCATGGTGTGAAAAGTACCCTTGTGGGGCCTGAGAATATAGACAAAATATGTAAACTTTTTTAAAGAAAAAGTTTTATAGGAGAAAGTGTGTTTTTTTTGTTTGTCCAGGGCGAAACTTTTTATGAAATTACTCGGGACACAGATACAGTTGCAATGCCTAAAGGTTGTATGAGAGGTATGCCCTTGGGTGCACAGCAGCACTTAAGATACCTGCTCACTGTATTTTCCTTACAGTTTATAAAATGACATGTTCAGAGTTGCATCTGTAGCTCACATCCAGTTCTCACTAGACATTTTCTGTCCACGCTAGTCTCTTGCTGGTGACAAATGCATGAAAAAAGTAAGCACAAGACAAATATTACCTAAAATGCTAATGGAGCGAAATCTAGTTTTTTCACCAGTATGTGGACCTTTGCAGGACATTCTTAGTTAGAATTTGCAGTGAGATCATGAAAGCCACACTATTTTGGATACCATAGGGTCCCTAGCTTGCAGAACTATCCTGTGTTGGTATGGTTCCCTTGGTACCAGCCATTCTAGGGCCCAAATACTTTAGCCATCCCACTTGTTAGAGTAAATGCTTTTTTAGATAAGATATAGTTTAAAAGTTGCAGGCCATTCTAGGAAAGACCATGTGCTGGGAACCATATAAGCCATGATACACCTTTTTGTCTCTAGTTTTCAGATATACCTGGGGTTGTTAGGGTGCCCTGGGTACCAGCCAACCATGGCCATAAAATTCTCCAGACATACCAGTTATCAAAACTCAATGAGACCCTGTACAACCAAAATGCAGTGTTTATCTCTTCTTTTCCATGGTTGTATCAATTTATAGAGAGGGTCTTATTTTGATAAAGTGAAGTTTGAGAAAGCCATGTGTGGGGGTATAAGGAAGCCAGACACTAGACTAAGTGGACGACTCTTGTAAACTTCCGAATTATTGAAAATGACCAAACAAAACTTTGGAATGGGTCTTGGTCTCTCTAGGGTGCAGGATAGTAGGAAAGTTCATTTATCTGCTATTCAAAGTGAGCTAAAATGCCTATGGCTGGTAGAAGCCAGATAGGTGCGTGCTTTGTGTCAGCATGCCTTGCTACCTTCTCCGTTTCTGGTTGCTCGCTGGTCCCAAAATTAGAATAGTTTTATTTTCATATACTTAATGAATCGCTTGCAGTCGTCTTAAGATCTCAGATTGAGTTACTGCTTCAAGTCTCAGGTTGAGTTGTAGCTTCCAGAGTCTCAAAAACCTACCTTCGTGTTTCATTCTCTTGAAGGATCTTTGATTAATCGGATAGGGAGACATGAGATGTCCGTTTCTACTCCAGTATGCTGTATGAACAAGGCCTTGAATTTGAGCAGGCTATGGGGTGTTTTAAGAGTGGGTTTCTTTTGGTCACACTCCTGGGGCTCAAGGTGCATTGTTGGGGCTTGACTCTGAAGTCTTTGGAGCCCAGCAGTAGGATTCTGTGGGAGAATCAAGTAGATACTATTGCAATTGCTGAGACATACTAGGACAATGACTCTTGTCAGCTCACCTCCAAATGCATGGAACAAAAGTGTGCAATGCAAATATGTTGCCATTGTCAATGGGTTTCAAAGTTTTCCTGACATCAGAAATCATTTTGCTCTTCTGCATCAGTTTCCGATCAAAAAATGGTGTCTAGCACATTTGTTTCCCACCTCATGGACCTTAGTTCAAACTGGGTACTTGGTATTGTTGCGTTTTTCATAGCTTTGACTAACTTTCATATCCTGGGTTTCTCGTGCCAGGGACATGAATGCATATTATTAGATGCTCTTTTCCACTTAGATATTCAAAAAGAGCTACTGTATTCGGTCATGCCAGCGTGATCTGCCACCTTTTCCTCTTGAACTTTCAGTGCAGAAAAATGTCCTTCTGAAGAAGATATTTCTCTTTCTTTTTTCTCTTCTGTTCTCTTACTTTCTCAGTAGTCAACATCTATTTTCTACTTGCAACTGGAAGCCTTATTCTGTGGGTCATTTCTATGGGAGATAGAGGGTTCCTTTTATTTAGTCAACTGACCACTGAAGTTAGTTGCGCTCCTCAACCTGTGGATACTGTGGCCAAGCCAAGGCTGTCCCTTGCACTGTTGAGTATAGTGAGATGTAACCTCTAAGTCACCGGTTGGAAAATTGTTGTACAACATTTAGTAAACATGTCTCATAATTTTAGTGCACCTCATGAGGTCAAAGCTCTCCATGCTTGTATGAATTATACAGCTGGCACTGCGGATTTTAAATTCAAATCCTCTTGTTAAGCTACAAGTCCCGTAATAAAAAGAAAATCCCCTCTCACACTTTAGAAAATGGTGATGCTACAAACTAGAAATGAAACTTCCCAGTGCTTTATTTGTATATTTAAAAAAAGCAAATAGGTAAATAAGTGCTGTGTCCTAAGGTATTTAATGGCAGGCCACTGCGGCTTGCACCATACAGAGCCCTAGTCAGAGCTGCTAAATATCACTGCCAACGTTACCTACTAACCATCAAGCTCATTCCATGTCTCCCAAATCTGTAAGAATGGCGTGGATGAGCTGGTATGTGTTTTGAAATTTTATGTGCTGTTGCTCATGTTCTCTGATAGTGCCACCATGTAAGTGTATGTGTTAAGCCATACCGGCTGGTGCTGAGCACAAGCAAATACTGGCACACATTAAGCACTGAAATGTCCTAGCATTTGGTCTTAGTTTGCCAGTACATCAAGGCAAAGACCCCCTTTCATCCTGAGCCTTCAGTAATCTTTCTCAAGCTATTTCATTTTGTGCTAGGAAAATACTCTCATTTTGGAGGGATCAGGTGCTGTTTGTTCTCCAACGAGGTGGTACACATCAGCTGGCAATAGGAGGGTGTTTGTACAAGTTTGCAATAGCCTCAGATCATTTGGGACTCCTTGATGCTGTAACTTTTCTAGGGATGACTATTCGCTGTAGCTGACACAGTCTCTAAAATCATCAGACACAAGGTCCTTGTTAGATTCATTCCCTGTACTGACGAGGCTGACCTTCATCAATGTGCTTTACCTTCAGCACAGAACAATGTCAACTTGTGTTTTCTTTGCATCTGGTCTTTCAAGAATCATGAATTTGCTTGGTCTCTCATGCCAGGTTAAAAGTACTCTGGGGGATTTTGTGTGGTGTGCATTGGAATTACATGTTGCGCTGCCCATGCACACCCAAACCACTCACACATCCCAACACACTCAAGCTAAACAGCCTCTTGGGGGCTGCTTCATTACCTTTCTAAGGTCTTAAATCCTGGCAGCACTTTCCTCGAGTTAAAAGCCTACAGAATGTCGCTTTACTTAAATATGTTTGACTTGAAGTAAATCATCTTGACCATAAAAGTCCTATTAGCTATAAACACCATCTTAACTCAAGTCATGTCAAATGTAGAAATGTAGTCATTATCCACACAGATAAAATGAAGTTCACCCATTGCATACAGAAAAGGAGTTCCTCTCATTCAAGTCCACTTTGCCGACTGGCAATGGAGATCTATAAAAAGATGATTTTGATTTTGAACCGCATATATTTTCTGGTTTCCCAAACTATGGTGATGCTCAGCCCACAGGTAGCCGGGTAGAGCAGATAACTTTATTTCAGCATAAGTGGATATTGAACCTGTGAGCCATCTTATCCTTCTAGGTCAGAAGTCATGCAGAGGTAGGAGGTCTTTGCAACCCAAGTTCATACCAGATGCAGAGCGTTTGAGTGTGCAAGGTATAGAATTCTCAGAAGAGGCTAATTGTTGATTGATAATCGAAGTTCCTGGTTGCCTGCATTCCCCTCAATGCCCTATGTTCAGAATTCCAAGGGCATTTAGTAGCGTTTGGTTATCCTTCTATTTTTGGTCTGGCTTTCTGAGCCCCTGCCTCCTTACCACTGAAATGCCACTGGCTGTCCCTGAGGAAGGACTTTGAGATGGGGGGTGGATTCTCAAGTTCTACTCACAGTAGATTAAGTTTGATGCATGATTCATGAAAACCTGAGCTTTCTAATACCATTGCCTGCCTCTAAACCCAGTGCTCTCACACCTTAAGTACAAGTTGCCTATGACCGTCAAAGGCAGGCACCCTTTCATAACCATCTTTGCTAGAGAGGGGCATCTAAATGAGCTGTAAACCCTGTGTTTCTCTAATCCTTGCACCTTTACCATTTAGGTCTAGGTTGTCCTGTAGGTCTACAATGGCATTTTTCTCAAAGCTTATGACAAATGTCTATCTTAACATAAAAAGTTGTCTTCCTACATCCTCACCCTTCCTTGCTTAAGGAGGAAGGATTCAGCTTTGCCTAGATAGAACATAGGAATTTTCTTTCTCTCTTTAGTGTTTCATCACTTGTGGTGGTTTGGAAGCAAGAGCGATAGCCTCTAAGCCTACCATCACAAGGTGAAGACTTTCTTGAATCCCACAGTGTTACACCTTGCATTTCTAGTTTACTTTTGCAAATATCCATGTACCCAATTCATGAGCATAGTGACTTAAGTTGTTTTTGTCATTAATATTAGATGGGATACTGTCTAGGAATTGTGTGGACACTACAGCCCACAACATCCACTAAAGGAGTTGAATAATTTAGCTATGTAGACTTTAATTCCTCATAGGACATTGCCCAATGCTACAAATTCTTCTCTTTTATGTATTCCTCCGGCTGAGAGAGAGAGGGAAAAAAAAGGCAACAGTAGAGTAAGGTCATCCTTATGTAGACTCGATTCGTGGAGACCTCTTTGGATACAGCCTGCAGCTTCTTCCTGCTGGAGATTTGCAACTTCCAAAAAAGTGACAAAGTCCAACTCTGTCCAGGGCCTTAACGATGACAATACCTCCTCATGGGATGCTGCTGGTTCCTTTGCCCCGCCGTACTTTACTTTGTAAAGAAATTTTCATCAAAATGTCTTACATGTCCGAAGTTAATCTGAGACCGCGTCCCATCCACCTTGTGTATCCAACCTGCACTGCATCGCGGTTAGCCTTAACTTTTGACTTTGCCTCAGTCTTGCACAACCAAAAATACCTGTAGTTTGCGCCTTGATGTTTCAGGTTCTATTTTACGCTAAAAGCGTTAAAAATTCATAACTCTAGTTCTACTGGATGTATTAAATTTGTTTTGGTGGGATTTTGTTTATGAAAATTGATAATAGTTTTCTAAATTGGTTTGGGATTTTTCTTGCGTTTTCACTGTATTCCGGTTTGTGTGCTGCACAAATACTTTACACATCGCCTCTTATCCTGACTTCTTTGTGCCAAGCTATTAGAGGGTTAATTAAGCACAGGCTAATTTAGTGACTATTTTGATTTAGCCCTACATGGATTGTGGGTGTTTCTTGACTATGGTTTTCAATTCCCTCAGGTCATAACCCAATAGCTTGCGATCCTTGTTTGAGATCAAGCTTCTCATGTTTGTCTTGGGCCATATGCTTATAAACATGCAGAGCTGGAGAAACTGATCTAGAATGAGTAGACCTGTACATTTTCAAAACCGCACCCACTCTACGCTGAACTAAGAGGCTACTCTTTTGGATTTTTGGCTCTCAAGCTAATGAATTGTCCACCTGTAAACCTAGGCAATCAAAAGTATGAACATGTTCAAGAGCTGTATTTCCTAGCCCGGGTTTACCCCTATAACCTTTGTGTGGATTATATACCATATATTTTGTCTCTTGAATATTTTATTATTTTATTTTACCTCTCTGTTGTTGTCCGTCAAACCTGTTCAGGAGATTTCGCAAACCCTATTGGGTTCTGGATAGTAGCAGGGCGTCATCAGCAAAAAGGAATGCTGGAACTGTTGTGGGATTCTGCACATACACAGAACAAGGCGCAGGAAAATAGGACCTCAGTGTATAGGGGTTGTACCTTCCACCCACCTTAGTACCCAAAATCCCCAAACTGACTAGCTATAGTGTCTCATTCGTTCTCCTACATAATCACGAAGCTACAAAGGATTAGATAACCCAGAACACAACACTCCAACTCTCTCCGGAATCGCGGTAGCAAGACATACCCTTTTGCTCACTCACTCATACTTGTCCTCAATAAGGATTGTCAGAGTCACTGTATAGATCAAAATGTTTATTTTAACTATCATGCTGTATAATGCAGTATACAAGCCACTACCAGCAGTAAAATCCATAAACCTAGACCAGTTAGCATTGTTACAATACCATAGAATATGAAGGAGGATGTCATCATACGCAGACAGTGGAAAAAGGACTATAATGCCTAACCTCCATCCCCTTGGTAAGTTGAGGTTTATTATATAAAGGAAGATCCCTGGGCTTTGTCAGCTGACCCCATACCTTACATCATAGGAACAGCATAGCTCTTTGCCAAGGAAAGGTCTCTCTCCAAGTGTGTGTGAACAACATGCACCCCCGTAATTTAAAAGCACAAGCTTTCCAGCAGAGGAGCTGTGTTTAGCATGTTTTGTCTATGTGTTAGAGACTGACCAGTTTTTATTCAGAACAGAATAACAAGGGCCATGTTTATCGACCTTGCACATTGTGTTCAGGCTAAACTTCAGGAACAACAGAGAACGCAGAAAGCAGACAGCTCTCATGTGAAAGGCACAAACAAAGTTTTGCAAAATAAAGTTATGTAGTTGCGTGCGCAAAAGCAGCATCATGGCAGCAGAGCTCATGCTAACTTAGCAGTGTCAAGAATGACCCTAACTGCCATATAATAGAACTTCAGTTTGGGGAAAGCATTCATGCAGTTGTTAAGATAACTTATAACATGATTTACGAACAGGGAGAATAGTGTGGGCATCAGGACACAGGCCTGCCAGACCCTCCTACAGATTGGAATGGAGCTGGTTAATTCTCCCACCTACTGAGTCGGATTAGGGCGTTATTAGACTGATGGTGCCTAATTAAAGTATCCAGTATATGGGAAGGACACCTGTTGATCCCTATTTCTAGGAACCAGGTCAAACACAGGCCACATACAGGTGATCTTTGAACAATGTAAGTATTTACATGTTGTATGTGAGAAACAAAAGGCTGGGTCAGTAGTGCTAAACTTAGCATGAAAAGCAGTCTTAAGAGGGATACAGTCTGAACACTAAGTAGTCAAACCTGCAGCTTATCCAAAAGTTGCTTGCAGAAAGCTATCTACAAGTTATCAAGAAGGCTTATCGGACTATAGTTCCAGAGACTCCCCTTTCATCCTTTTTAAAAACCTTATATATGTGCCCCAGCACAATATCTGGTATATCTAAACCATTCAATAACACATTAAAAAAGAAATTAGTATTGGGGTCCCAGTCTCTGATCAGTATAGATCCTGGGAATAATATTGGGGCCTCAAGGTTTCCCCCTGTGAAGGGACTCTTTCTAGCCATAGTAGTATCTAATAATGAAAAAGCAATACAAACACCAATAGAAATTTCCCTTTGTGGCGAGATCATTCCATAGTCGGATGGTTTAACTATATTGGGATTGCAATCCGAATAAGAGTTAGAAAAGTGTTTGACCCATATTGACACATTTATTTTGAGCAGTAAAAGTTATTTATTATAAACATACTTTATCAATCACAGCTTCAGGCCTGATGGTTTACTTAACCTTCTCAAGTGGTTAGACTGATCCTAGTCCTCCTTCAAACTCAAGTAAATGTTTAATCAACACCACGCACATCATTTAATCGCTATGGCCAGACTCAACTACCATCTAGTTATAAAGTGCAAGTTATGGAATACAAAGAGTAATGGTAACTGTATACAATGATCTTGCTTATTGACAAAAGTATGAAACCCCTCCTACCTTCTATGAAATCATTGAGTCTTTATCTTCCATCTCCAGATTGCCACAGACCTCTATTTTAAAGCGTCATTTGTGCCGCACATTTCCATTAATTTTTCTAATGCACAGTAAAATCATTTATTGCACCAGTTAACTTTAAATCTGCCTTAGAGGTGTTAGATTTGTTTTCAGATCTATTTGGTAACTTTGTTTCAGTCAAGCTAATCAAATTATTCCTTCGATTTCTTCAGTCTGTTCCCTTCTGTTCAGTCAGGCTGGGTTGTTAAACCTAAAGGTTTGAGCAGATCATGCCAGTGCTGGATCATTACAGTGACTCCTACTACCTGATCACATCAGGTTCAGGAGGATACATCTGTTAACGGAACCATATCAGGGTAAGAGATATAGGACCTTGTGATGGAAGACAAAACAGGTGTCTGTTATATTCTAAAATTCCCAAAATTGGGCTGGCCAACTTTGTGACATATGTGGAACTGGCAATATGGGGAAGCCTGGTAATACCTCCCATTCTACCAAAGCCTCAGGTATTTCTTTGGTCCTCACCTGTAATCTGATATTAATCATGGAGTTTCTGTTTTTGTTCATTTGACCTCATTCCAAGTGATTGAGGTGCCAGTGTTATCCGGGCACGAATGGAGCACGGAGCATGCTGCACTGGGCGGCCTTCAGCTATCAAACAAATGCTGCTAATAACATATCCTGCTTCTTCAATGCTACCACGTTGACTCTGCAATCCATGCTGCCACATGCAGAGGGACAGGTTATTCTAAAAGAGACTCCTTGCTCTGAATTGCTTTTTTGGTCGACATGGCTGTACAGAGAACAGCTTATTTGGGTAGAATCAGGCCCGCAGCAGCATAGTTTGCGTTCTTGGTTGTTTGATTTAGTTGTGGGGAGAGTTGATCAATCATAATTCATCTCACTGCATTCTGAGGTGACCCTGTTGGAGTTACAAGATAAATGTGTCACCTTGGACACTTTTCCAGTACCATGCTTCCCTTTTGAATATAATCCTTTGCTGGTACTGTAGTTCGAACGGTCCAAAGCAAATTGACCCAATGCTGCTGTTCTCAGAATGCTTTACGTAGCTACAGAGGAGACTAAACTGCAATGATTATTTGTAAATCTGGCTTAGAAGTTTGTTTCAACTATCAACATTTAGGAGTCAGTTCTGCATAATTTGCAATACATCATTTGCCTTTTGTATAGCAGTTAGAATTTCCATTTTGAATTCTGATGTTTTTCTCTCAACAGTTTAAAGCAAGTTGGAACATACCCTGATAATCCATGGCCCCCTTTCAAGAAAAGAACACCTCTGCATCCTAGCTATAAAGGACTCTTGAAGCTTTTGCACTGTAAAACTTTACACATTGTGCTGTTTACGCTGCTTTACAAGGTAATTTTAACAATATAAGTGTCAGAAGTGAACTACTTGGCTATAAAAATAGTTAGAACACAGAATGTTTGAGAGCTGCACTGAAGACAAAGTAGTTGTTCATGGTTAATGATGGTTAATATAGGCTGTCCCTTCCAAATTTCGAATGTTTGTTTTTCTTTTTAATTTTTAAAATTCTATCCTCGGTGAGAGGAATGTTTTAACATCCTTATAGCCCTTCTTTCTACCTTGAGCTATAATAGTTTTTGTAAGCCCTCTCCCTCATTGTAGACTTGACATGTGGCTCATCCCTATGATTCTGGTGCAAGACCTTTAACAACGGGTGTAGTCCTCTGCAGTGAACTATGAGACTTTATTAAAGATATACTTTATAGTTTTGTAAAAAGTAACACAATGTCTAGACCTGCAGAGTTTTCAAAGTAAGACAGTTAATGTCTGAAGTAGTTATCTCTGAACAAAAATGACTAAAAGTTCTTTGCAATGTAGTTGCAAAACCAAAAGGGTTAAATGACCGTTGCTGGTAAAATTGAAGTTTTTTTGATGGATACTTCTAACCACAGATTTCTGACCTTGGAATACTCCTCATGCGACTGAGAAGATTCAGAAACTTTACGCCATCAATTCACCCGTACACAACTAGGTGGCGCCATGGGAGTCCACTTCGGCTCCCTACTGTGCTAGGAATGGAGCGGAGTAGCATATAAGCACCACCCCTGTGCCCTGACATCAGTTCCTTTCTTGCCCCGCTCCCAAATTTGCCAGTCTTTCAAACCTAATTCAATATGCTAAAGATCGATGTCCCCTCCTCAAAAAATAGGTTTCAAACAAAGCCATGACTAGCAAAGCGGGTCTTAGCTAAGGCATGGAAGGCAGCATCCCTCCCTTGTTGGAAGGTTGAAAAAAGGGGCTGGATTTCTGCATCGGTTTGGAGCTACCTGTATTTAAAGTGAGGGGATGCCCACAGAAGCACCCCAAAATATGGAAGAGATGGGCAAACTATTGAGGTCCTTATCTGGAGCCCCTTACTCCCATAATAACTGATACAGGCGTATTGAGGCTGTAGGGCGGTGGGTGAGCTTATTGTTGTGTGATTCAATAACAAATTTGACATTATGGCCAGGGGAGGCCTGCACAAAAGACTGTAATATGGACATGGCACAACATGTTGAACTTTTGAATGTTGAGATTCTATCTTATTTCTATCCTTTTCTGTTTCGATTGGATAAAATGGATGTTGACATCGTAGATGTATTACTGTGCTATACTGTTTCTACCAAGAAACCTGGTCATACCAGACTATATATGGCTGTTGACAAAATAACATTTGTTTAAAAAAAGACAAAAAGCTAGGCCATGACTATAGAAAGCAGATGTCTATCTCGTACCCACGCAAGGATCCTCAGGAGCCGTCAGTCAGACTTCCACCAATAGATCTGCCCTCATCGCCACTTTGAACCCACTTTGGGTTCCACACTGGCTCTGGTTCCGACCTCAATTCTGACTCCATCCCCTGAGCTGGATTCTTTCAGATCGATGCTGACACCAGAGGAGGGTATACAGCTCAATCGTGCTATCCAACATCGAGCAAAATCTCAACCAATAATGCGGTACACCGGCACACAACCACTAGGCAATCTGTCTGACTCTGACCACATGGTAGGACCCAAGTTTTACACAATCTTTTTGCCACTGACTCAGACAATGATAACTATAATGGAGAGGGAGGGCTCCTGCGTTCCACAATATGAATTGGAAAACTGGTATAAATAACTTTTAGATGCCAGTGGGCGGGGGACCTGGACCTCCAAGATGGCAGATAGGACATACTAATGGGTGCTTTGTCCTGGTATATATCCTGTGACATTCTGCATTAAACATAGAAAAATGCGACAGCATGGACTGCAGAGAGGGTACGTGGGAGAAATAGCCTTTTTCACTCAACAGATTTGCCTCCAAACAGTCAGCCTACCTCTGCGAGACTGCTTGGAGAACGGTGCTGCCTGAGCTCAGGACATGTGTCAGAGGTGGCACACTTGGAGCTCACCTGAGTGGAACCTAGGCGACTGTGGTGAAGAGCGGCAAGAGCATGTGCTAGGCCTGCTCCTCCTGAGATGACTAGCAGTGGTGGAGACTGGTAGGAGAAGAGTCGCGTGGTGGAGACGGTGGAGGAGTTGCCTCCCCCCACTCTAATAAAGACTCCAGGGATTCACGCTGGGTTCTAGATGGCCATGCGCCTCTATATTTGCTACTGCCCCACCACTGGATAAGTCCATGTGGTGGTTGCCCTACATGCTGAAAGGCGCCATGACACACAGTGCATCGGCATAGCTAACAGCAGGTGATTGGGAGCACTGAGGCTGTAACCAAGTAGCAGGTGGGAAGGTGCAGTAGCATCCGGGAACGTGCCTTAGAACTTGGAGGCAATTCTGCATGTGGGGTTAGCTGAGCTGTCCTTGAGCCAGGGATACAGCACTACTGGGTGGAAGAACCCCCCAAAAAATCAACAGGGCATGTGATTATAGGTTTCAATACCCTCCCCAACATAGTGAGCAACCGTTGACTGGCTACCTGAGTTTGGGGGCTCTGGAACACAAGTGATAGGATTCTCCCACCCTATGCCTGTGAGATAAAAGATGGGGAAGGAGAGAGTGCTGAGATCCTTGTTACAAACAAAGATGGACCAGTATACTGGGAGCATCTGGGATGCACACACCCCACAGGAGAAAGAAAGCCTGTCTGCCTCACCTGCATCTTATGAGATCAACGGAGCCAAGATCCTAGATGCCATTGAAAAATCAAGACTGCTGTTGGAAAACAAAATAGACACTATGTCTATGGAGGTGAATTTACTGAGATTAGATTTGCGTAAAGTCAGCAAGAGATTGTTGGCCACTGAGGACTCCGTTATAGAACTAAAAGCAGAAAGGAAGGCCCTACAAATCACAGTCTGTGTTCTCTCAGACTTGTCACATCGCCAGGAAGACAGACTGGAGGATGCTGAGGGGTGGTCTCGTTGGAACAATCTTAGATTTATTGGATTTCTGGAGTGGAGTGATTGGGGGGCCATAGCCCAGAGCACTTTGTGGAACTGTGGATTAAGGACGGGTGCCCCACCACGTACCATAATAGCATGCATTCTCAATTACAGGGATAGAATATAATCCTGCAGCATGACCCTAAAGTGGAAGACAACAATGTGATGACCACTTGGTTAATATATTCCTGGATTACACTTAACCAGGACAAAAGCAACCCAGTCTTTGAAGTTGGAAAGCAAACTTTAGGACAATGGCGATGCATTATATGCTGCTGTATTTTGTCAAACTCGGTGTGGTACATGGTTGCTCGCAGTTCTTCTTGACCCTAAGAATGTGTGAGAGTGGCTAAAGGTGGGAAATAGAGTGGGCCACAGTAGCTGCTAACACTGATGTGAGACTACGATAGTGGTGAAAACGGTCGAACCGAATGTCTTGCACAGTGCCAGGTGGCCCTGAGGTACCCGCACAGTGGGCATGGATAACCGTCCAAGATAATGGAACACTGGTGGCTGAGCCACCTGACATGATCAAGGCAGAGCTGTTGGCATGTGGATCAACAGTCCTGATATTGGGGATTCAGGAAACGGCGCTGCCGCTCCCTGAGACAGATTTATCGGTCAGCCGAGTGCCACTGACAGGCGGAGGGGTTGATCTTGGCCTCACTGCCCTCACAACTTTTGATGCCTGGGCCGGCTGTTGCACGCTTGCAATTTGCGCAGTCTTTGTCCAGTGGTGATATACTTGTTGGCTTTAATTGCCTAATAATGTCCTAATGATTAATGCTTGGTTCATGCTAATAAAAAAAGCAGCTCTTGGCGGCAATCCCGACCTGCTGTTTTGCAGTTGTAATCTCGCCCCCCAACGCATGCATGCACGCACACACACATGCACATTTAGAGAGCGCACACAGCTCTCTGTAGAGTAGGGCCATCCGGGGCGGTCTCCCCCATGCTGGTGTTGGCCCCACCTTTCTACAAAGGAGGGGTGGGTGAAGCGCCATGGGCACCAACTTTCCATATAAATTGGTTATCGTGATAAGATTTGTTGACTTACTGATCTTTCTTCAGTGATTGTTGATTTCTACTTTTTAGGTCTTGCCTACGTAGCGCGCATGCGCTGCATAGGAAAGAGACCTTTAGCCATCGGTTCCCTTTTTGTCCCAAAAACGTGCATGCGTTCCATTGCCTTCAATGGTAACGCATGCACGTTAGGCGATTCCTTTGCGGGAGCAAGCAGCTGGTGCTATATGTCATCAATTAACACGCCTTGCTGCTCGCTCCCGCAAGCGCGCCTGGTGGGCTGCCCTGTGGCTTTGTGTCAACTTCACCGCTGAGAGAGGAGAGCCTCCAGGGTGTCGCCTAGCAACATGGGGGCCTGAGCGTGACAAGAGCCTCCCAGCTGACTAAGGAACCGCCCGCATGCCGCCGACAAATGCAGGAGAGGAAACAACCCCCCCAGGTAACGCTCGGGCTGATGTGCCAAGTGCAGTGTGCATGTTAGAATGGAGGGGATGGTACACCTGCGCGGAGTTGGCGGCTGGGGAGTCAGAGAGGCAGCGCCCTCTTAGCCGGCACCCATTCCTCATGCTTACTCTGCTTCCGTTCCCCTGACTTACCTATCATACTGCCCTTGGTATGTCCCCACAAGTGCAGTGCTTCCCCTGTCTTCGTGTTTCACTTGTCTCTGTGCTTCACTTGTAACTCTTCCACACGTGTAACCCTCCTCCACATGTGCCGTTCTTCAAGTATGTGTGCTTCCCTTGTTTTGCTGCCCTGCGTTTACCCCTTTTTCACATGTAACCTGTTTCCCATCCCTGCTGCTTTACTTGGAGTTTTGCTTCAAAAGTGTAACCATCCTCCACATGTGCCGTGCTTCCTGAGTCTCCGTGCTTCGCTTGTAATTCTGCCCTCATGTACCCCTTCTACACACAAGTACCCCGTTTTCCGTGACTGATGCATTTTCGTGGAGTTCTGCCGCAGGTGTAGCCCTCCTCCACATGTGCCCTGCTTCCTGTATGTCTGCCAGTCACTTGTAATTCTGCCCTGGGGGTACCCCTTCTTCACAAGTACGCCAATTCCCATAGCTGATGCTTCTTTGTGGAGCTCTGCCTTAGGCGCAGCCCTCCTTCACATGTGCCGTGCCTCGCTTGTAAATCTGCCCCGTCTGTACCACTGCTCCAGTTACCCGGCATCCCGTGACACATGCTTCATATGTAAGGTTGCCCCAGCCCTGTGCTTACCGTCTTTCAGTGTTGCTGACATGCAGTCGCGCTTTCGCTGTAGCACTGCCCTACGTGCACCCTTGCTTCCTTTGCTCCCGTGTTTCATGTATAACACGACCCCAGGCGATATCTCAATTCTGTGTATCCAGGCTGTGTGCTTGGCTCCTTCAGGGTAACCTTGTATTCCTTTCTCCATGCGGATCATTGCTTCCTATGTCCCCATCCCCTGCTCGGTCCTCAGATTTCCATGTACTCCTGTTTTATATGCAGCTTTCGCGTTTAAGCCGTCTTGGCTGTTACCCCTGATTTTGTGTTCCCTGCTTCATGTGCACCCCATTCTTCACATGTAAACATGGGTCACCAACACCCAGCTTTAGGTGCATCTTGTTATATGCATCACGGTGTCCCCGGGATGTTCCAGAACGCAGGATGTGTGGGTACCCCAGCTTTCCTGTATCCCTATTTCACATGTTATCCTATTTTATTAGCTCCCCACTTCATGTGTTTTCCTGCTTCCTGGGACTACTGTTAGCATGTTCACCCCCAGTGCCATGTGGAACCTCGATTCACCTGTAACTCCCTTTCCCTATGTAATCTGATTCTAAACGTTCACCTGCATCACATCTATGTTCGCTGCATGGTCTACACCTATTTCTTTGTAACTTTACTTCACATGTAACACTTTTGTGTGGGTAACTTTCTTTCAAGAGTAACGTGTTTATGGGTAGCCTTCCTTTGTGTAATCTGATCATTACAACCTTTTAAACACACCCTCCTGTGCCACTTTGTTTCAAGTTTTACATTTCTTTGTGGGTAAATCTTTCAAGTTTAAAATTTCTTTATAGTTAAATCTTTTTCGCATGTTACCTTTCTTTGAAGCTAACTTTCTTTCATAATTAATATTTTTTTATGGGGATATCCCTTCATGTGTACCTCTGTGAGTATCCCTCCTTTGTGTATACAGCTTTCTTAAGGGGTAACTTTCCTTTATGTATAACATTTCTTAAAGGATAACTTTGCTTCATGAATTACCTTCCTTCATGTGTTACATTTCTATAAGGTTATGTTTCCTAATTGTGAACATTGCTCCATGTGTAGCCTTTCTTTAAGGTTACCTTTCCTTCATGTGTAATATTTATTTATGGGTAACTTTCCTTTCGGTGAACATTTCTCCATGTGTAACCTTTCTTTATGGACAACACCTTCCCACATGTGTAACCTTTATGAGTAAATTACCTTCAGCTGTGACCTTTCGTATGGATAACTTTCCTTCCTGTGTAAGATTTCCCTGTGAGCAACTTTCCATTATTTTGGGCGTCTCTTAATGAGTGTCCTTTCTCCATAACCTTTCTTTATGAGCAACACATTCCTTTATGTGTAACTTTAATGAGCAACCTTTCTTATGGGTTACTTTCCTTCAGGTGTAATATTGCTTTGTGGGTGACGTTCCTCTAAGTGTACCCTTTTTAGGTCTCGCCTGAGCCAGCGGACGGGCACAGAAACTCAGCCCACTCCTCTAGCGTACATTAGAAGTCCACACAGTGAGCAAAGATGTGCTTTCTGTGGTTCTATACTTCAGGGCCTCTTTCATCACATCCTTATCAAGTCATTACGACCGTGACATGTTGACCCGTGTTCAGTGTCCTGGTTACACAGGTGTTTACTTAGTAATAAATTATAATGACACATGTTACACTAGGTGGCATGGCTACATCACAAACAGGTAGGTGCCTACTCATGCAGAGTTGCATCTTTGAAAAAAGACACTCATTACTACAAAGAAGGATGCATAAGACAGAAGCAAGAGGCCTGCCTTTTTTATTGCAAAAAGCTTGTGTGTGTTGTACGCAGATTACATTGCGTAAGGTAGCTAGCTGTGTGCACAGAACAGTTTTGTAAAAGAGGCTGTGCGATTAACAAGGAAAGGATAGGAGATGTTTGGTAAGAGTTGTAAAAAGGGACTTTTTTTTAAGTGGGAAGCATGTTTAGTGGAAGAGCAAAAAAAAAAAACATTGGCATAGCCAATAGGTCTCGCCTTTGAGACCTTATAAGTGTTTAGCCGTGCAACAGTTGATGTTGTTGCACCAAGGAGATTGTGCTGCATAACTAAATACTTGTAAGGTCCCAAAGGCGAGACCTATTGGCTATGCCAATGCTTGTTATCTCTTTAGATTGTATGTAACATGTACAGTTCAGGGTTGAACATGGTGGGCAAACATATAGTTAAGTTTACTTTGATTATTTATCCAGTACAGGGGCCGTGGAAGGTTAATTGAGTGTTTGAGAGTCCTTATTTTTCTAGATATGTTTGAGTGACCTGTGCTTAATTTCGATGTCTACACTGTGAAGAAATGGTGTGTATTATATGGTGTGACCTCTCCGTGTAATACGCTTACCAACACCTTAAAAACCAATAGGTTTTGTTTGTCAAATCTTGAGCTCAACCCTGGGTAGCTGTGGCTCTGAGTGCATGTGGAAAGTATTTGTACAGCACTAAAACAATTGAAAAATAAATCAATAGGATATTCGAGAAAATCCAACGCCAATTTATAATAATAGACAGTACTTTTATTTATTGTTAGACAATGCAACAAAAAAGATGGACTGGAGGGTTGCAGAAATGTAGAATTTACAAGGTAAACATTTCACTCAATCACAAACAAACATTGGCAATTTTAATTAATCGAACACTGAGAAACGTGTTCCCCAAAAAATCTGTTTTAGTTGTATTGCAGTCACTGTGAGTCCATTTAGGTGGCCATCTCTAGTAGCGAGCCATTCAGGGGGACCTTAAGGCCCTCAGAATCGTTTTTTTCCACAGACGAAGCAGTCGTGAAACAGTTCCAGGCACTTTATTTTGTTTACAATGGATTCCAATGGAAGTGGTCCTGATGCAAATGATGAAGAATGCTGAAGATGTTCAAAGATGCTGTGCGGTTGATGGGGTTCTTCATGCAGCTACTCCTTGGTCCATGAAGGGGGTGAGGTGGTCATGGTCAGTGTCTACATCCCTCAAGGTCCTGTCGGTATTGGCAGAAGTCCAGTCACCACTGGGCTACTAGTTGCCTCGTATTCTGGTCACAGCCATATCCTTACCTGGGCGATAACCAGGCTTCTGGGTGACCAAGGTGCACTCCTTTGACTCCACTGGGATCAGCAAAAGAGGGTGCAACTTTGAGCATCAGGACGTGGTCTCTGGTGCTGCACTGCAGCGATTGGAGGTAGTCTGAAGATTCTGGGCTACCAACTTGCCCCAGCAAGCTTCTCAACTTACCCTATGCTCTGAACAGAGGATCAGACCCTAAGAGTGTCTTTGCTTTGGCATGGCTCGAATAGACTTCTCCATGAATAGGACACAGCAGGCATTGTCCCTCATCTTTGATACCTACCAGGTTCAGCAAGCACAGTCCTCGCCGGTGCCGCCTCCTTTTCCTGGTTTCCCGGTGCAGTAGGGCAGTCCTTCTTTGGATCTTCCTTCAGTCCAGTCGAAATCTAGTTCTGAGTGCTAGGGGTGCCTTAAGCATGGTCAGAAAATGCCCTCAGAGTAGGGTGCAGTTGGTAGCCAATGGGCTACAGGTTCCCTCCATCCTGCTGACCACTTCCTGGGAAGTGGTGCATCTAACTAGCCCAAGATGCATTATTCTGCCCACCCCAACATGGCAGACACCTCTCTGGGTGTCCAGAGTTCGTTAGCCCAACTCAGTGGTGTGGCTACATGCCCCTGAAACGGTTTGACAACAGGTTTCCCCTCTCCTCCATGGGTGCCATCTAGTCTGCCTAAACAAGGGGACTTCCCTTCTCCCAAGTGGTCCTCATCAGCTTTGAAGCTTGCATTTGGGCCAATACTTTTGTGGCTACCTGCAGGAGGGAGGTTGCACCTCTTTCCAGCCCAGGCCACCGTCGTCTTCTTTTCAGGAAGGCAGCACGTTTCACCAGGAGGACAGAAACTGTCTGCATGACATACCCTGTGTACAACAGTAAACAGGCACTGTAAACTCTATTCAAGTAAAGTGGCAACTTCTAAAGTTGCCCTTTGCCCACCAGTGACATCAAATCTGATTTAACTATTAAATTAGGTTTAGCGCACTGATTCTTGTTTTAACTTATTGTACCAACTTTAGTAGTCCACTTCAGACGTTAACAGGGCTGAGCTGTCAGTCTCTAACTCTGCACTTGCCTATGGGCTACTATTCTTTCCACAGTAAAAACTACAATTTAGGAGTTTTATTGCTGGAACATGTACAAGTACATGTTCTACGTTTTTATTATGCAGCACCCTGCCTTAGATTTCCATAGGCATGCCTTAGAAGGATGGTTGGACTTTTCCATTACTTTCAGTGACAAAGTAGAGTTATCAGTTTTAAACTGCCTGTTGGACTTGGCCCTTCTGGCAGGTTCACCCCTAAACTTTTTGCTTTTTGAATGTGAATTGGTGGTAGTGATTTTTGGTTTCTGTGCACTTACACTGTGTCCCAGTGGAAAGTGCATAGGAATGCATGGGGAATGTATGTGTCCCTGGTAGTTCCTGATGCATGGGGTGTGCAGGCTCGTATCTGGTATGTGCAGACTCGTGTGATTGAATGCTGCACAATGATGTATGCGGCGTGTTTATGTCTAGTGTGGAAGTGCCACTTCTAGACATGGGTGTGCGTGTGCAGTGAGTGTGCTGGCGTGTGATTGGCTGGAGCTGGCTGGTGAGCCTGGCTCCAGGAGTCTGGATGGTTATGCCCCGGTGGTGAGTGTTGAGATTAGCATGAGTGATGTGAGGGAGGAGTCCACCTGGGACCTGAATAGGGCTGGGCTTTCTCCACACAATGCTGGCTTCGCCCCCTGTGGTGCGACTGATGACCCTAGCCTCCCTAGTGAATAGGAAGGGTGGCTGAGCACATCAAGAGTGCTCCAAAACCAGCTGTGACTGGTTTCTATCCCCCACCCTGCACCCAAGACAAAGGTTTTCACTGTATAAAAAGGGGCTGTGTCCCCTTGCAAAATGTTATCATCTTGGATCCTGTTGCTGAGGGGGGCTGCTGCTGGGCGCCAGGAGGACCGCCACTGGGGATTGCCTCCCTGCCTAGGAGGACCCTGTGAGCTGGCTCTGGGCCCAGCCTTGCCCCCCCCCCGTTCCTACAGGACTGTGCCTGGACTTTTGTGCACCCAGCACTTGGAAGCGCTTTTCTTTTACTCTCCTTGTCCCTGTAGCTTGGGGTCGCTGAAATCCTCCCCCTAGCGCTTGGAAGCGCTTTCTTTTGACCATACGCAGGTGCCCACCCTGCGACTTGACCTGGTGCCGTTTTGTGCCCCAACCGAAAGCCCACCTCGCTTTATTATTGATTTTGAGGGAGCCTACCCCTTGTGTGCCTCCCCGTGTCACCGCCGCCGGCCCGGCGAAATCAGGAAGTAAAGCGGGCCGCCTGACTTTGGGGCGGGCCCGCAAGACTGAAGCAGTGGCCGGAAACCGGAAGTAGGAGAGCAGGAGCCTATCCCGCCTCCCCCAGAAGAGTCGCGGCTGAACGAGCACCGGGGCGGGCAGGAGCCTACTCTGCGCCCCGGTGCACTCTCACAGAAGAGGGAGAAGCGGCCTGTCCAGCAGCGGGGCCCCCGTGGTGTGGGGAGGGCCCCGCAGCTGCGGTGAAGATAAGCAGGCTGGCCTCCAGAGGCAAAGGAGAAGAACCCCCCCGCACCCAGAGAAGCCGGTGAGTGGGGGTCCGGGGTTACTTGTAGCAGCGGGGGGCGTCGGGGCACATTGCTGGTGCCCAACCCCCGGTGCTGTCCAATATCTGGGCACACCCTTTTTAGAGCCCCCGAGGCTCCACCGGCAAGAGGGCATTGGTGCTTAGAGCCCGAGAGGCTCGTGAGTGCAGCATTGTGACGAGCCCCGAGGGGCTCAAAGGGGGCATCATTATTTCAGAGCCCTGATAGTCTCTTGAGGGTATTTCACCGCTTCGAGACCCCTGAGCAGGACTCCGACGTGGGGGACATTTCATCTTGTTGCAGAGCGGCCCCGGCTGCCAGTGGGCCGCTCCCCCTACGTGGACAGTATTTTCTTTAGGGCCCACAAGGCTCCATCACTTCGGGGGCATATTTCTATTCAGAGCCTGAGAAGCTCAGGGGGACATTGTATTTGTTTAGGGCCACGAGGCTTCAGCGTTGGCCCCATTGTCTCCTCAGCTGCCCAGCACTTAGTGGGCAGCTGCCACGTTTAGGCTACCTGCAGCCAACCCTGACATTTGGGACACAGGGCGTTCTAAGCCCCAGAGAGGTCAGTTGGCCTGGGGACAGGTTATGTATTATGCCTAAATGTGACTTCTGCACAATTTTTCTTCCTACTCCTTTGAATGTTTTTATGCATCATGTATTTTCCTTCCCTACACCTCTGAATGTTGTGATGCATAATGTGTTCTTGCTTATACCCCTAAATGTATGGTGATATTTAGGTCGTTGTTCGTTCTAGTACAGGTGTTACTAGTGAGGTCCTGGTTCCCTGCGTAATATTTTCCTAAGGTGGTTAGGTTTGGGTAGGTGGTACTTACCGGTTACCAGTGATTACTGGTTGTGTGCTCTATTTTCTAATTTGTGCTACAGTGATTTTATTTTCTATGTGCTAGTTCTAAAGTGCTTATTCCTGACAGTGGTCCATGTGGCCCTGTCTTGTACATATCCCCTGTAAATTCTGCCCGTGCCTGTTGGCACATTGTAAAGTGTGTGTTTTTATCTAATATGTGTTTTGGTATAATACAAAGGCTATTTTTTTTTTTCAAAACCAATTTTATTATGGGTTCAAGCAAGGTTCAACACAGCCCTCCACAGACAGGAGGAGACTGTCAACGACAGATAGAAAGAGACACATCATTAGCACAGCATCGAACCCAGCGTTATACAGTGAAGAACATCGTACTACCCCACCCACCCAACCCCAGAAAAACCCCCAACCAGCCCCGCCCCCAGCTACCCACCCCTTATCCCACCCTAACCCAGTGCACGTGATCATAGTCCAGCAACATGAGATAGCCTACAAAGGTGGAGCCGGCCAGCGGCCTAGAGTGCGGGATCCACATCCAGCTGTAATGCATCAACAATGTCCACGGGGGGATCAAGGAGCAGGCCCCGGTAATCCGCCCACCGTTTCCAGATTTTGTAATGTTTGCGGGGACATCCCCGGGCTTCAAAAACAGGCTGCTCCAGCCCCATGAGGAAATCCAGGCCCGCCCTCCAAGCCCCGAGTGGGGGGGCGCGCTCGCTCTTCCAGGCCTGCGCCAGGTCCCTCTTCGCCACCACCAGCCCCAGCAACAGCAAATGGCGTTTGTATATATTGCCCCCAACATTCTCTAGAACATGAAGAAGGCCCAGCCTGGGGGTACGGGGCAGGTCCCAACCCAACACCTCTGACAGGCAGTCCCAAACCCCAGCCCAGAATCGAGTCAGTCTCTCACAGGACCATACTGTATGAAACAGGGTGCCCTCTTCAGAACCACACCTCAGGCATTCCGGAGACGCGATAAGGCCTGCCCGCCATAGGCGGTGTCTAGTATAATACGCCCGGTGGAGGTATTTGAACTGGATGAAGCGAAGGCGGACGGCTATAGCAGCACCTCGGGGAGATTCCAAGGCCTCACGCCAGTCGTCATCGTCCAATGGACCAACATCACCCTCCCAAGAGGCCCTCAGCGCTGCGAGTGAAGGGGAACAGTGAGTGACCAGAGAGCGATATATCTGCAAGACCTTCTTGTCACCTAGGTCCCCCATAAACAGTTTAGCCTCGATAGGGCTAAAATCAGGGAGCTGTTCCAGGCCCACCAGACTAGGAGTAAGTGCGTGGCGAAGTTGAAGGTAACGGAAAAACTGTGTCTTGGGCATGCTAAATTCGGAGCTAAGTTCCTGAAAGGACTTTAGGGTAGTGCCAGAGAGGACATGGCCTAGGGACGAGATCCCAATCGCATCCCAGCCGTCAAATCCGGACAGAGACGCCAGCGCCGGTAACAGGCCATTCCGCCACAACGGGGTTTCAGCTGTAAGCCGACCCCACCAGCCCACCCGGTGCAGGGCCCGCCGCCAAACAGCGAAGACCACTTGGGTAACTTGCGGAAGCAGTCGCCTCCGTCTAGCCGAGTACAGCAGGGTGTGGAGGGAGGCGCCACTCATCAGTGAATGCTCAAGGGCATAAGCCGGATCACTAGGGTCTCCATACCACCACTCGTTGAGCACAAGGAGATGGGAGGCTTGATAGTAAGATAAAATATCCGCGGCCGCCAGGCCGCCGCAGTAGGTAGAGAGGAAGCACGTGCGCAGTGCCACCCTGGCGGCACCGCCAGCCCACAGAAACCGGCCCAGCACAGAATCAACAGTACGGAACCACTGCGGGTCAATCTGGAAGGGGTGATTCTGCAGTTGGTACAGCAGACGGGGCAACGCCACCATCTTGAAGATGGCCGACCGGCCGTAGATATTAAGTGGCATGCGCGTCCACGTCTTGACGTCCAGTTGGACCCGATCCCATACCGGCAGGATGTTCCGGTCCCATGCCACCGCTGGCGAGGCAGAGAGGAAGACACCCAGGTACTTCACACCCTCCACAGCCATCTGAAGGGATGCAGCCCAAGGGCAGTCCACTGCGGCACCCCCCAGCACCCACATGGTCGATTTGCGCGGGTTGAGGAAGAGCCCCGATGCCCGACCAAACTCCTGCATCAACTCCAGGACACGAGGACCCGTACGCTGCAGGTCAGTCATGAAAAATAGCACATCATCCGCATATAGAGCTATGCGGTCCGAGTGATCCGCACCCCAGACGAAGCCACGGTAGAGCTCATCGCGGCGCACCCTGGCGGCCAGCGGCTCCATGGCCAGCGCGAAAAGGTAAGGGGAGAGCGGACACCCCTGACGCGTGCCCCTGGACACCGGAAAACGAGCAGACGCCGTTCCCGAGATGCGCACTGAGGCCGTGATCTCAGTGTAGAGCAGCCTGATATAGGAGAGGAACATCGGGCCGAGATTCAGCAGCGGCAACAGAGCAAAAAGAAAGGTCCAGCTGACCGAATCGAAGGCACTATCAATATCAGCCAGCAGGAGCGCCGCCGGGTCCTCCGAAGACTCAATCGCTTGTATCGCGGCCTGCGCCCGTCGTATGTTGTGTCTTGTTGCCCTGCGCGGCATAAAACCCGCCTGATCCGGGTGGACAAGGGCCGAAATGTGTGGAAGTAAGCGGTTCGCTAGCGCCTTCGCCAGGAGCTTGGCCTCGAAGTTGATGAGGGATATGGGGCGATAAGAGTCATGGCGATCGGGGGGCCTACCTGGCTTCAAAAACACCACTATTTCGGCGTGACGCCAGTCCGGTGGAAGGCGGCCATGCTCTCGCGCCTGTTCCAGGGCCCGCAAGTAATGCGGCCCGAGCTGCAGATGGAACTACTTATAAAATTCGCTGGGAAAACCGCTTGGCCCCGGCGCCTTGCCTACATTTAACTGACCCAGTGCATCACCAAGTTCCTCCGCCGACAGGGGACGGTCCAGGGCCTCACGCACCTCATCAGATACAGCAGATGGGGGAACAGATGCAATATAATCTGCGATAACGGCTGGGGAGAGAGTCTCCCGAGAGGCATACTGGTGCCCATAGTAGTGCGCAAAGCTCGTGGCAAGAGTTGCCGGATCCGTAATCGCCACTCCTGCACCATCAACGAGGCCCGGCAGTGTAAGAGGCTGTAGGTTCTGTTGGCACAGCCTATGGAGCATGCTGCAAGACTTGTCGCCCCACTGGTAGACCCGGCTACTGGTAGCTAACCATGCCTGACGAGCCTCGTCCAGTAGGACTGAGGAATAAGACTGTTGCGCCTGCAGGAGTAGCCGCAGTGACATATCATCGGGTGCCACACTGTGCCGAGCCTCGAGCTCCTCCACCCGCACTGCGGCCGCATCAATGCCTCCCAGCCGAGTCCGGCGAGCCGACGCACACCAAGCAATATCTATGCCTCGCAGGGTGGGTCTCATAGCCTCCCAGACTGTCACCGCATCCATCCCTCCGGTAAGGTTGTCCCGCCAATAATGGGCGATCGCGCTACGCAGATGCTGAGAATAATCAGGGCGCTGCAGATGCCACGCGGACATTCGCCATCGAAAGGGGGAGCGCGCTTTGCACAAGTCAATTTGTACCGCCACAGGGGAGTGATCCGAGAGCCCGCGAGGCCGAATCGCTGCCCCCTTCACCCTGTCAAGGAAGGCCCTCGGGACAAACACACAGTCCAAACGCGAAAGGGAGCCATGAACAGCCGAGACAAAGGTGTACTCTCGCCGTTCCGCATGCAGATGTCTCCATACATCCACCCATCCCAGACCATCAACCATAGCCCCCAACCGTGTAGGGGAGGATACGAGCGCCACTCCAGGCCTCCTCTGTCGGTCCAAAGCCACATCCATCACATCATTCCAGTCTCCGCCAATCACAGCCATGGTGCGGGGGAACTCAGCCCATAAGGAAAACAAACGTTCAGCTAGGGCCCACTGCAAGGGGGGGGGGGCATACACACAGCCAAACACAACCGGCTCCACCCCGACCTTCCCCTGTACAAAGACAAAACGTCCCTGGGGGTCAAGCCACTGACGCTCATGTACATATGCCAGCCGTCTATGAATAAGAATGGCCACCCCCCTGGAGCCCCTGGTAAAACCGGCATGGAGCACCTGATGGAAGCCAAAGCGCTGCAAACTCAGGGCTTTTGTACCCAGCATGTGTGTTTCTTGGAGGAGGAGCACATCCGCCAAGTCCCTCTTAGCCCAGCGAAGCACCGCCCCCCGTTTAATCTTGTCCAATAGTCCTCGTACATTCCAGCTAAGAATACGCATGGAAGCGCCATTGGGCGCTAAGTGAGGAACATCAACCATGATCACAATGCTCCCAACCCCACACTCCCCGACCCCCGGCCCATGCCCCAGACCCCACAGTTGCAAAATATACAGAGACCACGTGCACCCCCAGACCCAGAACCCCAGACCCCACAAACCCCGAATCCCCAAACCCTAACACCCCTCCTACCCCGATCCAACTCACCAGCAACCAAACACCCCGGTTCCCCCCTCCCCCACCCCCATACCTCAAGGAACAATGAAGTATCTGTCGCGGTATACGGTACTTCAGGCCCAAAACACAGCGCCCAAAGCCAGCCATACCAATGGATCCCAACTAGTCCCCCCCCGAACTAATCAGACACACTCCCAGAACCACCCCCCAGTCCCAACAGGAGGAGGCAGCCCAAAGTACGTGCCCCGAACCCCAACAAACGTACAATAGAGTCATGAGCAAAGCACCACAAGAAAGTCACAGCCCACGAAGGCCCCGGCATTCGCCAAGAAGAAGTAGTCAATACTGCACCAGCCATTGTATGTCCCACGGATCACGGCTCAGCCTCTGCCAGATATAGTCACCTATAGAAGGCAACCAGCAGACAGTCCCCACGAAGGCGATCAGGAGCCTCCATCAGATTGGTCCGCATCAGGCGGTGTGTCCCCCAAGAGGGGGTCCCGGGACAGGGACCTCCGCCGGGAGCGAGACTTGCGATGTTTCCCTTTGCCAGATGGGTTGCTCCTGTCCTGAGACGAGCCACGCGATGAACCAGAGTGCAGCCCCGGTTGGACGTGAGGTCGGATTCTGACTGTTTCATCGGTCCAGTTGAAGACGGCCTCCGGTGTATCAAAGAAGAGGGTCTTGGAATTGAAGATCACCCGGAGGCGGGCCGGGTAGAGCAGCGAGTATTGGATTTTCAGGCCACGCAGCTTGGCCTTGGCATCTAGGAAGGAGTGCCTCTGTTGGTGGACCAGTTTGGTATAGTCCGGGAAGATCATTATTTTATGATTGTCATACAGCAGGGTGTCCTTCAAGCGTGCTTCCCGGAGAATGACGTCCCTGTCGTGGAAGTTGAGGAGCCTGGCGATGATCGGGCGGGGACGCTCCCCGGCTGGCGGCTTCTGTGTCAGGGCGCGGTGGGCACGCTCCACTATGAAGCATCGCGACAGGGAGTCCGGTGGTAGCCAGCTCTCCAGCCACCGGGACAGAAAAGCGTCCATAGGCCCCTTCTCGCAGTCCTCCGGAAAGCCAACGAAGCGCAGGTTGTTCCGCCTCGCCCGCCCCTCGGCATCCTCCACACGAAGTGCCAGGCCCCGTTGGATCTGTTCCATGTCGGCAATCTTCTTCTTAAGGGTACCAACATCTCCCTCCACCGCCGTGACCTTGGTCTCAGTTTCGGCAATGCGGGCGACTGCATTGCGAAGATCTTGACGCAGCAGCATCACATCGGCCCCCACCGCGCCAATTTTCGCATCCAGCATGTCGCGGGACTGGGTGATGGCCGCCATCAACGCCGCCTTGTCTGGTCCAGCCGGATGACTCCCACCAGCCGCCCCGGTTCCTCCACCATGGCCAGTGAATTTGTCGATGGGTCCTGTCTTAGTGGCGGCCGTGCCCCTCGTCATGGCGGCCGTCCAGATGGTAGAGCAGTGACACGCACCTGTGTCGGGGCCGCTTACTCGCAGTAGTCCACCAGCCAGGCCCCGGCCGAGGCGTCTCGGACGCACCAGGCCACTTGAGAGTCCCTCACCACCGGCCCACAGATCGGGGACACCCCTGGCAATGTCGCCCCGCCAAGGTGTATGATGTCGTCTTCGCGCCCACCGGCACTGCGCAGATATGGGCCACTCTAGTGCAAACCACAAGTTCTCCAATCGCCGCCCCAGGTACCACAGGAGCCGGATAGGGCAGTTATCTGGGCCATGCGCCGGTTTGACACCTCAGTTCCCGGGGGGCCCCCGCCGTGTCCACTCACCAGGGCTATGGATCCGGGCCGGTGACTCCGGGCGGGGATCACCAAATTAGAGGTCCCGGCTGCACCAAGGCCAGACAGGCCGCAGATCTTCCGACACCCCCTCCAGCCGCCGGCCCCTCCGCAAACACTGTGGGGAAAGGCAGGGGATCTCACTGCAGGTCGTCAGGAGCGGGCAGCCCCGGATCGTGGCCAGCCCAGGGTGCGAAGATCAAGGCCCCGACAGGCCGCCCCGCCGCTCCGGTCCCGTCGCCACGTCCACACCACTTGTAGGTCCAGCCAAGCCCTGGGAGGATAGTATCAGTGCGTATGTCCTCGGGCAGGGGTCGCCAAACTCGAGGCCCCGGCTCCGGCAAGGCCAGGCAGGCCGCAGCTCTTCCGAGGCCCCCCACCGGTCCAGGCCCCCACCGCCGGCAATGGAAGGGTCAGTAGGGCACTCCGCTGTGAGCCGCCAGCGGCAGGCAGCCCCGGATCGCGGTCAGGGAGCGGCAGCGCCGGCTCCGGGTCAGGTCCCCCGTTGGGGACGTCAAAATCGAGGCCCCGGCTTGTCCGGCGGGCACCAGGCCGCCCGCTGCATCTACTCGTTCCACGGCCGCAGACGGTCCAGGCGCGTCGACTCCAGCACCGGACGGTTCCCGGTGATCTCCGCCAACACCACCTCAGATGCGGTGCACTTTTCGGGGGTTTCAGGGCAGGATAATCCCAGGATAATCGGCGGGCCGGCGGGAGCTCTTAGGCAGCCACGTCCGCCATGCTCGCCCGCTAAGCCACGCCTCCTACAAAGGCTATTTTTATATATAACCTTGTGTGGAGTTTCCTTTGTGGTAGGCCTTGGGTGTTGTTGCTGGATGCGTGCGCAAACACTTAACCTACATAGACTCTGAGTTTAGCCTTACTGCTCGTGTCACGTTACCAAGGGGGTGAGCAGGGGTTATCTTTGGCGTGTAACTCCCTTGCCCTGACTTAGAGTGGTGGTCTCTGACTGACTTTGGAGCAAGAGATCCCATTTCTAACTCTGCCCTTCCAATCTGCATTGGTAGACTGGGAGCCATGTTTGTCGTACTCATGGTGGCACAACTAATGCTGCAGTCCATGAGAGACATCTCAACTTAAAGGCTCTTGGTACCACTGATATCTTATAAAAGGTACTGACGAGTAAGCTAGGCTGTGCCAATTGGGGACAAACCAGTTAAACATTCCCCAGTTTAAGGGTCAGAGCACATGCACCGAGTCCTTTTTAGTAGGGCATTTCAGTCATTGCACCTGGTCCTAGTGGTCAGAAATTGGGGCAAAAAGTGGAGGGACATCTGCAAAAAGCTTGATTCTGTAAATACAGGAGCTGTGGTATTGACTACACACTACAAAAGGAGAGCTACATGCAGCTGTCCCGTGATGCTGGTGGAGCTCGAACTGCCTCCTCACCATCCCACAATGAAGAATGACATACATAGGACAATGAAAATAGCATCCTGGAATGTACAGGGCCTCAATGGGCACCCTAAATGGTGTAGGGTGCTCGCCTACCTTAAGACACAGGCTGTCATAATTGTTTTACAGGAGAGACACCTGACACACAATGAAGTGGACAATATCTGCGAAAATGGAGAGGCCACATGTACTCCTCCACTTACCTTTTCTATGCACAGGGAGTGTAGATTGGCTGGCTCCTGGCATTTCCTTCCAGCACCATAGTACTGAAGCAGATGTGCAGGGTAGATATATCCAGGTATATGGACTACTAGATAGGGGCAAGCTCTGCTTTGTAAATATGAATGCCCCGAATATATATGATGGGCAATTTTACTGGAGGGTAATAGAGCTCTTTGGGCCGTTTGTCGTGGTCAAGGTCATGGTCAAGGTTGTATGGGCAGAGGACTTCAACTGCTCTCTAGATGGGGGATAAGGGCTGGCATCCACTTTGGATGCATGCAAAGCCATCCATGACAAAAAAGTCTACGCAAGATGATGACCGGATTGACTGCAGTTGATATATGGCTGGGGTTCTGCCCAGGTGCACAGACCCATGATACACATAGTAGACTGGACCGATTTCTGATGACAGATGTCATAGTACACCGGACAGTGCGGTACCACTGCAGGTTCCTGTGCCACTACTCCCCACTGAATATTGACTACTCCGATACCCGAAACAGACACCCAGTCCAGTTGTTGAGATTACGCTTTGTGGTTTTGCAAAATACTGTATATCTGATAGTGACTACTAGCCGCAGATTCCTTCACGTAGAATTATCCCCAGGCGTGAGACTGGATATGGAAACCTTTTTGCCACAGCGTCCCTGTGCGCCGGGAGCGGGGCGACATCACGCGACTCCGCCCAGGTGTCATCTGCATACGTGACGTCAGCGAGGTCACATAAGACCCGCCCGGCGCGGCCACATCAGTTTTTTCCTTTTCCACGTGCAACACGGATCTGGTCCTTGCTTTCTCCATTCTTTTGGTTGAACAGTGTGCGAATGCCTTCGGGCTTCAAAACTTGTACATTTTCTGGGCGTCTTATGTCGGCGACGGACCTGCACTTCATTTGTATGTGGTGTTTGGGGGAGGTTCACGGCACCGCCAACTGCGAGGCATGCCAACAGTTGAAGCCGAAGTCGTGGCGGGAGCGTCGCATGAAACTTCTCTCGGCGGGTCTCTCCAGGTCGACGTCCTCCCCTTGGTCTGCTTCGGCGGACGGCTTCAGGTTCGGCCGTGGTTGTCGTCCTCACCCTTCTCTGATGTCACATGAGCATCGTTCCTCGGTGGGTAAATGCCGCAGTTTGTCCCAAGGGGCTGGGTTCCGGCCTACCGGGGTAGTGGACTTTCCGCGGGTGATGCTGCCCGCGGGTCGTCCTATCCACCGTTTCCCAGTGTTGGGGCATCGAGAGTCCAAATGGAGACATACGAGGCGGCTTTGCAGGCCTTGCTGGCATCTCCCCCTACTTCCCCTCCTGGGGCGTCGGCGGACCCCTCGCCTTGCACAGGGCCCTCTACGGCACCGCCGGTGGCGACTGGTTTGGATCCAGGCTTGGAGGGTGTTGTTCTGTTGGGGTGTGGCTCCCCTGGGGCACCTCCTCACTTTTTTTAAGCACGCCACTATCGCCGTTATACCCACGCACCCCCTTCCTAATAGCGCACCAACTTGTCGCTTCAAGATACCCACTCCAAGATGGCGGCCATTGCTGCTTTACCAAACTCGCCACTCAAAGATGGCGCCCGTAGTAACAGTCATGTGACTTGTAAACGTGTCTACTAACAACTCCCCCGAACTCGTAAGAGGGAACCGGCATTCTGACCGAGGATCCAGACCAGACGCGAGTCGTATTCCCGATTCGGTAAGTCAGTTCTGCCTAAGAAACCCTCGCTTGTGTGGCCTGTCTCTGAGACGCACACTGACCCGTTTTTCATTACCTAATTTTAGCGCCCGAGCCCCACATCGATGGAGCCAAGCCTGTACGGCCATTGAAGCCCTACCGTAGCGACCCCGTTTACCTCTTACCCATTGAGGAATCAAGGTAGGTCCCACACCGCTATATAATTAGTATGGCAGACCAAAAACCTTTTTGATTATATTGCTTACTGTGGTTTCGCTTTTTAACTACTTTCAGTGCGCGGAACCAAATGGAAACGGGCCACCGTTTTTTTAATAACAAAAACCCTCATTGTTTTTGGATCCCCACAAGGACCATTATGGTCTACTAACCCCGGTTATGATTTTACTTTATTACTTATTACTTATTTTCAACACACCTAAGTGCCTATCACACAACTGACGTGTAGTCTTTTTGTGCCTTAGCTTGACCTCACGCCTGAAACGAATCTCTAGTAAGGTCAGCAAAATCCTGACGTGCGACAAACCTCTCAATCAAGAGGTTCTACCGAGAATTCCCGCACAAACCAAACCTCGACAACAGAGGTAGGAGTGGGACTCACCCCTTTGATAATATCAGAATCAGGTTTCCCTAGCAATAAATCTGACGACCACCTTGAACACCATTCACTATCACGTTCACCATGAGCTATAATTATGGCCCTTGTCCAAATCTTACCACCACACTCCACTATTAGCCAAGTCATTCACTGTCACCACACAGTCCATACCGTATCGTACCACACATGTCACAGCGATTCCGAATGTTATCAAAGCAGTACTTGTTGTGTTTTACTTAGCACGCTCACCCCTCACAATTCACAAATTGCGATTCCGGATGTGTTACAAAGATAACAGACATGCGAGAAATACTCCTTAGTTGTACTCTTAAAACTTTTGTATCTTCTTTGTTTCTCCTAACAGGCTTTTACTTTCAGGCATATTTATTTCTAAGTCCTGATGATGATCCCATTTAATTAATTGAGCAAAAGGGATCGAAACGTCGACACCCATGAGTGGACATACATTTACGTTATTATTAATAAGAGTGTGTATGTTCTACTCCAGGCGATACTGTTATTACTCTCAAATTTTCCTACAGTGCCCTGTTCTGCTCCTTTCTTTTGACTGAAAAAACACCCCTTTCACTCTACTCTCATTCTCTTTCTTCCTTTTTCGGTACGGCACAGGCTTGTGTCATACTATATTTGTGTAAATATTGTAATGTGCATTTGACATTGTTTCTTTGAAATAAATTCCCTGCCCGGCTGGGTAAGGAAATCATAACGTATAGTTTTCCATTGTGTTCTATACTGTATTGTGATGACTTTGAATGCGCTAGGAACCTTTGTTCCCTATAACGTCCTTAATGCCACGGCATCTTTGCCTCGCCGCAAACTCCTGCGGGAGTCCCTGTGGTCTCGTGGGAGGTCGCCAGGGCTCGGGTCGCATCCCCGAGCCCCTCTCGGTCCCTTGACAGGGTGGTCCTGTCTAAGACCGAGGTGACACAGCTACGGCGCCGGCAGCAGCTGGACCATGCAGAGCCACAGGGGTCAGTGAACCCTCCTCGCCCGCTCCGGGTTGAGGCCGGGTGAGGACCCCTCGCCCCTCTGCGGGCCCCTCTCGCCCTCCTCCGCAGGCGGCTGCCTCGACTGGGGGCGAGTCAGATGTGGAATCGTCCCTGGCACCGCCTCATGGGTTGCCGAGCGATCTACGCCTCATTCTGGGCCGAGGATTGTGAAGGGATTCCTGTCACTACCCAGGGCCCTCTCGTCCCCCCATGCGAATGGCTACCTCTGTGGAGCTGGGGTCGGTGCCGTCCCGGGGCCGGTCTGGCTCCAGCCCCGCTCCGGTCTCCGCTTCGGTCCCCGGTGCGGGGCGACTGGGAGGTACCTTGTCCGGCGACGCCGGATGGTTCCGGCACTCCACCTCAGGTGGCGGACTCTACGATTCATCTTTAGATGCTACTTCTTCTCCGGAGGCAGCCTGTATTTTGGTGTCATCCTTCGCGGAGACGGGTCACCGTGTGGTGTCTTTTTCACCAGCGTCGAAGGGCGGCTCTCCGCCTTTCCTGAGGCAGAGGTGTTCGTCGGAAGAGCGGCAGGTCCCTCATTTGTCGGCTCCTTCTGACTTCCAGGTCTGGCCCTTGCCCGCCCCACTTGGCCTCGGGGACGACCGCCTTAGTCTACAGCCGTCGCCCACGGAGGAGCTGCTTTCTCCGCCCCGGGGCCCTAGGAGACGGGTGTGGCCTTCCCTCACATGGTGTCCACGGCTGTGGGCATCCTGAGTATGGGTGACCCGTGGCTCATTTTCCGGCGGACCATCTATTGGAGGTCCCCCACCAGGGCTCTGGTGGGAGGGCGATTCTGCTCCCCTTTGAAGGTTCCCACCTTTCTTCCTTGACGGGGGCTTGCAGGCGTCCTGCCTCAGGGGACCCGGTGCCTCAGCATCTTCTGCACCAGCATCTCCCGGCGCCATGTGACCTGGCGTGCCTTTCCCTCCACCCCTCTGCCTCCAGTACTCTTTTGCGGACTGCTTTTCCCTCCCTGCCGCCACTGCTGACTCCGCTGTCTCGAGAGGCCTGCTGGCTGGGCTTTTGGGGGTAGCAATATGTTCGCCTCAACCAGCGCTGCCCTGTGGGCTCTGAACACCTTGTGTGTGCTGGCTCGGGCCTCCTCCTGTTTGTGGGATTCGGCTGAGTCTCTGGGATCTGCAGTGTCCCAGGAGGGTGGTCAAGTGGACTTACGGCATCATGCGTTGGATTGCCGGGAGCTGGTGACGTTTATTCTCCGCTCCGCCCTGGACATCTCAGAGGTGTTGGGCCGGGCCATGGCTTCCTCAGTCGCTCACTGTCGCCATGCTTGGCTTCAGGATGAGTATTTCCTGAGAATATTAGGGAGCAACTCATTCATCTTCCGTTTGATGGCAGCCTGTTGTTCCATGCCCCGGCCGACTCCGCCATCCAGAGGCTTTTGGCAGGGATCCGTCCTCCTCCGCCTTATCATCCTCCTCCGTCCTCTCTTCAGTGACTCCTGAGTCGGGTTGATTCTGGACCTTCTTAGGTCGCTTGTTCTGACTGTGGAGTGCGTTTTCTGGCCATTGCGTCCTTCTTTGGGAACCTTGGCATTGTTGGCTGCTGATCATGTGTATGTGTTGGAATTGTTGCGCAGATTTGGCCCTGAGATTGGGCCTTCTGCTACTTGTCAAGCCTTTCGAGGGGTGTTTTTTTCCCCGTGGCTCTTTTGTTTGTTCCTCTGCTGCGGAAGTTCTTCCAGAAAGGATTCCCATGGTTGGGGCTTATCGTACCCTAGGTCGCATGGCTTGCGCTCTGCTGGGAGGTTCTGGTTTCCTTTTTGCGCCTCTTCTCCATTGCATTTAGGTAGGTTTCTCTTGCTTCCTGAGGTTGTGTGCGCGTCCACTCATAATGGTGTGCCCGGGCATCTCCTCTCCATGCTCCTGTCCTGAGGTCTGGGGTGACGCTGTGTTTTCCCTTGCCAGGCGCCGCCTACTTTGCCTTCCTGGGGCCTCGGGCTGTTCCTCTACCTTCTGCCGGCTTTTGACTGCTGGCACTGTTCTGGCTGGCAGTTTGCTCTCCATCTGGAGTGGATTGGCCTTCTTTTCCCTCGTTTCCTTGGGCCCTCTAGGCTTCTTCTTCCACACTTCCTGTCCATTGGGCTGACGCTGTGTTGCCTTGTGGGGGATCAGGGTGCTTCGACCTCTCCGACCTTGCCTTGGTTCCTCTGCTGTGAGTGTACGGGCATCTTCAGCCTTATTCCCCTCCTACATCCCCTTGGGGTTCGTGGGGGTCTGCTTGTGGGGGTTCCCATTGCCTGGCAGGGGCGAGGTTCTACCTGGGCCATAGATCTGGTTCCCTGTGGGGCCCTCTAGTCTGTGTTGGCTGGTGGGGTCCTTTTGCAGACCCTCCTTCCCAGGGGGTATTGCTAAGGTATCTATTCTACGTGAAGGAATCTGCGGCTAGTAGTTTCTATCAGATGTACGAGTTACTGGTAGAGGCGATTCTAGCCACAGATTCCTTCATGGCCCGCCCTTCCTCCCCTATTCTGCGAGGACCCTTGGGATGGTCTTCGGTACTTGCCTCCCGGTGGGGGGCTGTGTTTCCTGTGAGTGCCTTCTTGTTCTTGATGGCTGGCTCCATCTGGGGTGGTTCATTCCTCCTTGGTTCTTTGGAGGATGGTGTTCTGGTGCTCCAGTGCCCTGCTGCTCTGGCTACTCCAGGTTTGGGGGGGGGGTTGCTTCTATCCCTGTCCTCCCCTCCCTTCCTACTATTGCTCTCCTCTGATTAAGGGTCATCTGGCCATGTCTTGCCCTTGTCCCTTGTGGGTGCTTGCCCTCTATGTTGGGGTGGCTTGGAGCTTTGTTGTCCCCGTCTGTCTTGGGACTGGTCCCATTCCTTGCTCGGGATGGGGGTGGTAGGTTTACTACGTGTGCCATGATTTTTACGCATGTTCTTTGCCTCCGGGGCACAGGGATCTGAGGCTGTCTATGTGCTGGCAAGGTGACTGTGCAGGTTTCTGCTTGTTCTTCTTTTTTCTTCTTTCTCTGCCTTTGGGTTCTGCTGTGTTGTTAGTCATCGTTTCTTTCCAATTTTTCTGCTCTTCGCACACTGTTCCCATGCTTCCACAGTTTTTTTATCTGGTGGTTCCGCTTTGTGGTGCGGAAAAGTTGTCAGAGGAAAAATGACGTGGGCTCGCCGGGGCATGTCTTATGTGACCTTGCTGATGTCACGTACGCGGACGACGCCTGGGCGGAGTCTCGTGATGTCGCCCTGCCCCCGGCGCACAGGGATGCTGTGTCAAAAAAGTTTCCGGTTCCAGTTTCACTCCTGGGGATAATTCTACGTGAAGGAATCTGCGGCTAGAATCATCTCTACCAGATACATAGTTACCAAAGGTAAGTAACTCGTACTTTGTGAAGGTGTGAGGGAGACGCTGGACTCTTTTTTTTTTTTTCTTGAGATTAAATGGAACGCGACTGCCACAAGGGCAAATGAGTGGGAGACATTGGAATACCTCATTAAAGGAAATGCCAATTATCGACTTTTGCCTTTTTGTGAGAATTTTAGAGCAATTTTCGGCAAGCAAAGCAACAGCACGTTTCTTGGTCCTTTCCACTCCCACAAGACAACTACACCAGCAATTTCACCCACTCCATAGCTACAATGTTGGGTCTCCATTCCAACAGGAACAGGGTTCTCAGAGATAATGCTCAGGACAGCATGGACAGCATGTAGTTCAGTCCCCAGCCCCTCAAGCATCATCATCAGCAAAACAGCTGTGTTCTTTGAGGAACACTGCCGCCTGTCAGAGACCGGATCAGATATTTAGTCTTAGGGTGGAAGATAATCACTTCAGATAATTGAGTCCTTAAAACTGTACATCGGGGCTACACCCTTCCATTTCACTCTATCCCACTCTATCACCATTAGAGCAGCTGTTCGAGGACCATCTGGCAGTAGGAAGTGCTGGCTCTTTTGGTCTAGGGGGCTGTAAAGAGCGTTCTGGCCTCAGATGTAGGAACTTGGTATTACTTCAACTACTTTCTTGTGCCGAAGAAGGACATTGGGTCTCTTCTGATGTTAGATCTTTGCCCTCTCAATGCCTTCCAGGAGATGTTACTTAAAAGCACTTGGCACAGCTTATTGGGTGTGTCAGTTGTTAGAAGAATGATGGGCCACACAAAATGGGCGCAATTGACGCAACAAAGCAGACTGGGCAAATATTCCAATTAAGGAGATGCCACAAGGGAGAAGGTAGACTATCCCACAGAAGACAAATCACCCTCAAGATGGCAGGGAGCCATTTCTAAAGGAAGCCCTGCCAGTCTGCAACTCCATTGTGGTGCTGAACATCACACTATTACACACACACACCACAGAAAAATCTTCTATGGAGTTGAGAAAGAGGGAAACTTTGTGGCTTAGCATGCCACCTGCATAAAAAGTGCTGAATGAAAAGATCTGCCAACCAAAGAAAGATTCTGAATGGCAAATTTTAAAGACCATGCAAAAGGCCACTGATACAGAATCAATATCCACTGGCTGGCCTTTCGAAACTCGTAGCAATTGAATGAACACACTACACCCGATCCCCTTTCCATGACCCGGATAATGTCCAAAACCAGTAATTGTCTGAGTCTTTAACTTGAGGGATTGAGATGCAATCCTCCTAGCAGTAGGAAACAATAGGCCCATCCAGTTTGAGAACACACATCCCTCTTTTGCAGAACTATGCCCAAACAGTACAAACCAAACCTTTATCCTTCAATGAGGCTAATAAAGAACTACAAAAAAGGGGCATGAAATATATGATATTGTTCCCTCAAAAATACGAGTCCTAAGGAATTCTGGCATCTCTTCAACCAAGTTTAGGAATGGGTGGATGGCTTGTTGAAAACCAGAGAGAAATGACGCAAGATTCTACAGAGATGTAGAACAATCAACAAGCAGCAGTGAGAGAGAAGAATACAGGACATGAACAAGAGGTGAGGACAAAAGGGACAGAGCAGATGAAAGGGAAGTAGTTACGGAGCAAACTAGTGAAAAGTGTGACCTGGCCTGAAATGAATCCCTAAAAACGCCCCCTATGCAAAATCAGCTTGATTATGAATAATTTGACAGAGCCATGTAAACAGACAATGGCACCAAAGACAACATCTGTACGTACAAATAAGAAATCTACAAAGAAGAATAGCTTTATTTTCTCCAGTATTAGGGGTGTCTTTCATAGATTCACATGCCTGAATCATTCCCCGTCGTCGGAGTGGGAGTCCCACGGTATATATAAAAGCAATAAAATGCCATAATACATATAGCAAATATCAGAAATACCCAACCAGGAAGTAAAGTAGCACCAGCTACAGTAGAAAAACCTTCACAATCATGACTATCCTAGTCATTATGTCTTAGTCCAAACTACAGCCAATCAGGCGACAGCACCCACCAGAATGTTCTCCCCAGAGGCTCAGGCTCTCAGATTTTCTACCGCACGTCGTGTGAAGGGAGTCTCCCTGAGCTCTGCTCAGTTTTCTTCTAGATTACTTAGTTCTTCAAGTTTTTCACAATGTCTACTTCTAAATCCCTGTTCAGGGCCTGTGATTCTTGTGGGAAGCAAAGGCTATTCAAAGAAGATCCCCACAAAAAATGTTTATATTGCCTTTATTCTGACCATAAGGCAAAGGAGTGCAAGATCTGCCGGACCTTCCCCCCCTAAGACCATCAGGGACAGAGAAGGACGACTGCTGTTGTGGCTTAACAGACTCAAGGACAAGGAGGACCCTTTGTCTGAGGTAGGAAGCATTGCCTCTGGTTCTTCATTAATTTCTAATAAGAGGAAGGCTGAAACTGAAGTTTCATCTCCTAGGGCGAAGGTGGCGAAGAAGGCCCAATCCTCTCTGGATACTTCTGGGCCTAGTGATTCAAAAAAGACTCTTCCACCTGGTAAAATGGATAGTACGCCCTCTAAGAAGTCTGGGAAATCTGCAGTTCCCAAGAAATCTTCAAAGTCTGTGCCTCCTCAGTTGCCACCTTTGACAATTTCAACGTCAAAAAAGGACTGTGTTTCCTCTCATGTGGCCACGTCTACCACCTGCACTATGACTTTCTCTTCTCCGAAGCCAACTTAAGTGATGTCTTCGGCCTCATCGCCTACGCTGGTTCATGTGCAGATCAGGCCTATCTCGTCGTCGACGATAGTCCCGTCGACGACGGCTAAGGTACCGTCGACGAGCTCTTCGTCTACTAATATGATGTCGACGGTGGGCTCCCCGTCGACGAAGAAAATTGTGCCGTCGACGATGCTCTCGCCGACGTCGTTACCGTCAACGATGAAATCCACGTCGACGACGAAATCCACGTCGACGAAGCTACCATCGACGACCTCGACGACGAACCCGTCGATGATGTTACCGTCGACGACCTCGTCGACGAAGAAACCCTAGTCGACGACGAAATGTACGTCAACGAAGATACCGTTGACGACCTCGACGACGGTCCCGTCGACGACGGTACCGTCGACGAGACAACCAATTTAGCAGCAAACGGAGATCCCATCGACTTCACCTCTGTCAAGCTGCACTACCTTACAAGTCTGGCCAGCACAGTCATCGGGGATTCCGTTACCTTCACCTGCAACTACAGCCACGCTGTTGAAGAAAAGGTCTACTACTGAGGCGATTCCTTCTACGCTAGTAGTGCCAGAGAAACTTTTGGATTTGGATGAGGAAGGATCCTATGAAGATGAAAACTTTGGAGCAGCCAGAAGCCCATCTGACCTCCAAATTAAGGTTCAAGATGATATTGAGGAAGAAATGCATGAAACAGAGCCTCTGTCACATGAGGACAGGCCTGCTCCCGGCATGCAGATGCCTGAGGATTTGTTTCGCAATCTCAGTACATGCTCAGTGACTATTATAGGCGATTCCCACCTTCAGAGTCAGGTGACTCGCAGCTATCTACGCCGAGATCTAAAATAGCGACGCCGCTTTCTAAGCAGACACAGCCAGTGGTTTCTGTGACGTTGGAGGAAGGACGCCCAGCATTGTCTGCGCCACACGTCGCAGCTCCTCAATCAGGAGATGAAGAGTACTCAGATCACGAGGAGCAAGAAGAAGGAGAGTTAGACAATAGGTCAGAATCGTCGGAGTATGAGGATTATAATGCAAACACGCCCTCTCAGGCAGAACTTACTACATCTGAGTCACCTCCTGTGGACATTGCCTCATTCCACAAGATCATGGATAGAGCAACGAAGAGGTTCATGATAACTATGGAGTCAAAACAAGAAGACTGCTTCTTGTATGACTTCAAGTCTACACCACAAAAACAGAGTTGGACCATACCAATCATAGAATTCATATGGAAGGAAGGACTGAAAATCATGTCCAAGCCAAATTCTTTGCCAGCAGTGCTCCCGAGAGTGGATAAGAAATATAGGGTGCCGAATTCATCTCCCGCGTGCCTCATTGGACAAGCGAAAGCAGACTCTGTGGTGGCGCAAGCAGCGCAAAAGAGGTCTTCTAACCCAACATCTCAGGTCTCTGTTCCGCCTGACAAGGATGGGAGGCGTCTAGATTCTATCGGGAAAAAGTTTCTACAATTGCTGCTACAACCATTAGAGCCGCAAACTCTCTAGCCATATTAGGGAGATACGATAGACAGATGTAGTCTGACATCTTGCCGTATGTGGACAAACTCCCCGAGCCAGATCGGGCTGAAGCAAAGAAGATCCTTCAGGAAGGAGAGTGCGTCTCGTCTGAGATGATTGATGCTGCAGTGGACGTTGCTGCCACAGGATTTCGTCAACTAGCGGGTGCAGCTGTTCTCAGGAGGCAAGGATGGTTGAAGGCAACATCCTTTCGGCAGGAGGTCCAAACAAGGATTATAGATATGGCATTTGATGGAGAATACTTGTTTGGAAAGCATGTTGACGATGCTCTAGAAGCCATCAAAAAGGATACTGAGATAGCACGTTCGCTGGGCACTTTACAATACAGGAAGTCTTCCTTTCGTGGAGCTAGAGGAAGAGGGAATTTCTCTAATAGAGGAGGCTTTAACCAACAGCGCTCCTATACTTCCGCCCAGGGAAACCAAAGATACCAGCCATATCGTCAACAGACTTACGGACAGAGGAAAGGAAATTTCTCTCAGTCTCGAGAAAAATCTAACTATCGAGCAAGAGACAATAAGAAGTGAGGAACGCATCCTGCCGCCACTTTGTCCCAACCCGAACCAAATTGGAGGAAAAATATCCCAAAATTACTTAAATTGGTCCAAAATTACCACAGACAAATGGGTTCTGGATGTGGTAGCCAGAGGTCACATTTTGGAATTCGTAAAAACTCCCCCAAATTGCCCCCCAAGGGGACCGCCTCCAGCACATCTCAAGGAGCTGTTTGCCCAGATCAACACTATGATTCGGAAGGGAGCAATAGAAAGGGTACCTCATCATCAGAAAGCAAAAGGCTTCTACTCAAGATTTTTCCTTATTCGCAAGAAGTCGGGGGAATGGGGTCCCCTTCTCGACCTGCGTGCCCTAAACAAATTCCTCAAAAAGCTGTCATTCAGGATGCTGACACTTCAAGAAATCCTCCAGTTTCTTTCGACGGGAGAGTATATGGCAACACTCGACCTTCAGGATGCATACTTCCACGTACCAATTTTTCCCAGGCACCGGAAGTTTCTAAGGTTCAGAGTGGCTGGCAGGGACTTCCAGTTCAAAGTTCTTCCATTTGGACTGCGCTCAGCCCCCAGAGTGTTTACGAAGATACTGGCCCCGGTGGCAGCCCACCTTCGGTTGCAGTCGATACAGATATATCCATATCTAGACGATTGCCTTATCAAGGCCAGTTCTTTCGACATGGTGCAAGCTCACATTCAAACAACTCTGTCACTGATGCAAAGCCTGGGTTTCTCAGTGAACTTCGAGAAATCGCACCTCACGCCAGCAAGGAGAAAGACTTTCTTGGGAGCGACACTGGACACCAAGCTCGCCCAAGTATTTATCTCAAAGGAAAGACAGGAAAAGATACAACGGTTGTCTGCGGCACTGTTATTAAAAAAGTGCGTTTCAGTGCGCATGTTCAAGTCCTTCGGGATGATTTCTTCCTGTATTCTTCTCACCCCCAACTGTCGTCTTCGGATGAGGCCCTTGCAAGAGGAGCTCAGTCGCCAGTGGATACAGGTGTCGGGGTCCTTCGAGGATATCATCCAAATAACGCCTCAAATGCGAGAAGCGATTCAATGGTGGAGTCAAGAATCCAACATGCAAGTGGGATGCTCTTTCCTCACGGAAGTGCCCAGGTTCATAGTAACGACGGACGCTTCGATGACAGGCTGGGGTGCACACCTCCAAGGCATGACGGTCAGCCGAAAATGGAACAAGATCCAAATGAGATGGCACATAAACAGGCTAGAATTGCACGCCATCTTTCTAGCCCTGAAGTCCTTTCAAGCGACCCTAGAAGGCGCCACAGTTTTGATTCGGATAGACAACACCACCTGCATGCATTATCTAAACAAGCAGGGAGGCACAAGATCAGCCCGGTTGTCGCAGCAAGCACAAGAGATTTGGAGTTGGGCCCTGACTCACAATATCCATCTGTCAGCGGTCCATGTCCCGGGAATCGTGAATCTGTTAGCGGACTCTCTCAGCAGGTGCGCAGGCTGCACTCACAAGTGGGAATTACATCAACAATCTCTAGACCGCATCTTTCAGACATGGGGGCATCCGGATCTGGACTTGTTTGCGACACCCCAGAACTGGAATTGCCCATACTTTGCAAGTTGGGTTCCCCACAAGGACTCGTGCGGGGATGCCCTTTCGCTGCATTGGAATCAAATATTCGCATACGCTTTTCCACCGATACCTCTGATCCCGAAAGTCATCAAGAAGATAAAGAAGCAGCCATGCCGGTTGATACTGATTGCTCCACGATGGCCCCGGCAATACTGGTTCACCGAGCTACTCCTTCTCTCGGAATGCAACCCTATCCAACTTCCTCGCATTCCGAATCTTCTATCCACCCAGAAGGGCAGGGTGTACCATCCGGACCCGAACTGGCTGAAATTGTCAGCTTGGCTCCTCAGCACAGGGAATTTGCACACTTAAACATTCCACAGGATTGCCAGGATGTACTGGCGAAAGCCAGAGCTCCATCCACGATCAAGACCTACAAACTTAAGTGGAGGCGTTTCTGTGCATGGTGCCAATCTAATGGTCTTCATCCCATTCATGCCAAACCAGAGCAAATCCTTCTCTTCTTTTTGCACTTGGCAAGATTGGATTTGGCACATTCTACTCTTAAGGTCTTCCTGGCTGCCATTTCTAGATTTTGTCAAGATGGATCAAATTCTTTGTTTTCTGTGCGGATCATACAACAATTTTTCAAGGGATTGTTTCGTATGTTTCCGCCTGTGCGGAAACCTCCTCCTGCATGGCATCTGAATGTCGTACTAACTCAGCTCATGCGTCACCCTTTCAAGCCGATCCATAAGGTGGACCTGACATTTTTGACATGGAAAGTGTCATTGTTACTAGCCTTAACATCTGCTAGAAGGGTTAGCGATATTCAGGCATTTACATCTAAAGCGCCTTTCATCCAATTCACCACGGACTCAGTAGTACTGCGTACTAATCCAACGTACATGCCAAAAGTGCCTTTGGATTTTCATCTGAATGAGCCGGTTGTCCTCAAAACATTCTTTCCAACCCCACAGTCTCCGGCTGAAAGAGCACTACATTCGTTAGACATAAGAAGATGTCTTAAGTTTTACCTATCAAGAACCTCTGCCATCCGCAAGACAGACCAACTGTTCGTGGCTTATTGGCGGCAGCGCCAGGGCTGTGCAGTTTCAAAACAGACCATTGCTAGATGGGTCTCCTCTACTATTGGACTTTGTCATCAGCAGGCCGGTAGACCCTTACAGGCCTTGCCAAGAGCACATTCTACAAGGGCGGTTAGCTCTTCCACTGCCCTTTTTGCTGGTGTGCCTCTTCGACAGATCTGCAGAGCTGCTACATGGTCTAGCAGACACACCTTTACTAGACACTACTGTCTAGATTCAGCAGACGACGCAGATGCTTCGGTTGGAAGAGCAGTGCTGCACAATCTTTTCAAATAAGGTGAGCCTCTGTTTCCACCTCCTCCTCTATGCTCTTTAGACGTTATTCAGAAGTTAATGATTATTATTATTCATTTATACTGTTATATATATATATATTTATATATATGTGGATGTATATGTTTTTGATATTCTGACGTCTACGAGCATTATGCTAGGAGTACTGCTTACTATTCTGATTCAGGCATGTGAATCTATGAAAGACACCCCTAATACTGGAGAAGAACAATAGTTACTTACCTGTAAACAGGTGGTTCTCCAGTATTGGTGTCTTTCATAGATTCACATGCAACCCGCCCGCCTCCCCCCAGAGACTCACTCAGGCATTATGGGGTTTCACTCCTGTGCGAGAAAATCTGAGAGCCTAAGCCTCTGGGGAGAACATTCTGGTAGGTGCTGTCGCCTGATTGGCTGCAGTTTGAACTAAGACATAATGACTAGGATAGTCACGATTGTGAAGGTTTTTCTACTGTAGCTGGTGCTACTTTACTTCCTGGTTGGGCATTTCTGATATTTGCTATATGTATTATGGCATTTTATTGCTTTTATATATACCGTGGGACTCACACTCTGACGACGGGGAATGATTCAGGCATGTGAATCTATGAAAGACACCAATACTGGAGAACCACCTGTTTACAGGTAAGTAACTATTGTTCTTACCAAGGTGTGATGCTTCTCCCAAACAGTCTGCCCAAAGGCTTGGGCAGTTAGACAATAATGCAGACATTGAACCGAAAGACAAATGGTCCCCCAGCCCAGCTCCCAAGAGACACTTCTCTCACTAAACATGAGAGGGGGCAAGGCTAATCTGAGGCAACAAAATATCTTAAGAAATCAAGTTGGTTCGTATTGATTTGACTGATAGTTAATGGAAGAGTGGGATGCACCTCCAGCAGTGAGTAATTGGTAGTTCTAAAAAAACTGCGTGAGAAAGTAGGAAGTTCGGTAGGGAAAAGGTTAAACTGATAAAAAGGTCAGGAACACAGAAGTGTTATGACCCTAAAACTGGTTTACCAAAGACCCAAAAGTCCTAAGTAAAAGGGGACAAATAAATGGATATGGCTAGGACACAAGATACTTTTAAGGTGCTGATCTGGGATATAGGCTGAAAAGGAGAGTGGTATCATAATTCCTCAATAGACGTGATCCTGACCTAGTACTACTCCAACAAAGACACCGAGTTGGTAACCATTGGAAATTCATTGGGCGAGGACAATACAGGGTGTTTGTGCACTCAGGATTCATCACTGATTTACGAGTAGTGGCCATCATGGCAGGAAGGTCACTCCTATTCACTGTAACCTGCATGTGCCTAACCCGATCGGTTGCTGCATAGCGCTGTATTGGGAAGGGAACAGGGAAAAGTTAGCTGTAATCTTGCATTCCTCCCACCTGGAATTCAATTGTCCATACTAGGACAATTGGAGTTATTGCTATTTCAATCTCAGGAGGCCTTTTTAATCACATAGGTCCAGCCCTAGAAGACTGAAGGGAGGGGAAAGGTCATGTCTACACAATTTTTACAGGGCCTGGGGCTGTAGCGGCATTAACAACGCAAGCTAAACCACATGTGGTGTTTCAAAGCAAACGGAATAACGCTTGCCTAAACCTCACATATGCCTTAACTGCGCATATGCGTGGTTAAGGCAGTCTCAGCATCTAGATGCAGAGTGGAAGGGCAGGGAGAGGAACAGGAAGGATCAAGACAGGAAGGACTGGAACGTGGCTTGGTAAGTATGGCTCGGGCCGGGTTTTAGGGCTCAGGGAGGGGTCGGGTAGTTTTTAGTGCTCGAGGCTGGGTTTTAGGGCTCAGTGTGGGGGTTTTGGGTAGTTTTTAAGGCTGGGGCATGGTGGATTGCAGGTCTGGGGGCCGGGTTTTAGGGCTCGATGGATGGGGGCTAGGGTGTGATCTTTATTAATCATGCCTTTACAATGTAATTCATTGTAAAGGCATTCTTGGTAAAGGCATGCGGGTAAAGACTTAGCCATTGTTAAGACAACCGACTTCTGGAGACTGGCAGATACAGGAGTTATGTTATACTCATATTTTCCTGGTCTGAAAACCTCCTTCCTATATGCTGTACTATATCCTTGTTCACATGACACAAAACTGAATTTGACTCAGCCTACCTTGCCAGAGTGATATAGGACCACTCACCCCTGGTCACCATGCCAATGTTATTCTCCTGTAAGGGATTGGACAGTTTAAAGATAAATCTTTGGGAGTTGAAGAATGAGAAAGTAATGCAGAGTCTAAACTCAACTACACAGCCTTATTATAAACAAAATGAAGGGACAATTCAGTCCAGTGTGACCATATTTGAAGCCTACAAGACAGTATTGAGATAGCAGACCATTGCAACGATCACTGGGTAACTTAGAGAAAGGGAGGTGACACCACGAGATCTAGAGAACCATCTAATACATATGTAGCAAAGGCAATCACAAGGCCTGGCTGAAGATCTGGCACATCTGATTTTAAAGAGAGGAACACAGCATACTAGTGGAGTAATAATATTGTTGTTAATATGTAAGTAATAAAGCAGGAGATTACTGACCCAATAGTAAACATATTTGCACCATGTCTCAAGTCATTATATAAACCAAGACTCAAATGCAACCAAAGACGAAATAGAGAGATTGGTACGAGGCCTCGCAACCAACACTCTACTACATGACGATAGATAAAACTAGAGCAAAAGGTTTGTGTTGAAGGCTTATCGGAATGGACGGCTAATAGAGATTTTTAAACAGCTCATGAGTATACTGTCGGAACTCATCCATCGTATGGTCCATGGAACAAAATAAGTGAGGTTACTACCCTTTATCTCCATATAGCACTGATATCACTTATCACAATCAAGAACACTACCTCCCATAAGGAATGCGTCTCCTGCAGGTCAATCTCCCTTCTGAACGTCAAAATTTAAAATCCGACATATTCAAACCTGTAAATAGTTATGAATACATTAATACATCTATACCAGTTGGGATTTAGGCCACATAGATCCACCTAGCACAGTTTGCAACACTTCTACAGGGATACAGTGGTTATATGAACTGGCAGTAATCCTGTTCCTTTTGATGTAAAGACACTTAGTCACTTGGATGGCCCTTTATTTTTTTTAAATTTTTTTTTAAAGACGTTTATTAGCATTTGCAAGCAGTACACAATGTGGAGCCTAAAACCCTGGGGCCAGCTGCAACACGACAATCAGTAGAAATAGTGATCATATATAACTCTTCAACCAATACCATCAGATCCGTTAGCATGGAAAGTACTGTATGCATCATATGTACTTACATTTCGTATTTACATTCAAATGGCGTCTTGTTTTTCATTTTATAACAAAAGGAACTAAATCAATAAACTCAACAGTTCTTATCCGGTTTACCCAGAAATTCCGTAATGTCGACGAGAAATTATTCCGGTATCCGCTGTGCTGATACATATGGTAGTCTAATATAGACTCTATGATCATTTCTATTTGGATGTATTTCGTTGATTCACGTATTCAATCGGTCAATACATGGATGTACATTGCCCTTATGTAACGGTAAGCTTCTTTCCAAATATCATTGTATTAGAGAGATTGCAGCACAAGTAAAGCAGCCTTATTGTATGCGGAATATATTTAACTTATATCAAGCCCTGCAGTAGTGAGGCTAGGGCGGCTCTGCTCTACAACATATCTGTATTGTGCTGGATATTGTTCAGTTTGTAGGGCAATGTGGTCTCAGGATGTTGTGTATTGGTGTCCTGTAGGAGGCGGCATGGGTGTGTAACTCTTGTGTGTATCCACCTCATGTCCAGCTGACAGTGTGTGGTATCATTTGGTGTGTCGTTCGGTCAGGGATGCCGCGCCGTGATTGTGTCTAGACCTCCTGATCAATACAGTTAATATCTTAGCATACATGGCGGTTAGCCCGCCATATCAGTTCCCAAACCAGTTCCAATCAGGGAGTAAAAGACCCAAAAGGGTAATCAACCATGAAATGATAATACGGATGCGTCGAGTGCCTCTAAACGTTCCCCGAGTGGGACGAGGAAGGAAGAAAAAGTGAAACAAAAGGTTATGCGGAAGAACAAGGGGGGGGGGAGGATTTCGGGGAAGTGGGGTTGTGGGGTGTGTCATGAGGGTATTGTGCCGTGTCGTGTATCATTGGACTTTCCTGTGGGTGGGCGCTCGGACCCGTGGCCAGTGTGGCAGAGGCGTGTTACAATCAGTACTTAATTAAGCGGGGGAGGCCAAGCCCCCTCCAACCTGGAGGCGTCATATCGTCAGTTCCCAGGTCCCGCAGGTACCAGGGGGGACAATGCTATGTGATCCCATGGTGTCATCACATCTCCCCAACATGTGTCTCCTCCAGTGCATCTTATCAAACAAAAGGCTCAGGGGGAAAGAAAATGTTAAAAACTGGAAAGATATCCAATGTATGAGTTAAAGAAGCCCTTCACAACAACCTAATAGTATCAAAATTATACATTTATTTCAACATTTCAGAAAGTTTTTTTGAACATACACATAATCTCAAGCAAGAAAAACACTGGTGTACAAAAAACATTGCATATAGACCAGACAGGTGGCAACAAAAATATAAATTATAAAAAAAGGAACATCATAAACATTAATACTGTGTCCTTATAAAAACATTTTAAGCCACAGAGAAGCGTCGACGGCGTCTCGACCGGTATGTCATTTAGCGGTCATCTTCAGGACTTAAAATTGTTCTTGAGCAAGAGATCTTCAGCTTTAAAAGGTGGGGAGGATAAACCAGTTTATAATTTTAGGGTCGTCCAGGATCATTAATCCATAACACAAAAGGCGGATAAATTCAGAATAAAGTATAGCCACTCGAAAGTAGAGATCATCAAACTATTCAGCTAGCCACTTAATAGCCCGACAGGTTGTGTAAAAAAATGTTTTTTCAATTCATCGCCTGTAGGCGCCTGTTCGATTCAGCGGACACCCAATGGATTGCACGTACATAAAGGCTTTATGCACGTGCAATCCATTGGGTGTCCGCTGAATCGAACAGGTGCCTACAGGCGATGAATTGAAAAAACATTTTTTTACACAACCTGTCGGGCTATTAAGTGGCTAGCTGAATGGTTTGATGATCTCTACTTTCGAGTGGCTATACTTTATTCTGAATTAATCCGCCTTTTGTGTTATGGATTAATGATCCTGGAGGACCCTAAAATTATAAACTGGTTTATCCTCCCCACCTTTTAAAGCTGAAGATCTCTTGCTCAAGAACAATTTTGAGTCCTGAAGATGACCGCTAAATGACATACCGGTCGAAACGCCGTTGACGCTTCTCTGTGGCTTAAAAAGTTTTTATAAGGACACAGTATTCATGTTTATGATGTTCCTTTTTTTGTGATTTATATTTTTGTTGCCACCTGTCTGGTCTATATGTAATGTTTTTTTTACACCAGCGTTTTTCTTGCTTGAGATTATGTGTATGTTCAAAAAAACTTTCTGAAATGTTGAAATAAATGTATAATTTTGATACTATTAGGTTGTTGTGAAGGGCTTCTTTAACTCATACATTGGATATCTTTCCAGTTTTTAACATTTTCTCTCCCCCTGAGCCTTTTGTTTGATATAATAAACACTTTGTCCCGGGTTCGGGTTGTGGACAGCCCCTGTGGTTGTTAATTATTCCTCCAGTGCATCAGCATCTAAGTGAGCCCCCTAGCCGCGCCTTCCCTCTGGAGGGAGCCTAATGTGTCATCCCAGAGTTGTGCAATTGGGAACTTCCTCAAGCCCGCTATTTCTTCCCGATGTAATGTAATGCTTTCCGCCCTAGCCCAGTTAATAAAGGAAATGTACCAGTACTTGGTGAGCGGTGGTTCCTTCTTTTTCCAGTGCTTAGTGAGCATTCGCTTGGCAGCAATAAGTCCCAGGTCCCAGAACCTGGCCGGTACTTTATTCAATTTAGTCCTCCTGTATAATCCTAGAATGCAGGCCTCCCATGTGTGGGGCAGGCCTGTGCCAGCGCTGTGTGTCAGAAGGGATGTCACTTCGCTCCAGTATGTAGCTAGAGTTGGGCAATGCCAGAGCATGTGTAAAATGTCTGCACCCATCAGGTTACATCTGGGGCAGCCAGCGGTATTGATCATAAAGTATCTATTGATCTTGTCTGGCGACAAGTATGCTTGATGCAGTATATAAAACTGTATTATTTTGAAACGGGAGTTGCGTGGAATATTCACGGGGCTGGCTAGCACCATTGTCCATTCCTTGTCTGTCCATTCCCTCCCTCGGGAGGCCGCCCACTTATCTCGTAGTGGCTGTGTGGATCGCTGCGTATGTATGAGTAGGGCCTGCGCCAGCCAGTGTATGATATGGGAGCCTTTGCCCATGACATGCAGGCATTGCACTAGGTGGTGTGTCGGCAGCTCCTCGTGTATGTCTCCCCAGGACTCCGTGTACGTGCGCAGTATGGATGCATGGAGAAGGAATTGCCCGGCTGGCAGGCCTGTGCTCTCCATCAGGTCTGCAAAAGGGAGGATAGCTCCATCTGCATAGAGGTCGCTCACGGTTTCCACCCCAGCCGTTCCCCAACTTTCCAGCATGTGCGATGTCACCATTCCACCCCTCCCGGGGGTACCCAGCAGGGGGAGCGCAGGAGCATAAGGTTTGACTTCTCGGGTCAGTTTCAGGCTGCACAGGTAGCATTTGCGAGTCACTGCCACATGTAGTGGTAACAGGCGGGGTCCCTTGGTCAGAGGGTGGAACAACGTGCATATTTGCGTGTGGGTCGATATAGTGGTGTTAGTAGCGGTATCATCCAGGTTTGTGCCGCTCTGCCAGTGTGTCACCCATTGCAGCCGTGCCGCAAGATAATACAGCTCTAAATTGGGGACTGCCAACCCCCCTTCTGCAGTTGGCGAGTAGAGTTTTGCCAATGCAACTCGAGGGCGCCCAGCGTTCCAAATCAGGTTCCGAATCATGTATTCTAGGTCGCGGAACACCCGGGCAGGGATGTACAGCGGGATGTTGGCGAAGTGGTATAATAGTCTCGGCAACACTATCATTTTGGGTAGCGCTATCCGGCTGGGGACATTTAGGGGCAGTGTCTTCCAGAAGGTCATTTGGGCACGCAGCGAGGAAATAGCACGCATCAGGTTACCTTCCATTATGTCTGGCGGATCCCTATAGATGTGTATCCCGAGGTATTTGAATGTAGTGGGATACCAAGCGAGCCCGACACCCCCGAGGCGTACGTCGTACTCTTGTGTGTCGGGGCTAAACGAGTACACTCCGGACTTGGCCCAGTTGACCTTAAGACCGGACACCTCCTCGAACGTCCGGAATATTTCCGACAATAAACACGGCACATCAGCGAGGTCACGTACATATAGAAGCAGGTCGTCTGCATAAAGCGAGACCACATGTATGCCATCAGCCAGTGGGATCCCCCATCCCGCACCTCGCGTTCGCAGCAGTGCCGCGAGGGGCTCCATGGCCAGGGAGAAGAGTAGTGGCGGCAGGGGGCAACCTTGTCGAGTCCCTCTGCGCACCTCCACTTTATCCAAGAGTAATCTGCCTGTTCACACTCTCACACTGGGTCTCTGATAGAGCAACCCAACCATGTCCACATATGCGTTACCTAGGTGAATTTTTCCAGCACTGCCTTGAGGTAGGGCCTTTCCACAGAATCAAAGGCTTTCTCAAGGTCCAGCACTAGGCACCCTGATCTCGGCCAGTGCAGTGTGGCAGTTTCCTGTATCCGGAAGAGGCGGCGGATGTTGTGAGAGGTGCTTCGCGCCGGTACAAAGCCATTTTGATCACCATGGACCAGGGTCGGGACTACGGCTAGGCGCCGGGCTATTAGAGAGGTGAAGATTTTATAATCGGTCTTTAACAGGGCCAAAGATCTATATGAGCCCATATGCGTTTCTTCCCTGCCGGGTTTCAGGAGCGAAACAAGGGTGGCTTCATTGAGTGTAGCCGGGAGCGCCGAGTCATCTATTGCAGCAGTATACACTTTGAGTAACTCTGGGATTAAGGTTTCCGAGCATGCTTTGAAAAATTCAGCGGGCAGCCCATCCGGGCCAGGTGATTTGCCGTTGGAAAGAGCAAAAATGGCTTCGTGTACGTCCTCTGGCGTGAACGGCACATCAATTTCTCCTTGCTGTGCAGTTGTGAGGGATGGCAGCTGCAAATCTGTTAGGTAGTCTGCGAGAGTGTCAGTTGTGACTCTCAGCTGTGACCGGTATAGGGCCTGGTAATGTTGCACGAAGGCTTGATGTATTTTTCTCTGAGTATACACCACCCCCTCCTCAGCCGTTTGAATGGCAGACACCGGCGTGGTGCGGCCCTCCTGTCTGACAAGCCAGGCCAATAGTTTCCCGGGTTTGTCGCTATGATGATGTACACGCGCCGAATGGGCTGCGTAGTTAAGGTGACGTAGCCGTTCTAACAGTGCCATGTGTTCCTCTCGGGCCGCGAGCAGCTGCTCATCTGTTCCTGCCACCGCTTCCTGTTCCCGGCGGAGTAGGTCAGCCTCCACCCGGCGCAGGTCAGTTTCCAGTTGTTTCTGCATATTCCCCTCTGTGCCCAGACAGTGTCCCCTGATCACGACCTTGAAGGCGTCCCATTCAATCTGTGGGGAGGACGCCGTGCCTGAATTATCTGTGAAGTATTGCGCTACGCAAGCTTGTAGGGAGTCTCGGAAGGGGGCATCAAGTAATAGGGCAGCCTGTAATCGCCAAGTAGGAATGGGTGGGTGCGGGCGTTCCCATGCTATGTCTAGCGTGTGTGGATTATGGTCTGAGTGCATTCGGCCAAGGTATTGTGTGTCCGTGATGTGGGGCAGCAATTCCGATGATACCATGAATCTGTCCAGGCGTACATGTAAAGCGTGTGCTCCAGAATAGTAGGAGTATACTCTAGTGTTGGGATTACGGGTACGCCAGGCATCTTGCAGGTCCCATTGCGCTGCCCACTGAATGAGTGCCCTCATTGTTCCACAAGATGGTGCATCAGGCCGGGTGGGGTAGAACGGTCTAGTGTCGGGTCCAGTGTGCTATTGTAATCACCCCGAGTATCCAGGTGATTCCATGCCAGGGTGCCAGTTTCTCAGAGAGGTGTGCAAGAAAGCCCCCCTGATCTGTATTGGGAGAGTAGATGGATGCTAGAACCACTGGTTGTCCATCAAGGCGGCCGTGTACAAGCACGTACCTGCCCTCCGGGTCAGTGTGGGAATGCGTCATCGCAAAGGGAAAACCCGGTCTTACCCACATCAGCGCTCCACGGGAATATGAGGAGTACTCCGTAGCATACAGTTGCCCCCTCCATCGGCGGCGTAGCGCTATTGCCTCTGCCTTGTTCAAATGTGTTTCCTGCAAAAGTGCAATTTGGATCTGGTGTCTCTTAAGGTATGAGAATATTTGATAGCGGTGTGATGGCATGTGCATGCCTCTGATGTTCCAGGTGCAGATTTTTATCGCAGACATGATATCAGTTTAGGTAGTTTCCCCCCCCCCTCTCCATATACAGTAATTGACCCCGGGTCCGTTACATCCCAACACCAGGCACGTCAACAGCTATTTCCACTGACACAATTATCACAACCCAGAAATTCACATAAGGGGTAATAAGCAACTAACAAAGTTAACCAAAAGGGGCTGAACCATATAAGAATGCCAAAAGGGCAGTAGCAAAACATGCCACCGTCCATACTCTCAATCGAGAGGGACAACCGTTCAAGTGAAGGGGGTGTCGCGTGCTAGGCACAGTCTCAGCAGAACAGTTATCTGGATAAAGAAGGAAATCATTATCCCTCCCTGGGCCATATGATGCATGCGTTTTGCAGCCAGAGTCAGTGTGCGGAGGATTGGCTTAGCCAGAGGTGGAGGGGTCCTGGTCCAGCCAGCCATGTAGGGGTATAGTGAAGTAGACCGCTCACCCCAAGTCAGTCATATTCAGTCCCCTATGTGCAAGGGCCAGTGGGCAGAGGGAGGGGGGGTACAGGGATGCCCTCCCATTCCAGCATCATATCTGTGTTCAGGTGACTGGGATAATACTCACTGCGTCCCATCTCCCCCGTCCATCCCAGAGGTAAGGAATCTCTTCCGGTGTCACCTAGCTCCAACGGTGCAATAGCGTCCACCCAGTCCCTGTTACCATTTCTTTCATTCCGGCAGATTCTGCCGGGCCTCCTCGTGTGATCTCAGTGAAGCAAGTCAGCTGTCTGTGGTGTGATATCTGGCAGGTCTACAGAAAGTAAGGGTGGGCGTAGTTCGCGAAGTAGGGCTACGCGAAGCTACGCGAAGTGCACTTCGCACTACGCGAACTTCACGTAGTACTACGCGAACTTCACGTAGCACTACGCGAGCTGCGTAGTAGCATGTTCGCACAGTGCAAGATGTGCTTTCAATGATTGCACAGTGCGGACAAGCATCTGGCACTGTGCAATCATTGAAAACGGCATCTTGCACAGTGCGAGCTGTAGTTTTCTGCTGCTCGAGTAATTATTACTCGAGCTGCAGCTTTCTCAACGCGAACTGGTAGTTTCTCATTGAGAGCGGTCGCGAGCATGCGCAACCACTCACAATGAGAAACCTTACCTCCCCGCGTTGAGAATCTCACCGGGATGTCATTTTGCTTGCTCGTGGTTGCGAACATGACGTTCAGGACCGCGAACAAGCAAAAAATGAGCGCTGCACTATGCTACGCTGCACTACGCGTGTTTGCACTGTGCTACGTGCAGCTTGCGTAGTGCGAAGTTGCGCAAACTTCGCAAACTCTGCGAGCGTAGCGTAGTGCTTCGCCCAGGGTTAACAGAAAGCTGAGAGTCTGGTATACTGTAGATGGCTTCATCGTCGCTTGGAACTATCCGAGGGCTGTCGCTTGGTGCGGCGTCCGATGTCGGGGAGCTGCTAAGCTGAGAGACCCTGCGGAGTGCATCCCGCTGCTCCTGGATAGTTTGATCCGCCGGCAGGGAGTGGCGCGCCGCCTCCTCCGGGCGATGGGCTTGATGTTCCCTGTTGCTGAAACGACGTCTCGGTCCACGTGCCCGTGGTCTCGTCTCGTAGCTCTGGGTTTGTCTGGGCGCCGCGTCAGTGCCACCATCGAGCCAAGCGTTTACTTCTTCAGGGTTAGTTAAGAAATAGGTTTTATCCTGTGCCACCACTCTTAGCTTTGCGGGGAAGAGGAGGGAATACTTGAGATCTGCTGTGCGGAGCCGTCGTTTTACCTCTAGGAAGGAATGTCTTTGACGCTGCACTTGAATGGTGTAATCTGGGGAGAACATCACAGTGGCATTGTCTATGCGAATGTCTCAGAGCCTTCTAGCTTCTCGCAGGACAGAGTCCCGGTCGCGATAGTTCAGTATCCGGAGGAGTAGTGGTCTCGGGTTGGATCCCGTGGGAAGTAGTCTCGTGGGTACTCGGTGCGCCCGTTCCACCACGAAATAGGGCGAGAGCGTGCCTTCTGGCAGAATGGTCCTCAGCCAGTCCTCTATGTGGTGGGCTGGATTGTTGCCCTCCCATTTTTCCGGAATTCCCACGAGTCTGATGTTGTTCCGCCGTGCCCGCCCTTCCGCATCCTCGGCACGGTCTTCCAGAAAATCAACCCTGTTAAGGAGGTCCTGTACTTGTTTATCTGTCTGGTTAACTCTGGGCTCGAGTTCCGCCACTGTCCCCTCCAGGGTTTTGGTCCGATCTGCCAATTTTTTTTATTGTCCCTCAGGTGGGTGAGGTCTATGGCGACGCTGTCTATTTTAGTCTCCAGTTAGGTTCTGGTCGATTGGAGCGACTCTTCCAGGCGTTCCATGGCGGCAAGCACGCTATCCAGTCTCGTGGTCACCTGGTCTGCATCCATCTTCCTTGGTGCCTTATCAGTCTTCCCTTTCGGTGGGGCACCTCCAGTTCCGGTGTGTGTCCTTACTCCTCCGGACATGGGCAGAGCTACTTGGCTATCTGTTCGTTAGAGTTCACAGGAGACTCCGGTAGTGAGGTGTTCCTTGGTTTGTGGTCGTAAAGAGGCGTGTTGGTTTCCAAGATCAGAGGGGTAATAGAATGCGTGACGGCTCCTACGCAGCTAGCAGGGTGTTGTCAGACGTGTCAGCAATGGCGGCCCTCGGACCAGGCAGGTGTGTCCGCGTGATTCAGCAGGTGTCAGCCATCACCTCCGCCTCGGCGTGGGCCACGGGTAGCTGGCGGTCACAGCGTTTTCGGGGCAGTTGTGGCAGGCGGGAGGTCCGTGTGGGGTCTCCGGTGGATCCGGGGATCCGTGACTACAGCTTCACTGCTCCGCGGCGTGCCACAGGGGAGCTAGGCTCTTTCCGGTATAGAAAACTGCGGCACAAGGTCGCTCTGTTCGCGCGGGCCCTCTCTCCCCCGCCAGCTCCAAGGCCTTCTCCCAGTGTCCCACGTGTCTCTGAAGGTTCCGATCCTCCGGCGGAGGTGTAGTTGGGTGATTCCTACCAGACCTTCCCAGGCCAGCCGATCGTGAAGGGCTCAGGGGGGCCCGTGGTGATAGCCAGGTAGCGTCCCCACCAGCTGGGTGCGTGCCCCACTTTGAGGGTATGGCTCTAGTGGGCCTCTGGCGCCTCCTCTGTGTGGATTGGCGTCTGATTCAGGCATCCAGTAGTGCTTGCTGCTCACAGCGGTATCGCCCACGGGTGAAGAGGGGCCCGTCGCGTATCCGCGGCCGCTTGGCAAGTCCCGGAGGGGGGCCTACTCTTCCGGAGTCTCAGCCTCGCTGGTGCCCTGCCGGCAGCACCTCAGGGGGTCGCGGTGCCTCAGATCGCGGTACTCAGCAGCCGGTTGGTGGCACACTTGGTCCGGGCCCTTACCGGTATAGCGGGCAGCTTCAGCGGGCCAGGTCTTTGCTCCCCTCTGGCTCGGTCCCCCCGCAGGTCCCTAGAAATATTGCTGATCTTGGATCGGAGCAGCGAAAGGGCTCCCAGGTCCTGTTTCCGGTGGGCGGGGAGGCCGTGCCAGGTCCAAGCCGCGGCCTTTCGTAGCCTCCTCTGCCGGCCGGGCAGCAGCGAGTCCCGCAGGAGGTCTCCAGGAAAGTCCGGTGCGGACAGGATCGGTCCTCCGGTACAAAAATCGGCCAGAGGGCCGATATCGACTCTGTGATGGTCCGCCCGCAGTTTCAGGCGGCTGCAAGGAGAACTAGTGGAGAATCGGCCCAGGGAAGGGGAGCTCGGCTCGGAGCTCTACCCGATTGCGACCGCCGCCATTGCGTGCCTAGCCACGCCCCTTGGATGGCCCTTTATAATGGGAATAAAAAGATTAATAGCCTAGTCCAGAGTTTCAATAATAGGTCTTCTTGCTGTACATAAAACCATCTGCTGGGGTCAAAGTAAGAAACACAAAATAAGAGCAATTTGTCCTGGGCCATGGCACAAGACAGAGAAGCCCATTTCCACCACTTTCATTTGCTTTGGTACCATTGGCAGTCCAGATAAAAAGAGACCACCTAATTAGTGGATTGAGATGGGATCACAACTGTTATTTCATTATATGCACATGATCACTTCCCCTTCAAGGCAGATGGTAAATAGTACATCTTTAGGTTACTGGAGATAATAGACATAGAGACTACTCAATTCTCCTAAGCAGTTGGTCTAAATCAATTCTGTTTCCCCTCACAGAATTATATCCAATACTGAGATGAATTGCCTGTTACAGGTCGCTAAGTATGGCTTCTTACACATGGGTTGTGTGTGACCATAGAGAGGCCAAATTTCAAAGACCAAAATCTTGCAGAAAATAAAACTAGTGTGATCAACTGGAAAAAAAACCTCTTGCTCTCCCTAATGGGCAGAGCAGTCCTGTACAAAATGGTAATACTGTCAAAGTTTGTAAATGCACACCTCCTACCTGATTTTAATTTTGAAAAATTGGACAGCGTAGCACAAATCTCTTTTAAGATTGCTAGAATAGCGCTTTTGAGCCTATGCAAGGATATTTTGCCCAACCTTAAGAAATATTACTAGGCTTCTCAGATGATTGTAATAATCAACTGGGTGTTTGGTTCCCCGCAAAAACCATGAGTGTGGTCGGAAAAAAGGGCTTTTTTTAGATCTGGGACCACTTAGGCACCCTACATGGAGTGGATTATCAAAGAACTGGTCATGCCAAAACAGTAATTAGGACTGGCAGGAGGCCAATCCACAAATGGGCTGGCATGAATAGCTCACTTTGGAGCCATCTTTGTGGTAATTGCCAACGCTGCAAGACTTACAAAGCCTCGAAGGTTGTGTTAAATAGGACATGCTAGGCATCTCAAAACAGAGGAAGCAGAGGGTCTTATTTATCCTCCAGCAGGAAATCGAGTTGCCTGATACCCAAAATTATAAATACCTTCAGGACAAACAGAAATTTTGCAAAATACACCCTCTTCCTACAAAATATACAGGAAGAATCCCCTCTTATATACTGAATACTGCCAGTATCATTCAACAGACATGTCATATCACACATGCACAGAGCACAAGTAAACCCTTTCCAGGGGGCTCGCTCGGCTGTTAGATCAGAATGGGAAAGAGGCATTAGGATTCCGGAGGATGATGACTGGTAGGAAGCATATAGACTCCTTGGTGAAGTAGCAATAAGGGCCAGCGTTTTTACTAGTGCAGTTGAAAATTCCATACCAAACGTATTACAGAAGGGAACAATTACTGGAGGTCAGTATGGCAGGAAATAATAGAAACTCACCCTTGGCCGACATTGGGCTCTATATACAATGCCAGATTGTGCATGTAGTTGTGCTTGCTGGCGTGTATGTGTGCCTGTGAAGTAGTACAGTACAGTACAGTACATGAGCGTGAGCTCCTGTGGTTGCGTGTGAGCACTGGAATATATATGTACTTCTGGAGGACACAATAATTAGAACCTCTGGGCTCCATTTTGGGTGACACAGGGATTGCTGGAAGAACATTTGTGGATTCCTACATTCATGAGAGCTAGGTGGGACAAACACTGGTACAGTGAAGTACCAGCCTGTTCCTGCACTACAAACCGGCTCTTTGATTTTACAAGAGCTTTTTGACAAATAAACCTGAATACAGCTCAGAAAGGGAATGGGGGTGATAAGGAAATCATAAGAGTACGGTTAGGGGCCTTTGTTAACGTTTTGTTGCACATATCTCTGAGGCTGATATCCATGTGTGAACCTCAAAACATTCCCATGGCCTGTGTTTGGGGCTATCAGATTTGGAGACCCTCCTGCTGTGACTAATTACTGTCTAGAGGAACAGCATAACAAAGTAATGGGCACTTCAAAGTGGCCAAACTCCAGAACACAAACTATTCCTCGCATTTGTGTCAGAAAATGGATTATAAAAAGGGGCGCTTAAAACTCCCAAATTGGCAGACTAAAGCTGTAAATCAGCGTGTAGAGCTCAGCACGAGTTTGGCCGCTTTGGACCATGGCTAGGGGTTAAAAGTCTTCATGTCTTTCTGAAGGGTGAGGGGACATCACCTAAGAGAACTAAGACCACTCGCCCTGGAGCACCATCTCTTCCTGACCCAAGACCAGAGGACCAAGTGAGGAGTGGGACATTTCCTGGAAGAAGTGAAGTCCAGTAGAAAGCCTGTCTAAGTGGATCCCAAGAGCACAGTGTGAGATTCGTGTCAACGTCTGGCCTGCTGCACTGATCGGCCTGCCCACCCGTGTTCATTGTTCATGGCCCCCCTAGCTGGAGACTGTGGTGAAGGTTAAGGGCTGTCGCTTTACTGCAGTATTGTGGGTAAGGGGGCTTCACCCTGTGCAGTATTGTGATTTGAATTGGGATGCTGCCTTACCTGAATTGGTGCCCCCCCCCCCCCCCCCCCCCCATATATCTGGTGAGCGTCGCAATGAATATTAAGACCTGTCACCCTGGTGCAGTGCTGTGGTGAAGAGGGGCGCGGCCCTGTGCAACATTGTGACCTAAAGTGGGACGCTGCCTTAAGCACATGTTCTTGACCTCCATATGCCAGGTCGGGCCACGGTGCATCTTAAAGGCTATCACCCGGGGCAGTGCTGTGGTAAATAGAGGTTAACAGTGAACAGTGTTGTAACCTTAGGGACGTTACCTTGAGAGTGCGGAAAACGGCTTGTGAGACACAAACCAAGTGTAAACTGTGAGCTGCTGTGTCCTCATCGGAACATCAGGAGCGCCCAAGTCTGCTACCAGGACCCAGGGGTGCTTACAGTAACAGAGGAGCGCCACAGAGGTCCAGACCGCATGCTGGCCACAAAGAGACGGCTGCTCCATGACTGTACCTGCCACATTAACTTTCACCCCGGGCCACTAAACGCTCCAGGGACCTCTGTCTGGTCTCCAGCGAATGCAGCTAAGACTGAACCTTGAGTCGCAGAGCCAATTTATGGACTATACTGCCTTGACTGGAGTGCTGAGGGTGCTGTAATACACTGACTTTAACTAGCTTTTGTGGAAGACTATTATTGTCTAGCTGGGCCTAAGGTGGATGTTGCCCTAAGTGAGTGGGGAATGAGTAGTTAGAAGAGCAGGACACTGTTTCTTGCGGGGACCGTTCTTGAAAACAGAACTTACGAAGAGTGTGTTTTTATTTAGTGTGTACTATATTTCACTGTGTGTGTATAAATACTTTGGCTGGATATTAATGTATTTTGCTTCTAAATGAACGCTGAGTTGTGAGCCAGTCTTTATCCTACCTCTATTGCCTCCCTGAGAAGCCTTGAACTGCTTGACTTGCTCTACTACTGAGAGTCAAGTGGGGAAGGGGTACTTGGACTACTTGCTCTGGGCCCATTGTAGGCCTGGCCATAGGACATCAGGAATAAAAGGTCTCAACCAACACTCTTGGGCTCAGTAATTCCTAATTGCCCCACGGCATTCTGAAAGGGGTTCTGACTCCTGCCAACCATGGAGGTTGGTAAGCACTTTCTTTAAATTAATACAGTATGTGTCTGTGCAAATCTGACCATATACCACATCTTTGATAAAAGATTAATCCAGAGATTGGTGATGGTTGTCCTTGTCTTTAAATGTTTCTGCAATTTACTTCTGTAATCCATAGCTCTGCAGTATGTTGGGATCATTTAGATGTGTATCTGGCATGTTTTCAGGATTGTTCTCACCGAAAATGTACTTTTTTCAGAGTTGATTTTAACCAGGAAATTGAGCAACATGAAGACATGTTGCTTCATCTGGGATGCACCTGTTAATATGCTTTCTACCTTTATAGTAAAAGCTTCTAATGCTCCATAAAGTTTCACATAATGCGACATATAAGAGAATTATATGCAGCTGATAGAAATGTATGGCTCTTATAAACTCAGAATATTGAAAGTGACACTAGACACATGCTGTTGGATTACTTTCTAATGATTTCTCAACTAAAACTATTTTGAGGCATTAGATGTTCTCAGCAATTCACCTTGCCAACTCTGTTGTGGCGTTCGGTGCAACTCTCTCATGGATCAGTTGCACAAGTCAAATGGTGGCTAAACGTCATATAAGCCATATGGTGGCTACGGAAAAGTGGCTTCATGGATGTGTTTTCTTTTTACGCCATATCACAGACACCAACATCCCGAAATTGGTAGAGTACTGTTTTTATTGTGTATGTGTTTTCTGATGGATACTTCCATTTTCAAAGACCTCACCTTTTCAATAGCTCTCGAACGCCGGTAGGGAGTGGTGTCCCCATCTTGTTATTGTACTAGTCTTGCGATGTCATTCAAGCAAAATCAAGCCTGCCAGGGTGATGACATCATTTCCCTTTTTCCCAAGCCTTTGACTCGTTCTGGAGCTCTCAATTGTTCCCAGGAGCGTAGATCGTTATTCAACAATTTCTCTTTAATAAAACCACATAGGTGCAGTTTTTGTTTGTGATGTCAATGCCAAAAAGGTCCAATTTCAAGGTATGTCGATACTGTGCGGGTTAGGTGTCTTTGTTCCGACCTTGATGTTGACTCCTGCGAGTCCTACCAGAAGATGCATCTCAAACACCTTAAGGAACAGGAGGCCACATTGCTGGATGAACATCTTGGACATTGGATGTCCAGACTAAAGTCGAAGTCTCCACCACCACCATCTTCAAGAACTTCCAAGAAGAAATACAAGAAAAACATAAGGCGCGAATCTCTAGGACATGCCTCCTGAAGTAAGTCTGAGGGAAGGATGGTTTTTAGGATGTCAGAGAGCGGGCGCACTGCCAGTATGGAAGCACTGTAGGACCAAATGGAGTGTGGTGCAACTGGGTGAGTGGACAACCATATAACCACTCAAAGGAGAAGCGAGCAAGCTCACTAATCCACAATAACAAAAGACAACAAACCCTATGCACACACTTGATAAGTAGAAAACTGATACAATGTCCAGATGTAAGAGTTCGATAATGCAGAGAAACAACAGTAATGTGCAACTGAATATGTATAAGAGAATAAGTGTCAATAAAGAAGTCTTGGTCTCCTTGCTTTATTCCAGCACAGCATGTGAACAACCAGCCGACACGTGTTTCATCGCATCTTGCGAATCTTCAGGGCTGGAAACAATACAGAAAACAAGGAGCTATACTTGGGGATATGTACATTTGTATGTGTGACCTTGAATAACACTTTAGGTCAGCCGTTGAGACAAGCATCACATTGGATTATCTCATGCGTAAGTCTATGCCCTTGAGATGGTTATGGGAAAACATCCTTTGGTTTGCTATGGTGCTTAGAATATGCTCGTGTATACCATGCAATTGGGGTGAGCCGTCGTGCACTTAGGCACCCTAATTGATAAAGTGAATTCACATATATATCCTTTACTATAGTCTCCAAATTGTGCATGGTGCGGTGCTACGCTAAAATCTATGCCGATGTGAGGTATCATGCGTGCAATATGTGCTCGGTGACATAACATATGAAAATTCCGACACATACCTCCATTGGTTGTGTATTGGACTATATGGTCTGTCGTGATTGATAGACGTGAGTAGATTTTGAGAAACAAGAGAAGGAAGACAATGGGAAATAAGGGGGGGACAGAAAAGAAGAAAGGTTGAAAAGTTAGATCAATAAAGATATCATTTATTGTAGACTAATCACTTGACTAGGCACAAATTAAGGTTAGCTCTAGTAGATCGCAGAAAAGTTATACTTTCTTTGCGTCAGTAAATTCAGGATATGCATTCAGTAGCGACAAGGAATAAAAACGGAAAGCTCACCGCTCTTCCGGTGATACTTCCGACCCGGAAGGGCCCAAGACCATCCAAACTCTATTGAAAAGTGAGGTACAATAGCTGCAATAGAGTTGAAAGATATAGAGTTATATATTTCCTGGTATTTAAGGAGGGGAGTTAGAAGTGCTAGACATGATTATCGTTAGGGTTGAATACTTATAATAGGTGCCTTATTAATTTGGCGGTCCTCTAGTGAGAGGACTCAACCTGCACCGAGTGAATACATGTTAGACAACACTGCAACATCTCCTAATGTGCCGGCGTATCAGTTTCCCAGAGCGCAATAAGTTGGGGCTGCTGGCAACCTCGAAAACTTTTCTGTAGCTTCATCTAGTAAGTTGACGCCACATTCTATTTGGAACGGTCAAAGTATTGCATATAGGAGTCACTATTATTGTGAGATAGTTGAGCGAAAATTTCTTATTCACATAAGGCATATCAATTTACCTTGCAAGCGTAATGCGCTTGTTATGGGTTGCCCGGGAGAAGGTGTGGTTCTCGATCACTTTGTATCTGAAATGCGATACACGTGCAGGGTGTTAGACTGACATATAAGCATGCTGGCACCAAGCATGTTACTCTACATTCTGTTTGGGATTAAGATTCAGGCAGCCTACCTGAAATTCCGATGTTTCTCGATTGTTAGGGATTACTCCGTAGCCTGTTCCGGATTCGGTGTCTGTAAGACAAACAATCCGGACAGGCGGGTTAAAAGACTCCAAGCTGTTATATTTGGCCAGAAATATCATGTCCCCTGCAAGAAATCCCGCGGTCGCGTTACCTGTAGGCGTCTTGTCACTTCCCTCTTCTCCCGGGTCTCCTCGTTCGAAGTGCGAACACATGACCCGGAAGTGAATCCGGTTTAAGTAGCGTCCGGCCCCCGGGTGACGGAAACGTCATCCAGGCTAGCCAGAATTAAAGCAATAGATACAGTGAGAGGGAACCTAGACAGGGGTGTGTCTATCATAGTTGCGGTGTCAATTTTGATGCTAGGGTAAACACGTCGCGAGTGAGCTGATTATGAACGTTCTTTAAGGGGGCATGCCTATTCTTTATATTTAAATATAGTAGTACATATAAAGAATAGAAAGAGAAATACATGACGATCTGCAATATGCGGTAGGTGATAATTATCCGATGTATAGTGCTGGTGGATAACATGCTCAGTGCACTATTCCATCTATCAGTTAATCAAAGATTTGTGAGTAAGCTTGTGAAGATGTTGCAACAATCTCGCATGCTCTCACAGCGGTTGTAGAGAAACGTGAAACGATCTCTTCCCAACCTCTCTTACAAATCTAAAAGTATCATTTCATAATTCCGATCATAGAAAAAAAAAAAAAACCTTCATTGCTCCGTATCACCAGAATGCACCCAACGGGTTGCACTGTGGTTATCTCTAGGGTTTAACATATTCATATGATATAAAGACATACATTCGTTGCTTGAACTAGAAACCTAGTAGATACCACTATGACAAACAGCAAGTTAAGTCAAAGTTAATACAGCGGTAAAATCCATCTATTGTTATCAAAATTGTGTGTTGGTACAGGGTGAATTCACTATGACATATAACAGATTCGGTGAGAGTCAAATAACACAGTATGCTCCATCCATTATGTCATAGTTGTTATGTCAGTACAGAGTGAATTCATCTAATTTTCTTTACTGCTCATTGGGAATTCAGTCGCCTAAGAAAAATTGAAGCTCCGAATCAAAGTTAAGACCTAAGCCGACTGCGTACATTTTCATGATCCACATGGCCTCCGTGCGTCGCAGTTTTAGTTCTCTGTTGCCTCCCCTGATCCCTAGGTTTACTACATCAATGCCATAGAAGGAGACAACTTTCTCACTCTCAGAGTTTTGGCAACTTGCCACATGCAGTGCTACAGGGTATCTGGGATCTTGTTTGATTATTGCCCTCATATGTTCCGAGATTCTGTCCTTGAGGGCACGTATGGTGCTTCCAACGTACTGTTTGCCACATTTGCATTCTATAATATAAACCACGTATTTGGTTAGACAGTTGATGTTGGTGTTTATAGAGAAACATTCACCTTTGGGATTAGAAAATTGTTTTGTCTTATGTTTCGCCCACCTGCACATGGCACAGAATCCACATTTGTAAAAACCCTTTTTTTTTAAGGAAAGCCAATCTGTTGCCTGTAGACCATGTGGTACAGTAGGACTCAATCTGTTTCTGAGGGTGTTACCTCTCCTGTAGCAGATCTGGGGCCTGTCTGTAATAAATGGAATTAGAGATTTCTCATTCTTTAGTATTCTCCAGTGTTTTGTCATGCTTTTTCTCAAAGTATGATGAAGAGAATTAAATTCAGTGATCAACCTGATTGAGTTGTTTGTGAGCAGCGGTTGTGTTCTGGGTTGTAACATGTCTGTTCTTACAGTTTTGTTAATTTTCCTTTCTGCTTGTCTGATCACGTTACTAGTGTAACCTCTTTTGGAGAACCTGTTTTTCATGTCGTGTACGCAGTCTTTAAATTGGGATTCTTCACTACAGAGCCTTCTGGCTCTTAGGAATTCACCATACGGTATAGACTTTACCTGGTGCGGAGGATGAGAGCTGTTAGCGTGTAATATAGAGTTACATGAGGTAGATTTTCTAAAGAGCTTGCTATGTAAAGTGTTATCTGCCACATATAGTTCTATATCTAAAAATTCAATTTTGGTTTGACTATGCGTCATGGTGAATTTGATTTCCCAAGTATTGTTATTCAGATAGTTAAAGAATTCCATGAGTAGTTCTTCTGAGCCTGACCATAAGAGAATGCAATCGTCTATATAGCGTCCCCAGAAGATTATGAAGTCAATGTATTGGGAGCCCTTAAAGTGACAAGACGCCTACAGGTAACGCGACCGCGGGATTTCTTGCAGGGGACATGATATTTCTGGCCAAATATAACAGCTTGGAGTCTTTTAACCCGCCTGTCCGGATTGTTTGTCTTACAGACACCGAATCCGGAACAGGCTACGGAGTAATCCCTAACAATCGAGAAACATCGGAATTTCAGGTAGGCTGCCTGAATCTTAATCCCAAACAGAATGTAGAGTAACATGCTTGGTGCCAGCATGCTTATATGTCAGTCTAACACCCTGCACGTGTATCGCATTTCAGATACAAAGTGATCGAGAACCACACCTTCCCCCGGGCAACCCATAACAAGCGCATTACGCTTGCAAGGTAAATTGATATGCCTTATGTGAATAAGAAATTTTCGCTCAACTATCTCACAATAATAGTGACTCCTATATGCAATACTTTGACCGTTCCAAATAGAATGTGGCGTCAACTTACTAGATGAAGCTACAGAAAAGTTTTCAAGGTTGCCAGCAGCCCCAACTTATTGCGCTCTGGGAAACTGATACGCCGGCACATTAGGAGATGTTGCAGTGTTGTCTAACATGTATTCACTCGGTGCAGGTTGAGTCCTCTCACTAGAGGACCGCCAAATTAATAAGGCACCTATTATAAGTATTCAACCCTAACGATAATCATGTCTAGCACTTCTAACTCCCCTCCTTAAATACCAGGAAATATATAACTCTATATCTTTCAACTCTATTGCAGCTATTGTACCTCACTTTTCAATAGAGTTTGGATGGTCTTGGGCCCTTCCGGGTCGGAAGTATCACCGGAAGAGCGGTGAGCTTTCCGTTTTTATTCCTTGTCGCTACTGAATGCATATCCTGAATTTACTGACGCAAAGAAAGTATAACTTTTCTGCGATCTACTAGAGCTAACCTTAATTTGTGCCTAGTCAAGTGATTAGTCTACAATAAATGATATCTTTATTGATCTAACTTTTCAACCTTTCTTCTTTTCTGTCCCCCCCTTATTTCCCATTGTCTTCCTTCTCTTGTTTCTCAAAATCTACTCATGTCTATCAATCACGACAGACCATATAGTCCAATACACAACCAATGGAGGTATGTGTCGGAATTTTCATATGTTATGTCACCGAGCACATATTGCACGCATGATACCTCACATCGGCATAGATTTTAGCGTAGCACCGCTCCTGAAGTAAGTCACCAAGACCTTCAGCTTTACCTTGACCGGTGTAAGATTAAGAATATCCGACAGAAGATCCTCCGAAGGACACAGCGCTTGCCACTCCAACTGACTAGTGCTGGCTCCAGATACTGAACTGCCTGTGATGCCGACTCCAACACTCCAGACTGGTCAACCTTACCTAGAGTTCCCAACACCTGGGACAGATCCATCTCCATTCCTGAATGCAATGTTGATTCGTGCCATGATCCCCTCTGATGTGGCAATTGGCATATGGGTCGATGGCCTGTTTGCTGTGGAGAATGCCGACGCCCTACTAACCGGCAACCTTTACTCCTTTTCTTCCTCTGCCACAAGTATCTTGGATGAATCTGAACTTGACTACTGCGCCAGTGGGATTGACACTAGGATCGACTCTTCCTTTGCTCATTCCAAGTTCATCTCTATTGCTGCTAAAATTCTTATCTCCAGTGGCAACAATTGACTCCCCCGGCACCACAGACAACGCCATAGGAGCCACAAGCAATTCAACCGGTCCTGGGCTCAGGGCCATCAGATCTGCTTGGTAGTAAATCACCTGGCTGGAGTGCTCCGCGTGCGAGTGGACATTCTCAGTTGGATTCATCTTGCTGACCACGAGTGGCAACTTCACCCAGAGATAGTCCACAACATTTTCCTTATGTGGGGAACTCCTCAGATAGCCCTCTTTGCCACTCACGAGAACATTTACTGTCCTAAATTCAATTCCTTCCAGTATATGATGCAGGGAGCACTGGAGGACATGTTTCGCTTGAGTTGGACCTTTCTGCTTTACGACACGGTTCCTCTTGATTCCTCTTGTCTTGAAGATTAGTCTCAACTGTGCAAAAGTGCCCAGACTTGTCCAGAACGGTGTAGTATGCAGATATTGTTCACCTTTTACTGTGCCCTCTTCTCCTCTTCCTCCCAGGGTAGACTTTATTTTGCAGTCACATGGGCAGGTTATACAGCCCATCCGCCAGAGGCCACACTTGCATGCCTGGAGATGATTGAATGGGGCAACGTGAGCACTTTTTCCATTACCCTGGAATTGGTGGCTGTTATAATATGTTGTAATTGTTAATCTGGCAGTGATGCCCAGGAATGTGTATGTGTATCAGTGTCAACCACCACTACATATACATCCTCCCTTCCATACGTGAAAAAAAGGGGAGGGGAGGTTGACAGTGCCTCACGGAAGCAACACCAAGGGGAGGACTATATCAGACTGGTACTCGCCTGATTCCTCACTTCTCATCATCGGCTACTGTCAACCTTAAAAATAAATGGGAGAAAACAAACATGAACAAAAACTTTTTTCATTCTGTTTAGCCGTTGAGCTGTTCAAGAGCAGGCCATCGCTGTAAGAGAGATTTTTGAGTGGGGGGCGGCCTGTCTCTGTTTCCCCCTAGGCTCCTGTTTTTGTGAGGGCTGTTATAATATGTCACATGGTGTTCTGAAAACTCCATAGAGCCTCTTCAGACCCTCTATTTGGCATCTTGCAATTCACCCTCTAGTTGACCGGTCAGGGTTGAGCCATGGGCACTGTTAAATGTTATTTATCAGCTTTATCAGCCTTTCTATGTTTGCATGATCAACCATCCCTTTTTGAGACACTCATTATCATCAGATTCTTAAAAGGACCCACTAGCAAGTTTTCCCTACTCCATTTATTATGCCACAATGGGACCTAAACATTGTTTTCATATCCCTTATGGGTTCTCCGTTTGAACCATTGTTTTATTGTCCCTTAAGGTTACTCATCTTTAAAACAGAATTTGGGTTTGCTATAATGTTGGCCAGATGTGTTAGTGAATTACAAGACTTTTCTGTGAAAATCCCATTCACTTCTTTCTTCCCAGACAAGCTGGTATTGTGAACCAAAGCTAGCTTCTTGCCAAAAGTGGTTACCCCCTCCATTTAACCCAATCTATTACCCTTCCAGCGTTCTACCCACCTCCATATGCAATGAAATAGGAAGAAAGGCTTCTTAATTCATATTTATGTGCCTCATGATATACTACGCAATTGTACACAAAGAACTTTCAAAAGGTATACATGCTCATACCACTCGAGCTAACTCTTCTATGTCTGCGCTGGCAGAGGTGAGCCTGTTGCAGACATTTGCAAAGCAGCAACCTGGACATCCCTCCTCACATTTGTCTAGCAGTATTGTGTAGACTCTGAAAGGAGGATGGAAGGTCTCCTCGCTTACGCATGCTTAAAGATTTCTTGATATAACCACCCATACACCAGAAATTACTTTACTTCTGTAACTCTTTCTGGTGGATATCATGTCTACCTTAAAATTCCTCACCTCTCTTTTTCTTGGCTGGTTATAGCACAGATGTTTTTGATCATACTACAGAAAATCGCACCTAACTTGTGGATGTTGGTATCATCCGATCACCTTGAAGGCGTGTTTGAAAGAAGTAGAGGGTAACTAATGTCATCATACCGACACAGCACTTTATGGCTTCAATGATGTGACAAGATGTCACATGCAACGTTGAGATGGATCCCCCCCCTACTGGTGTGGGAAAGGTTTTGAAAAGTTTCAGGATCCAGATGCTCCCTGGATTATTCAAAGGTGAAGAACCTACAGGTAGATGTAGTATCTACCAGAAAGAGCGTTACCAAAGGTAAGTAACTTTTTCATCTGTGCCTAAAGCATGATGATCTTTGGACCCTTATGTTTCTAAAGACTGTTGGAGAAAGGGAAGCTATGAACTGACAGATGACTTCTCTAATTACTTGTCTGTTAATGGAACAAGTTCTTAGTCATTTGATCCATCAGAGGTATAGAAATCTCAAAAGGCACTCTTCCTCCTCCTCTGATCACAGATTTGGAAAGTCCGTAATGGGGCAACATAGGGCCACTGTCTAACCCTTGAGCAACTATCTTTACATGTCATGTTATCTGATACCATTCTTGGAGAAACAGCTCCTTTAGCAGGTAGATTATCCTACTGCAGTGGTTTCCCAGAGCATAAGAACGTCTTTAAACTGGCTCTGATGAAAACATTTGCCACTAAACTGGGTGTCTGGAACCTCTGCTGCTTCCTTTGGAGCCAGTGCTTTGCTGGTGGTGCCAGCCAGGAGTGTGCCCTTCTTCCCTGACTCAACTCTGCAGGGCTTGGCTTTCGCAGTCAACTTTGCTTAAAACCTCTGTCAGGATCTAATTAGCTATGGTTCCTGGACCGATGGTGCAGATAGCACAGCAGCATTTGGGCTAGTGCTAGTGGAACTTGAAAAACTGCTTCATTCTCCACAAATGATATTATCTACATTGACTTCTATGTAATCACCTGCTACAAATACCCAATTTCACTTTCTTTCAAAATGCAACATATTGAAAGATAACCTTTTTCTTTCTGTTGCAGTATGCCAAACCAAGGTCTGAATTACAAAGCCAGTACTGCTGCAGTGTGACATCTTGCAAATGAATTTGGCGTTTTCTGCATAATCGTAGAATTGCAAGCCTCTGTTTGCACAATGTTAGAGTAGCATGCTAAATTAGAGCCTTGGGGTACTACATTTCAGCAGTGACTGATACAAGTGGGCTTGGTCTAGACTCACTCAAAACCTTCTGTTGACGTAATAGGAGCTGAACCCTTTCTTGCCCTGATCCAATGCCCCAACGACTAACCTAATTTTATGTAGGAGAGAGCAGTCAAGGGAGTTAAATTAACTATCATCCAATATAACTAGCATAGCCAAAATTCCATCATCCCTGAACATTAAGATTGATGCTTTCACTTCTGTGAAGGTAGTTTCTCTTATGGGGGTAGGGGGAACCTTCGGCATGCATTTAGATTCTCTGCAGTTTGTAACTTAGTAGTAGCTGTTTTATGAAATAAAGTAAATAAAAAGTGTATTGGATGTAAAGCTTTACATTTTACAATCCACTGGGTTTAAAGATTTTCAGAGCTATCGGGTGAACCTATTAATATTGTAACACCTATGAAATTATATCAGTCCCAAGAAAGCTTTTTATAAATTATATCATGATGGGTAGTAATTAGTGAATACATTGATCAGTCATATTTGAATGGTTGGCATAGGCTGTACAATGTGTTAATTTTTTCGGAGAAGCCCATGCTTATTCAGATGTCACTGTATGGAACCCAAACAGCAGCATTGAAAGAAACAAGATTTGAACCTTGTTCACAATAGTAGGTGCTTCGCTCCATTAGCACCCCTTTCTCCGGTACTAATTCTCTGTGTCCACCCACAATGTTCCCTGAAGACATCAGTAAAGTAACGTGGGAGTCTCATAGGTGGGGCTCTACCACCATCAACTTTGCCAGAAGACAGCTGCCAGAGATCCTGTGAGTCTTCCTGGAGAGTTTAAGTTGGTACCTTGCTACAGTGAAGCATGCTGCTTTTTCCGGTTTTCTCCCGTCCACTGTGAGTAATGGTTTACGTGGAAAGAGTTATCAAAAATTACAAGCAGGGCAATGTGTGGTAGGTAACAAAGTACTGAATAGTACAGTGATTAAAAATATAAGGAGAATGATTATAACACTGTCCCTATCAAGAGCAGCTGGACCAGATAATCTACCTGCTCTGTTGATAAAATATATAGATTGGGGAGGGAGATTCTGGCAATTTTGTTTACAGCAATAATTGGCTTGCTTGAATCCTGATGGTGCAATAAGCAAGGGACTCACGTCTGAGTATTCCCTCCCACAAATAGTGTGGACAAAATCGATTTTGGAAAAGGGGGTGGTGATGGACAGAGTTTCTGAATGATGCAGAATACTCTTACCCAGTCAAGAGATCAGGGCTTGATCCATCACCGTTTTTTAGCTCACTGCACCATCCCATCTCAGAACCTGGCTACATGCAAATTAGTCTGTCCCTGTCCCAGTGCATGATGGGAACAGGGCAAACCAAACTACCAAGCCAATTCTTATACTGGGAAGGAAACAAGCTTCCGAGGACCGGTTTCTGGCATTTCAGCCGTCGTCGGCCCGGCTTGCTTGAATCCTGATGGTGCAATGAGCAAGGGACTCACGTCTGAGTATACCCTCCCACACATAGTGTGGACAAAATCGATTTTGGAAAAGGGGGTGGTGATGGACAGAGTTTCTGAATGATGCAGAATACTCTTACCCAGTCAAGAGATCAGGGCTTGATCCATCACCGTTTTTTAGCTCGCTGCACCATCCCAGCTCAGAACCTGGCTACATGCAAATTAGTCTGTTCCTGTCCCAGTTTCTCGGGAGGGTGCCTGTGTTGATTTGCGACACAATGTGTTGGATGGCCAGGAGCAGGCGTCATTCATTCTTCACTCCGCTCTGGATATTTTGGAGATGCTTGGTCGTACCATGGTTTCTTCTGTGGCCCTTCGCCGACATGCCTGGCTACGGGATAGTGTGTTCCTGTAGAACGTTAGGGAATTGCTGGTGGACCTCCCTTTTGATGGCACTCTTTTATTCAAAGCCCCTGCGGACTCTGCCATTCAGAGGTTTCTGGCGGGACTTAGTCCTCCTCCTCCCTCGTGACCGGTGTATCATTCTGGTTTTTGGGAGGTGTTCTTCCTTTGTGTTCTGGGGCCTTGTTGTGAGTAGCCCCGGTTGTGTGTGTTCTGTGTGATTATTGTGCCTTCCGGTCCATTTGTTAAGACTTTGGTGCTGTTGGCTTCTGGTCTGGCCCTTTTTGATTGTGGTATTGGCTGTTGGTAAGCTGTGTTGGCCCTGAGATTAGGCCTTCTGTGTATTCTTGCTGGCTGATTGGCAAGCCATCTGCGGTTCCTCCGCAGGTCTTTTTGTTTGTCCTCTGCTGCGGATACCTTTTCCGAAGAGGTTTCCCATGTCTTGGGATGTAACATGCCCTATGTGGGGTATTGGTAGCTAGTATATAGTACTGTCATGTGCTGGGAGGTGTGGTCGTCCTTCGGGCCTCTGCTCTGGGTGGCGTCACAGTATGTCGCAGGTGCGATCCTCTTACTATGGTTTTGGAGTGGCTTGTGTTGCGCCATGGTCTGTCCTTCTTCTGGATCGCTGTGTCTCTAGCCTGGACTGGCCTGCTGTCTGCATTTTTGCGTTGTAGCTCTGCCTGTTTCCACTTCTCTCGTGGGCCTGTGTGGGCCGACCCCTCCCGTGGGGTGTGTCCTGGCCCTTCTTGGCCTGCCTGACCCTTCTTGGCCCTACGGGCCTCTAAAATTTGGCGGGTTTCTGGCTTGTCCTGGGTGCACTGTTCTGTGGTGCTGGCTGTTCATGCCAGTGCAGACCTGTTGTTCTTCTGCACCATTGTGCCTTTGGTCCCTTCTTCTCCCGTCTGCCTTTTTGCTGAGGCGCCGTTTGGTCTTGTCTGTTGCCTACCAGCGGTGACAGGCTTGGATGTCCTCTTCACTGGGTGTGTTCCCGGTGGGGGGGGCTTGCCTTGGTTCTACCTCTTCTCCTTGGAGTCTCTGGGTAGCTCTTCTTGCTTGGTGCTACTCTGCGTTGCCTATGCCTCTGGGACTTCTGGTGGAGATCCTTGGTACTTTGACTGGGCTCTTCGTTCTCTGGCCTCCCTTCGCCTTGTCCTTGTTTCCTCCTGCTGGGGAGGTCGAGCCGCTTCTTGCTCGTCTTCCTGCATCCCGTCTGGGACTGGTGGTCTTCTGGATGAGAGGGTTCTCTTTTTGCCTGGGGGTAAGGGCTCTGTTCCCTGTCCGGTTGACTCATCCCCTCGGGCCCTGTGTTGAGTCCAGGCTGGTGGGTCCTTGCGCAGACCCTCCTTCCCTCTGGATATGGCTAGGGTATCTATTCTACGTTAAGGAATCTGCGGCTAGTAGAGGGGGCGTGGCCATCCAGCCAACATGGCGGACGTGTCCTGCTAGAGCTCCGTCGCCGAGACCCCTAACAGATCCTGAAAGCCAGCCTTAAGAGCGACTCTACGCCTGCGAACGACTGAGCGAGTGTGGGAAGTGGTGTGGAGCCTGGGACAGCCTGCAGCCTTGAAAACGGGACTGCGGCAGTGAAGATCGGGGGAGTGACAGTCGCGGCCTGCCCAGGAAGATGCACCTCTCAGCTCCTGAGACCTGCAGGACCCGGAGGACTCGCCCGATCGCGCTGCCGCAGTGGCGGAGGAAGGCAGAATGCTGCAGAGCGGGATGACATCGCGGACTGGTGAGGAGCGGGACCCGGGGCGGACTGGGGAGGCCCCGAAGCAGCGCTGACACATGTGGGCACACAGGCAGTGCTGAGGCGCCTGGAGCGACCATAACAGAGTCGGGAGGCAGGCAGCGGCAAGGCAGGAGAGGGGGAGCGGAGCGCTGTTGGGACCCTGGCGCTGTGAGGAGGAATGCTCTACGAGCCCTGCCCGCTGCAGAACAACCGCAGACAGGCCTGCACACACAGCGCTCGCACGCAGGCAGGGACATATCAACACTGGGCCCCTGCATTATGGGAATAGCCTCGTCAGCAGCTGGACATGCTTATCACTGACTGTTGAGGCGAGCTAACGGCAACGCACCTGGCAGCACACTGACAAGGAGGCTTTGGCCGCCACGGGAACGCCGGGAACATAAGCTGGCAAGAGAGTGAAACTGACAAGGAGAACTGAGCCTGCAACGCGCTCGAGCGTCCACTGCACGCTCAGACACGAAAGTCGGGATAACGGCCATGGACTTGTGGAGGGCAGAGTGCTACCGGGTGTCTGGGGCCGCCGTCCCGCCCTCGCAGCTGCCAAATGACTCATCGGGAGTTTGGGACCTGAACCGGCTCCCCACATCTGAGATCACAGAGCCACATACCACAGAGCTGCTGGCACGGAAAATACGCGGCTCCCGGGTGCGGAGACTTACGAGAGGTGGTCACAGGAGCGAGGTCCGTGGGAGCCCCCCCCCGCATGACAAGGGGGTGAAGCAGGACTACCGCGAGGGGGGCACCTGTTGCATTGACAGTCGGTGCCAGTCATTTACACCCTGCAAGGCGGCTACCTGGCGTGGATCAGAGATACTGTACTGTGACCGGACCCCCGGAGGAGCGGGCGAGAAAGCCTCACTCCTGGCCCTTGCGCGGCGGCCTGCCACACGGAGCCTAACATTCAGCGATAGGGGCTGATGCCTACCGCGCAACAATTGGCAATGGGCGGGCTCAGGGACATTCCCAGCAGTGGCAGCTAGCGGCTGACGACCCAGGCTCGCCTCGCGGGAGCCAGAGCGGAAGCATGGGACAGGCCGCGGCCCTGGCTGCCAAGATGGATACCGTGTTGGCGGCAATGGAACGCATCAGAAGCACCCTGGAACAAACTAAAGCGTCACTGGAGGCCCGGATCGACAAGGTCACCTCAGACTTTACCCTCCTGCATGCTGATCATCGCAAGCTAACGGAGTCGGTTGCCACGCAGCGTCAGTCACTTCAGGAGCTACAACCGGTAGTGCAAACAAATACCACAGTGCTTCAGGACATTATGGACAGAATGCATGCGCTAGAAGACTGTATTGGGGATGTGGGAGGGCGCTCCTGGCGCAATAATTTGCGGGTGGTGGGCCTGCCAGATGGCGAAGAGGGGAAAGACCCGGAGCGATTCACCAAAAGCTGGCTGAGGGAGATCCTACCCCAGGAAGTACTGTCCGTGCACTTCACAGTCAAAAGGGCGCACAGCGTACCAACGCAGGCGCCCAAGCCAGGAGCCCGGCCCCGCCAGTTCCTCTTCAAGCTCCTAAACTACCGCGACCGGGATGTGGTACTGCGCGAGACCAGGAAGCTAGAAGACCTCACAGTGCGCAACAGTCGCGTGATGCTCTTCCCGGATTACACGGCAGCGGTGCAGAAGTGGAGACACACATACATGGTGGTGTAAAGGACACTGAGGGACCTCGAGTTGCCTTACTCCTTGCTATTCCCCTCACGCCTACGTGTGGTCTCAAAAGATGGTTCCCGATTTTTCGATACACCGTCGGATATCTGGGACGGGCTAGAAGAGACAGGTCAATCGGTGGGGGCACGGCCCGCAGGCATGGAAGACGGCAGATGACAGGAGCAGCGATTGAGATGACGCCGGAGGAGAAGAGGCCGCCGCGGCCCGGGTCCTGCTGCACCAAGGCCGGAGAAACGGAGGATGGAACGGCAAGACGCTCTTGATGCGGTTGCGAACTTGGGAGTGATGGATGATACTAGCCGCATAGACTCCCAGATGCGCAGAGAGCTGGATACCAGCGGGTCCTCATCCCCGTCCACAGTGATCTCCGAAGAAATGAACATGCCAGTGGTGACACCCCAAACAGCTGACCAACTCATGTGACGGACTAATGGTTTCCAAAGGCCCAATAGGGGCCCCCGACCCTGACTGCACCGTTCGCTGTATCCTTTATGTACCAGTGATATGTCTGGTGTTGTGTCAGAAAGGTGGAAGGGGGTTACCCGAAATGTATGCGCCTGTGGTTGTGAGTTGTTAATTGCTGAACGTATGTGAGAGCGGCCTCCACCCTGCGCCGGAGAGCAATAGCCCCTTTTACGGCCCCTCGGGCTCTGCTCCCGCTGACCCACACTGGCCTTATGCGTTTACCCGCATTAGATCCCTACTGCGCTTTCCTCATAGATCAGGGGTCCGCGATTGGGGTGGGAACTGACCGGGTTACTGGCAACACACTCACCCAAACAATTACTGCGTTGACCTCCCACCTTCCCTGATGGTGGATCTTGTTGAAGTTTGGACGTACGCCCACCTGGGCCACGCCCTTTTAGTTACTGTGTTCTTTTCAATTGTTTCCGGTTTTAAAATGTGACACATAGACATTTCTCCCCCCAGATACTACCCGCTGCCTCCCGAGAGACGCGCCCCTGAAGACGCGAGGGCACGACTTATGCAGACACATGACGCACACAACATATTGACATGGAATATCCGCGGTATGCACACGCCGTCACGGCGCTATTCTGTCTTCTCCTACCTACAGAGACATGGGGTGGGAATCGCCCTTCTCCAGGAGACACACATGACGCAGGTCGAGCTTGAAAAACTCCGTAGGCGATGGCGGGGGCACATCTATGGGACCACCTTCTCTGCGTATGCGCGTGGCACATTGATATGGGTAAGAGCAGGCGTCCCATTCATTTGCAAGGATGTGCAGGTAGATCCAGAGGGAAGGTACTGCCTAGTGCAGGGTAAGTTAAATGGCCAGGAACTCCTGCTGGGGTCGCTGTGGAAAATGAACCCAGATTACTACCGATGCCCAGGCCGCTGGCGCAAACCGCCTCTTAGTTCCCATGTTGAATAGTTACCAAATAAAGAGACGGGCGCTGGAAGCAGGAATCAAGAACAGAGTTTAATTCTCATGAGGAGAGCCAGTCATTTCGGACACGAAACACGGTGTCTTTCAGGAGGTGCTCTAACAAGTGAGCTGAGACTCTTTCTTTTATACCTTACAAAAACACTTGATAGTACAATCAGGACAGTGTGACGCAAATGAAAAGACATCCCTATAATCCTTGTGTCAATCCTACCCCACATATGTTCACAATAGGGACCCTTGACCTGCTGATAAGAGGGGAGGGCAATCACGCAGCTGAGTGTTCTGTCAACTGTTTAGGATGTGTGCGCCTGATCATAGCCCAGGGGGTGGGGTGGCTAGGATCAATAGTGGGTCCTTTGAAGAGGAGTGACTTCATACAATAAGGGCAGTAAATGGTATCTCCTGGCTTAGGCGATGGCCTCGGACATGTGTGGTCAGCCGGACTCGGGGGAAGGGGTCATCAAAGGAGTGGTATTCATGCTGCGTGGGCAATCGAGCGCGGAGGGAAGGCTTGTCAACAAAGGGGCATTCATGAAAGGAAAGGAGGTGTTGGTCAGGCGCGGCCGTGGCTCTCAAGGACAGGGTCTTGCAGAAGAAGAAGGTTTACGGCTTGCCCATGTGAGGAGAAGGGAGGGGGGAGCCAGGGTGGACACGGGGACAGAGTCACATAGAGAGAGAGAGATCTTATGACCCGTACAAGAGAGAGCGGGGGCAGTCAGGTGCAGCTGGGGAGGGCTATGTCAGCTAAGGCGAAGGATGCCTCTTCAAGAGGGAATGGGGGGGGTTTTGTGCGGGTCAAGCAGGAGAGTTGCCTTTCACAGCAGGGTCGCGCAGAGGGAGAGGGTTTCATGGTCTATGCATGAGAGAGGGGGTGTAAGATACGCGCAGGAGGGAAGCCGGGGGTTCCAATGGGTAAAAGGCCATGGTGCCTAGAATGGCTGTGCATATGCATATAGGTATGGGCTCTTACTGGCAGAGTGATACGGTCAATAGTTTACGGTATTCATGGTGCTCACAGGGAGAGGAGTGGGAGAAGAAGGGAAATGAATGCTGTTCATGTACATCAATTTCTTCAATTTCTACAGTCGCCCCTTTTTACATTACAGCAGTCATTTTTGTAATTGATGGGGTTACAGGCAGACAAGCATCGTTGATGAATTAGCATTTTGTCGATACTAACATTTGGCGTACAATCATAGACAGTTGAGGTGATGGTCAGAATGCAGCACATAGGAAATTGCATTTCGTTGTGTTCCTGACAATTAAACGCACTACATAGCATAGATCTTTCTAACTTAAAAATGTGACCAATGAACAGTTTTGACCAGGTAGTTGAGAGCGGAATTCAGTTCAATACACAAGATCTCTTCGTCACAGTGTCTTTTTATCATTGAGCCATCACTGGTAGGCTCTAGTCCGTGTACTTTCGTTGGCGCTGTTGAGCACCGGCGGTGGAGCTATAGGTCCAGCTCGGTTCTATCCTTACGCGTTGCAGGGTGCGGTCAGTCCTCTGTTGTTAGACCACAGTCCTGTTCCCTAAACAGTCCGTTTGGCGGCGCCTTATGCTCGGCACCTACATTTCCGTGGCAACACCCTATTCCCACTGGAGTGCAGTTCTTTCCTTTGGCAAAAAGTCACGTGGAAAAGAGGGTGAGTGTGGTTCAAATAGTCGATAGGAGAGAGAGAGAGCGGAGTTGGGTCAGAGTTCCTGGGACACACAAAAGGGACCAAGGGAGCAAAGGATAACAAGCAGGCAGGCCCATCAATCGGGCCCAAAGAAGGGGGACGGAGACTCCAGGCACACGTGGGTTAGCAGGCGGAGGGCTTCAAGGCGGCCCGTCATTTTTCATTTTCCACGTTGAAATTGCGGTCTCGTCCCGTATCTTGTTGCTCTGCAGCTCCACCTTTGGTCGAGGTCACACGTGTCCAAGATCTGCAGTCAGGCTGTACGTCACATCTGACCCATCTCCTTCGGTGATCGTGAATCTTTGAATAGGTACAAGACAAGGTTTTAGAGAAATGGCAGAAGAAGATATCTACGCATGTGAATTCCTCCCTCAATTCTACGCATTTGGGAGATACGTTCACTGGTCACAGTCAGAGGTCCATTACTAAGCAGTGCATGTGTCAGCATTCCTACTGAGTTCATGGCAGGTTTATTCATCGTCCTATTTATAACAGTGAGGTAAATGAGATTCCCATCAACTGTGCATTACATCATATTCAACATTACGGAGCATTTCCCTTCAGGACTGGCTAACCTTTTCAAACAGGGCGGGGGTGCCATCATCGAGAGTCAGGCAAAAACAGGGTTTTCTCGAGGGTCAACAGCTACTCATGGTCATCATGTTTATATTCGGGACAGCAACTGGGGTCTATCAAAAATGGGGCGGGGATGCTTCGGGCGCTTGCGCTTGGGTGCAAAAGGGGGTGGGGCAATCTGGGCATTGGGGTTCAATCTAGACGTTGGCGTTCGTCTCTGAAGAACAGACATAAGGTGCCATTGACATACAGTTCCCCTATAAATGGCCAGATTTGGGGGACTTTAGTCGTCTTACCTGTCCTTTCCTTTTTAGCCAATTCAAGTTCATTCATTTTGCAGAAAGGAGAGGCAGTAATATGGCGAGATACAATCATTTTAGTTTCGGTCAATTTCGTTTAACACCTTCGCGTTCAATATGTATCAAATCAGACTGGTGCCGGTGGGGCACAATTTTACCAAAAAGAGGGAGAGAAAATAGGGAGACTCTCATAGAGAGTGAGAGTCGTCCGCAATCTAAATGAGCCATTCGGTACACGTATGACATGTAGAGAGAGAGAGAGAGAGAGAGAGATAAGGGGGTGGAGAGAGGGAGAGAGAGAGAGAGAGAGAGAGAGAGAGACGTGTACGAAAATAGGTCATTTAGTGCGCTCACAACACAGAACAGCAACGGTCAGGTAACACGCAAATACAGACAGAGGGAAGACATAAATCCATACATTACACACACACAAACTCAGACAGGGAAGACGGCACATGCATTACACATATATAAGACATTCACGACGAGTCAGGAGACAACAGGTGGCCAACAAAATCCATATTATATCCTACGTATCTTTACTATCCTATTTATCTATGTGCTTAGCTCTTTTTACCCTTCCCTCCTTTTCTTTCTCGCCCGTTATCTCTGTGAGTGTTCTCAATTGCCAATACTTACATCTCGGTTGGTCGGTCAGAAATTAACCTGGTCGTGCTATTTACCCATGGTTGGATCTTAAACCATTTTTCAGTTCCTTCCTTTGGTGGGAAGTTCTCCAGGCTGAGGCAACGGCAAGTATTGATCGGGGGAACAGTCGGACAGCTTGGCTATATCTATAAGAGTGTGAGAAAAGGGGGCAGTGCATTTTGAACATCAGCAACATTTCTAACTTCCCAGACGGGTGGTGCCGTGGTAACCCTTACCCGTATATTTTTCTTTGTCCTTTCCCTACCTAGTCAAACATCCAGTTACATTATTTAACACGTCATTTCTAGTCAATTTTTCGTCATTCAGTACCTGTCCAGTTTCTATGTCAGTCCATCCTCCCAGTTGCTATGTTCTAAGGAGGAACAGTCATGTTTAAGTCTACGTCTTTTTAAAAACTTATCGTTATGAGGACTATGCACATATTCCCTCCTTCCCTTTTCGTCGGTGGTTCGACCATCGTTCTCCCATATTTCAGCCGACGTTCTGACGTGACCTGCAGAAGGGAGGAAAAAGAAGGGGTGGGGGGCAGCATTCAAAGTACATCAGCATGCAGTAGTCCGAAAATGTTTTTACCTACCACATACTCGACCTATCTCCGCGTACTGCATTTCTTTACCATCTCGGCGTTTAAGCCCAGAGGGACCAGTAATGTCAGATAGATAATCATTGACGATCTGCGTATCTACATGAGTTACTTGGTCGTAACCCTCTTTGTCGGGTGCAAGGGTGACGGTCAGGTGGCATTTCTGTGGTGTCGTTTTAAGGGTGTCTAAAACACTTTTCTGGCTGCCTGTGACACATAATGTAGCTGCTAAATATCTGATCCTTTTGATCTACATCTTTCATCATACTTATTCTTCGCTCACAGTAGTAAGACATCCAAAACTCATTAATGCAACTGCTACAACCATGCTTTCTTTTTCAAAATACTTTTAATAAAAAGTGTTGAGGTACAAATACAGGCCTACAACTCAGTGGGCCGCTACGAAGCAGATTGAAACTGTACATAAGAAGAACGAAGCTGGTGGCAGTTCATTGCATAAAGTGCAGCAGTGCAATAAAATCGTATTAAACTTCCCTACAGAGCAAGCATGATGCATGTCAGTAATTCATCTTTAATAAATTCATAAATTCATTATCCAATGTTCATTCATTACCTAAATTACACCAATTCATTTTCCAAATCATAATCAGTACCCACCCTAAGTCAGTTCATTGTCCAAGCACATACTCCATATCCTTCGTATCTACTTTCATTATCCAAGAAAACTACATACATATCTCGGGGCAAAAAGCTGCGTGGTCAGGGTGCAACAAAGTTTATTCAAAAAGTCTCATTTTGTGTCGGCGCCATTTTGGGTGGGGTCAGGCGAGTTCCAGCACAGTCAGAATATCTCCAATGACTCGTGGTTGGACCAGAACCTTCCGTTGGAAGTTCAAAAAGTTTTGAATCATGTGGTTAACAGTTCTAACAATATGGACCATTAGTCAAAGAGTGGGGAGGGCGGCAACAATTTTCCTACCGGGTCATTCTGGTGTTCCACCGGAACTGAACAAGTCTGTGCCGTGGCTGCATTTTAGCCATTTCCTATCCGAGGCTGGCGCCGGCAGGAGTTGCACCGATGTCGTGGTTCCCAGTGAGGGGGGCGGGGGCGCCCATGCGGAGGGATCGGGGTGCCCCCCGGCTCTCATAGAATCTTCAAGGTTGAGGAGAGAAGGCATGGGGTGCGTGCCCGTCCTGGGCAAAAGACCGCTTTTTGATGTTGACCCTCTTTAAGTAAGAGCATTGGGGTGTCGCTGGAAGCCTCCACCTGGAGGGAGGTGGGGGAGGCTCGTTCGCGTCACCTCCCCCTTCCAGCGACCCCGCGCCGTTCCTCGGCTCCGTCGCTTCGATATTGGCCGTGCTGGCTATTGAAGATGGGGGGGGGTGGTCGGCGGCTGAGGCAAGACAGTCCCCCCCCCCTTCCTTTTCGACAGGTGGCGGGACTACCTCCAACTCTCCAGGGGTGGACATGTGGCGGGACTACCTGTAACTATGCAGGCAATGGCATGTGGCGGGACTACTTGCAACTGTCAGGCGTTGGGTGTAGCTGCGGCCATTATAGCACAAAGAAATGCCGCCATCCTTGCCTTGGCTTCGGCCTTCGACGAAAGCCGGATCGGGTGAGAGAGAGGGGTGGTCGGTGGCCGAGGCAAGACAGCCCCCTCTCTCCCCGCGGCCTGCAGGGCGGCAGAAGAGAAGAGATGGAGAGGTCCTTGTCATTCTTTGGACCGCCTGCCCAACATCATCTCCTACTGACCGCGGCCAGGCGAGCCCCTCGTGCCTCGAGGCCTCGCCTTCCGGATGGGCGTAACCGCGGACCTGTTGCACTTCGGGAGCTTCCGGAATGGGGGTAGGTACCTATTGAATTGTTTCTATTTCATGTGACCATTATTTTGGGCGTGACAGGCAATGAGGCAGACATGTTGGGAGCAGGAATAGGCAGTAGAGCCTAGCTACCTCGTGCCTATTTTTGCTGCCAAACTTTTCGCCATTTTATATTTCTTATTACGAACTATTTCTAATGTTTCTTATTTTTAGTGAAGTCAAAAGCTCATCAGGGGGTTACTGACTTAGCCTGATTTCTTTTTATTTTTCTTTCTCTTCCTTAGCGTGTTTCGAGCTAAAGTTTTCTGTTAGTAGGGAACGGTGATCACTTCATATTTTTATGTGTCCTTTTCACTAGGGGGTACTTCTGGACGGACCAGACGAGTTCCCTCCAATAAAGGGTCCGGGGTGGAACGAGATTATCGATCAAAAAGGGGAACATATATTCCTTCATTAGGGTATCATCCTGGACAGACCGAGCGATGTACTTCCACTTACTAGGGTAGCCTCCTGGACGGACCAGATGGTCTACTTCCACTAAATGGCCCATGAGCGGGGAGCATATGTCCTCCATAAGGGTAGTCTCCTGGGCGGACCATGCGAGCTACCCCCCAAATAACCAAACAGTGGGGAGTGGGTAGGACTGACGAATTCACAAAGGGGCATAACCTACCCTTTACTACTTGCAAAGACTAGACAGAATATTTCTATTCCACGTTGTTTGCAGGCAGAAAATACCTCAAACGAAACAATTCCTGGAACAACAATGTCCAGGCAACCAACCAATCAGTGGGGAGAAAAACAGGCATGACGGATTACAACGGGGACAAACGTCTGCATTACCTGCCCTTCGCTATCCAGAAAGGAAGACAGAATATTTCTACTCGTCTCAGTTTGTAGACAGGGAAGATCTCAAAGAGCAACAATCGATTATTAGTCGATTTCAAACAATCAGTGGGGAGAAAAGTAGGCATGACGGATTACAACGGGGACAAAAGTCTGCATTACCTACCCTTCTCGATCTGCAAAGAGGGACGACGTTCCTATTCGCCGCTGTTTGCAAACAGAGAATGTCTCGTTCTCCAAAAGAGAACCAATATGTCAAGTAGCCTTCAAGGCTAAATGAACCAATACCAACAATATCAGTATACAAATACCGATTCCAATACAATCAATCAATCAATCAGGTGGATAGAACCACCCTACCAATCAGGCGTAAAAACACCCTACTTAATCTTACCCGGACCGGACCATACGGACAGTTCTTCGACTCCCTCCTCCAGCGCCCGATCGTTCTCTTACTCCATATAGCATTCCTGTGGGATTCCAGTCAGGACAATAGGTCACTCAAGAGAGGTCCGTTCAGAATTGGCGAAGTTCCTTTGATCGGCAGCCGGGCTAGGGCCCTCTCAAGGCAGGTATACTCCGATCATTTTAGATGTTCGCTTCTTCGTCTGGATCTCTCTTACCGAACCTTATGTCACTGATGGACCCCGCGTTGGGACGCCAATTGTGGAAAATGAACCCAGATTACTACCGATGCCCAGGCCGCTGGCGCAAACCGCCTCTTAGTTCCCATGTTGAATAGTTACCAAATAAAGAGACGGGCGCTGGAAGCAGGAATCAAGAACAGAGTTTAATTCTCATGAGGAGAGCCAGTCATTTCGGACACGAAACACGGTGTCTTTCAGGAGGTGCTCTAACAAGTGAGCTGAGACTCTTTCTTTTATACCTTACAAAAACACTTGATAGTACAATCAGGACAGTGTGACGCAAATGAAAAGACATCCCTATAATCCTTGTGTCAATCCTACCCCACATATGTTCACAATAGGGACCCTTGACCTGCTGATAAGAGGGGAGGGCAATCACGCAGCTGAGTGTTCCGTCAACTGTTTAGGATGTGTGCGCCTGATCATAGCCCAGGGGGTGGGGTGGCTAGGATCAATAGTGGGTCCTTTGAAGAGGAGTGACTTCATACAATAAGGGCAGTAAATGGTATCTCCTGGCTTAGGCGATGGCCTCGGACATGTGTGGTCAGCCGGACTTGGGGGAAGGGGTCATCAAAGGAGTGGTATTCATGCTGCGTGGGCAATCGAGCGCGGAGGGAAGGCTTGTCAACAAAGGGGCATTCATGAAAGGAAAGGAGGTGTTGGTCAGGCGCGGCCGTGGCTCTCAAGGACAGGGTCTTGCAGAAGAAGAAGGTTTACGGCTTGCCCATGTGAGGAGAAGGGAGGGGGGAGCCAGGGTGGACACGGGGACAGAGTCACATAGAGAGAGAGAGATCTTATGACCCGTACAAGAGAGAGCGGGGGCAGTCAGGTGCAGCTGGGGAGGGCTATGTCAGCTAAGGCGAAGGATGCCTCTTCAAGAGGGAATGGGGGGGGTTTTGTGCGGGTCAAGCAGGAGAGTTGCCTTTCACAGCAGGGTCGCGCAGAGGGAGAGGGTTTCATGGTCTATGCATGAGAGAGGGGGTGTAAGATACGCGCAGGAGGGAAGCCGGGGGTTCCAATGGGTAAAAGGCCATGGTGCCAGGAATGGCTGTGCATATGCATATAGGTATGGGCTCTTACTGGCAGAGTGATACGGTCAATAGTTTACGGTATTCATGGTGCTCACAGGGAGAGGAGTGGGAGAAGAAGGGAAATGAATGCTGTTCATGTACATCAATTTCTTCAATTTCTACATCGCTTTACGCCCCAAACTCAGACCAACTGTCCTTTCTAGCGACACTGAATCATGTCTTGCACACATACGCTGGCCTCCCCTGGCTGTTGGGTGGGGACTTCAACATGGTACTGGACGTGGGGCTGGACCGCTCCTTCCCCCCACTCAGGGCCACAACGGTGATGTCCAATGCGCAGGCGCTTAGGGATTGGCTGACAAACTGGGGGCTACAAGATCTATGGCGAGTGCAACATCCTACAGACAGAATATATTCATACTACTCCTCGGTGCATAACCTGCATGTCCGGTTAGATCGGATACTTGGCACCCAATCACTGCTCCCCTTGCTTGCTGAATCGGAATACTTAGGGAGAACACATTCCGATCATAATCCATTACGGTTCAGTCTCAGCTGGGTCACGCCCCGGCCGCCTGTGCCTACGTGGAGGCTGCAGCCTGTTGCGCTCGAAGACCCCGAGTTCCGATCCTCGCTAGGCACCGCCGTCCTTGACTACTTTGAGGTTAATGAGGGATCCGCGCATAGTGCTGCGGTGGAATGGGATGCGCACAAAGTAGCCGTTCGGGGACACTGCATGGGAGCCTCATTAAACATACGCAAAACACTGTCCGCCACACTTACGCACTTAGAGAATGAGCTCATACAGCATGAGAGGGAGGGTGAAGAGACTGGGGAACACGCATGCACGCTAAGAGACCTGCTTGCCAAGCATGCAACTCTCATGGAGCAGCTGAAGTGTCATAATTACGCGGCGCACACAGCTCGTACACATGCCAGGGCGGATAGGGCTGGCCGACTACTGGCCTGGTTGATACAAAGAGAGAGCCGAGGTGCCCCAATAGTAGCCCTTCAAACAGCGGAGGGAGTGGTGGTATACACACAGCAAGATCCACTGTGCCTTGGTTGGGTACTACACGCAACTGTATAGGGCTCGTGGAGTCGGTCCCAGGCACGCTCTAGGAAACTTCCTTGACTTGGTCATCTTGCCTGTGGTCTCGGAGGAGCACCAGGTCACCCTCAATGCACCTCACACATAGGAAGAGGTGGAAGACGCGATACAGGCTCTGGCGACCGGGAAGAAGCCAGGCCCCGATGGGCTTCCTGCCGAATATTATAAGGCCTACAAAGACACCTTAGTGCCCTTACTCCTTCACATGTATAATGAAGCAATAGATGAGGGCCCACTACCTCCGTCCATGAGGGAGGCTTTCTTGGTCTCATTACCTAAGCCGGATAGGGATACAATGCAATTGGGCTCTTACAGGCCATTGGCGATGCTCAATGTAGACTACAAAATCCTAGCAAAGCTGCTTGCTGAAAGGCTAGCACCAGTGGTCCTGCATCTTGTGCATACTGACGAAAACGGATTTGTGCCGGCACGGTCCACATCCTTGAACCTTAGAAGGTTCTTTCGGATAGCGGCAGAGGCGCCCAGGAAGTGGCCCAGAGCGGGGTGCCTAATACTCGACCTGGAAAAGGCTTTTGACTGCCTAGAATGGGGGTACTTAACAGAGGTGTTAATGTGCTATGAGTTTGACGTGGAATTCCTCCAAATGGTCGATCTTCTCTAGAAAAGCCCTGTAGTGCGTGTGCGGCTGGGCCCCTACATCTCCGAAGAGGTAGCGGCAGGCAGGGGCACTAGGCAAGGAACTCCCCTGTCGCCCCTGCTGTTTGCACTGGCGATAGAGCCTCTGGCGGCGGCACTACGGCAGACCTTAGATGTGGTAATCCCCCCTGGGGGACGCAACACATCAGGTTTCTCTCTATGCTGACGACCTGCTGGTATTTGTGCGAGACGTGACCTGCATACCGGAGCAGCTGGCGCAACTGCTGAGCCAGTTTGCAGAAATCTCATGCTCCGAGTAAATGCGGCCAAGTCCTGTTTATACGCGTTCAACGTCAGGGTAGGGGATCCGGAGTACAGCCTGGGGGGCACGAGAGTCCGATGGCAGGCAGACACTAGTATCTGGGGATCCAGATCTACCGTCAGCCAGCTGACCTGTTTGATGGAAATCTGGGGCGAGCGGTGACTACGCTCAGGTCTCAGATAACCTTTTGGTCCACGCTTCCGTTGACAATCACAGGCAGAGTAGCCCTTGCCAAAATGGTAATGCTCCCCAGGCTCCTCTACTGTTTTGCCAAACTCCCACTATTTATCCCGGCCCCCTTCTTTTCAAAACTTAACGCGATCCTGCGCGTTAAGTTTTGAAAATCTTAACTGGGGCGCGTCTGGGGCACGTCTCAGCATCGGCTAGCGCTGACGAAACTCTTTCTGCCGACTGACAGGGGAGGACTAGCCGCCCCTTGTTTTGAACACTACTATCTGGCGGCGCAGCTGCAATGGATTGCCCGCTGGCTGGCAGATAAAGGGAGGGAAGACACTGCTACGACCGAGCCGCCATACTCTTTGTGCCGTGTCACCAGGCTCTTCCACCCGCTGACGGCACCTAAAAAACTACACCCGCCGCTGCTAGCGGTGGCATACAAATGCTTCCGTAGATCCCTGTTCCTCACCCAAAAAGTGCTGCCATACGCGCCTGCTATACCCTTGGATGGCTCTCCAGGGGGCGGGGGGCTATTGCACACCCTATGCTAGAGCAGTGGAGGGACCCGGACATCTAAACGCTGAGTGATCTCTTCAGAGATGGAGCACTAGTGGCCTATGAGACGCTAGTATCTGAGGACGGGCTACCCCCGAGGGATTTCTGATACATCGTTCGCTCGTAGCACAAATGGCGGCCAAATGGGGAGACATGACGACAGAGCCTGAACATCATCTAACCATACAATATCTGCACGTTATGGGAAGGGGCAGGCACCTGGTCTGTTGGTTTGCCGCATCGCAAAGAGTCCACACAGAGATTGACTTGACCTGCTTAGAGGCAAATGGGAGCGAGATATGGAGCAAGCGCTGACAGATAAGGACTGGGAGAGAGTTCTCAAAAGCCCGATGCGTATTCCCCGAAACATGCGCTTCCGCCAGATGCAACTCTTCATCGTGCATACAGCTTACCTCACACCTGAGTTAATTAATAGGTACTTCCACCAGACAGATGCGTCCTGCCCTAGATGCGATGAACTAGACGTAGGAATTATTCATCTCCTATGGAACTGCCCCAGATTGGGTGCTTATTGGAATGCGATAAGTGGAATGCTTGGGGTGTGCACGGGTCGAATCATCCCCTTTACCTGGCCTGAGTACATCCTACACCAATTCAAGAGGCCACCCAAAGATAAGGCATCCTCCCGCTTTTAGACCTGGGATTGGTGGTGGCGAAGCGCCTCCTCACGAAGAGGTGGAAGGCGCGCGAGCCGCCTGCTGCGCAGGCGTGGGTCTTCTCACTCCAGGCGTGGGCCCGGGCAGGATGGATAGCAATACGGAGGGAGAAAACGATAGGGCTCCGAAAGGAACCTATGGCGGAACGTTGGGAACATATGCTTGATGCCCTACAGCTGCCGGGGGAACTAGCGATTCAGCTTCTGAAGCGACCTAAGTAGATAGACAGAAGGACTGGAGCGTACCGTGGGATGTCTCATTACCCAGATAACCTGTCATGCAGTTTTCCAGTCTTTAGGTCCGTAGGCATGTGATGTATATTTATTCGTAGATGCAGGTATGCATATGGGGGGTGCCGAGGAGGGTCGGGGGGGAGGGAAGGGAAGGGGGAGTATAAATACACATGGTTGTATGTGATTTGCCGCTAATGTTTAAATATTGTTTACATTTTATCTTCTTATATAACAGTTGGATAAATGTCATCTCTGGACGCAAGTACATAGTAAAGAGATCCACCCTAAGTACATGTTATTGTGCAAAACTGAACCGCCAGATAGTCCAGAACGTATATGGAGGGAGCCAAACTAGGCCCTCCACGTACCACTCACATGTAAGCACATGACCCTCAAATATGTGACATTGTCAGAGCTGCAGCATGATTTCCTTCTGTATAGACCTGAGACAACTGTATATTGGGCCGGCAAGACCGGAATGTCATGATAACCTGATCGTTCTTTATACTGTATTTTGATAACATAAAAAATGCTAATAAACAGATTTGACAAAAAAAGGAATCTGGGGCTAGTAGTCTCTATCAGATGTACAAGTTACTTACCTTTGGTAACAATGTATCTTTTAGAGATGATTCTAGCCACAGATTTCTTTACGACCCACCCTTCCTCCCCGTTACTGCGAGGACCCTCTGCTTGGGTTTCTGCAGTTGCCTCCCTCTGGGTGCCTTGTCTTCTGTGGGTATCCTCTTAGTTTCCTTCCGGTCAGGCATCCCTCCAGCTGGTTTCTGTTCAGCGTGGGGTCCTACCTTGCTCTTTCCCTCTGTGTTGGAGTTTCTGATCCCCACATGGTCTTCGTCGTGGGGAATTCTTTTACCTGTCTTTGGCCTCCTTCCCTTTAGATGACACTGTGATCCGTGGATGGGCTTTCCTGTCCTTCACTCCTCCCTTCAGGAGGTATGCCCTTCTTTGGCAGGGTGATCTGGGGTTGGGTTACTTTTGCTCCTCTGTCCCGTGGGTGTGACCTTTCCCGTTGTGGTTGTATTAGCGGACTTTCTTCCACTTTTTCTCTCTTCTCTCTCTCTCTTTCTGTCGAGGCGCGTTCAAATGCTTGTGCCTTCAGGGTGGCTCTAGCCTTGGCTTGCAGGGTGGTTCCACTGAGTGGTGCTTTGCTCTTTCTTGTTATGGCCTTGCTGCTCTAGCCTTCTTGTGCCTCACTACAACCCAGTGCTTTTGCCTTGGCTTGCAATCAATCAATCAATCAATCAATCAATCAATCATATCATTTGTAAAGCGCACTACTCACCCATGAGGGTCTCAAGGCGCTGGGGTGGGTAATGCTGCTACTGCTCGAAAAGCCAGGTCTTGAGGAGTTTTCTGAAGGTCAGCAGTTCTTGGGTCTGCCGTAGGAGGATGGGGAGGGTGTTCCAGGTCTTAGCGGCGAGGTGGGAGAACTATCTGCCGCTGGAGGTCGCTCCTCGGAAGCGGGGGACAGTGGCGAGGGTGAGGTCGGCGGAGCGGAGCTGGCGCTTGGGGGTGTAGAAGCTGAGTCGTCTGTTGAGGTACGTTGGTCCAGTGTTGTGGAGTGCCTTGTGTACGTGAGTGAGGAGCTTGAAGGTTATCCTCTTGTTGACCGGGAGCCAGTGCAGGTCTCTCAGGTGGGGTGTGATGTGGCTGCAGCAAGGGATGTCGAAGATCAGGCATGTAGAGGCGTTCTGGATGCGTCAGAGCCGTCTCAGGAGTTTGGCCGAGGCTCCTGCGTAGAGGGCATTTCCATACTCCAACCTGCTGCTGACGAGGGCCTGAGTGACTGTTCTTCTCATTTCAGTGGGGATCCACTTGTAGATCCTGCGGAGCATGCAGAGGGTGTTGAAGCAGGAGGAGGAGACGGCGTTGACCTGTTTAGTCAAGGAGAGGGTGGAGTCGAGGATGACCCCTAGGTTGCATGCGTGGTCGGTGGGGGTTGGAGCGGTTCCCAGTGCGGTGGCCACTACGAGTCGTCCCAGGCCGAAGGGGTGAATCCGAGGATGAGGACCTCCGTCTTGTCCGAGTTCAGCTTCAGTACTCTGTTCCTCATTCATTCAGCGACGGCCTTCGTTCCTTTGCGAAGGTTGGTTTTGGCGGTGCGGGGGTCCTTGGTGAGGGAGAGGATCAGCTGGGTGTCATCGGTGTAGGAGATGATGTTGAGGCCGTGCCGACGTGGGCGAGCGGTGCCATGTAGATGTTAAACAGAGTTGAGCTGAGGGATGAGCCCTGGGGTACACTGCAGATGATTTCAGTGGCTTTGGAGCGGAATGGGGGAAGGCGGACGCTCTGTGTTCTGCCGGAGAGGAAGGAGGTGGTCCAGTCCAGGGCCTTCTCTTGGATCCCGGCGTTGTGGAGGCGTGTTCGTATTGTGTGGTGGCAGACCGTGTCGAAGGCGGCTGACAGGTCCAGGAGGATGAGGGCTGCCGTTTCTCCGTTGTCCAGCAGGGACTTGATGTCATCGGTGGCGGCGTTGAAGGCAGTCTCGGTGCTGTGGTTGCTGCCGAACCCGGACTGGGAAGGGTCCAGGATGTTTTTCTGCTTGAGGTAACGGGTCAGTTGCTTGTTGATAGTCTTCTCGATGACCTTTGCCGGAAACGAGAGCAGGGAGATGGGCTGGAAGTTCTTGAGGTCCTTGGGGCCCGCCTTGGTTTTCTTGAGTAAGGCGTTGATCTCGGCGTGCTTCCAGCTCTCATGGAAGGTTGCTGTTTCGAAGGAGGTGTTGATGACTTTCCGGAGATGGGGTGCGATGGATGTACTTGCTTTGTTGAAGATGTGGTGTGGGCATGTGTCTGACGGAGATCCGGAGTGGATGGTGTTCATGATCTTGATGGTTTCGTCGTCGTTGATGTTGGTCCAGGAGAGCAGGCGGTTGGTAAGGATGGTGGTCGTGGGGGCGGAAGTCTCAGTGGTTGTCGGGGTGGTCGTGGCGTTGAAGCTGTCGTGGATGTCTGCGATCTTGCGGTGGAAGAAGGTGGCCAGTGAGTCTCACAGGTCTTGCGAGGGTGGGACATCGTTGGTGTTGGAGCTGGGGTTGAAGAGTTCCTTCAAGATGCTGAAGAGCTCTTTGCTGTTGTGCGTGTTGTTGTCTAGGCGGTTTTTGAAGAAGGCCCTTTTGGCGGATCTGATGAGGTGGTGGTGTCTGCGGGTGGCGTTCTTGTGGGCTGCGTGGCTGTCCGGTGTTCGTTCATGGAGCCAAATCTTGTCCAGCTTTCGGCAGGTTTGCTTGGAGGCCCGGAGGTCTTCAGTAAACCAGCTTGCTTTCTTGTTGGTGTGACTGTTGGAAGGTTTCTTGATCGGGGCGAGGGTGTTGGCGCATTCATTTATTTATTTATTTATTTAGTGTGTTTTGTATAGCGCACAGCTTCCCCTACGGGGTGGCCCGGCGCTTCTGTATGTATGCTGGGTCTCACTGATGGGGAATTTAGCAGAAGAGGAATGTTTTCAGAGCCTTACGAAAAGGCAACTCCTCCTGAATCAACCTGATAGAGTAAGGGAGTTTATTCCATTGATAGGAGGCACAAACCTGAAAGGATTTTCCCCCAGAACGTGCTTTTTTGAATCTGGGGGTGCACAGCAGATTTTTTGAGCAGGATCGGAGGTGTCTAGCATTGCTGTAAGGGCGGAGACAAGAAGAGAGATATGCGGAGCCCTTTCCCTTGATTGCACGATATGCCAAGGTGAGTGCTTTGAATTCTGCCCTTTTCTGAACTGGCAACCAGTGAAGCCTTTGTTGGTGTGGTGAGATGTGCTCTCGAAGAGAGATGCCGCAGACCAGCTGGACTGCAGCATTCTGGACTGTCTGTAACCGGTGGCAAAGGCCAGAAGCAAGTCCAAGGTACAGACTGTTGGCATAATCCAAATGGGAGGTTATTAATGCCTGGACAATGATTTTCCTGGTATTACTAGGGAGGAAATTAATACATTTTTTCATCATCCTAATTTTTGATAGGCATGCAGCAGTCACCGTCTGGACTTGGTTTTGGAAGGAGAGGCTAGAATCCCATCTAACCCCCAGGTTTTTTACTGATTTCTTGTGGAAGGGGGCATGCTCAAGTCAAGAGGTCACCAGAGGTTTGAGTCCAGTGGGGAGGATTGGTGAAAGAAGAGGACCTCGGTTTTCCCAGAGTTTAATCGAAGGAAGTTATTATCCATCCAGCGGGCGATGTTGCGGAGACAATCTTTTAGTGGGTCAAAAGTGATCTGGGTAGGGGTGTCGTAGGAAAATAAAAGCTGAATATCATCAGCATACGAGGTTGCCTTAATTCCTGACTGAGCAATAAGCTCAGCCAGGGGAGAAAAATAAACATTAATCAAAAGGGGGCTCAATGAGGAGCCCTGTGGGTCTCCCCAGATCCACTCTCTGAGGTTGCGGGCAGGGCTGTCCCGGTCGGTGGGGTCGGCGGTTGGGCTCTGGGCGAGGGTGGTGGCTTGCAAGAGTTGTTCCTTAGTGTTGTGCTCTGCTCCTTTTCTGCTCTGGCCCACTGTTGTCACCTTTTGGTGCCTTGGAGCCGTCAAGTGGCGTGCCTAGCCTTTTATTTCTCTGCTTTTCGCACACTGTTTCCATGCTCTCCTCAGTTTTGTTGTGATGGCTCCGCGTTGTGGCGTGGAAAAGTTCTCCGAAGCAAACTGACGTCAGCGCGCCAAGATGGGGCTTATGTGTCCTCACTAACGTCACGGGCGGAGTCGCGTGGCACTGCCCCCCCTCGGCACGCAGGGATGCAAGAACGTTTTCTCAGTCCAGTCTCACGCCTGGGGGATATTCTACGTTAAGAAATCTCAAGCTAGAATCGTCTCTACCAGATACATTGTTACCGAAGGGTACGTATCTTGTACATTAGTATCTGAAAGAGACACATTAGTGATAGATTCCTTACCTTAGAATATCCCCAGGCGTCAGACTGGATCCGGAAAGCTTTGCTGAGCAGTACCCCTGCACGTCAGTAGGTGGCGTCCTGCGGCTCAGTGTCCGTCGTTGGCGTCGTATGCGCTGAGATGATGTCACGCAGACTACTTGGGCGCCACCCATGCACGCTGGCGGCAGTTCTTTCTTTTTCCGCGCCAGTAAGCGCAGATCCGGTTAGAGCACGTAGCCTAGTCATTTTTTTACTATCTTTTTGAGGCTTTTGTCTCGTGTTGGTTTCTCTGGTGCTAGTTGGGATGCCTGGTTTTAAGTCTTGCAGGACCTGCCGTTGCAATACGTTGGTGGCGGACATCTGTCTCTACTGCCTGGAGATCGACCATGACTCCTGGTCCTGTCTGGTTTGTAGGGCTATGGCTCCGAAGGCCCTGAGGGAGCGGCGCCGGAAGTTGTTTGCAGTTTGGCCCCCGTCCCGTGCCGTTTCAGATCCAGGGGTCGTTCAAGTGACCGCTCGCCGAGTCTTCACCACCGCTCTACTTCCCCTTCGGATTCGGGTAAGAGACCGCACAAAAAGAAGTTGAAGACGCGCTTTCGCTCTCTGAAGTCCCCCCCCCCCCGTCAGTCCCCGGACGTAGATGAGGGGTTAGGGGCTCCGCCCCTACGGCTCCTTTGGAGCCTGGGAGTCCCGCTGCCATCTTACACTCGAACAGCTAATCACTGAGGATTGCACAACCCCCACCATCAAGATAACAACAGAAGAAATAGTAGGAGTCATAAAGAAAATGTGCTCCGGTGGTGCCCCCGGACCCAAAGGTATCCCTATGCAAGTGCTCAATGCCTCCGTACAAAAATGGGCCGCAATACTGACTCCTCTCTTCGAGGATGCAATATTGGGACATTCCATCCCGCCCTCCTGGCAAGGATCCTTCCTTGTACCCTTCCATAAAAAAGGCTCGCATTCCAATCCCGATAACTATCGGATGATAGCCCTACTTGATGTGGATGGGAAAGTCTACGCAAGTGTCCTCCTAAAAGAACTTACAAAATGGGTGGAAACGAAAAACCTGATCCCTTTCAGCCAAACTGGTTACCGAAAAGGCTGCCACATCGAGGACAACTTGAGCTCCTTAGCCCACCTGATGGAAACAACTCTAACTGCAAAAGGCAAATCAATTTTCCCTAGGATTTATTGATTTTCGTAAGGTCTTTGACAGCGTTAGTCGGCCTAAATTGTGGGGATAATTGGCAAGATGGGGTATCCCACAGGCGCTACTAAACGCACTAATAGCCCTACACACGGACACCTGGGTTAAAGTCAGAGTAACATCGAAATGGTCTACCTCAAACAAAATTTATACAAATAGAGGCTTAAAACAAGGGTGTACTCTTGCACCATTACTCTTCAATCTATACCTTGCTGACCTGCCTAAATGGTTGTCCCGATCAAGAGCCTTCCCCCCCAGGAATCGGTCAAAGCAAAATCAAAATTGTACAATATGCAGATGACACCATTCTTCTAGATCAATCCCAGGTGGGCCTCCAAAGATTGTTCAATTCCCTCACCCAGTACTGCAACAACAATATGCTAGAGATAAACGTTAGTAAAACCAAAGCGATGGCAATTTCTCCCCCGAATACAAAAAAGATCATGTGGTTTATAGAAGAGAAACCACTGGAGACTGTCACTGCATATAAATATCTGGGCGTCTGGATTGATCATAAAGGGAGATGCTCGGTGCACACAACCGAGATGCAGGCATTGGCTCGTAGTCTAGAGGGGGCCTTCATGAGATCGAAGAGCGCTCTCCATTCCCAGGACCTTGTCCCACTGATAAAAATTGATCAAAGCAAAATTCCTTCCTACAATCTCCTTTGGTGCAATCATTTTTAAAAACAAAATGAACAACTGGCTAGATAGAGCACAATCATCATGCTATCGCCGGGTCTTTCGACTGCCAAATTCGACTTCCCATGCCCAAATTCGGAAAGAATTTTCCTTATCCTCTATGCGCTGGATTATGGGAGCAAGATACGTCTCATACTGTCCGAAAGCGAAACAAGCTAACCCCCATACGTTGAAGAGCTGCATATGGCTCCTGCTTAACAACCCAACTACATTATGGAATAAATACCTGATATTCTGCCTTAAATCCCTCGAAGCGGGGAATATATGGTCCTCTTCCTTGTCCAACGAAACGAAATCGAAGCTTGTAACCAAACAAGCTAAAATCCTATCAGATCAATCAGACACGCAACAGGTTCTTCAGCTTTTTCAGGGCACTTGGGCTGCCAAACTATATGCCCCTAAAAGTCTCCCATCCTATCTCGCATCAGCAATGAAGCTGTATATCAAACTCCAATTGATGAGATTTCGTTTTGGCTTAATTCCGTTGAAGGCATATAAGTTTGGGCAAGGATATAAGAAAGAAGCCTCTTCTGAGTGCCGTTTTTGTAACCAGGGAGAGGAAAGCTAAACCCACATTTTGTGTATATGCCATTGCCTTCGGGCACAAAGAATATTCTGGCTGAGACCAATTTGGCTTCTTTTAGGCATCAGGACATGTCAAGAAGCGCTCAAGGCATGTATGAGGGGGGACTCGCCACAGTTGGCGACTCGCTTTGTAAAATTCATCACAGAAATTAACTGCTTGTCTCTACCATCTGATCAAACTTGAACTTTTACCCCCCTAAGTGGCATTCCCTTGGCTTCTCTGTTTTCCCTTCCCTTTCCCTTACCCATCAATTCTATTGTCTCCTTCAACAGATCTGACTACACTTTTCTATTTTAATGATCATCTTTGTATGTGCAGATTGCAATGATTTTAATTAATTGCGCAATAACATTTTTACTTACTTACTTACTCCCGCTGCCTACCCGCCATACCCGGGTCCATCGGCGACTCCCGCACAAATGCAATAATTCCTTGCTGCCATGGACTGCCTGTTTAGGCCTTGGGCACCCGCCGGAGAGCCTTCGGTCCCTTGTCCGGATCCTGCTGGTCCGTTGACTCCTTCAGGGGACCAAACTCCGGCGCCTCCAGCGGCTCCGGCTCCAGCCACGGCGCAGCAGCTTCCTACGCCCCTGGCTCCGGGCTCGGCACCAAGAGGTCCCATGCTGCTGGCTCCAGAGCCGCCCTCGGCTCGGCCTGCGGCACAGCAGTGGATACCGCTGGTGCCGCCTCTGCTCCAGTTCGCGGAGGGCTTTGTCCCCACCTGGGATCCGAATTGGGAACTGGTGCCGGCTCTGCCCCGGCCGTTGCCGTTCTCGGCGCTTATTATTCCTTCACCGGTCCCTGCCCCGCTGACTAGGAAGTCCAGGAGCATTTTCAGGTTGCTGTGCTTCCCTTCGGCCTTACCAGCGCCCCTCAGGTGTTCACGAAAGTGATGGTGGTGGTCACAGCTCTCCTGCGCAGGTCAGGGGTGTCAGTCTTCCCCTATCTCGACAACTTGTTGTTGAAGGCGAGCACGCTCCAGGCAGTAGTCTCCCACCTTCAGACTATGGCCGACCTCCTACACTTGCTGGGGTTCTCCATCAATGTGCCGAAGTCGCACCTGAGTCCCTCTCAGAAGCTCCCCTTCATCTGAGTGGTTCTGGATTCGACGCAGTTTCAGGTTTATCCCCCCGAGCAGCGAGTCCGGGATATTCAGGCTATGATTCCGATCTTTCTGCCTCTACCCTGGGTTTCAGTCAGTATGACCCTCTGGCTCCTGGGCCTGCTGGCCTCCTGCATCCTGCTAGCGCGACATGCCAGATGGCAAAGGCGGGCTCAGCAGTGGGACCTGAATTTCCCGATCACGTCCAGATCTCGGAGGGCACTGCACAACACTTGCAGTGGTGGCTCATGAATCGTGATTGGGTCAATGGCAGATCCCTCTCCCTTCCCCAACCGTAGCACACAGTGGTGACAGATGCGTTCCTCCAGGGATGGGGAGGCCACTTTGGAGAGGCAGAGATCAGAGGCCTCTGGTCTCCGGCTGAGTCCCGGCTCAATATCAACTTTGCACTGAAAGCATTCCTTCCCTCTGTCCGGGGAAGTGTTGTGCAGGTGTTCACGGACAACACCACCGCCATGTGGTATCGCAACAAACAGGGCGGGGTGGTTCAACACCTGGCAGGTTCTCTGAATGCCTGGGCGGACAAACTCAGCAGCCGGTGCATGTTGGATCACGAATGTCGTCTGAACTCAGACTTGATGCAAGGTTTCTTTCTGCAGTGAGTAGAACCTTAGTTAGATCTATTAGCCACCAAAGAGAACGCGCAATGTCATCAGTTCTGCGCTTTCGAATTCGCTTTTCGCCGTGAGTGGAGCTGCGGTTTGTTTTACGCCTTTCCACCTTTACCACTTCCGCCCAGAGTGCTGACGAAGATTCGGCGTGACCGGGCCCAAGTCATTCTTGTGGTTCCGGATTGGGCACGAAGAGACTGGTATCCCGAGCTACTCAGCATGGCGATCGATCCCCCGATCTGAGTGCCTCTTCGGGAGGATCTTCTGTCGCAGCTGCAGGGGACGGTCCTCCACCCGAACCTGTCCAGCCTCCACCTCCATGAGTGGAAATTGAGCGACGACAATTGACAGCTTTCGATCTTCCTCCCGAAGTCTGTGATGTCATTTTGGCAGCCAGGTGTCCCTCCAAAAAACTGTGTACGCCTGCAGGTGGAACAAGTTTGTGGCATGGTGCGCAGCTAAAACTGTGGATCCCCTTTCTACCCCTCTTTCCAAGTTCCTTCTGTTCTTCCTTTCCTTGGCCTAGCAGTGCTCTGCTCTGGGCACTGTCAAAGGTTATCTTTCTGCCATTTCTGCCTTTTTAAGGCTCCCTGATCAACCTTCTCTTTTTAAGTCTCCGGTTGTTTATCGTTTCCTTAAAGGCATCACGCACACGTTTCCTCCCATGCCATTTATAATGACTCAATGGGACTTGAATCTTGTCTTGACATATCTGATGTACGCTCCTTTTGAGCCCCTTCATAACTGTCCTTTGCGTCTTCTCACTCTCAAGAGGGCTTTCCGGGTAGCTATCACCTCTGCCAGAAGAGTGAGTGAGCTCCAGGCTCTTTCCTCTAAACCTCCTTTCCTTTCTGTTCATCCGGACAAGGTGGTTTTAAGGGCCGGTCCTTCTTTCTTGCCAAACATTTTTACGCCCTTTCACATCGGGCAAACCATCACTTTTCCCACCTCCTTTCCGCCTCCGCATCCTTCAAAAGAGGAAGAGAGGCTCCATCGCCTAGACCCAAAACTGCGCTCTCATTCTATCTGAAGCACACACAACAGTTCCGGGTGGATGACCAGCTCTTTGTTGGCTACGTGGTCGCCAAAAAAGGTCGGGCCGTGCACAAACGGACCCTCTCTCATTGGGTCGTTCTCTGCATCAAGGCCTGTTACTCGTTGGCTAAGAAGGAGACTCCTGTGGGGCTGCTTTCTCATTCCATCAGGGCAACGTCAGCCACTACTGCTTTGGGACGCGGTGTTCCCTTGCAGGACATTTGTCAGTCAGCTACGTGGGCCTCGCTTCACACGTTTACCAAGCATTACTGCCTTGACAGTCAAGTCCGGAGAGACTGCTTCTTTGGCCATTCTGTTCTCCATGACATTCTGGTGTAATCTTGTTCGCAGTCACGCCACCGGGGTTGGTATTGCTTGGGTATCTATTCTAAGGTAATGAATCTATCACTAACGTGACTTTCAGATGCACTAGTTACTACTTGTGTAACAATATATCTGTAAGAGACATTAGTTAGATTCCTCAATGCACCAGTGGTCAGTATCTTGCATGGCTCTGCGTTCCTGGTGCGGAAGTCGTGTACAGAACTGATGCCAGCACGCATGGGTGGCACTTAAGTAGTCTCCGTGACGTCATCTCGGCGCATACTATGCCAGCGACGGACGTGGAGCCGCAAGACGCCACCTACTGACGCGCAGGGGTACTGCTAAGCAAAACTTTCCGGATCCAGTCTGACACCTGGGGATATTCTAAGGTAAGGAATCTATCACTAACTAATGTCTCTTACAGATATATCGTTACACGAGTAGTAACTTGTGCATTTGATCAGTAGAAGAAAGAGTCTAAATGGTTTTTAGAGCGGATGTGAATACATGAGGTGGAAGCAAATCATTATCTGGGCATACATTTCTCATCTAACTTAAAATGGAAAATGCATTGTGAGGTGGTGAAAACAAATGTTCTGCCCACCATAATGGGGATAAACAAATTTGGAAAGGATCGTTGTGGTCCCAGTGTGACACCAATCATAACTACTTTTAAAGCTGTGGTGTAGTCAAAATGATTGTATGGTGCCAAATTACTTTTCTTGGGTGTGATGCACAGCTGGGAAGGAATGGAAGGCAGTCCTTGAAAAAGGAGTTGGATATGCCAACGTTGGCAATTGTACAGGCACTAAGGGACATATAGGGACAGACAAGTGCTTCCAATCCAATCAGAAATTTGTATAGCGCGCTACTCACCCAGAGGGTCTCAGGCGCTTAGGGGAGAGGGGTCCGTTATTGATCTAACAACCAGGTCTTGAGTTTCTTCCTGAAGGAGAGGTGGTCCTGGGTACGACGGAGGTGGGTGGGGAGGGAATTCCAGGTTTTGGCCGCCAGGTAGGAGAAGGATCTTCCTCCCATGGTGGCTTTTCGGATGCGGGGAATCGCGGCGAGGGCTTGGTTGTATGATCGCAGTTGGCGGGTGGGGGTGTAGAAGGTCAGGCGGTTGTTAAGGTAGCTGGGTCCTTGGTCGTGGAGGGCCTTGTGTGCATGGGTGAGGAGACGGAACGTGATTCTCTTGCTGACGGGGAGCCAGTGCAGGTCTCTCAGGTGTCCGGAAATGTGGTTGTGTCGAGGTATGTCCAGGATGAGTCGTGCGGAGGCGTTCTGAATGCGTTGGAATCTTTTTTGCAGTTTGGCTGTGGTTCCGGTGTAGAGGGTGTTTCCGTAGTCTAGCCGGCTGATGACGAGTGCCTGGGTGACCGTTTTCCTGGTTTCGGTGGGGATCCATCGGAAAATCTTTCGGAGCATGCGTTGGATGTTAAAACATGATGATGAGACGGCGTTGACTTGTCTGGTCATCGAGAGGAAGGAGTCAAGGATGAAGCCCAGGTTGCGTGCATGATCCGTTGGTTTGGGTGCACTGCCTAGGGCCGGAGACCACCAGGAGTCGTCCCAGGCAGAGGGGGAGGGTCCCAGGATGAGGACTTCTGTCTTGTCTGAGTTAAGTTTTTGGCGGCTGTTCTTCATCCACTCTGCTACTTCTTTCATCCCTTCGTGTAGGTTTTTTCTGGCGATGGTTGGGTCTTTGGTGAGGGAGAGGATCAACTGGGTGTCGTCGGCGTAGGAGATGATGTTGAGGTTGTGTTGGCGCGCGATGGCTGCGAGGGGGCTCATCTAGACATTGAAGAGGGTGGGGCTGAGTGATGAACCTTGTGGTACGCCGCAGATGACTTCGGTGGCCCTGATCTGAACGGGGGGAGGCGGACTCTCTGGGTGCTTCCGGCGAGGAACGAGGTGATCCACTCCAGTGCCGTATCTTGTATTCCGATGTTGCTAAGGCGTTGTACTAGGGTGCGGTGGCAGACAGTGTCGAACGCTGCGGAGAGGTCCAGGAGGATGAGGGCTGTTGTTTCCCCGTTGTCGAGCAGGGTCCGGATGTCGTCTGTGGCTGCGACGAGGGCGGTCTCAATGCTGTGGTTGGCTCGGAAGCCGGACTGTGAGGGGTCGAGGGAACGGTTGGATTCGAGGAAGGCGGCAAGCTGACTGTTGACGGTCTTTTCGATGACTTTGGCAGGGAACAGGAGGAGCGAGATGGGGCGGTAGTTCTTGAGTTCGGTGGGGTCTGCTGACGGTTTCTTCAGGAGGGCGCTGAGCTCCGCATTCTTCCAGCTTTCTGGGAAGGTAGCGGTGTTGAAGGAGCAGTTGATGATGTCCCGGAGTTGGGGTGCGATGGCGGAGTCGGCCATGTTGAAGATGTGGTGGGGGCATGGGTCGGTTGTCGATCCGGAGTGGATGGTGTTCATCTTGCGTATGGTGTCTTCGGTCTTGACCGGGGTCCAGGCGCGGAGGGTGGTGGTGGGGGGCTTCGGATCTGTGGTCGGGTCGCCGAAGCTCTTGTGTATGTCTACGATCTTGCTGTGGAAGAACGAGGCGAGAGAGTCGCAGAGTTCTTGTGAGGGAGTGATGTCATTGTTGCCAGCGCTGGGGTTGGTGAGCTCTTTGATGATGCTGAAGAGTTCCTTGCTGTTGTGGGCATTGTTGTCTAGTCGATCCTTGAATGCAGATTTCTTGGTGGTGCGAATCAGCTGGGGGTGTTTGCGGGTGGCGTGCTTGAGGGCGGTCATGTTGTCTGTGGTCGGGTTTTTTCGCCAGGCTTTCTCGAGGGTGCGGCAGTTCTTCTTGGAGATCTTGAGGTCGCTGTTGAACCAAGAGGCTTTTTTGCTTCCTGGCTTGCTGGGATTGTTTTTCAGGGGTGCGAGGTCGTCCGCGCAGTTGGAGATCCACTGTGTGAGGTTGTTGGCTGCTTGATTGGGGTCCTTTGATTTGGCAGGAGGGTTCTGGTTCAGTGATGAGGTGATTAGGTCGGTGGTAATCTTGTTCCAACTTCTGCGGGGAACCTGTTGCGGGTGGTGGTGGGTCGTGGCCTTTTTGAAGCTGAAGTGGAAGCTGTGGTCTGTCCAGTGGAGTCCCGTGGAGTGGTTGAAGGAGATGTGCTTGCTGGAGGAGAAGATTGGGTCGAGCGTGTGTCCGGCATAGTGGGTGGGGGTGTTTACCAGTTGTTTGAGTCCGCGATTGGAGAGGTTGTCCAGCAGGGTGGTGGTGTTGTTGTCATTGTTGTTCTCCAGGTGGAAGTTGAGGTCCCCTAAGAGGATATATTCAGAAAAGGGGGTGGTGATGAACAGAGTGTCTGAATTAAGCAGACCACTCTTACCCAGTCCAAAGATCAGGGCTTGATCCATCACCGTTTTTCAGCTCACTGCACCATCCCAGCTCAGAACTTGGCTATATGCATGCAAATTAGTCTGACCCTGGCCCAGTGCATCATGGGAACAGGGCAGACCAAACTACCAAGCCAATTCTTATACTGGGAAGGAAACAAGCTACCGGGGACCGGTTTCTGGCATTTCAGCCGTCTTCGGCCCGGCTTGCTTGAATCCTGATGGTGCAATGAGCTAGGGACTCACATCTGAGTATACCCTTCCACGCTTATGGTGGACAAAAATTATTCAGAAAAGGGGGTGGTGATGAACAGAGTGTCTGAATTAAGCAGACCACTCTTACCCAGTCCAAAGATCAGGGCTTGATCCATCACCGTTTTTCAGCTCACTGCACCATCCCAGCTCAGAACTTGGCTATATGCATGCAAATTAGTCTGACCCTGGCCCAGTGCATCATGGGAACAGGGCAGACCAAACTACCAAGCCAATTCTTATACTGGGAAGGAAACAAGCTACCGGGGACCGGTTTCTGGCATTTCAGCCTTCTTCGGCCCGGCTTGCTTGAATCCTGATGGTGCAATGAGCTAGGGACTCAACTCTGAGTATACCCTTCCACGCTTATGATGGACAAAAATTATTCAGAAAAGGGGGTGGTGATGAACAGAGTGTCTGAATTAAGCAGACCACTCTTACCCAGTCCAAAGATCAGGGCTTGATCCATCACCTTTTTTCAGCTCACTGCACCATCCCAGCTCAGAACTTGGCTATATGCAAATTAGTCTGACCCTGGCCCAGTGCATCATGGGAACAGGGCAGACCAAACTACCAAGCCAATTCTTATACTGGGAAGGAAACAAGCTACCAGGGACCGGTTTCTGGCATTTCAGCCGTCTTCGGCCCGGCTTGCTTGAATCCTGATGGTGCAATGAGCTAGGGACTCACATCTGAGTATACCCTTCCATGCTTATGGTGGACAAAAATTATTCAGAAAAGGGGGTGGTGATGAACGGAGTGTCTGAATTAAGCAGACCACTCTTACCCAGTCCAAAGATCAGGGCTTGATCCATCACCGTTTTTCAGCTCACTGCACCATCCCAGCTCAGAACTTGGCTATATGCAAATTAGTCTGACCCTGGCCCAGTGCATCATGGGAACAGGGCAGACCAAACTACCAAGCCAATTCTTATACTGGGAAGAAAACAAGCTACCGGGGACCGGTTTCTGGCATTTCAGCCGTCTTCGGCCCGGCTTGCTTGAATCCTGATGGTGCAATGAGCTAGGGACTCACATCTGAGTATACCCTTCCACGCTTATGGTGGACAAAAATTATTCAGAAAAGGGGGTGGTGATGAACAGAGTGTCTGAATTAAGCAGACCACTCTTACCCAGTCCAAAGATCAGGGCTTGATCCATCACCGTTTTTCAGCTCACTGCACCATCCCAGCTCAGAACTTGGCCACCACCCCCTTTTCTGAATCGTTTTTGGCCACTATAGGTGTGGCAGGGTATACTCAGACATGAGTCCCTTTCTCACTGCACCATCAGGATTCAAGCAAGCCGGGCCGAAGAAGGCTGAAATGCCAGGAACCGGTCCCCGGTAGCTTGTCTCCTTTCTGGTGAAGAATTGGCTTGGTAGTTTAGTCTGCCCTGTTCCCATGATGCACTGGGCCAGGGACAGACTGATTTGCATATAGCCATGTTCTGAGCTGGGATGGTGCAGTGAGATAAATAACGGTGATGGATCAAGCCCTGATCTTTGGACTGGGTAAGAGTGGTCTGCTTAATTCAGACACTCTGTTCATCACCACCCCCTTTTCTGAATCGTTTTTGGCCACTATAGGTGTGGCAGGGTATACTCAGACATGAGTCTCTTTCTCACTGCACCATCAGGATTCAAGCAAGCCGGGCCGAAGAAGGCTGAAATGCCAGAAACCGGTCCCCTGTAGCTTGTCTCCTTTCTGGTGAAGAATTGGCTTGGTAGTTTAGTCTGCCCTGTTCCCATGATGCACTGGGCCAGGGACAGACTGATTTGCATATAGCCAGGTTCTGAGCTGGGATGGTGCAGTGAGCTAAATAACGGTGATGGATCAAGCCCTGATCTTTGGACTGGGTAAGAGTGGTCTGCTTAATTCAGACACTCTGTTCATCACCACCCCCTTTTCTGAATCGTTTTTGGCCACTATAGGTGTGGCAGGGTATACTCAGACATGAGTCCCTTTCTCACTGCACCATCAGGATTCAAGCAAGCCCGGCCGAAGAAGGCTGAAATGCCAGAAACCGGTCCCCGGTAGCTTGTCTCCTTTCTGGTGAAGAATTGGCTTGGTAGTTTAGTCTGCCCTGTTCCCATGATGCACTGGGCCAGGGACAGACTGATTTGCATATAGCCAGGTTCTGAGCTGGGATGGTGCAGTGAGATAAATAACGGTGATGGATCAAGCCCTGATCTTTGGACTGGGTAAGAGTGGTCTGCTTAATTCAGACACTCTGTTCATCACCACCCCCTTTTCTGAATCCCTAGGAGGATATAGTCATCGGAGGGGAGGGCGTGTGGGCTGACAAAGTCAGCGATGTCTTCGCTGAATTGTGTGCGGGGTCCTGGGGGTCTGTAAATGAGTGTGCCTCTGAGTGTGGTCTTGGGGTCGGTGTGTATCTGGAAGTGAAGATGTTCGGCGGCTGTGAGGGTGTCGTCGGAGCTGGTCGTGATGCAGATGGTGTTCTTGTGGACGATGGCGATGCCTCCTCCTATTTGGTTGATGCGGTCCCTTTGAATGATCTTGTATCCGTCCGGGATGGCTATGACGATGTCGGGCGCCGATGAGGCGTTCATCCAGGTTTCCGTGAGGAAGGCGACGTCTGGAGTTGTGGTGTCGAGTATGTTCCATAGTTCCACGGCGTGACAGTGGACGGAGCGGGTGTTGAGCAGGATGCACTTCAGGTGGTTGAAGTTTGTGCTTTGCTTGGCGTCTGCGGGTGCAGTGTAGGTCCTGATGCGGCAGAACTTGCAGGATTGGCAGGTGAAGGGTCCGTGGGTGTGTCCTGGGGCGGTTTGGTGGCAGACGGGGAGTCGGCCGGTATTGAGTGCGGTGAGGGTGGCGGTGAGGTATTGGGGGGGCAGTGCCTGCCTTGATTTTGAACATATAGCTCAGGGCTTTGAATTTGAGACGGTTCCCCACCCTGAGCCAATGTAGGTCTCGTAAGTGTCCAGAAATGGGGGAGGCCTTGGGAATTCCGCAGAGAAGTCCGGCAGCCGAATTCTGGACTAACTGAAGTCTACGGACCACAGCCTTGTTTGACCCCAGGTAAAGAATGTCACCGTAATCGAGCCTCGATGTGATAAGGACGTGGACAACGGTTTTTTGAGTAGAGACAGGCAGCAATCCATAGGATTTTCCTGAGCCATTTTAGAATGGTAAAGCAAAGCGCTGTCACTTTGATGGTTTGCTGGTGCATGGACAGCGTGTCGTCAACAATGACGCCCATATTCCGAACGTGCCTGGTTGGTTTAGGGAGGTTACCCATCTGAGTAGGCCAGTGAGAAGGACTTCAAAGGTCTTTCTGCTTACCCAGGATGAGGACCTTCGTCTTCTCACCGTTCAGTTTCAGGTGATTTTTGGTCATCCAGTTGGAAATATTACTAAGGCCTTGTTTGAGACAAGAGGGTGCCAAGGGGTTAGGATTAGAGAGGGAGAAAATAATTTAGAATCGTCAGCAGTTACGATATTCCACTCTGTTTCCAAAAAAGATCTTAGGGGAACAATAGAAGAAATCTCATGACAGAGTGATTACTACCCTAATGAGGAAATCCACTGCATCTTTTTGGGCCTAATGGCAAAATGATAGGCATTCCACTATTTATCAGAACTGGCAAATCTTGTTATGAGGCAGGAACTCTTATGGTTTCGAATTGGGGTTAATCCTATGTATCAGAGAGCAGAGATAGCTAAGAGACTAAAAATAAATTGAGGTGTATGTGAATGTGGAATTCAAATGAAATCTAGAAATAAACATTTGTTATTGGACTGTATGTTTTTTTAAAGGAGTGTAGGAAATTATTAATGACATGTTTAAGTAATACAGAATATCTAACCATTGGGAAGCTTCGAATATTTTTCACATATGGAATTTTTAGATGCGACTTCTGCAATAGGTGTGGGAAGGTATGGGAAAGTGATATTTTATCTTCAATAGGAAATGTTATGTTATAAATTATAGTGTATTTTATGTCGTGTATTTTCAATGTAGAGTATATTATGGGTTATGTTTTATGGACTGCGGTCTAAAATAAACATATTGATGGCTGACTGACATTTGGGCTGGAATCTAAGACTGGATAGAGTCCCTTGACCTGTAGGACACATACTTCCATATATTGATCCAGCAAGTGCACAAGCAGTATCTGTATCTTTGCGGTAGGGGTCCACACACTATCAGTTCGCAGTGCTCCCATTTGGACTGATATCAGCACCTCAAGTCTTCACTTAGGTGATGACGTTGGTTGCAGCTTACCTCAGGAGTTCAAGGATCATTATATTTCTGTATCTGACGGACTAGCTGCTGAAAGCAGAGTATCCGCAGATGGTATCTCAACACTTGCAGGCAATGACATCTTAATTGTTCAAGATGAGTTTTTCCATCAAGTATCACCTTGAGCCCTGTCAGTATCTCCTTTTCATACGAGCAAAACTGGGCACACAGCTCCGAGCCTTTCCTCCTTCTCAGAGGGCAGAGGAGGGAGCTTGATGTTTGGGAGGGAGCTCAGATTCCAGCCCTGAAGGTCCTGCGTCTGCTAGGTCTGTTGGTTTTCTGCATCCTCCTAGTCACTGGCACAGGGCTCTCCAGGGATGCCTTCATAAGTAGTGCTTCCGGATTGCAGAAATGAAATGACTGATATGATTGTGACCTTCTGGGATGCAGCAGTAAAGCTAGCTTGGTGGTTGTTGGAAGTCGACCTATCACAGGTGATCTCTTTCTACTCTACACCAGCTGTGTCCATGGTAGTGATGAATACATTCATTCATGAGAGAGTGCTCATCTGGAGGCATTGGGGATTGGAGGTCTTTAGTCTCCGATTGAGCGGATACTTTACATCAACATGTTCGAACTGAGGGTGATTTGGCTATCTCTCAAAGCCTTTCTTGCTTCCCTCTTATGGCCTGTCTGTCCAGGTCTTGACATACTGACAAACCACAATGTGTCATGTCAGAAGGCAGAGAGGAGTAGTGTTGCACAGCATTGAGGCTGTGGGTCTAGGTGCATAAGCATGACATCTGGCTTCTCAAATGCCATCTGACTGGCTCACGGAACACCAGAGCTGAATTCCTTGCTGACTAGGAGTGTCGTCTTAACCCAGAGGTCCAATACATCTTTTCCTTGTGGGGCCAATCCTCAAGTGAACCTTTTTGCCACTCGCTAGGGGACGCGGAGCAATGGGGGACACGTTTGTTGCAGTGAACTTTTCCACGTGTTTCATTGTTTTCTACAATACCCTTGGTTCCTCAGGCTCTGAGGAAGATTCACAAGAACTGAATGCTAGTTATTCTTATTTCTACCCACTAGCTGAGATTGGGGACCTGCTTTATGGATTCATCAGCTCTTCTGCCATCCCTGCTGAGGCAGACAAGCTTCTGGACAAATAACAAAACCTATGAGTAGGCACTTTAAAGAGTCTGGCACCCACAACACGAACTTCACAGGACCAGGCACTGCATCACATTTTTGTCTGGAGACTGTATAAAAGTGGAAGTTGAAAACCCACTGGTTGTTCAGAGCATTGACAAGATCACCACAACTTGAGCTACTGCAGCCAGGACCAGGAATCGAGGTCTGCTGATCTCCCAGCTGGGCTGGAGAACACTGCCCAGGATGCCAAGAACACTTGCCTTGATCCTGGGGCACTATTCTATCTTTTCTATCACTAATCTATGATTTTAAATTTTCTTTTCAACTCGGCAGCTTCCTGTTTAAAATTGTCGGAAGTGGGTGCAGCAACAGAGTACTAACCCTGATGAATCTGCCATAAAGGTCACTGGGCAGTGAAACATGTCGGTTACAGGTATTGGTATGCGACTTTAAGCTACCAGCCTTTTTATTTCAACCGTGCACACCTGAGTCATTAATAAAAGAAGTCCAAGAGGTGTGACTGTTGATTTTACTCTTCACTCTGTCTTCTGTATGTTTAAGGAGTCATGCTCTAAGCTCCTTGCATTGCACCGTTTCTTTACCTTTTGCTTTCTTTCACGTTTTCAGTAATTCTGGAATAGGAATGGTCACCTATGATGAGAAAGGGGCCAAGTTTCTTGTAAACATCTGACCAGATCGCCCGAGGGTGTTCGCCCGTGAGGTGCCTTCCTCTCCGCCACACATTTTTTCCGGATTATTTCTGTGTATGTGTGGGTGTGTGTATGGTCCTAGGTAGGGCTGACACTTTTTTTCTGGTTGCGCCGAGTTGAAAAACACTTTGAATCCCCCATAATCAGCAATACTGACAGATTAGAGAGTCTGTTCATGGACAGTAGGGCATTAGAGACAATGAACATCTAAATATAGAAATAGTATCGGTGTTGTCCGCAATTCTACGATCTGAGAATTTGAGCGGAAGAGTGTCTCATGCCCGCTTAGATAATTACTAACTACAGTCCTGGGTACTGGGAACTCTTTTTGGATTAGCACTATTCTATCTGCCAAGACCAGTGTGCCCTGTGGGTGGAGACGAGCCTGGAGGTAGTGATGCACAGCAGGAATCAGGGGACAAGAATCCCAGTAATTGAGGTGTGGGCCTCCATTCTCCAGGAGGGGGGTCCGCCCAACTCCGGGCCTTCGCCTGTGGCTGTGACTTTAAGTGTACACCATCAAACCCAAAGGATTAACCTCTTACCAACTCACAAGTTGGGGTGGTAACTTTCTTTGCGAAGGTGAAGGGGGATCCCCTTTCATCCTTTTCCACTTTGGGAATTATAGAGACAACTACAGGTGCAGTAGGGAGTGTTCCAGGGGACCATTCTCTGCTCCCACTCATTTTTTTATTTATTTTTTATAAAAATATCTGTTTTGGAAAGCAATCATCCACTGGCGGTCTGCTGTCTCTTGCAGGCTACCGTCCCTGTGATATTAGTCTGTCACTATGGGTTGCACATATCAAGCAGCGTAATGCATATTAATGGACATGTTTTTTCACAAACTCAAACTGATTTCACAAAAAGTCAATTTGCAATATTTTGTAACCACATTTTGTTGAGTGTACTCTTAGTACATAAGGCACTGTGACATTGACGTCATGTACCTATGTATTATGTAGGGTAGTGGATAATGAAGTTCTGCTACATACTTCATGAGAATATACAGGAATCTTCTACAATCTAGTTCATTTTTTCTAGAATCTTGTGAATTGATTTTGATAGTATCTTCTTATGAATAATTTTTTAGCAATGTTGAAATTAAACTGCGCTTTCAAGTGAATACTAAAAGAACCTTCTTATTTTTATACCGTGTTGCCTTAGTTTGAATTCATATGTAATGGTTTTGTATTTTAGATTTTGATGGATCATCAAAATATGTCCGAACATGTCCTCTGTATGGTGTTGTACCTTATAGAACTAGGACTTGAAAAATCCTCTGGAGAAGAATCAGCTGAAGAAGTGAGTTGCAGAAGTGACAATGGTATAAGTTGTAGTTATTTAGCATTGGTGCCAAAAAATAAATGATAGTAATTTCCTTTTGCTATAATTAATGTCGCACTATTTTGCTAAAATAACTAAGTGTGAAATGGAATTTGTTCCTTTATTACATGCACTGAACTTTCTTTGCAGTTATCCATTCTCTGACCCATCTAAGTGGAACACTCCTTTTTAAAAGGAATGAAGGTGAAAACAGAATACGTATTGGTTATGGTCCTCTTGCAGGTTTTCTTTTCAAACTCTTAAACATTTAAACATTCCATAATAACTTTACTCTTAATTCCAGTCCTCCAAAGCATTTGCAATGTTTGCAGCGAAAGCCAACATTTTCAATCCCAGCATGAGCAAGACCTAACCCTTGCTAAACATGTATGCCAAAAAAAACCTGTGTTTGTGCTGAGATTTTACTGAGACCAGTCACAACTGCAATTGCTGGTATGGGGATTCGGATTGACAAGAACAAGATGCTGTCCTTTGACTATCAGACAATCAAATTGTGATCTTATGTGCTTTCCTATACATGCTTAAGAAATTTCTCCACCTCTGAATGCCCTTCCCAAGTAGTGGGTGCATGTATCATTTCTTGGTTGGACTACCTAGACCTCACAATCTCCTGTATAATCAAACTCCGCAGCATCCAAAACATGACGGTCCAACTGGTCTGCGACCTTCACAAGTTTGATAACGTCCCGAAGCCTAGCCATGCACTAAATTGGCTTCCAGTTCAATTTTAAGGTTCTCTGTCTACGTAAAGCGAGGCACTCAGCCCCAAACCACTTTCCTCACTGGTCTCCGATCTGCCAGCAATATCTATGTAGTATGGCTCTGAAGGTGTCCTACTATTAGAATGAAAATTGCAGATGCAGATCCTTTGGGACTTTTGAGAACCAAACATAAGAATGCCCTCCCACTAGACCTGCACTTGACTCAACTTTCAAGCCCTTAAGAAAAAAACTAAAGGCTCAGCTCTTCACTTAGCACCCTCGTCTCTTCATCCTGCGACTTGTGTGTTTATTCTTTCTAAACCCCTTTCTATTTTCTCTTCTTATTACCTGTGAGTTCTAGATAGTGCTAGTGCCATGATGCCCTTGGGGCAACTGAGTGCTGTCTAAATTAATACACACGTAATGCATAGCTAGGTTTGATAAGTCTCTGAGTATGAAAGACACACAAGTACTGAGTTCACCAGGATTATATAACAGGAACCTTGAGATAAGCACTGGTGCTTGCAAAGAGCCAGGTGTCCACAATTTGCTTAGTACTGGGAATGGTAGCTAATCTTGAAATTGATGTCTGTGCAGAGTATTTCTGAAAGGGAAAGTCAATCAAGAAAGGCAGATAATAAAGGATGGGTAACCAGGAAGAACAGATCAGTCAGGAACACATGCACGTACATCTTATTTAATCTATAAGGCTTTAGAAAGGAAAGAACTGCATGGACAAGATTAAAGATACGGGGTGAAGACTGCGTTCTGCACCACATACAGTCTTCATATATATGCTTGACCGTGCAATAAGTGAGAATAGTCTTCAAAGGCTCTAGCTAATGAGATGTGGGGGGGGGGCTTTCTGTCCACTCATCCATGTCTAATAAGACATCTAGAAGCATTAGGTGCATAGTCATACAAGAATTTCAGTTTGCATTTTAAAAGGCTGTTTCAGTTGAACCTAGCAGCAAGAGCTGTTTTGGTTGATCATCTCCAGCCATTCTCTGAAAATAGTAGTGGATTTGAGTGACTCAGAGTTCAGACAATACTTTGCAGACAAAGTTGGTTCAGATCTATTAACGTTGAGGCCAGGTTAACAGATATTATTTTTGATAGACTAGTGCATTTCAGTAAATAATTAAATAATATGTTAGAAGGTATTATCGAGCATATCAACATTGCTAGAGCTATGAGAACCCCATCTCAATGCAGGTTTGCTCATTTGCCCGACTAGGGCAAGAGGCTCGCCACATCACTAATTTTTCCCAGCATACCATTGGTTCAGTCAAAACCGGAAAACTCCAGGACTGCACAGGCTCTGGAAGGGCGTCTCATGCCTGAGCACTGCATTGTTGATGCTTTCTTCCAGGTAATACAGCGGAACAGGAGGAGAGCTGGGGGCCCAAGTCTCCCTTATATTGCAGGGTCTGCTTGTGCCTCCAGCAACATTGGTAGTGCCCAGGACAGAGAGTCTCTATTGTTGCATCCCTGCCCCTTGGCATAAACAAAGCACAAAAAAACAGGTGGTGTTTCCTACTGTACAGGAGTTGAGCCGTAGAGAAGATGAGTCCTCTCGACAGGTTGTCAACTGTGGTGCCTGAATCATGGGCGCCAGACAATGAAAATTCCAAAAGCTGACATGACAGCTGTAGGGTAGGATCTCGGTTTACTCCGACCCCACCGAGATGGCGAGTGGGGTGTAGCTGAGACAATGAGGGATCTTCCAACATAACCCCCACCCCAATACCTGATATTCTCTCCCTGTGCTCTGAGTTGGACCCGCACTGATGGCCATATTTGGAGAAGGGACGCGCTTGGTCCTAAATAACTGGAGTACAGCCAGAGTGATCTGTTATTAAACAAGAGGACAGATAGCACAATCAGCCAGTTGCAAAGAGAACTTAGGATGATTCATGATAACACGCCATCCTGGAAAAATAGAAATGAGAGATTCCTTGAGAACTACTTCCAGAACTACCTTCAGCTTCTTATCCAGGGTGGAACTGGAAGAATAAACAGTGAAGGTACAGATGACTGTGCTCCTTTGGAGGGACTGACAAGCGAGCATAAGCCATTGGTGAAGTCCTTGGTGGTTTCTATGAAAAGGTTACAAAAAAAATGGAGAAGATGGTTGTGTCGACTGTCTGAAGACAATGGTAGCAAGAATTTCAGCAACCAAAATGGCTATGTGGACTGGTGACTAGTAGCGTGGCAGTGGAGGAATATGTAACTAAGCAGAGAGACATGAGGGATTTAAATACTGACATGGTGGTAGCTTCCTTGTGGGAAGAGACCCACTAAGGCAAGCAACAAAAATTAGAGGTACAATATGTTTCATAGTATTCCTCTTCCCTAAAGTTAGTCTCACAACAGCTGCAAGACAGAAATAGATACAGAACTTGAGAAGAGCTTTAATGGAGGTGGGGCACAAGTTGAGTGTGCCCTGCCAGACTCTCCTCTGATAGACTGGAATGACGCCGGAGTAATTTCCAGTGGCTGAGATTAATTCAAGCATCCCATCCTTCTCATTACTGTTTTTCAGTGGGACACCCTAATTGGAAAGAGTATGGCCAGATATGGGTCCTGTGTGCACTGTGTCACTGGAAACTTTCTATTACGGACGCATGACCATAATAAGGATAAAACCAGTCTTTGATTCCTTGTTTTCCAGTTCGGTGACACCTGACTTGCCATTTCTTGCTGGAAACCTCCCACTGGAGAAGAGTCACGACTGCATTGGATATGGTTGCGTCCAAACTGAGGTGGTATGCCGTGCAAAACGACGGACTGGGATGTGACCCGAATAATTACCAGTGGCTGAGATTAATTCAAGCATTCCATTCACCAATGTTTAGTATACTTCAGATTAAAGATAAGCTTTGGAGGAAATTCTTCAATGAAATCTAGTTAAAAATAGCCTCAAATACATAAATCCATGCACACATGATATGCAAGTTCACAAAAAACATGTATAACTACCTCAGCATTGAAGTGGAGTTGGGCAGAGCACACAACACAACGAAAAAGACAATGAATTACCTCTTCTGATTAATGTAGCACAGAGGAAGAAACCTATATTGCCGCAGATTTGAACCAAGGAATCTTAATTCAAATAAGAAGCACAATTGAATCAGAAGAGTACCCTTCAACTGCATCCCTTTTAACAATCTCGCCTACTAAATGTTTTTTTAAAAAAAAAATAACGAGTAGGCTTTGTAAAACATATAGTAAGTTGTCAAAACAAACAAAAAATTGCGATAAATATCTCCTTTTCCTAATTCATCGAAAACTGAATTTTCAGTCTTTAAAAAATGTAACCTTATTTATAGTAACATACTCAAACAATAGAAAGAGAAACTTTGTTCCATATGCTTGAGTCAATTAAAGCTAAAATACTTCGTTGCCATAATAGAAACTTATTAAATGACTTGGAAAGAAAGGGAGTTTGAAGAATTCAGGTCAAATCACACTTCCTGACATCTACAATTAATAAAACAAATTCGCTTTTTTGAAGAAGGTAGAAAGCATTAGTGGGGCAGAAGTAGTAACATCTATTTTGTGTAAACACATTATACGCAGCAGTCATTAATGAAGCTGGTCTAGAAACAATAGCAAAGCTGAATTTATTTTACAGAGTTTTATATAGCGCTAACTTGACCCGAATCGGGTATCCGAGCGCTTTACATAGCACCAGTTGCTTTGCATGAGGACACATTCATTTTTGTTAGGCACGGGGAGATTACGTGATTTGCCCAGAATCACTGGATGTTTAGCGTCATTGCCGAGACTCGAACCCAGTTCCCCAGATACGAGGTCGACCGCCCTCCCCTTAATGGATTGATGAGTGTACATTTCACAATCTGCAATACAATTACTGCACGTCGAATGACTTTTATCCACAGTTGTCGAGAGCATTGATGGGTTAATGCTCAGTCAGTCATATATACATTTTATTATGACGAAAATTGATGAAGAAATTGTCTGCAATGGTACTGAATAGCAAAATAAACTAGTGGGGTGCCATAGATTAATATACACCATCAGTTTGTTGTGGTTAGACTCTGTAGAGGATCAGTTAACCGATTTTGAAAAACTAAATGTGAATGAATGTATGAAAGTCATTCATGCAATTAGTAAAAAAATAATAACATTTGTGATTATGTGTATGCTTCTGAACTAGGTCTGAAGTTCCAGATGGACGTCTGTTGGAAGATATAAATGCACTGCATCAGGGCAGTTCATCTTCTATACACCATTTCGTGTTCAGATTAAGCCTCTTGCCTGATCTAGCGACCTTTTACAAGCTATAAATGGATGCCAAGGATGATATTGCATTGCAGATGTCTTTTAGGCCTCTGTGTGTAAACGTGGTTGACAGTCTGCTACAAAATATAACTACGGACACTGAAAACCCATGGTCACAAAGCAATGATGGCACATGTGTAAAGACAAACTTATTTTAGCTGTTCGATATTATGATTTATACTCGTGCAGGGAGGAATTATTTTTTTATTCAAGTTTTCACAATATTTGAAATGTTTGTTTTAGGAGTGTGTCTTGCAAGAACGGAGCCATGACAGTTGGTTTCCTGGTAGCAACCTGCTCTGCAACATGCGGCACCTTATCAACTTTGTAAGAGTGAGGGTGCCAGAAACTGCCCCAGAAGTGAAGAGAGAGCCACATGCAAGCACAAGCACAGAAAGCCTTGCTTCTGCACAAGTAAGATATTTACCATTTTAACATAGGAAGTAGAGTGGCATGGCATCAAGTGTTGATTCATTGCTTTTAGCTTGTGGATACTTACATGACGGCAGGATTTGTGTTCATGTCTTTTTATTACCTTTGTAATGTGAATTTAGAATAAAGCGTCTTAGATTGTTGATGATAACTTATTTGTAATGCAATTTTAGTTTGCTACTGTTTTCTTGTCATTCACTATTATTTTTATCCCCTCCATGTTAGAACCCAAGACGTTCTACAGTTCTGCAGCGAGAGGTAGATTTGTGTGATGTGTGTATGCTTAACTACCAATAGATGTAGCATAATGACAAGTAGGATGAAATTAACAAGAAATGAAAACAATTGTTAAGCATTTTTACTGTGATTTGCATTCACCTTGACGTTTTCCACGTCTGTACGGTTGTTACAGTTATGGAAAATGTATAAGTGCTGTGACTCCCAGTTGAGTTATATTTTCCCTCTAATAATTGCTTTTGATAATCTAATTATATTTATTGATCTGTTGAGCCACATGATTGATTACATCAGTCAGCATGTTAAAGTGTTTGCATCTGATTTGCCTTTCTCCCCAAATATTGGGTCAAATTTTGCTGATTTTACTTGTTGCAATAGGACTAGTATAGTGCTCTTAAATGACATAAAATGATTGTTGCATGGATGCATGCTCGGTGCCGAGTTCTAATTAGTTTAAGGACTCCTAGTTAGAATTATGTGTCCACTGCTATCAGTTGGTTTAGAGGCACTTCGTTGTGACTTCTAAAACCCATAGACATTACTAATCAGGCAACCACTGATGTTTCTATCCTTTCCCCAGCCATGCATTTGCCCTATTAACCACACAACTCATGAAAGTAAATTATAATTCTATCGGAGTGTGTAGTTGACAAAATAAGATCACTGAGTCATAAATATAATTTCTACTGAAACATCTAAAACAAAAGGTGTATCTATAACATTTACAATGGGCCTCGGAGTTCATTGAACAAACCTGATTTAATATCTAGCAACTCAAAAACTAGTACATGGCTGAGCAGTTGGAAATGAAAAAGGCAAGAAAATTGCCCACTTATGAAAATAGTGTAATTGCAATCCATCAGAGATGTTTGCAAGTGACTATGGATATGGCATACAAGGAGATTGGTGAACAGAGAGGGAATGAGAAGTTATGGGCTTTAAGTCTGTCCTGCTGACTGAAGCTGTGCCATGGCTGCTGATATTGCATTGGTAATTGGTGATGCAGCATTGAATTCTCAGCTGGGTCTGGTGGCTCATTGGACTAATGTGTCCACTGCAGGGCCTGTGTTCGACCTCATGGTCACAGGTTCAAATCCCGGCAGGTCCACTCAGTCTTTCATCCATTTGAGGACGATAGAATAAGTATCATTGATTTGGGAATGCATTGAAAGATATTAGAGCTACGGCAAGGCCTTTCCATGGACCTATGCCAACCCAGTCTGCCATACGCCTCTTTTGCGTCCATGGGAAGGGCTTCCGACCATGTCTTTACATGCCCAGCCACCCCGGTCAGCAGTCCTCACAATCTTTTTGTGGCCAAGTATGCAGTTCCCATAGACCTCGTGAGACAGCCAGCCAAAGGTCAAGCCAGTCAAACAATCCCCCCACCCTCGCCTCCTGCAACCTCCAAACCCATTTATTATGCCCTTCACCAGTCATGGGCATCCAGTGGCAGGCATGATATGCTCAACTTGCACCACTGGAGGTTAATTATATCAGACTGTTGGGTGTTGCAGCTCCTCCAAAGAAGCTACTCCCTCCCCTTTGTGACCACCCCTCCACCCATGCCACCTACTAAGGACAAACTGACGGAGGACCACCTCTCTTGGCTTCATCAGATGTTAACTCTCTTGGCAAAGGATTCTATAGAAAAGGTGCCTGCATCAGAAGTATATTGTAGTTGCTATTCCTGCTACTTTCTGCTGCCCACGAAGGATGGAGGACTTTGCCCTATCTTAGACCTTTGCCTTCTCAATATGTTCCTAAAACATGAGAAATTATACATGCTCCCACATGTCCTGCCAGCACCCTAGAACCATGAGACTGGATGGTATTTCTGTACTTGCAGGACGCTTATTATCACATCCCTGTCCTGCTGTCCCAAAGGTACTACATCGGTTCCTAGTAGGCCAAGAGCACTTTCATTTTTCCATGCCCCCTTCAGCCTTACCAGCCCCCCTTGGGGGTTCACGAAAGTGATGGCAGTGTTTGCAGTTCGCCCGCGGAGATCAGGGATTCCAGTCTTTATCTACCTCTGTGATTGGCTGTTGAAGGCGGGCTCGCTCCAGACAGTTATCTCGCACCTCCAGACTACGGAAAACCTTCTGCAATCAATGGGGTTCACTATCAATGTGCCAAAGTCGCACTTAACTCCCTCTCAGACTCGGAGTCTCCCTTTCATCTTAGCTGCTCTGGACACATTGCAGTTTCTGGCTTATCCTCCCGAGCTCTGTGTCCAGGATATTCAGGCTATGATACCGATGTTTCAGCCTCTATCGTGGGTTTTGGTGAGACGGACTATGAAGCTGTTGGGCCTCTTGGCCTTCTGCATCGATCTTGTGACACATGCCCACTGACATATGAGGGGTCAGTAGTGGGAGCCGAAGTGGGGACAGCATCAGGGGAATCTATTCAACATAGGCCAGAGACCTGCATTGGTGGCTAACAAACCGCGATTAGGTCAGTGGCAGACCCCCTCTCCCACCCAGAGTGGTCAGTGGTGACAGATGCATCACTTCTGGGCTGGGGCAGCCATCTTGTAGAGGTGGAGATCAGAGGACTCTGGTCTCTGGCGGAACCCGGACTCCACATCAACGTGTTGGAGCCCTGAGCAATCTGACTAGCATTGAAGGATTTTCTTCCTTCAATCAGAGGAAGGCTGGTTCAGATGTTCATGGACAACACCTCCATGTGATATTGCAACAAACATGACCGGGTGTAGTCATGGACCCTTTATCAAGAGGCTCTGAGCCTCTGGACACGGTTGGAACATCTGGGCATATACATAGTGGTCCAATTCCTGGCGGGCTCTCTGAACAACAAGGTGGATGAACTCAGTCGTTGATACCTAGCGTATCGGGAATGGCATCTCCATCCGGAGGCAGTGCAAGGTCTCTTTCAAGAATGAGGAGACTCTTGGTTGTATCTGTTTGCCTCTTCCGAGAACATCAATGTCAGCAGTTTTGCACTCTGGAGTTTCCAAGGCAGCTCTCGCTCGGAGACGCTTTTTGTCTTGCGTGGAGATCAGGCCTCCTGTCCGCCTTTCTGCCAATACAACTCCTGCCTAGAGTTATCAAGAATATCAGAAACGACCGGCCCCAAGTCATTCTGATGGCTCCGGATTAGGCACAGAGAGTGTTGTATCTCAAGCTGTTGAGTATGGGTACTCCGATTAGGCTGCCTGTTCGAGAGGGACTTCTGTTGCAGCAGCAAGGCAGGGTTCTGCAGCCAAACCGGACAACGCTTCTCTGTCAGGCGTGTAGATTGAGTGATGGCAATTGACAGCTTTCAACCTTTCTCCCAAAGTCTGCAATGTTCTCTTGGCAGCCAGGCTTTCCTCTACGAAGACGTTATATACCTGCTTTTTAGTCAAGTTTGTGGCATGGTGTGCAGATGAAAAAGTTGACTCCTTATCTGCACCACTTTCTCAGGTTCTTTTGTTTATTCTTTATGTAGCACAGCTAGGTTAAAATGCTATCTTTGTGCCATCTCTGCATTTTTGCGGTTGCCAGATCAGCCATCCGTATTCAAGTCCCCTATTGTATATAGGTTTTGAAAGGTCTCCATGTGTTCTTTTTTTGAGCCGTTTCCCAACTGCTCTTTCAGGCTTCCTACTATAAAAACAACCTTTCTAGAGGCAATATCTGTCCTGAGGGTCAGTGAGCTGCAGGCCTTGTCATCCCAGCATCCATACCTTGTTATCTACCCAGACAAGCTGGTTCTTTGGACTAGAGCACCCTTCCTACCGGAATGGATCACTCTTTAATGTAGGGCAGTCCATCACCCTGCCTACCTTTTACGCTACACCTCACCTCTCTAAAGAAGAGGAGAGACTCCATTGCCTGGACTCAAAAAAGGGCGTGGTCATTCTACCTTGACTACACAAAGGAGTTCCGTGGGAGCAATCAATTCTTTACAGGGTATGTTGGAGCCCAAAATGAGAGACTGTGCGTAAATGGACTATCTTATGACGGATAGTACTCTGCATCAAAATCTGCAATGCATTGGTGAACAAGCAACCTCCTGAAAGTTTGCGAGCTCATACTACCAGAGCTAAGTCTGCTACCACTGGGTTAGCTCTCAGAGTACCCTTTCTGGATATCTATCAGGCAGATATGTGGGCTGCACTACTGCCTTGACAGTCAGGTCCGTCGAGATGGGTGTTTTATCCATTTGATTCTACAGGTCTTAATAGTATAATCCATGTAGCAGCCTCACCTCTGGCTGGTATTGCAGGAGTAGCTAGTCTAAGGTGAAGATTCTAAAAGTCTCTATCAGATGAACAAGTTACTTACCTTCAGTAATGCCTTATCTGATAGAGACTTATCTAGCTGCAGATTCCTTACTGATCCACCCAACCCATGCACCCCACAAATGGATTTAGAGTGAAGGGTTGTTTCCCTTTCCAGGGCACTAGTTTGACGCACCAATAGTCCAAGTTTGTCGTGGTTCTGTGCTTCTGGCATGGAAAGAAAGTGACATCAGCACGCTGGGGTGGCTCCTACATAGGCACTGTGTATGTCACTTCTGACGCCGAGAATTCCATGCGGAGCCGAACTACTCAACCTGCTGGTTCGCACGGGTACTGCTCACCAAAGTTTTCCAAATCCAGGTTGACGCATGGGATTATTCTAAAGTCTGGCATCTGCGGCTACAAACAGTTTTCTGCCAGGCATTATCAAAAGTAAGCAACTTGCTCAATAGAGCGACAATAAACACGCCAATGCTGCTGACATAAGTCCCTTTTGTTCTCCACCTTCAGACGCTGATATGGATCTCTGCTCCTTCTTTGTTCTCTCTATGAAGAGATTTTCTTGTAAATTTTCTAATGAACAAGGACTTGTCACCACGTAAAATAACAAGGTTTAAATATTGTAAAGATTGTCGCAAACAGATGTCTGTGAGAGATCCCCACTAGCTGTGCCTGGGTTTGACACACAACTCCAAGACCTGCGATGGCTGTTCATATATTAAACCAAAATCCATGCCAGTCCTGCTCCAAGTTGTAGGTGAGCATGTGATTAATACAGGCCTCAGCAAGGCCTGCGACTGCGAAAGGGTTCGCCCTTCTGTACACAGAGTCCTCAGACTACATAAGAAATTGGCACGGGAACTGTAAATACAAAAGACATAGTTTAATAAACCTTTAAAGGTGGTACTACAGCCCACACAACACTCTACAGTATTGTACAAGGTAGCACAAAGAACTCTGACATGCGGTCCCCTTTTATACACAAAGAAGGGGCTCATAAGTTGGCGGTTACTGCACAAAAGCATGATTTACAACCATATATGGACATTTCTTAAACATGATCGATACATGGGTGGAGGTAACGGTTCTTGAAGCCCGTCGAATGCACATTCCAATCTCCGTTAAGCAGAAACAGATGTTACATGTACTGGGCATGCGCCAGGCAAGCTGGAACTATTTATAGCCTGTTGCTGGGCAAACTTCAGGGGTGACAATCAGCGAAGTAGGACTTGCCTCGTGGCGAGCACATGGCGATGTGTAACATACAAGATGGATGCCCGAAAACAAAATGGAGTCTGGCCGTATTTCAAATACGAGCGGGAATACTAGGACAAAGACATGATAGCATGTCTTCAGTGAATGCTTAACATTATCGCTGTTTTATTTACAACAGACGACCCTTTAAGCATTTGCTGAAAACATTAAGTTTTCTTGGATAATCTAAATACTCATCGTTTATATCGATGCTCATCATATCCGCTATCTCTTTAGTTATACTTTTCTTATGGGCAGCATCCGCAACAGCGTGTTTATTGGGCACACAAACTGAAACACATAGAGAACATATCATTGGGCTACATTGAATACACACGTAACAAGTGAATAATATGGCAACAATTATACATAGCCCAGTGAGAACCTTCCAACCCCATGTAGAAATTAAGGTCCAGAACCACCCAGAGAAAGTCCAAGATCCATTTTCTTGGTGTATATCAGCTGCAATCTTGTGTAATTTGTTAATGGCTTTATACACAGAAGGAGTATGATCAGGGATAAACACACAACAGCTACTTCCGATAATTCTACAAGCTCCACCTCTGTCTGCTAACATAACATTGAGAACCATTCTGTTCTGCAAAGCAACAATCCTAGTAATCTGTAGCTCTTCAGTAAGATTCCCAAGAGCCGCAGCAGTTTGATTGGTGACAGCTTCCACTACTCTTGTTAATCGTTGTATCTTTCTACTATTCAGAGCAGCTCCCACAAATAAAAACAATCCTAAGTTGAAATCTATATATTGTTGCAGGCTAGTGTCCGTCTGATCAACATCGTCTATAGATAAAGTCCGTTTGAATCTGTTTACAGTTACATTACTCAATAATTTCAAGTCTTTATGATATGATGCAGGTGCCAAGAATACAGGTGGCAATAAAAACGATACATAACATACCCCAGACCATCCGGCTGGTAATCGATAATAGCCCTTATTCCCGCATACAAAATAGGTGTTATGTGAAGCAAGGAAAGTACTGTTATTCAGGCCATCAATGTTCAATACAACAATACAATCACTAACACCTACAGGAATATGGCCTACACTTTGTACACATAAATCAGCTTGTGCTTGGGCCACTGAAATCACAAACTTCTCTTGCCCAACAGTGTCTCTAGTGTTCGTAAAGATATAAGGTGTCGATTCATTGTCTGGTCAATACTCTTCCCACTCCCATATAGTTCCGTTGGCTTGTGGATAGCCGTCTTTATCTTGATGGCATTCTTTATTCAGTCTGAAAAGTAGTCTTCCTACTGTAGGCTTTATTGTAGCAAAAAAGCAAACTGTACCATGCTCTGCAAGAGCCATTATGAGAAAAGGGAAGAGGTATGAACAGTGTCCCCCCTTTCTTTTGATGCGCTGGCATCATCCCACAAATCCAGCAGTCTGTAGCGTTTGTAGCAACTTGGGTATGATGCAACATCTGAATGAAAGTATTTTTCAAATATGACTGTCGATGTTTCAACTCTTGATATGGGAGCGTATAGAAAAAGTGCTCATCAGGGACTGGAGTGGAAACAACATATAGTTCACGGGCAGGAGCCTTCTCCTCAACAAACCACATGACTGTAGCGACGACTGCTATAACGATAATGAACCCTACAGAACCAAAAATTTTCCTCCTATCCATTTTGAGCAAATGTACACAGTATCTTCCTGAAACTAAAGTGTTGTCAGAACTCTTACCCCGTAGGTAGCCGTTGTTTTCTTCACCATCGGGCCAAGACGGGTGTCACTCCTCTAATGCATGGCTGATCCCCCCCGCCCCCTTGCCTCATTGGCTCTCCGTTTCACTAACCTAGGGACCGTTCTGACAACTTCTCATACAATTGCAGGTTCTTTTCTTGGTCGCAGATTGTATCTTCTTGATGCAGGCGTTGTCTGGTCCGGGAAGAACTCCTCAGAATCGTCAGGTACCACAGCACGGCCTCTCTCCGTAGTCAGGATATCTCGATGGTCAGTCAATACAGCAGGTTCCACCAGGTCGGGTTGCACTTTTCGGCAGTGGATGGAATGAATCTAGTTTCTGCGATTGGTTACCCGCACTGCTGTTCTTGTTGCCAGGAGGACCTGCTCGGGACCCACCACCTCGGCTCCAGGCTACTCGACCTCTCAAAGGACTTCACGAGGACAAAGTCCCCTGGCCGGAGATTATGGCCTTCTCCTGTGGACCGATCAGGGAGTGCTTCTCGAACCTGTTGATGAATGGAAACCAAGCTATCAGTTAATTGTGCCAAGTAGTCATTCATTAAAACACAAGGTACATCATACACTGAGCTTGGTTTGGGCACCCCCCATATATTCATGGGGCGCCCGAAAACAATTTCATAAGGCGTCAAGCCTGTCCGAGAGTGCGGTACTGATCTGATAGACAACAACGCCAAAGGTAGAGCATCTGGCCAAGTCAGAGAAGTAGAAGCCTGTATTTTCGCAATTTTCAGCTTAAGCGTGCCGTTGTACTTTTCCACCAATCCTGCTGATTGAGGGTGGACACTGCATGGAACTTTTGCACAATGCCTAATCCCTTCAGGACATACTTAATAACGTCCGCCACAAAATGGGGCCCGGTATCACTCCACAACAATCTGCAAACACCGAACCGAGGAAAGAATTCCTTCAAGAGCACCTTAGCAGTCGTCATTGCAGTATTGTCCTTCGTAGGGTATGCTTCAATCCATTTGCTGAATGCACAAACCACAACCAGGACATACTTTAGATTATTGCAGCGTTCCAGCTGAATATAATCCATTTGCAGCACTTCAAAAGGTGCAGTGGGTGTTGCAAACCCTCCTGCTGGAGTTCGTGTCCCTTTACCTAGATTATATTTAAGGCAAATCATGCAGGTCTGTACCACTCTCTTAGCCGTGCTAGCAATTTCTGGATGCTCCCAAACTTGCATAAGCAATTTCACAATTGCCGAAGCTCCAACACGTGCTAGCCCATGTGCCATCTGAACCATAGGTTGTACGAAGGCTGTAGGTAACTTCCACCTATCCATCTGCTTATTCCTCCAACAGCCCTCATCGTCCAACTCTCCATCTTTGGACCATTGGTCTCATTCTTTCTCAGTAGCAGTCTTTTGCATTTCTAGTACCTTTTCCCTAGCATCGTGCCACCGCTCAGCTTGTGACTTCACGACATACATTGAAGTGGAGCCAGGCTGCATCGCAGTTTCACGTGCTACTCGATCTACAAAAGCGTTTCCTTGTCCCACTTTGTCTGTCACTTTCTTGTGTGCACTACATTTCACTATAGCTATCCTTTTAGGGTAAGTCAGTGCAGTCAAGAGATTTTGTACTAATTCTCCATACATTATCTGGGTTCCATGTGATGTCAAAAAGCCCCTTTCCTTCCAGAGCAGGCCAAAATCATCCGCTACTCCGAAAGCATAGCTGCTGTCTGTGTAGACATTCACACATAATCCTGCACTAAGCTCACATGTTTGTGTCAACGCTATCAGTTGTGCTGCCTGAGCTGATTTCTGCGGTATTCGTGCTGTCTCCACTATCGTGTGCAGTGTAGTGATTGCATATGCTGCGGAGGTGGTTCCATCTGGTAACTTTAAACAGGACCCATCCACCCACAGCTCTCCATCCACATCTGTAAAGGGCGTATCCTGTAAGTTGATACGACCCTTTGTCTGATCCTCAGTCACAAAGACACAGTCGTGCCTCTTGTGCCTCGGGCTGAGTCATTGGGAAGGGCAACAACGTAGCTGGATTCAACGTTGCACATCTCTTCAAAGTTATTTGAGGAGCCAACAGCGTCAGGTCATATCCTGTCAGACGAGCACTGGTTAAATGCTGCGTCTTTGTCTTATTCAAAAGGGCATCCACAGCATGGGGGGCCAACACCAACAACTTATGAGATAACACAATCCCTTTACTCTGACGTATTGGCACAGCTGTCGCTGCTACTGAGCGAAAACATCCAGGCAATGCTCGAGCAACAGGATCAAGTACTGCAGAGAAGTATGCACAAGGGCGCTGCTTATCGCTGTGCATCTGTACTAACACTGATAACGCGCATCCATCTCTCTCATGCACATACAATGTAAAAGGCTTCGTGTAATCAGGGGTGCCTAACACTGGTGCTGAACAAAGGGCCTGACGTAATTGTTGAAAAGCATTTTCACATTCATCTGTCCATGGAGGGGGAACTGGAGTATCCTTTGTCAAAAGGGCTAACAGTGGTTTAACTATGTATGAAAACCCTAATATCCACTGTCTACAAAAGGAGGTGAGACCCAGAAAAGCTCGAACTTCTTTCTGCGTGGAGGGTGCTGGTGTGTCTAAAATGGCTTTAATACGATCTGGTGTAAGTGCACGCCCCTCCTTAGACAAAAGGTGACCTAAGTAGGTTACCTTTGGTCTACAATATTGCAATTTCTTTTTCGATACTTTGTGATTGTGAGATGCCAAGAAAGTAAGTAAAGACAATGTGCACTCCTCACTTTGTTCAGGGGTGTCGGCAGCCAACAAGTTGTCATCAACATATTGTATAAGCGCCACACCTTCGGGTAAAACAAAAGAATCCAATTGTCGTTTCAATGCCTGACTGTAAATTCTAGAGCTCTCAGTATAGCCTTGGGGAACTCTACAAAATCTGTACGATCTAATATTCAATGTGAAACCGAAAAGGTATCGGCTGTCAGGATGAATAGGGATCGAAAAGAAAGCATTCTTCAAGTCTATAACAGAGAACGTTGTCTCAGTTGGCGGGACCAAAGTAAGGAGTGTCGTAATATCAGAAACCACTGGGTATTGAGGTATCACTATCTTATTGACCTCCCTCAAATTGATAATAAATCGATAAATCCTGGTGTCAGTATCTTTCTTCAAAATCGGTAGTATAGGACTGTTACACACATTGTATGGAACTTCTTTAACCATCAAGTCCTGCACTATCTGCATGAGCGCCTCCTCCCCCTCCTGTGATATCCGATACTGAGGCAGGCGCGGCAGCACAGCTCCCTCCTTTACACTGATGTGCCCCGGAGGGATGATCATCTGTCCTACGTTGGTATCGGACGTGGCCCACAAAGATGTAGGCAAAGAGGCCAGTGCAGCCTCTACGGTAATCATGTACACCCTCTCCATTGTTGGATAATTATCATTCAGGATAACACGTACTCCCTCAGGGGAGCACCGTATCGTGGCACGAAAATGTTTGAGCATATCTAGGCCGACAATATTATCAGGTGTTTTTGGAGAGAACAGAAATGGGCATGGTGCAGCAAACTGATCTACATAAAGTGCAAGAAGTTGTGATAGTGGGCTAACAGAAGGCTTTCCATCGAACCCAAACAAACAAGGTAGGTAACAGGGAAAAGGGCGCACAGCTAAGAGTATGGCTAAAAGTAAGAAATCAACATATCATTAATGATTGCTACTAGGCAGGAAAAGGAAGGTTACCTAACTTCCCAAAATTTCCCTGAACAAATTCCAGGGTATAAGGTTATATCAATGCTCCTGCCGAGCAACCTATAAACCAAATGTGATATTTTTCAGAGTTCATGTAGTAAGTCTGAGCAAAACAAGTCCAAAATATTGTCCAATAGCCAGTCAGACACCAGAGTCTTGTAGTGCGATGTTCCGTATTTTTATTCCGGATTTCAAAGTTCAAAGTTCAAAACATTCTCTGCAGCCAACACGTGTTTCGTTGGGCATCTATCTCATGCCAAAACAACTTCCTCAGGGCTGCAAGCCAAAATAAAAAATATGGTATAGTATACCAGCAACAATAAACTCTTACAGTTTATTGGAAAAATTAATATTAATAATTAAGTCACCACCTAAGTGAAAGAAAGACATAGTACCCAAATTTAAGTGACAAAATATAAAAAAATCATATACATACTATGTGACTCCCAGTGTCAAGTGTGACTAACAACAAAACATTCAGATATTTCGCCATACATAAATAACATTAATGTATTACCTAAATGTCAATAAGTTTTCCATCTGTGTTGAATTTCTTCCAGGGGATATTTATCAAGAGTAAATAACTGTATCTGGAATGATATAAGGAGGCTCTTAGCTCTGTCCCCACATGTCACAACCCGCCTTTATTACAAAACAATAAGTTAAATGGAAATCGTCCTTATGAAAAATAGTTAAAAGGACTATGAGGTCGCCAATTCATTCTCCACTGTAAAAGCGTCTGTCATATTAATATGCACTTTGTTTTGTGTTCAAACAAAGTCAATATTTAAATTAAATGCATTAGCTAACACGAACCCCATATTAAGTGCAACCTATGTCTGTATTTAAACATGCTGCACTCTACTATATTCAGAAACACGAGCCATCATAAACGCGAACCATCATCACGATGTTACTATGATACTCTATCTTCATTATTCGTAAACACGAACCATCGTAAACGCAAACCATCATCACAGTGTTGCTGTGATATTTTATTCTATGAACATAAACACGAGCCATCATTTATATATTACTTAGGTAAAGCTCTGTTACCTCTCCAGTGCTCCACTTCCACGTTGTCAAATTAACGACGTCTTGTTTGAAATCCTATTTGCAGAGTCTATTATGAAAAACCTCAAGATCAGAATCTTGCGTATTTAAGTATCTATTATAGCTTTCGTTAAAGATTAAACTGAATATCCCTTACCTATATCTCTTGCAAAGTCTCATGTATCTCGTGCTCATTCTTCCCGAGTTCGGCTAACTGGCGTGTACCTTGGTCGCCATCTTATTTAAGTACAAAACATCTAAATTAAGTTCTGCAAAGACGACTGCGGATAGAGCCGCTTACAATTAAACCAGAGTTTTCTCTGCACTAGCATTTTAAATAAAAGAATAACAAATAAGGGATAAAGTGAAATTATAGTTTACGATCTTTACTATCTTTAAGCTAATCTTGAGGGTAAATACGGCATATTATATCGCCGCCATCTTGGAGTGGACAGTAAATACACAAAAGAGGTAAAGGTTTAAGATGAATACTGTTATATCGAGAATCAATGTTACTAGGTCTTGCGGTAAAATGGTAATTTGTCACGTAGGATCATAACTTTACCTATTACTAATAACGAATATCTACTTCTAGCTAAGCAGATTTTCAAAACAGCCACCGCCTTCTGGTACGGCCATATTGGAACGGTTGATTCTAGTTGTAGTAATACTTAGTTGACAAGAACAGGTGCGGCCATATTAGAACGGGTGAATCAAGTTATAGTAATACGTCGTTGGCAAGGATTAGTGCGGCCATATTGGAACGGGTAGTTCTACTAGTAGTAATACGTTGTAGACAAAAACAGGCGCATGTTAACACCAACATTTAATAGACAGGTGTGTATAGACACCAATAAGTCAAGTCTGGTAAAGAAAATGTATTGATACGTTTTTTAACATGAAGGCGTATTTTTCACCAATATTAATTTATATGAACAGGTGTATATTAACACCAACAAGTCAGGTCAACTAGAAATATGAATTAATTAGTGAAAATTTTATAGACTAATAACAATATGTGAAAAATGAGAATTTTACTCAGCTATACGCTGTGGGGGCGACTAGTAGTGACATTGCATCGAGCGTCCAACATCATTCCTATGCGATTATCCAAATAATTAATATATTCTGAACATCAACAGAAAGAGTCATGGCATTAAAATTTGAAGTGCCCAAGTATCATCTCAACCGCCATTCAACAAGTATTCTGTAATCTACTGTTAAAGAAAAGCCAAACCAAATACAGTTAAGTACAATAGCCCACAACAGAGTCTAGGATATAACTATTCTCCCAAAAAATATTGCAGTTCTGTATCAATATTGAGTCCATCTTCTACAGCGCGGAGGACCATAATCCATCTTGCCTCTCTACGTCTTAATTTCAATAATCTGTCTCCTCCTCGTCTATCCAGAACCACTTGTTCAATACCATGATAGAAAAATTTGTGATTCTCAGAATAATTCCTGTTTTGGATAGAGTGTGAGGCAATAGGGTACCTGGTGTCTCCATTCTTGAGTGCCCGATAGCGTTCCACCATCCGGTCTTTGAGCCTCCTTACTGTACTCCCAACATAAATTTTTCCGCATAGGCAGGCAATAACATAAATCGCAAAAGTTGTTTCACAATTAATAAAGGAATCAATATAGAAAGTACCTGTATTGTTATACTCAAACTTTTGAACCTTTCTCATTGCCCACCAACATGAGCTGCAATTTCCACAGTGGTAAAAACCTTTGGGGCGAACATGTAACCAATCACTTTGACCCAAATATGAAATAGATTTTGGGTAACTTGGGCTAACAATATTAGCAATAGACATTCCCTTCCTAAAGGTAATGCTTGGTCTATCCGCTAGAAAAAGTTTCAAATCTTTGTCAGAATAAAGCATATGCCAATATTTCTTCATGATACTGAAGAGTTTGTGGCTCCCTCTACCAAAATTCGTAATCATTCTGATCTTCTGGTTTGTATTGGATGTATCATTCTTAACCTTGGGCCTCAATGTAACATCTCGCTTTAATTTCTGTACTCTGTTAACAGCCTTGTTAACAACAATGTTCGCATATCCTCTATTTTTGAATCTCATAGTCATATCTTTGATATTTGCATGAAAGTCAGCATCTTTAGAACAATTCCTTCTTGCTCTAATCATTTCCCCATAGGGGATGGAATTGATTTGGCTTTTGGGGTGGCAACTGTCTGCTCGTAATAATGCATTGCAGCTGGTTTCCTTGCGATACATACGGCTGCACAGCTTGTTATCTTCAACAAATAATTCAATATCAAGGAAAGTCAGTTTTTCTTTATCATAATGGGTAGTAAATGACATATTCAGATCATTAGTATTGAGATAGTTAAAAAAAGACTCCAACTCATCTGTGGTACCTCTCCAGAATAACAAGCAGTCATCAATGAACCTACCCCAGTAATATATGTGATCTATCCATTGACTGCCTCTGGGGCCCCAAATCAACTCCGCCTCCAGTCTCCCCTTAAAGAGGTTCGCGAAGGACGGAGCAAATTTGGACCCCATCGCAGTCCCAATCTTTTATTTATACCAGGTAGATTCAAAAAGAAAGTAATTGTTTTCCAATACCATCCTTGTCATCTCCAATAGCATAGATGTGTGATCCAGATATTCTGCAGGTCTATTATTTAAGAAACTCTCAATGGCTAGAATTCCTTTCTCATGGTCTATATTGGAATATAAGGATACTACATCTAAGGTAGCAAGAATCATATCATTATCCCACACTACAGCATTCATTATATTGAGAACATGTTTGGTGTCCTCAATATGAGAGGGTAGGTTTTGTACAAAAGGTCTAAGATATGAGTCCACGAATTGAGATAACTTTTCTGTGGGCCCTCCTATGCCCGAAATTATCGGTCTGCCCGGTGGTTTATGCCTGTTCTTATGTACTTTTGGTAAACAGTACATGCATGGAGCCCTAGGTGATTGTACTTTGAGATATAGAAACTCATCATGATCTAGAAGACAGTTATCATACCAATCCTTAAGTTTCACATTAATTTTGTGCTTGACCATCTCTAAAGGGTTAGCAATTACCTTCTCATAATATTTACTGTCCCCCAACTGAGATAATACTTCATCATTATAGTCTTTCCGATTCATAACAACAATGTTGCCACCCTTATCAGCACTGCGTATTATGAGATCTGGGTGATCAGTTAATTTATGAAGTGCCTCCCTTTCATCCATTTTTAAATTGTCTGGAAAAGTTTTCTTACGATGTTGTTCTTTTTTAATCAAATTGTCTATCTCTAAGGTAACAGATTTGTAAACAGCATCTACAACATTACCAGTAGACAACTGTGGTGTCCATTTTGATCTTTCTTTGAATCCACTCCCAGATGCTAATCCAGGATTAATCTCAAGATCTCTCAGAAGAGAGTTCATGGTAATTGGGTCTTCTTCTGATTCAGTGAGAGATAACAAAAGTCTCGTGTCATGAAGGTCTTGAATGGTGATCTCACTTAATATTGGTTTATTAATAGTTTTCACCATAGCATTATCTTTTTGAGAAAAAAACTTTTTCAACTTCAACAAACGAACAAATTTATACAAATCAATTTTAGTGACATACCAATCAATACTCTTGGTAGGACAATATCCAAGACCCTTCTTAAGTACATTAGTCATACTCTCAGACAATTCAATAGAAGAATGATTAATCACTTCAATCTCTTTAGTTCCTGTGTTCATTTCCTCCACGACCTTAGTCTCTCCCTCATCCCTGGGACCACTTCTCCTGCGTCTGCCACGGCTCCCTCTCCTTGTCTTACTGTTTGAGTGTTGCCATATCTCCCTCCTGTATCTCGATTTCCTTTCCTGATCCTTTGTACTTCTACTAAAAAATTATTAGTGCCATCTCCACTAGGGACATTGGAAGCATCTGTGTTACCTCCATCTGTAGATAAACTACTCGATGACGTATTGACAGCTGAGCTTAGGAGTGTTGCGGTTCTCCTATTACCTTGCCCTTTTGGAAATAGATAGTCAAATTTGCGGGCAAAGGTAAAAACCCTACCTGCTGTATAGTCCTGTTCGTCCCTTTTGAGTTTGCGTGCCTTTCTCCTTTTTATATCTGCCTGTAAATTTGTCAAAATGTCATCCAACATGTTGTAATTTTTCATAGTTGCTTCAGGTAAATTCAATTGTTTAATTTCATCCTCACAAGTTTGTATCTCTATCAATAATTTCTCAATCTTACGCTCAGCATTATCAATAAGTATTCTTATCAAGTTACATGAACTAGTAGTTAACTCATGCTCCCATTTGTCCAACAAATCTGGTTCCAAATCTTCATAGGTCGGTATGATTGTTGATCTTAAACCTCTAGGGATACGGTTAAGAGTTAAGTATTGTTTTAGTGTTACCGCATCCCACCACTTATTCAGTTCTGCTTTTTTAAGCTTCTCTAATTTAACAAATTTGGCTCTAAGACCCACCTGTTTTGTTGGTGTTGTGGAGGCAACTGCTACATTTACAGATGAGCCTGTACTTACATTTTTAAATAAATCCAGAGCTTCTTGTTCACGATTCATAGTTCTTTAAAGCCACGTGCGGCAGCCCAACCCAAATACTGAAACAAACAAGGTAGGTAACAGGGAAAAGGGCGCACAGCTAAGAGTATGGCTAAAAGTAAGAAATCAACATATCATTAATGTTTTGCTTAGACTTACTACATGAACTCTGAAAAATATCACATTTGGTTTATAGGTTGCTCGGCAGGAGCATTGATAGTTCCATCGAACCCTATTGACGTAATTGTTGAGCCAGACAGGGGAGCCCTCGAAACCAATTTTTTGGACAAAGCGCTACGAGTAGCTCCTGTATCAACCAGGAACCGATCAGTAGAGCCCAAAACATGTGCTGTAACATAAGGACCCCTCTGATCTACTGGCACTTCAACTGGTTCCTTACCCCATCCTATGCAATCCTATGCATACTGTGTATCATGCTGTTCAGGAGGTGCATAATCAGACATTTGGTACTGATTTCGTCGATCAAAAACATTGGACCCATCTCGTGGCCGCATATTAGAATCAAACTGAGCTCGATCATTCGTGTTGCCCCTAGGGCCTGAAAAACCTCCCCTACCCCTCGGCGATCCTTGCCCGCGCTCCTGTCGCTGTGCACGCAATAACGGACACTCGTTCGCCCAATGGCCTTTCTGTCTACAATACGCACATTGATCCCGGGCCAAATCAGTACGGCCTGAAGGAGAACCAGAAAAACTCCTACCGCCCCTATCATTACCTCTACGAGGCGGCCTGTACACTTGTGCTAACATAACCTTCATTTTCAAATCTTTAGATTTCTTTTCCTCACTACCCTTCGCTTATAATTCCTGACGCTCATAATACTGAGCCATCATCAGGAGGGATGCTGGTGTCGAAGTCGTCCAAGAGCTTTCACTCCCTTTTAATCGAGCTGCTATACTTGGTAATAAATTCGAAACATATTTATCAACAAAAAGATGTCGACCCGTGTCGTCCGTAAGCGACTGGCCGCTAAAATCATGAAAAGTTTCCTCAAATCGTGTAAAGAAATCTGAAACCGATTCATAAACTTTCTGTTTACATGACGCTAGCATAGTCCAATCAATCTTTTTAGGGGGGATAAGTGTTTTTAATTTGGCTAAGATAGCAGCAGGAAGATCTAAAATCGACTGGGGCGGTTTCTGTGCTGGTTTCCTCTCCCTGTCTTCATCCTCAAGATCCACCCATCGCACTTTAAATGCCTGAAGGTCATCTATCTTTCGTATTGATCTCCACATATCTGGGGGTAATATAAGCCCAAAAAATAAATCATTATCGGCCAGAGTCATAGTACAAGAATTCAAAGCCCCCTCAACTTCCTCATAAAAGGCTGCGGGATTCTTTCGAGGATCAGGCAATGCAGCTTTTAAGGCCATAACATCCGCTCTATTCCAAGGAGTATAAACCCAGTTATAGATAAAATACCCTTGAGCATCCGCTGACCCTCTATCTGAACTAGTACCCGCTCCTTTAGGGGGAACATACAAGGGCGCCGCCTCCCGCATTGGTTTAGCATGCACTGCACCGATCTTATCTGAATAAAAGATGGATAACTGCTTCCCGCCGCCACTCGGATTCGATTGCTCCTCTCCAGCTTTCTGTCTCCGTGCTTCGTCCCGTAGCCTGAAAGTCTCATCCCGCAACGCAAATAGCCGTCGAATCGAAGCGGACACCTGAGAAGGAAGAAAAAGACCTTTATGCAAGTCCTTTGCATCAGCTATCACATCAGCTGGTTCAAGAACACCGGAATATTTTCGAAAAGCTAACACTACTTCATTAGAAACATAATCAGTAAAATATAATTTCTCCCTATCTTCCCATGACTCAAGTTCTTCCAACAAGTCAGCAAGGGGGATAGTATCTTTGTTAACCCGATGAGCAATCTTATGAAGATCAGCCATACGATCGGTCGATAACATAGACCGCGTATCCACTTTCTGTCCAGGCGGTTTAGAATCTTGATCTCCTCCACTCGGGCAGACGGGCCAACATACGGGGGCGGTGAGCCATCTAATAACGAAAAATCATCATCCGATTTATTAAGGACAGGATAAAGAAGCTGTCGAACAGGATACTGGCCAGAGATTTGCAACCGACGTTCTTTCTCCTGCTTCTCTTCTAATTCCTTTGCTTCGCGTTTTTTCACCTCATGCGCTTTCTCACGCTCACTCTTTCGCTGCTCTTTGTCAATCAGTGCTTGCTCACGCTTCTCACGCTCTCGCACCTCTTTCACCCACATTCGTATACATTCAAACATATCTTGTCTCACTCGCCGCTTACACATACACTGCTCCACATACTCAATTTTCTTCAAATCAAACGATCCATACATAGGCCATCGCAACTCAGGATCCTTCTTGGTATATTTCCGCCATAATGTGCTGTACATTATGGGAGAAAGACCAAATTTAATATACATATCCCTATTCGGCGTCCCTTCTGGGGGAGCCGGCTGTGATTCTTCAAGTACCAACCGGTCATTTCCAAAACAGCAGCACCACTTACGGAGTGCGCTAAAAACAGGCATGTCTCAAAAATAATGCAGAACATGCAATATTACAATTAAATGGCACTTAAAACGTTGTGCCGCTCAAATTCAAAGGTCAGGAGAAATCTCTCCACATTGCCCGCCTATATGGGTTGCAACTCGTATATATAAGTTTACCAAACCAATAATATGACTAGTCACTCCAAACAAAGCAAGACTATCAAAGGCTCGGAGCAAGTATCGTACAACGATTCTTACCAATCAAGAGCGTCCAGATTCCAACTGCCAAGTTCCGAATTCGCCCAAACGGCCACTATGCGGCAAACCGACAGAAGAGGTCTCAGTCGATGACCGGCGCCACCCAGATGGTCAGATCGGAAGGGAAGGAAGAATACCTCCGGATGCCAGGACTAAAGGCGCCGCTGGCAGTGATCACGTCCCCGGCAAGGTTCCAATCCTTCGTTACGACCAGTCCTTCGAGCATCCGAGTCATCGATGTGCCCCACGTGACGGGCGCCAATTGATGAATACAGGCCTCAGCAAGGCCTGCAAGTGCGAAAGGGTTCGCCGTTCTGTACACAGAGTACTCAGACTACATAAGAAATTGGCACGGAAACTGGAAATACAAAAGACATAGTTTAATAAACCTTTAAAGGTGGAACTACAGCCCACACAACACTCTACAGTATTGTACAAGGTAGCACAAAGAACTCGGACATGCGGTCCCCTTTTATACACAAAGAAGGGGCTCATAAGTGGGCGGTTACAGCTCAAAAGCATGATTTACAACCATATATGGACATTTCTTAAACATGATCGATACATGGGTAGAGTTAATGGTTCTTGAAGCCCGTCGAATGCACATTCCAATCTCCGTTAAGCAGAAACAGATGTTACATGTACTGGGCATGCGCCAGGCAAGCTGGAACTATTTATAGCCTGTTGCTGGGCAAACTTCAGGGGTGACAATCAGGGAAGTAGGACTTGCCTCGTGGCGAGCACATGGCGATGTCTAACATACAAGATGGATGCCCGAAATCAAAATGGAGTCTGGCCGTATTTCAAATACGAGCGGGAATACTAGGACAAAGACATGATAGCATGTCTTCAGCGAATGCTTAACATTATCGCTGTTTTATTTACAACACATGGACCCACTCTTGTGGCAGATCTCTTTTGCAGTCAAAGTTTTCAGGTAAATCACTGTGCCTCCAGGTCTTGTTCCTGTTCAATGAAAAGCCAATTTCATCCTTGGACTTAATGCTTTCAGACTTCCTAGATCCATTTGCGACATTGCTGCATGTCAAAGCCTTTCAAAATGCCATGGTGCACATCTTTGGCACACTACCAGCTCCCTCTGGAAGCCTTTGTATTCCAGTGATCCACAGGGACCTCCAATCAAGTAACCATTGGCATGTTTGCCATTTGCATGATCTGTGCCCCTTTAGCCCAATACCGATGCCAGCTTCGGAATCCGAAATTCAAGTAGACCCCTCTAACATCAACACCAAAGCTGCTGACCCTTAAGGAGCCAGCTTCATCTCAACCCAGACTGTGGCCACTTTCAGATCTTGATGAGCAGCCGTCGATATTGAACCCATCAGTCTCCAACATGTTTCTACTGCTGGGCTGCCATGCAGAGACATCTCACCAGCTTTTTGGCTCTGACTTTTATCGGAGCCAGCCACATGAAAATAACAATGCTGGGAATGGGGATGTGGTTTCCTCGCCCTATGAGAAAAATAGCTATTATACGGACTTACAGGATGCCAAATGGGCTGGACAATTCACCTGATGCTTGGTTGGTTCAGGGTTTGATTACATCCTTTCTGCAAGCTGCGAGAGTTCCTGTTCTACTGTTCCTCAAATGTCTAAGTCTGCACGCTTCCTGTATTGTCTTTGTCATGCATGCACATTGGAACATGAGGGCCCTGCAGTAGGGCCTCTGCATACAGTGACTACAAAACAGGGGAGACCTGTTGGGCTCCATTGTGATCTTCCCCAGCCCTGCTATGGAAGTGGTTTGGTTGGGCAACAAGGTGAACCTGAGAAGCGGTATGACATTCACTCTCCCTCCAGCTGTGGCTACGGTAGTGACAGATGGCGCCACCTTACAGTCTGGAGATCAGAGACCTCAGTAGTGCTTTTTAGTTGTGGTGGACCTTTCAGCTGCATTATGTGTTTCTCCATACCCATTATTCTGATTAGAATTTGCCAGGGCTGGGCCCAAATCATTTTCATTGCCTCAGATTGGCAAGAAGGGTGTGGTATGTGGAGCTCCTGCACTTCTCCACATGTCCATCGCTATGACTTCCACTCGGGCGGTTCTTCTCTCCCATTCGGGGGGAATCGTTTTTCACCCCAGTTTCCGAGCCCTCCACCTACATGCTCGTAGTTTTAACGGGGACATCTGAGTTCCTATCAGCTGCAACCAAAGGTGATGAATATTATTTTTTCAGCACGACTCCCCTCCACCAAATCTACTTACTCACCCAGATGGAGCAACTTTGTTGCTTGGTGTGCGGGCAATAGTATGGAACCTTTGCAGGCCAAGGTGTCACAGGTCCTGCAGCATGCACATACTCTTGCTGAGGGGGGTTGTGAGATCGGCATTATTGGAATATTTAGCTGTGTCATCTGCATTCCTCTGTCTGACTGACCAACCGTCCCTTTTTCAAATCCCCCATAGTTAGCCTTCTTTAAAGGGGTTGACAGTCACGTATCCTCCAACCCTATTTGAGGTTTCACAGCGGGATCTTAATTTAGTTTGGACTTTTCTTATGGGGACTCCGTTTGAGCAACTGCATAGTTGTCTCTTCAGAATGTTTATTCTGAGGCCTATATTTTTGTTGGCTATCGTTTAAACCAGATGAGTTGCAAGCTCTCAGTTCTCTTCAACTCTTTTTTTTTCTTGACAAGTTGGTGTTGCAAACCTTAACTGCTTTTCTTACAAAGGTGGTGACTCCATTCCATCTGAGTCACTCCATCACTCCCAACTTTCTACCCCTAACCCTACTAAAGAGTGGGGCATTGCATTCTAGGCATGCAGGTAATTACTGTAGTCCTCACCATTTTGTCAACTAACTTTTTTGCCTTGTATACTTTTCTTTCCATCATTTCTTAGAACTTCTGAATTCAAACCAGGAAGCCCCTGCCACAGCGCCATTTTTTTTTATTTAGCTCTTTTATAGCGCAGGAATTCGACCCCCGAAGAGGTATCTCCGCGCTTTTGTTCTTTCCGTGTGCTGAGCCAGACAGAGACATCTGTGCAACATTGGTGAGAGGCTACTAGATCGAGAATAGGTGCGTCTTCAGGCATTTCCTGAATGCAGGCAGATTAGAATTTTGCCTAAGAGTGAGAGGCAGGGAGTTCCAGAGAGTGGGGCCTTTGTATGATAAGGCTCGGCCTCCCTGTCTCTCTCTTTTAATCCTAGGTATCTGGAGCAAGGCTTGATTTTTGGAGCGCAGGGTTCGACCTGGCTCATAAGGTTTAAAGATTTCCGTTAGGTACCTGGTGCAAACTCCGAACAAGCATTTATGGATGATGCAGCATATCTTAAATTTCACTCTCTGCCGAATGGATAGCCAGTGTAGCTTATTTAACAGAGGACGAGAGGGGGATCTGGCTGGAGCATTTAAAATTAGCCTAGCAGCCGTGTTCTGGGCTACTTGTAGCCTGCCTAGCTGTTCCTCATTAGCAGAGATGAGCAGCCCATTGCAGTAATCCAGTCTGCTGATTACTAGGGTCTGCACCAGCGTTTTTCTGTGATGGTCTGCTAAGTAGGGGAAGACTCTCCTAAATAGGCCAATCACCCTCAGGCAAGTTCCTGTAACCTTTGTGGCATGATCTTTGAGTACCAAGGACTGATCAAGCTTAACACCTAGGTTTTTTACAGTTTCTTTTGGGCATGGGGCCGTACCTAATTCAGGAGGCCACCACTCAGGTGACCAGAGGAGCGGGGCATCTCCAAAGAGCATGACCTCCGTCTTGCCTACATTACACTGCAGGCAGTTGGAGGTCATCCATTCGGCTATCGCTCTCATTCCTGCAGCAAAAGAGCTTTTTCCACACCTGATTTGCCTCTGGTGCCTGGAGCGCGACCACAACTCGAAGTTGTCCTCTCACTGCTGGGCCATGGCTCCAAGAGCTTTGAGGGAGCGGTCCCTAAATCTTCTTGCGGCCTGCCACGCCGCAGCGTGCTTCCCGACTCTTAGGAGGTCTCATTCATGATTCTGGTTGAGAGCAAGGTCCGGGCACCGCTCCAGGAGTCCCAAGTCCTTGTCCTCACGCTCGAAGTCGTCTGTTAGGTCAAGTAAGAAGTATAAAAAACACAAGAAGTCGAAGCATGCTTTGACTATTGTCTGTCTGTCTGTCAGGCAATGCGACGGAGGCTTCAGCATTCTAGGCCTCGTTCTTCTGAACCTGGGCCTGGGTCACCTACATGCTTCCCTGCTTTCTGGGAGCCAGAGTGAACCCTGCTCAACTTAAAGAATTTCATGACGCATTGTGACACATATTGGGTAGCCTGTCCCTACTGGTGCACCTTCCGGGGTTAGAGGGAGCTCCATCAGATTCCGGCGCTGGCCATGCCATTGCGACTATCCCCTGCGGCAACAGTCCCTTTCTGATTCCAGACAACCCGGAGCCAGTACCACGTCGAACGATGTAGAAACCAGCGCCAACAGAACCTCCACATTGTAGGTCATTTCCTGAGCCCTATTCCATAGGGCTAGAAGTGGAAGAAGACTAGGAGGGGGGGCACTGGACCCTTTAAAGACCAGCCTTATCATAAACTGGACTGGTGTGAGGAGTTGGGTGAGGCCAGTGGACTAGACACCTCTCCAGATTCTGGCATGCTTTCTCCCCTTACTGTGGCTATAGAGGAGGGAGCTAAGGTGCTGCGAAAGTTGACTTAGGCCCTGGACCTTCACCTACCTTCGGTGGCGATCTTGACAGAGGTCTTGCAGCCAGGTGTCTACTCTTTCAAATCCTTGCTACCCTTTAATGAGACCATTACAGACTTCCTACCGGGTAGCTGGTCCAAATCCAGCACAGGGGCTCCTGTGAATAGGATGAACGCCCGCTGCCGCTGCCGTGCTCCGGACGACTCAACCTTCCTTACCACCCACCCTACTCCAGAGAGCTTGGTGGCCCAATCCTTTACCTCTCATTGCGCGTTCCCTTCCACTCCTCCAGACAGAATCCAAGAGACTGGATAATTGGTATGAGACATGTTTTTCTTCCACCAGCCTCGCATTGCTGTCTGTGAACACCACATGCTTATTGGACCCGTTATTCCCACTCCTTGTGGGAAACGGTTGCACAAGTGGTGCCACAGGTCCCAGAGGAGGCCGGGCCAACCTGTCCCAAGTGGTATCCAATGGGAGAGATGCAGCAAAGTTTGCCATCCGTTGTGGTCTCAACACAACCTACTCACTGGGTAGAGTGATTTAATCGACTGTGGCTGTTAGACGCCATTCCTGGTTGAGGACTTCTGGCTTATTGGGGGATGTCCAGGCCTCTGTCATGGACATACCCTTTGATGTCACCCGTCTCTTTTGAGACGAGGCTGACCTGGTGCTTGAGTCCTTTAAGGACTCATGGGCAACAGCTGAGTCCAAAGACCTCTGAGTGATCACTTTGCACCAGTCTGCCTTTCGTCCTTTTCTGGTAGGAAAGGGCTTTTGGATGCGCCAGCCATACCCCAGCCTCAAGACCGTGCAGGTTCAGCAACCTCGGGAACGCTGAGGGCACAGTTTGTTCCAACCCCGTTGGTCGGGCGGCCAGATTTTAGGTCGTCTCTCCCCCTCAGCCTCCAAACCCTTCTAGTCGTGCCCTTCACGACACGATCCTGGGTGGCTAGTTGGTGGTAGGATCCGCCATCACCTCCACCGTTGACTTGATACCACTTTGGACTAGTGAGTGCTCCAGATAGTCCGAAGGGGCTACTCCTTCCCCTACAAGTCTACTCCTCCCTCCATGCCTCCATCTTATGACTGGCTAATGGAGGATCATCTTATTTGGTTCAAGAGGAAGTCGTGACTCCCTTGGCCAAGGGAGCCATAGAGAGGGATCCGGCACTAGAAGTAGGCTTTGGTTGTTATTCCCACTACTTTCCTGTCCTGGAAAAAGGCAAAGGCCTTTGTCCTATCCTAGATCTACGAGCCCTCAACTACTTCCTCTAAAAGGTAAAGTTCAAGATGCTCACTCTATCTTTGTCTGCCCTGGACCCAGGAGACTGAATGGTAGCGTTGGACTTGCAGGACCCCTATTTCCACATTCCCGTCCTGCCTGCCCATTGGCATTACCTGTGGTTTACGGTAAGCTGCAAGCATTTTGAGTTCACCGTGCTCCCCTTTAGCCTTACCTGCGCCCCTCGGGTGCTCACCTAGGTGATGGCATTGGTGTCAGCTCATCTGCGCAGATCAGGGGGGCCAGTCTTCCCCTTTCTCAACAACTGGCTGCTGAAGGCAAGCTCGTCCCAGGCTGTCATCTCCCATCTCCATACTACTGCGGACCTCCTGCATTCACTGGGGTTCACTACCAAAGTGCACAAGTCACACCTGACTCCCTCTCAGACACTCCACTTAATCGGAGCCGTTCTAGATACAGTGCAGTTCCAGGCTTATCCTCCGGAACGGCGAGTCCAGGATATTCAGTATATGATATTGATGTTTCAGCCTCAGTCCTGAATTTCGATGAGAAGGACTCTGAGGCTGCTGGACCTCATGGCCTCTGGCATCTTGCTAGCGACACATGCCAGATGGCATATGCGGGCTCTGCAGTGGGACCTTAAGTTCCAGTGGGCGCAGCATCAGGGGAATCTCTCCAACATCGTCCAGATCTCGAAGGGCACTGCACAGGATTTGCAGTTGTGGCTGACAAGCCGCGTTTGGCTCACAGGCCGAACCCTCCCTTTCCCAATCAGATCACACAGGTGTGACAGCTGCATTACTCCTGTGATGGGGCGGCCACATGGGTGAGGTGGAGATCAGAGGACTCTGGTCTCTGGCGGAATCCGGACTCCACATCATCCTGCTGAAACTTCCAGCGATTCGTTTGGCATTGAACGCCTATCTTCCTTTCATCAAAGGGAGGCTAGTACAAGTGTTCACAGACAACACTACCGCCATGTGGTTCTGCAACAAGCAGGGTGGGGTGGGGTTGTAATCCCTTTTGTCAAGAGGCTCTGTGCCTCTGGACTTGGCTGGAACATCAGGGCATATCCCTGGTGGTTCAACTATTTATTGTTGTGTTACGGCTATCTAGGGGCCTAGTACATTAAGGGTCATCAAATGTCAACCCTATCTTGATTAGTTGCACGTGCATTTGCCATGCCTGGATCCCCTGTTTCCGTCCTGAAGAATGCCACAGTCTCGCACGAGCCATCATACAGAAATATGTTTATGGTGTGTGTGGTGATGGGGTACTAATTCCCCTTATCCTTAGGTTGTTTTTTTTAATAAAAAGTGATCCCTCCTGTGAATATAAAGGTCGGTTTGGGATACAAAATGGTTTTTTAATCTTTATATTTCACAGGTCTGTTCTTAGGTAAAAGTGCCTCCCTGACTTCAGGTGTAGGCCCACTCTCCATCAAACCGGGTATTTAGAGAGCGTGGGGAGTGGACACCTGGTGGTGTGTAATGACTTTCGGTCACGTTTTTGTGTTTGTCCAGAAGTAGATTTTTATAAGGTGGAGTGCTGGCGAATATATAAGGAAAATAAATTAATCTCTGGTTTATTGTGTTAAGAAATATTTACAGAAATCTCCCGGATGATGGAAATAGACACCCACCCTTCAACCATGCTGGCCCTGTTGGAGTTCACAATGAAACCTCCATGCCATGTCAGACAGCTTGCAGTTATGGCCTTTCTGTTGGCTAAGAGGAGAGTGGCCTGTGTGTGGAGCAGGGACCGAGCCCCTACAATTAAAGCATGGCTGTCGGACCTACTGTACTGTAATGAGTAGCTGGAAAAATATTATTCTACAGTCTCCCTGGCCAGCAAGCCTAAGGTTATGTGGGCCCCAACATATGTGTTTCGCTTTAAACATACCTAATGAATGCCATTGTATCCACTATGATACCAGAAGGTTTACGTCTCCAGGATGCCGAGGGTACGACAATGTAACGGCATTGAATTCAATATAAATAATTCTGGTATTTCTTTGAGTGTATTGTGTGGCGAGCTGTTGGACTTTTGATTACAACTGTGTGTCCGACGCATCGCTTCCCCTTTTCTTGTGAGTGACGGCTGGCATTATAGTTCCCTGCTTTTGGAAAATGGCTGTGTGTTGAACATGCTATCACTATTAATAAGATGAAGGGCACCTGACATGGGCAGCTCAGCCATTTCGAGGTATTTTTTGCCCTTCACAATGGTACTAAGGTCTGGCATATTCTCCAGTTAATGGCCGTATTTGATTTTGCCCGAAAATTAGAGATGGATATTAACGTCATACTCTCTGCTTCGAGCGAAGGCCCAGCCAGGTAATGAACAGGAGCCTTAACACAGGGCAAGAGCCCGGTCGTATCCTTTGGAAGAGCCCTCTCATGCCCCTTGCCCACTTGTTGACCGGAAGGGCAGCAAAAGAGGGCGCCAGCCATGAGAAGGGCAGCTAAGGGTGGTAGCCGACGGTGTTCCAAGGGGCCTGTGGTTTTAAAGCACCCACCCTAGGCCCCTGCACATTCAGTTCTGCTGTTGAGTTTGGTAGGTGCGCCGTCAATTTTGACAGCATATGACCTTTATGACGAGGAGAGAAGAGGAGCCTAACAGACCTGTCCTGCAGGAAACTTGAGGTCTGGAGCGGGGCCATCTCCCGAAGCCCAACCCCAAGAAGGGGGTGCAACGGAAATGGAGCTGCAGGCTCAGATTCCAGAGACTTTTTAAGGCATTGGCAAAGATTGCAGTTACCTAGGGCTCCACCTTCCAAGCCCCCCGCAACCTCTCTCCCGGTAAAGTACATTTTCTGTGTAGCTTATTTGTGTGTTTTTCTGTATCTCACCCTGTAAGATATATTTCAATATTGTTAGGCAGTAGCTCAGTTCTTCGCCACCCATCTTGCTGCTAGCTACACAGCATCATTGGGACAACCAGGTGAAAGACATCCATGGCAGTGACAAGGCAGTCCCGAAAGTCCAGCGGCACTGCCATTGAGATGGTGAGAGCGGCAGCTGGAGTGCACGGTCGGGGTGGCTGCTGAATCATGTCCTAGGAGGAAACTGACTTGTAACATTGGGTCCAAGAGAGAAGCCAGGCAGCGCCTGGTGACCAGAGCAACATTGAGCATTAGGAGAGGATGCGAGGACCGAGACCAGCAAATAAAAGACCAAGGGAATCAAGCATTGAAAGCCATGGCAAAGACAAGGCAGGCGAATGCATGAGATACAGAAGAGCTAGGTCCATCTTCTGAAGCCTCAATGCTGGGCTCAGACACCATATAGCTTCAATCCTCAGTGGCACACAAGAAGAATGGTTAGCATAGCAGCATGAGTAGGCAAGGATGTATGTGGGCTGTAAATAGCATTCAGACAGCATCATAAGTAGAGAGCAGAAGCATCAACACCAGGAGTGCATTCAGTGAGTTCAAACATACAGCAGGGGCTGTTGAGGTTGAGTGGCCCACAGAGTTATGCAACAATGCGAAAAAGGACTAGACAAAAGTTGAATTCAACCCGCCTACACGTAACACCAGAAAATGGAAGGGCAGAGGAAGAAAAGGATGACACTGCAACGAGGTAGGGGCGTAACCCAGCCCCCGCGGTGTGGGGGGGCCCTCACCCTCCAGGGGGCCCCGTCAGCACCGCACTTCTGCAGGGGAGCTCTAGATTGAGTCCGGAGGGGGCCCCTTCACCTACCCTGCAGGGGGGCCCCCTCAAGGTTCGTTACGCCACCGCAACAAGGCAATGCTGTGGTGTAGCCAGCAGTAATGGGTCTACCTCCCAAAAGAGGAACAAAAGTGAGAGCTCCTAGCAGCAGGCAGAAGCCATTGCACACCTTTCCCCTCCGTGGACAAACATGCAAGCGACCTGCACACCAGGCAATAAAGGGCCGAAAGGGAAAACTGGGGCGATCGGCTAACCCAAACCATATGGCAAATTGTAAGTGGATTGGGCCTAGAAAACAGGGCAATACCCCTTTCACAAGCCAAGGTTTTGGGTCTAGGTTAGGGCCTTACACTGCTAGCGCTCATTCAATGGCTTTGTCTTACATGCACTCAAGGGTGAGTAGTGGCAGCCACATGCCACACTTTGAGAGGACAGCCCCCATCAATGTGACCACAATAAACCCAGCAGGATGGTCTGTCTTGGGCATGAACATGCAGTGCCAAGAGTTAATTCTCTAGTAGCGTGGGCAGGTCAAGGGACAGCAGCAGCCAATGGGTTCATGAATCGAGTAGCAACATGAGACTATTCGTGCAAGCCTTTAATGGTGCCAAGAACAACAGGTTTGGCAAGTATGATCCCAGTAAATGTTAAGGAATGAATATGGCCTAAAGATTACACAGACATTGTCACCTTTTTAGAAATGCATCATACTGGTTTGGACTTGCTGGAGCAGGACAAGTAAGATGGAAAAAAAGAGGGAGAAAACAAGAGTGAGGAAGGAGAGGAACATAGATAACTATCTCAATGCCTTTCAATTTCTAGCATGCATATTTGTTGAGAAATTTCCATTCAGTGCGCCAGCAGCTTCTGTATCGAATAGGCCAAGATTCCTGATGCTTAAAGGATGTTTGGAGGGTAAAACATTGCTAAGTTACGATGAGGGTTTCATATTGAAGATAAAGATATGCCTAGTCATGGAGTGGGTTTTTGTAAAAAACAAGGGGAACCCAAAGGGTAGCTGGGGACCAAGGGTATATACTATTTTTTACAAAACAAGGGTCCGGAGCAAAATGACAAATGTAAATAAATGTAGTATAAGACACAATGGTAACCATACAATAATCCTGTCCAGCCGGACCAGGGGTTTATTTTGATACGGTAATGGAATTAAATACAAACAAGTGATTGAAAAATAAGGCGCACTCCTGTACCGTACTCGTGACAGGAAGAGTAATAGGAGAAGTGAGAAGGGGGTAAAGTATACAGGCAAAAGGACAGAGCAACCTGGACACTATTTATATCAGTGTAAGCAGTGTTCTCCAGCATAGACTATACATAATGATACATATTATTTACATGTATGTCTATTTACACAAGTCGACGGCGTTTCGATCCATTGCTCAATTTTAAAGGATCATCATCAGGACTAAAACATAAAGTAATTTTTGCCTGCTTAGTTTTAGTACGCCTCGGTTGCGAGGGTACTAATTAGTTAGGTGACATGCGCTGCTTGAATGCTCGTTATTACAGAGTAGAGCAGCCGGTACCGCAGGGTTTAGCGCTCGTAATCGAGCCAGGTAGTGTAGAATTCATGTAAGATTATCCCTCTGTGCAGGCGGTCTTGCTGTTAGAAGATCCGCGCTTAGCTGCAAGTAGTCAGCTGGGACGGCGAGGTGGCTGGAAACAGTCCGGATACTCGCGCCGACAGAACGGCAAGACATCTGTCAGGCAGCCACGTGGGCCTCGCTGCACATGTTTACTAAGCATTATTGCCTGGACAGCCAAGCCCAGAGAGACAGCTTCTTTGGCCGTTCTGTTCTCCATGACTTTCTGGTTTGATCTTGGTTCACAGACCCACCACCGGGGTTGGTATTGCTGGGCTACCTATTCTAAGGTAAGGAATCTATCACTGTCTATTTCTTTCAGTTGAGCAAGTTACTTACCTTTGGTAAAGATATATCTGTAAGAAACATTAGTAGTGATAGATTCCTTACCGCCCCACCCATGCTCCCCGTTCTGCAAATTGATTTCTAGGATTAAGGTCATTCCTTTCAGGGCCCTAGTATTAATGCACTAGCGGTCAGTTTCTTGCATGGCTCTGCGTTACTGGTGCAGAAAGTTGTGTACAGAACTAACGTCCGCGCACGTGGGCAGCATCTAAGTAGTGCCCGCGAAGTCATCCCGGCTACCACGAAGCCCACGACTGATGAATAGCCGCACAACGCCACCTACCGACGCACAGGCGACTGCTGACTAAAACTTTCCGGATGCAGTCTGGTGCCTGGGGGTAATTCTAAGGCAAGAAATCTATCACTACTAATGTTTCTTATGGTTACCAAAGGTAACTAACTTGTTCGTTAACTTGTCTCGGGACAGCATCGCATCCAGGAGAGGATAAAACTCAGTCATGGAAAGTGACATGGTAGTGTCATTTGGAATGTGATTCGGTACTTCTGCATAAGTTGGGGTCTCACTCTTGCAATAGAGAATTGCCTTGCGTCTGCCGTGACCCATGGTGTCTCGATCCGCTCGATATGCCAGCTCTTGCCTATTCGAAAAGGCCCAGTCATTAATCACTAGCAATTGTGCCCCACAATAGTATTTCTTTATATCTGGGATTACCAGGCCACTGTTGTAACCCCCCGTTGTAGTTCGATTAATGCAATATGTGCGGTTCTGCCTCCGAGGGGAGTGTATTGTAGTTCCTATATTCCCAATAGGCTCTGCGCATTGGAATAATATATTCAGCAGTGTAGACGTAGGACTGAGGTCGACTAGGTCTCTACTGACTATATTAGACTTAAGGTTTGCCAGCTAGCTCAGAGGTCACTAGAAACTTTCTCGAATAAACGAGGAGGAGTTTAACCTCCCTGGATAGACAAGAAGGGATTAGCTTCTGACAACCATATAACATGACAACTTTGTTCCTTCAGAATAAGAGTGTATCTCTGGAGTCATGTGAAATCAATAGACCGCTATTTCATTCAGTCAATCATGCGTACTTAGTTTCACCAGAGTGCAGAGAAAAGAGAGACGGGCGTTTTCAATAAAAGGTGTAATTTATTGAGCAGTCTTCTTTCTCATGCAAGAGAAATGAATTGCCATAATTGCAATACTTAATGTAAAGTAAAGTGCGTGCAGTAAAAGGAGTATTATGAAATACTGTAAAAGCATTGATAGGGTTTCTTAGCCATAAGATACTTTAAAATGGATAAAATATAAACATACATATATACATTGACTAACGTACTCAACTGGTGCTTCTAAATACGCCTACCCCGGTGTACCTGACCTAATCCTAATACGTGGGAAGGAGTAAGTAAGTAGCAGTTTAAGTTAAGTTGGTTTTGCCAAGAATCTGACTCAAGAATTCTCTTTAAGGGTTTAGTCAGCTCCGTACCTGGGTAATAGAATGCAGGAGGTCTGGTATCTCTCTTTCAGGACTCGATATCCCAGCAGCCCGCGAAGGCGGCTGAGAACACCGGAGCTGGATTTCTCGGCAGGAGAAAAGACAGCGTCTCTCTCAGTGCGTCAAAAGGGAGGGGCAGCGTCCGTGGGCTCTCTCATCAGCTGGGCTCTCGGGCAAGTAGATAGCTGCTCGTCTCCAAAACCACCACCGTGTGTTTGCTTAAGGCAACGTTGGTATATTTATACCTGAAAGGTGCCAGGTTTGACGTAAGTTTTGGACATAAAACGTCAATAAAGATGTCACTAAGAACTGGCCGTTCTTACAGTGCTTCACAGGAGTTCTAGGACGAAATCAAAACAAAAGCACACAGGGATTTCCCAGGTTGCTGGAGGTTTGGTTTGTTTAGAGAACTCGTTGTGCTTTCTAGGAGTCCGGGGAAGTAGCCTTGCTTAATGTGACTGCATGGCCTACAACTAAATATTGATATGATTCCTATGCCGTTATAGGGATATTATTGATTATAACCGTACAAGGGCATAAAATAGAAATATCGATTTAGGTTCCTAGATAAAAACACAATAGGAGTAATTGTACTTTGTGGTCCACTTTCTTAAAAAACTCAGGTGGGCAATGGAGTGGTGTGTTTTGGAGCACATATAGGAGGCACCGAAGGGACATCATTTTGTAGAGAGCAGCTCTGCCCATTGAAGATAGTGGTAGGTTCCGCCATTAAGCCACATCCTCACAGAACCTGTCCAATTGCTTTAGCACTTTCTGGGCAGAAACTCTTGTGGGTCCCGAGGACGTAGATGCCAAGGTTTTGAAACCCCTCCTCCACCACTGGTGCCACGCAGCCAAACTGTAGGTGCTGTGTCGCCCCGACAAAGGAAAAATGATGGATTTATTCTAATTATTTGGTCGTCCCAGTAGCTCCTGAAGAGATCAAAGACCCGCAGAATTCTGGCAACCAAGAGGATGGCTGAGTGACATATAGCAGAACATTGTCAACATATAGTGAGAGATGTTCTTCCCAGCCTCTAATCGCCCTATTTCCCTGTATTAGGGGGTCCTGGCAAACCTAGGCCTTCCAGCGGCTCAAATGCCAAAGCAGAAATCATTGGCGAAAGGGGGAGCCCTGTCGACTACTCCCTGTGCAAAGACGTCACCCCGTTGACTCTCATTCAGGCCAACAGTGTCTAGTTTGGCAAATATGTATGGCCATTCTATGCTGTTGAATGCCATTGTGGCCATCAATATTGCCTGCTCCCTCTGGGATGATCTGGTCATGTGGATGATGTCATAGAAGCATCCCAGGTTGAGGTGGGTGCTCCATGAAATCCACCTGGTCAGAGTGCATTATGGAGATGATAACCCCACAAAACCTGGCTGCCAGTACCTTGGCTAGAGCTGTAGCCTCCATATTTAATAAGGTTATTGGTCTGTAGAACCCGCAATCTGTCGGAGGCTTCCCTTTTTTTGTATTACTACAATGGTGGCAACCTGTTGGTCTTCTGGCAGGGAGCCCTCCTCATGCCCCGCCGAAACATGTCTAACATGGGTTGGGCAATTTTGTCAACCAGTCCTTTGTATAACTTTAAAGTGCAGACCATAAGTTCCTATAGCTTTCCCAGTTAGGAGGTCACACATAGCCACCGCCAGCTTCTCCACATCAGGCCTTACTCACTTGCCCTGTAATCGTCTGATGGCCAATGTCTCTCAGGAAGTCCACACTGTCGTTGGCAGTCCTGGTCGTTGCAGGGTGGTAGAGTTCCCCATAGTAGGTTGCAAAAGTGTCTACAATGACTGCCTTGGGCTTTTGGAGCACGTTGACCCCATCTAGAATTGCTAGCACCCAGGAAGGTCTTTGTCTCTCTTGTCCAACCAGGCCAATAATTTACCAGCCTCGTCCTATAGATGGTGATGCGTCGCAAAAGCAATACTCATTGCTGCATTCACTGCCAAAGCGCGTACGTCCTTCTAACTAATGTAATTGGATGTAGAGGTCTGGTGTTCTCTCAGTGTCTTGGTCACCGTATCTCTCGCAATAACCTCACATTCTAGCTTAGTTTCTTTTTTCTTTCCCCCTATCTGCGCTTGAGCCTGCCCACGCACAATGGGTTTAAAGGCCTCCCATAGGATACAGGTTGACTTAACAGCAGACCTTCTGCTTTTCATACAGGAATTTGATAAATGAAGCAAGTTCTAGAGATTTGCTTTATTAACCAGACCCCTCCATTAATGTACCAAGAGTGTTTTTGCCTGCAATTCTCACCAGTGATGTACAGCTGACATGGAATTGTCAGATAATGAACCTAAAACAGATGGGATTCAACAGATAGCTCATGCTTTGGGTACAAGTATGAAGACTGTAGCACTCTCTTATTAGGATATGTTAGGGTTGTGCAGGCATGGGTTGAGTGGGACACAGGAGTGATGGTAAGAGCACATTGAGGTAGTCATCGCTCATAAGGAGCGGGGCAATATAGTGAGCCAGGCGGCAGCTGTGACATGCAAGTATAAACTAATTCATTTATGGCTCCCTTTTGTGTAAATCAAAGACATGGCCTTTTTGCACTTGGTATGGGGCACAACTCTCCAAAACCTTGGAAGAGGGTAGGGGAGGAAGTCTCTTTGCATTTTGTCAGAGTGCTTTATTGAAAACTTATGATTTGCTGTTTAGTCTGTTAAAACAACCCAAAAACGAGTTGTAATGGAATAGATTTTTAGACCTGTTCTCATTGTTGACAAAGCACAAAATTGCAGTGGCCTGAAGTTCAATTCTGCATTTTCCCTGAGGATAGTGGACAGAACAGGAGACATTCGCTAGTGGCTAATGATGGAATGCGTATCTCTAAAGGTTCTTAGCCCCGAGTGGGAAATGCAGACCATTTAGCAACATGGAAGAGTACACTGTGCTGTTATGAGGACTGAAACATTGGAAAGTCTTTTGTTTAAATTTGCTAACTTTTTTACTCACTTTTTTTTTTTTTTACAAAAAATACTAGATTCAAGATCTACAGTTTATCTGGTGGGGAAAGGCTAATTGATAGTGAAATGTCTGAGCGATTCAACTTTGATCTTCCACTGCCCGTTATGCTCAGATTGGGCAATGGGTCTTTTTCCTTTGGGATGCGTTTTCTAGTTGTAGTACATCTCAGTCAGTAAATCAAACCAGATTTATAAAGTGCTGCTTCTCACCCATGAGGGTATCAAGGTGCTGAGATCCAAACTGCTTGGGTGGAATCAGTTAAACAACCAGGTCTTTAGTTTCTCTCTGAATTGCTTAAAAACACACAGTATAACAAAGGCAGTTTTTTTAAAACCAATGCCATACTTTACCGAATATACCCTAAAATTATTCCACCTATCTATTTGATATATATTGTTCAAATGTACACTCAATAAAAATCGATCAGCTAACATTTCTTAACATAGGATGATGTGTACATCAAAATAGAATTCCAGCTGCAGCTTATTGTAACAAAAAGAAATTATTAATACTCATAGATGTTTACCAAGTCCGCACATTTATGATTAAGGTATGTGAAAAAGGATACATTGAATAAGACATTACGGAGGGGGTCCTGTCCCACTTTTATTTATAACTATATTAATATGTAGCATTTTTCCTACACATGCCATAGTCTTCAACTTTCTGGTAAACGAAGAGTTAGGCACTTCAAAATAATCTACACCTTCCAACATCCTCATTTCCACCAGTAGCCCTCGTCCTGAGCCATTCTAGTGCTTTGTGAGGAAAATGGTGCAGTAGAAACCACAGCATGTTACTGACTTGTCCTAAAAAGGAGTGAATTGGGAGAGTTCCTCAAGTATGAGGCATAACTTTGTAAGGTATCCTAGGCAGGTAAGTTTCCTATTCTCAATTGAGAAAAGTGCTAGGAATGACAACCAGTGTGCATCAAAGAACCTAGTTCTACACTCTGGATAGATAGTTACATTGTCCTAGGCCAGTGCATTTTAAGTGGTTTAACCAGTCCCTTAATCAGCACCATCTTATTCCCCCACTGTGCAAGGATATTTTGGATTGCTGACACTAGGGCCAATGTCAGTCGTTTAGCTCTACAATCGTTCCCCTGGGAATTATGTATGTACCTAACATGACTGTTCCCTGTTCTCTTAGGAGGTGTAAATTGAATGTCCTGTCTGCCTCTTGTAGCATCTCCTCCCAATGTGTGTTTAGTTCGGGCAGTGCACTTGCTAGTTGCCTTGCATCTTCTCCAACAGGAATTTGCTTTTCCCTTATCCCATTTTGTCTGGAGTTTGGTACCAAAATGTGAGAAGTATTGTATTGTATTTCCTTCTCTTTAATATTGCAGATGGATATACGTGCCATGTCATTTTGCCACATTCCCTGCCACTTAATCCTGTCTCATTTACCCCATGAACATTTCTGAGCGGAGCTTCTATTGCTTTGGGTCATCCCTAGGATTAGTTTATAGGATGCTGATATGTTTGCATTGGCTTTTGTCTTTGACCATTTCTCAAATTCACTGACATAACACAGTGTCTGACTTACAGATAGCTAAAAAGATAGCTTCCAGTGGTCTATACTGTTTAACAGCCTGAGAACGTAATTTGTCGATTGGTGAGCAGTGAGCTTATTAGAACTCATCTGTCTCCTTTCCAGCATTTAAAACTATTTCTGTTCATTGCCTGGATGAACTTTAAATTAATTCATATTGGACAAAACAAGCAGGGAAAAGAGGTGAGCCGAAGCCCTGTAACTTTCTTATCCCATACCAAATGTGTTTCTCTACTAAATTTTAGAGTATAGCCCCCAACTTCTCTGTGAGTTTTGAAGTCTTCGCACCAGGTAGAGGTGGATGCCCGCAATTTAGTGGTCTATACAGTAATACTCATAAGACACTTTTTCCCATTCAACGTAACATCAGAGCTGTGCAGCCTGGAAATATGTCAGCAAGTTTGAAAGGGCTAATCCCCCTTGTGGTGGTCCGATAAAGGAACCTGCTATCTACCTTCTGCCACCTTCCCTGCCAAACATGATATTAAGCAGTGGTTGTAAAAGATTCATCAATGAGAACGGCAGATTAGTGGCTCAGCTGGAATAAGTGCAGCAGAAGTGGCAGAAATCTCACATTAATAATAGCTGTTCATCATGTGCTATTGAGCGAGGTCTCGTTTCACTTCTTGCAGTTTTGGAAAGTAGTTAAGGGCAATATTCTGCAGCATGGAAGATGCTATTTCAATACCCAAACATTTTGTTATTTTGGAAACCCACTAGAAATGACAAGTTTCAGGGTGGGCCTTCTCCTGTGATGGAACTGGTTTTAGGAGTACAATTTCAAATTTAGGGAGGATCATTTTAAACTCACAAAATTCAGTGGGTTTCCATCTCCTTTAATAAGAAAGTCAGACAGGGACGCCATGGCATCAGCAGCAAATATTGTCCGCTTGAAACGTTTTTGCTTACGTGCATTTCCTTAATTCTCTATGTCTAATAGTGTTTTCTAGTGGATCAAGAGTAGGGGCAGAGAGCAAGGTGTGTGAGAATGCTGCAAATTTACTGTTTCCTCTGGTGATATTTTAATGTAAATCAGTGTAACAATACCGGTTTGAACCACAGGGCTTAAGGGTATTTTTTATACATCAGGTTAAACAAATGTAAAATGGTGCTTGCGCATTCAGTGATTTTCCATAAAAAAACTCTTATCTTGAGGAAGGAAGAAAGGCATTTAATCCTTGACCTTCAAAACAGGAGAAACCCCGCAAGGGTTGGGGGTAGGACAGTAAAGATAAGACAGTCCAAGCAGTTAGCATTCCTAAGGGAGAAGCAAAGGTTTAGAAAATGTAAGCTGACACATCCTGACAGGGGAGAGGCTCTTCTAATTTAAGTCTACTGAAAAACATTCTAGTGCTAATGGGAGCGTCGAAGAGTGACCTGACTTGTTGTTGCAGCGACACAAAGGATAAGGTTGGAGACTATTTAACTCGACATGTACATTATAGAAATGTAAATGGGATACATGATGATACTCTCGTATGTAATACAATCATGGATCAAATACAACATGAAATGGATATAATGCCTACAAAAGACTGTAGGGGGCGAGAAGGCACCCGTGACATAGCCATGTTATAGTGATGGTTTCATTGACCCGAATGTGGGCTTTTGAGGATTGATTCCTTGCAAGAAGCCTGTTGATAAAGTATGCACCAAAGCCCACGGTGCATATCACATGGGCCAAGTATGTCCAGTTAACCTTGTTGAATGCCTTTTCAGCATCCAACAAGAGTAACAAGGTGTTGTGATGCTTTCTCTGGGAATTTTCCAAGATGTGCAGGATTTTTTTGATGTTATTACTGCACTGCCAACCTAGAATAAAGTCTGATTGGTATGGGTATATCTGAAAGAAACACGTTAGTGTTAGATTCCTTACCTTAGAATATCCCCAGGCGTCAGTCTGGATCCGGAAACTTTTGCGTAGCAGTACCCCTGCGCGTCGGTAGGCGTCGTCTGCAGGCGTCCCCTGCGGCTCCGCGTCCGTCGTCGGCGTCGTGCGCCGTGATGACGTCGCTGGAGTACATAGACGCCGCCTCCGCGCGCTGACGTCAGTTCTTCTTTTTTCCGCGCCAGTGGACGCAGATCTGAAGAGCAGTACTCCGGTCTTTGACCAAGTTTTTCGATTGTTTTTTCTCTATTGTGCCTGATAGGATGCCTGGGTTTAAGAATTGCGATGACTGTGAGCGCACGATGTCGGTCACAGACCATCACCGCCTCTGTCTCCGGTGTCTGGGCCCCGACCACGACGTGGACTCCTGCGTCGACTGCCGGGCCCTTACCAACAAGGCTAGGCGGGAGCGGTCCCGCAAGCTACTGGAGCTCCGGGTGTCGGCCCCACGTCGGGACCGGGAGCGGTCCCGGTCCGGCCGGAGGTCGAGAGAGCGTTCGAGGGAGCGGTCGCGGAGCCGCGCCGGGCGCTCCGGAAGTCGACACCACTCGTCAGGCTCGTCAGGTAGGAAGCACAAGAAGTCGGGGCGTCGTCATCGTACCCCCGACTCCCCCCGACGCTCGCGCGATGTGGCCGGGGGCTCGGGTGACCCCAACCCCGCGGCTCCGCGAGAGTCGCCGGCGCGGCCTGCCTCATACCCTCCGGTCCCTGGGCATGGCGCGACGCCTGAGGAGATCGAGGCGTTCCTCATGGCCATGAGGGCGCTCGCTTCTCCGACGGGGCCTACGGCGCCTTCGGGCCCAGTGCTACCGTCTGGGGGCCCTGGCGGTTCGGGTGTCCCTGCCTCGGTGCCGTCGGGTGCTCCGGCCCCGGCGCCGCCGACGGCTCCGACCCCGGCGCCGCAGGGGCCTTCGGGATCGGCGCCCGCTGGTCTTCCGGCCTCCCCGGCGCCGTTGCCATCGGGGTTACCCCCGACGCCGCCCCCGCGCGGCGCCGGTTCTCCGCTGCCGGTTCCGGCCGGCGGTGGGGTTCCGACGCCGGCTCCGGGCGGCGCCGTCCCCTTACCTTCTCCGACGCCGGACGCGGCGCCGGACGGGCGTCGCTCGACGCCGGTCCCGGCGCCGATGGGGCCCATGAACCCCGAGGAGCCGGTCTTCATCATTGACTCCGAATACGGAGAGGATGAGGAGTACGGTGAAGGTTGGGAGGGGTCCGAGGACCCTCTGGCTCGCGAGTGCCAGTATGACCCGGACTGGACAGGTGACTTGGGGGATGCCAGTGGTTTGGACGACTCTCCTAACCCTGGTTTGATCTCTCCTCCTTCCGTGGCATCGGTGGAGGGAGCTGCCTATTCTGTGGTGCTGATGAGGGCTGCCAAGGCCTTAAACCTTGAGCTCCCCGTCGCGGCCGTGAGGCCTAACATCCTCACCGAGGTCTTCAAACCGCAGTCATGCCCACTGGAGCCACTGCTGCCGTTTAATGAAGCCTTGTCTGACGTTCTGTTGGGCACGTGGTCCAGGCCCGCTTCAGGTGCGCCTGTTGATCGGAACGTGGCCAGGCGCCACCGTCCTTGTCCGGACGACCCCAAGTACCTGTCTACCCACCCCACTCCTGAGAGTCTGGTGATCCAGGCCTCGACCTCCCAGTCCGCATTCCCGTCGGCCCCGCCCGACCGGGAATCCAAGAGGTATGGCCAGTTTGGCAAAAAGGTCTTCTCGTCCATTAGTTTGGGCCTGCGGTCTTGCAACACCGCCTGCCTCTTGGGCCGCTACACCCACTCTGTGTGGGATACGGTCGCGGAGCTGCTGCCAGAATGCCCCATGGAGGTGCGGGCAAAGCTCGGTCAGGCTGTGGCTGAGGGCCGAGATGCAGCGAAATATTCAATTCGGTGTGGTCTTGATACGACCGACTCGCTGGGCAGAGCTATGTCTACGACGGTGGCGATTCGTCGCCACGCCTGGCTGAGATCCGCCAATTTTTCGGCTGATGTCCAGAATACCCTGATGGACATGCCGTTTGATGGCTGTCACCTGTTCGGTGACAAAGCGGACCACGCGCTGGAACGCTTCAAGGACTCCAGGGTCACGGCCAAGTCCTTGGGTCTCTCGACCCAGCGTCAGCAACCGGGTTCGTTTCGTCCCTTTCGTGGCCAAGGAAGGGGCGCCCCCACACGTGCTGCCAGCCACGCGCCGCAACAATCCTTCCAACGCGGTGGCGGCTGTGGAAACCGCCGTGGTGGCGGTCGGGGACAACGGCGGGGTCAGACCACACCTTCCCCCGCAGCATCTACCCCAAAATCCTCCTAGTCCGTGCTTTCGGCCCCATGTGACGCCAGTGGGTGGCAGGGTTCGCCATCACTAGCTCACTGGCGCACGATCACTTCGGACAGGTGGGTGCTGCAAATCGTCCGAAGGGGCTACTCCCTCCCCTTCGAGACCTCTCCTCCAGCCATGCCACCGCAGAACCACCGTGTGTCGGGGGACCACTTGACACTTCTGCAGGAGGAAGTTACGGCCCTCTTGGCCAAGGGGGCCATCGAGCGCGTTCCTGGGCCAGAAGTAGGGCGTGGTTGCTATTCCCACTACTTTCTGGTGCCCAAGAAGGACAAGGGGGGCCTACGTCCTATCTTGGATCTAAGGGACGTCAACGGCTTCCTCCGGAAGGAGAAGTTCAAGATGTTGACGTTAGCTCAGGTCTTGGCTGCTCTAGACCCACAAGACTGGATGGTAGCGTTGGACTTGCAGGACGCCTATTTTCACATCCCCGTCCTGCCGGCCCACCGGCGTTACCTGCGGTTCACGGTAGGCCTGGAGCACTTTCAGTTTATCGTGCTCCCCTTCGGCCTTACCAGCGCCCCACGGGTGTTCACAAAGGTGATGGCGGTGGTCGCAGCACATCTGCGCAGGTTGGGGGTTTCAGTCTTCCCCTACCTAGACGATTGGTTGTTGAAGGCGGGCTCGCCCCAAACAGTCGTCCACCACCTTCAGATGACGGCAGACCTCTTGCACGAACTGGGGTTCTCCATCAACGTGCCGAAATCACACCTGTGTCCCTCTCAAAAGCTCCTTTTCATCGGAGCGGTTCTGGACTCGGCGCAGTTTCGGGTTTATCCTCCGGAACGGCGGGTTCGGGATATTCAGGCTTTGATTCCCATCTTTCAGCCGCTATCCCGAGTCTCGGTCAGGTTGACGCTGCGGCTGCTGGGACTGATGGCTTCCTGCATCCTTCTGGTGCATCACGCCAGGTGGCGGATGCGGGCTCTGCAGTGGGACCTGAAGTTTCAGTGGGCCCAGCATCAGGGCAACTTGTCCGACCACGTCTTGATCTCGGAGGGCACTGCGAGACAACTGCAGTGGTGGCTTACGGACCGCGATTCGGTCAGGGGCAAGTCCCTCTCCCTTCCCCAACCGGAGCACGTTGTCGTGACGGACGCGTCCCTCCAGGGCTGGGGTGGCCACTTGGGAGAGGCAGAGATCAGAGGCATCTGGTCTCCGGCGGAGTCCCGGCTCCATATCAATCTGTTGGAGCTGCGGGCGATTCGTCTGGCACTGAAGGCATTCCTCCCCTTTGTCAACGGGAGTGTAGTGCAGGTGTTCACCGACAACACCACCGCCATGTGGTACTGCAACAAACAGGGCGGAGTGGGGTCGTGGACCCTTTGCCAGGAGGCTCTGCGCCTCTGGGAATGGCTGGAACGTCAGGGCGTGACTCTGACGGTTCAACACCTGGCAGGTTCTCTGAACGCCAGGGCGGACGAACTCAGCCGTCGGTGCTCGATGGATCACGAATGGCGTCTGAACTCGGACGTGGCGCAGGGCATCTTTCTGCAATGGGGAGAGCCTTGGTTAGATCTATTCGCCACAGAAGAGAACGCGCAATGTCATCAGTTCTGCGCGTTGGAGTTTCCAAGACGGCACTCGCACGGCGACGCCTTTCGGCGCGAGTGGAGTTGCGGTCTGTTATACGCCTTTCCGCCTATACCACTTCTGCCCAGAGTGCTGAAGAAGATCAGGCGTGACCGGGCCCAAGTTATCCTTGTGGCTCCGGACTGGGCTCGAAGGTACTGGTATCCCGAGCTACTCAGCATGTCAGTCGGTCCCCCGATCCGCCTGCCCCTTCAGGAGGACCTTCTGTCGCAGCAGCAGGGGACGGTCCTCCACCCGAACCTGTCCAGTCTCCACCTCCATGCTTGGAGATTGAGCGGCGGCAGTTGAGGCCATTTGACTTGCCTCCTGAAGTCTGTGATGTTATTCTGGCAGCCAGGCGTCCCTCCACTAAGTCGGTATACGCCTGTCGGTGGAACAGATTTGTGGCATGGTGCACAGCAAAGGCTGTGGACCCTCTTTCTGCCCCTCTTTCGGAGGTTCTTCTGTTTCTTCTTTCTCTTGCCCAGCAGGGCTCTGCTCTGGGCACTATCAAGGGCTACCTTTCTGCCCTTTCAGCCTTTTTGAGGCTTCCTGATCAGCCTTCTTTGTTCAAATCCCCGATTGTAACTCGATTCTTGAAAGGCATCACTCACATGTTTCCACCTGTTCCGTTTGTGATGCCTCAGTGGGATTTGAACCTGGTTCTAACTTTCCTGATGTGTGCTCCCTTTGAGCCCCTTCATTCTTGCCCTCTCCGTCTCCTGACTTTAAAGACGGCTTTCCTGGTTGCCATCACCTCTGCCAGGAGGGTGAGTGAGCTCCAGGCTCTTTCTGTCCAACCTCCTTTCCTGTCCATTCATCCTGACAAGGTGGTTCTGAGGACTAGACCTTCTTTCCTGCCCAAGGTTGTTTCGGCCTTTCACATCGGGCAGTCCATCACCCTCCCTTCCTTCTTCCCACCTCCGCATCCTTCAAAGGATGAAGAGCGGCTCCATCGTCTGGACCCAAAACGTGCGCTTTCATTTTACATGGATCGCACACGCCAGTTCCGGGTGGATGACCAACTGTTTGTTGGCTACGTGGGTGCGAAGAAGGGACGGGCGGTTTGTAAACGAACCATCTCTCGATGGGTCGTCCTCTGCATCAAAGCGTGCTACTCTTTGGCTCGGAAGGAGCCTCCTGTTGGGCTGAGGGCCCATTCCACTCGGGCCACGGCGGCTACTACTGCCCTGGGCCGGGGAGTCCCCTTGCAGGACATTTGCCAGGCGGCTACGTGGGCCTCGCTGCACACCTTTGCGAGGCACTACTGCCTGGACAGTCAAGTCCGGAGGGATGGCTTCTTTGGCCGTTCTGTCCTCCAGGACTTTCTGGTGTAGTTTTGTATTGGTTCGCAGACCCACCACCGGGGTTGGTATTGCTGGGGTATGTATTCTAAGGTAAGGAATCTAACACTAACGTGTTTCTTTCAGATGAACAAGTTACTTACCTTCGGTAACGATATATCTGTAAGAAATATTAGTTAGTGTTAGATTCCTTACCGAACCCACCCATCCTCCCCGTTCTGCGAACTGATACCTAGGGTTAAGGTCATCCCTTTCAGGGCCCTAGTTTTTACATGGCACCAGTGTTGGTTCTCTCATGGCTCTGCGTCTCCTGGCGCGGAAAAGCTGTGTGCAAAGAACTGACGTCAGCGCGCGGAGGCGGCGTCTATGTACTCCAGCGACGTCATCACGGCGCACGCCGCCGACGACGGACGCGGAGCCGCAGGGGACGCCTGCAGACGACGCCTACCGACGCGCAGGGGTACTGCTACGCAAAAGTTTCCGGATCCAGACTGACGCCTGGGGATATTCTAAGGTAAGGAATCTAACACTAACTAATGTTTCTTACAGATATATCGTTACCGAAGGTAAGTAACTTGATCATTATGTCTGGTGGGATGGGGGCCAGCTTCGCTGCCAGCTTACTGGTAAAGATTTTGATCTCTATGTTGATGAGTAACATTGGCTTATAGTTGGCACAGAGTCTCGGGGATCTTGTCAGGAAGGGAAATCCCCACTACTTCAACATCTTGCATTGTGCCCCTCACCGTTTCAGACTTCTCAAATTTATTAAAAAGCCTTATTAAGATCTAGGCCGGAGACTTACAACAAATCTTACAGAAAATAGCATGATAGTCATGTGAATTTCTCTGCCCTAAATCTTTTGATGGTGGTTATGACTCAAGCCTGTGTGTTGAAATTGTTAAGGGAGTCCGCTTATTCATCTACTATCCTCCATCCCTCTCAAAGCTGACCTCTAGGTGCGGTCTGCCTCTTCAAATTCAGTTTTAAGACCACTGTAGCAGTGACAGTCCCCTCTCAGCCTCCAAGACTCCCAGTCGGCTAAGTCTTACACACAGTGGGCTGTGCACTGCTCCCAAAATAGCCACGGGTTGGTATGGGGAGACTTTCCTGCCAGTTTTTCTCACCCAAGACTGGAAGTTTTGAGCAACTCTGGTTCTCCCTTCTTGTTCAAAGCCAGTGTCAGGGATGCCCAGTGTTGCGGTGCCCAAAGGGAGGGCGGAGGGCGCTGATGTCTGTTGATTACGTCAGGGAGAGAGTGAAACTAAGGCCACATGGCTTACATTTTCTACATTCTCTGATCAGGCCCCCCACCAACCCACTTTAAAACTGGTGATTCCGGTCTATTTATTTGCAAATTGTTAATATGGCTTCGCTGTCATTTACTGTGCTTTACATACACTGTATATTGTTGCAATTTTTTCTATCAAATTTATATGTTTTGTCCAGTCGTAAGCACCGCGGTTTTATATAAGATTTTAAATGCGAACCGATATGATATTTTAAATAGAGTTGTATTTCTTCTGTTTGGTGGTGACTAAATTGTGCTTTTATGGATATTTTTATACGAATAAAGACTGAATTGAATTAAATTGAAAACTGGTGATTTGCAACTACATATGCAGTTCACTAAAAGTACTGTGTGTAGATTTCTCTTAATTCCTGGATAAATCTATACAACATATATTTTTTTTGTCCCTAGTGACCTTCTTAGCTCACCACACATATTAAATAAGGATGCAGGTATCCTCAACACCCAAGCTCAGCATGCACTTGTAATGTCGTTTTATAACTGTTTTCCTTCAAAAGATGCGTAAGAGCTCTTTTCGTCCTAAATCAATATACAGTAGAGTCTAAAAAATAAAATCATTCAATTACATCAAAATTGCAGTGGTATTTGCCATCTTTACATTCTATGTTATTCAATTTCCTTGTGTGTACTGCAAAGAGGAATTCTCCAAGTTAGATCTGCAAACACTCTCTTTGCTAAATGTCCTTTGGTACTAGTTTTTTCTGAGGGTGACCTTTATCTGTGGTGTGGGCAGTTAATCATTTGCTATGGTGGTTGCCCAAAAGACTTCATTTAAGGTCTAGTTCTGGCATTCCAAGGTGTAGGAACAGCAAAGCGTTTATATTTTTCAGAATTTACCTGATGAATATAAATATTTTCTTAAGGTGAGCAATGGCTGGAAGTCAACGTCCATTAGAATAAAGGTCACCAAACTGATATAACGTTGCCGATACCTGATACTAGGTAGAGACTTTCATGCCACTGACGTGCTGCAATAGTCAAACCCAGTTAGCTCTAAAAAAATGCCCAGTAAAAATTGTGCAGGAACTTTAAACCTTTCTCATAGTAACCACATTATTGTATTGTATTGTAATTGTAGTTATATAGCGTTCACTGCATAAAGAGCTAAACCACCAATCACAGGACTTAAAAGTGAGTAAATGCATCTGTTTGTTTCAATCTGGACAAGACTCGTAGTGTCCATAATGTATCCCAGTCATGTTTGGTGAAACAAAAAAAGGTTCCAGACGGGCCTTCACAGTATTTGGATTGCCCGTCATCACTTCATACAGAAGTGCATAGAAATACGTACACCAAGCAAAAATAGATTTATTTTACGTGGAGTTATTGATTTTGTTTTATTATACACTGATTTCCCTTTTGAGTTCAAAATCTGGATATACCAAGTGTATGAGAACCTCTCCGTTCATTGAATTATAATAACACTGTATACTTATTAATCTCGGTTAGTGGAGAAGAAAAGGTCCAAACTATAATGCAAAGAAAAAGTTTAATTATACATTCTGCAAATCTATTGTAACATATGTTCTTTGTTTGTCAAGAATTCAGGTACAGCTCAGGTCTTCAGTTTAGTTGCAGAACGTCGCAAGAAATTTCAAGAGATCATTAATCGCAACAGTAGTGAAGCAAGCTCAGCCGTACGACCAAAGCCTACAACAATGAAATGGTCAGCCCCTGGAGCAACGCCTCAACTTACTACAGTAATCCTGGAAGTCAAGGAAAGCATGCTGTCACTGCTTATTAAGCTCCACAGTAAACTCTCAGGAAAACCAGATTCCTATTCTCCTCCATGGTTTGATGATCCAGAGGTGCTAAACCAGCCAAACCTAACTAAATGTTCTCATGGTGATGGGACTACTGCTGTTGAAAGAATTTTGCTGAAAACTGCAATGCAAAGCAGACTGAACAAACGCAGCATTGAAGAAGTATGTAGGAAAACTGCTCCTCCAGTTCCCCCCAAGAAGACCAGTCCTGCAGAAAAGAAAACGTTGGATAAAGAAGAAAGGTAATATGTAATTGATTATGGGAACAGAATATATTGTAAGCAGTGATTCCTGGACAGACTTTGCACCCATGGAGTTCTCGTCCATGTAATGCTTTGTGAAATTTCTATGCTGTGCTTTTCATAGTTTTGTAGTTCTCCTGTTAACTGTTTTGAATAGAAATCCAGCAGAACAGCTATTTTCATTACCATTCAGCTGGGTACAGATTCTTAAATGTTGAAATTATGCCGGACAGATTGGAACACCAAGCAAATAAGTCCATGGGCTGTGATAGAGAAACACAGAAATGCCTTGCTATGTGAATGGTATAATTCAGGCTAAACTGTGTTTAGCGCTGGCTTGTGCTTGCAGTTCCTTTTGTCTTCATAGTTTAATTCGAAATGCCAGCAGAAGTAGTTCACAAGCAGACTGGCGAGGCAATAATACAAAAAAGCAACACTTAAGTCTTTGTTCCAATTGTTATAAATATTGTAAACTTTTTGGTCACATTCCCTCATGTATGTCTAGTGGGGTGGCGGGGGTATTGTTATAACCTATCAGATAATGACTTGTCTTCTTCAGCATATGATGGCTGAAAATGGAGGTTGTCGTAGCCCAGTTATGTACCACAAGCACAAATTGCTATTTTAGTCAAGGGCAATCCTTCCTCAGAGAGCCTTGTCTGATCAAAAGATTAAGGGGGCTTAATAAAGTTAGTCAGACTGGATTCACTGCCAATATGTGGCAGAGTAACCTGTCCAATATAGTCGCTCTTCCCACCCTCTATTTAGAGGCATCATTCTGACAGTGGAGGTTACATTGGCTTCTCTGATGGAATCTCTTAAATCACTGCCTGACTGACTTTGGGCTATTGGTCAAACAGTACATCCTAGTTAGGGTAGATGTTCTTTTGTTATTCTTTCCTGTTCTGCCCCACAGAGAAGGGCTAAGCAGTGCAGAACTGGAAAACAAAGAAATGTGCCTCACACCCTTGGAGAAAACTTCCAGCATGCCAGGCCATTTGACTTTTTTGCAAACTCCTATTTTGAACAATACAGTAACGTTTCTGTGCCTTCATTGGAGCCGCCGTGGCGGCTGCTGTGCTAAACAAACAGATCTCTCCCACTGGCATGGTGGAGATATCTAATGTGGAGCACTGACTTAATATCATGGTAAACAATAATGTTGACTAAAATATCATCGTCCACAATATCATGCCCCATATACTTATAAAGGTAAATACCAAAATATCGGAAAGCAATATTGTTGCCACTAATATCATCCAAAATATACAGACATCATTTTTTTTATATGAATGCAATTAAAAGTAGTAAATGTTATTTTCCTTTAGAAATGTAATATAATGTAAGTTAAATGAATACCACTAGTTTATTTCTATATCAAATATATAGCAATATACTCCTATATAGACACACAAACTCATATATATGTGTGTTTATATAAAAAAATATATGTGTAGTGTAACATGATAAATAAAATATTACTTTGGTATATTATTTTTTTAATTACGTTTTGTGCTATGTATATATATATATATATATATATATATATATATATATATATATATATATATATATATATATATATATATATATTACCTACTGGCGGTCGCCAGTAGGTAGTTATAGTTAGGATTTTTTTCAATGTTAAATCTCAAAATTCTATTTGGAATAACTTTGGTGCCGGTTGACGAATCTGCCTGAAAATTTCCTCAAAATGGCCTCGTCAAGCTCCAGTCCTTCCCTGAAAGTTTGGGGGGGATGCGTCAAGCGGGGGCCGAGATAAAAGGGGGGTCCCAAAACGCGTTTTCCCCATGTTAATTTCCATAGGACGGTAAACCTCACTTTTAGCCCGAACGGCTGAATGGATTTACACCAAATTTGGCAAAATTGTAGGAAATGGTAGCCCGATTTGCCTTTGCTATGTCTCAAGATATGTGCTCCAGTGGATTTTGAGTAATTTAGGTTAAAAAAAATATATATCTATGACAGCGCCCCGGTACGCGCACCGGGGAGCGCACCGGGCACGCCACGCGACTTGCGCGCAGAAAGCTGATTGGCTCTTGGTTGTCTGTAAACATTCGAAACAGTCCGGAGCGGCCGCCATCTTGTGTCTCGGTAGGATGGAGACACAAGAGGTGGCCAAAACAAAGGGGGAATTGACCATAAGGGGGCAGAGTAGACCCTCCCTGACACCCTAGGTTTGATGTGGGGGCTTTAAAAGGGCCCCGCGGGGCAAAAAAAATAAATATTTTTTTCGATTTTTGCGTGGGGAGCGCCCGGTACGCGCACCGGGAAGCGCACCGGGAAGCGCACAACAGAGAAAAAAGAATGCCAGAGTTTAAAAAATTTTGGCAATATTTTATAAATGGGAGGTAGTTCTGAAGAGAACTTTTTTTTATTCTTTTTGTTGTTTTATATTTTTTTATTATTTTTCTGAACATTTTTTTATTTTTTTGTGTTTTTGAACAATTTTATATTTTTTTGGTTTTTTTGAGGGAACAAACAAAAAACAGGGAATTGGAAATGGCTCAACAGGAGCAAAGAAAAGAATTACTGTTTTCTTTCCTTGCTGCATTTGTGGTTGTCTATAGCAGTATTTATTAAGGTCAATCAATCAATCAGTGACACTTATATAGCGCGCTACCTACCCGTAGGGTCTCAAGGCGCTGGGGGGGGGGGGGGGGGTGCGCTACTGCTCGAACAGCCAGGTCTTCAGCTTCTTCCTGAAGGAGAGGTGGTCTTGGGTCAGGCGCAGGTCGGTCGGGAGGGAGTTCCAGGTCTTGGTGACGCTAAGTTCACCATAGCATAAAGTTTGCCACACAAAATGCAAAGAAATTTGACCTTGCCAAATTTTGGTTGAATATTTGGCACCATTTGCCGTTCTTCTGGTCCAGAATGTGAGGGTACTGAAGAGGAAGTGCTGGCCACAGGGGGTGGGTTGTGCCAAAGTTCCCGGACTTCAGCCTGGGCCAAATTATTGGGATGCCACCTCTCCATGTGGCGGATCATGGTATAGTTACCAAAAGAATATTTATTGGAGGGATTGCACCTGGAGAGAACTTTGTCACAGATGAGACAGGTGACTTTGGGGGCGTTCACCTTTTTTTGGTCATCTGGAAAAGAAAAAAATTGCCAAATGAAGTGCACTTTGACGTGCCTTTGTCTTGGTACTTCTGGGAGGTAGACCCTTTGATTTGATCCTCCTCCTCTTCTTCCTCCTCTTCTTCTTGTCCTCCAAGAAACTGTGGTGGTGGACCTTCTTTTCTGGGTAGTGGGGGTGGTGGTGGGGGTGGACCAGCTGCAGAAACAAGTGAAGCCAAAGTAAGAATGAGGAAAAAAGGAGGGGGCTTTCATTATTTGGAGAAAAAAAATGAAGAGAACCAATGAAAAGTGTTATTTTCAAGTCACATGACCCGATGCGCTTACGTTACACGCTCCGGTGCGCTTACGTTACGCGCTTCCGGGTGCGTTAACGCAGCGGGTCATAAGACGCATCATGCGGCTGCGCGATACGTCACGCTTACGCGATGCGTCACGATGTTGTTTTCGATCGCGACATTGGCGCTAACGGGACGCTTCCCGGTTCGCGCACCGGGGCGCTTCAAAATAGTGAGCTTTCTGGGGCGCACACCGGGGCGCACACCGGGGCGCGCACTGGAAGCGCTCCAAGACAAAAAAATATATATATATATATTTTTTTTTTAAATGAAAAATTGTAAGCACTGATAGCTATGTCTCAAGATATATGCTCCAGTTGTTTTTAGGAAAATTAACTTTTAAAAAATATATATTGGCCTATATTTGGGCTTTATATATGTTAGAGCCCAAATGTAGCCCAAATGTAGCCCAATGTAGCCCAAAGATGGCCACCAGAGACAAAAAAATACAAATGTAGCCCAAATATCAGCCAGATGTAGCGCAACTATAGCCCAGTGATAGTATGTACCAGAGTGTTCTAAAGAACAACTAGAGCGGTAACAGTCTTACTTATATTAGTGAGACTTTTAGATAGGAATTAGCATTAAAAAAACCTTTGAAATTCACTGAAAAAACCATAGGTTTCACACCAGTTATAGTTAGGAATTAGCATTTAAAAAAACCTATTAAATTCACTGAAAAACCCATAGGTTTCACACCAGTTATAGTTACCTGGAAATTTTACTGGCATAAAACCATTGAAATTCCCACGTTATAGTTAGTTGGACTCACTATAACTTGCTCGTGAAATGCACTGCTGATGACATCACATATTACATCACTCATGACATGGTCAGTGACATCACCCATTTCTCAAAACCTTTCGTTGTCCAGCGGCATCCCAATCTCTCCGACGCATACAATGGAGTCGCACGTGTCAATCGATCCTTCCAACCCAGGACAGCAGTTGCATCACACCAGACTCGCACGGCAATCTTAGTAGGTCCTGTTAAATTCCTCCTTGCTACCTTAGAGTACAGCGCCCTGTTGTAATTCCCACCCGGCAACTGATACTTGTCCATCTCAAATGCCAGGTTTGGGCTGGGTGCATACGTCGCGTGATTAATCGCGCTCAACTGGGAGGCCCAATAGTACCGCCTGATATCTGGGAGCGCCATGCCCCCGTCATACCAGGGGAGGGTTAGCTTAGCGAGAGCGATTCTTGCACGCCCGTCCCAGATAAGCCGCCTCTGTAAGCTTTCCACCTCCCGGAAGTAACTTGCCGGGATGGTGTCGAGTTTTGAAGTGCATACAGAAAACGTGGCAGGGACATCATTTTAAAGAGCGCGGCACGACCGAGCGGCGACAATGGCAATCTACGCCAACGAACCACCTCAAGCTTCAACTTCTGGAGAGGGGGAAGCAAATTTCGCTCATAGCGAGCAACAGGGTCCAATGATATGAAGATCCCCAAATATTTGAATCCCGTCTGCGAAACCTGAATGGGAAATCTACGCGGCAAGGGGGGAAGACCACCCGAAATCACATAGACACAGGATTTAGTCCAATTGATAGCTAGACCTGAATTCTTGCCAAACGAGGTGAGAACATTGAACAAGACGTGAAGCGATTTTCGGGGGGAGGTGAGGTATAAGAGGCTATCATCCGCATAAAGCGAGATCCGGTCTTCAAAATCGGGAGTCCACTGAATACCCTTTATCGAAGGCTCCCAGCGGAGCCAAGCTGCGAGAGGCTCTAAGGCAAGCGCAAAAAGCAAGGGAGACAGCGGGCACCCCTGTCTCGTACCCCTCTCAAGAGTGAAGGAATTGGATACTCGGCCGTTAGCAACCACCTGAGCCAGCGGTTCCTTGTATAGCAGTTTCACCCACCCGATAAACTCCGGACCGAAACCAAATTTCGCGAGGATAAGGCCATTCGATAGTATCAAAGGAAGCCAAGATGGCCGACTCTTGAAGTGACCCCGCCCTCGCGAGAACACCATGCAAGCGCCGCAAGTTGAGTGCGGTGTTAAGATGCGGAATAAAACCAGATTGGTCCGGATGGATCAGGTCAGCAATCACCGTAATCAACCGGTTAGCCAGAACTTTAGCTAGGATTTTAGGTTCAGCGTTCAACAGGGAGATGGGCCTGTACGAGGAGCAGCGATCCCGAGGTTTGCCCTCCTTAGGAATTACCATAATTGTAGCTAAACGCTGATCACAAGGGAGGGCGCCAAGGTCTCGCGACTCCATGAACATATCTCGGAGATATGGTGCGACTTTATCAGGGCGCAATTTGTATAATTCGATAAGTAGTCCGTTCGGGCCCATGGCCTTGCCGGAGCGAACAGAACGAATAGCTATCGCAATCTCATCCGCAGACAATGGAGCTTCCATCAGGTCTCTGTCCACCTCCGATAGGCATGGCAACGTAATATCGCGTAGCAACAAATGAGTCTTCCTCATCTCAGACACCGGGGAATACACAGTTCGAAAATAGTCCGCAAAACACTCCACAATCTCACTCTGGTCAGCCACACACTCTTCATTCAAATTCTGAATCACGGGGACCACACGATTCGCCCTTTCTTTCTTATCAAGCCACACAATCAATTTACCCACCTTGTCCCCGACATCGTACAACCTGCCCTGTTGCTCCCTGTGCATCGTTTTGGCAGCGTCCGTGACAAGGGACTTATAATCCAGCTGCTTCAGACCAAGGGCGTGGAGTCTATCATGGGTAACACCTAATTCTAAGTCATTCTCCAGTTCGACTATTTCGGCCTCATGACGCACAACCTCTTGATTCATGGTTTTCTTGGCTTCAGAAATCAAGGATAAGGCATGCCCACGAATGACAGTCTTGAAGGCTTCCCATAGTGACACAGATGAGGACACAGACCCCTCGTTTTCAAGGAAGTATTGATCTAGGGACTTTATCAAACTGGCGTGGGTTTTGGGATTACGCAAGTACCAGGGGTTTATGGAAGCGAATCGCCCCGCACTACTCACTCCAGTATCCATATGAAGCCACAATGGGGAATGGTCTGAAATGCCCCGGGCGAGGTGTCTAATCTCTCTAATAGAAGGTGACTGGACAGCAGGCATGAGGACGTAATCGAGTCTGGAAAGACTTCCATGAACCCCAGAGTGAAAGGTGTACTGACTCTGCGTTGGATGCATCAACCTCCAGCCGTCTACCAAACCAAAAGTGTCCAAAAATCCAATAAGCCATGACTGGGACTTAGGAAGATCCCTGGGGGGGGGGGGGAAGTGACGATCTACGGTACCAGAAACAACAGAGTTAAAATCCCCACCCATAACCAAAATACCATCAGGAAGTCCCAGCACAACCCGCTCAATATCTGGAAAAGTGGAGGTCCGGAGACCTGGAGGAACATATATAGTGAGCAACGAAATAGTTCTACCCTCCCATCTTCCAGTGAGGGCGGCGTAGCGCCCCTTGTCGTCGAGGATTAAATAGTCTATCTCCAGGGGGAGAGAGGACCGAACAAGAATGCCCACCCCCCTAGAGCCAGTGGTGAAACCAGAGTGTGCGACAAGGCGATAACCCCACCTATTCATGGCATGACACGTGTTAACCACCAGATGCGTCTCCTGTAAAAGAACCACATCGAGGGACAGGCGACGCAAGAATTGCAACACCACACCCCGTTTTATCCTATCACCCAACCCATTAACATTCCAAGATATTAACCTCAACCCACTACCCCCATCCCAACAAGTGGTGCAGAACTCACCCCACAAAGAGCACAACATTAGAATCATAGAGAAAAACAATATGTTGCCTTGAAGAAGAAAAACAGACTCCCAAACACCCCTCCCCACCCCAACCGAATCCCGTTACAACTCCCCCCTCCGTGCACCCCTGCATTAGACTAGAAAGCCACCCCAACTTGCAGTGTGCCTGTCGTCCTACCATTACCCAATCTACAAAAAGACCCTGGAGGAGGAAAGAGACCCACCACCCCCGCCACCCTCGGGCACACAACAATGAGATACAAAAATAAGGAGATTATAGAACCCAGCTGCACAAAGTCAAGTGTTCGGAAATCAGGGGCCGAGTCATCGTTTCTGCTCTGGCTCACCACCCTCGGCACCACCAGGGTGCTCAGTTCTGTCGTTTCGGGCAGGCAAAGAATCCAGCCAGTCACTCACATTCTCTGGTGGGTCAAAGAAAAATGTCCGGTCCTCGTATTCCACACGAAGTCTGGTAGGAAACTGCATCGCGTATTTCAGGCCCAAGTCACTGAGTCATCGCTTCACACCCTGAAAACCCATCTTTTGCCTCTGGACGAGTTGAGAGAAATCCGAGTAGAAGTTAACTGTAGAGTTTTCAAATTTTACCGGGCCGCTCACCCTCGCAGCCTGCAGGATAACATCCTGGTCACTAAAGTGAAAGAGCTTGGCAATGATAGGCCTCGGAGGGGCACCCGGTTTCGGCTTTCCACCCGGAACACGATGGGCATGCTCCACTGCAAAAAACTTGCTCAGTCCTGTAGGGGCAAGATGGTTCAAGACAAGGTCTTCCACCAGGAGGCCCATCGAATGGTTCTCAGGGTTTTCCGGGACACCTATGACGCGGATGTTGTTGCGTCTTGCCCTATTCTCGAAATCCTCCAGTCGATGAGACATGAGATCGTTGATTCGTAAGGCTAGAAGTCTTCAAATCCAACGATTTCACCTTTTCGTTAGTTTTGGACAAATCGGCTCTGATCAAGGTGACATCGATAGCAACTGTGTCGATTTTGTGAGCTAGAGCGTCATACTGCTGGTCGATGGTCTCCTTCATGCTAGCAATGGCGCTCAAGACGTCTTGAAGAGACGGATCAGTAGGCACGGTTGAATCTTCCTTGGCGTCCTCCGGGGTACGGCTGGCGCCACCAGGGGATCCTTTAGGTTGTGTATACCGATTCATGAAATTGGTTTGGACTGATCCCCCCACGAATGGGCGCCTTAGTTTTCTGTTTCTCAATGTCGGCCCTCGCCGCCATACTGGAAGATAAGCCCCGGAGGGGCCCGTGCGACCTGGTGAAAATGGCCGCCTGTGGGCAATTCACCAAAAGTCTACAAAAGCAGGCTCGTGTGGCCGAGGTAAAGATATAGTTCGACACAACTGCGTAGAGGAGAGATGGCACACTCTGAGACAACAGAGCCTGGGTGAATCTCCGACAGGACGGAACTGTTGCGCAGTCAGACAATGCCAGGACCCCAAAGTGAAACCGAAAGCTGATGCAGGGCTACTGGGGGAAGACCCCTCAGCCATTGTTGTTCAACTCCGTCCCGACGTGTCAACTTGCCAAGTTCCTGGCTTACCGCGAGGTGGGCCTCAAAAGTTCGGATAATCGTAACTTCGGTTCCCAAAGTCCAAATCAAAATGTTTAAAGAGCAAAGAGATCAGCTGAGGTTCATCTTCAATAGCCCATCTGTGAATTCAGGATAAAGTCAGGATAAATTGCGAAGAGTGGCGAGGGTCTCGGGAGCTCTGTGCTCACGCGGCCATCTTGGACGCTCGCGTAGCTCCTCCTAAAAAGGGGAACTTGATAGATAGACCACCTTCCATGGAAAAACATGGCAACTATAATGCCCAATGATACTCACGTGTCACCAAGTGTTTAAATATTTACAGTGACATTTGGAAGGGGTCCACAGTATTTTGGTAAAACGGAATTAAAATTCTAAAAATGTTATGGATAATTCCTAAAGGAAAATTCATAGCCCATAAATTTAATGTCATTACATCAATTATTAAGCAAATATTTGGGCTTTTAACCTTCTGTCAAATTCCATTATTCAATATACCTTTGCCCCGAATGGTGTCTGAGACACAATCGAGCTCTGAATGAGCCTGGTTCATCAATTATAATTCATCCTGTGATTATTAAACAGTATCTCATTGGCTCTAAATCATGCTACCAGGTGAGAATTCATTGAAAAATTGCATTATTTACTTGAACTAAAGGAGATGGTTCACAGCTTTTTGGGATTTTTAATCCTAACCACAGTGCTTCTTCACAATTCCACCCCCATGGGACATGGGTGCGCAGATAGACTGTATACTTGGCCTCTAGCTGCCTCTAGCTGCCTCTGGAGTCTGACCCTCTCTCCCCCTCTTTCTTTTGCCCGGATTCAGTCAATACAATAGTAGACCAATTTATCACTCATGGCTTCATGTAACATGGAGAATTGTCTTGCTACAGGGTAGGTTTTGTCCTGGTTAGTAATTGCCCTCTTCTGCTTGAGGATTCGCTTTTTCGCCAGGTGTATTGTACTTCTAATATATTGCAGTCTGCATGGACAGAGGAAGGAATACACCACAAAATTTGAATGACAATTTAGCAGCTTATTAGTGGGCCTCCTCTCTTTCTTCCCTGGTACTACATAGTCCTTTACCTTCTTACCATTCTTGCATGCTTTGCAAGCAGTGCACTGGAAACAAACCGTAATAATGGACTTACTGCAGGGTTTATCTTCAAAGTGGCTCTGCACTAGAATATCCTTCAACGGGGCACTCCTCATGAATGTGTCATTCGGTCTATCAGGTATCAGTTGGACTATTATGCCATCTGTTTGGAGGATATTCCAGCTCTTCCGGACTAGGTCCCTGATCCTCTGTGACTCAGCAGAAAAAGTTAAAATCAGCCTGACTTTGAATTGGTCATCCTCTGTTTCCGGGTGTATGGAGGGGTCAGCCTACTAGTAACTCCTGCCTATCCTTGGTTTTGACTTTACTTACTGCTCCACGCAATAGCCTATTACTGTAGCCCCTCCTCGAGAATCTCCACAGGGACTCTCTTTCGGCTTCATGGTCGGAACAGTTGAGTTTGTCTTAACAGCTCCCTGTAAGGTATACTATTTATTAAATTGTGCAGGTGCTGACTCCAGGAATGTAAAACTGAGTTCCCTGCCGTAGGTTTACGGTAGAGCTTAGTACATAGCTTGTTATCTGCCACAGATACTAAGAGATCCAAGAACGGGACTTCGCTTTCACTGAAGTGCTCCTCGAATGGGGGGGGGGGGGAGGAGGGGGGGGGAGTGTGTTGTGTGTGTCTGTGTGTGTGTGATATATATTCATATTCATATTCCAGTTTCAATCCAGATCCCGGATACCAAGCTCCAAGTCCACAAAAGAATATTACAACATCTTAGGGCAATAAACAACCAAGACAACACTTTTAAATCCAAACATGAGTCTAGATGCCGAGATTTGAGATATTTTGTTATTCACTCTGTTCCCGCGAGTAGAAGAGGTGGGAACAGAGAAGAAAAATTCCGTCAACTTGAGACCAGATACATTCTGGAATTGAATACCAAACAGCCATCGGGTCTCAACATTACAGAAGATTTGTTTACATGCCTCTAATAAGTACATTTTAGTGGTATCCCTTGACAGTTTTAGCACATGAATTTAAACCATCAACAGGTTTTGATTAAAATTACTTTTTTGTAATTTGGGGTTTTGTATTATATTTATTGATTATTTATGAGGATTCAAGTTACCTTTTGTATACAAATTTTACACAATTATTGATGCAATATTATATTTTAACACCTTAGCTGCGTGTAAACATCTCTCCCCAGTGCTGCGCTGTCCATTGGAACCAGTGCTGAATGGACGTCCAATGGTCGTGCGCAGCACTGGGGAGGTAGCGCTGCTGACGACCGTTGGCCGTCAGCAGCACTTAAGGGGTTAAGCTCATGTTTTATCCAACTCAGGATTTTAAAATTTTGTTTTGCTTATTTAATATTTATTGTGTAATGATTAGGTTGTATACTTGTTCAGACATAAAGGTTTCTTATGATCTACTCATGGTAAGTAGGGGAATGTTTTCAACCGGCTTGCAATGATCAGAAGTAATTCAATAATATTAATTCCCTCTTCCGTAAAATTAGGGTATTCATACCGATATTCTAAATTAAAGTCCCATAGGCTGTAAGAATTTACAATTACAGTTGCTGATCTATTCGGTAGATCTGTCAAGCACTTGACCTTTGATAACAATATTATACAAATTTGCCAACTTGAAGAAAACAACATTGGAGCTCCAATGTTGTTTTAAACTGGCATATATTATCTGGAAAAATGGTTCAGCACACCATATAATGTACAATGACAATATCAATGAGGTCAAAAATGTCAATAAGCCATGATGTATTCTTTTCTTGCTTTATTTCAAATCTTCACAAACAAGTAGCCAACGCTGAGATGAATATATTCCAGCGAATACACATCCACGAAAGGTGATATCAATATTCACCTTCGCTAAATTTCAGTTTCTTGCGGTCTCCTCGGACGTCGTCTCGGAAAAGTAGTTCGAACTACTTTTCCAAGACGACGCCCGAGGAGACTGCAAGAAACTGAAATTTAGCGAAGGTGAATATTGATATCACCTTTCGTGGATGTGTATTCTGACATCCTTCCTTTTCGCTGGAATATATTCATCTCATAAAACTTGATCAATCTATCACATAACAAAAGGATATTTGCCATCCAAGTTCCAGGAGACTGGTGCCATTACAGTAGCTGGAGATTGCGTTTTACTGTTAAAGTCCAGAATACAAAACAGTATCTTATCATTTCGCCCTGAAGAAGTCCTTCGGACGAAACGCGTTGGCTACTTGTTTGTGAAGATTTGAAATAAAGCAAGAAAAGAATACATCATGGCTTATTGACATTTTTGACCTCATTGATATTGTCATTGTACATTATATGGTGTGCTGAACCATTTTTCCGAATTGTACACAGTGCCTTTGGCATTGACTCTGGAGGCCTATGGGTATATGGCCTTAGGTTCTTGGCACCCACAGATACAACCAGACCAAGATTCATTAGATTGAGTGCAGTCAAGTGTCTCACCCTGTACCCCTGCTCTAGCATCACAAATGGCATATATTATCTGTCCATTGAAAATGTCTAAATGTATTCATACAGTTACAATGGTTAAATTGCTTTATAATGGATGATTGTGTTGCAATACTTGCTGCTAAAAATATTCAAAATAATATTCTATTAATTATTTTTATTATTCTTCTAGCACTTATTTTTTGCACTTTTTGCACATTTGTTTACTTTATTGAGACATTGGTTTTAAATAGCGATGTTCTCAAATATCGACCATAATTGAGGTCTTTACACAAATTCAAATAATCGGATGCAAATGTATTTTATTTTGTATGCATTAACTGATTTTCATTGCGACTTAGTTTATATATCGCAAATACATTTTGTATATGTGGCAACATTAAAGACATACTTGTAGTTTTAAACGCATGAAACGGTTGTCTATGTCTATCATTTTTGTATGCCATTCTATATCAATGTTAAACGTCATCAAATTGTGTATATATATATATGTTCGAGGCATGTGGGCTGCTGAATTCATATCTGTGCATAGATCGCCGCCTAGTGTTGGGTCCGGATGATTGCACATTGTTGTCCTGGAAGAGTCTTCGAAGTATCACGAGATAGGTGGCTCCTCCCCCGGACTACAGTGCGCATGGGCATCCTCTCCATTCTCAGATTGTTTTTTTCCGCCATTGGGTTCAGATGTACTTTTCTTTACTCAAGTTCGGAAACTTTCTAAAGGCCAAATGGCCTTCGGGGATCGTCGGTATTGTTCTTTCGATCGGTGACGAGTTCTTTGTTCCAGTTCTTTTCGAGCAGGACGTCGACAAGAGCCGCATGGCCTTTTCGACTCCAGAGACCCGATCGTCAGTGGAACGGAGCCCGTTCAAACGATGCCCCCTTTGTAACTCGAAGTACCCGCACATCGATGTACACCTGGTGTGCAACAAGTGCTTGTCACCAGAGCACAATGAGGACAACTGTCTAGCTTGTGCTCCATTCAGGTCGAAGAAGACGCTTCGGCTCCGACGCGCCGCAAGCCAAACGATGACGAAGCCAGCGCCCGACCTGGTAAATATCTTCGATGAAGAAGATGAGGAGGTCATCGAGACTGAGGATCCAGAACAGCAGTCGGATCCAGGTTCGGAGCATGGCTCCAACTATTATGAAGACGATGAAGAGAATGTCGAGGATGAAAACATCGTCGAGGTAAGGGACGCCGTATCCCCCATTGGAGCAGTCGACGATGACTCGAGTGATGAACCAGGCCCAACAGTGGGTACTGGGCCCGAAACAGACACTCAAAGACTTCCAAGGGCTCAGGTCGAGGCATCGCCAGAGGGCCTTAGCCAAGATCTTATCGAACATTCTATAGCCCCGCGTCTCGGCCCGGCTAAGAATATATCACACGAGCCATCGGTCGAACTACCTAAAGCGAAACCGAAAGCCATCGAGGCGAAACCGAAACTGCTGAAGACAGTCTTCGGATCGAAGAGTTCGAACCCATCGGATCCGACTAAGAGTGTCGACAACCCCGCAGGGTCGAAACTAAAGGGTGTCGAACCGAAGATTGGTGCGCTGAAGTCCTTCACTAAAGTCAAGCACGTTGAACCGTCGAGGTAGACGTTGACGGACAGCGACACAAACAAGGGACTCGAGTCTCGGAAGGTTCTCGATCCGAAGCAACGAGTCGACAGGCCACAGCTCGTCAAAGGCCTCGAGCCAAAATCAAAAAGCGCCTCAAAGGAGCACGTCAAATCGAAGCAGAAGAGTGCGCCTCCAACGCCACAGGCACCGAAGTCGACGCAAGGCCAAAAACATATTGGCAAAAAGGCAAAGTCGGTCGAACCTATATCGAGGACGGCCCCAAAAAAGGTCAGTCTGTCTAAAGACACTATGCCACCGATAAAATTCGGACTACCCCCGACGGCACGCCCTAAGGCACTCGATCCAAAAACAGGGGTCGAAACACCCAAGAAGGTGTCGATGGGAAAGAGGAGTCATCCTCCAGAAGAGGACATTGTGTACCAAGAGCCCTCCTATGATGAGCAGTCGAAACTACATATCAACTCCGAATCTGGCAGACTTACTATCTATCAAAGGAAGATCAGGTCAGAAAATCCTCTTGAATCATATAAAATTCCACTCAAAAAGAAAAGGGATTCTTCCACATCGCCTGTCCTTTTTGAGACTGTACGGTACCATGACCAGGACACTTCTGCATACTCACCCACACTCACTAATGAGGATATGGGGAATGACAATGATGAACAATATAATTACCCTGCGGACACAGATCAGGATGACAAGACTCAAGCCTGGACAGACCCTGTTGATCCGGGGGAGTCACAGACTATTCCTGACACTCCATCTTATCCTGCAGAAGATACAGCGGCGTTTAATGCATTAATAGAAAGGGCAGCACAGAATCATGATGTAGAAATGCATGCTGACCCAATTGAAGAGGACTTACTGTTTGACATTTTCTCCACTAAAGAGAAATCAGTCAAGACTTTGCCAATGTTAAAAGGTGTCCTTAAAGACGTAGCAGACATTTTCAAGGAAACCACAAAAGCAAGGGTTGTCAACCCCAGAATCGAAAGGAAATACTGACCAGCACCTGTGGACCCTACATATATTAAGGGACAGCTGCCATTAGACTCTTTGGTGGTCTCAAATGCTCGTAAGCGTGCCAACTCCCAAACCACTGGTGATGCTCCTCCTCCAGACAAGGAATCTAAAATATTAGAAGCTTCTGGAAAAAGGGAGGCTGCTCAAGCAGCCAATATATGGAGGATTTCTAATACACAGGCCCTATTAGCCAGATACAATAGGGCTCATTATGACACACTAGAACAACTGCTACAACACTGATGTCTACAAGGAGGGAGCTGAAACACTTATTCAAGAGGGAAAACGCATATCCAACGCATCCATCAAATGTGCGTTAGACGCAGCAGACACCGCAGCCAGGGCCATCAATACAAGTGTCATGCTTAGGAGACATGTGTGGTTACGCATCTCTGGGTTCAAACCAGAGATTCAAACCACATTATTGAATCAACCCATGAACCCTGATTATCTATTTGGTCCTGATGTGGACACAATATTAGAAAAGATTAAAAAGGACACGGAAACAGCAAAATCTATGGGTGCCTTGCAGTCCCAACAATTCAGAGGAGGCTCCTATTGTCGCTACGGTAACAGGGGAGCTACACGAGGTCAGGCATCTCAACAAACTCCATACAATAAAGGGAGCACGCAAACCACCTATAATAAAAACAATAGAGGTGGATACCGTGGCAACAGCAGCAAAGGCAGAGGACGGGGGAATAACACCAGATCCTCCGCCAATACTACACAGTGACGTCTTGTCACTGCCCCCGGACCATATAACACCGGTCGGGGGACGATTACAGCGGTTCCTGCCAGTCTGGGAAAGCATTACCACAGACATGTGGGTGAGACAACTTATCCAGTACGGCTATTGTCTAGAGCTAACCTCCACTCCACCCAACATACCCCCAAGACACCGTCCTATGTCCGCAGAGCACACGCACTTATTGCAGCAAGAGGTCATCAGCATGCTGCAAAAAGGGTCTATAGAACTTGTGCCTATAGAACAACAGGGCACAGGGGTATACTCACTGTACTTCTTAATTCCAAAAAAGGACGAGTCTCTCAGGCCAATACTGGACCTCAGGCCCCTAAATCAATACATCTTGTCAGAACTTTTTCACATGCTCACATTACAGCAGGTTCTACCATTACTCAGTCAGGGAGATTTTGTCGCAACACTAAACCTAAAAGACGCATATTTCCACATACCGATACATCCGCCACACAGGAAATATCTCAGGTTTACCATACAGAATCGCCACTACCAGTTCAAGGTCCTGCCTTTCGGGGTGACAACAGCCCCCAGGGTGTTTACCAAGTGCCTGGCGACAGTAGCTGCACACCTACGGAGACAGCATATTCACGTCTACCCATATCTGGATGACTGGCTTATCCAAGCAAAGTCAGCCCAGCAATGTGCCAGCCACATATCCCGCACTATTCACCTCCTACCCAGCCTCGGATTCTCATTAAACTACCCAAAGTCTCATCTTCAACCCGCCCACGTACAACAGTACCTGGGAGCGACAATAGACACTCTGGCAGCAAAGGCACAGCCAAACTCAGCAAGAATCCACAGCATTCAAATACTGATTCAAAAAATCAGACCTCAACACTCGCTCCCAGCACGGGTGCTTATGCAGTTGATAGGCATGATGGCCTCCTGCATCTTCATAGTCCCTCACGCAAGACTACACATGCGTCCGCTTCAGGAGTGCTTAGCACGGCAGTGGAACCAGTCTCGAGGACAATTGAAAGACCTAGTGTTGGTGACCGGTCGTGCATACAGCTCTCTGCATTGGTGGAACCCACAAAACCTTTGCAAGGGACGACCGTTCCAAGAGCCTGTTCCACAAATAGTGCTTACGACGGACGCATCTCTCCTGGGATGGGGAGCGCATGTCCTCCATTACACAGTGCAGGGACTATGGACGACACAGCAAAAGAAGATGCACATCAACCTGCTGGAACTGATGGCAATCTTCATGGCAATGAAGGCGTTCAAGGTACATTTGTGCAGCAAAGTCGTGTTGATCCGGACAGACAACATGACTGCCATGTACTACATACAGCAGGGAGGGACACACTCTCCACAGTTGTCACATCTAGCACAAAGCATGTGGAAGTGGGCCATTCAGAGGAACATATTCCTCATGGTGGAACACCTCCCAGGCAGGGACAACCAGATGGCGGATCTGCTCAGCAGACACAGCCACCAGATGCACGAGTGGGAGATACATCCCTCAGTGCTTCAACCGTACTTCCAGCAGTGGGGTCACCCAGATATAGACCTGTTCGCCACAAGGGAAAACGCAAAATGCCAAAGCTTCGCCGCCAGGTTTCCACATCCACAGTCTCAGGGCAATGCGATATGGATGAACTGGTCAGGCAGGTTTGCGTACGCTTTTCCCCCAGCCCCGCTCATACCACTAGTGGCACGCAAGCTGCGACAATTTGCTCCAACGTGGGCGAGGCAACCATGGTACACCACGTTCCTAGAACTTTCTGTGGTGCCTCATCAAAGGCTGCGATTAACACCCAGTCTTTTAACGCAGAGCCATGGCGGCTTTCAGCACCCAGATCCGCAACAGTTGAACCTTGCGATCTGGCTCCTGAAGTCATAGAGTTTGGTTACCTAAACTTGCCTCCTGACTGTATGAATATTATGAAAGAGGCAAGAAGACCTACAACCAGAGCATGCTATGCGGCGAAATGGAAACGATTTGTCATCTATTGTAACAATAATTACATTGTACGGGATCAGGAACAGGAGAGGTGGGAGGGAGCGAGTCTGACACGTTAAATAAAGTTTTCAAAGAGGGTTTTATTTTTAAGTAGGCTTTTCTTCGTCTACTAGTTTGTCTAATCCGAGCAAACTCGTCGGGTTCCGTCCTGACTCCTTTGGGAAAAGATGAGAGTTCCAGGGCGTTTCTTCCACGCAGGTGCCGATATTTCTCCAGACCGGAAGTGGTCAGTGGTCGTCGGCGGCCAAGGTCCTCAACTCCAGGCGTGCGTGGGAAGAAAAGAGACAACAAGGGGTCAGGTTGACGACTTCGCAGGTTGATAGGGACCAGGGAGTGAGGGACACCGAGTGAAGGAGTGCGACTAAACGTACGCTCTAGTGCCTATTAGTGCTCGTGAAGGAAAAGGGACAATGAGGCTACACTTTCTGCGGTTTCACCCGTTTACTGTACTATTCCGATTCACCCAGCCCGCCACTTTGCCCCGTACCTTAGCAAGCCACACTCCTCCCGCGGGAGTGTGGCGGGGCGAGTCGCTGGACTGTTGGCCTCCTGGCTTGTTGTCCACTGCTGGGCTTGTCAGGGCTTCGTCTCTGCAGGGCTCGTCTCCAGCCTCATCCGTCTTCTCCTTGGGAAACACTGTCCGCCGCTTTCCACGTTCCGCCTTCTTTTGAGCCCGTGACGTTGCCGGTGGGCGGTGCCTCGTTTCCCTCGACGGCAGAGTTAAAGGAGCCCTGTTGGTTTTCAGCTTCGGGTCCCCAGGTTGCTTCTGAGCCTGCGCGAGTCCATTCGTCCAACCAGGCTGAGTCCGGCTGCTTTTCGGAAACAGAAAGGGGAACAGCTGACCACCAGTCTTTTATGCTATCTGGACTGCATTCTCCAATATTGTCGGATACGAGTCCCACCCCGTCACATACCTAAATCCACTAGATGCATCTACTCAAAACATCATATGTTACCTGTTACATTTACACAGATGCAATCTAGCCTACAGTTCCATACGTATACATTTAGCTGCGGTGGCAGCTTATCTTCAGAACAGGCAGCACCTTTCACTCTTCAGAGTACCTGCTATTAAGGCTTTCATGGAGGGACTCAAGCGAGTGATTCCTCCAAGACACCCACCTTCACCTGTCTGGAACCTGAACGTGGTTCTAACCAGACTGATGGGACCACCTTTTGAACCTCTACACTCGTGTGAGATACAATTCCTAACATGGAAAGTAGCTTTTTTAGTGGCAATTACATCACTTAGAAGAGTTAGTGAGCTGCAATTATTCAGGAGCCATTCATACAAATACACGCAAATAGGGTAGTGCTACGTACAAACCCAAAATTTATGCCAAAGGTGGTATCCCGGTTTCACATCAATCAAAATATAGAACTGCCAATGTTCTTCCCAAATCCAGATTCAGTGGCAGAAAGAGCTCTACGTACCCTAGTCTTTAAAAGAGCGCTCCTGTACTATATAGACAGGACAAAACTTTTCAGGAAAACTAAGCAGCTGTTTGTTGCCTTTTCACCACAACACAAAGGCAACCCCATTTCCAAATCAGGTATAGCCAGATGTATTGTTAAGTGCATACAAATTTGCTATCAGAAAGCTAAACGCACATTAACAGTTCCCCCAAGAGCGCATTCCACACGCAAGTTAGGGGCATCCATGGCTTTCCTGGGAAACATTCCTCTTGAAGACATATGTAGAGCAGCCACATGGACTACCATACATACATTTACCAAACACTACTGCGTAGATGTACACTCCAAACAGCAAGCAGCTGTAGGACAGGCTGTACTCAAAACTCTTTTTCAGACTGCTGCAGCTGGGACGGGCAACCACCGCTAAGGGGTGAAACTGCTATACATTCTATGCACAGATATGAATTCAGCAGCCCACATGCCTCGAACGGAATATGCTACTTACCAGTATGCATCTGTTCTTGGCATGTAGGGCTGCTGACATTCATATCGTCCTCCCCGGTGCCCGTCGCAGCTATAGCTGTTATGTTATGTTATGTTATGTTATTTATACTTTTGTATAGCGCAACGGTTACTCAAAAAGAGTGTCCCGGCGCTTTGGGTAAGGAGAACTGATTCACAATAACATAACACATTAAAAACAACAGAACTCAGAATTAATCTCTAGCATGGACATCACTTACTGTATCATACTCCATCTCTGCCACAATGGCGAAAACAATCTGAGGATGGAGAGGATGCCCATGCGCACTGTAGTCCCGAGGAGGAGCCACCTATCTCTTGATACTTCGAAGACTCTTCCAGGACAACAATGTGCAATCATCCGGACCCAACACTAGGCGGCGATCTATGCACAGATATGAATGTCAGCAGCCCTACATGCCAAGAACAGATGCATACTGGTAAGTAGCATATTATATAAACAAGAGTTTTTAATCAAATTCTGAATATCTGTGTCGGTATCCGGATTGAAACTGGAATATATATATATATATTCCAGTTTCAATCCGGATACCGACACAGGTATTCAGTATTTGATTAAAAACTCTTGTTTATTTCCAGGTTACGCGTTTTGCCTGCCTCCGCAGGCTTGCTCACACAATAAACGCCATTGCCAGAACTGGATTTTAAAATCACAAGCTCCAGATCAAGTGGTCCGCTATTTCCATAGCAATGGAAAACAGACGCTGCAACACTTCGTGATTAAAATAAACATGACAAAATTACCATGTTGGAGATTTTACAATCCTCTTAAAAAAATTTTTTTGCACTAATGATTTTAAAATTCTTTCAATAATTTTCAAAACTTTGGAGTCTTAACATTTCCTGTATGTTCATTGTACAGTTAATGCTCAAAAAACTTCCCTCACTCCTCGATTCCCTTTCTGGCTGGGGATTTTTGGCAGTGCCTAATTCAGTCTACAGCTTTTAAACAAGCCACCTATTTTATGTTCGGTGGACCTAGAATCGCATATTCTATATACACGTCATATAAATAATTAAAATGTGTACATAAAACCTAAGATGTCATAAGATATTACAATATTAAAAACACCAAAATACATTTTACAATAATACACATTTTAAATGTTCCAAACATTAAAAACGTCTAAAAAGGTATTCCTGGTGGGTCAGCTAAAGTAAAGTGCCAGTGCATTGTAAACAAATATAACGATTCACCTATGTTCCACTTATATAATTGTAATTAATATAAGGGAGGATCGAAATTTGCGACCCTTGCTCCACTCTTTTGGAAATCCCTGCCTCCAGAGCTCAGAGCCTCAACTCTCTATCCGCAATTCAGGAAACAGCTCAAAGCTCATTTGTTCACCAAAATCTTCAATTAGTCCTCCTGCAGTTCGAATTCCTCTAGCTTAGTTTCTGCCATTCCTGCCCTGTCATCTGCAAGTTGCAGCGCCATGAAACCGCTGGTGAACGTGCGCTATATAAATAATTTTACATTCAAATTCAACTTTGCAACCAAGCTATATGGCAAGATGCAATTGCTTCTTTCACTGCCTACTATAAGGTGCAACTCCCAACATGTAAACAAATAATCCATTGTTTGCCACCACCTCATCACTATTCTACCATGGAATAATATGAAAAGTGCTAGTGCATCTTTAAAATTAAAAACTTCAATTTTTTATTTTTTTATTTTAAAAAAATTTTATTTTAAAATTTACTTTCACAAAGACCTCCTCTCAACATGTCTTATATATTTGTCAATTTCGTTGTAATCTGGGGAGCGTGTTGTTGAAATGAGCCATCTGATCTGGATACTTTCTAGTGGCCCAAATGCACATGTAAATCCTAGTCTGTATTTAATCCTGACGGGATTCTGGTGTTAAACTGCATTATGTATTTTGATTCCAACTATTGCAATTTCCTCTCTCTATTACCTCCTCTTCTGATTTTGGCCACCTGATCGACTGCAAAATAGGTTAAATCTTCTAATTTGCCCTTGTGAATCTCATTTATGTGGCGTGCCACAGGATAGGTTTTATCATTGTTTTTAACTGCCCGCATGTGTTGGAGTATACAAACCTGGACAATGTGAATAGTGCTTCCTACATATAACTTTCGGCAGGAGCACTGTAAGATGTAAACTACATGGTCACTCCAGCAGTTCAGAAAGCATCTTATTTTCCATGGGTTTGCCGTTAATGGGGACATAACTGATTTGGCGTTTTGGGCTTGTATATGCTTTGCAATTTTGACATTTATAAAAACCTGAATTCGCCCTCAGCCAGCTCTCCCGTTTTATTAACTCCGGACTGCTGTCCACCAGCTCTTTCCTCATGGATTTAGCTATTTTTAAGGTCATCTGTGGCCTGCGTTTTACCACTGTACTGAGCATTGGGTCACTATTCGGTACCAGTGCCTACTCACACAGTCTCTCACCCTGGTGTGATTGTCACTGTACCTGGTGATTAACCTTATTTCCTCTTTTTCCTGCCTCTTCATTTCCTCCCTTCTTTCTTTCCGTCTAAGTAGGACATCTCTTTTAATGCCACTGACATGTTGTAGAGCTGGATTGAGCACTTGATCTTTTAACCCCTTTCCGATAATCTCCTGGTTAAACTTTTCTTAGCATCCTCCAGTGCCTGCCTGTCACTACAAAATCGCTTCATCCTGAGGTGCTCAGCATAAGGGATGGTCATATTTAATCTAGTAGGATTAAAGCCATTGCACATAGAATTGAATTACCTGCTGTGGTTTTCCTGAATATGCGTGTATGTGGTATGTTATCTCTTACATATACTTCAAGGTCTAGAAAATGTACTTAGGATCTACTGATAGTATCTGTAAATTTCAAATTTAATGTATTGTTTTTGAGTTGACTAATAAAACATTTTGCAGATTCCACCGATCCTTCCCAGACCACAAAGAGGTCATCAATGAACCTTTTCCAAAAGATCACAGTCTCATTCCACTCCTTGGCATGATCAACCCTGAGCACCTGCTCCTCCCACCAGCCCATATGCAAATTAGCATAGCAGAGGGCGAGGCAGATGCCCATGGCTGTTCCACAAACTTGTTTGTAGCTTTCATTCCCAAACATAAAACAATTGTTTTCTAGACAGAATCTGACCATTTCAATCCCCATTCTTGAATGTTGGTAAAGGGAAATATGCTGTGTGTCTAAGAAGTGATGCATGGCCTTTAAACTTGCCTCATGTTCAATGCTAGTATACAGTGATGTAATATCAAGTGCGATTAATAGAAAAGTACCTGTCCAGGTTAGATTTTCAATTTTAATTTAAAAATCTCTGGTGTCTTGTATATACGCAGCAAGTTTGTTATCAAACTCCTGTGAAAAGTGATCCAAATATCTAGATGTTGGTTCAAAGATGCTCCCAATGGCAGAAATGATAGGCCTACCAGATGGTGTTTCATTATTTTTATGGATTTGGGGATCAAATATAGAATGGGTGTCACAGGGTTGTCAACTTTTAGATATGAATATTCTCCTTGGAATAACATCCCAAGCCCCCTCCATTGTGCAAGGTCTTTGTGGAATTTTTTTTTCACCTCTTAGAGGTTACTGTATGGTACCCTCCCATAGCAGCAGTTATCTCTAAGTTGTAACTTTGGTTCCATAATATACATTTCTAATGGCCAAAGGACCACATTTCCCTATTTCCAAATATATATATATATATATATATATATATATATATATATATTTGTAGAGCGCTCGTTCGCCCGGAGGCTTCATGGCGCTATAGACAGGGACACAACGCATCAAACAGAGGAAGCATAGAGGAGCTCAACAGAACGCTTGGGAAAAGAGCCATGTTTTGAGGGAGTGTCTGAAGCTGAGAATGTTTCCACACGTTTTAAGGTGAAGAGGAAGGGAGTTCCAGAAGGCGGCCGCAAGATGGTCAAAGCAGCAACCTCCAAGACGCTTCCTTTTGTAAGTAGGGACAGTCAGAAGATGTTTATGCATAGAGCGAAGATTCCTGGAAGGGTCATATTTTTTGAACAAGTCTCTGATGAATAGGGGACCAGATTGGTGTAAGGACTTAAATAAAATACATCCGGTCTTAAAAGCCACCCGTTGCTCAACAGGCAACCAGTGTAGGTTTTTTAGGCCCGCTCTAACAGACTGCCTCTTAGGTAGATTAAGAATAAGTCTGGCTGCCTGATTCTGAATCAACTGGAGGCGTTTTAACTCGCCGGCCTGGAGCCCAAGGTAAAGACTATTGGAAAAATCCAGTCTAGACAGGACCAGGGAGATGACAATCTGTGTGAGCGCCTCCAGAGAGAAGAAACAAGCGATTTTCTTAATTTTCTTCAGCTGAAATAAACTGGAGGACACCACTGCGCTGACCTGCCTTTTCAGAGAAAGATCTTCGCTAAGAAAAATTCCAAGGCTCTTAACTGAGAGCGATTTAGATGGTGGGGCTCCCATGCTGGCTGGCCAAAAGCCAGGGTTCCAGCTGAGTACACTCTGCCCAGGCAAGACCAGCTCAGTCTTGCCTGGGTTGAGCTTCAGGTGACTGCAGCTCATCCAGCTCAGGATGTGAGACATGGTGTTTTGAAACACTACCACTGAGTCCTCGGTGTTTAAAGGAAAGATGAGCTGCAAGTCATCTGCGTAGTTGAAGATGGTGACTCTGGTGTTCCTAAGGTAGTACAGCAGGGGGCGTAGATATAAATTAAAAAGTAGCGGTGACAAGGAAGAACCCTGAGGGACTCCGCAGGTGGTAGGAATAGTGGGGGCCGTAAAGGAGCCCAATCTCACGGATTGGGTGCGGCCAGTAATAAATGAGCGAATCCAGCTCAACGCAGGACCCCTGAGACCAGCCTGTTCGACACGGTTGACCAAGATGGTATAGTCAACCGTGTCGAATGCCGCTGATAGATCTAATAACACCAGAGCCTGGTGGATCCCCTCGTCGGCATTCCGCCTCAGAGTGTTCTGAACTGAGACGATGACTGCTTCAGTAGAATGAAGAGGGCGGAAGCCAGCCTGGTTAGGCGCAAGGTACTGTGATTCTTCCAAAAATTGGGACATGCTGTCACAAACATGGGCCTCCAATATTTTGGCACAGTACGGCAGCAAAGAAATGGGCCTGTAATTGAGGGGATCCGATGGATTAGCCCCTACTTTTTTCAACAAAGGGATGAGAAGAGCTTTCTTAAAACTGGCAGGGACCAAACCCTGTGAGAGGGATCCATTCATCATGGAAAGCATGCTCTCGGGGATAGCGGCTCCCACTTCCCGCAGGATGTAAGGAGGGCAGATGTCATCAGGGGAACCAGATTTAACTTTGAGGAGGAGTTTAGATAAACAGACAGCGTCAATGGGGGGGAAAGATTCCAGGGTAGAAGGATTGTAGTAGGTGTCAACCGGGGAAGAAGGGGGTGAGGTGGTGAGAATACTTTGCTTTATGGTGCAAATCTTATTGAAAAAGAAGGTATTTAGTGTGTTGCAGAGATCCTGGGTGGGAGCCACAGCTAGGGAAGTTCTGTCACTGCCACTAAGACTCTCCACAATGTTGAATAAGTCTCTGGATTTATTGCGTGATTGAAGAATTTGCTCGGAGAAATAGTCAGTTTTGTGCTTCTGTAAGAGTTTCTGGTACTCCTTTCGTGCCCTACAATAGTCAGCCTTGTCGGATTCTGAGTACGCCAACCGCCACTTACGCTCCTTCTGACGAACTTTCAGCTTTAGAGCTTTAAGATAAGGTGTAAACCACCTATGAGCGTCATGGGTACGGGAGCGGGGAAAGTTGGAACAGGGAGCGTGAGCATTAGCAGCCTGAAGTAGCCAACTGGAAAAGGCTTCTTCGTTCCCCTCAATATCCTGATCAAATAGGGGGAGGGATGAAGTTAAGGAGTCAATGAAGGCAGGGAGGTCAGCGTGCTTCCAGAGTCTGACTTTCCCTCCTTGCTGAGGCGGCTGTTTCCTGTTCTCAGTGATGGTAATAGAGAAATCAATCAGAAAATGGTCCGACCAGATGCATGGGGTGATAGAGTTGACAGTAAGAGGGATATCCTGCGACCAAATCTGGTCGAGACTGTGTCCTTTTTTGTGGGTGGGGAGGTGTATCTGCTGGATGAGATTCATGTCCGAAAGAGTTTCCTTCAGAGCGGCTGCCTGCCCAACCAGCTGAGCAGAGTCCAGCCAAAGGTTAAAGTCACCCAACAGCACAATTTTCCTATGACTAATTATCAAAGGGGCCAAGGATTCTGCTAAAGATGCAGCGAATGTAGGCATGCTTAGGGGAGGGCGATAAATGAGGACCATAAGTAAGGATCCACTATTAGTGTCCATCCTAAAGATCATGTTGTCCGATCCTATAAGGTCGAAGGATGGGAGAAGATATGGTTTTTTAAAATAATCGCAGCGACTCCTTCACCCCTTTTATTGGCAGGTCTATCCTCATGCAAAATATAGTAGTTGGAAGGGACTGCTGCCAAGATGTCAGGTAGGGAGTCGGCGTTCAACCAGGTCTCCGTGAGGAGTAAAATGTCTGGTTGCTCGGCCTGGAGTAAAAGGAATATGTCCATGTGGTGCTTCACCATGGACCTAGTGTTTAAATAAAAACATTTAAAAGTTGTCTCAACCCCCGACGAGGGTACTGAGATAGCAGAAGGGTTGAGACACGTAGAGGGGTCAGCCATAAAATTAGGACGTAGGATGCCATGGGTAGCGGCACGCTTTAGAACATGCGCGGGTAAGGCGGGCTCAGTGTCGTCTAAGGGTCGGAGACGTAGCAGTTCAGGGGAGGAATAAGACAGTACTTGACCAGGGGTTTTGGCCCCGGGCCCCGGTCTGCCGCGGACGGGCGCAGACGGGCTTGACTTATGCGCGACTTCGGCGCGCATTCGTCGCGCCCGCTGCGCTCGTCCGCTGCGCTCCGATATACACATTGGTTATGTAGCCTCTGTCTTGGGGGGACTAGACTGCTAAATCCGGTCCAGCCCTACCCAAGATGGCGGCTCGCCTCACCCTCCACGCAAACGGCACCAGCCGCGATGGAACAGGGCGGGCAGCAACAGGTAAATCAGTGCGTTTAAGTCAGGAATAATTAAACAATGAATATCACATTAAAAATTGTCATTTTTAAAATTTTCCAAGCGCTGGCGCCACAATCGCGCCAGAACACCAGTAATTGCTGTCCTTTACTGCGCGTGGTTTAAAGTGTATCACAAATATATATATATATATATATATATATATATATATATATATATATATATATATATATATATATATATATATATATATGTATATATATATGTATATATATACATAAATACCTATATATTACTTACTGGCGATAGCCAGTAGGTATATATAGATAGGACCTAGTTACCATAGTAAATTCCGAACATTCTATTGGGAATAACTTTGGTGCCGATTGAGGGATCTGCCTGTAATTTTCCTTAAATTTGCCTCGCTCCGCTCCTTACCTGAAAGTTTCGGGGGGATTCGTCAAGCGGGGGCTGAGAAAAAAGTGGGTCGCAAAACGGGTTTTCCCCATGTTAATTTCCATAGGGACATTCTGACAAGGCTACAGCTCGAACGGCTGAACAGAATTACACCAGATTTGGCAAAATGGTAGGGACTGGTATGCAGCAGTGCCTTTTGTATGTTTGGTGAAAATCCCTCCAGTAGTTCTTGAGAAAATTGAATTTGAAATGGCATTTTCTATGGGACATTTAGACACGGCTTCAGCCCGAACGGCTGAACGGAATTACACCAAACTAGACAAAATGGTAGGGACAGGTATGCAGTAGTGCGTTTTTTATTTGGTGAAAATCCCTCCAGTAGTTGAATTTGAGCAAATTATATATCTATATGCGCTCAACATTCTATTGGGAATAACTTTTGCGCTGATTGAGGAATCTGCGTGTAACTTTCCAGAATGTTGGCCAGCTCCGCTCCTTCCCTGAAAGTTTCGGGGGGATTCGTCAAGCGGCGGCCGAAAGGGGGATCCCAAAACGTGTTTTCCCCATGTTAATTTCCATAGGGACCTTCAGACACGGCTACAGCCCGAACGGCTGAATGGAATTACACCAAACTTGGCAAAATGGTAGGGCCTGGTTTGAAGATGTGCCTTTGCTATGTTTGTGAAAATCCCTCCAGTAGTTCTTGAGAAAATTGAATTTGATCAAATTATATATCTATATGCGCTCACCGTGCGCGCAGCGTAAGCGTACCGTACGCGTACGTGCTCGTACCCTTACGTGCGCGAGCGAGTTTCTGATTGGCTGGCAGTCGACTGTCAACATTCCAAACTGTCCAAACCAGGAAGTGTTGGCCACCATCTTGTTTTTTAGGAGAACTGAGGCACAAGAAAGCCCAAAACAAGAGTGGGAAAACGAAAAGGGGGCAGGGTAGAGACCCCCTAACCCTCTAGCCCTTATCAGGGGGTCCCAAAAGGACCCCCAAGGGCAAAACAAAATCGACTCTTGTTTTGTGCTCTCTTGTGCCTCACTTCTCCTGAGAAACAAGATGGCTGCTCAGGTGGTCCCAGAAGGATAATAACATATATAAACATTATCCGCTAATAGAATTAGCATTTACAAAAACTTTGAAATTTATTGAAATAAAATATAGGTTTCACGCCTGATATAGTTAGGAAGTAGCATTTAAAAAACCTTGCAAATTCACTGAATAAACCATAGGTTTCAAGCCTTATATAGTTAGGAATTAGCATTTAAAAAACCTTGCAAATTCACCTAAAAAACCATATGTTTCAGGCCATCTATAGTTAGGAATTAGCATTTAAAAAACCATTGAAATTGCTCCTATATAGTTAGTTGTACTAACTATATTTCGCGCACCCGCAATCCACTGCTGATGATGTCACATATTACATCATTCATGACATGGTCAGTGACATCACTGATGACATCACTGATGAGAGCAATTTCAATGTTTTTTTAAATGCTAATTCCTAACTATATAAGGCCTGAAACCTATGGGTTTTTTAAGTGAATATATATATATACTTATATACACGCACATATATACAACCACACATAATGAAATCATAAAAATATAACAAAATCAATAGTAAAAAACACATTAATTTAGTCAATAAAACTACAACAAATGTTTTACTAAAAATACTATAAACTTTAAAATAAATTTTAAAATAAAAACAAATAGTTTAGAATGTGAAAACCCAGTAATGCTATAAAAATCTAGTTAAACAATATTATGAAAACTATTGGAGTCAAAGAATATTAAATATACTTTTCCCGCTCTAGTTTAAGCATCAGTAGTGAAAGTGTTGGACTTAGTAGGGGTAAAATTTAGTACACTCACTCCAGTCTGTATCATTGTGGGGAAGGGTTGGGCTTCAGAGAGGTAAAGGTTACTATTCCTTCTCTAGTCAGAATAATTGTAGAGAAAGGGTTGGACCACAGAGAGGTATTATGTATTATTCCCAATATAGTCTGTGCAAAGTGTTGGATTTCGGAGGGGTGAAATGTTAAACTGCGAAGAGGTTACTTACAGAGTAGGGAAAGTACTTAACTTCAAACACACATTACATAAATGAATAACCACATGAATGTAGAAGAAATATTAAACTTTAAATATAAAAATTAATAATTAACATGAAAAATATGTATGTAGTAAACTAGAAACAATTGATCAATTTACATAATTACTATTCAATAAAAGAATTTTCAATTAATAGTTATTGAATTATTAGTTAACTTCCCATCATTATACACCTACAAACTGAGCAGCCCACACCTAAAATGTAACTGACAAAAGTAAGTATTCCATAATTAACATATTTAAAATCAATTAAATAATTGCCATTGTTATAATTAATTGCTAATTAATACTTAACTTCTGACTCCAAACCCCTACAAACCTAGCGACCCACAACTAAAATATAAGGAAAATAAATAAGTATTCAATAATTTACATATTTTAAATTAAATATTTCACAAATACTAATTAATAGCTAACTATTAACTTCTCACCCAATGCCTCAAGAAAGGTGACCGGCACCGCCCGGTGCCTGCCACCCTGTCCATGACAATGTAGGGGGGGTACCATAGGTACCCTTCTGTGTGCACCCCCCAAATAACCTGGGGGCCCGCAACAGGCCCCCAACAGCAAAATCTGCATGCCTTTCGGTGGCGGCATCGCCGCCACTGAATGGCTGCTTCCCGCACCCATGCTAATATCATGCCATATCTAGCCCCTTTTCCACCCTGTCGACCAGAAAACCGGCGGACAGTCTTTCCGTCCGCCGGGGTCCCCCCGCCATATTAATATGGAGGGGGGAAATGGGTGGCGGGCGGAGGGAAATTTAGGGCAGATCCCCACCGCCATGCAGGCGGTAGCGATCCGTCCTACATCGTAATCCGCCCCATAGTGTTTACATGGTATAGTAAATCAAAACATTTCACTCAACCACAAACAGGCATTGGCAAATTCAAAGATACTTTTGGAGCAAAAACGAAAGACTTATTTGTATTTCAGTTAGTTAAAGTTACTTTGGGTGACCAACTCTGACAGGGAGCAAGTCGAGGGGAACTATTAAGGTTCTCAGAAACAGTTTCTTCAACAGGTGAAGTATTCTTCAGTCAGTCCTGGTACTTTTATCCTTTGGTGCATGTTCCCATGGAAATGGTTGTGATGCCAGGGTTACAGGATGCTGAAGATACTCAATAATGGGGTGGATGCAATGCTATCTATAGGAGTCTTCCTGTGGTGGCTACTTGGTACCCGAAGGGGGTGAGCTGGTCCTGGTAAGGAGGTTGCTACCCTTAAAGTCCTCTCCGTCCAAGGAGAAATCAAGTCGCCACAAGGCTATCAGTCTCCCAGTATCTCAGTCACAGCCAAATCCTAACCTAGATGATAACTCATCTTGTTGATGACCAAGCTGCACTCCTACTACTCTTTCTAGACTCAGTGAGCTCAGATGCTACTTTAAGCATTGAGCCTGGTGTCTGGTGCTACGTAGTTGTGGTAGGCTGCAATGTGATGATTCAGGGCTACCAACTTGCCCCAGCAGGATTATAAGCTCTTGTGGCCCTGTGCTGTGAAATCCCCACTCATTACTCTCTGCACTCAACTAAATACTTGGGATAGACCCACTCCCTTTTCTCCTACCACCCTTCTGTCTTGTTTCTATACCGTCCTTTCTTATCTGCTCTACTTTTCACAAGAAGTATACTCCCATCTGACCACGGAAACTATTCTGACAGTCACGGCAACCATCGTATTTTGACTTCTGGTCACATACAATTAATTATACTATCCTAATTTGCGTCACACCATCATGTTTGAAGTATACAAATGTGTTCTTTTTTTATTGGACTCAAAGGTGTTAAACGAAAATCACTGTACTACCTCTACTTGTCAGCTATACAATTTAATTTTATCATTGTTTTTATTATTGTATTTCTGTAAAATGGAAATGCCTAATCAAATGTTAAAGAAATAAAAGAATGACGCAAGTAATAAAAAAAATCTACAGTCCCTGCTTTAGCAGCTTCCTCCCTACTGCCTGGGAAATGTCTTTAATTTAAAATGAACCTTAATTACACTTAAAGCACTGTCTTGTTATACGCATGATGGCTGTTCTCATATACGAAGGTCATGGCCAACATAGCTGTTTCCCACATTGGTAACACATCTATACTTCCTTTGATTACTCTTCTGTGAATACTTGAGGGTAGCAGAAAATATTTTATGCCTTGGAACCACAACGTGATAATTGTCCTAACATCAGTGAGAAGTTGTACTGCCTCAGTTAGAATAAAATGTGCCAGGACTAGGATTCTATTGGTAGCTCACCTGAGGCAGCAACGTAAGCTGCTGGCCTGATGGTTCACCAAGGCTGTGGTAACAAGCCTGGTACACAGGGAGCCAGACTACTGATTAAGGAAAGAGCTGTCCTTGTCCTGGAGATCCCAGCTAAAATGACATCCTGCTTGGAAGGTTGGCAAGAGCTAGCTTAGGAGCCACAAGGACCTGCAGCACTGACCAGTACCGAAGAACAAAACAAAAAGCCTCACTCGTCTTGGAATAGCAATTATGAACACCACCGTAGGGGCTTAAGCAGTTGACGACCAATAATTGTCTTAGGGGTGGATTTTATCGAAGGTGCAGATTTACAGTTGGCTGCAGGCCGGAAGCTTGAAAGTAAATCTTCCCTGCACGTTTTGCTTGTAGTGTTGCTTTTGATTTTGACAATTAAAAAAAATATATAAGAATAATGTGTTCCATTGTCCAGAGTTTTTTTAATGACTCTGGCCTATCGCATATGATAATGTCAGCTTTTGATTCCCCCCTTCTTTGTCACCAACAAGAGTTATTATCTGTGGAGTATGAGAACTAAGAAATACTCTTTGCGCTTGATCGTCTTGTTTAGTATTCCGTCATGTACCTAAATTTTCTCTAATGTGCACAAATATCAATCAGCAACACATTTAGTTCAAGATAAATTCAAATAGTCTAGCTACGTTTCAGTGCATGTGACAATAGCCTACAGTGTAATTCATGTACATATTTTATGTTAGTGACGTCAGCTAAGCGGAGTAAATATTGTCGCGCTCACCTTCCGTTTAATTTAAGGACACCAGCTCACTAAAATGGCATCACAAAAACCTATGACACCTGATGACATCACAGGGTAGACCTCATGTAACATACGTGGGGGCTTAACAGCTTTCTGTTTCTTCTAAGCAGCTAGAGCAGCTATACTCAGAGTACAGCGCTCCTGACCATTACATGCTCCTCTCCCGTTTCCAACAGCTGCACTGGGCTCCTGTTTTTGCAACTCAGCACTAACATTGAGAAAGAAGTTAAAAAATCAGGCAAGCCTTTCTTTAAAGATTAAATTAAGTTAAAGAAAAGAAGTAACTTAGTTTTCTGATGGATACATCTGCCAGTGGATTCCTCACCTTGTGAATATCCCCTGCGCCAGCAGCATTCAGAAATTTTTGTAGCTCTCCACGCCGACGAGGACGACATCACAGAAGCTTGGCTTCACTCGCGGCAATGCTGACATCACTGGAGCCATAAGAGAGCCTTGTCGGCGTGATGTCAGTTCGCTTTTTTCTGCGCCGTCGACACTAACTGTTTTTCTTGGGCTCTCCGTGGTTTCACTTGCTACTTTGTGTTTCTGCTTGTATTTCTGGTGGTCTTCTTGTTTCCTTTTCTAGGATGTCGTCGAGGAAGTCTGGGTTCAAGCCCTGCAGGGAGTGCGGAGGACACATGTCTATTACAGATCCAGATGAAGATTGTGTCTGGTGCCTGTCGTCGGATCATGACGTTGAGGGATGTGCCTGCTGTAGAAAAATGAACCCGAAGGCGTTAAAGGAAAGAGAAGCTAAACTCTTCAGGCGAAATGAGGAAGGAGAAAGGATGTAGAAGAAGGTTGAGGTCTCGTTCCAGGCTGACGTCGAGGTCAGGCTCGAAGTAGACGTCGGGCATGCTTCCAGATGTAAAAAGCATAAGAAGAAGAAGAGGCATGGGTCAAGATGGCGTTCAGATAAAGCCATGGCTCCGAAGTCGACCTCACTAGCTCCTCGACGTCGTAAAGACTTTGTGTCACCTTCTCCCTCGAATCAGGTTTCTCCGGTAAGATCGGCTTCGCCAGCTCATTCTAATACGCCGGTTCCATCTCCGACTTCAGCACATTCTCCGGCTCCAGGGGAAGAAGCACCAGTGCCAGATGAGTCGTCAACTCCAGTGGCTCCATTGTCGACGCTGACTGGCCGGAGTCCGGTAATGCCTGCGTCTGAGCCTTCTCCAGTCGTTTAGCCACCTTTCCCTGGCCCGGGGCAAGATCCATCGATTTATCTAAATGCGATGTATGGAGTTTTTCAAAGGGCTATGTACCCCTCTGGAGCACCTTCGGGTCACATGGGTCCTATGGCGTTTGATCTGGGGATTCCTTAAGCCTATGCTCAGGCTCCCTTTATGCCATTTCTGCCAGCGGCTCCGTCTTGGCATTTCCCTGTGCCGAGGACGTCAACGCCGTTCCCTTCATCTCCGGCGCCGTCACCTCGACCTCGTTCGACGCAGGCTGTGCCTCCGGATCCGTGTTAGACGCCGGCTCCGTCGGAGTCGTGTCCGGCTCAATCGACGCCGGTGCCGAGAATGAGATCTAGGAGAGAAGCTCAGAGGATTTTAGAAGAGCAGAGGTATCGTTTTTAGGAAATGGAGAAGGTGAGATTCATTCATGAGAGTCGGATGACTATTTTGAAGAACTGAAGGAGGCAAGTGAGCTTGATATGTCTCCAGAATGGGAGCTTTCATCTCCATCTGATGCTCCTTCAAAGGATGTGGCTCCTTACCACACTTGATATGTCTCCAGAATGGGAGCTTTTATCTCCATCTGATGCTCCTTCAAAGGATGTGACTCCTTACCACACAGTGATAAGGAAGGCAGCAGAACTTTTAGACCTATTTTCCCACGACTGAATTTAAGTCCAATATCTTGACAGTAGTTCTTCATTCACCTTCTACTGTAGTGGAGCCTTTGCTACTATTCAATAATGCCATTACTGAGCCTGTTATGGACGTTTGGCGTATGCCTTTTTTGGCTCCGGCAGTTTCTAATTCTGTTGCCAGGAGATACAGAGCGGTACAAAAGGGGGTGGTGATGGACAGAGCATCTGAACCAATTAAACACTCACCCCCAGTCAACAGATCTGGGTAAAATCATCACCGTTCTTTGACCCACTCTGCCACCCCAGTTCCGAGAACAGTCCAGCCCGAACTGCCAAGCCATGCCTTCCCCAGACCCGAAACAAGCTTCCTAGGACCGGTTTCTGGCTATCAGCCGTCACCAGCCAGGATAGCTTGACTCCAGTGGTGTGGAGAGCACGGGACTCACGTCTGAGCATACCCTTCCCACTCGGGGTGACAAATGCAAAAACAACAGTTGATGGACAGAATGCAGAACAATGTCATACACTGATTGGTTCAGATGCTCCGTCCATCACCACCCCCTTTTGTACCGCTTTGTTCGCCATAAGTTGGCAGGGTATGCTCCGACGTGAGTCCCTTGCTCACTTTGCCACTGGATTCAAGCAAGCCTGGCTGAAGACTGCTGGAATGCCAGAAACCATTCCTAGGAAGCTTGTTTCCGGTCCAGGGAATGCATGTCTTGGCAGCAGCAAAACACCTTGTACAAGTCCTACAGGGGCAAGAACAGAGGTCGCTCACGAGGCCGTCAGCCCTCCTCCTCCTCTTCCTCTACCCCCCCTCCCCCCCTTGCCACAGCAAAGCAGCGCTAGATCCACCATTCTGGATCATGTTGGTCCTGTGGGGGTTGGCTTACTCATTTTCTTCAAGATTGGGAATCGGTCACTACAGACCTTTGGGTACTCAATCTTGTAGAGAATGGGTAGGCTCTTCCCTTTCGGGAGTTCCCACCAAATTACCCTCCTTGTCAAGGGGCTAGCTCGGAGGACCACCTTCTTCTCCTGCAGGAAGAACTGTTCAATTTACTGAAAAAGGGTGCGATAGAGGTAGTTCCAGAGCAAGAAAGGGGTCAGGGATGCTACTCCCGGTAATTCCTGATTCCCAAGAAGGATGGCAGGTTACGTCCAATCGTGGATCTCAGGATCTTGAACCTTTTTCTGAAACAGGAGAAGTTCAAGATGCTCACCCTTGCGCAGGTTCTTCAAGCGCTGCATCAGTAAGATAGGATGGTGTTGATCGACATGCAGGACGCGTATTTTCATATTCCAGGAGATTGGGGATTCCGGTTTTCCCCTACCTGGACGACTGGCTGACCAAAGCAGAGTCGCCAGGGAAGGTGCTTAATCATCTGCAAGTTTCAACTCAGCTGTTGCATAAATTGGGTTTCTAGATAAACGTGCCCAAGTCTCACCTGGTGTCCTCTCAGCGCAACCTGTTTATAGGAGCAGTACTGGACACTACTGTGTGTCGAGCATTCCCTTCTCCACAAAGGATTCTCGACATTCAGGAAATGATTCCCTTGTTTTACAACGGAGCGGTCGTTCCAGTCCTGAAGGTCCTTCGCCTGCTCGTCTGTTTGCTTCCTGCACTCTGTTGGTCGACCATGCATGCTGGCACATGAGGGCGCTCCAGTGGTGCCTCCGCAGGCAGTGGTATCAATACAACAGAGATCTCAGGGAGTCTGTGAGGATCTCCAGAGACTCTGCAGAGGATCTGTCGTCGTGGAGGGCAATCTGTCTCGAGGAAATCCCTTCCATCTACCTCCATCGGCCACAGTGATAACGGATACATCCTCCTTAGGGTGGGGTGCTCATCTGGGGGATCTAGAGATCAAGGGTCTTGGGTCTCCAGAGGAAAGTTTGCTTCACATCACCCTTCTAGAGTTGCGGGCGATACGTTTGGCGCTCAAGGCCTTCCTCCCTTCCCTTCACAGTCAGTCGGTCCAAGTCCTGACGGACAACACTACCGCGATGTGGTATGTCAACAAGCAGGGCGGAGTGGGGTCGCATTGTCTCTCCAGAGAGGCTCTGTATCTCTGGTCCTGGGTTCGGGACCATCGGATTTGTCTGGTGGCAAATCATCTGGCCGGAGTTCTGAACGTTCTTGCAGACAGTCTCAGTAGGCAGTTCTCTGTCGACCACGGGTGGAGGCTCCATCCGGAGGTGATTCGTCACGTCTTTCGGACGTGGGGAACTCCTCGGGTGGACCTGTTTGCCACTCACGAGAAGGCTCACTGCCCGTCATTCTGCAGTTTCCAATGTCCGTTGCAGGGAGGGTTGGGGGACACGTTTCAGTTGAGTTGGAGCTCACAACTCCTTTACACGTTTCCTCCCATACCCTTGATTCCATGGGTTCTGAGGAAGATTCGCCAAGAACGGGCCCAAGTTATATTCATAGCCCTGGATTGGCCAAGAAGGGTGTGGTATACAGATCTTCTCCACCTCTCCTCTTGCCCTCCGCTCCGTCTCCCTTTCAGGGCAGACCTCCTCTTGCAGTCGCAGGGGGCTAGTTCTACATCCCCACCTCTAGATCTTACATCTTCATGCCTGGTGATTGAAAGGGGCAACCTGAATTCTTTCTCTCTTCCTTCTGACGTGGTGGGCATTATTTTGTCCGCCAGACATCTCTCCACCAAGTCTATCTATTCCTCTAGGTGGTCCGAATTTGTTCATTGTTGTGGGGAGAAGTCTATTGACCCTTTGAGGTCTTGCTTATCCAACATCCTTCAATTTGCTCTTTCTCTAGCCCAGCAGGGTTTTGCTTTGGCTACTGTGAAGGGCTATTTACCGGCTTTGTTGGCGTTCCTTTGCTTGCCGGACCAGCCGTCTTTGTTTAAATCGCCCGTTGGGTTACGGTTCATTAAGGGCATTACCAAAAAATATGCACCCACTACATTTATTGTGCCTCAATGGGACTTAAATCTTGTCTTAACCTACTTGGTGAGTTCTCCCTTCGACCCCTTGCACAAGTGTCCCTTGAGACTATTGTCTTTAAAGGATGTATTTCTTGTTGCCATTACCTTGGCAAGGAGGGTAAGTGAGCGGTGAGTTTTTACCTCGATAGGACTAGAGACTATTGTGTGGATGACTAATTTTTCTTGGGTTTTGCTGGCTGCAGGAAAGGCAGAGTGGTGCACAAGCGTACCCTTTCCAGATGGATTATCTTGTGCATCAAGATCTGTTACTATTTGACCTGTAAGGTTCCTCCAGAGGGTATAAGTGCTCATTCTACTAGAGCTAAATCTTCAACATCTGCCTTTTCTAGAGGTGTTCCTGTGGAGGACATTTGCAGAGCGGCAACGTGGGCCTAAGTCTACACCTTTGCGAAGCATTACTCTTTAGATTCCGAGGTGAGGAGGGATGGTCACTTTGCGTGTTCTGTCCTTCAGGACTTTTTGGTATAGATGGGTGGACACCCTCCTCCGGGAGTGGGTACTGCTGTGGGACTCTATTCACTGGCAGATGTATCCATCAGAAGACTAAGTTACTTACCTTCGGTAACGCTTTTTCTGGTGGATACAGTATCTGCCTGTGGATTCATCACTGACCCACCCACCTCCCCGTTGTCCCCCCTTGTACACCTACGATGATGTTATATTATGTCTGTTGCTTTCAATGGAAATGTTTAATTCTTTTTGCCTACTGCATTGATTTCACACTTTGTCTGTTGGTTTGAATTCTGTGTACTGTGTATACACTATATATTTGTGTCAGTCCGTCCGTGTGCCTTGAAGGCACGGAAAAAAAAGGATGAAACTGACGTCATCATGCCGACGAGGCTTTCTTACGGCTACAGTGACGTCAGCGGGGTCGCGAGCGGAGCCATGCTTCTGTGATGTCCTCGTCGGCGTGGAGAGCTGCAAAAAAAATTCCGAATGCTGCTGGCGCAGGGGATACTCACAAGGTTAGGAATCCACAGGCAGATACTGTATCCACCACAAATAGCGTTACCGAAGGTAAGTAACTTGTTCATCTTACACTGCTTACCTTTAGAAACACCTTTAAAATTATTATTATTATTATTATTATTATTAACGAATTTTATATAGCGCCTGGTTACCCTTGGGCATCCCCGCGCTCATCCAGAAAGAAACGCTACCACACTAGGCACAGGAATTAGACAGGGAACAGATACGTTTTTAAAAGTTTGCGGAAGCGTAGAAAACTTGTTTCCGAGCGCAAGTGCAGAGGGAGAGAGTTCCACAGGGTGGCCACGTTTATGGAGAATCTTCTGCCACCGGTTCTTGCCTTCCTCACCCTCATAACCTGCAACAGGTGTTGATGGTCAGAACGGAGAGAGCGGGAGGCCTTGTAAGGCTGAACCATATCCCCTAGGATAGGAGGGCCTTTCCCCTGCAGAATTTTGTGGGCCATACAAAGTGCCTTGAATTTCACCCTCTCTCTGACAGGGAGCCAATGTAGCGCCATCAGCGCGGGGCGAGCGGACTGACGCCTAGGAAGGCCCGTCAGGAGCCTGGCGGCCGCGTTCTGCACTTGCTGCAGTTTGTTCAGGTGGATTCTGGAGCACCCAGAAACAACGCGTTGCTGAAGTCCAGCCGCAAGATGATAAGCCCCTGAATGAGTAACCTCCTAGCGGCCACTGGAAGGAGAGGTAAAATTTTCCGGGCTGATCGGAGCAGGCCGAAACACACGCCTGCGGTCTTTTTTGCGTGTGTTTTAAAGGAAAGGTCCTGCTCGAGCCACACCCCCAGGCTCTTGATCTCCTGCTTGGGGGTGGGTAAGGGTCCCAGGCAGCTGGGCCAACTGCTAGGTGATAAGGAGGGAGGGGAATTCCCCAGCAGCATCAGTTCCGTTTTGGAGCCGTTAAGCTTGAGAGCTGAGCTACACATCCACGTGAAGATCTTATCCAAACACGTGTGCAGCCGGTCGGGTTGGTAAGGCGACTGGGAAAGGCCTACCACCAACTGAGTATCATCAGCGTAGCTGATGATCTTGATACCCAGAGGCAGTACCACACTCTCCAGAGGGGCCATATAAATGTTGAAAAAGTGTAAAAATATGATGAGTTCTCTTCAAAATTCTAAAAGTGTATTTCATTAACATGTAGAACACTTTCACCTTAGTACATCACATTAGTCCATTGAGACATATTTTTTTGGTGTGATAGTTGTTTTCAAACATGAATTTACAAATATTCCAACAACTATGTCAATAGTGAACGGGGGTGCAAGTCAGTTAAGTGCACTCTTTGGGCTGGGTTCCTGTTATACATGTACAACATTATAGTTTATTAAATAAAACACAGGAGAAGGATTTGAACAATGCACGTCCTGTAGTCCTATATTTCAACATCCTTTTATAAGTCATAGTGAAGAAAAGGAGGAAACTGAAATAAAACAATTGTCTAGGGTCACACAATTTGGTAAAGTGAGAAAGCCGCAATTAATCCCAGGTTTTCTTGCAGGACCGGCCTGGGAACCAAAACCAGCCCAGGGGTGTGACCGCGCTCTTTGCCAGGGCGGGTTTCGGCCGATTTTGTAACAGGGCCCCCAGGGGCCCAAAACCGGCCCCCTCCCATGCGACCCACCGGGGGATTGCCCGGTGCCCGCAACGGCCAGTCCGGGCCTGTTTTCTTGTTTCACACTGTGCAGTTCAGCTACTGGATGTATAAGCTTCGCTGCCCCTACACTCACCTTATTCGGAATCCCCCCCCCCCCCCTACAAAAGTTCTTGACCAGTAGGAAAAGGTAGGAAAAGGTTTGAGAGTATTCCTGGGCTAGAGGACTGACAAAGAGCGGAAACTACCAGGAATAAACATGTCTCATTTTGTTTGCGTGCTGCTTGCTTCTTGTTGCTCGTGACTTGTGAGATCGGGGATAGTAAAACCAAGGCCAGGAACCCTAAGGCAAACCAGCGACAGAGCTCCTAACTCTAGCTACTCGGAATCGACGTTCTTGGTTTAAACCGATGTTATACAGCTGCCGGGATTTTAAAATCAACTTCATTGTGTAATATTAGCCTAATGCAATCGTGTCTAATATTAATTAGCCTGATGCAGTCATGTCTAATATTAGCCTATTGCATTGATACAAAAGGTCTCATACAGGGCTCCATCCTTGAAACAGAAGATACTTAACCACTCACATTTTGACCTCTTGAATAAAACATGTTGGCTGATCTGTGAATAGTTTATCTCGAGGTTTGCTCGGTCTTTTTCTCAGAAGCCACGTGTTGCAGTACCTAGGAAAGCATTTCCTCTGGATTTAGGATTCTAATCTAGTGCCGCTGCTGCATGTACCATTTGGGGTTCAATTTATTTTTTTTATTTCAAGCCTTGCGCTTTGGTAATGAAGATTGAAATGGCTGTAAACACTCATGATGACCCATTTCTTGTTTTCTCAAGTTGCATTCAGAGGCCTTGGTGGCATTACCAGTTTGATACACTGTTTCCATAGAAACCCAAGTTAGGTTCTCGAGGAGTGCTGCTCAGTCGCTTGCAATATTTTTCATCCACAGTGCCCTTCCCCCTTGGGCCATTACCGAAAATTATCCAGCTGCGGTGAATCTGTCAGAGTTTGTTTTATGTCCTCCTGTTCAGGATCTCTATTTACTGTCCAGCCTGTTTTAGACGTCATATAACCGAGATTGAGAAAAATGTAGAGAGTCGAGATCACAACAGCACGGCAGTTTATTGCAGTGAAAGTGCAGGCTTCAAACAAAGCTACGCTCACTTCCAACTACCTGAAATAAGACACAAGTCTTTCTAAAAACAAGATAATAACCGTTGCTCCGTTTTTAAGCTTTAGTATTCTGCCCCGGTTTCTTTAGAATCTCATTCCGTTCTCCTGAGGTATGGCCGCTGACAGTCATTAAAGTTGTTTCAAATCAAAAGAAGAGCAGTTTAGGCCATTAAGCCTGAGAGTTGTAGCCACCCGCCTTTGGGGTTGTCTGCACTTTTATGTTGGCCAGTGCTTAATCTGTGGCTCAGAAATTATACTGAAATCTTTAATTTTTTTATTTTAATTTATGTATTTAAAGTTTTACAGATATTTTTAGAGCAATTCGGTCTTTTACAGTCCACCTTCCCAACTCAGCCTGGGACATGAGAATGGTACTCACTTGGACCTATTTTATGGTATACTGTGCCTTGTTAAGGTTAGAATCAATCCAGATCCGAAATGACCATACAATTAAGGTCTCATGTAATACTTCACCCCTTAACCTTCAGGCTTGGTACCTCAGTGATAGTCTAATTTTGATTGTGACAAAGACATGTTGACCCCTTATGATGTTTAAATTGCCTTTCTTCCAGCATTTTAGGGCCTACGTGGTTGATTGCCAGCTTGCTGTACTTTGTCAGTTGCCACTAAAATAAACAAAGTGTTTGCTAGTTTGAATTGATTTTATTGGAAAGGAGTTGTATATTGTAGCACGAGGTCTATAGACGTGTGAAGCGGTTTGTATCCATAGTCCTAATATACATTATAGATGCAAACATTAGGGATACAAAATAAAATAGAAGACGGAAAGTGAAAAGTAGTTTAATACACCCTCAAGGTTTCATTTGTTTTTCTTAAAACACATTTTTATTGTGTCAAAAGTCACTTAAACCAGGAAACATCTGCCGTAATAGACATTGCGAATCATTTCTATTGGCGTTTGATGTACACATTTTCTTTATCACTGTGGTAGAACAAAGGACATAAACACAACAACCACCTCCCCCCCCTCCACTCCCCCCCCCCCTCCCGTTGCTCAGGGTTTTATTTTTAATCGGAATATTTGTCCTGCATAGCAGTAAATGGACAGAAACATGTTCATATGATAACAATTTAGATAATGCAACATAAAATATATTCTAAATGCTTTTGTGGGGTAACTGGTTTGACTTCTGCTAATTTTGTTTTTTCCAATGGTTTATTTTTCTTATAAAGGCGACAAAAGGCAAGAGAGAGGCAACAAAAGCTTCTTGCTGAATTTGCTTCGAGGCAAAAGAGCTTCATGGAAACTGCGATGGATGTTGGTAGGTTTTGCTAATAATTTAATACTTATTTTAGTCGTTGAAGGCAAACATTCCAATGGAAAATTGCAACCACTGTAAATCACTTTGGTTGTAAAAAGTTTAGAACTGATTGTCACTGCCTTTAATAATCTGTAACATTCGTTTCAGGACGTCTCTTGCCACTTCCCACCCTGTTTGCCTAGAGCCTTTGATGGAAATTCAGAACCTCTGAGCATTGAGAATAATTGCACAAATGCACTTTCCTGAGGTCAACACAGATGTTGTTACTTATGCTTTGTGGTAGTTGGTGGACAACAGAAACCGAACCTCTGAAACATTTTCTGCTCCATCTTTCCATCAGTCTTTCACCTTATTCATCGTAGCCTTAATTTGGTTAGTATTCAAAAAGGGAGATTAGGTGTCTAACTTTGACAGGAGGGACATTTGTTTCCATATCTTAGTTTAAATGGATACATCTACCTGTGGATTCCTTACCTTCTGAATACCCCAATGTGCCAGCATTCTATGGAAACGTTTCTTGACAGCTTTCCCACATCGGCGAGGACATCACAATGCCCATGGCTCAGCATGATGCCAATGGAGTCATAAGACACGTGGTGACGTCAATTCCCTTTTTTACATACCTTCTACATGTAGCATTTTTTTCACAAGTTAGGAGTCTTTCAACATTTTTTCTGGAAATTGCAACATTGTTTCAGGAACAATGTCTCCACCAAGGAAATCTGGTTTCAAGGTGTGCTGAGAATATGAGGGTCAAATGTTAATCATGGTCCCTCATGAAGACGGTCTTTGGTGACGAAGTTCGGACCACAACGTCAACTATTGTTCATCATGTTAACAGATTAACCCCAAATGGTTGAAGGAGAGAGAAGCAAAAATCTTCATGTCCAAGGCAAGAAAGGATAAAAGGGGATGTTGATAGCTTGTCTTGTCTGAGAGTTGAGTCACCCCATTCCTAAAGTCATCGTAGAAAAAGCCTAAGTATTCCTATCTCACCGGGCCCCGATGGAAGTTCAGCAGGAGTCACCGGCACTTGTTACACTGTCTCTGAGGTTGGCTGAATCCACTAAACAGGTGCCTTTGTTGATGTTGAGACATAGATCTCGAAGTGAAGGTCCGAGATTTCTTGGAGAGGAACACTATTCATTTGGATGAAAAAACTGGAAGAGGGAGAAATAGTCATGGATCCAGAATTTGAAAGTTTATCAGTGGGTAGGAGTTGGACACTTCCCCGGAATGATTACATCATACCATTCAGTGATTAGGAAAGTGGCTAACATGTTGGAATCTCCTCTTCCATCGACTGAACTCAAGTCTAATTTGCTAATAGAAGTGCTGCATTCTACTTCTTTTACATCAGAGTCTTTAGTACCTTAAAATGAGGCATAGACTGAGCCAATTTAAGAAATTTGGCAGAAATGCATGCCATCCTCTGCAGTGTCAAGATCAATTGTGAGGAGATAAAAAGCTGCTCCAGGAGATCTGTTTTTTTCCCACTCATCCTTCAGCTGAGAGTTTGGTGGTACAAGCTTCCTGTTCATCGAAGTTAACTTCTGGGTATTTTCTGACGTCCCCAGCAGGTAAGGAGTCAAAAAAGATGGAACAGTTGATGAAAATATGTTTTCTTCTTGTAGCATGGCATTGCAGTCAACCAATGTAACTTGATTATTGGGACGGTACATTCATGACCTACGGATGTTCAAGGTCACCTTTCTGAGCTGCTGAATGATGGCCTGGCTGCTGCTCGACAAGTCATTCAATCGAGTCTGGACCCTGCTGATTCAGTCTATCAGTTGCTACAAGGAGGCACGCATGGCTGAGTTGGTCTGGATTTGCCTTTTGATGAGTCCAGACTGTTTGACGTCAAAGCCAGTTCTACCTTTAAGAGGTTCAAGAATAGTAAGGCTACGGCAATGTCTTTGGGCCTTTAATTGCAGCCCAGAGATTACAACCGGTTTCAAAGGTTCTGTGAATTTGGCAGGAACTTCTCCTTTCAGAGACCACAACAACTGCAGCTGTCCGATACCTTCTATAGGATTTATAGAGGGCAGGGCAGAGGTAGACAATGAGGAGCTGCTAACCAACTGCTCCTCCTCTTCCTTCCCAGCCAATACCACAGAAAAGCAGCCCTAGTTTTGCCATCTTTGTGCATGCTTTGTTAGTGGGAGGATGGGTGTCCCAATTTCTACCACAATGGAGATCCTTAAAATCGGATCAATGCGTTTTAAATATTGTAGAAAATGGGTATGTTCTACCCTTCTAAGAATTTACCCCACCCTTTCCTCCCCAACAAGGTTTTTGTTCTGAAGACCATCTTCAGCTCCTTCAACATGAGGTCCAATCCCTACTTCTAGAGGGTGCAGTAGAGTTCGTTTCAGAGTAGGAGGGGGTCAGGGATGCTTTTTCCAGTACTTCCTGATTCCCAAAAAGGATGGTCGTTTACATCCGATCCTAGACCTCAGGATTTTGAACTGGTTCCTCAAGCAGGAAAAGTTCAAAATGCTGAATCTTGCGCTGGAGAAGAAAGACTGGATGGTCTCAATCGATTTGCCAGATTTTCAAAAAAACTGTGCATAAAAGAATATTATCTGATAGAGACTACTAGACGCAGATTCCTTCATATAGAATATCCCCAGGCGTGAGTCTGGATCCAGAAACTTTTTTGCCACAGCATCCCTGCCCACCGGTGGCGGGACGACATCACACGACTCTGCCCAGGCGTCATCCGCGCACGTGATGTTGATAGCGCGCGCAGGTTACCCGACTCTTATTTTACCAAATATACACTCCTGGGCCCATAACGTGTTTATCACTGTATTTCATAAATCAGGTAACCTACACACCACCATCAGTAATTCGAGTTTCCTTTCTATTTATTTCCGTGTACCTGACTTACCATCCTTGAGAACAGGTACCTAAGATCACAATTGATCAGGAGCTAGTTGTAAGATTTAAGCAGAAAAAACACCAATACCATGTACATTTATGCTATTCGGACAAGTCGGACAATTTCTCTAGCTAAACCTAGGCCAGTTATACTGTTTTCCGGTCAGTGTACCACCCACCAATGTTGCAAGTGAAAGGATCCCCAACTTCGGATTGGACAAGAGAGGCGGTTAGGTCATGACACCACCTATAATTAGAATTTTCCCATACAAATTATTCAGTTTTCGAACCCACCCCTTACATTCCAGTTCCCATGGCATAGAAATTCAGCAAACAATAGAGTATTCATAAGTTAATACAATTGTATCAAAATTAGGTACAAGTTAGCTTGTCTTGCTCGGTAACAGGTCGATTCCCAGGAGCATCTTGGCTTTGGCTGCCAGCTGGCTGGGTTCCACTACTGCAAGGTTCTCGTTTCTTTCATCACGTGATTAGTACCACACAGGCTTCAAAGATGGAGTGGCGCACCGCTCTCAGGCCCCCAAAGATCGATACATGAAAAGTAAGCGAAAACAATTTAGAAACACAGAAAAAATGAATACACTGTATACCATGATTGGCTGTACTACACCCCTTACTTTATAATATCTATAGCATTAGGAGTTAAGCAGCCATTACAAGAGGTGAATGGGTGGTCTGTGTGCAAGGCTGGGCTCAGGGGTGGTCTGTGTGCAAGGCTGGGCTCAGGGGTGGTCTGTGAGCACGGCTGGGCTCAGGGGTGGTCTGTGAGCACGGCTGGGCTCAGGGGTGGTCTGTGAGCACGGCTGGGCTCAGGGGTGGTCTGTGAGCACGGCTGGGCTCAGGGGTGGTCTGCGAGCACGGCTGGGCTCAGGGGTGGTCTGCGAGCACGGCTGGGCTCAGGGGTGGTCTGCGAGCACGGCTGGGCTCACGGGTGGTCTGCGTGCACGGCTGGGCTCAGGGGTGGTCTGCGTGCACGGCTGGGCTCAGGGGTGGTCTGTGTACACGGCTGGGCTCAGGGGTGGTCTGTGTACACGGCTGGGCTCAGGGGTGGTCTGTGTGCACGGCTGGGCTCAGGGGAGGTCTGTGTGCACGGCTGGGCTCAGGGGAGGTCTGTGTGCACGGCTGGGCTCAGGGGAGGTCTGTGTGCACGGCTGGGCTCAGGGGAGGTCTGTGTGCACGGCTGGGCTCTTCGCTGTAGCTATGAGAGGCGACCAGGGAAGGATGAAATGCTGCAGTGGCTCAGGAGCCAACATGTGGCCTGCATGGTGCGACTCCTGCTCCAGGGCTGGCCTCTCACCGAGAAGCTCATTTCTTCTTTCCCTTCAGTGTGGGTAAAGCTCCTGCCTTTTAACTATCAGTCAGTCATGCTCCACAAGGGCAGGCTCTGCTCTCACCCCTGTCACATGTATCATTTCTGTGCAGTGAGAGCAGCTGCCTTCGTCCCTAGTGGTCCATTCCTGCAGTGCCAGCCCCTACCGCTGCTTTTCTGTTGGAACAGTCGCAGCCGGCTCTGCTAATAGTTCATTCCTCCTGTGCGGAAAAGCCAAAGCTGGCTCTTTTCCTTCAAAGGTTCATGCTTTCAGTGCAGGGCACCTACTCCCCCTCCACTAATGTATGAAACAGTCAGTGCCTCCACCACTCCTTACTATGATTCATTTCTTCAGTGCAGGGACACCCGCTGCCCCCCGCCCCCCAGATAGTTCATTCCTCCTGTGTGGGACAGCTAAAGCCGGCTCTCTTCCTTCCAAGGTTTCATGCTTTCAGTGCAGGGCACCCACTCCCCCTCCACGAATGGTTCAGTCCTCTTGTATGAAACAGTCAGTGCCTCCACCACTCCTTATGATGATTCATTCCTTCAGTGCAGGGACACCCGCTGCCCCCGCCTCCCAGATAGTTCATTCCTCCTGTGTGGGACAGCTAAAGCCGGCTCTCTTCCTTCCAAGGTTTCATGCTTTCAGTGCAGGGCACCCCCTCCCCCTCCACTAATGGTTCAGTCCTCATTCCTTCAGTGTCAGGACACCGCTGGCTCCTCCCTGGTTAGCTCATTCCTCCTGTGTGGGGGGGGGGGACACACAAAGCCTCCTCCTTCACACACTCACTATCCTCTATGCAACAGTGATCTCTGAAAGTAGAACTTTGCTGCTACTCGTGCCACTGCTCGTCCACGAAGGTCCCATGTGGCATGGAGAGGACAACTCTACAACTGGCAGTCGGTTGGGGAAGACTTTAAACGATAGCTTAGGTGACTGGAAATTCTGAGTGAGTGATTGGGTTTTGTTTTTCTGCTTCTATTTTGTACTTTTTGCTGCTCTTTTTATAAATACACGTTGCCAAGAATGAGTCAGAACTACAGCCCCAGGAGGTGCTCCCAACACTCTTCGGGGAGCTGCAGACAGACGTGTCTCCTGCGTTTACATTCCTGGGTGTTCTTTGTTGATGACTCTGTTAAACTTGCTTGAACAACTGGATAAAGATTGTACTGGGAAATCCACCCTTTGTATATAAATCAAATAAAATACTTTTCTTTAAAAAAAAAAAAAAAAAAAAAAAAAAAAAAAAAGGAGTTAAGCAGAACGAAACGGCTGTGCTGAAGCAGCAGTGCAAGCGAAGAGCATGTTAGAACAAAGCGGCCATATTTAGCTGTACTGCGCATGAGCGAAAAGTTCCCTCCAGAACTGCGAGTGCGTCACATCACATGGGTATGACCGACGCATGCGCAGACTAGAATCCCGCATAGCAGCGACCATCTTAGATGTAAGCGTAGTTAGGATTAGTAAACACATAAGCAAGCATCACTGGGACACCCGCGTGTAGTGTAAAAGTGCAATATTAATAAGACAAACGTGTTTGTTATGATGTTAAAGTTTATTCGAGGTTCATGAGTACAAGCAAGTCGCGTAACGTGCGAATCCTTGCTCCATCAATGTCAGCTAGGTCATATAAGACCCGCCCCAGCACACCTAAGTCAGTTTTTTCCTTTTCTTCGTGCAACCCGGATCCGGTCTTTGCTACGGGCCTGTGTTGGGCCCCTTTGTTCTCCATTTCTTTTGGTGGAACAGTGTGCGAATGCCTTCGGGCTTCAAAACTTGTACATTTTGTGGGCGTCTTATGTCGGCAACGGACCCGCACCTCATTTGTATGTGGTGTTTGGGGGAGGATCACAACGCCACTGACTGTGAGGCCTGTCAACAGTTGAAGCCGAAGTCACGGTGGGCGCGCCGCATGAAACTTTGTCGCGGCGCGTCTCTCCAGGTCGATGTCCTCCCCTCGGTCTGCTTCGGCGAACGGCTTCAGGTACAGCCATAGTTTTAGTCCTTGCCCTTCTCCGATGTCACATGAGTGTCGTTCTTTGGTGGGTAAGTGTCACAGTTTGTCCCCGGGGGGTGGTTTCTGGTCTGCTGGGGGCGTAAACTCTCCACAGGTGATGCAGCCCCACGTGTCGTCCTATCCACCCTTTCCCGGTGTTGGGGCGTCGAAAGCACAAATGGAGACATACACGGCGGCTTTGCAGGCCTCGCTGCCATCTCTTCCTCCTTCCCCTCCTGTGGTGTCGGCGGACCCTTTGCTTCGCACAGGGCCCTCCGTGGCGCCGCCAGTGGCTCCTGCCCCGGCTGCCGCTGGTTCGGATCCAGGCTTGGAGGATGTGGTGCTGTTGGGGTGCGGCTCCACTTCTGCACCTCCTTCAGGCCACGGTGTCTCTGCCTCGCCTCAAACTCCTGCGGGAGTCCCTGTGGTGTTGCGGGAGGTCGCTGGGGCTCGGGTCGGATCCCCGAGCCCCTCTCGGTCCTTTGACAAGGTGGTCCTGTCTAAGGCCAAGGTGACGCCGCTACGGCGCCGGCAGTAGCTGGTCCGTGCAGAGGCACAGGGGTCGGTGCACCCTCCTCGGCCCGCTCCGGGTCATAGTCTGGTGCGGACCCCTCGACGGGCCCCCCTCGTCCCTCCCCACAGGCGGCTGCCTCGACGGAGGGCTAGTCGGAGGTTGAATCGTCCCTGGCACCACCTCATGGGTAGCCGAGAGATCTACGCCTCATTCTGGGCCACTGCTGGCGGAGGGCTTCATGCAACTCTCAAGGCCTGTCGTGTTCCCCCGCGCAGGTGGCTATCTCGCCTGGAGTCGGGTCGGCACCGCTCCGGGGCCGGTTCGACTCTAGCTTCGCTCTGGTCTCCGATGCGGGGTGACTTGGAGGAACCTTGTCCGACGACGCCGGATGGTGCTGACAACCTGCCTCATGCTGCGGACTCTATGGCTCAGCGCAAGGGTTGTACCACGGACTCGTCATCAGATGCTCCTTCTCCGGAGGCAGGCTGTATTTTGGTGTTGTCCTCCCCAGAGACTGGTCCACGTGTGATGTCTTTTTCACCGGCGTTGAAGGGCGGCTCCCCGCCCTTCCTGAGGCAGAGGTGTTCGTCGTAAGAGCGGCAGGTCCCTCATTCTTCGGCTCCTTCTGACTTTCAGGTCTGGCCCTTGCTCATTCCGCTTGACCTCGGGGACGGCCGCCTTAGTTTGCAGCCGTCACCAACGGAGGAGCTCCTTTCCCCACCGCGGGGCCCTACGGAGGCGGGTGCTTTCTTCGCTCATGCTGTGTCCACGGCTTTGGGCATTATGCGTATGGGTGACCCGTTGGCTCACTTCCCAGCAGACCGTCTGTTGGAGGTCATCCAACAGGGCTCTGGTGGGATGGAAATCTTACTTCCCTTTGAAGGTTCCCTCCTTTCTTCCTTGACGGGGGCTTTGAGGCGTCCTGCTTGAGGGGGACCTGGTGCCTCAACATCTTCTGCACCGGCACTTCCCAGTGCCGCGTGACCCGGCGTGCCTTTCCCTCCACCCCTCCACCCCTCCACCTCTCTGCCTCCAGTCCTCTTTTACAGACTGCTTTTCCCTCCCTGCCGCTGCTGTTGACTCCGCCATCACGAGAGGCCCGCATTGCTATCCCCTGAATAAAGGTCATCTGGCCATGTTTTGCCCTTGTCCCTGGTGGGTGGTTGCCCTCAATGTTGGGGTGGTCTGGAGGTTTGTTGTCCCTGTCTGTCTCGGGACTGGTCCCATTTCTTGCTCTGGATGGGGGTGGTGGGTTTCCCACGTGTACCATGACTTACGCATGTTCCTTGACTCCGGGGCACAGGTGTGGGAGGCTGTCTATGTGCTGGCAGGGTTTTTGCGCAGGGCTCTGCTCTTCTTCTTATTATTTTTCCCTGCCTTGGGTTCCTTGGTGTGACACTACTGTGGGTGGTGTTGTTAGTCACCGTTTATTTCCAAATGTTATGCTTTTCGCACACTGTTCCCATGCTTCCACAGTTTTTTGTCTAGTGGTTCTGCATTGTGGTGCGGAAAAGTTCTCCGAAGTAAACTGACAAAGGCACGCTGGGGCAGGTCTAATGTGACGTCATGTGCGTGGATGACGCCCAGGCGGAGCCGCGTGATGTTGTCCCGCCCCCGGTGCGCAGGGGTGCTGTGGCAAAAAAGTTTCTTGATCCAGTCTCACGCCTGGGGATATTCTACATGAAGGAATCTGCGGCTAGAATCGCCTCAACCAGATACATTGTTACCGAAGGCAAGTAACTTGTACATCCAGATGAATCCTTCTTTGCATTAAGATCTGCTATGCCATGGCTTACTAAGAACCACCACCATCTACTTCTGCTTTAGCTAGAGGTGTTCCTGTAGTTAACATCTGTAAAACGGCAACTTGGGCCCCAATCCACATTTTTGCGAAACACTATTTCTTGGAATCCAAAGTGAGGAGGAGACGTCACTTTGCTCGCTCTTTTTTTAAAACATGTTTTGGTATAGGCAGGCAGGCACCCTTCTCCAAGTGTTGAACTGCTTGGGGATTCTGTTCAAAAGGTGAGGAATCCACACATACATGTATCCTTTAGAAGAACCAGTCACTTACAACTGGTAACGCTTTTTCTGGTGGATACAGAATCTATTGGTGGATTCCTAATGGACCCACTCTCTTCCCCATAGTTTGTCTGCATGTACCTAAAAGAAGTCTATTTGTATATTGTGTACATATATATATCTTTGATCTAAAGTTTATAATGTGAGATTGCATTTGTGTTGTTGGTTTCATCCATTCGCCTCGAAGGTATGAAAAAAATGGGTGTGGCATTAGCAAGGTGCCAAGGGCCACTTATGGCTGCATTGACATCACATTGAGCCGTGGGCATTGTGATGTCCTTGTTGACGTGGGAGAGCTGTTGAGACATTTTGGTGGAATGCTGGCGCATTGGGACATTGAAAAATGGAGGGATCCTCATGTAAATACTGTATCCACTAGAAAAAGCATTACTGAAGAGAAGTAACTTGTTCTTTGCAGCAGCACATTAAGTTCTTTCACTTTGTGGCTGGGGAAGTAGACTTGCAATACAAGGTAATCCCTTTTGTTCAGTGCTTGGTTCTGAGGGTTTTTACCAAGAGATGGTGGAAGTGATAGCTTTCCTGTCTTTTCTGCAGTTAATACTGTCTTCTGCTTGAGCTTGGAATGTTGTTCTGCTGGTCAAAGTAATCTGTCAGGGGCATTTGTTTTTATCCTACTATTGGTAGATAGTGGGATTGGTTAGGCTTTTCTTTTGGGCAAAAAAGATTTCTCCCATCAGAAAGTGTTTTAGAATTTTCCTTCACCTCCAAATACCGCAACATGATAATCCCAGACGGTTCTGGAGCTCAAGGCCGCTTAAATGTGGGTGGTATCTTATGCTCACCTCACAGGCTCTACAGCTGGCATCGAGAGAACAGTTATTTAGATCCTAGTATGCATGAAAAACAAGTAGCAGAGATCTTGTTTATCTCGTGTATGTGGAGATATAGCCTAAGAGAGTGATTACATAAGAAAAGTACATTTGGAATTGTAGCTACAGGTTCACGTGGAGCACCCATATCTAGTGACTACAAGCTGCTTGACCATGCCTCTGGGTTTCCCATACTAAGAACCTCAATCTTATCTGAATTTATGTGATGTTTTATGCATTCAGTCTGCCAAGCGTTGACATATGGTTCTCGAATTTGGCTTTGGCAGACAGATGATTGCCGTCTCACCTCTTTACAATCTGTGTATTGTCTGTGCATGTCTTAAAAAAAGAGCCTGGAAAACGTATTCAATATCTGAAAGAGACACAATGGTGATATATTCCTTACCTTAGAATATCCCCAGGCGTCAGACTGGATCCGGAAAGTTTTTAGTCAGCAGTACCCTTGCGCGGCGGTAGGTAGCATTGTGCGACTCGGCGTCCTTCGCTGGCGTCGTAAGCACCGAGATGACGTCACGGAGACTACTTAGGCGCCACCCATGCGCGCTGAAGTCAGTTCTTTCTTTTTCCGCAACAGCAAGCCCAGATCCGGTTAGAGCACGTACCCTAGTCACTTTTGACTAACTTTTTGTCTCTCCTCCTTTTGAGTCTTTCAATCCTGGTGCCAAGTAGGGATGCCTGGGTTTTTAAATCCTGTGAGGCCTGTTGCCGTACAATGTCGGTGGCCAACCCCCATGGCATTGGTCTCTACTGTCTGGAGCATGACTATGACTCTGTCATGTACAGACTGTCTGGCCATGGCTGTGAAGGCTTTGCGGGAGCGGTCCCGAAAGCTGCTGGAGGCCAGGCAGTCATCTCCGCGCTGTTCGAGGTCCTGGGGTCGCTCAAGGGACCGTCCACGGAGCCATTTTATCGTTCTTCGCGGTCGAAGTCTTTGCCCTCTGAGTCGGGTAAGAGACTTCACAAGAAGTCGAAGAAGCGTGTTCGCGCTCTGACTTCTCCCGTCGATCTTCGGATGCGGACGAGGGGGCCGGGGGTCCTTCCCCTGCGGCTCCGATGGATACTGGAAGTCCTGCTGCCTACCCACCTTATCTGGGTCCATCTGCGACTCCGGGCCAGGTGCAAGAGCTTCTTGCAGCCATAGACTGCCTTTTCAGGCCTTGGGCTCCCACCGATGTGCCTTCGGGCCCCGCGATCCCTATGGAGGGCCCTTGCTCGCCACTGGTGCCGCAAGGTCTTCCACCGGTGGCTCCGGCCCCAGCGCCACAGGGTCCTCTTCCGGTGGCTCTGGCCCCGGCGCCCGCTGCGGCTCTGGCCCAGTTCGTTCCAGCTCCGCCCTTGCCTGAATTTCTAGGCATTTTTGCCCCGGCTTGGGACCCGAATTGGGACATGGAGCCAGATTGTGCTGGCCAGCGCCGTTCCCGACGCCGCTGGAGCATTTGTTTACCCCTGTGCCTCCCCCACCGCTGCCGCCTGTGCCTCGGGCTGTGGAGGAGGGGGATGATTGGGAGGGGTCGTAGGACCCTCTTGCACGGCAGTGCGAGTCCGAACATGAGTGGACGGAGGAATCGGAGAATGCAGGTGGCCTGGAAGTCTCTTCTGAGCCGGGTTTAATGTCTCCTCACGTTGTCATGGAGGAAGGTGCCACGTATTCTGTGGTGCTCCGTTGAGCAGCCGAGGCCCTTGACCTCGATCTGCCTACTGTCACTCATAAGATAAACCTCCTTACTAAAGTGCTTCAGCCGGCGGCAAGTTCTATGGAACCTCTGCATCTGTTCATTGAGGCCTTGACGGACGTTTTGATGGGCACCTGGTCTAGACCTGTCACAGGGTTTCCTGTGGATAAAAACGTGGCCTGGCGTCATTGCCCAGCGCCAGGTAACCCTGCCTTTTTTTTAACTAATCATCCGACTCCGGAGAGCCTGGTCATTCAGGCCTCCACCTCCTAAAGTGCGTTCCCTACCGCCCCCTGGATAAGGAATCCAAAAAGCTGTAGCAATTTGGCAAAAGGTTATTTTCCTCTGTCAGCCTGGGGCTGCTGTCAGTCAACACTGCATGCCTTTTGGGCCGCTACTCTCACGCTGCGGGGACCTAGTGGTGCAGACACTGCCCCAGTGCCCGGAAGAGGTTCTGGCTGTCCTGTCCCAAGCTGTTGCAGAGGGAAAGGATGCCGCTAAGTATACCAGCAGGTGTGGGCTGGACCTCGCAAAATCAGCACGGCCGCAGGCGTGGAGACCGCCGTGGCGCCACAGGGGCCCAGCGTGCTAGTCAGTCCACCTCCGCTCTCGCAGCATCCACCTCAAAGCCTTCCTAGTCTGAGCTTTGGGTTGCACCTCACTCCGGTGGGTGGCAGGATTCAACGTCACCTCCCCCACTGGCGTTCTGTTGTCACTTCAGACAGGTGGGTGCTGCAAATTGTCCTGAAGGGCTACTCCCTCCCCTTTGAGTCTGCCCACCACCCCCCCTCCCCCCAGCCATGCCACCTCAGTTCCACCGCATGTCGGGGGATCACTTCGCACTTATCTAACAGGAAGTTATGGAGCACGCTCCTGGGCCAGAAGTAGGACGTGGTTGTTATTCCCACTACTTTCTGGTCCCCAAGAAGAACAAAGTGGGCCTGTGCCCCATTTTGGACTTCAGGAACGTCAATCGCTTCCTCTGGAAGGAGAAGTTCAAGATGTTGACTCTGGCTCAGGTGTTGGCTGCCCTCGACCTTGGAGACTGGATGGTAGCGTTGGACTTGCAGGATGCATATTTTCACATCCCCATCCTGCCGGCTCACCGTCGTTACCTGCGGTTCACGGTGGCCAGGAGCATTTTCAGTTTGCCGTGCTCCCCTTCGGCCTTACCAGTACCTCTCGGGTGTTCACGAAAGTGATGGCGGTGGTTGCAGCTCATTTGAGAAGGTCAGGGATGCCAGTCTTCTCCTACCTTGATCACTGGTTGTTGAAGGCGGGCTCGCCCCAGGCGGTCGTCACCCACCTTCAAACTACGGCTGACCTCCTGAATTTTGCTGGGGTTCTCCAACGTGCCAAAGTCACACTGGAGTCCCTCTCAGAAGCTCCCCTTCATCGGAGCGGCTCTGGATTCAACGCGGTGTCAGGTATATCCTCCCCAGCAGCAAGTCCGGGATATTCAGGCTAGGATTCCGATCTTTCAGCCTCTATCCTGGGTATCAGTTAGGATGACCCTCTGGATCCTGGGCCTGATGGTCTCCTGCATTCTGCTAGCACAACATGCCAGATGGTGTTTGCGGGCTCTGCAGTGGGACCTGAAGTTTCAGTGGGCACAGCATCAGGGCAACCTATCAGATCACGTCCAGATCTCGGAGGGCACTGCACGTCAATTGCAGTGGTGACTCACGAGTCACGATTGGGTCCCTTCCCCAACCAGAGCACACAGTGGTGAAGGATGCGTCCCTCCTGGGACGGGGGGCCACTTGAGGGAGGCGGAGATCAGAGGCCTCTGGTCTTTGGCGGAGTCCCGGCTCCATATCAATGTTTTGGAGCTCCGGTCGATCCGACTTGCACTGAAGACATTCTTTCCCTCTGTCCGGGGAAGTGTAGTGCAGGTGTTCACGGACGACACAACCGCCATGTGGTTTTGCAACAAGCAGGGCGGGGTGTGGTCATGGACCCTATGTCAGGAGGCTCTGCGCCTCTGGACATGGCTGGAACATCAAGGCATTACCTAGGTGGGTCAACACCTGGCAGGTTCTTTGAGCGCCAGGGAGGACAAACTCAGCCGCCGGTGCTTGATGGATCACGAATGGTGTCTGATCTCTGACATGGCGCACGGTCTCTTTCTGCAGTGGGGAGAGCCTTGGTTAGATCTATTTGCCACCGAAGAGAACGCGCAATGTCATCAGTTCTGCGCGTTGGAATTTCCAAGGTGGCACTCGCTCGGCGACGCATTTTGTCGCAAGTGGAGCTGCGGTCTGTTGTACCCCTTTCCGCCTATACCATTTCTGCCCATAGTGCTGTAGAAGATTCGGCACGACCGGGCCCAAGTCATCCTGTGCCTCCGGATTGGGCACAAAGAGACTGGTATCCCGAGCTGCTCAACATGGCGATCGATCCCCCTATCTGACTGCCTCTGTCGCAGCAGCAGGGGATGGTTCTCCACCCGAACCTGTCCAGCCTCCACCTCGATGCATGGAGATTGAGCAGCGACAGTTGACCTCTTTCGATCTTCCTTCCAAAGTCTGTGATGTCATTCTGGCAGCCAGGCTTCCCTCCACAAAAATGGTATACGCCTGCAGGTGGAACAAGTTTGTGGCATGGTGCACAGCTAAAGCTGTGGATCCCCTTTCTGCCCCTCTATCCGAGGTCCTTCTGTTCCTTCTTTCTGTGGCCTGGCAGGGCTCTGCTCTGGGCACTATTAAAGGTTATCTTTCGGTCATCTCTGCCTTTCTACGGCTTCCAGATCAGCCTTCTCTTTTCAAGTCCCCGGTTGTTAAACGTTTCTTGAAAGGCATTACGCACACCTTTCCTCCCGTGCAGTTCATAATGCCTCAATGGGACTTAAACCTTGTCTTGACATATCTGATGTGCGCTCCCTTTGAGCCTCTTCATAACTGTCCTTTACGTCTTCCTACACTAAAGACGGCTTTCCTGGTAGCTATCACCTCTGCCAGAAGAGTGAGTGAGCTCCAGGTTCTTTCTTCTAAACCTCCTTTCCTTTCTGTTCATCCGGGCAAGGCGGTTTTAAGGACCCATCTTTCTTTCTTGCCAAAGGTTGTTAAGCCCTTCCACATCGGGCAGACCATCACTTTGCCCACCTTCTTTCCGCCTCCGCATCCTTCAAAAGATGAAGAGAGGCTCCACCGTCTGGTCCCAAAACGTGTGCTCTTGTTCTATCTGAAGCGCACACAACAGTTCCGGGTGGATGACCAGCTCTTTGTTGGCTACGTGGGCGCCAAAAAAGGTCGGGCCATGCGCAAACGGACCATCTCTCGGTATGTCGTTCTGTGCGTCAAAGCATGTTACTCGTTGGCTAAGAAGGAGCTTCCTGTGGGGCTGCATGCCCATTCTACCAGGGCAACGGCAGCCACTACTGCCTTGGGACGCGGCATTCCCTGGCAGGACATTTGTCAGGCAGCTACGTCGGCCTCGCTGCACACGTTTACCAAACATTATTGCCTTGACATTCAGGTCCGGAGAGACGGCTTCTTTGCCCGTTCTGTTCTCCGTGACTTTCTAGTTTAATCTTGTTCGCAGACCCACCACCGGGGTTGGTATTGCTGGGGAATCTATTCTAAGGTAAGCAATGTATCTCTAATGTGTCTCTTTCAGAATCACAAGTTACTACTTGTATAACAATATAGCTCTAAGAGACATTAGTTCGAGATAGATTCCTTACCGCCCCACCCATCCTCCCCGTTCTGCGTCCTGATTTCTAGGGTTAAGGACATCCCTTTCAGTGCCCTAGTTTCATGGCACCAGTGGTCAGTTTCTTGCATGGCTCTGCGTTCCTTGCGTGGAAAATCGTGTACAGAACTGACGTCCGCGCGCGTGGGTGGCGCCTATGTATTCTCCATGACGTCATCTCGGCGCTTACGACGCCAGAGACTGATGCGGAGCCGCACAGCGCCACCTACCGACGCGCAGGGGTACTGCTGACTAAAAACTTTCAGGATCCAGTCTGATGCCTGGGGATATTCTAAGGTAAGGAATCTATCACTAACTAATGTCTCTTACAGATATATTGTTATACAAGTAGTAAGTTGTGCTGTATTGCGAACAGGCTAAAAATCAGAGTACACTGTTGCATTCTAAACCATCCCAAATATTGATCTGTGCTGTCAGGGATTGTGATGGGTCTTTTCTCTGTAAGTTGATTTTTAGAGGCACACGTTAATCTTTGGTTGTGGGGCACTTTTTAATAGTAGCATGTAGATGTTCATATATCCAACTATGTGATTTTAGCAGACTCAGTGCTATTTCTATTTAACCCATTGGCTTCCTTTGTGATGTACTTACACGTCAAGAAAATGCGTCTGTATGAGGTCCCTGTGATATATTTTGCTGTTCACGTTCACATGTGCATGCTCACCCTTAAAGGCAAGGGGTGGAAGATGCGAGAGACGCTGGTGGTTCATGTAAAGCTTAAAAGGGCACTCTGCTAACTGCCTTTCTGACACTGAGACGAGAGAAGGTAAATCATGCAATATGTGCTTTGGGGTCAGAGAGGAGATTGAGGCATAAACAGGCCAATAGTAAAGCAGAACCTGATTTCTGAGAGGATCAAGTGTCTACTTTTCTCTCCTCTTTGCTCCTGACTTTTTCCATCTGGTCTGTCACAACAGTGTATGTCAGGCAGGAAATCGAGTCATCTAGCAGTAAACCAGAATCTCATGCACCTGATATTTTTGGTCTTGAGGCACACCACTACCCACTCACTCATCCAAAACTTACCAGACAATCACTCAGACACTGAAACTGCAAACATAGAAGATGCTAAACATTTTCACACCATTAAGAAGAAAAAGAAACCCATCACAATCTTGCACATGTACACTTTCAGGCTCACATGCACCCTTGATTACCTTGCCACAATCCACAACACTCTCACAGCCATCAGTTGTACCAGAAAAACAAACACTGACTTAGCCACCTGCACCTAAACATAGCCAACACGTTCAGATAAAAAAAATCACTGGTCACTTCCATCACAGACTGGCTCAGAGAAGACCCAAGACCCCAATCACACCATCCCCTGGTATGCCAGACAAAGATAGTATATGTATTGATAACGTAGGACAGGGAATTTCATCTATAACAGCATCTTCAATTAAGACAGCCAATGCCCTGGCAATTCTAGGATGTTATGGTCGCCAGATATGAAATGACGTCGTTCTTTCATTTGAACTCATCCATGAAAATAAGAAGGAAATAGCAAGGGCTGTCTTTAAGGAAGGAGTTTTGACTTCCTCCTACATTATTGATGCAGTGATGGATGCCTCGAACACAGGTTTTTGCCAACCTGCAGGAGATACTGTTTTTAGAAGTCAAGGCTGGTTAAAGTTCACATTCTTCTGTCCTGAGGTCCAAACTAAAATTCTGTATATGCTCATTGAAGGCCTTACTCTTTTTGTTAAACATGTAGAAGAGGCTTTATAAGGTCTTAAAATTGACAATGATGCTGCAAAGGCATTAGGACCTCTACAATACTATATATTTGGAACGTTGAATTTTCATGGCAACACTTTTGAGAAGGATTCAAACAATATGAAAGTCATGGACTTATATTCTACCCCTAAAGACAAACCGGATACAATCAAGTATACTCCTACACACTTCCCACTAGCTGCAAAATGGTGCTCAATCCATGGTACCCTTGCGTACCGGCGGGGCACGCTAAACTACTTGAGGCCACTCAAACTTACTTTACCGAAAATGATGGGTCGATTGATTCTGACGTAATACTATGTGAGGCATACAAGAATGTGATTCGAGGTTGCTGAGTGGCAGCAGTGGCAGAACACAGGAAAGAGAAGGGTAAACAGCTTGAAGACATAGAGAGGAAAGTGGCACCTTAGAAGCTGAAATGATTACATCCGTATCTTCGGACACGTCACACAAATTGGCTATAAAACAAAAAGAATACCAGGATATAGCAGAGGATGCTGCAAGAACTCAATATCGTGCTATCGGCGATAAAGCTAGTAAGTTGTTAGCATGGCTAGATAAGAGGCCAATAAATGGGTAGCTGAGATTTTGGACCTGCGGGGTGCCCGCCATCACGATAAAGTCGGAATTGCAGACCCATTTGCCAGGTACTTTAAAATTGTTTATGCCTCCTCGTCCACATCCACCCACTACGCAGCAGTTGATCTGCTCGCCACGTTGCCTTTGCCACCATTGGATCCACAAGAGGTTTCGGATCTTGACGCTGATCTGTCATCCGAAGAGGTATCTAAAGCAATCGGCGCATTGCAATCCGGGAAAGCTATGGGTCCGAGTGGCCTTCCAATTGAGTTCTATAAAGCTACTTCCCCAGTTATTGCACCCTTTCTAGTACGCATGTATAACAAGAGTGTGTCTCGGGGTACTAAGCCCGAGACACAGAGATTAGCTAATATAGTTGTCGTACATAAAAAGGGCAACCCCCCGGATAGCTGCTCCTCGTACAGACCAATTCCCTTACTGGACCCAGAGGACAAGATACTGGCCAAAATTTTGACCCGTCGATTCTCCCCCTGTCGCCATCAACTGATTCATCCGGAACAATCTGGCTTGATGCCGGCTAGAAACACTGCGCTTAATTTTCGCCACCTGTACCGAGTGTTGCAAAAGAGACACAATTGACGGACGGAATGTAGCACAAATCAAAACATTCACCACAAGTCAAGGGATCTGGGTTAAATCCATCATTCTTTTGCTCACCAATCCGCCCCAGTTTAGACCTGGCCATTTGCAAATCACTTGACCCTGTGCCTCATGGGAACAGCCTGAACTGCCAAGCCAAGTCCTCCCTGGACCGGAAACCAGCATCCCAGGACCGGTTTCGGGGTTTCAGTGGGATGGCATTGTGACTAAAAGAATGATGGATTTAACTTAGATCTCTTTGTGAGTTCCCTGGATCTTTGGGATGCATATTTCCACATGGCCATTCACCGAAAACACATAAAGTACCTTTGATTCTTGGTAGCAGGACAACATCTCCTTTACCTCTACTTTAAGGTACTACCTTTCGGGCTCAAATCAGCGCCTTGAATATTTGCCAAATGTCTCTAACCAGTGGATGCCTTTCTCATTCGAGAAGGTCATCAGGTGTTCCCTTACCTGGACAGCTGCCTCATTAAAACACGATCAATAAAAGGAGCGAAGGCTTCTACAAAAGGATTCTCAGAAAGATGAACATGGAACCTTACAGGAGCTTATAGCCCCGAAATGGCTGAGGCAACATTGGTTCACAGAGCTACTACTCCTATCAGACAGCACAACCAACTACAACCACTTCTGTCTCTACTGACAATGAACCAAGGCCAAGGACTTTATCCGGACCCAAAATCATTACACTTGTTAGCTTGGCTCTTGAATTCAATGAATTAATGCACACTTGAACATAAGAAAAATACAAACATATTCAAGCTAGAGCAGATAGAACAAACTAGACTTATAGTCTTAAACGGAAGCAGGTTTGTATCTGGTGTCAACAGTAAAATGTACACTCTGTCATCTACCCCTGGGGAAATTCTTCCTTATTACATCTGGCACAGTCCGGTCTCAATTAAGGTACACTTAGCAGCCATATCTCACTTCAGAAGGTCGTCAATGTCACCATCCTTTATGGTCTAAATGGCTCATTAAAGATTTTCTAAGAGGGCTTTTTAGAGTTTATCCACCAGTAAAACGTCTGCCTCCACTCTCAAAATTTAATGTAGAGTCCATTTGAGCCTGTACACGAAGCAGAAATTAAGTTGCTTTCCTGGAAAATTGCACTAACATTCTCAAGAAGAGTTGACGAAATTTAAGCATTCACCTTCAGGAACCTATTTTACAGTTAAGGAGTGACAGAGTGAGCCTACAAACAAATTCAAAATGTATTCCAAAGGTGCCAGCAGACTTCCATTTAAATGAACCTATAGTATTAAAGAATTTCTTTCCACATTCAAAAGATGTAGCAGAAAGAACATTACATTCTTTGGATGTTAAAAGATGTTAAAATGTTTACCTTGACAGGACAAAGCAATGCCGTAAATCAGTTCAATTGCTAGTAGCACACAGTTCTCCTAAAAAAGGTTATTCTCTCTCTAAAGAAAGCATAGCAAGAAGGATAGCATCAGCCATGCATTTGTCATCAAAACTTTGGCACACCTTTACAGACTAAAGTGTAAGATCATTCTTCTAGAAGCGGTTCAACTTCAGTTTTGTTTGACAGTGTATTTTGTAGCTATACAGGATATCTGCAGAGCTGCAACATTGAAAAATAGACGCAGGTTTTCGAAACACTACTGCTTGGATTCCACAGTGTTCAAAGATGCTGCAGTGGTCCAGGGGGTATTAAGTCATCTTTGTCAATAAAGGTGAGTTCTCATAGGGAGTTATATCCTCCATACTGCACAGTTGAACTGCTGTTCTGATTCAAGCTTATGAATCTATGAAAGATCCAATACTGGAGAAGAAAATAAGTTACCTGTTACTGTGGTTCTCCAGTAGTGCTATCTTTGATAGATTCCAATCCAATCCAAAAGTTCTTTATTTCGGCCCTCAAGGCCATAAAAGATGCAGTAAAACACATTAAAATCATCCATTCATAAAATTCAGATTAACAATAAAAGCATTTGCAAGGAAAGCTCTTAAAAACAATAATTACATTCTATAAATTCTATTCTTTAAATGAATAAAAAAAAAAGTCAACATACTCTGCACTAGGGTTTCATCTTAGATTCACATACAACCCACCCTCCTCCCTTGAGACACTCACCTTCTCTTTGGTACTAGTTGATATTCACACTTTTGCTCTAAAAATCTTAGACAGAAATCTCTTAGGGGGAGTGTTCAAGAGGGTGCTGCAACATGATTGGTTGGCGTTTGGTTTCTTTTAAATGATAGATATGTTACTAAAGTAAAGGTTTTATAGCCTTTCCTAGCTATGTTTATCATTATACTGCTATTCTAGTTGTACTGTGGGACTCCTACTTTGACGGGGAATGAAGAAACCAATACTGGAGAGCCCTAGTGACGGTAAGTATCTTATTTTCTTAGTCATTCACTCAGCAGTCAGTCTGCGCTATGGTCTACACAAATGAACAAAGAGTTTCATCAGCATGGGGCAAGGTATTGGTCTATGTTGAAACATTTGGGAAAGTAAGAGGATTCCGGCAGTAAAGTAGAAATAACCAGGAATTTGTGTGATGATAATGGACGGAGAGATGAAGATTGTACACGTTCCTTCAAGAACACTTCATTCACAGCAGTCAGTCCCAATATTGCTACCATCTACAAGACTCTCTGCAGAATGGCATGCTTCACACCCAATAGCAATGAATCTTTCGAATTAAAAATGTAACACTTTAGACAACAGAGAAAACTTCAACGCCCACTGATGATGGATTCCACATACTCGTAAATGTCTAGACATTGTTTGATAGATAATGTTCTGCATTGCAGGATCTTATTTGATAGTTATAAACATTTGTTTGATCCCCTGTTGTTTGTGCCCACTCCAGAAACCTTTACAAAGTTTTTTTTTCATCTAAGCAGCATCAAAGAATGTCTATAGCCATGAATGTTTGAAGTAGAACTGTCTAATGGACTACTAAACAGGTGTCATTGTTCATGAATGTTGGTTAAAACACTCCCATTTCAGGTTTACATTTCACTGTAGCATCTTTCAATACAAAACATAACGCTATAAGTTGAACAACATGAATGTAAAAATTGAGCCTTTAGGCTTACATTTAACAGAGAAGCAACATCAAAAACTGCAATATCATAGGTGATATCAGAGAAAAAAATCACTGCCATCAAAAACCTCTCAAGAGGAAGATGTTCCTCTGGAAATTAACAATGATACCTCACCACCATCTTTTTTCTTTTTAGTGACCCACTAATGTAGTAGGAGCTGTGCTAAATCACCTAGAAGAGTGGAAAACGAAAACAGCAAACAAATGGTTACTAAGCATCATCCAAAGGGGCATATTATGTTTGCTTCAGAACATTTCTAGCTTGTGTCCCACCAAAATTAAGATCGAAATCCCAACTTCCCATCCTACAAAAAGAGAAACTCGACTCTTAATAGCCAAAAAAAGCAGTACAAAGGGTTCACTTGCATCAACAAAAAAGAGGAGTGTACTCGAGATATCTTATTGATACTGAAGAAAACTCATCTCATTCAGTACCAACCAATATTAGATCTGCGTCTGTTAAACATTCATCCTAAAAGAAAAGTTCAAAATGTGTCACTTCATCATATTTCTCCTTAATTCAGGAAAAATTATTATTTATGTTAATAGATCTTCAGGCAAGGCAGCGGGGGAGGACTCCATACCCCTGGAATTTTATAAAACTTTTAAGGACGTTTTGATGTTGCCTTTCAGGCAGGTGATAGGGTCTGTTGGGATAAGTGGGAAAGCCCCAGAGTCATGGAGTAGGACGCAAACAGTTTTTTTCTTAAAAAAGGATAAATCATATAGACCAATCTCACTGATAAATACTGATACAAAGATATTTGCAAAAGTACTAGCAAATCGGCTCGCCCCTGTGATGCCCAGCTTTGTTTCCCCTCAACAACACAGGTTTATTCAAAATAGAGATACTACTGCCCATGTCAACATGGCAGTGAAAGCTTATGATGTGGCCAATACAGGACCTACTCCACCTACTCCACTCGGTATGATTTTATTAGATGCTGAGAAAGCGTGCAACTGAGTGGGGTGGGATTTTCTTTGGGCCACACTTATAGCTTATGGGATCAGGGTTCAATTCAAGAAGTGGATACAAGCTTTATATGAAAAACCCTGTGCTAAATTGGCATATTCAGGCTTGTTGTCATCTATATTTTCGGTGTCTTGTGGTACTAGACAGGGGTGTCCCCTATCACCCCTGCTATTTGCATTATATATAGAGCATTTATTCTTGCTCGACAAAGTAACACCCATATTAGTGCCTTTACTATCGGAGCAAACTCCTTAAAGGTTATCGCATATGCAGACGATTTAGCTGTATTTTCCACAGAACCAGGGAAAGCAATGAAGGAGATAACAGAGGCGGCTACTGGGTTTGGCTCGATCTCAGGGTATAAATTAAATGTCAATAAGACCCAAATTTTGCTTAATCATAAATCACTTGATTGTGTGCAGGGAGCTTTCTAGGTTGTTATGTATTTGGGGGTTAAGTTATCGGTACAAATTGAGAAAATTGTCTCTTTGAATTATGAAGGTTTACTAAACGCGACAGTTAAATCCTTTAAAAACCGGCATAAGCTGCCCCTAGGTATTATAGGCTGAATCAATATAGCTAAAATGAAAATGTTGCCTAAATTTTTATATCTTTTTCGCTCTATTCCACTGTGAGTCCCTAATTCTTTTTTTAAACGACTAGAAGGCACGATAAGTAGTTTCATATGGGGATACAGGAAGGCCAGACGAGTGATAGAACGACTTAAGCTTCCATTCAGTCAGGGAGGTCTGGAGCTGCTGAATTTTAAGATGTATTTTTGGTCAGCTTTTCTCGGTCACCTACGTAACCTGATCAATCGTGCTAGCACCTTCTTTTTTCATACAATTATGTTGGGGGAAGAGAGTAAAATGTTTTTATACTGAATAACTGAGCCAAATTATTTCAAAAGAGTTAAATTCAAGACTGTATGGGACATTATCTTTATTTGGCGGGCGATTCTGCACAGGTTAATATATCTTTATATCACAATAAATTTCCTCTATGGTCTAACCCTTTTCTACCAAGGATATTCCATGATATGGTGGGAAAAAACTGGGCAAGCTGGGGAGTAGAATGTCTAGGTGGTCTGTTTGATTATAATGGTTTTGTTTCTTTTGAGAGATTACAGATCATTTATAAACTTCCAAATCATATGATGTTCAAGTACTACCAGATTCAGGATTATTTTTAAAACACTTAAAGTTGATTAATATAACTGGTTCGGATGTCTCGGATTTTATATATGATGATGCAGTGAAATCTATGATCAGTAAGGTGTATAAATGGTTAGGTAGTTATAGAGTGGACGATTGTGAAAAATTGGCTAACCGATGGAGAAAGGTATTGGAGACCCCAGTAGAGGTTAGTACTATCGCGCAAGCCTTTAGTACTATAAAAGAAGTGGTGCATTCTACTAATCTGAGATTGCAGCAATATCTGACGATATGCCTTCTATGCTATACCCCTGAAAGAATAGCTAAATGGGCGTCTAATTACACAACTACTGATAGGACAAAGTGCCTAAGATGTGATCTACATTTAGCGGATATTAAATATATGTTTGCAACATGCCAAGAATTTGATATTTTGGCGGGATGTCTGGAATGTTCTTTCTCAGAAGCTGGGGTTGGAAACACCTCTGATGACAGGGGAAATTATGTTGGGATGTAGGAATGTGGGTTCCAAAATTAATGGTGTACTAGCTATTTTGTTGGTTTCGGCAAGGCTGACTATTGCCCGGGTGTGGATTTTTACCAATACCCTGTTATGGATTGGTGGCTTCTTGGCAGACAGACGTGCGATATGGAACAGGCATTGGCTAAGACAAGAGGTATCCGTTCAGTTGTTCAATGTTATGTAATTTGGGGGTCTATGTTTAGGCAATATAATTAGATGTACGGAGGTGTCTATTCTGATTTAAGTAAGCTCTTTGGTTTAAATAGTTATCTGTTAGATATTATTTTATGTTTTGCTCTCTTCCTCCTGTCACTCACTTATTTGTCTCTTAATTCCTCTCCATGTGTGATGCTGTTTTTTGATTTATGCTTATATTCAAATATGGTTATTGTCTGGACGAATTTATTTGCATAAGGTATCATCCAATCGTTGACAAATAAAAATATTTATGAAAAAAAATAGATCTTCTAAACACTTATTTTCACATTCACATTGGGATTCAGGTAGAAAAAAATCTCACATTTCTGGTGCGGAAATCCCACTATCAATACAGTATTCTACTAATCGGCCTCAAATCGGCTCCATGAACCTTCTTAAAATGCACGGCAGTAATGGCTGCACATCGGCATAAAAAGAAAATAATTGAATACCCATATCTTGATGATTAGTTCATGAAAGCAGGTGCTTTCATGAAAGCGAAACAAGGTTTCCAGTTCAAAATGAGTCTTCTGAAACGTCTAGAATTTAATATCAACATGGCAAAATATCAATCATAGACCCAGTTCAGGCTCTCACTTACTTAGGGGCACTAATAGGTACGAAGACAGAAAATGTATTTTCTTCGGAGGAGAGGATATAGTCTTTCCATCAAAAGTGTGTTTTTTAAAGACCTGCTATTCCACCACTTGCCATAATGCCTCCGGATCCACGGCAATCTGCATTTACATAATTCCAAATGTGAGACTACATATGTAACCTATTCCGCAGTGTTTAGAGGACCAATGGTCACAGAAAAGAGTCAATTACGAAGACAGTCTTCTTCTGACTCAAGCAAAGAAGTCTCTAACTTTGTAATAGTAACAGATGCTTTTCTAACAGGTCGGGGTGCAAATCTAAACAACTGACAATTCAAGGCCCTTGGTCTCCAAAGAACCAAACTTATCACATCAATCTGTTTGTACTGAAAGCAGTCCATCTTGCCTGGATAGATTTTTGCCATCCCTAATATCAAACGACATAATTTAAAAAGACAATGCCACCACTATGATTTATATAAACAATCAGGGAGGTACCAGGTCAAGGCACTTGTCCCTCTAAGCACAAAGCATGTGGTGCTAAGCTCTAGCCAGAGGAATAAACTTTACAGCAATCCATATTCCGGGGCAATGAACCGGGAACAAGATTTTCTCAGTAGACATCACAAAGAAAACTACTAAGGGTCTTAAACAATGAAGTAGCATCATCTATCTTCCATGAATGAGACTTTCCAACACTAGATTTATTTTCCAGAAAACAAAACTTAAAATGCCAAGACTTGGCGTCTATGGCAGCAGGACACAATTCACTGGGCAAAGCCCTTTTGATAGACTGGTCAACAAATATTCATTAACATAGGCTTTTTTTCGTCGGTAAGCGATACTGGTTCTTTTTACATTCCAGCAGCCGCTTTGTTTTCGATATGATAAGCTTGCTACTCTGTTCAAGCACTTTTGATTATCGGTGAAGATTGATTGGTAGTGCAGACGACAAGGTTACATGCCTGTGGTCCTGGTTCTGCATTGTAGGAATCTTTACTGATGTCATAGATGACCCACTCACCTCCACGTCTGCTGATATATACTGCTGTATAGCAATACATATGTTTGCATACATCTTCTCTTCACTTTTACCCTGAAAAAAGAAGCGAGTGAGTGAGGCATCTACTAGTGCAAGGCATTCTAGGTAAGGTACCACCCTGGCTCTGAAAGGGGCAGGGGTATTTTTCAGTCTGTTAAATGTAAGTCTAGAGGCTGAATTTTTGTATTCATGTTATTCACCTTATAGTGCCTTTGTGCTATGCTTTCTATTGAAAGATGCTACAATGCAGTCTAATACCTAAAACGGGGGTGTTTTAACTGAATATTTATAAAAAATTACACCTGCTAAAAGTCTAACATTCAACAGTTGTATTTCAAAGATTCATGGATAAAGTCATTCTTTGTTGCTGTTTCCAAGTGAGTAAAACTTTTAATGGTGTTTCCGGGTCTGAACAAATTGCAGGGAATTATTCAAGCGTTTGTGACTTCAATGAAGATTCCTACAATACAGAACTAGACCTACAGATATGTAACCTTTTCATCAGATGATTGAGCTGTTTTTAGTGCAGTGCATCAATCATGATATGGTAAACACTTAACAGAAATATAAGCATTTTGTCAGATTCTAGATATTAAAACTTTATAAGCTGATATTTAAATACAGCAAATCATTTATAACCTTACTGTGCCATTCGCTGGCATTAGGATGTGTTCTCCATAGAGTCCTCATTGCCAAGGTACCGGCATGTTCTCTAACATACTGCACAATTTTAGATATTCCAGCTCTAATTGTTTATATTATGTATAATCTCTTAGCATATCTTGAGCTCTAATGATTGTTCTGTAATGTTATACTAATATGATTTTCTTAAACACTTAAAAAAAAAATTGTAAAAAAAAATAAAAAATGAATGGCCCCCCACTGATCCTGGTATGGCTACTTGTAATGCGACCCCTTCTCTGTATTGAAATCCAGCAATGGCTAACTCAACTATGGTACTGGGGTCGGAGTGAAAATGGCTATTTACCCTCCCCTAACTGATCCCCTTGTTGATTGATCTCCATTTCAAAGGATGTTTTTCAAATACTTTAACATCAGTTATCTGATAGAGACATGTAGCCGCAGATTCCTTAACTTAGAATATCCTCAAGTGTGAGCCTGGATCCGGAAATTTTTTGCAGCAGCACCTCTGAGTGCCAGGGGACTGCACCACATGACCCCGCCCTGACGTCGTCCTCGTACGTGACGTTAGCAAGGTCACATAAGTCCCTCCCGGTGCGCTGACGTCAGTTTCCTTCTTTTCCGCGTGCAACGCAGATCTGGAGTGAGCTCCTGTGGCCTTCGGGCTTCAAATGTTGTACTTCTTGTTTGCGGCAGACGTCCGTGACATACCCGCATCTTATTTGTATGTGGTGTCTGGGCGAGCACCATGGCTCCACGGACTGTGAAGCCTGCCAACGTCTGAAACCAAAGTCTCGGCGGGAGCGCCGTATGAAGCTTCTCTCGGCACGGCTGTCCTGGTCGAAGTCGTCTCACCCCGCCCCTCCCCCCCGCCTCGTCGTCGACTGCAGGTCCCTCTACTGTCCGGTTCTGCTGTCAAACGCCCTCTGGGGCCTAGGGCTGCCGTTCTCCAATTGGTAAGTTGAGGCGCTTGTCGCCTAGGTCATCGACCTCACCTTCTTCTGTTGTCAGGGGCACTGGTTCCCGGAACTTTCCGGTCGTGCGCTCCAGACGGTCGTCCCCCTCTATCCGCCCATTCTGGGTGTAGGGGCGACTCGGGCTCAAATGGAGGCCTATGCTACGGCCTTGCAGGCCTCCCTTGGGTCCTCTCCCGTTCCTAGGGCGTCCTCTGAACCTCCGCTTCTTGTGAGGTCTCCGACGGACTCGCCGGCGGGTTCGCTCCTGGCGCCAATTGAGCCCTTGCCTCCCAGTAATGTCGAGATGTGGTGTCGTTAGGGCGTGGCCCTCCTGGGTCCCCCCTTAGTTCCACAGCGCCTCTGCAACGCTGCATCGCCCGGGGTGCTCCCTGTGGTGCCGCAGGTGGTTGCCCGTGCTCATAGCCCTGACTTGAGCACACCCCAGCCTTCTGGTTTGGCGACCGCCTGTCCGGAGCTACGGTTGGCGCCGTCCCGGCGCCGGAGGCTCGGCTTCGCCTCTGCTCCTTTCTCTGGAATTGGAGCAAGCTCTGGATGAGGCACAGCCAGCGCCAGAAGATAGCCTCGCCGGCGACGACTTCTTCAGAAGAGGAGCTTGTCATAGTTTTGGCGCCGGATGGCGCTGACTCTATGCCGGAAGCTGCCGAGTTGGCGTCTGACGAGGCACAATCGTGCAGACACGTGTCGTTTCGACGCAGTGTTCTGAATTCTTCTGTAGAGGCCTCTTGAGAAAGTTCAGCATCGCCCTTCCACACGGCATCGCCGGATCTGGTGCAGCCAGTGCCCCCCTTGGAATTTGTGGAGCTTCCTCAGGAGCTCCCAGATCCTGCAGGCTGTTCGCCTCCCCAGGAGCCCTGTCAGGATCCTCATTCTTCCATGGGGCTCACTCCCGTGGGGCTTTGGGGCGCACCCTCAGTGTCTTGGGAGGGTCAGCCTACAACCCTCCCCACTGATGAGCTGTTTTCCCCTCCACGGAGGGGTACTGAGGCTGGTGCGGCTTTTTTGATAGTGGTCTCTTCGGCCACCCGCATCTTGAATATGCAACCCCCCCTCTACCCCCTTGTCGGTGCACCCCTTGCTGGAGGTCCTCCACTGTGGGTCTGGCAATGTGGAGCCGCTTCTGCCTTTTGAGGCATCCTTCTATGATGCTCTCTTGGGTACCTGGGTTTGACCTGCTTCAGGTCATCCGGTGGCACGCTTAGTTTTGCTCCACCACCGTCCAGCTCCACGTGACCCGGTCTGTCTTTTCGTGCACCCTGATGCGCAGGGGTTTGTGTTACAGACTGCCTTTCCTTCTCTGCCCCCTCTAACGCTTCCTCCCTCTCCTAAGTCCAGGTGGCTTGAATCCTGGGGTAGAAACGTCTTAGCATCCTCTAGTGCAGCCCTTCGGTCTTTAAATACTGTGTGTGTTTTTGCTTGGGCCACTTCTGTCCTGTGGGACTCTGCAGAGTCTTTGCTTACTGCCACCTCCGAAGGTGCTCGCGCTGATCTTCTTCACTCCATTCAGGATGGCTGAATTCACATTCCGTTCAGCCTTAGATACTGCGGATTCTTTGGGCCGAGCCATGGCAAGTTCTGTTGCTTTACGGCATCACGCTTGGTTGCGAGACAGTGTTTTCCCTGAAAATATCTGGTTGATTTACCCTTTGATGTGGTTTTGCTCTTTGATGCTCACGACGAGTCGGCGGTTCACCGGCTGCTGAGGAGGTTTCGTCCTCCCACTTATGTCCTTATAGACCTGTCTTTTGTGGTAATTTTCAATTCTCATCCTTTAGATGCACTCTGTGTTTAACGTGGGCAGTGAGCCTTTAGATGTGCTCTGTGTTTAACATAAGCAGTGAGCTTTACGTCTTCTTTTTTATATGGTCATGGGTGATTGCCCTTTTATTAGCATCTCTGGATGTGTTGTGCTTTCAGTTGCCTGTTGGCCTTCTGACCACAGATTGCTGTGTCCTCTGCTTGTGGTTTTCAGCCGGCGGCTCAGCTCGGTAATGTCATTACAGCCCGAACTCTGTTCATGGGTGCCGTTCGTTGCTGCGTTATATGGCCTGGCTTATTGCCCTAAGAGATGCCCCCCGTTATCCGGGCTATGCATACTCCATGTGGGGTACTTATATATGCTTGCTTTCTCACCTGTTCCTGGAGATGCTGTGGGCTCCATGAGCCAATTGTAGGTCAGTTGTACGGTGTTCTATGTTTTTCCTTGGTGCCATCTGCTTTGGCCATGGTTAGCCACCTCTTTTGGAGCTTTCATGGTCTCCTCTTCGTAAACAGCCCCTACCTACTCTTAATGTGCTAGGTATGGTCCGGCATATAGATTATGTCTACATACTGGTTGCCTTGGTATCCTCTTCCTACGTCGCCACCTCTTGTCGTTGTTGCAAAGTTTGGACCAATATCTCCATGTGTGGGGGGAGCCTTTCTAGGTGGTTGCAAGTTGCCATAGATTCCTCCTTGCTTCCACTTCCTGGAGTGATTTTCCAATTGTCATATGCGGCCTTTTTGGTGTTCGACACTGTCCGTGTCTTTTGGAAGTGTTGGTCTTGGGTTCTGAGACTCTTTCCACCATTCATTGACTTGGTGTTTTTGTCCGCTTCCTTCGGATATGCCTACTTTTGTTAAAACTACACCTGTGGGACAGTTCTGATGGCAGTGGTCATGATTACTGTCTGTAAGTCTATATTGTGGATGTTCCTCCCTTAGGTTTCATGCTGCCCGGTCGGGCGCTCTTCTGTTCTTGTGTAAGCCACTTTAAGGTCTCTATTGCCGTTGCAGGCAGCATATTCTACCTGCTTCATTGGGTTGGGAATTGATGCTATTGCCCCTCTTTACCGTTTTATGGTTGGGTGTGCGCTTGGCATGCTTCCTGTCCTGCTGGCTATTTCCAATACATTTCTCATGGTCTGCCAAGCTTGGTTTAATGTACTTTTCGTGCGCCATTTAGCGGAGAGTGATCCTTCTTCCTCTCTCTCTCTTCTGAGGATCATACCATTCTGCCTGTCATTTTCATACTGGTATGGTGTGACGCCATTCTGGCATGTTGTCTGATATCTTCTATCCTGTGACTTCTGCTCTTCTAGCTGCTGGAGTTGCTGTCAGACTGTTCTGCCACAGTTTTTCCTCTTTATCCGTCACTCTGTTTCCAGGTTACATGCCTGGCACTTTCTTTTGTCCTGTCGCAGACCCACCCCCCTGTGGGGTATGGCTGTGGTATCTATTCTAAGTTAAGGAATCTGCAGCTAGATGTCTCTATCAGATGTACGAGTTATTTTGATGGATACATCTGCCAGTGGATACCTCACCTTGTGAATATCCCCTGCGTCAGCAACATTCGGAAATTATTTTGTAGCTCTTCACGCCGACATCACAGAAGCACGGTATCGCGTGCAGCCCTGCTGACGTCACTGACTCCATAATAAGACTCCGTCGGCGTTAAGACATCAGTTCCCTTTTTTCCGCGTATTCGCCGCTAATGGTTTTCTAGGTGGTCTTAGGGGCATGCTTCTTGATCCAAGAAGAAGCATAAGAAAAGGAAGCACGGGTCTCGGCGTCATTCCGATAGAGAGTCGGATCCGAAGTCGAAGTCTCCAGGTTGTTGACATCGGAAGGATTATGTGTCTCCTTCAACTGTTGTACTGAGGAAAATTAAATTTTTGGTCATGTTATGTTCCCTAGCGCGTACCCCACCGACTCCATGTACCAGTTTAAAGTGCATGTAACTTCCCTCCTGTGCCAGCTATGAAGACGCAAATACATTTGCGTCCAACGTTAACTTGTCCTCTTTCAGATCCACCATGAATGGATTATATAGTCCGTTCCTAAGTATGCTATGCCACCGTCTTTTTGTAGTACACTTTACATGTTTTCCTGCTCCAGCAGAGTAGGCCCTGAATTTCTGCCATCGAACCTCTTTTGTGGCTCCTGACTCTGGCAGCCTCTGCCCAGGCTACCTCTGTACCCGTGAACTCTGACTTACTTTCAGCGCGGCCCCTCGCGCTCAGCTCAAGCCTGCTTTCTGCCAAGACTGACTATAACCTTCGAGTTATCTGTTCCGCTCCCCGAGAATACATTCCTGCCTACTAGATCCTGTAAACATCCTCCCCAGCTGCAGAGCCAAAGGGCCGACCTGTCTCAATGCAAGTAATTCATAGCCTCTGTTGCCATGCTTCCATGGAAGGCCCCGTGCCCCACGCTTCACATGCAGACACTTAGGCGCTTATACACGCATCCACAGTTAGCATAGAATAGCTTCTGCCCTAGAGACCTTTCCGTCCAGATAGTATAGTTCCTAAACATCAGATATCAGATATGATAGAAGTACAAGTTGATCTGACATGCCAGACTTCTGTCTCTTTCCGTCAGTGTAAATGTCAAAGTCCCCTGCACCCCGTCAATCACACGTCGTGCAGCTGCGCGCGCATCCAAGCTTCCGATTTCTGCTGACATCACAACAATTCTGTTAGCACCACCCCTTGGTGCCACCCACTTGCGTCACCTATCAGTGACGTTTCTAGCACACACCTCTGGTTCACGCCTAGTTCACGCCTCTTGATTACGTATTAGTATCACGTGTATACTGTTATCTTGTCTTCTCTCAGCTGTTACGCCTCTTGCATTATTCTTTATGATATGAATTAAGTATATAAGCTATGTATTGTTAATAAACGGGAGCGCTCTATCCCTTCTGACACCCCTGTGGTGGTCAGAACATGATATCCTGATCAAGACCATTCCTTTATGAGGAATAAAACCCTTAGAAACTCTAACACCACGGACTCTGTCTTTTTTCATTCCAATTGAGTTATTATTGATTAAGTACTTACCTGCATAGAAATTAAGAGAGTAAATTAATTATTTACGTCATTTTGGCGCCCGAATAGGGACCCCTCCCCCACCTCACGCGCCGGTTGGTGCGTTGCAAGCTATGTCCCCTGCCATCAGTTAGATGGAACATACGCGTACTGGCAGGATTTCCTGCATCTCCCTCTGACCCACGGAGGTGACGAAGACTGCGATCAGTGCCCAGACGAGGCGGTGAGGAGTGCGGAGGATCCCGACCAGAGCCTAGCCGAAAGAAGCAAGGTCCGAGGTGTCAAGAGGCCCACCAGGTTTCCGAAGTTTTCCGAAGTTTTCCGAAGTACCGAGTCGAGTCCAGTCGAATTTTCCGAGGCCTTCTGTTTCCGTGCTTCCCGGTGAGTACCATTGCTGGGTCGTATCTAGACGGGTTTGGGTACGCAAGTCCGGTCTGCACTGTTTTTAGGCAGTGTATCTGTACTGTTTAGCAGTATATCTAGTATTCCGAATTTCTGCACTGTTACACCAGTGTATCTGTACTGTTGAGCAGTACATCCAGTATAGGGGGGTAGTCATCTATGTCTTCAATGTTCTTATGTGATTAATGTTGTGGTATGAATGTGACTGTTTAAACGTGTATTATTGTGTTTCTCGTATAACCTAGCTGTCAAGAGTATTAAGGAATAAGGATTGAGCATTCAGTAATAAGTAAGCAAAATGCCGTTTTTCAACAAGTTAAAGCAGATAGGAACTAGGAAAGGGATACTGGAGGAAGAAATTCCTATTCCCCCTAGGGACACTCCCGGCAATTTTATGTACCAGAAGCATGGCATAGATGCCATATTATATCTAGATTTATGGGCCGATTACACCAAACACCTAGACGAAAGACACAGATGGCCTGTTACCGGAACATGGGATGCCGAGTGCATCATGAGGGTAGAAGAAGCATTATGGAAAAAGAAAGCTAGACAATCTCAGAAGGACGCCATAGAATTTTGGCGTAAGGAATCACGTAAGCGTGCTGACAAAGCACTCCGTAGAGAAGACAGACTTAAAGAATCAGAGAAAGACCAAGAAAACGAATTAGTTACTGAAGGGATCCGAGTAAAGACAGAACAAATAGACCGTGCCCGAAATAATCTTGTAAACGGTATGTATCTTGCAGCAGATGGCACATCTGAAGCCCTATCAGAAATACCGAAAAACTTACCGACACCATTAGTTCCGACTAAAGTAATGCATAAAACTACTAAAGACATATTCCTAAATTCATATTTAGAGGATGTAGCACCAGCTTACACCAATCTGCCTGTTCGTGCCCTGCCTACTGACAGGGATGGGGGTGGCACTACGCCCCCAGATCATGTCCCGCCGGTACCACGACAGACCTCCCCTGTTCCGCCAGCTCCGCCGCTTCCCGCACTCAAGACTGACCTACCGAAACAAGTCCTACCTGATCCTACTAAACGACAAATTCAAGTTCAGATACAGACTCCGCGGAGAGATAATGCCCAAGCATCCGCCTCAGGAGGTGCGACTGCGGGTCCTCAGACCCCGCCACCGACACACAGATTCAATTTAAGGGACACGCAGAATCCTTTCCAGTCTCCCCACTTGTCGCGTCTTGACGCATTAAAAGAAAAGATGTCAGTTTGCAGATATGATCCAGTACCCGGAAATAACGATCTAATGATATTGGCATCACTACGATTAAGATCTGTCACCGATAGCTTGCTATGCTATGTAGGAATGAAGGAACGTCTCGACAGACTATATGAGTTTATACAGACAGGGAAAGACCCTGACAGTGTCAAAGATGCCATGCATAAACAGAAAGTTGACATTCAAGCCCAGATATTACGATTTTTCATAAATTGTCTAATAAGAGAACGAGACAGGCCCGAGACAGATCAAAGTGAATTAGACGGACTAAACAAGTGGGGTCAAAATATAGCCGAAGGAAAACATGATAGGGGGGCTTGCATAGCCAGTATGTCCCAGAAAATTAGAAAGGCAGTATTAACTGCACACCGGGAAGAGAATGATAAAGCTTCCTCCGAGGAGGAAGAAGAACATGAAGCACCAGGAAGGTCTACAGATACTATAGCGTATGTAGGTAAGGGAAACTACCTTAGGAAAGGTATTCGTCCGGAAAGCAAGAGAGTTCTTTTCTCTGCTTTAACAAATCCGAATTCTTCTGAACATCAGTTCCAGGAAACTGATAAAAGGCTTCGAGACCGAATGGGGTACCATGTACTCAATTCTATGGATGAACAGGAACTAGCCCGGTCAGCCGTGTTATGGGCCGAAAACCCAGACATATATAATGATGATACGTTAGTGCAGACATTCTTGAACCTTTCCCCAGAAGAGCAGAAAATAGCAGGTGTATACATGATTCAGCACCTCCTCATCAAGTTCAGAAACCATCATTCTGATCCAGGTCCCTTACACGAAACATTAGAAGCACTACTCATGGATAGATGGAGAGGTTTCAGTACCAAATTAATACAAATAATTCTAGAACAACGACGTAAGTATAACACCTTCATAAGCTCTGAATATGTTCCCCCGCCGCCTCCAGAAAGGAAAACGTATCACATGCAATGCGGTAGTGGCATTGAAAGTCAGAACCCCTTACGAGAAGTACACCCAGTTATGGGTGAGGATCATACCTTGAAACGTGTGTATGTTCACACACCACTGACTAAGTTAGAACTGTTAGAAATGAAGAAATTAGTCCCGTGTCACGATAAAGACCCTGCAGGTTTTCACAGAGAGCTCAAAGACATGTTACTGATGGGAGATTACACGTATGATGATATTATGAAAATGTTAAAAGTACTGTTGCCCACGGGCATTTACGAGAAATTAAAGGAAAAAGATTGGGAGGTGGGGGAGTCAAAGATAGCATGGGCAGAAATAGAAGACGAAGAAAGTAAACGAATCCCAGGGTTAGGCCTTGGGGATAAGACTAAAGCATTACCAGGTTTAATAGTACAGGTTTTGCCAAGATTATTGACAACTAGAAAGGAAGATTGGGACGCAATCTCGTCCTGTAAACAGAAACAAGATGAAGATACTAGTGACTTCTATTCCAGATTCGAGAAATGTTTCATTATAAATAGTGGCCTACAACCTAGTAGCGAGTCATATCCACACCTTTTTGTATCAAAATTAGTCGAGAATTCCCTACCATTAGTCAAAAATAGAGTGTACAAAGTTGAAAGTACTTGGCAGGCAAATACGCCATCCCAGATGTTACAAATGTTACAATATCACCAGAACAGAATTAGGGAAGAACAAGATCAGGAACAGAAACGTATGAAAGACACGAAAATGAAAATGCTAGTAGCTCAGACGGTCCCAGCCGACGGTCAAAGAAAAGGTGGGGCCCAGACCAATCATTCTGCAGCTCCCGTTAAAGGGACATGTAATTACTGCAAGCAGCCAGGTCATTACGTACATGAATGTCCAGTCCTGAAACACAACATCGCGACAGGTAAAACTAAAGAAAGACCGCATCCGCCTAGACATGAACATGGTCACCAACAGACCTCGCAGAACGAACAGCCTGCGCATGCTCAGTCCCACACAGCACAGACCGTAGCCGTACCGCAGCCACAGCCCATTGCCGCGACTCAGCAAGTCTCACAACAGATGTACCAGTATGCCCAATCTGCATATCCAGATTACCCCCGATACACATGAAACAGCCTAGAGAGGGAAAGTGATTTGCCTCTTATTGAAATTCCTGTAGATCAAGAAGGTCCTTATGTACACAGTCACGTATTAGGAAAAGACAGAAAGTTTTTAATTGACACAGGGGCAAGTCGCACTACAATCAGTCACAATGAAGTCCCAGGGGCACCCCTCTCAGGCTCACAGAATGTTTCCCTTGGTTTTTCAGGACAGCCTATTGTAAATGAAGTATCAGAACCAGTACCATTAGCTGTGGGTCCATTATCCCGAGTTACAGATTTGTTACTTACGAAATCATGTCCAGAAAACCTGTTAGGAATTAAAACACTGAAGGCTCTAGGAGCTGTAATATGCTGTTCCCCGGAGGGAGTTAGACTCTTTCTACGGGATTTCAAGGGTCATTATGTTTTACGTGATTTTGATGTCAGATTGAAAAATGTACCAGATCACTTATGGGCAAAAGGCCCAGCTGATGTAGGTTGTATGCATATCACTCCATATCGTGTTACACTCAAGACAGGAGTTGTCCTACCCAGAATCAGACAATACAAGTTACCACCCGATGCTGTAGTGGCTTTACTGAAAATCATTGAAGAGCTTATTGCCCAGGGGGTGGTCGTAGAGACCGACTCCAATATCTGTAATTCACCCATCATTCCAATTCTTAAACGTACAGACCGCAATGCACCGCCAGTATATCGGCTGGTGATTGATCTTCGAGAGCTGAACAAATGCATTGTACCACAGTATCCTGTGGTCCCCGATATCTCCTCCCTGTTAACTGCTATTGATTCAGAAGCAACGTTCTTTACTGTAATAGATCTCAAGAACGCTTTCTTCAGTGTACCTATTGATCCGGAGAGCCAATATCTCTTCGGATTCAGTTTAAATGGACGAAGTTTCAAATTTTCCCGCGCACCTCAAGGATTTACAGAAAGCCCCAGCATCTATAGTCAAGCACTGAAAAGACAACTAGATTGTATTCAAATGCCAGTTAATACGGCTTTACTGCAATACGTCGATGATCTACTGATCACCGCATGAAGTGAGCCCGAATGTGAACAAGCATCGTTAACAGTTTTGCATTTCCTGGCCGACAAGGGACACAAGGTGTCTCCTTCGAAGCTACAATTCTGTGTTCAGCAAGTTGTGTACTTGGGTCACTTGCTGTCCAAAGTGGGGAGACAGCTCACTCCCGATCGCATTCAGTTAATTGTAAATATGCCACGACCCCAGACACAAAAGGAAGTGCGGGCCTTCATAGGCCTCACCTCGTACTGCAGACAATGGATTCCTCAATATGCATTTCTAGCTAAACCACTCATCCAGTTAACGACGCAGGAGGCTGCAACATCCATTGCCCTCCCTTGGACTCAGGAACACACACAAGCCTTTGAGGAATTAAAGAAAGCTTTATGCCAAGCACCAGTTTTAGCGACACCATGTTACAGCAAACCGTTTACACTTTTTGTTACAGAACGTGATGGTACAGCATTGTCTGTCCTCACTCAAGATCAAGCAGGTTCACATAAGCCTTGCGCTTATTTTTCAAGTACATTGGATTCAGTAGCCCAGGCACTCCCTGCGTGCTTAAAGTCAGTAGCAGCAACAGCGTTAGCAATCAGACAAAGCGATTCAATTGTTCTAGGTCATCAGTTAACAGTACAAGTCCCACATTCTGTAGAGGTTCTGTTAAACAGAACCCAGACTCAACACTTGACTATAGCACGACTGACAGGTTACGAATTGACATTATTCCAGCCACACATAGAAATCAGACGCTGCAGTATCCTGAACCCAGCAACACTGTTACCTACAGTTATGACAGATCCAGCTCCGCATGATTGTATAGAGATCATTAATGCAGTAACAAAGCCCCGACGAGATTTAACAGATGTTCCATTGACAAATCCAGATCTGACACTTTATGTAGATGGTTCATGCATGAGAACAAGTACAGGAGAGTTAGTGGCCGCGTATGCCGTGACCACTGAAACTGAAGTTAAAGAAACACATCGTATTGATACACTGTCTGCTCAAGCAGCAGAGCTCACCGCTCTGACCCGAGCCTGTATTCTAGCCAAGAACAGAAATGTCAACATATACACAGATTCCCGTTATGCGTTCGGAGTCGTACACGACTTCGGCATGCTGTGGCAAGAACGAGGTTTTTTGACCTCTCATGGTGCCAAGATACAACACGGTCCTCTCATTCAAGCACTGTTAGAAGCAATACATCTGCCTTCAGCCATATCCGTCATGAAGTGTAAAGCACATACTAAAGTCACAGATTCTGTTTCCCAGGGTAACGACCTGGCAGATCAGACAGCAAAACATACAGCACTGACTCACACTCAGACAACTGATACGACAAAGACAATAGATCCGACAAACTGTATGACAGTCAGGGATCCCACACTAGATGTTATTGACATTCAGACACATGCTACTCCAGAAGAAATAAAGAAATGGATTGAACTAGGAGGGATCCAGACAGATCAAGGTTGGATGACGAAAGGAAAATCTACATGGTTTCTCCCTGACTCTATGGTTCAAGTCATGATAAATACAGCACATAGTCCTGCACATCTAGGAGAGAAAGCAATGTTAGACAGTTTACAAAATCTCTGGAACAATAAACACTTACGAGCAGCCGCAAAACAGAAAGTGCGTACTTGCATGATCTGTTGTCAGTTCAATCCAGGTAAAAGCGTCCCTGTAGAGCAAGGTGGATTTCATCCTCCCGATCACCCTTTTGAAGTCCTCCAGATGGATTATATCCAGATGGACCGTTGTCGAGGATTTAAATATGTTCTCGTAGTTGTCTGTGCTCTGTCCCGCTGGACCGAAGCATACCCAGTCTCAGATTACACTGCCCCGACCACTGCCAAGCAGTTGGTTCGTGAATTCTTCCCACGATACGGCCTGCCTCGTGTCGTGTACTCAGATAACGGTCAGCCATTCTCATCTGCATTAATGAAAGAAGTTTCTTTATTACTGGGATACCAGTGGAAGTTCCATTGTGTCCGACATCCAGAAGCCGCAGGCCTTGTTGAGAGGCATAACCAGACACTAAAGATCCGCCTTGCCAAAATATGTCAGGAGAAAGGGGTCGACTGGATAGTCGCCCTGCCAGTGGCACTATTCTACATGAGAATGGTCGCCCATTCGAGATCAGGGCTATCGCCGTACGAGGTGGTCTTTGGAAGACCACCGAATATGTGGGGGACGCCCATTCCAAAAAAGATTACTGATGTTGATTCTAACATGTTGACAGATTACCTTGCCTCCTTGATGTCTGCACTCCAATCATGTCGTTCACAGGTTGCCGCAGCCTTCCCTGACAACACTGATGTAAAGCCACACGACGTCCGTCCTGGTGATACGGTGCTCGTCCGAAATTTCGACAGAAAAAGTCCGCTGGAGCCCCGCTGGAAGTCTCCGAAGACCGTACTGCTTACAACAAGGACGGCCGTGAAAATCGAAGGAAGAAAGGGGTGGGTCCACACGAGTCATATAAAAAAAATTTCTGGACTGAAACCTGACCGAGACTCGTCCACCCCCACCAAAGACTGTGTCGAACAAAAAGACTTTACAGAATCTGAACGAGAAAAAACTCCTCAAGAAAATTATCGCATGAAATTACGATCTAGCAAGTCAGACAGTTTAATTGTTTAAGTCCTCCCCTAGGTGAATCGGTTAAATAGTTTCTGACATGTATCCCCTAGATCGAGATAGAGAGAGAGAGAGAGAAGCAAAGAAACGTACATATTGTAAATCACTTCGTAGTCACTGCATAGTGACACTAATAATCATGTTTATTCTCAGTGTTTTAATTATCATTACTAGCATCCTATTGCCTATCTATTACCCTATTTTCAAGCGTGAACAATCTGCTTACAATGTATCTGCTGAACACACTTTTAGTGAGTTACCTCCTCACGAGCTTTCCTACAGACTTGCGCTGCGCAACAACACATTCATTAGTATGTTACATCATTCTCATCAAACTAACAATGCTACGAATTGCTGGATATGTGGCCGACTCCCTCCCTACCAGAATTACAAGGGAGCTCTGCCTCTCTTTCCGTACCCGTTCACTCACAATGGCTCCTGCGGAGCATGGTTTAAAATAATTAATTCTTTAGATCCTGATATTGCTGTTTTCGATGGGGGTTGGGTTTGGGGAAACCTGAACTTGGTCCTGCTCGACGCCTGTTACCCAGATAAGGAGGGACTCCCCACTAGAATAGGAACTGATCTAGAAAATGAAGTATATGGATTAGGTAATTATACAATCTGAAAGAGACACGTTAGTGATAGATTCCTTACCTTAGAATATCCCCAGGCGTCAGACTGGATCCGGAAATTTTTGCGTAGCAATACCCCTGCGCGCTGTTAGGCGTCGTCTGCGGCTCCGCGTCCGTCGTCGGCGTCGTGAGCGCCGGGATGACGTCATCGGAGTATATAGACGGCGCCCATGCGCGCTGACGTCAGTTCTTCTTTTTTCCGCGCCAGCTAGCGCAGATCCGGAAGAAGCTCTACCCCCAGTCACTTTTTGACTGAAAACTTTTTGATCTTTTTGATCCTCTATTTGGTCACTTACTCGACTATCGGTGCCAGGGATGCCCGGGTTCAAGCCTTGCTCGAAGTGCGGCCGACTCATGTCGGTCACGGACCCCCATCGCCGGTGCCTGAAGTGCTTAGGCCTCGACCACGACGATCGAACCTGTGACGACTGCCGGGCCCTGACGTCGAAGGCTAGGCGGGAGCGGTCCCGCAAGCGTCTCGAGCTGAGGCAGTCGGCCCCGCGCCGCTCCAGGTCCCGGTCCCGGTCCCACGGGAGGTCGAGGGACAGGTCGCGAGGTCGGAGTCATCGACGCTCCGGGAGTGGTCACCGATCGTCTGGATCCAAGTCCTCAGGTAAGAGGCATGAGAGGTCGGAGCGACACCATCGGTCCTCCGACCCGCCCCGACGCTCGCTCGATGCGGCCGGGGGTTCGGGCGACACCGCCCACGCGGCTCCGCGGGAGTCGCAAGCGTCGCCGCCTGCCCCACACCTTCGGGTCCCTGGGCACGGCGCGTCGCAGGAGGAGGTCGAGAGGTACCTCATGGCCATGAGGGCCCTCCCTCCTCAGTCGGTTCCCGTGGCGCCTTCGGGCCGATCGGCTCCGTCTGCAGGTCCTTCCGGGTCGGGCGCTTCGGCCCCGACGACGTCGGGTTCTTCGGGCCCGGCGCCGCTGGCGACTTCGGTCCCGGCGCCGCGCGACCTCGCTGGATCCGGCTCCGGATCCGGGACCTCGCCGGTCGACCTTACGACCTCACCGGCGCCGTCCCTTCAGGTGTCGTCCCCGGTTACCGTAGTGGTTGCCGACCCCAATGCTTCCTACGGTCCGCCTCAGGCGTCGGAGGGGCGCCGCTGGGCGCCGATTCCGTCGGCCGTCGGAGAATTCTATCTCCACGAGGAGGCCCTGGCTGTTCATCCTGGTCTCCAGGAGCTGGGTGACGAGGAGCAATGGGAGGGGTCCGAGGACCCTCTGGCACGTGATTGCCAGTCACATCAGGACTGGACATATGAGCTTGGGGAGGCCAGTGGTATTGACACTTCGCCAGACACTGGATTTACATCGCCCCCGACTGTGGCTTCGGAGGCGGGTTCTGCTTATGGTGTAGTGTTGACGAAGGCAGCTAAGGCCCTAAACCTTGAGCTTCCCGTCGCGGCCGTGAGGACTAATCTCCTCACTGAGGTGCTCAAACAGCAGTCCGGCTCCGCGGAGCCCCTTCTGCCGTTCAATGAGGCCTTGTGTGACGTTCTGCTGGGCACTTGGTCCAAGCCCGCCACAGGTCCCCCTGTGGATAGGAACGTGGCCAGACGCTACCGCCCGGCACCGGGCGACCCTTGCTTTTTGTCCACCCACCCCACCCCCGAGAGCCTGGTCATCCAGGCCTCCACTTCCCAGACCGCATTCCCGACGGCCCCGCCCGATCGGGAATCCAAGAGATATGAGCAGTTCGGGAAGAAGGTCTTCTCGTCTGTGAGCCTAGGGCTCCGGTCAGTCAACACCAACTGTCTCTTGGGCCGCTACACCCACACTCTGTGGGACACGGTTGCGGAGGTGCTGCCACAATGCTCTGAGGAGGTCAGGGCTAAACTCAGCCAAACCCTTGCGGACGGCCGAGATGCAGCACGCTTTTCCATCCGGTGTGGGCTGGATACCACGGACTCACTGGGCAGGGCGATGGCAACGACGGTGGCGGTTCGACGCCACGCCTGGTTGAGGTCCGCCAATTTCTCGGCCGATGTCCAGGCCACTCTCATGGACATGCCGTTTGATGGCCGTCGCCTCTTCGGCGACAAGGCAGACCATGCGCTGGAACGTTTTAAGGACTCCAGGGCCACGGCCAAGTCCTTGGGCCTTGCGGCCCCACGCCAGCAATCGGGTGCCTTTCGCTCCTTTCGTGGCCACGGAAGGGGCGCCCCACCACGGACCGTCAGCCACGCGCCGCAGAATGTTCAGCACCGCGGTGGCGGCCGTGGGAACCGCCGTGGCGGTGGTCGGGGCCAGCGGCGAGGCCAGTCCACACCTCCCTCAGCAGCCCCCGCCTCAAAACCTTCCTAGTCCGAGTTTTCAGGCCCATGTGACGCCTGTGGGAGGCAGGGTTCGCCATCACCTCTCCCACTGGCATACAGTCACTTCGGACAGGTGGGTGCTGCAAATTGTCCGAAGGGGTTTCTCCCTCCCCTTCGAGTCTTCCCCTCCATCCATGCCACCTCAATGCCACCGTGTGTCGGGGGATCACTTGCGACTTCTGCAAGAGGAAGTTTCGGCCCTCTTGGCCAAGAGGGCCATCGAGCGCGTTCCTGGGCCAGAAGTAGGACGTGGCTGTTACTCCCACTACTTTCTGGTACCCAAGAAGGGCAAAGGGGGCCTACGCCCTATCTTGGATCTGCGGAACGTGAACGGCTTCCTCCGTACGGAGAAGTTCAAGATGCTCACTTTGGCTCAGGTCCTGGCTGCCCTGGACCCAGGAGACTGGATGGTAGCGTTGGACTTGCAGGACGCCTATTTCCACATCCCCGTCCTGCCGGCCCACCGGCGTTACCTGCGGTTCACGGTAGGCCACGAGCACTTTCAGTTTACCGTGCTCCCCTTCGGCCTTACCAGCGCCCCACGGGTGTTCACGAAGGTGATGGCGGTGGTCGCAGCCCATCTGCGCAGGCAAGGGGTGTCAGTCTTCCCCTACCTCGACGACTGGTTGTTGAAGGCGGGCTCGCCCCAGACAGTCGTCAGCCACCTCCAGACTACGGCCGACCTCCTGCACTTGCTGGGGTTCTCCATCAATGTGCCGAAGTCACACCTGTGTCCCTCTCAGAAGCTCCTTTTCATCGGAGCGGTTCTCGACTCGGCGCAGTTTCGGGTTTACCCACCCGAGCAGCGGGTTCGGGATATTCAGGCTCTGATTCCTGTCTTCGGGCCGTTATCCCGGGTCTCGGTCAGGTTGACGCTGCGGCTTCTGGGACTGATGGCCTCCTGCATCCTTCTGGTGCGTCACGCCAGGTGGCGGATGCGGGCTCTGCAGTGGGACCTGAAGTTTCAGTGGGCCCAGCATCAGGGCAACCTGTCCGATCATGTCCTGATCTCGGAGGGCACTGCGAAGCACCTGCAGTGGTGGCTCACGGACCGCGACTGGGTCAGTGGCAGACCCCTCTCTCTACCCCAGCCGGAGCACGTAGTTGTGACGGACGCGTCCCTCCAGGGCTGGGGAGGCCACATGGGAGAGGCGGAGATCAGAGGCCTCTGGTCTCCGGCGGAGTCCCGGCTCCACATCAACCTTCTGGAGCTGCGGGCGATTCGTCTTGCACTGAAGGCATTCCTCCCCTCTGTCAGGGGGAGCGTGGTGCAAGTGTTCACCGACAACACCACCGCCATGTGGTACTGCAACAAACAGGGCGGTGTGGGGTCGTGGACCCTTTGCCAGGAGGCTCTGCGCCTCTGGCAGTGGCTGGAACATCAGGGCGTGACTCTGGTGGTTCAACACCTGGCAGGTTCTCTGAATGCCAGGGCGGACGAACTCAGCCGCCGGTGCATGATGGATCACGAATGGCGTCTGAACTCGGACGTGGCGCAAGGTCTCTTTCGACAGTGGGGAGAGCCTTGGTTAGATCTATTCGCCACAGAAGAGAACGCGCAATGTCAGCAGTTCTGCGCGTTGGAGTTTCCAAGGCGGCACTCGCTCGGAGACGCTTTTCGTCGCGAGTGGAGCTGCGGCCTGTTGTACGCCTTTCCGCCTATACCACTTCTGCCCAGAGTGCTGAAGAAGATCAAGCGCGACCGGGCCCAAGTTATCCTTGTGGCTCCGGACTGGGCTCGAAGATACTGGTATCCCGAGCTACTCAGCATGTCAGTCGATCCCCCGATACGTCTGCCTCTTCGGGAGGACCTTCTGTCGCAGCAGCAGGGGACGGTCCTGCACCCGAACCTGTCCAGTCTCCACCTACAAGCTTGGAGATTGAGCGGCGGCAGTTGAGGCCATTTGACTTGCCTCCCGAAGTCTGTGACATCATTCTGGCAGCCAGGCGTCCCTCCACTAAGTCGGTATACGCCTGCCGGTGGAATAGATTTGTGGCATGGTGCGCAGCAAAGGCTGTGGATCCCCTCTCTGCACCCCTTTCGGAAGTGCTGCTCTTTCTTCTTTCCCTTGCCCAGCAGGGCTCTGCTCTGGGCACTCTTAAAGGGTATCTCTCGGCTCTTTCAGCCTTCTTGAGGCTACCTGATCAGCCTTCTTTGTTCAAGTCCCCTATAGTGAGTAGATTTCTGAAGGGCATCACGCACATGTTCCCTCCTGTTCCCTTCGTGATGCCTCAGTGGGACTTGAACCTTGTTCTCACCTATCTGATGTGTGCTCCCTTTGAGCCACTTCATAACTGTCCTCTTCGCCTCCTTACGCTGAAGACGGCCTTCCTGGTTGCCATCACCTCTGCCAGGAGGGTGAGTGAGCTCCAGGCTCTTTCTTCTTCTCCGCCTTTCCTGTCTGTTCATCCTGATAAGGTGGTGTTGCGTACACGACCTTCCTTTCTGCCCAAGGTTGTCACGGCCTTCCACATCGGGCAGTCCATCACCTTGCCCACCTTCTTTCCGCCTCCGCATCCCTCGAAAGAGGAGGAGAGGCTCCACCGTCTGGATCCAAAACGTGCGCTCTCCTACTACCTGGACCGCACTCGCCAATTCCGGGTGGATGACCAGCTCTTCGTTGGTTACGTGGGCGCGAAGAAGGGAAAGGCTGTACACAAGAGGACCATCTCCAGGTGGATCATCTTGTGCATCCAAGCATGCTACTCCATGGCGAGGAAGGAGCCCCCAGCTGGATTGCGGGCTCACTCCACTCGGGCCACGGCAACGACAACTGCCCTGGGCCGCGGTGTCCCCCTGCAGGACATCTGTCAGGCAGCCACGTGGGCCTCGCTGCACACGTTCGCAAGACACTACTGCCTGGACAGCCAAGTCCGGAGGGATGGCTTCTTTGGCCGTTCCGTCCTCCAGGACTTTCTGGTGTGATATTGGTTCGCAGACCCACCACCGGGGTTGGTATTGCTGGGGTATCTATTCTAAGGTAAGGAATCTATCACTAACGTGTCTCTTTCAGATGCACAAGTTACTACTTGTGTAACGATATATCTGTAAGAGACATTAGTTAGTGATAGATTCCTTACCGCCCTCCCATCCTCCCCGTTCTGCGAACCGATATTTAGGGTTAAGGTCATCCCCTTTCAGGGCCCTAGTTTCAATGGCACCAGTGTTAGTTCTATCATGGCTCTGCGTATCTGGCGCGGAAAAGCTGTGTTATCAGAACTGACGTCAGCGCGCATGGGCGCCGTCTATATACTCCGATGACGTCATCCCGGCGCTCACGACGCCGACGACGGACGCGGAGCCGCAGACGACGCCTAACAGCGCGCAGGGGTATTGCTACGCAAAAATTTCCGGATCCAGTCTGACGCCTGGGGATATTCTAAGGTAAGGAATCTATCACTAACTAATGTCTCTTACAGATATATCGTTACACAAGTAGTAACTTGTGCATTAGCCTTATGATTCTCACTGTCGAATCCGAAGCCACACCAGTTCTACCCATTATGTCAGTACTGCCAGTCACTGGTGAATTATGTATCAAGAAGAAAGGTTCAGTACACTTAGGTCATAGTAAATGCACTACTGTGGTCGAATTCAGTGATCATGGAAAATCGTCCTTTAAAGCTATCAGTCACTCTTACTTTGTTTGTGGTCATACCGCATACATTCGTCTACCTCCAGATTGGGATGGTACCTGTTACATTGCATTCCTTCTGCCACCAGTTTTTCTAGCTCCTCCTGATTACCATAGAAATACCAATCTAGTAAAGAATAGACCCAGAAGAGATATCCCACTTGTCGACTACACAGAAACGGCATGGGAACAGTACACCGATTTTAATAAAGGATTCTTTTTCTTTTTAGGCCCTGTTCAGAATAGTAAATTAATACGCAGATTAACTAGAACACTTGAAGCAGTAGTGAATGAAACTGCCTCCGCCTTAGGTAACCTAACAGAAGAGCAGTCCGCCATGCGGGTTGTTGTCCTTCAGAATCGTCTTGTAATTGACGTCATCTTGGCAGATAGAGGTGGAGCCTGTAAGGTCATCGGGTCAAGTTGCTGTGTTTTCATACCACAAAACGCACCATCTGTATATCAAGCTATCACCCGTCTTCATAGAATTGCAAATCAGATACATCAGAATCCAGGCACCTGGACTTGGTCCAGTTGGTTCTGGACAACATTAACAGCTTGGGGATGGAAGATCCTATCCTTCCTAGGCATTGGCCTAGTCCTAGTATTCAGTTGCTGCCTGTGCCTGCAGTGTGGGCCAGCGATTTGTGGACTGTGTGCCACCTCTTGTATTGAACACTCCAGTTTTCTCTCAAAACGTAAACGAAAGAAAGAAGAACAAATGATGTTGCAAGAACAGACTGATCGATTCATGAGGATCGATATTTCATGAAGGGTCCGTAGGGAACAAGGAGGGAATGAGGAAAATTAAATTTTTGGTCATGTTATGTTCCCTAGCGCGTACCCCACCGACTCCATGTACCAGTTTAAAGTGCATGTAACTTCCCTCCTGTGCCAGCTATGAAGACGCAAATACATTTGCGTCCAACGTTAACTTGTCCTCTTTCAGATCCACCATGAATGGATTATATAGTCCGTTCCTAAGTATGCTATGCCACCGTCTTTTTGTAGTACACTTTACATGTTTTCCTGCTCCAGCAGAGTAGGCCCTGAATTTCTGCCATCGAACCTCTTTTGTGGCTCCTGACTCTGGCAGCCTCTGCCCAGGCTACCTCTGTACCCGTGAACTCTGACTTACTTTCAGCGCGGCCCCTCGCGCTCAGCTCAAGCCTGCTTTCTGCCAAGACTGACTATAACCTTCGAGTTATCTGTTCCGCTCCCCGAGAATACATTCCTGCCTACTAGATCCTGTAAACATCCTCCCCAGCTGCAGAGCCAAAGGGCCGACCTGTCTCAATGCAAGTAATTCATAGCCTCTGTTGCCATGCTTCCATGGAAGGCCCCGTGCCCCACGCTTCACATGCAGACACTTAGGCGCTTATACACGCATCCACAGTTAGCATAGAATAGCTTCTGCCCTAGAGACCTTTCCGTCCAGATAGTATAGTTCCTAAACATCAGATATCAGATATGATAGAAGTACAAGTTGATCTGACATGCCAGACTTCTGTCTCTTTCCGTCAGTGTAAATGTCAAAGTCCCCTGCACCCCGTCAATCACACGTCATGCAGCTGCGCGCGCATCCAAGCTTCCGATTTCTGCTGACATCGCAACAATTCTGTTAGCACCACCCCTTGGTGCCACCCACTTGCGTCACCTATCAGTGACGTTTCTAGCACACACCTCTGGTTCACGCCTAGTTCACGCCTCTTGATTACGTATTAGTATCACGTGTATACTGTTATCTTGTCTTCTCTCAGCTGTTACGCCTCTTGCATTATTCTTTATGATATGAATTAAGTATATAAGCTATGTATTGTTAATAAACGGGAGCGCTCTATCCCTTCTGACACCCCTGTGGTGGTCAGAACATGATATCCTGATCAAGACCATTCCTTTATGAGGAATAAAACCCTTAGAAACTCTAACACCACGGACTCTGTCTTTTTTCATTCCAATTGAGTTATTATTGATTAAGTACTTACCTGCATAGAAATTAAGAGAGTAAATTAATTATTTACGTCAGTACAGGATCCGGAAGGTGAGCCCTCGCCTGTGGATTTAATGGAGCAGTCTCTGGCTCCAGCATCAAATCTTTCCCCGGCCCGACACACTCTCCATCTTGAGAGGAGGAAGAGGCTCCATTGCCTGAAGGATCTGCTGCTCTGGAGCATCAACCCGAGGATCAGGTTGACTTGGTTCCTGTACCTCCACAGGAGCAGCCTGTGGGTCCATACCCTCCATTTCCAGTCCCGGGACAAGACTCGACGCATTATTTAAATGCAATGTATGGGTCTTTTCGAGAGCCATGTACCCCTCTGGAGCACCGGCTGGTCCCATGGGTCCGATGGCCTTTAATCTGGGCGTCCCTCAGACATATACACCGGCGCCGTTTATGCCTTTTATGCCGGCACCGGCTTCGTTTTGGCATTTCTCGGCGCCGAGGTCATCGACGCTGATTCCATCTTCACCAGCTCCGGTCTCGACTCTGCCACGTACTCTCCAGACTGATCCTCCGGCTCCGAGCGCCGGCACCGTCGGAGTCAGTTGTGGCTCCACGGACGTCGACCCAGAGAATGAGGCCTAAGCAGGAGGTTCAAAGGCTTTTGGAGAAGCGGGGATATAGAGCAGAGGAGATGGAAGAGGGAGAGCTGCAAGAATCTGATGATTTTTTTGATAACCTTAAGGAACCAAGTGGTTTGGAGTTATCTCCGGAGTGGGAGCTTTCCTCGACTCCTGATGCCCCTTCGAAGGTTGTAGCACCATATCACATGGTCATTAGAAAGGCAGCTGAACTCTTAGATTTGAATCTGCCCACTGCGGAGTTTAAATCAAACATTTTGACGGAGGTACTCCATTCTCCCTCTTCATGGTTGAGCCGATGCTACCTTTTAACGAGGCAATTACAGAGCCTGTTTTAGAAGTGTGGCGTAAGCCCTTTTCGTCACCTGCAGTATCAAGGGCTGTTGCAAGGAGATATAGGGTGGCTCCTGGGGATCCGGACTTCCTTTCATCACATCCGTCTTCAGAGAGTTTGGTGGTTCAGGTGGCCTGGTCCAAAAAAGCTACTGGAGCTTGTCCTCAGGTGCCTGGTGACGAGGAGTCTAAGAAGCTGGACCAATCAGCGAAAAAAGTTTTTTCTTCGGCTAGCATGGCCCTCAAGTCCGCAAATGCCACGTGCCTTTTAGGGCGCTATATACACGCTTTGATGGACTCTGCGACGGAGTTGGTGCCAAAGATACCTGGGGAAGACAGGGAGAACTTCAGTGAGGTTCTTGCGCATACACAGGCTGCTATTCGCCAGGTGATCCAGAGCGGTTTGGATACCGCTGACTCTGTGGCAAGGGTCATGGAATCATCTGTTGCCACCAGGAGGGCTGCTTGGTTGAAAACATCTGAATTTTCTCCTGATGTGCAGTCTACATTAATAGACCTTCCATTTGATGGTTCCGGCCTGTTTGGAAAGAAGGCGGATGCTGCCTTGGAAAGGTTCAAGGACAGTAAGGCGACGGCTAGGTCTTTAGGTCTTCAGTCCAGAGGATCTTCTAGTAAGAGATTCAGAGGATTTGGAAGATCTTCTTTTCGCTCTTACAAGCAACCGCAGCAGCAGCAGCAAAATTCATTGTACAAATCGTACAGGGGTAGAAACAGAGGCCGCCCTAGAGGTCATAAAGCTTCCTCCTCCTCCTCTTCTCAACCCCCTCCTACCACAGCAAAGCAGCCCTAGATCCACCATTCCGGATCATGTTGGTCCTGTAGGGGGTCGGCTTACTCATTCTCTACGAGATTGGGAATCGGTCACATCAGACCTTTGGGTTCTCAATCTCGTAGAGAATGGGTATGCTCTTCCCTTTCGGGAATTTTCCCCAAATTACCCTCCTTGTCAAGGATTTTGCATGGAGGACCACTTTCTTCTCCTGCAGGAGGAAGTTGTGGCATTTTTGAGAAAAGGTGCGATAGAGGTGGTCCCAGAGCAGGAAAGGGGGTCAGGGATGCTACTCCTGGTATTTCCTGATTCTCAAGAAGGATGGCAGGCTTCATCCAATCCTGGACCTCAGGATCTTGAACCTCTTTTTGATGCAGGAGAAGTTCAAGATGCTCACCCTTGCGCAGGTTCTTCAAGCGCTGCAGCAAGGGGACTAGATGGTGTCGATCGACTTGCAGGATGCATATTTTCACATTCCAATCCTGAAGTCGCACAGGAAGTATCTCCGTTTTACGGTAGGATCGCAACATTACCAGTTTGCGGTACTTCCTTTTGATCTTAATACTGCACCTCGACTCTTCACCGAGGTGATGACGGTGGTGTCAGAAGGTCGGGGGTACCAGTATTCCCTTATCTGGACGACTGGCTGATCAAAGCAGAGTCGCAGAGAAGGTGCTCCATCATCTGTAGATTACAACCCAGTTGTTGTACAGGTTGGGTTTCTCGATAAACGTGCCCAAGCCTCACCTGATGCCCTCTCAGCGCAACCTTTTCATAGGTGCGGTACTGGATATCACTGTGTGTCGGGCATTCCCTTCTCCACAGAGGATTCTCGACATACAGGAAATGATTCCTTTATTTTACAATGGAGCGGCTGTTCCAGTCCTGAAGGTCCTTCGTCTGCTCTGTCTGATGGCTTCCTGTATTCAATTGGTCAACCATGCACGCTGGCACATGAGGGCACTCCAGTGGTGTCTCCACAGGCAGTGGTATCAGCACAACTGAGATCTCACGGAGTCAGTGAGGATCTCCAGAGAAGCTGCGGTGGATCTATCTTGGTGGAGCGTGGAAGGCAATCTGTCTCAAGGAAAGCCTTTTCATCTGCCTCCATCGGTGGCCACAGTGATAACGGATGCATCCACCCTAGGGTGGGGTGCTCATCTGGGGGACCTGGAGATCAAGGGTCTTTGATCTCCAGAGGAAATGTTGCTTCACATCAACCTTCTAGAGTTGCGGGCAATCGGTTTAGCGCTCAAAGCCTTCCTCCCTTCCCTTCGCGGTCAGTCAATACAAGTCCTAATGGACAACACTACCACAATGTGGTATGTCAACAAACAGGGAGTAGTGGGGTCGCATTGTCTCTGCAGAGAGGCTCTGCGCCTCTGGTCCTGGGTTCAGGACCATCAGATTTGTCTGACGGCAAATCATCTGGCAGGTGTTCTGAACGTACGTGCAGACAGTCTCAGTCGGCAGTTCTCAGCCGACCATGAGTGGAGGCTTCATCCAGAGGTAGTTCGTCACGTCTTTAGGATGTGGGGGACTCCTCGGGTGGACCTGTTCGCCACTCACGAGAATGCTCACTGCCCGTCATTCTGCAGTCTCCAGTATCTGATGCAGGGAGCTTTGGGGGACGCGTTTCAGTTGAGTTGGGGCTCCCAACTCCTTTACGCGTTTCCTCCCATACCCTTGCTTCCTCTGGTTCTGAGGAAGATTCGCCAAGACCGGGCCCAAGTCCTATTGATCGCCCTGGATTGGCCAAGAAGGGTGTGAAACACAGATCTTCTCCACCTCTCCTCGTGCCCTCCGCTCCGTCTCCCTCTGAGGGCAGACCTCCTCTTGCAGTCGCAGGGGCAGGTTCTACACCCTCACCTCCAGAGCTTACACATTCATGCCTGGAGATTGAACGGGGCAACCTGATTTATTTTTCTCTCCCACCTGATGTGGTGGATATTATTTTGTCAGCCAGGCGGGACTCCACCAAATCTATCTATTCTTATAGGTGGCCCAAGTTTGTCTCATGGTGAAGATAGAAGTCCATTGACCCCTTGAAGGCTTGCTTGTCCGACGTTCTTCAGTTTGCACTCTCTTTGGCTCAGCAAGGTTTTGCTGTAGCGACAGTGAAAGGTTATATTTCGGCTTTGTCTGCATTCCTTTGTTTGCTGGACCAGCCGTCCTTATTTAAGTCACCTGTAGTTTTAAGATTCTTAAAGGGTCTTACAAATACATTTCCTCCTACTCCTTTTATTGTGCCGCAATGGGACTTGAATCTTGTCCTTACTTTCTTAATGGGTTCACCTTTCGAGCCCTTGCATAGGTGTCCCTTGAGGTTATTATCTTTTAAAACGGTGTTTCTGATTGCGATTACCTCGGCAAGGAGGGTAAGTGAGCTTCAAGCTCTAAGTTCAAAACCCCCGTTCTAGATTATTCATGCTGAAAGAATGGTACTCAGGACCAGGGCTGCTTTTCTGCCTAGGGTGGTAACTTCCTTCCATCTGGGGCAGCCCATTACCCTCCCTACCTTCTATCCTCCCCCTCGCCCTTGCACGGAGGATGAGCGACTTCACCGTCTGGACTCTAAGAGGGTAGGTGAGCTTCTACCTTGACAGAACCAGAGTTCAGAATTGATGACCAACTCTTCGTGGGTTTCGTTGGCTGCAGGAATGTCAGAGCGGTGCACAAGCGCATACTGTCTAGATGGATTGTCTTGTGTATCAAGATATGCTACTCCTTAGCTGGTAATGAACCTCCAGAAGGTTTTAGAGCTCATTCTACTAGAGCAAAGTCATCTACATCTGCTTTGTCTAGAGGTGTTGGGCGGGACTTGGGCCTCCCTTCACACTTTCGCAAAGCATTATTGTTTGGATGCAGAGGTGCGGAGACTTTGCTCGTTCCGTCCTTCAGGACTTCTTGGTATAGAAGGGTGGACACCCTCCTCCGGTAGTGGGACTGCTGTGGGAATCTATTCACAAGGTGAGGAATCCACTGGCATATGTATCCATCAGAAGAACAAGTTACTTACCTTCGGTAACGCTTTTTCTGGTGGATACAGAATCTGTCTGTGGATTCCTTACATTCCCCCCCGCCTCCCCGTTGTCCACCTTTGTATACCTGCAATAGTGACAATGTTTTAATTTACATATATATTACTGTCAAAGGAGGTGTATTATTTTAATTGCTTTCCAGCATTGCCTGTACACTGTGTGTGTGTTACCTTGATTTTTTTGTACTGTGTACACTGTGTATATATCTACTGTTGTCGGTCCGTCAGTGTGCCTCGAAGGCACGGAAAAAAGGGCGGAACTGATGTCATCACGCCGACGTAGTCCTAATATGGAGTCAGTGACGTCAGCGGAGCCGCGCGCGATGCCGTGCTTCTGTGACGCCGTCCACGTCGGCATGAAGAGCTACAAAAGATTTTCCGAGTGTTGCTGACGCAGGAGATATTCACAATGTGAGGAATCCACAGGCAGATACTGTGTCCACCAGAAAAAGCGTTACCGAAGGTAAGTAACTTGTTTCTTACCTTCAGTAATAATATATCTGGTAGAGACGTTGTCTAGCCGCAGAATCCTTAACGCCCACCCAGCCTTCCCGTTATGCGAGGAACTTTTCTGGTGGTGTTATGCACTGGCCTCTTCAGCTGCCATTGGGTTATATATTCAGGGGCTTCAGATTGTTGCACTCCCCTGGGTGCTTTCATATACAGTTATCCTCTGCTGAGGGACTTCTTTTTTGTTATATGGTGCCTTTGATTCACGGGAAGGTTTGTTTTTCCTCTCCAGTTCCCTTCCCTTCAGTCTGCTCTACTGCCTCGGGGTCCTGGTCTCCTCGTGGTCATCCTCTTTGAGGGTCGGTTGTGCTCTGTTTCCTACCTCTGTTTTTAAGGGGGAAAGACCAGTCTTCTCTTTCTTTCTTTCCTACAGTGGACTATTGTTCTTTCTGTGTTCTGTTCTTACTGGACGGCACAGTTCCACATGGCACTATCAATCTATTTTTGTCTGTTGTAATGTTCTTCCCTTCTCTCACTCGGGAAGGGGCCTCCGCTTGGCTTGCTGGGCTTTTTCTCACAGCCTCCACTTATATGTGTAGGCGGTGTCTATTCTGTCTTTTGGATGGTTTCTTTCACCATCCCCCTTCTTTATTCACAGAATTTCATTACTCGCACACTGTTCCCATACTTTCACAGTTTTTAGTTGGTGGCTCCCCTGAAAAGTTTCTCCCAAGAAAATGGACGTCAGCCCTCCAGGAGGGACTTATGTGACCTCGCTGACGTTACGTACAAGGACGACGTCAGGACGAGGTAGATTGACGCCATCGCCCGGCGCGCAGAGGTGCTGCTGCAAAAAAATTCCGGATCCAGTCTCACGCCTGGGTAAATTCTAAGTTAAGGAATCTGCGGCTAGACAACGTCTCTACCAGATACATCGTTACCGAAGGTAAGTAACTAGTACACTAGCAACTTAAAAGCATTTCTGTCATTTGGCAACTGTGGCAATAGCTATAAAACTGTAAAATGCTGGCAAAACCTCACACAGATTGCACCCTATGCCTGGCATAAAATAACATATTTCATATTCCCCAATTAAAGATGACTAATGAGAAAATACAGAGCATGGAGATCGGGTGATAAAATAAACTGCAGCATTCATTTTAAAACGTGGATTACTAGCATTGATATAGTGCTCAATACCGATGCTTGCTACTACTATCACTCAGGTATTTTTATTGCAGGTAAGGTTTATGGACCATACTTATGAATAACAAAAGTTGTTCTTTTTGACCGGACTATGCTGCCTATAATCCTTTGCTGCCAGGAGGGCCCAGGACGGGCAGAGACAGCTAGTTGGCTCACTGAGCTGTGCAGCATAGTATCAATGGCAGCTCCCCTGTTATGACAGAGGAGCGTCGGCCTGCCTGCTGCGAGAGCAGCAGGCACACACATTAATAAAATGTTAATAAATAAAATAATACAATAATTTAATTTTGGTCGTTGGCTAAGGCTGTTACAGCGCCAGGGCAGGGGGTGAGGCTGATTCATAAAATTGCACTATTCCTGCGGGCCCTGCCAGTGCGCATGCCATCCTGCACAATCCCACGGCTGAGGATCCAAAGGTCCACAAGGTGCAGATGATTGCCACAGGATGTATCATCTGAAAAAGTGTAGAACACAATTTGTGATAGTGTGACTGCACCGGCAAAGTATTTCAGACATCACCCAAACCATTCTGCCCAAGTCTTCCAATCCCGGCAAGTGCCCTATTGGCTGGCCTGTAATGTCTGTTGGTAGGAGACAACCGTGATGTGCTACATTCTCATTAATTAAGTGCTTTGTCTAGTATTTTTGTTTTTGCAACTGAAAAGCACTGACCTAAGCATTTGAGAGTTGTTTAAATAAATAATGCATGATTATCTTCTTATCCTTATCTTAACCCAAACATTCAGTGTGTTTCACAGTTTAAATGTTCTGCGAGGCATGGGCACAAAAAATCGAGTGGAAACTGCTCCTGACATGTATCGATGTATGTGTACATAATATGCGCTGTTCTGGTGGAACATTTAGGGGTCGATTAGGATGGCGGACGGACTTGCGTCCGTCCGCCACCCCTGAGTAGGAGGGACCGTCCGCATGGGCAGCGGCGGTCCCTCCATGGCAATTAGGATGTGACCGCCACCCTGGCGGTCACATCCTGTATGTTTTACATTGCGGCGGGTGCTGCTTGAAGCAGCACCCGCTGCAATGTAAAAAATGAAAGAAGTGCATTTGCATGCACAAAGCGGCAGGCACCGCGCGGTGCCTGCCGCTTCGTGCACCCCCCACGCAACCTTCACCCAGGGGGCCCACAACGGGCCCCCAAAGTGAATGTCCGTATGCTTTTCCACGGCGGCTTCCGCCGTGGAAAAGCATTACTTTCCCTACATCCTAATATGGCTGGCGGTGTCTGATAGACATCGCCAGCCATGTTAGTGCTTTTCCGCCGTGGTCGCCTTCCGACCACGGCGGAAAAGTGGAGGACAGATTGTGAGACCCACCAGCCATCCTAATTTGGCGGTGGGTCTTTCAGGCCTCCTCGGCGGATTCCCCGCATACTCCGGGCCGGCGGTGGCTTCCGCCGAAGTATGCGGGGAATCCGCCATCATAATGACCCCCTTAGTGAGTGGGGTTTTCAAAGTGGTACCACACGCTGGTCTCAAGCTTGCCGCCATCAGCCTGCGATCGGGATGACTCACTTTCGCGGCTGCGTCACTTTTGCGACCGTGCTACCAATGCTGGTTTTTGTTTACTTTCAGCACTTAACACAAGCGCTTGTGTTTTGAACTGCATCGCGCTCCAACACACATTTTTGGGGGTTTATTTTCACCACTTGGCATGATCACTTGTTTTCTTTGTTTTCGCTACTTGACACAAGCAATTATGTTTTAGCCATGCGGTCAGAGGCACATTTTTTTACATTGTTTTCAGCACTTCATACAAACAGCACTCTAATTGCAACCGCTATCTTTTTTGAGTTTGCACTTGAACTGTATGAAGGTCCAGTGTGGTAGCGCAGTAACGATGGATCTGGGCGTGTATCAGCTAAGGCAGTTCTCCATCTCTTTCTTGTCTTCGCTGTTAAGCACCAATGGCGCCTCCAAGAACCTAGATAGCAGGTACTTGTGCACTGCGGTGAGAGGTAATGTGGTAACTGTGTGATTGGGTGATGTGATGCTGCGTTTTCTCTGTTTTTAGTGTGTATGTGGTACTTTGTGCGAAGCAGGTAACCTCGCCTGCATTACTCTGGTGTAGTGCTGTGCGCCAGGGTTTTCTGTGCACCAGGGTTTTTTGTGAGCTTGAGCGTTAATCGTTCTTCTCACCCTATATCTCTACCCTGCCCGTTTTACATCCCACTGTTCTAAGCAAACAGGCACCCTCCAGCAACAGCTATTTATTGTGTTTTCCTGTGATTGGCTGGGCCTGTATTGCACCTTCTGACGTCCTGTGGTGTCACAGGGCTTGAAAGTCACTGAGGGCGGGACTACATTGGCTGATTAAACCTGCTGTGGCCGACCTAGCTCAGAGCCAGAGGAAGGTTTACAAACAAACATTGAGACATCTGTCAGTGGGACGTCTAGACTACAGTAGTGGTACTTTCCTGCAGTCTATGCTAAAGTTTATACCCTCACAGTTGTAGCAATGCTCCCTTTCACTTCACCCATTCACCCGTATTTTATGTCATCATACTTCTCTTTCATGAGGTTTGTTAGGCGATGGGATGTCCATAACTAGTCAGAACAGGTGCATGCAAGTGATTGCACTCCTGCGTAATCTCAGCAGTTTTATAACCTTTGGGAAATCGTTTACAACTTCTCAGGGTTGTACAGATGAACAATATACTTTGGACATCTTGCATTTTGGGTATTGTAGTAAAGTCGTACCTGAAGATCTAAATTGCCATTTAAATAGCATGTGGTGGCAATTAAATAGAAGTAGCACAATACAATTATGGTTTTTAGCTCTACAAGTATTATGCATCAGTGTATGTGTTTTGTTATACACAAACCAGTCTTTAATCCCTGTACTTAGCCACTTGTGCTGGCTGTTCATGCGCGCCTCCACTCTTTATCTTTACCACGCACCAACTCGATCTCAATTCATCCTGACTGCCACTACTATTCTGTAGATACTCTTTAATTTCTAGATCAAATCATTCTGTGTCCCAATAATTCCACATGTTTAGAAAACATGTTGTGCCCTTGCAGTCAAAATCTTTTAGGCGCTCACTCTAGTGCTTCATTGTTTCCTTGCAAAATCCCACACATCCAAATTCAGTGAAATCACATATCTGCAGTGCATGCTCTTCAATGCATATTCAGCTCCTGCCCTTGCAGCCAAAGGCATGCATTTACTCTGGATCATCTTGTTCTCACTAAAGCTTGGCAAAGTATAACAAGCATAGGTGAATACATTAGGTTATGCCTATGTGTTTAATAATAAGCTGTTTTTTGTTGTTGGTTGTAGCTTGCTGAGTAGTTGTACAGTATAAGTTACAGAAAGTCTGTGAAGCAGGTTTGACTTCTTTATGTACAAAACGGCAATATATTGTGCTGTTACTAGCGGTATAGTTCGGGTAAGTAGTAGCACAATCTTGAAAACCAAAAAAGGAAATGGAATCAATTGATGTAATAGCAATATTATGTGTTGAGAGGAGTCCTGAAAAATATTTGGGTCCGGTGCCACTGACCATGCTGCACCATTCAAATCATACCCCTAGTGCCTGCGAGAGAACTGCATTTGTGACTGTTTGTTTAGTAGTACAATATAGCAATATTTGGTATTTAGAGGAGGCAATGACAAAGTTTGGCTCTGTGCCACTGCACCTGCTGCACCATTCACATCATGACCCTGTTGTTTGCAAGGTAACTGCACTTGTGCCTGCCTGTTTATTAGTAAAATATAGTAATATTAGGTGTTTAGTGGGGTGCCTAGTGCGTTTGGTCCTGGTGTCCCTGCATCTGCTGCACCATTGAAATCATGACCCTGTTGTCTGAAAGGTAACTGCACTTGTGACTGCTGGTTTAGCTTTAAACATTTGCAATAAACTGGGTTTAGTGGGGTCTCTAGAGCTTTTAGCCGCAGTGCCACTGCACCTGCTGCATCATTCAAATCAAGTCCCTTTTTGACTGCAAAGTAACTGCTATTGTGACTGACTTATTAGTAGTCAAATATAGCAATATTATGTGTTTAGAAGAGTTCTGACAACTTTTCGGCACTGTGCTACTGCACCATTCAAATCATGATGCTGTTGGTTGCAAGGTAGTGAGTTTACAATGGGGTATACCCTAAGAACTCTCTGACCTGGGTCAGTTAACATAAGTACGTATATAGTGGTCAGGTTCTATGGATTCTAGTCAAGAATTAATCATGAGTTAATTATTCAGAAAAAAGGTTATTTAGCAGAAACTCCCAAAGTGTAGTACACAAAAACATTTATTTCAACATTATTATGACATTGTGATTCACACTAATGCACTCGAAAACACAGACATTAAAGGAAAGTAAGGACCAATTACTTAATTGGATCAAATGAGGACTGAAGGACATAAGTCTCAAAAGTTTTCGTATATAGCAACGTTCATGTGGAGGCGATTCTTTAGAATACAATATTTGTCAAGTATTTACATAGTGCGCTCAAAGTGACCGGGCAGCGCTGATACAAGTAACCATTACGATTCAGCTCCGAGGACACGCTGCAACTGACGAAGCAAGATTGATCCATAATACCCGGACGCTACTTGATCTGAAACTGTGTACCTTTGATTGGATAATCACTGAAGCCCCAGCTTCCTACACCACTATGGAACCGACGCAGGTCCATCACCTATAGGCCACTGGACGGCCTCATTTAAAGCGCTCCAGCTCCTTTTTGTCCTGAAGAAGACCCCAGCTTGAGGCTCCAATCAACCCTTAATCCAGGGGTCGAAACGTAGACTGGATTGCATCTGATTTTCTTAACATAGGAAGCAACCCATGGATTGATACGGATCCTATATTAAAGACTAGAACGGAACTAATGAACTAAATTAGTCTGTAAAGGTTGCTTTTCAAACCACTGTGGTTGTAATAAGGTCACAACACCCTTTACCCAGTCCTCACCTTTACCCAATCACCCCCAACCTACCTAACTGTCTCCCTTTCCTTGTCACTTTGAGCGCACTATGTAAATACTTGACAAATATTGTATTCTAAAGAATCGCCTCCACATGAACGTTGCTATATACGAAAACTTTTGAGACTTATGTCCTTCAGTCCTCATTTGATCCAATGAAGTAATTGGTCCTTACTTTCCTTTAATGTCTGTGTTTTCGAGTGCATTAGTGTGAATCACAATGTCATAATAATGTTGAAATAAATGTTTTTGTGTACTACACTTTGGGAGTTTCTGCTAAATAACCTTTTTTCTGAATAATTAACTCATGATTAATTCTTGACTAGAATCCATAGAACCTGACCACTATATACGTACTTATGTTGTTTGCAAGGTAACTGGACTTGTGCCTGCCTGTTTAGTAGTAGAATATAGCATAGTTCTTGAATATTATCTTTATTTTTAACTTGCAATTTTTATTACAACATTTAGAATTTGCTCATAATGACCTAATAGATTACGTTGAAAACTTCAATACGATAATGCCTATAAAGTGTAAAGAAAGGTACTGATACATGACTAGGAAATGCTACAAACTTTCTAAGGCTAAAGCATCTGCTTTAGACAACTAAGTAATAAAAAGCAAATATTCCAGCATACTGTTTGAAGCTGGTCTGCCTTTTCCGTTGGAAGATCTTATCTTGACAGTAAATGGGGCTTAAACAGTGTGAACAGTTTTAGTAAAAGTATCGTGAATGTCTGCATCCAGGGGAAGTTAACAAAAAAAAGTTCCACAAAGAAGTGAATGAACCCAGTAATTCGGTCATGGAAACTGATAAGAGCTCCCTTTTCAGGATGGATTAAATACAAGAGATTTCATGAGCACAGCACAAGTGCTGTGCAGGTTAAACCTAAAAAGTAATGCAGATGCTATTCAAAAAGTCGATACAATGGCTGTCTCAACTACTTTCTTGTTGACTTGTATTTTAAATGGAACCAAAGAATTGTCCCTTTGTTAAAGTAACTGATCCACCCTTGAGCCAAACTAACAAATGATCTTATCAACCTCCAAATTAGAGAACTTTATTGATATTATCAACAGTTGGTACGTTTGCAGGCAATGCAATCCATTCAGCGTAACTAGACCCTGTAACTTTGATATTCCCTTCACATATTTCCATTTACCGTGCTCAAGATGTAACCAAGTTATGCCTACAGAAATTTATAAAAGACTACAAATAGGCGTCAGCTTGGCAGATCCTTTTTACAACACTTAGCAATTTGGCCAATGAGGTACATGCCACAAGAACTGCAATGCTCTCTTTGAATTATTCTATTTGAAGTATTTCATTTGCATTTCTGCACCTCTTCATTTCGATGGCATTCAGTTTAGTTCTGATAACTTCTTCGCGGAGCAAATTGAGAACTTCTTCGCGGAGCAAATTGAGAACATTTGTAACAGTGTACATTTTAAACACATGCCTTTGTGACATTCATACCACTTCAGTCTGGAATGCTGAACACTGAGAATTGTCTCATGCCACAGCTCTTCAAACAATCATACATGCAGCATTTCCTCAGGAGGTTTCACCCTTGTTCTTAAAATTGTAACAAATGAATCATCACTCATTTCCATTCCACACCACATAATTCTACAACAAACAGCATAATTGCACTCCACAATTCCACTACCCACCACATACTACATCCTCTCCACACCACAGAATTCCACATCATGCCACAACACCTCATAATTCCACTCCACTACATGCCTTCCACAACACACAATACCACTTGACATAATAACACTCCATGAAACATAAAACCACTCCACGTAATTCCAGTACACGCAATACCACAAAATTACTTTCCACATATTTCCACTTCACACCATGCCACTTAATTCCACTACATATACCTCCACTCAATACCTCTCAGTTCGACGCCACACAATTCCACAACAAACAGTTCCAATCGATAACCACCTAATTACACTCCAGACCACATACATCCGCTCCACTCCATTACACATGGCTAACAGTTATTGTCATTGACAACACCAATAGCTTTCGAATTGCAGAGACCTATTGGCTTTGCCATTGCTTCTTATTACTATGTTTTCTTGTCAACTAAATAGGTTTCTTTGTGGGTTATTATTAAAATATTGAACTAAAGGTGCCTTAGGGAAGAAAATGTGCACATTTTACAGCAAGGTGACACTCGTTTCTTGGTTTGTTCATCTGCTGAATCCAACGAGAAATTGAGAAAATAGATTGGTTTTTGCTGGTCATCTGAGAATGCAATAGCTAGGTCGGGGCAGCATATATTAGTCTTCTAATGGTTGTTTTAATACCGGTGGGGCTCCTTGACACAATTTGTTTAGTGAAGAAAATATTTCCTTCACGTAGGAATTGTAATTGGACCTTGGCAAGTGTGGATGCTTTAACCAGGTCTGTGAATTATGCAACCCATTCATTTCTAGAAATGCACACAACACAAAATTAAAACACAAGAATGGCAGCATCTACATATTTATTTAATTTATTTAGTGTTTTACATATCCTTTAAAAGCAAACCCTCTGAAACAAAAACATTGGTTAAGCCTGTATTAAGAGAAATGCCCACGGTTTATTTACATGGTGAAAATTATTACTCCAGGAAAATTAAAATAAATGGTAGTTTTTATATATAAATGACCTGGCATGCTTAAAATTGATCTGAGAATGTCTGATTAAAAAGTATGCTATTTTATTTCAGATATAATTTATTCCATTTTAATCAATGCACAATATAAAGTGCTTGAGCAAAATTTAAATATGATTGGGAATATCTGCTTCTTTTTGTGTTTATATCATTTGCAATTGAATGTGTCCATTCTCATGGGCAAAATGCATGACCTTTTCAGACATCGAATTACCCCCCTTCTGAAAGAAACACATGCATATAGTTAGAAGTTTTTAATAAAAAAAGAAGGTAATAAGTGTCTCTGTGTCTCCTTAAATGAAGTTGTAGAGAGACGACGGGGGTAATAATTTCCTAATCACAAAAAATATATATATTTTTTTTATAACCATATTGTATTGTTTACTGAAATACCAACCAACATATCTTTACAATCGCTTTATGTAACATCTACCAGCTCTAATTATATTGATCTTTCTGGAAACCCACCGCTCTCCATCCATCTGAACAGATGTTTAATATCCCCAAACAGGTCCACCATCGTCCTCATATCTTGGCATCTTTCCGGGGGCATCCTCTGGCTCTATATATGGGTTATTCATGCTTGGTGCACCAATCTATGGCTGCCTTACATTTCTTGATGCTAGAGGCCGTGCTGGTGTTCCAGTGGCGGGCTAGGTCCCTTTTTAGCTAGGATTGTGGCCATGCCCACCAGTGTGCACTCATTCCAGGTTCCCCACAGATCATCCAAAATGCCCAGTAACGCCACTCTGGGGAAAAGCTCCCTTGTCTCCTAAAACCTCTTTTATTGCTGTTTCTATGGTTTTCCAGTATTTTTGTATCACCTGGAATGACCATATAACATGGAAGAAATTCACCTCAGGAGATAGACGCCAAGGGCACTCGGATGTGTCTCTTTTACCCGCTCTCCACAGCCATTTGGGCATGAGGTAGGTGGCATGCAATAGTTCACTTGGATAAGTCTTAGGTGCACTGAAATAGCAAAGGTGTGGTGGGCCAGCCGGGCCTCTCTAGTTATCCTCCTCCAGGGTGCCCACCCAAGATTCCCATGGTATCCCATTGTCGTTTTGTTGCTCTGTCCTGGGCTCGGGTTAATGAACTCTATTGAGATGAGTGTGTTGAGACATTTCTAAACGAGTCCATTGACCATACCAGCTTGTGAATGTTGCCCCTGTTCAGAATATCAGATAAGCCCCTAGAGGTGTATTCTGGATATAAGAATGTACATACTGTTGCAGTCGAAATTCTTAGGACCTCCTGGGCACTAGTGTTTGGTGCTGGTGATTTATGATCTTTGGATTCCTGGTGGGGGGCCTCTCCTAGTCTTCTTGTGATGAGAGGTGTGTGGGACATGCGAGTTGGCTGACACCCCCCCCCCCCCTCCGTTCCAGGCCGTATGTTGGGCACCTCCTAATTGTTGTTCTGTTCGATGCTGGGGCTAAGTGGGGCCTGTCTCTGCAGATGTTTAAGCTTAAGGGCGGTCTATCCTGGGCTATTAGTCGAGGAGAGGTTGCACGGAGGCCCGATCTGCCTATAGAGGCCAGCTCCACTGCGTCTTGAGCAGCAGTTACATGGCCAATTCTGACCTCATGTTGTGCTAGGGTCCCATGGGTAGTTGCCGGGGTCACACCCCTTTCTTCAGTGACCTCCTCCAAGGCTCTATTGGAATCTTGACCTTTGTCCTGAGCGAGGGGAGCTGGAGTCTTCCTTTTAATGATAAATTGGGTATGCTGCCAGTTTGTGGGCCTGCAGTAGATTTTTATTGCATCCCTTCCTTTCTTTCTCTCTCTTGTCTTTAGGCTCCCCTTCCATTGATAAATGTTCCCTTCTGGGTTAATGAGTACTTGTGAATGAAACTGGTGTCTCCGCATGACTGGTTTTGTTAGTGCACTCTGGCGGGTGCTGTCAGTATTTAACCCGTCTTTGCCATCTCCAGGCCCGGTCTACATTTTATTTTCTGGTCACCTTGGGCCCATTTGAGGCCTCACATTGGCCACGTCCTTCACGTCGTCCAATAGCTCAGTCGTCAATTCCGGCAAAGTAGATAGCTTATCATGGACCAGTGAGCAGTTGCACCCCCTGCTCGGGCCTGTGCAATCCACTTGTGCTCTTTTGATCAAGTTGTTTAACCCTTTCCGTGCTCCCGTCGTCAGAAGGCCGATGGGAGCACTCCCTCACTGGTGCTGCGAACGACCGTTGGCCGACGCAGCCCCGCCCACCGTTTAGAACGCCCGCACCGCGACGGAATTGCCGCCGCGGTTAAGGCGTTAAGTTGGCAATCTTTTCCTCAGTTCCTGCCACGTACATTGTTAATATGTTTAGTAGATCTGATCTGTAAGTCCACTTTGTTAGCCTGGAAGTTCATTGCCATCACTGAACTTTGCATTATTGTCCAGAGCGGCTCTTTGAGCCCTTTGTTGTCCAGAGCGGCTCTTTGAGCCCTTCGGCTCCCTTGTTGCCGGTGATGATGGGGCTCAAAATAGGTGGGGCTTCATTACCGGTGATGATGAGGCTCGAATTTGGTGGTGTTTCATTGCCATACGTGGCCAGCATATTCTCCTACTCTTTCGAATGGATATAGAAGAGATCTTTCAAAAGGGCTGCTAAGATTTCTTCTGATGGGGCAGTTAGATTAACTCCGTTTTCCTGAGACATCTTGCACTTTTAATGTCTGTTTTCCAAAGATGGTGATGTCGCCCCGCCCCGGCGGCGCTTATGTGTGGCTGGGGTAGACTTGCTGTCCTGTACTCTGTGAGATAAAGCGGCCTCAGATCCAAGCGATCTGCGGTTTCTTTCCTCTTCCTCAAGTTGGTTTATGAGGACGGAAAGATCCTCCCCTCCCAGTTATTGTGTAGTTCCTCTAAATCTATATAGGACCTGTGCGTTTAGACCACATAAACTGGGAGTAGAGTTTAGCCACCACTGGATATGGTCACCTGTATACCAGCTAGATCACTGCGCCACTATGAACCCCTCTCACCAGTTTGCTTTCAGTTTAGCCTCTCTAGGGGAGCAGGTTGTGAACTCCTGCGAAGTTTCTGTTGGCTGCGAATTGCCATGAGAGTTGGCAATAGTGGTATAATCTGCTCCAGGTGGGGGAGAGCCAATTAGTAGGTCTGTCTGCTTTCTTCTTCTTTTCTTTTGAGCCACCACTGGTCCTCAAGATTTCCCAGACCGCATGGCAATGAGTGCAGACCTGTGCCATTCTTTCGGGCAGTCTAGGTTACAATCTGAGGTTGGAGGGCAATGTGAGATAGGAGCCTGCGGGGTAGGAGCAAGCTGTGTCGGACAAAATTCCAGCTGTTTCCCCGTCTATCCTCACAGCCACCAACCACCTAGGTCTTACACAGTCCAGTTCACCCAGAGTCCCGATTCCCAGGTCATATGCTTTGGGGTGTCAAAAGCTGCTGAGTTGCCGAGGTGCTGAGGAGACAGTCCGTGCCGCCAGGAGGGTCTCTTCCTCCCTCATGCTGTAATGTGCTGCAGAAGATACTGCACAGCATTGGGGATTACAGGATATGCTTGTACACTTAAAGTGCTTCCCCCGGCCCAACCTGAATCAAACAGCCTATCAGTAAGTGGGTGCCTCCTGATGGTTGCCACTTTGGCTTGTGATAAATTGGGGCTGGCATGGCTACTGCATGGAGGGCAAGATGGCTGCAGGTTCACAGGTTCTAGCACAGTCACAGGCCTGTCAGTTTCTCTGCCACCCCCACTGAGGTGCGCAGCCCTGCAGTCTCACCTTCACAGTCCACTCCTTGGATGCGGGGGTTGGCGATGCAGCAGTCACAGTTACCGTAAGGCAGCAAGATGATGGGGACGCTGTTCCTAGAGCTCCTGTTCCGGTCCTGCTGGTGTTTGGTGCCCAGAGCCAGCAGGCGACAATGACTGCACCTCTGTTAACTGGGCGCTGCTCTGCGCTTTGGTGGGCTAACGTGAGCTGGGCAAAGTCCACCCATCCTGTCTCGCAGCACATCACAGGACCACAATGGGGCAGCAAATGTGGCTGGTGCTGGTACCACTCCTATACATCCCCTGGACCTTCCAGATGGGGAGTTCGCGTTGCAGGGCAGCAAGCATACCAGTGCTGGGCCCAACACAACTGCTGCAGCATTAGATCCAAGATGGGGCTGAAAGCAGCGGGCACTGCAGTGAGCAGTAATCAGCGTCCGGAAATGAAAGGGTGCATCAACTCGGTTGTCGGTTGTCGGCAGAGTCATTGTATAAGAACCTCATAAAATGTAGTTATGGCAGCTCAGCTACTCAGGTGCTGTAATTGTCCAAAGCCCTGCCCGTTCCATTGGAGATAGCATCAAATTAGTAGGCATGTCAGACCCCTCAGTTGAGAGTTGCCTATTCATGACCTGGCAATCAAAAAGGTATCTGTTCAACAAGCATAATTAAAAAAGAGTTCTAACACAGGGTTGATGTGATAGATCTCTGTTTGATTCTTCTGTTTATCTTTTTATTGTTGCTGTTTGAGGAATTGATAATAAAAGATATGTACATAATGCACACCTCCAGCTTTAAAAATTAATACCGATATAAAAATATCCTCACACGCTGTAAGTAAACTTTTTTCACCTGGTGGCCCACTAACAACTTCACAAAAGTAGTGGACTTTTTGTGAATGATGCTACTCACTTAGTCAGCTTGTTTGCATACTGACTAACTTAGAACATATAAATATTGCATGCATACCAGAGTTGAGGGGTAAATCTAGAAATATATGTGTTGGCTTTGTTTGGATGCAGTACTGGGTTTATTTGATCAATAAACAAGCAAGGCACCTTTGAATCTGCTACAAACCAGTATGATTACAAACTTACACCTGTCTGGTTTTCCTGTGCCCATCAACTTTTCTGTGAGGGGACAGAAAAAAAGGTTGTAGGTCCGCAAAGGACTCTCAACAAAGACAGAGCATGCAGAGCCCGTCCTACACAGCGTCGCCGGAGGTCTTTCCCCCCAAATTAATGAACTCGCTAAGAGGGCGAGTGAATAGCGCACCCTTCACCTTGAGGACTCTGATTAAGTCGCAAATGAAAGATAGGTATTTATTCTTACCAGAAGTAGCTACCTACATGCTTCATAAGATTCAAAAGTTCCTAAGGCTGATTGAGATGAGATGATTTACCTGAAAGATGCAAAAGATGCAGTGTCAAGGGATCTAGAACTGTGAAACAAGTGCCTGTCATAGCTGTTACAAACAATTGAGAGATTATCTCGGGCAGAGGGAGCATCCAGTCATCATTCGATCTTTGACTGGTTTCCTTGGACTAATGTTGTAGTCTATTGAAGGAAGTGATGTCTGTAACGTCTGCAAGGCCCAAGACACCTTCATGTGGAAATCTAATGAAGAGTCCAACCACCAGTTCATGGAAATTAGCGGTCCCCCAGGCTTCCTATTAAGTGTGGCATGAACAGATGCAGTGGGTGTGAATGAAGAACTTCCTGTCTGAAAACACATTCTTGTTGAGAGACCGATCCTAGTGAGCCATCCCCTGGCCCCTTACATCATGGTGACCTCCAAACAAAGAGCTCTCTAGAAGCATCTCTGAGTGGCGTAGTGTTAAGCCAAAAGAAAGATAAAGGGAAAGATGCTGGGACACCGTTGAGGCATGAATGCCTGACTGGTGCTAGACCTGTCAGAAGCTCAGGCTCCAGTTACTAAAGGAGAAATTAAGCTTCTTATCAAAGAGTTAAACTTTTAAATCTCCATTTTGTGCTATGATTTAGCAAAGTCCTAACCCATCCAATCCAGATTGGCACTTGGAATGTGGTGAAACTATACTTGACCAGATTGAAACCTTTGCAGCTGACTAAGCACACAAGCGCTAGAGGCCCAACAGGCTTGAATTTTAGAGAAACTGGAAGACAGTAAAAATAGGTCCAAAAGTATTAACATTAATCTGAAAATTCATACAGCAATGCTTGAACAGTATGTTATAGAACTTTTTTGTTCTATCATAAGATGAATTAGTGAACATCAATCTTGAGACAAGATTTGTAATCAATTCACTGTATCGAGTTCTGCAAAAGCTACCCCTGATGTGCTAGCCATAGTCCTCAAACAGCACATCAGGACGACTTCTCGAAAAATTGACTCATCGATTGAAATTGTCTACCAAGATCTATCCTTTGCCACTGTGCAGAAATGCAAAGCCTTTAGTGACGTCACTTATGCCCGCTGCCAGAAAGTGATTTCCTATAGGTAGGGATATCGTTTACCTGTCTTTCACTAGTGGGGACAAGGACCATGTGGTCCACCTCCCTGAAGATGGTCATCTGATATTGGGCATTCCAGACCCCATGGCAGACATTAATGATCTAGAAGGCAGGCCTAATATTTATCCTGTCCAATGACCCTGGACGAAACCTTTGACTCCCAAGGCTCAAAAAGTAGTCAGCCTGCAACATTGGAGCAAAGATTGGAAAGCTCACCAACGATCTTTGAATAATTATCGATTCTCATTAGCCTATAATCTGCTCCACTCTTCTTTGACAGGAGGACAAGTGTTGGCAAACTGCTTCAGGGCATCTTATTCTATCAAGCAATCCTTTATGTTACACCTCTCAACTCTTTATTATTGAAGTTTGATATGAGAGCTCCTCCTTATTGGGGTGAAATCTGTGGCCTCTGACTGCCTCCCTACCCCCCGGCTAGTAAGACCTGGATGCTGCGACACAATTTCTTGTGTGTAACTGTTGGTCTCATCAGTCCAGATGACCATGGTCTGGACCATTTGTTATCTTGTTACACTTTATGTTCATCGTTTTTAATGTATTCATGTTCACACCGACTTAGTGCTTGATGGGGTGTATGTGGCAGGAGGTGGGGATGGATGAGGTGATAGGAGAGGGCCAGGCAACGGGGACAGGGAAACACTGATCATAAGGTTCGCAATGACCATGATAATTAGAAACAATCACGGTTTCCTAATGAAACCCCCAGTTTCTTTGACTGTCCTTCATATTCTAACATTATTGTTCAGGGATGGAATTTACCAATGAAGAGAGGACCTCTTTTCTATATTAAAAATTATGCTGATTCTTCTAACTGACAGTGCATCGGAAAGGCGGCGTTCCGGGCTTTGACCCGCTCCTGAATGGCATCATGAATAGAAAGGAATATTTTATTTGTGGATTAGGACACTGTGGAAATATATATTCTGTAGGAAAAAACCTTGCAAAAGGATTAATGAGCATTACCCAACATGCAGGACGAGATGGAGCTTGAATAAACTACTGCAAATTGGAGCATTATTAAAATGGCTACATGAAAAGGGATACAATGTGTTCTTATTACAAGAGACTTCTCATTGGACGAGATGCTGCATGCCTTAAATAATTTTGGTTTCCTCATGAATACCACTCCCTCATAATAAATAAAACTAAGGGTGTGTCTACACTACTAAGAAGACGTCTCTTGTTTCATTTTGATTCCCTTTTACGAGACTGGCAAGGCAGGATTATTGGTATTTGGGGTACAATGCTAGACAAAGACTTTACAGACACTTTCATATATGGCCCAAATGATGCTAATGATCACTATTTCCCCCGGTGGAGCTTTTCCCCCAGGTCTATTGATCATAGGAGGCAATATTATTGCTGTTTGTAGGAGCCCTTGGACAGGACCATCCAAAGACATGCTCCATACTCAGCACCCAGGTGTTATCAACATGTATTGAATGGCTTGGCCTGGCGCTCTTTTCTGAAACTTTAACAGAATACACCTTTTATTTGTGAGTCCATAAAACACATTCTAGAATTTGCTTTTTTTCCCCTAAAAGACCTGGTCATGAGAAGGTGCTATACATTGAGATCAAAATCTGTACTCTTAGATCACATACATTATCTCTGGGCCTGGATGTGCAAGGTCCTTCAGCTGCTCTGTAGGAATGATATGGCATACAGGGACATTTCCCCTAGAACCAATAGCAGATGCCATTTGCCACTATTTTCCAGAGAATGACACTGGGAAACTCACTCCGTCCCTTGATTGGGTACACCACTAAAGTGGTCCTTCGAGGAGAGCCTGCCTCGCATATTGCCACGTTTTAACGACTACCGTAAATTAGGAAAGAAGAGCATGAATGAATGAATGAATGTATGTAGGATTTATAGAGCACGTGGTTAGCATGACTACGTGCACTCAAACAACAACATACGATCGATTGTTTTCCTCATACTTTTCGAATCCTTTGTAACTCTAGGGGTGAATTAGAACCGATTCTAATTAAACAGCCAAGAAAATGCTATTTACAGGACAAAAATACTATGCGAAAGGTGGGAAGGCTGACTGCTTACTAGCTTTCAAATTAAAGGTGCTGCAGACTCGTAAATATATACAAAGGCTGATAGAACCCGATGAAATTGCTATTGGAGTGCTTAGTCCCGAAAGGTCACAGCCTTTACCACACATCTATTACCATGCATGCCTTACCATGAAGGCAAGTACACCTCTGGTAAGTATTTCTACCTTTCTTCAGTATTGAATGGTTCATAGGTTCACATGCTTGAATCTTCCCCGACGTCATGGTGGGAATCCCACGTTAATAATTACAAGCAGTGCATAAAGAAGCATTGAAAGCAATAGAAAAATCAAGTGACATTGTTTTTTTGTTTTTTAAAATTTTTGAAAACCTTTATTTGTGTAGATGGTTGCATACAAATACAGGCCTACAACCCAGAGGCCGGCCACAGAACAAACTGGAAAGCACCAATGTCAATAAAAAGTACGGAGTGGTTACGCAATACTACAAAATGCTGCGAGTCCATAATGCCAACTGAGTGCAACCCCCCGGCACAGGATCACAGAAGGTTAATTTTATATTAAAGAATAAAGGATCGGTTGTATAATAAGCGTCCTGGTGCGCATGGCGGGGAACAGAACCAACAACATTATAATAGGGAATCCATAGATCTATCATCAGAATAGTCCAAAGCGTTCAAGCCATAGATGCCCTTGCAATTCCTCTTCAGTCAGTGTCCACCCGCAACCTCATGTGCCCAAAGACAAGCAGAACATCACTCTCATGAAAATCAAATTAGCAGTGAGACGGATAAAGTTGCAATCATTATACAGCCCAACCCGGAGAGTAAAAGAAAACGAAAATACTAGAGAAAAGGGAAAGGGGACTCCACGTTACTGTACCCGCCCCACGGCGATAATGGCGATCAACAATCCAGACAGCAAACATTCTTAGGGGCGGGCGGCTAAGTCAGGATAAGCAGAACCTGAGAGTACCATATTATATAGGAATACCCAAACATCCCCCCCCCCCCCCCCCCCCAAGGCACTCACCCCGCGGGAATCACGCACAGTCATGGAGACCCAAGAAAAGGACACAAAAGAGCCATAGAAACAAGTAACTATCTAATAGACCCCAATCCACCCTCCCCACCCTGCACCCCTGCAGAAGGCTATGGCCTACCCCTCCCAGCAGCGTGCCTGTCGCCCTAAACATGAACCCGAAATATAAAATGAGATAATGTAGGGAAAGGGAAGAAAACAGATAAAAAGGGAAAAAGGAAAGCCAGGGGGGAGGATACCATGTAACAAGGCGCACGGCCCCCACCCCCCGCCCATACAAACAATTAGTGCAGCCCGAAACGAAACTGGCATGTTTTTCAGGTAGCCATACATAGTAAGGATTCGACAAATTATCTCAATTTGGGGCAGTCCATAACTCCGTGCACCGAACAGCAGTCCTCCGGATTAAAAACCCGGGCTCACCCCAGTCCTTTCTTAGCTATCGCCACGATGTATGTCGAAGTAGCGGGCATAAAACAAAGCGGAGAGAAAAGGCCGTGGAGCAGCCGCTGAACGGCCAATGGAAGCAACCCATAAGATCTCCTCCGACGGTAATGCAAAAGCTGTTTACGGCAGTCATGTACATCAGTGTCAATGATCCCCAGCAAATCTTCCTGCAGGCAAACCAAGACATCGCTACCCCCACTAAAAAGCGGGAAACAAACAGCAACCACCTCGGGCCCATCAGCATCTCTGAGGGACGGCCCGGGAGCAATGGCGGTTACCACATTGTCTTGCACACAAGAATCCCGGGCCAAGGTCACTTGCCAAATCTTCAACGCTCGTAGGACGTCGCCAATCGTGGGTTCACGCTCCCCAGTGCAGGCCCCATCACAGTACAGAGGTACAGCATCGACATCCCAGGGCGTTCCACAGCACACGGCATCAGTTGCCATTTTGCGATTACCGCGCTGTCTTTTTGGAACGAACTCCTGGGGCGGGCTCACAAGCAGGGCCCCCACGGGATCCCCCTCAAGCATCCAAACAGCAACCTCGATGCAAAAATGAGGGCCACAAAAAGAGGGGGACCCGCCGGCGCCACCGCTCCGCTGGAGCCACTCTCCACCACCGAGCGATGAAATTCGGAATGGCCGGGCAGGGCAACAAGGGGGGGAGACACCAACACGGCGTCCCCCACACACAACTTGCCGCACCTCACCTCTGGACCACCGGACGGTAGCCCCAGGCGCGTTCAGTTGCCTCCGGCTTTTTCGCACAACGGCCTCCTCCGGCCGGTCTCCATCCTCCACCCGAGGCCGCCACCGACACCGTCTCGCTACTGAAGGAAAAGGACTTGGGAAATCCCACTTCTGATGATGAAGGCCAGAAAACCTAAAAATGAAGAGACCGCCTTTCTGAGAAATCATCAAAGTAAGTCAAATCTCATAGACAATCTGCAGAGACCTACAAGACATCATGTAGTTTCTAGCTTACCCCTCCCCATAAAAGGCCTTCTAAGATGTCATCCAAGCTTGTAATTCCCTTAAGTGGTGTTCTTCTGGCAAAATACGATGGCCGACGACAAACCAACTATCGACGAGCAAAGCTTTGACGAGTGACATGTCAGCGAGGAAATTGTTGACGAGACCATCCACGAGTACAGTGCTTCGTCGAGGGTAGAAAGTGCTATATAAATCCAATTACAACAGCAACGACTACGGCATCGATGACACCTTGACACAGATGCTGATGACAACTTGCTTCCGGTAATAATGTCAGATTGCTCCTTACTGTCTACGGAGAAAACATTATTTCAGGTGCAAGCTGTTATTATGAAAAAAAAATGTCATCATCTGCACCGTCAACGGGCCCCTCAGCGGTATACAAGGACACTTTTGATTACTGAGGAGGGGATTCCGGCAACTGTACACCCGGATCATACATCCCAGAGTAAGATTTCACCACTGCTCCCTGCACGTCACCTGAAAATGGGAAAGTCTAACGTTGTGGGGCCATTTGGGCCAGTTCGTAGTCCCACATCAAGTGCCAAGAAATGTATGATTAACAAAATAAGGAGGCATCATCGTTCTTAGAAGATTTCTCCTTCGAAGATAGGCCACACTATTCATCACAATGGTTATGAGTCATTTCAGATTCCCTGATGCTAACGTATCATCGAGTCAGAAGCCTACTCTGATGCGTACTGATAATCAATTATCTCTACTGATAATCAACTATTTCATCACTTCCTTGACAAGAGAAAAGTCAGTTGGACTGGGAAGCCGAAATGGAGCTACGAGTTTTACCTCCAATCACAATACATGATGACTGTGTAGGCAGTGATGTGGATGAGGAGCCAAAAGAGGGTGAGATTCTTCATAATCAATCTGTCTGAGGACAGGAGTGGGATGATTGTTGCATCACTATCTCCCACACCACCACCCACTAGTTCTCCAGAAGACAATGGAAGCTTTCATGAGTTCCTAGAGTGAGCTACAAAACCTTTTGACCTGCCATTACCAGTTAAGCGATCAGATCGTTTTCTGTTCAACATCAAGTTCGACAAAATTGGTTATATCTGAAAGAGACTGTAGTTAAAGATTCCTTACCTTAAAATTACCCCTTGACGTCAGACTGGGTCCAGAGAATTTTTTTCATAGCAGTACCCCTGCGCAACGGTAGGTGGCGTTGGCCGACACTGCATCCATCGTCGGCATCATGGTTGCTGGGATGATGTCACTGTGTCTACATAGATGCCGCCCCTGCGCGCTGACGTCAGTTCTTTATTTTTTCACGCTAGCCAGCACAGATCCGGAGAGAGCGTGCTCGTAGTCGTTTTTTGGCTAACCTTTTTTGACTTTTTGTAGACATCTTTTTCGAGTCTTCGACTTCTAGTGCACGAGGGATGTCCCATCGTCGGACCGGTTCAAGCCCTGTGACTCCTGTCATTAGCTGATGTCAGTCACCGATCGGCACCTCGTCTCTCTTTGGTACCTGGAGCATGACCACAATCTGAAGTTGTGCTCCGACTGCCTGCCCATGAACCCGAAGTCTTTGCAGGAGTGGTCCCGAAAGCTTTCGGAGGCCGGGCAGTCCGCTCCACCCCGCTCAAGGTCCCGGTCGAGGGGAAGGTTGCAGGATCGGTTGCGAAGCCATCACCACTCGTCAAAGTCTTCGCACTCCTCCGGTAAGTCAAAGTACAGGAAGAAGGCGAAGAAGCATTGTCACTCTTCGCCTTCTCCTTGTCAGTCTTCTGACGCGACTCGGGACCTGAAGCGTCGTCGATCTCCGGCTCCGTCTTAGGAGATGGCAGGGACGGCTCTGAGCTTCCCTCCCTTTCCCAGTACCGGATCATCAATTGCCCAACTGCGTTCATTTCACGAAGCGCTCCATAGCATTTTTGGGCAGCCCAACTCTGCAGGCGCGCTTACAGGTCCCATAGACTCAGCTGGGGGCCCTAGGCCCTGAGTGGCAGTTAGAGGAGATTAAGAAGGACTGGGAGGGGTCTGTTGACCCTCTAGCTGACCAGCTTGAAGAGCCGGACTGGCAAGAGGAGTTGGGTGAAGCCAGTGGTTTGGATACATCCCCAGACCTTGGCATGCTCTCCCCCCTACCGTGGCTACGGAGGAGCGAGTTTCCTACGCTGTGGTGTTGCGTAGGGCAGCTGAGGCCTTGGGCATCGAGCTTCCAATGGTGGTAGTCAGGTCTTCAGTCGGCAGCGGCCTCTCCGGACCCCTCAACGACATCCTTCTGGACACTTGGTCCAAACCCAGCACAGTGACTCCTGTGGACAGGATGATTGCCTGACTCCACCGCCAGGCCCCGGCAACCCGCATTTCGTCTCCCAACAGCCAACCCCTGAGAGCTTGGTGGTCCGAGCCACATCAAAAGGCTCATTCCCTATTGCTCCACCAGATAGGGAATCCAAGAAGCTGGAATTCCTTAGTAAAAAGATGTTTTCTCACGCCAACCTAGGGATTCAGTTGGTGAACACTGCATGCCTCTTGGGCCGTTCTACCCATACACTGTGGGATACGGTTGCACAAGTGCTGCCACAGTGCTCGGAGGAGGCCCGGGCCGTGCTCACCCGTGCAGTGTTTGAGGGACGATATGCAGCGAAGTTCACCATCCGGTGTGGGCTGGATACCGCCAACTCTCTGGGCGAACGGTTTTCATGTCAGTAACCCTGAGGCACTACGCATGGTTGAGGACCTCAGGTTTTTCAGGGGATGTCCAATCCACCTTTCTGGACATGCCATTTGATGACCGTCGCCTGTTTGGTGACAAGGCGGACTCAGCACTCTAGCTCTTCAAGGATTCTATCGCTCTGGCCAGATCCTTGGGCCTCGCGGCAGCCTCTCGACCCACGCAGTCTGCCTTTTGCCCCCTTTTGTGGTTACGGAAGGGGTGCCCCACTACATTCCACGCAAGCTACCCAGTCCATGCGTGGCCATCGACGTGGGGCCCAGCAATGTGGGTCTGGGGGCCAGTGGGCGGGCCAGTCCACCTATCCCCCCCCCCCGCAGCAGCATCTAAGCCATTTAAGGGCCACCAGAGGCCGGTGGGCGGCAGGATTCTCCTTTACCTCCTCCACTGGCAAAACATCAGGTCGGACAGGTGGGTTATGCAGATAGTCCGAAGGGGCTACTCCCTCCTCTTCGAGACTACTCCTCCCTCCCCTTCGAGACTACCCCTTCCTCAATGCCACCAGCAGTCTATCACATGTTGGAGGATCACTTGGCCCTTCTCCGCCAGGAAGTTATGGCTCTCTTGGCGAAGGTAGCTATTGAACGGGTCCCTGTGCCAGAAGTAGGTCATGGTTGCTATTCCCACTACTTTATTATTATTAACCGCATTTATTGAGCGCGTAACTACCAATTGCATCCCAGTGTTGGCATCGGGACAGAGACGAGCTAGATAGTTTAACGAGAGACATTTTGGAACAGCCACGTTTTGAGGAACTTTCGGAAGGGAAGGTGACGAGATTCAGATCAAAGAGGAATAGGAACAGTGTTGCAAAGTCTGGCTACTTTGTACGAGAAGGACCTTCCTCCAGATCTCACCCTTTTGACTTTGTTGACAACAACCACATTTAGATTAGCTAAAGGTGGGCATTTCGTGGGGTGATAATAGGTGATAAGGCAATTGTTGACTGATGGGCCCTTGTCCCCATAAGGTTTTATGCAAAGAGACTTGAACTTTATTCTCTCTGAAACTTGAAGCCAATGTAAGGTCTTTAAAGCTGGCTTAGCCAACTGATTTTTCGGGGTACCGAGCAATAGCCGAGCTGCACAGTTCTGAACGATCTGGAATTTCCTTATTGTTGAATTGGGAGCTCCTAAATAAAGGGAGTTCCCATTGTCCAGACGAGAGAGAAGCAAGGCCTGAACCATGATTCTTCTTGCTCCCATGGAAAGGAGGGGTAAGACTTTCCGCTGGAGTCTGAGAGTGCCACAACAAGCCTCAGCCAGCATGACTGCTTGGTGATTGAATTTAAAGGATTTGTTCAGCCAAACACCTAGGCTTTTGAGTTTAGTACTGGGAGTAGGGGCAGGGCCAAGACAAGTTGGCCAAGCTAATTCAGGATTCATACTCCTAGAATTGCACAGGAGCATTAGCTCTATTTTTCCTCCGTTAAGTTTGAGTCAGGAGTGGTTCATCTAGGAAGCCACTTTCTCTAAGCAAGTTTCCAGGTTGGATGGGGTACTCTGGTGATGGTTAAGCACAACTACCAGCTGTCTATCATCAGCATATGTGACAATTTTAATCCGGTATGGCAAAATAATGTCTGTGAGTGGTTTCATATAAACGTTGAATAAAGTGGGGCTCAGGGATTAGCCCTAAGGTACTCCACAACTGAGCGATAAGCTCTTAGAAACAGTATCTCCTGCAAATACCTGATCTGGGGATTATGCTAATTTTCTTTAGCAGAGCCTTCACCATGGCTTGCTTCCAGGGCGCTGGGAATTAGGCCAGAAGAAATAGATAGATAGATTTAGCACCTCCAGTATAACTGGATGCACTACTTATTTGACGTTGCTTAAGAAGTGTGAGAGTGCTGGGTCATACGGAGAGACAGATTTTATTGGGGAAAACATTTCTGATAAAATATCTGAAGTTCATGGCGGGGAATTTTTCGAATCCCAAGAAGGACAAAGGCCTGTGTTCTATCTTAGATCTCAGGGCCCTCAACCGCTTCCTCCGGGAGGAGAAGTTCAAAATGCTCACGTTGCCTCCTGTCCTCTCTGCCCTCGACCCTGGAGACTGGATGATAGGTTTGGACTTAAGACGCTTATTTTCTCACATCCCAGTCTGGCCTGCCCCCGGCGTTACCTACAGTTCACGGTAGGCCACAAGCATTTTCAGTTTACCGTGCTCTGGCCCCTTATGTGTTCACAGAAGTGATGGTGGTGGTCACAGCTCAGGGGTTCCAGACTTCCCCCTATCTTGACAGCTGGCTGTTCAAGGCGAGCTCCCCACGGCTGTTGTCTTCCACCTCCAGACAACAGCGGACCTCCTGCATCCACTGGGGTTCATTATCAACGTGCCAAAGTCACACCTTATTCCCTCTAAGGAGCTCCTTTTCATCTGAAGAGTTCTGGATACAGGGCAGGTTTGGGCTTATTCTCCCAAGCAGCGAGTCCGAGATATTCGGGCTATGATACCGATGTTTCAGCCTCTGTCCTGGATTTTGATGAGAATGACCCTGAGGCTGCTGGGCCTCATGGCCTCCTGCATCCTGCTGGTAGATTCTGCCAGATGGCATATGCAGGCTCTGTAGTGGGACCTGAAGTTCCAGTGGGTGCAGCATCTGGTAAATTTTTCCGATGTCGTCCAGAACTCGGAGGGGACTGCAAGTCAGTTGCAGTGGTGGCTCACGAACCAGGATTTGGTCAACAGCAGATCCTTCTTCCTTCCCCAACCAGGGTACACAGTGGTGAAAGATGCGTCACTCCTGGGACGGGCAGGCCACATGGGAGAGGCGGAGATCAGAGGCCTCTGGTCTCTGGCGGAGTCCGGGCTCCACATCAACCTTCTGGAGCTTCGGGCGATTTGTCTTGCACTGAAGTCATTCCTTCCTTCTGTCAAAGGAAGAGTAGTGCAGGTGTTCACGGACAACAACACCGCTATGTGGTACTGCAACAAACAGGGTGGGGTGGGATCGCGGACCCTATGTCAAGAGGCTCTTCGCCTTTGGACATGGCTGGAACATCAGCGCATATCCCTGGTGGTTCAACACCTAATAGGTTCTCTGAACGCCAGGGCAGACAAACTCAGCCACCTGTGCATGATGGATCACGAATGGAGTCTTCCCTCGGAGGTGGTGCAAGCTTTCTTTCGGCAGTGGGAAGAGCCTTGATTAGATCCAAGGGCCACAGAAGAGAACGCGCAATGTCAGCAGTTCTGCGCGTTGGAGTTTCCAAGGTGGCATTTGCTCCGCTATGCCTTTTGGCGCGAGGGGAATTGCAGCCTCCTGTATGCCTTTCTGCCTGTACCACTTCTGGCCAGAGAGCTGAAGAAGATCAAGAGAGAAAAGTCCCAAGTCATTCTTGTGGCTCCGGACTGGGCATAAAGAGTCTGGTAGCCTGAGCTCTTGTGCATAGCATTGATCCTCTGATCAGACTGCCTCTTCGGGGGGATCTTCTGTCGCAGCAGCAGGGGACGGTACTCCACCTGAACCTGTCCAGCCTCCACCTTCCTGCGTGGAGATTGAGCGGCAACAGTTGACAGCTTTCCACCTTCCTCCTGAATTCTGTAACGTCATCTGGGCCGCCAGGCGTCCCTCCACTAAAACAGTATACGCCTGTCGATGGAACAAATTTGTGGCATGGTGCACAGGAGAGGCTGTGGATCCCCTTTCTGCCCCTCTTTCAGAGGTTCTCGTCTTCATTCTCTCTTTGGCCCAGCAGGGCTCTGCCCTGGGCACTCTTAATAGCTATCTTTCAGCCATTTCGGCCTGTCTTCGCCTTTCTGATCAGCCTTTTCTTTTCAAGTCCCCTATTGTAAACAGATTCCTGAAGGTCATTACTCATCTCTTTCTTCCTTCTCCTTTTGTAATGCCCCAGTGGGACTTGAATCTTGTCATTACTTATCTTATGTGTGCTCCCTTTGAGCCACTACATAATTGTGCTCTTCGTCTCCTTACTTTAAAGGCTGCTTTCCTGCTTGCCTTCACCTCTGCTCACAGGGTGAGTGAGCTTCAGGCTCCTTCTTCAAAACCTTATTTTGTTGATGTCCATCCAGACAAAGTGGTCCTTCGTACTAGGCCCTCTTTTCTGCCCAAAGTGGTTACCTCTTTCCACATAGGTCAGACCATCACATTGACCACCTTCATCCCACCCCTGCACCACTCCAAGGAGGAGGAGAGGCTCCACCGTCTGGACCCAAAGTGTACTCTGCCTTTCTACCTTGACCGCGCTAAAGACTTCCAGGTGGACGAGCAACTCTTAGTGGCTTATGTGGGCGCCAAAAAAGGTCAGGCAGTGCACAACGTACCATCTCTCGATGGGTTGTCTTAGGCATCAAGATCTGTTATTTTTTGACAAAAAAGGAACTTCCAGTAGGACTGCGTGCCCACTCTACCATGATGACTGCATCCACTACTGCTTTGAGACATGGGGTTCCGCTGGTTGACATCTGCCAGGCAGCCACGTGGGCATCCCTGCACACGTTTACAAAGCATTACTGCTTGGACAGCCAAGTCCGGAGAGACTGCTTTTTTGGCCGTTCTGTTCTCCACGACTTCCTTGTATGAACTTAGTTTGCAGACCCACCTCCGGGGTTGGTATTGCTGGGATATCTATTCTAAGGTAAGGAATCTATAAGTACAGTCTCTTTCAGATGAACAAGTTACTTACTTTCGGTAATGATGTATCTGTAAGATACATATGTCGTTTTAGATTCCTTATCGCCTCACCTATCCTACCTGTTCTGCGAACTGACTTCTAGGGATAGGGACTCCCTTACAGGGCCCTAGTTATGTGCACCAGTGGTCAGTGTCTTGCATGGCACTGCTCTTCTGGCGTGGAAAGTTGTGTCAGAACTGACGTCAGCGAACAGGGGCGGTGTCTAAGTAGACACCGCAATGTCATACCGGCAACCACGATGCCAACGCCAAAAGCGGAGTCACCCAACACCACCTACCGACACGTAGGGGTACTGCTACGAAAACATTTCTTCAGATCCAGTTTGACGCCTGGGGGTAATTCTAAGGTAAGGAAAGTATAACTACATATGTCTCTTACAGGCACATGGTTAACAAAGGTAAGTAACTTGTTAACTTGTTAATCAATTCCATTTGGGAAGAAGGGTTAAAAGTTATGAAGAACCCTACATCAATGCCTGAAGTCGTTCCCTGGCTTGATAAAAAAAAAAGGAAACACCAGAGAACTCGCCTCCATGCTTGCTTAGGTATTCATGTTCAGATTAAGTAGGTATGCAGACGACCCAATTGAGGTTCAGAAGTCCCTCTGCCCCATGTTAGACACCACCATAGAAAGAAGTCTGAAGTCTGGTCAATGTGGGAAAAGGGTTCTCCGTGATGGCAGCGACAACCATAAGAGCATCTAATACATTGGCTAGGTTAGGAAGATGTGATGGGCAGATGTGGTCTGACATGGCAACCTTCCTAGAATTTGTGCCGCAGGATAAAAGAAAGGAAGCTAAATAAATTTTACAGAAAGATGAAAGGGCTTAATCAGAAATAATCAATATGGCTATTGCTATAGCCTCAGCAGCTTTCATGCAGATGGCTGGTGCTGCAGTTTTACGCCGACAAGAATGGTTGAAGGCCATGTCCTTTCATCCTGAGATTGAAGCCAAGTTGTTTGACATGCCTTTTGATGGAGAAATTCTTTTTGGTAAACACATGGATGATGCTCTCTAGTCTGTCACGGCTGACACCGAAACAGCATGATCTTTGGGAACTCTGCAACATCGCTGTTTTCAGTCTTTTGAATGCAGCTTAGGAAGAGAACAATTTTTGCCTAGAGGTTCTTACCAACCATAATTCTATCAACCCTATCCTTAGTTTCATCAGGGTTTTCGCCAACAGTACACCCCACAGCAGCAATACAGAACAATACAGGCTGCAGCGTATGCAAGATAACTTGATTGTGGATGTCCTACGGCTGTTGAAAAAAGTCAAGGGGCATCCCTATGTCAGTGACAATTTTCAGACATTAGTCATCCCAAACTCTCTGCAGCAGCATTAGGACATGAACGTACCCAGTTATTACAATCGTTGGAAGGCTATCTCTTCAGACAAATGGGTGCTAGATATATTTTCTAACATGTTCCCGCCCTGGAATTTGTTCACGAGGCTCCCAGAAATCTTCCTTGCAAGTGGCCATCTCAACATCTAGATCTGTTAAAAAAGAAATCATTGTGCTTATTTGCAAAGGAGCAATAGAGGATGTTCAATTGAACATCAAAACAAAGGATTCTCTTCAAATTTCTTTCCAATCAAGAATAAATCAGGAAAATGGAGGCAGGTTCTGGATTTAAGACTGTTGAACAAATTCATAAAGAAGCAGCCATTTAGAATGCTATTGATACAAGAGATTTGCAACTACTGAACTCAAGAGATTATAGAACATCACTAGAACTCCTAGAGGCATACTTCCACACTCCCATACATGCCAAACATCAGAAGTACTTCAGGTTCGAGGTGGCAGGGTGCTATTGCCATTTCAGAGTCTTTCATTTTGAACTCCAGTTTGCTTTCAGAATTTTCACCAAATGCATGGCACCGGTGGCAGCTTTCTTTTGGAGGAATGTCCATCCGGTATTCCCGTACTTAGATTACTAGCTTATCAATCGTTTTACTCTGTTAGAAAATCCGCAATGACCATGTGTGGGAGCGCAGGTTTGATAAACAAGCGAGGAGGCTGTATGTATTTGCTTAAGGATCGCGTTTTATTTTCAGTAGTAACAAAGCTCTGTGAGTCAAGATGGTGTTATTCCTGTTCCCCTGGGGATGTGTTCTTCGTTGAGCTGGTTGCAAGAGGGTGATGTTTCTTGCTCCTCGTCTTTTTGATAAAGGGGGTTTCCTCAGAGGCTCATAAGAGAGGGAAATAAGGAGCCGTCAGAATACAAGGCTTTGGGGATACTCCTGTTATGGCGACCCGTCACCGCACCTTAAGTGCTCAGAGAATATCTTGGTTTAGGACAGAAGTGACAGTGGCAGCTTTAACGTGTCTAGGAGTGATTGAGTGCAGGGGGGGCTTTAAATTCACCAGACTGTTTACAGAAGGGGGCCGTTTCTCAAACTACTTCCAGCAAAGCAAATATCTTGAACTGAGGTCACACGTTCCTACTATTCATGTCACACCATACGACCTTGCCGTGTTTAGTCCCCCTCAGTACCCAGAAAAGAAACCACAGACCACACAACCTATACTCTGGGTCATGTCCAAATTCCTAGCAAAGGTCTTGTTGCATGCACATAAAGAAATAATAAAACAGTACTCCGTCTTTCATACCATTAACGTTTTAACCTACCCACCTTCCTCGGTCCTCCCACTGTCTCCCGTGAGACGCTCTCACTCACCGGCTCTGCCGCAACTCTCCAGAGTTGCGTCCGCTCTCCAGTAGTCTCTGGGAATTCCACCACTCCTCGCACCAACTCTCGTCCGGCTCCCCGTCCACGGTGTCTCCACTCCTTGGGTCTCCTTCTCTTCCTTCGGATCCTTTGGTTGATCTGGGGTAGGGTCCGTCTTCTTTGGTCCTTTCTCCCGACGTCCTTTCTCCTGTTCCCGCACCGCCGATCCGTACTCCTTCTCCTTCGTTATTCTCGGTTTTCATAGGCTCCGACCAAGAACCTCCGGGGCATCCTCCGCCCACTTCCGGGTTTCTGCTGACGTCTTTCTGTGGGGACACAGAAGAATGGCATGGATTTCACCTCTCGGCTGGATCCTGCATGTCTCGGCTAGTGAGGGGCATAGTAGTATTGCGGGGATAACCCGCCCACGACGTTACACCGGTGAGTCCCGCCTCAGACCTTGTGTTCAACTTTTATGAATCTAGGTCTCACATTAAACAAGGAAGACTTCCTCAAAGCCGTCCAGATGGTCACCATTCCTGAGAGCAGTTCTGGATAAGGAAACTTGCAAAGCTTATTCCACAAAGGAGAGGTTTAATCGCATAATAAAATTAGTGTCGTCCCTGTGAAAAAGAAGTTTAATTTCTGTTTGGATATTCAAATCAATGCTGGGAATCTTGTTTGCATTCTGTTAATTCCAAATTGCCAGTTTACGATGAGCCTGCTGCAGGAGCAGTTAGTCACACAGTTAGTTCAAATTTACTGAACCTTCAACATCATAATTCATATTACCTTGAGCAGGAAATAATGTGGGAGAGCGAGTGAACAACATTTCTCCTGGCCTATCGTTCATGCCAACCCATCCACACTCCAAAATGACAACAGATGCTTCTTTATAGGGATGGAGCGCACATATTCAAGATCTAGAGCTTCACAGTAGGTGTACACTTTTCAAGAGGCAAAGATTCACATCAACCTTCTGAAGTTAAAAGCAGTATTTTTAAGTCTTTAATCCTTTCTACCCAGAATAAAAAAATTCAACAATATGATACGAGCAAACAATACCACTACCCTGTTTTATCTAAACAAGCAAGAAGGAACTAAATCAAAAATACTATCTTTACGAGTCAAAAAAAATTGGAAATTGATTTAACTTTACAATGTTACATTGTGGGTGGAGCATGTTCCGGGATTGGAAAACATATGGGCAGATTCCCTCAGCAGAGCGTCAAAGAGCCACGAATGGGAACTAAACCAACAACAATTATTACAAATCTACAGACATTGGGGAACTCTAAACTTGGATCTGTTTGCAACACTTCAGATCAAGAAATGCCAAATGTTCACAAGCAGATTTCATCAGAGCCATTCACGGGGGATGCATTTCCCATAGCCTTGACAGTAATGTTTAATTGCGGCTTCCTTCCTTTTCCTCTAACTTCTAGAGTCCTTCGAAAAAGGCAAGAGCAACTGTGCCGTTTCGTACTAATAGCTCTGGCGTGGCCAAGGCAGTGTTGGCTCACAGAGCTTCTCCTATCAAAATGTCCACATATTCCTCTCAAACCAATACCAAATCTGCTCTGAATAAACGAGGAAAACCAAAAGGAAATGATGGACGGAGCGTTGACAATACAAGCACTCACCCCCAGTCAACTGATCTGGGTTTAATCCATCACCGTTCTTTAGCCCACTCTGCCACCCCAGTTCAGGCATGGTCATATGCAAATCAGTCTGACCCTGTGCCTCATGGGAACAGTCCAGCCCGAACTGCCAAGCCATGCCTTCCCTGGAACGGAAACAAGCTACCGAGGACCGGTTTCTGGCATTTCAGCCGTCTTCAGCCCGGCTTGCTTGAATCCAGTGGCAAAGTGAGCAAGGGACTCACGTCTGAGCATACCCTGCCAACTTCTGGCGAACAAAGAAAAACCAAAGGAAATGATGGACGGAGCGTTGACAATACAAGCACTCACCCCCAGTCAACTGATCTGGGTTTAATCCATCACCGTTCTTTAGCCCACTCTGCCACCCCAGTTCAGACATGGCCATATGCAAATCAGTCTGACCCTGTGCCTCATTTTTTATTATTTTTTTTTTTAAATATATTTTTATTGCAGGAATTAGTAAATCGTTACAGTATCGACCAGCTTTGTATCATAGGCAGTATCAACAGTAGAAAACCCCTTGGCCCCCCACCTTCAATCCCAAACACAGCCATCCGGCCCACAACCCTGGGGTCGGGCGGCGAAAAAACAGAGGGGGGTCCGTAGGATGCTTGAGCTGGTCCGGATGATACACTGTCCGTCATCTGCTTTTCTAAACAAGCCTATAAACCCAAAAGAAAGGAAAGAAAACCCCCACCCACAAAATTCTAAGCAAAGAAACCCCACCCCACCCCACCACCAGCGCTAGGGAGCCACCTATATAGGATCCGCCTCGGGGCCCACGGGGAAAGCAATAGGACCATCAGTACAATCGTTTACTGGGACTCGGGGCGAGTCGCTTCTTCACTTTCTGAGTCGCTGGGGGCACAATAATCCCTGAGGGCCTGAACCAACATTTCCCATTCCAACGCGGCCTCCTGCGCCTTCTCATTACGCTGCCTCCAAGCTAGTTGATACCTCAGCGCGCTCTCCCCCGCCGCCCATTTCAAAAGCTCACTGTGCCATCTGCTGCCTGTCGGACCAACCCGTGCCTTCCAGTTCCTGGTCACCTCTCGCTTAGCCAGGAGGAGCCCTAGGTCGATAAATTTACTAGAAATTTTATTTCTGGGGGTATGGGGGAACCAGTGCAGGAGCCCCACCGCCGCATCGAATGACAAGGCTCTCCCCGTCACCTCCTCCAGGGTCGTCTCCACTTCCCGCCAGTAAGGTGACAGACCTGTACAGGCCCATAACATATGTAGGAGGTCCGCTTCCGGCACCGGACACCTAGGGCATGCCGCCGAATTCGTGGCAAAATATCGCCGGATTTTCACCGGAGTTAGGTACGCTCTATGGAGAACGTAATAGTGCACCAGCTGGAAACGGGCGTTGCGAGTGCCCTTCCAGGCTCGTCTCACCAACTGGGACCAAGTCGTCTCTGGGATCTCCCTACCAATGTCCTCCTCCCAGCGATGCCTGAGAGTGGTGAGAGGGGCTAACCCTTCGTTGATCAACCTGCCGTAGAGGCAAGTGACCGCCTTCACCGTGCCCGCCGACATCATCACATACTGACACACCTGAGATAAGGGGGGTTCCTCCTGCCCGTTCTTCCAGTGGGCCTGGATCGCTCTCGTAATGGCCAAGTGTAGCAGAAAGTCACCACGGGGGATCTCGAAGCGGTCAATAAGATCTTGAAAGGATAAGAGCGCTCCGTCCTCGTATAAATCCCCAACCAGCTGTAAGCCGGCATCCTCCCAGGCCGCCAAGCGCGACCAATCCCCGCCGTGGGGGAGGGCCGTCAACATCCCCAACGGTATTTCAGGCGCGTACGGGATCTTCAATTGGCCCCGGGCGTGGGCCCGGTTCCAACACAGGCGGATAGTCCGCTCCTCCATCGACAAGTCCCGAAGGGCAAGTCGCTGTCGCAGCGCTATAAAGGATAGAACATGCCTGGCCATGCCCGTTCCCCTCCCATCCTCCGGGCCCCGGAATTCCCTGGCGACCTCCTGGTGAAGGTCTGGAGCTGTGCCGCCAGATAGTACTTTTCGAAGTCCGGCACCGCGAGCCCCCCCTCGTCTTTCGGTCTCATCAGGGTCTTGAGGGCCACCCGCCGGCGGCCCGATCCCCAGAGGAATCCGACCACCATGGAGCGTAGCAGTTGAAACGTGGCCGGTGGGACCCAGATCGGTAGAGTCCGGAAATAGTACAATAGCCGAGGAAGCGCCACCATTTTAAGCAGGGCGATCCGTCCCGCCACCGAAAGCGGCAGCGTGGCCCAAAAGGCCATGCAGCCTCGGAGTACCCGAATGCTGCGGGCAATGTTCCCATCTAGGAGGTCAGGTTGGTCGTGATATACAAACACCCCAAGGTACTTAAAGCAGTCGGGTTCCCACCTAATCTCCCTACTTAGAGCAGGGGCAGGAGTGCCCCTGCGCATCGGAAAAAGACAGGTCTTGGGCCAATTCACACGGAGCCCCGAGACCTCCCCGAACTCCGTAAGCGCCTCCGCCGCTCCACGTAAAGCGTCGATCTGGTCCTCCAGGAAGAGCAACAGGTCATCCGCATACAGTGAAACATAATGCGGGCCCGCAGGTGTCCACAAGCCCGTATAATGGGCTCCCGATCGGAGATGCAGCGCGAGTGGCTCCACCGACAGCGCAAAGAGAATTGGGGACAGCGAACACCCCTGCCGCGTGCCTCGTTCTACCGGATACTGCGAGGAGATCAGCGGTCCCGCCCGGACCCTGGCCGACGCGGAGGCATATAGAACCGTGGTCCACCTGATAAAGCCCTCTCCGAGGCCGAATCTCCGCAGTACCGCGCAGAGGTAGTCCCACTCCAGGCTATCAAAAGCCTTCTCTAAATCCACCGACAGGACAACCGGGGATGGGGCATCCACAAAAGGTTCCCCTAGCAAACGGAACAACCTGCGGATATTCATAGTCGTGTTCCGTCGTGGGATGAAACCAGCTTGGTCCACATGTACTAGGGAACTCATGTGTCCCAGCAGCCTCAAGGCCAGGATGCTGCTCAATATTTTATAGTCCACCGTCAGCATCGATAGAGGACGGTAAGACCCCGGGTCGGATGAGTCGCGGCCTGGCTTCAGGAGAGGAACCACCAACGCCTCACACATCGAGCTCGGGAGTCGCCCCAGCCTCTTCGCCTCCCTGTAGACCACCAATAGCCGAGGGGCTAGGAGGTCAGCGTAAGCTGCATAAAACTCTACCGGCAGGCCATCTAGGCCCGGGGTCTTGTTTCTCGCCATCCGTTCGATGGCCCCACGGATCTCTCCCAACTCAATGTCGGATCCCAGGGCTTTCGCCACCTCCTGCTCCACCGTGCAGAGCTCCAGTGGACGTAAATAATCCTCAAGTCGGTCAGGGTCTCGAGTGGAGCGACTACGGTATAGACATTCGTAATAATGCCGGAAGCAGCTAAGAATCTCGGGTTGGGTGTGCACCTCGGCGCCGTCCGCCTGTCGCATACTCGTCGTCGATTGGGATTGGCGTGTAGGGTTCGCCAACCACGCCAACAACGCGCTCGATCTGTCCCCCTCTGCAATGGGTCCGACCGTGTAGGCCTTATAGTCAAAACAGCGGAGCCGTTCGACCTCGCCTCCGCCGTTGGTACTTGCAATTCCGGGTGCCCGGGGCGCCGAAGTTCAAGCTCGCGGAGTTTCCGATCCGCTGCATCTAAGTCAGCCAGGATAACCCGCCTCATGCCCACCTTTTTAGAGATACAGTAACCCCTCACCACTACTTTAAAAGCATCCCACTCTAACGCTCTGGTACTCGCGGTGCCGCCGTTGGACGCAAAAATTACCACCACCTTGTCCCCCAGGTCCGCCCTGAAAACACTGTCCTCAAGGGTCTCGGGTTGCAGCTTCCAGGTGGGCACCGCCGGCCTCCCGGGGAACCAGCGAAGGTCCAGCAGGAGGGGGTTATGGTCCGAGATGGTCCTGGATAAGTACTCGGATCGGAGCGCCGCCGAGACCAGTTCGGGCGACCCCAGAAAGCCATCGAGTCTGACATGTAGCTCATGAAGGCTCGAAAAATATGAATAATCCCGAGCTGCGGGGTGATGCGCTCTCCAGATGTCCGTCAAACCCCAGCGAGTCTGCCAATCCTGGCGACCCTTAGCTGTGCGACGAACCGGAGAATCGGGAAGCGGTGGATGCGAGCGATCAATGTCTACGTCCACTACGGAATTGAAGTCTCCGCCAAGCAGAAGGGGCCCGGAGAAGAAGTGGGCCAACGAGCCCGATAACCTGGAAAGGAAGGCAGTCTGGTCCACGTTAGGAGCATACACACAGCAAACGTTCAAGTCCCTCCCTCCCAGTGTTCCCGAGATGGCCACGTAACGCCCCTCTGGATCTACCACTGTTTTCGTGACCTGGAAGGGGACCCCCGCCCTGATCCATATTAGCGCCCCTCTGGCATAAGCGGAGTACGAGGTGGAGAAGACCTGCCCCCGCCATCTACGCTGTAGCGCCGCCCCTTCCGCCTTGTTCAGATGAGTTTCCTGCAGCAGCGCCATTTGCACTCCCCTACGCACTAAGTAAGCGTGGACCTTGTGGCGCCTGGACATAGTATGAAGCCCCCTTACGTTCCAAGTGACACATTTCAAATTAGCAACATCAGCCATTGTCCCATAATGTTCTCGCACAGTCTCCCCATCCGGGTCCCCACAATAGAAAAACATCATTCTTCCCAGCGCTGATGGCGGCCATTTCCCCCAACCAAAACCAAACCACCCAAGAACGAACCAAACCCTCACCCACCCGCCCCAGAACAGGACCCAAACTATGCCATCCAGATCCCATCCAAACCTCGCCTTCCAGCAACCCAATAACCCCAACTAATCCCACGGTCGCCACCGTGGGAAGGCCTTAAGGGCCAGGTGCGGGCTGGGCGGAGGCAGTGGGCCCTCGACGCTTAGGCCACCAGGACCACTGCAAGCCCTAAACAGTGTCGACAACCTCTCCCGGGGCAGAAGCAGCCCCCCCCCCCCCCCTCGTTGTCAGCAACTTATAGACGGCAACCGCCTCCCCCCTGCCGGGCCCCCACCCAAAAGAAGGCAGCAAACCCCGTTACCCTTGTCCATCCAAAAGGTCCTCCACCGATTTCGGTGTGATCACCGGAGTATGGGCACTATCAGTTACTGAGTCCTCCGAGTCCGATGGTGCCACCTCTTCACCCGGGTGTTCCTCCTCCTCGATGGCTTCGTCCCGGGCACCCGATAACTCCGACAACACTTCCAGCACTCCCCTCCGCTCCGATGATGTCTCTGCAGTGGAGGGCCCACCCGTGCGGCCACGGCGACTCCTGATCCTCCTGGATCGCCGCCTCTGTTCCGGCTCATCTGCCTGTTGGGACGAGGAGCCGAAACCATCTTTCCCCGCCCTATATAGCTCGAGCCAGGCACAGACATCCTCCGGGGTGTCGAAGAACTGAGTTTTGTCGTCTATTATGATGCGGAGCCTCGCAGGGTAGAGAAGTGAGTACTGGATGCCCTCGCTCCTGAGCTCGCGCTTGACCGCCAGGAAGGAGAAACGCTTGCGTTGAGTCTCGTAGGTGTAATCCGGAAAGATGTTCACCTGACTGTTCGCTACTTTGAATGGACCATCACGCCTGGCGGCGTTGAGGATTAAATCCCTGTCCCGAAAATGTAATAAACGCGCCACCACCGGCCTCGGGGGGCGTCCCTGTTGCGGCGGCCGCGCCGGGACCCTGTGGGCACGCTCCAGAGTGTAGAAGGAGGATAGCCCCTCCGGAGCCACCGTGTCGCGGAGCCAGGCCTCCAAGTATGTCACCATATCGCCATCTTCGATTTTTTCCGGGAGGCCCACGACACGAATGTTGTTCCGCCTGTTGCGGCCTTCCGCATCCTCCACCCTCTGCTCCAGGGACGCAATTCGGGACAGGGCATCCTTCATCGTCGCAGCCAAGGTTCGCTGCGCCGGCTCCAAGGTCTTCACCGAGCCCTCCACTTCTTTGACCCGGTCCGAAAGTTTGCCATGGTCCGCTCTGAGGAGACCAAGGCTCGTCGCCACCTGGGCAATGTCTTGTTGGAGGGCCGATCTCGTAGTCGTTATCGCCTCTAGGACGCGGTCAAACTGCCGTTGCATCGGCGCGCCATCAGAACTCTTTGGGTCCCCAAGCTCTTCTTTGTCCTGGGCTTCCGAGTCCGAGGCGGTCGGGGTGGGCCCCTTGGCTCCCCTAGGTTTCCCCATGTCGCCGGGGGCACTCCGTGAAAGTCCCGGAGTAGGCGTCTCCGGGCGCAGGTGTCGACCACGACCCTCCCGGCTCCTGGTCCTCAGATCGAATACAGGAGATCTCCGTCTCCAGGGCCTGTGGAGACTTCTCCGCTTCAACTCACGCCACCGCCACGGCGTCCGAGGGCACCGATGAGGGGGCGGAGACAGCCGTCGTCGTGCCAGGCAAGCCCGCTCACCCGCTAGGGATCCAGGGTGAGGGTCCCCAACTCCACTGGACGATGTGTAGCGCCAAGGTGTCGCGCCTCCCATGGAAATGGGCTGGCCGGGAAGATGTAGCTAGGTGCGGAGTCGCGAGACGGGCCACCGCCCAGAGCACAGGGCGTCCGCTCCCGGGGTCCCCTACAACGTGGGCACCCGCCCGGCCACCCAGCCGAGTGCAAAGTCGTTGTGAGAGATCCGATCCAATAGACAGCCAGTGCACAGAGCAGTCGGGGATGGCGAAGTCGGGCGCAAGTCGCCGCTCGCTACGCTCCTCCAAGTCAGTGGGTCCGGCCAGGGGGACAAAGAAGTCCGGGCGCCATGTTGGGACGCACTCCGCGACTCCGCAAACTTCGGTTGCGCTCCGGAACAACCCTCGTCTGAGCTCCACCAAGGGCCCCGGCAGGTCTCCGTCGGTCCGCTCAGCCGAGTGCGGGGTCTGGGGTGCCCCGCAGCCACCGATTTACAGGATAAATCCGGGCTCAGTCCCGGAGCCGAGCTCTCAGGCGACCATCGCCATCGGCGCCCAAGCCACGCCCCGAAAAGACCCTGTGCCTCATGGGAACAGTCCAGCCCGAACTGCCAAGCCATGCCTTCCCTGGACCGGAAACAAGCTATGGGGGACCGGTTTCTGGCATTTCAGCCGTCTTCAGCCCAGCTTGCTTGAATCCAGTGGCAAAGTGAGCATGGGACTCACGTCTTAGCATACCCTGCCAACTTATGGCGAACAAAGAAAAACCAAAGGAAATGATGGACGGAGCGTTGACAATACAAGCACTCACCCCCAGTCAACTGATCTGGGTTTAATCCTTTACTGTTCTTTAGCCCACTCTGCCACCCCAGTTCAGACATGGCCATATGCAAATCAGTCTGACCCTGTCCATCATCCCCCTTTTGTTTCGCTTTGTTCGCCCTAAGTTGGCAGGGTATGCTCAGACGGGAGTCCCTTGCTCACTTGGCCACTGGATTCAAGATAGCCTGGCTGATGAGGATTATGAATCCGAAACCGGTCCCAGGATGCTTGTTTCCGGTCCAGGGAAGACGTGGCTTGGCAGTTCGGTCTGGAAGGTTCCCATGAGGCACAGGGTCAGACTGATTTGCATATGGCGATGTCTGAACTGGGGTAGCTGAGTGAGCTAAAGAATGGTGATGGATTAAACCCAGATCAGTTGACTGGGGGTGAGTGTTTGATTTGCTCAAACGCCCCGTCCATCATCCCCCCTTTGTTTCGCTTTGTTCGCCCTAAGTTGACAGGGTATGCTCAGACGTGAATCCCTTGCTCACTTGGCCACTGGATTCAAGATAGCCTGGCTGATGAGGATTATGAATCCGAAACCGTTCCCAGGATGCTTGTTTCCAGTCCAGGGAAGACGTGGCTTGGCAGTTCGATCTGGACTGTTCCATGAGGCACAGGGTCAGACTGATTTACATATGGCGATGTCTGAACTGGGGCGGCTGAGTGAGATAAAGAATGATGATGGATTAAACCCAGATCAGTTGACTGGGGGTAAGTGTTTGATTTGCTCGAACGCCCCGTCCATCATCCCCTTTTTGTTTCGCTGAATAAATAAGGGACAGGTTGTTTATCCAAAGATGCAATTGCTCAATTTATCAGCCTGGCTTCTCATCACAATGAATTTGGCTCATTGAATATACCTCAGGAATTCAAAGCAAATTTGGAGATAACCAGAGCAGATTCTGCAGGAAAATCTTATTCGGTGAAATGGACGAGAATCTGTTGTTAGTGTGCAAATAAACCTCTGCACCCTTTTAGATCTTGTCTGCAACAAATTCTATCTTACTTGCTCCTCTTGACCTGATCAGGTCTAGCTCACAATTCAATTAAAGTCCACTTTGTAGCAATCTCAAGGTTTTGTAGAGAGAGAGAGAGAGGTATTGTCCCTCTCTGATCTAACAGATTGGCCAAGAAGTGTATGAATGACTTCTTCAGAGGCGTTCCTCTGTTAAACAGACCACCTGTGATTTGGCAGTTGAACACAGGTCTTTCACAACTTATAAAGTATGTTTGAACGTATTCATAAATTGGAATTTAAATGTGTGTCATGGAAAAGTGAAATTCAAGCTTTTATAGTTGTGGAGTGGGCGAGAAGTAGACCAGGACTAGATAGGGTCTTTTTAATCAGAGTGCTGTTTATTGGGACTTCTAACAGAAGACGTAATCAGAATGTTCTCACAGAGTCTTTGCCCAGGGATTATGGGAGTTGTAGTCCGCTTCCTTTTCACAGTTCGGGGAAAGAACAGCTTTGTACGTTCTGGTAGCGCCTCCCGTTTCTGGACTCGTTGTTACTCCACAAGGCGTTGCGCCGGGCCAAAAGGGAAGAAAAAGAAATATCAGGAAGGGGTTTCTCCTTCCTTCCTATGTCGCGGGATGCAGGGGAAAGTGAAGGGAAGTCACCACGGTCACCAATGTGTAGCGCGGTAAAGCAACAGGCCTTCCCCGAAACCCGGGTCCATCCCAATGACAGTCCGAGACGCCCCGTACCCTGTTGAGCCACGACCCTTCTCCTGGGCCGTGGCGGGCTTCAGCGTGTTGCCAGCTAGAGTCTGGCTGCCCTTCTCCTCGTTCGTCCGCTCTCTCGTCCCGCAGTGAAGACTCCTCGGCAGCAGCTGGTTCCGGCTTCTCCTGCGACGCGTTGTTCCACGGTAGGACTTCAAAGGTCGTCACCAACGTCTGCTCCCCACCGGTAGGTCCAAACGAACGCTAGTCTCCCTCGGCGTCTTCCTTTTTCAGAAAGCCTGAACCACGGGACCCCACCAGCTGACCGGCCCAGGCACAGAAATTAAAGGGGCCGTATTCTTCATGGACGTTCTGTGAACATAGAATGGGAGAGCAGTGAGGGGAAAAGTGCCCCGAGTGGGCATCCATAGAGTCCGTGTCCTCACAATAGTAAACAAACCTTAAAATCTAAGAATGGTAGAGTAATACCCAGAACCAACCCTCACTTCATTCTAAAAGTTCCACCATTGTTTCATTTGAATGACCCTATTGTTTTCACAGCATTCTTAAAGAACCAATCTTTGTGTCCCAGCGCCTCCCTCGCTGACGCTGTTCCTCCTGTGTAGCAGCCCGTTCCTGCCGCTGCTCCCCTGCGGCCCGCCACCCTGCTCCCACCTTCCAGCTGCTCCTCCCTCCCACTCGCCTTTATGGCGGCCACTGTGCGGCCGTGCGCAGCGGGCATGCCAGAGGCAAGCCCATCCTCTCCCATCTGCGCCTGGACCGCGCCCAGCGCCAGAACCCCTGGACCCTGCACACACAATGACGCCAGACTTCGATACAACGCCAGCACTCTCCTCGCACTCAACAACCGATGCCTCCAGGCTGCCCCTAAGCGCACCCACGGACCTTTCTCTTGCCGCACCTGCAACTTCACGTGCAACAGAACCACCAAACCTCCAAGGACCGGACCCAACCACCTTCGCTGCATCCTCCTCAACACCCGCTCCGCACGCAACCATGCCGTCAAGCTCTCAGACCTGCTCAACACCTCCGCCCCAGACGTTGACTTCCTGACCGAGACCTGGAGGAATGACTCCTTGGCGCCCGACATCGCCATAGCCCTCCCGGACGGCTACAAGATCACCCGCAGGTACTGCTCCAAGGGAACTGAAGGAGGTCTAGCCATCATCCACAAATCCACCCTCCAGTGCTACACCCACGCAGACGACCGCTGAACACCTGCACTTCCGGATCCACATTGACCCCAGCACCACCCTCGGAGGAACACTCGTCTACAGACCCCCCCGAACCGGGAGCTCAGTTTTGCGACACCATCGCCGACCTTGCAGCACCTACGCACTCGCCTCCACGGACTACATCCTCCTCGGGGACCTGAACTTCCGCCACCCTCATCGACAACCTCACCAACCTCGGCCTCAGACAACTTGTCACTCACGCCACCGGCCACATGCTTGACCCCCGTCTTCGCCACAAGCACCCACGTCGCCTTCAATCACACCACCGAACTCCACTGGACCGACCACCGCTGCATCCATTTCACCTTCCAGAAACCAACCACGCACCACCGCACCCAACAGCTGCCCCGCCGCTCCTGGAGCAAAATCACTGAAGACCAGCTGACCTCCACCCTCGCCCAGAACCCTCCCACCAATCCCACCGACCCAGACGCTTCCCCCAGCAACCTCAGACAGTGGATCGACGACTGCGCCAACACCTTTGCCCCGCTCAGGAAATCCTCCAACAACCACACCAGCAAGAAAGCCACTTGGTTCACCGAGGAGCTCCAGTCCTCCAAACGCAGATGCAGGAAACTGGAGGAGAAATGGCTCCACGAACGCACACTGTCCAGCCACAGCCCACAAGGACGCCATCTGCAGACATCACCACCTCATAAGAACAGCCAAGAGCTCCTCCTTCAAAGCCCGCCTGGACAACAACGCACACGACAGCAAAGAGCTCTTCAACATAGTGAATGAACTCTCCAACCCCAGAGCCAACACCAACTACATCACGCCCTCACAAGATCTGTGCGACTCACTGGCCACCTTCTTCCACTGCAAGATAGCTGACATCTGTGACCGCTTCAACACCACGACCACCCCGACAACACCAGACTCCAACACCCCCTAGAACACCACCAGCACCAACCACCTGACCTTCTGGTCCAACGTGAACGACGAAGAGACGCCGAAGGCCATGAACTTCATCCACTCAGGATCACCATCCGACCCCTGCCCACACCACATATTCAACAAAGCGGACGCAACCATTGCACCCCATTTACGGATGGTCATCAACATCTCCTTCGAAACAGCGACATTCCCGGAAAGCTGGAAGCACGCCGAAGTCAACGCCGTCCTCGAGAAACCTAAGGCGGACCCCAAGGACCTCAAGAACTTCCGGCCCATCTCCCTGCTCCCCATCCCGGCGAAGGTCATTGAGAAAATCGCCATCATGCAACTGACCCGCCACCTCGAGGACAACAACATCCTAGATCCGTCACTGTCCAGATTCAGAAGAAACCACAGCACCAAGACAGCCCTCATCGCTGCCACGGACGTTATCAGGCGCCAACTCAACAACGGCGGGACATCAGCCCTCCTCCTCCTAGACCTGTCAGCCGTGTTCAACACGGTCTGCCACCACACACTAAAGATATGCCTCCAAGAAGCCGGAATCCGACAAAAGGCCCTGGACTGGACCAAGTTCTTCCTCTCCGGCAGAACCCAGAGAGTCCGCCTCCCACCCTTCCGATCTGAAGCCACTGACATCATCTGCGGCGTACCCCAGGGCTCATCCCTCATCCCGACCCTGTTCAACGTCTACACGGCCCCCATCACACAAGTGGCCCGCCAGCACTACCTCATCATCATCTCCTACGCCGACGACACTCCGCTCATTCTCTCCCTCACCAAGGACCCGCACACCGCCAAAACCAACCTCCACGAGGGAATGAAGGCCGTCGCCGAGTGGAGGAGGAGCAGCCGTCTGAAACTGAACTCTGACAACACACAGGTCCTCATTCTCGGCCCCACCCCCTCTGCCTGGGACGACTCCTGGTGGCCGACCACACTGGGGACAGCACCGACGCCTGCGGACCACGCACGCAACCTAGGATTCATCCTAGTTTCCTCCCTATCCATGTCGAAGCAGGTCAACGCCATCTCCTCTGCCTGCTACAACACCCTCCGCATGCTCAGCAGGATCTGCAAATGGATCCCGACCGAAACAAGAAGAAAGGTGACCCAAGCCCTCGTCAGCAGCAGACTGAACTACGGCATTGCACTCTATGCAGGAATCCCTGCCAAACACCTATGACGACTACAACGCATTCAAAAAGCCTCCGCCCGACTGATCCTCAACATCCCTCGTCGCAGCCACATCATCCCCCACCTGAGACATCCTCACTGGCCCCCCGAAAACAAGAGGATCACCTTAAAGCTCCTCACCCACGCACACAAAGCACTCCACAACACCGGACCAGCCTACCTGAACAGCAGACTCAGCTTCTACACCCCAACCCGCCAGCTCCGCTCTGCCAGCCTCGCTCTCGAAACCGCCCCCCGCATCCAACGAACAACCTCCGGCGGCAGATCCTTCTCCTTCCTTGCCACCAAGACCTGGAACACCGTCCCTACCCACCTGCTACAGACCCAAGACCTGCTCGCCTTCAGAAGACTCCTCAAGACCTGGCTCTTCGAGCAGTAGCAGCACCCCCCCCCTCAGCGCCTTGAGACACTCACGGGTAAGTAGTGCGCTCTACAAGGGACTGATTGATTGAATCTACCACAGCTGAAAAAGCCTTCCTTTCCCTGGCTGTCAGGATATCTGCGAAATTGCCTATGTATGGAATAAAGACTTTTAGAAAATCCAACCAACTACGGCTAGCTTTTGCTTTGCCTTTGAAGGGATGTCCCCTCTCAAGAAGCAATATAGCTCGATGGGTCTCTGCATCCATTACCTATTGTCATAATAAAGCCAGAAGGCCTTTGACTGCAAAACTAAAAGTACATTTTACAAGAAGGAGTGGCCACCTCTGGAGCCCTCCTTGCCGGACATTCGGGGAGCAGCAACCTGGTCTAATTTTCATACCTTTATCAAACATTATTGTTTGGATTAATTTTGGAAAGCAAATATCGCAGTTGGTCTAGCAGTTCTATGTCAGCTTTTTCAATAAGGTACATTTTCTTTACTGCTATAACACATTATACGTTATTTATATAAGAAATTTCATGTTCATAGTCTTTTGCTTATTCTGAGGTTTGCCTTACCACATCTACTTCTTTTTGTTAATGCTGCTCACTAATCCGATTCAAGCAGGTGAACCTATGAAAGATTCATTACTAGAGAAAAAACACAAGTTAATTACCTGTACAATGTGGTTCTCGAGTATTGATATCTTTCATAGATTCACATGCAACCTTCCCTCCTCCCCACTGGGGCTCACCACTCCAAAAACGTATTTCATACATTTTGGTACACTGTGCCTAAAATCTGTGGTATGGTGGCCCTGCAGGGTAAGAGTTCGCAATGATTGGCTGCGTTCTGGTTCTTCTAAAAAGAAATATGAATTGGTTAACCATTTCACTTGATTTTTTTCTATTGCTCTCAATGTTTCTCTATGCACTTCTTGTAAATATTACCATGGGACTACCACCATGACTATAAGATTCAAGTATGTGAATCTATGAAAGATAACTATACTGGAGAAACACAGTGTACAGGTAAGTAACTTGTTTTTTTAACACACAGTACTTTAGCATGCATGCAAGTATTTATTTTTGTTTTAAATAAAATACTTTTAATGATTTTTTTTAAAGTGGTTTAAGTCACAAGGACCTAGGTTTAATCCACAGTTCTTTTGCTCACCAAGCCACCCCAGTTTACACCCCGCAATATGCCAATCAGGCTTGACCCTGCTCCTCACAGGAACAGTCCAGCCCGAACTGCCAAGCCAGGTCCTCCCTGACTGTAAACAAGCATCCTGGGGCTGGTTTTGGGGCACCCCATATCAGCCAGACAGGCTTGAATCCAGTGGTGCAGTGAGCCTGTGACCCACGTCTGGGCATACCCTTCCTACTTAGGGCGACAAAAGCCAAAGGAACAACTGATGGACGGAATGCTGAACAATGCAAACATTCAAGCCCCCAGTCACAAAGATCTAATTTTAATTCATTGTTATTTTGCTCACCACGTCATTCCAGTTTGCACCCAGCCATATGTCCATCAATTGTTCTTTTGCATTTGTCACCCCGAGTTGGTAGGGGTATGCCCAGATGTGGGTCTGTGCTCTCCATGCCATGGGTCGGCAAATCCTCAGCCGAAGTCTTGGCTTGTGCGTCGTTCTAGTGAAAAGATTGAAGAACATAAGAATAATGGAATGACTCATAATTCTGTTTGTATATAACATTGCATGTGCTTGGAGATGTGTTTGTTCTTACTTCTGTGTTAGAGATGACATCCTTTCTCTTTTAGCACCTCACCAATATAACACGTTACTGCCATTTTGTGTACTGCGTCTCGTAACGCCGAATTCCCTTAATCTCCCGAGCAGACAACTTTCCTGCTTGTCTATGTCAGCTGGAGAGGATTCTTGAAGTACGTATCTTGAAGTAGTTTGAATTTGACACTGCATTGTGATCCAGAGAAGGGTCACCAGAACTATACTAGTGGTTTGAATTGTGCATGGTGGTGGTGAGTGTCAATTTCATGTTTTCCCTTCCCATTACCATCGGGTACCACTTCGAGTCCATCATGAGGGGCCGTTCCCTCCATGACATCAAGTGGACTGCAAATACACTGCTACCCTCTCTTAAGCTTTGTATGATATTCGCGCTATGTTGGGAGTAAGAATTGAGTCTTCATTGTCTTTTCTTTTTAGTACATGTTTTTTTGGCCTTTTTGTCATCACGTATATTACATGACATAGTCTATAGTGTTCTGTAGGAATATTTTCATATGTGTAACGCTTGTCTTGAACTGATTTAACTATCTAAATTGTTGTTTTAATTTGTAACCCAGGTGTTTGTTAAGCTGCTTATATACAATAGTAGCTCGTTCTATGTGAAGTTCTGAGATACATTTTTGGATATTTTTCACACTGTATAAATTTGCAAACATTAATGAGAATAAAATTAATGAAGAGAAGGGAAGTAAACTCTATCCAAGAAGAAAGAACATATTCAAGTGTTACCTTTTTTGTTTACTGTATATAGAATTAAACACATACTATCGGCTACAATGCCTACTATACCAAATATTTTTTCTGTTAGTGAGAGGTATATGATTTCATGCTTTCAAGATGCAGATATTTGTGTTGCGTCTTTATTTAATATGTATTCTGGGATTACTTCAGTTCAAGTGCTAATTTTTCTAATTTTCACTAAAGGTGATTAAGCTGTTTGTGTGTTAATATGAAGAAACAGCTGACCCTGTAGTTTGGCTACATAAAGCAATTTGTTTTGGATTTCTTGGTTTACATTTCTGGCTATGAGTAAAACCTTTGCTCAATCACCGCCTTGCATTCTGGGCAATATTATTCCAAATACAGTGTTGAAAAATGTGTCTTTGAAATTGTCTGTCAACATCTTCTTCTGTTTTTAATTTTGCTGAATGAAGTAAATATAATTCATTGTCTTTCCAATTTAGAATCACCTGACAGTGAGGTGGCAATGGACATTGTGACATCAGAGCAGCAGGTTTCTGAGGTCGTCTATGATTGTGTTATTTGTGGACAGAGTGGTCACTCAACTGAAGATCGACCAACTGGGCTGGTTGTATTATTACAAGCTTCTTCAGGTAAAGTTATTGATTGGGAATTAATAATTCTGTATTTATTTGAACCAAATAATTGATTAAAGAAGTTCATGATTAATTTGATTACCCTTGTCACACTATATGTACAATATTCTTACAATGCATCCCTATGTATTTTCTACGCTGCAGTGTTGATTTTGCTAGCTAGCCAGTACTGAATGCCCATATTTGTTCCTCACCAGAACTAAATCTAGTACTTCACTTTGAAGTCACATAGCTAGTGCTGTCTTAGCTAGATGGTTTCTGTGATTGTCACTGCAGAGTTCAAAGTTCACAATCAACCGTAACTACTCACAGGGTAACGTTCAAACTGGTCAGGTTTCATAAATGGGATTAAGTAACACAACTGTATATGTTTCTGTTTTGTGACCATGTTAAAACATTTGGTCATGAAACTCTAAGGTGATTTGCTGTACAGTTTGTTTGTACAGACCAAATCTGGTTTGCATACGATCTGTTCATGTTGTAATAGTACACAGTGAGTCAAAAATGATGGAGAAGGATAAGGCCAGCATAATTAATAGTGCTTAAGACTCATACAAGAGTTCTAACAGTCACTGAGTATTTTGAATCTGGTTACTTGCCAAGTATGAGACATTATATTAATATATTTTTCGGCAAACAGCTTCTTCAATTATTATTTGCGTTTGTGAATTTTTGAAGGAGGATCACCACATTACAGTAACTTGATTACACCCTTGGCTAACTTGTGAACAGTGCATTTCGCGATGTTGAGTTGTTATCGAGACTTCATTACTTATCTGCAATATGTGTTACTGGCCAGTAAACTTCATCTCTGTTATCTTCTGTAATGACAATCAAAAACACTTTAAAGGGACATTATAGATAATAAGCATGGACATGCTGATTTTTGAAAGACATTAATATTTTTAAATATTTGTCTTCATGGCTTTTCAGGGAGATGCTCTTTGGCCATTTTAAAACTTGTAGGAGAAGATAGTTTCCCATTTCATTTCACAGCTTGGGATCTAGAAAAACTGGTTTGTAATCCATAATTTTCTACTCAACAGCATTGTCTGCTTCTAGGAGAATATTTTATCTGCATTTAAGCTCCCAAAGAAGTTCCTTTATCAAGGTTTAGAGCATTTAGAAACATTTACATCTGTAAAACATTTGACTTCTCAAGTTTATTTAACCAGAGCGTTGAAGGTAGATTAGAGCTGCTTTTGCAGTACTAGGCATCCAGGTGATACAGAAATGACTCCTTTATGGTTGCTGAATTGAAAAATACGTTAATTTCGATTTTGTCCTGCATGTTATAACAAATGGACAAAATCCAATAGGTATTGAGTTTCTCATCTGTGCCTTCCTTGAAATCATGATAATGAAAGGACTATCCTTAACCTTCGAGGTTGTTGGTGGACTTGTTATGTTACGCTATACAGATTAGTGGAGCGCATTATCACCTGGGAGGGTATCCTGGCGGTGAGCAGGTGTGACTCCAGCCAAACTTAGGGCCTAGTGGAAAAATTCAAAAAGCCAGGTTTTCAGCTTCTTGCAGAATTCAAGACATCAGGAGGAGGTTCTGATGTGTAGCGGCAGGCCATTCCACACTGTAGGAGTGATGTAAGGGAAGGCTCAACAGCCTGATCTGGTTTCATGTATATGTGGGATGTGTGCAAGTAGGAGTTAAATGAGCAGAGGTGCCTGGAAGGCCTTCTGTCTATTGAAAATATGAATCGGTAGAAAGTAACAATAATATTAAGCCAGGAGCAAGTCAATATGATCCATGCAGCAAATAACTATGACATTTTACAGCATATGGGCACCAGTTAACAAGATTCCAGACCCATCACAGCATATTCATAGTGAACAGTTCCACATATCAACATGTTTCAGAACTGAGAGTGAAAAAGAAATGGGGCTGGGGGAGTGGGGAACGGTGAGGGTGGCGGGGCACAGATCTGAAAGAAAAAGGTAGAATATCCCCAGGCGTCAGTCTGGATCCGGAAAGATTTGCGTAGCAGTACCCCTGCTCTGCGTCCGTCGTCGGCGTCGTTGGCGCCGGGATGACATCGCCGGAGTACTTAGACGCCGCCCTCGTGCACTGACATCAGTTCTTCTTTTTTCCACGCCAGCAAGCACAGGTCCGGAGAAAGTGGTACCCTTTAGTAATTTTTTGACTAAACTTTTTCGATCCTTTTGATCTGTTTTTCGAGTCGAACGACTCCATTGGTGCCGGTAGGGATGCCCGGGTTCAAGCCCTGTGCCGACTGCAGCCGGCTGATGTCGGTTACCGACTCCCTTTGCCAGTGCCTGTATTGCTTAGGGGCCGACCACGATGACAAGTCGTGCCCCGACTGCCGGGCCTTGACGTCGAAAGCCAGGCGGGAGCTGTCCCGTAAGCGCCTCGAGATCCGGCAGTCGGCCCGCACCGCTCGAGGTCCCGGTCCGGAAGGATGTTGAGGGACCGGTCGCAGGGCCGGAGTCATCACAGCTCGGCGAGTCAACACCACTCGTCGGGCTCCAAGTCCTCAGGTCAGAGGCACAAGAAGTCGAAGAGGCGACATCGCTCTTCTGACTTCCCCCGACGCTCGCGCGACGTGGCCGGGGGTTCGGGCGACACTGCCCTCGCAGCTCCGTCCGAGCCGCAGACGTCGCAGCCTGCTCCATACCCGCTGGTCCCTGGGCAGAACGCGACACCAGAGGAGATCAATGAATTCTTCATGGCCATGAGGTCGCTCGCTCCTCCGTCGGGTTCCGTGGCACCTTCGGGCCCCGTGGTCCCGACTGGGAACCAAAGTGGGCCGGGTGCTTCCGCCCCGGCGTCTTCGGTCCCAGCACCGTAGGGCCCCACTCGATCCGGTTCCTGATCCGGGTCGCCGCTGGTCGACCTTACGACTCCGGCGTCGACCCCTAGTGTCTCGATCGGCGCCGTCCCCGCACGACACGGTCCCTGGTCCCTCCCTCGGTCCGGATCCGGCGTCGGACCGGCGTCACTCGACGCCGCATTCGACGCCGGCGGAAGAGCAATTCTTCTAGGATCAGGCCCCATCCTTTACCCCTGCATTCCAGGAGATGGGGGACGGGGGAGACTGGGAGGGGTCTGAGGACCCTCTGGCACGGGAGTGTCAGTCATATCAGGACTGGACAGAGGAGCTAGGGGAAGCCAGTGGCCTGGACACCTCCCAGACGCTGGTTTTGTCTCCCCTCCTACTGTGGCTACGGAGGAGGGGGGCTGCTTATAGTGTGGTGCTGACAAGGGCGGCCAAGGCCTTGGCTCTTGAGCTCCCCGTCGCAACGGTGAGCTCTAACATCCTCACAGAGGTCCTTTAGCCGCAGGTATGCTCTCTGGAGCCTCTACTGCCATTTAATGAGGCTCTCACGGACGTCCTGTTGGGCACCTGGTCCAGGCCCGCTGCAGGTCCCCCTGTAGATAGGAACGTCGCTAGGCGCCACCGCCCTGCTCCGGGCGACCCTAGTTTCCTGTCCACCCACCCCGTCCCCGAGAGCCTGGTTATCCAGGCCTCTACTTCCCAATTCGCATTCCCGACTGCACCTCGAGATCGGGAATCCAAAAGGTATGAACAATTCGGCAAGAAAATGTTCTCCTCCCTCAGTTTGGGGTTGCGGTCAGTCAACACCGCGTGCCTTTTGGGCCGTTACACCCACTTCCTGAGGGATACGGTTGCGGACGTCCTGCCGAAGTGCCCGGAGGGGGCCCGGGTGAAGCTCGCTCAAGCCCTCCCAGAGGGACGAGACGCAGCGCGGTACTCCATACGATGTGGACTGGATACCACGGACTCACTAGGAAGGGCGATTTCCACGTCTGTGGCGGTTCGCCGCCACGCCTGGCTGAGGTCCACCAACTTCCTGGCCGATGTCCAGAACACCCTCATGGACATGCTCTTCGATGGCAGCCACCTCTTTGGTGGCAAGGCAGATAGTGCGCTTGACCGCTTCAAGGACTCCCGGACTACGGCCACGTCCTTGGGCCTGTCGGCCCGCGTCAGCAGTCTTCTTCCTTTCGCGGCCAAGGAAGGGGCGCCCCCACACGTTCTGCCAGCCACGGGCTGCAGACTAACATCCAGCGCGGCGGTGGACGTGGTAACCGTCGTGGCGGTAACAGGGGACAACGGCGAGGCCAGTCCACATCCACCCCGCAGCATCCGCCTCCAAGGGTTCCTAGTCCGAGCTTTCAGGCCCATTTGACGCCAGTGGGGGGCAGGGCGCACCATCACATCGGACAGGTGGGTGCTGCAAATCGTCCGAAGGGGCTACTCCCTCCCCTTCGAGGCGACCCCTCCAGCCATGCCACCGCAGTGCCACCGTGTGTCGCCATCATGCGCAGTCCTGGGCCAGAAGTAGGTTGTGGTTGTTACTCCCACTACTTTCTGGTTCCCAAGAAGGGCAAAGGGGGCCTACGCCCTATCTTGGACCTGCGGAACGTCAATGGCTTCCTCCAGAAGGAGAAGTTTAAGATGCTGACTCTGGCTCAGGTCTTTGCTGCCCTCGACCCTTGAGACGGGATGGTAGCGTTGGACCTGCAGTTCACGGTAGGCCAGGAGCATTTTCAGTTTGCCGTGCTCCCCTTCGACCTTACCAGTGCTCCTCGGCTCATCTGCGCAGGTCAGGGGCGTCCGTCTTCCCCCTACCTCGACGACTGGTTGTTAAAGGCGCGCTCGCCTCAGGCAGGCCTTACCCACCTTCAGACTATGGCCGACCTCCTGCATTTGCTGGAGTACTCCATCAACATGCCAAAGTTGCACCTAAGTCCCTCTCAGAAGCTCCCCTTCATTGGAGCGGTTCTGAATTCAACACAATTTCGGGTTTATCCTCCTGAGCAGCGAGTCTGGGATACTCAGGCTATAATTCCGATCTTTCGGCCTCTATCCCGGGTTTCAGTCCGGATGACCCTCCGGCTCCTGGGCCTCAAGGCATCCTGCATCCTGCTAGTGCACCATGCCAGGTGGCATATGCATGCTCTGCAGTGGGACCTGAAGTTTCAGTGGGCACAGCATTAGGGCAACCTGTCCAATCACGTTCAGTTGTCGGTGGGCACTGCACGACACTTGCATTGGTGGCTCATGAATTGCGATTTGGGTCAATGGCAGATCCCTCTCCCTTCCCCAACCGGAGCACACAGTGGTGACGGATGCGTCCCTCCTGGGATGGGGACGCCACTTGGGAGAGGCGGAGATCAGAGGCCTCTGGTCTCCGGCGTTTTCCCGGCTCCACATCAATCTTTTGGAGCTTCGGGCGATTCGACTAGCACTGAAGTCATTCCTTCCCTCTGTTCGGGGAAGTGTAGTGCAGGTGTTCACAGACAAAACCACCGCCATGTGGTATTGCAACAAGCAGGGCGGGGTACGGTCCTGCACCCTTTGTCAGGAGGCTCTACGCCTCTTGACATGGCTGGAACATCAGGGCATTACCTTGGTGATTCAACACCTGGCAGGTTCTCTGAATACCAGGGCGGACGAACTCAGCCGCCGGTGCTTGATGGATCACGAATGGCGTCTGAACACGGACGTGGTGCAAGGTCTCTTTCTACAGTGGGGAGAGCCTTGGTTAGAGCTATTCGCCACCGAAGAGAATGCGCAATGTCATCAATTCTGCGCGTTGAAATTTCCAAGGCGGCACTCAGTCGGCTACGCTTTTCATCGCGAGTGGAGCTGCGGTCTGTTGTATGCCTTTCCGCCTAAACCACTTCTGCCCAGAGTGCTGAAGATCAGGTGCGACCGGGCCCAAATCATTCCTGTGGCTCCGGATTGGGCACAAAGATACTGGTATCCCGAGCTACTCAATATGGCGATCGATTCCCCAATCCGACTGCCTCTTGGAGAGGATCTTCTGTCGCAGCAGCAGGGGACGATCTTCCACCCGAACCTGTCCAGCCTCCACCTCCATGCGTGGAGATTGAGTGGTGATAGTTGACAGCTTTCGATCTTTCTCCTGAAGTCTGTGATGTCCTTCTGGCAGCCAGACGTCCCTCCACGACGACGGTGTACGCCTGCAGGTGGAACAATTTTGTGGAATGGTGCACCGATCAGTCTGTGGATCCCCTTTCTGCCCCTCTTTCCAGCGTTCTTCTGTTCCTTCTTTCCTTGTCCCAGCAGGGCTCTACTCTGGGCACTATCAAGGGTTAGCTAACTGCCATCTGCGCTTTACTGCTGCTTGTCTTGACATATCTGATGTGCGCTCCCGTTGAGCCTCTTCTTAACTGTCCTTTGCATCTTCTTACTCTAAAGATGGCTTTCCTGGTAGCTTTCACCTCTGTCAGAAGAGTGAGTGAGCTCCAGGCCCTTTCTTCTGAGCCTCCTTTCCTTTCTGTACATCCGGACAAGGTGGTTCTAAGGACCCGTCCTTCCTTCTTGCCAAAGGTTGTTACACCCTTGCACCTTGGGCAGACCATCACTTTGCCCACCTTCTTTCTAACCTCCGCAGCCATCGAAAGAGGAGGAGAGGCTCTATCGTCTGGACCCCAAACGTGTGCTCTCATTTTATCTGAAATGCACGCAGCAGTTCTGGGTGGATGACCAGCTCTTTCTTGGCTATGTGGGTGCCAAAAAAGGTTGGGCCGCACACAAACAGACCATCTCTTGGTGGGTCGTTCTCTGCATCAAAGCCTGTTACTCGTTGGCTAAGACGGAGCCTCCTGTGGGGCTGCGTGCCTATTCCACCAGGGCAACGGCAGCCACTACTTCTTTGACATTTGTCAGGCAGCTACGTGGGCCTCGCTGCACATGTTTACCAAGCATTACTGCCTTGACAGTCATGTCCGGAGAGACGGCTACTTTGGCCTTTCTGTTCTCCGTGACTTTCTGGTGTAATCCTGTTCGCAGACTCACCACTGGGGTTGGTATTGCTGGGGTATCTATTCTAAGGTAAGGAATCTATCACTAACATGTCTCTTTCAGATGCACAAGTTACTACTTGTGTAACGGTATATCTGTAGGAGACATTAGTTAGTGATAGATTCCTTACCGCCCCTCCCATCCTCCCCGTTCTGCGAATCGATTACTAGGGTTAAGGTCATCCCTTTCAGGGCCCTAGTTTTTAATGATCCGGTGGTCAGTATCTTGCATGGCTCTAAGTTCCTGGCGCAGAAAGTCATGTACAGAACTGACGCCAGCGCGCATGGGTGGCGCCTAAGTAGTCTCCGTGACGTCATCTTGCCGCAGGACTCCACCTACTGACGCGCAGGGGTACTGCTAAGCAAAACTTTCCTGATCCAGGCTGACGCCTGGGGATATTCTAAGGTAAGTAATCTATCACTAACTAATGTTTCTTACAGATATATCGTTACACAAGTAGTAACTTGTGCTTTAGGCGCTGCATGGTCATAATCAGGCGCCGTGTGGGCCATGAATTGTGTAGGGTATAGCCAGTAAAACGCACATTATGCCTGCAGACAGCTATAATAGAGGTCTAAGTCTGGTGCACCCAGTCCGCCCTGTTCAAAGGGGAGAGTAAGAATCCCCCAAGCAATTCTGGCCTATTTTCAATCTCATGCCAGAAATACCAGACTCAACAGAAGTCTGTGCCTAAAGCAGCTTGTGAGTGGAAGAGGAAGACGAATAAATAAAGGAATTTGGACAGTATAACCATTTTAGAAATGGCCATCTGTCCCGCCATCGAAAGTAAGAGTCTCTTTTAGTGGCCCAACTGACTCTCCAGCCACTCCATCAGACAGCCGTAGTTTGTTCTCCAGAGGACATCCACTTCCCGGCTCAGCCATATGCCCAAGTATTTATTGGGCTCAGTCGCCCACCAGAGAGAAAAGTCAGAGCAGAATTGCACAGTGGCTCCCGTAAGAGGGAAAATCACTGACTTGGCCCTGTTGATGGAGGTTTTGGCTAATCCTCTGAACCTGGTGAATTCCTTAATAAAAGGATCTCAGTTCTTAGCTGGATGATTGACATATAGCGTGACATCATCCGCATACATCGAGACCAGCACCACATAAGGGGCCCATGCTAACCTGAGCACGGTGTCTCTGTCCCTCTAATTGAGGAGCAAAGCAACAATTGGCCAAGCACATTTTCTATGTGGAGCAATTTCTCTTTGGTTGCATTATCGTAGTCTTCAATCATCTAGGTGTGCTGTTTGAGCTGACCCAGTCTTTCATCATGGCTGGACACCTTTTCTTTTAGGTGAACAAATCTATCTGCCAGTGAGTCGATTTTACTATCAATTGCCATGAGGGACTGCTTGAGATCCCTGAACATCTCCATTATGTCAGGCTCCTGGGAGAATACTCTACTCGCTGCAAATTCTGACGACTCCTCTTCTGTGGATGTCACAGAGCCACAGGGCAGCTTACTCTGTTCAAAAGTCAACTTTGATTGCCTAGTGTCTGTTTTCCCCATCTTGTTTGAAGATGACGTGCATCTTCTGGCCGCAATCTCACACCCCCCCGAAGCGATTCCAAGTCAGAGGCAACCGGCGAATCCATCCTGAAAGAGTCCCGAAGAGGGGAACACAGAACCTCCTCTCTACGTGATGCAATAGGCCTCCTCACCACCTCACCTGTGCCAGGGAGCAATGTCACCGAGTTGTGCGCTGCCACAAGAATCGTCAGTGGCTCTTAGGACTGCTGCAGTCTATCCCGCTCCCTGCTTTTCTTGTCAGCGTTTCCTGCGCCCCACATGATACACTAGGGCCACAGCTCCAGGCATGCATAGCATCGGACCAGGCAAGTCTGTGAAACCAGCCTAGCTCAACCTCCCCATTGCGCCCACTGTGTCTTTGAATGTCTGAGAGCCCCTAATCTGTGCCCGTGGGGCCACCTGCCCAGCTCTATTCCCCTCAATGCTCCAAAATGAATGGGAGCGCCTCCGCTCTGCTGACATCCACCAGGTAGCTCTGCTGCGTACAGCCGGCCGGCCTGCCAGCCCAGACCTCGGGACTCGCTCCAGCCTCTGGTCCTCTTCAAGTAGGCCGCAGGTAGTTCCTCTGCCCCCTCACTGTGCCGCCCAAGTGTCAGTGACAGCGAAGTCGGCACCTCTCTCCACTGGCGGCCACTGCTCTCGGCCACCACTGGTCTGTTCCCGGCAGTGTTATGTGCTCCGCCCGGTCCAGGGTACTAGGCCGCAGTTCTTTCACAGCCAGCAGCGCCGCTTCCACAGCCACTTCATATGCGTAGGGTGGCTCCCCATGCTCTTCAGTTACAGTGGGGCCCGGCGCCGGCAGCCTTGATGCCACCCGTGGAAGTGGATAAATGATGGATATTCGTTCCAGCCCACAGAGCCTCATAGAGTGATGAGCATCCTGTGGCAGGGCCATCTAGTGCCCAGGTGTCTGGAAGTTTTCTGAAAGTAGATGCCGTTTTATTTTTAACAGCACATGCGGTTGTTGAGGTATGGGGAGGCAGTGCTATGTGGTTCCTTCAAAGTGTGGGTGAGGAGTTTGCATTGTGCTCCTTTCTGTATGGTGAGCAAGTGGAGGGCCTTCCGCTGAGGTGTGATGTGAGTTCAGCGAGGGAGGTTAAGAGTGGTACTAGCTGCCGAGTTTAAAATGGTCTGCAGCCTTTAGGTCATTTTCTTTTTCTTTTTTTGTTGTTGATCCCAGCATAGAAGATGCTCCTATAGTCTAGCTTGCTTGCGACAATGTTGTGCATGATGAGTTTTCCTGGTGCTGATTGGGAGCCATTTGAACATCTTAATCCGCATCTCAAGGAAGAATGGGACAGTGATGGTGTTGGCTTGGGCGGTTATGTCGAGTTTACTTTTGGTGATGATCCCGAGGTTCTTGGCATGGGTGGTTGGGGTGTCCTTCCCAGAACGGAATCAAGCATCCGAGGATTTGGGCCCAGATCCTTGGACTGGGGTGAATGTGTGACATTGATCCACATTCTGTCCATCACCTGTTTTGTTTGCAATTACCGCCATAAGTGCGCTGGGGATGCTCAGACGTGGGTCCCAGGCACTCCACACCACTGGAGTCAAGCTAGCCGGGCTGATGAGAGGTGTTACCTCGAAACCGGTCCTCGGATGCTTGATTCCGTTCTGGGAAGGACATGGCTTTTGTAGTTCGGACTGGACTGTTCCCATGGGGCACAGGGTCAGAACTTATTTGCATATCGCCATTGTCTAACCCAGGGTGGTGTGGAGTGCAAAAAAACGATGGATTTGGATTTGGGCCCAGATCTTTGGACTGGGGTGAATGTGTGACATTGATCCACATTCTGTCCATCACCTGTTTTGTTGGCAAATCAAGAATAGTCACACAAAAGATGATCGGAGGAATGGTTGCAAATAGTCTGACCACCGGCAGTCATTTTGGGTAGTATTCCATCCAATAATTTTCCACCCACTGTGCCACTCTACACAATTGCCTGCCGTATGCTAGGTAGTACAGACTCTGCTCCTCATGGACCCCAACAAGAGTTGAAAAGACTGAAAATCCCTGGATCCAACTGTGAAAGACTAAAATCCGCCCAATGTCTTGAGTATTGATCCGAAACCCTGGAGATACTCGGCTGTGACCGATATGACCAGCAAAGTTTCCAAAACTCCTTGGCCAAAACTGTCAGGATTATGGATTTCGGGCCCCCGTGGTGATTTATATATCAGATTGCTGAGACGTTGTCCATTTTTAGTAGGACACAACAGTTTACTCTATACCTTGTCCAACATTGTACAGCAAAGGATCCTGCCATTAGTTCCAGGCAGTTGTTACTCTTCTGCGAACCATTTTCTTCTGGTGAAGGAGTCCCCACAACATGCTCCCCAAAAAGACTTGCTGGCTTTGGATTATATTACGATGTTCGGATCGGATTCGAAAGTGGCTCTGCAGTCCCAATGGTCCATATGGGCTAGCTACCAATGCATTTCCTCCCAGACCTCCTCCTTCTGCTGGACTTGTTCGCAATACTGGAGCCCCCTGAGGAGGTGGAAGGTCCGGAGCCTCTGAAGTGCCCAGTAATGCAACAGGCCCTAAAAGATTGCCTGCATTGGAGGACGATAAAAGACATACCACCCGGGCTATCTGGCATAACAATGTTGTTGGTTTGCCCCTTGTCCGTCTCAATTCTGTTTGAATCTTTGCCATCTTCTGGGATAGCCGGCTGAGATTTTTTTACGTGGAATTGATATCAGAGCCTAGTGAGTTAGTCTATCTGGACGAGTTGAGATGGAATTTCTTTACGTTTATAACAAAACCCAAACCTTCCAGCATATGGATTGTTGTCTACAACTTCTCAAACAGTCTACCCTGACACTGATTGAGTAGGAGGAGGTCGTCTATATAAATAATGGGATGGAAACCTTGAGCGAGAAGAAATTCCATCATTGGTTTGAGCACCTTGGTGAAACACCAAGGGGTGGAAGAAAGCCCGAAAAGAAGAGTTGCGAATTGGTAAACCTGCTTTTGGCAAAGGAACTCCAGGAATCTGTGGTGAGGTGGAAAGATGGGAATCGTGAGGTACGCATCTTTGAGATCGAGACACACCCGCCAGTCCTGAGGCTACAGCAGATCCCACAACAGATGAATACCTTCCATCTTGAAGTGGCAATAAATTCCCCCCCTTACCCCACCCCCAATTGAACTTGCGTAGATTGATCACTGGTCATTGCGCTTCTTCCGATTTTTCCACAAGGAACATATTGCTGAGGAAGCCCTTTGGGTGTAGGATGGATCTAGCTATAGGATGTTTGCGCATCAGGTCCAACACCTCGTGGTCTATCAGAAGGCACTGGGCCTTGCAGAATATTCTCGTATGATGCCGGAGCTGAGGCACTGGAGAACCATAGAACTCTACGTGAAACCCCGGCAGTGTTTGAAGAACCCATGCATCTGAGGTTATATAACTGGCCTCTGTTGGCTCCTTTTGCACCACAACCTCTGTGCACCTCTTGGAGGGGAAGAACTCTCCCATCCTTGACTGGTCCTGCTAATTGTTCTTGCGGTAGCCTTGGCCTCTGGGAAGGCCTTCCATGTAGAAGCGGCTGGTCGATCGCCCCCTTCCTCGACCAAACCCGGCAAAAGATTTTGGGTGAAAAATCTTTTAGATGGACGTCTGAGCCTTATCGAGGGATGTAAAGGTTGAGATGAATTTCCCCAACTCTTTATAAATAGTTCACCAAGATGCCCCCTTGGGCAATGGGTCCCACCTGAGAGGAAGCCAAACCCCCCCCAATTTGAGGTCCACCTTAGGAGGGATCTCCTACGTTTAGTAGATAACATGCAATTCATGTTCCTAAGAAAAACTGCAGCACGTTGTGCCCATCCGGAGACGACTTCAGGTGATATTAGTTTACTAGATGCCTTTGCCTCCTACGCGATATCCAGTGAGCTGATGATGTTGAAAAGTTTGTCCTGGCTGGACCTCCAGGATCGGTCAAGGCCCTTTTTAGGATCCTGAATATACTTTGCCAAAAAGGTAGCTATCTGTCTATCTATATCTTTGGTTAGAGCTACTTTTCCTGCCAATGAAGGTCACTGACATTTTGCCAGTAGTTGGGTCCTTCCCTCCCTCTCAAGGGACTTACGGAAGCGATCCGCCATGTACTTAGCCACTTTCGGCAACCGGGACCATTCTGCTGACCTAGGGTGAACAAGATCATCCGGGTCCAACATAGCCGACTGATTCTTAGAGGGTTCTTGGGGAGGTAAAGGGTTGGTGGGTGGGGAAGGGCACCATGGTCTGGAGGGACATTCCTCATTGTTAGTCTGCTTGAGAGTCATCATCTCCCCCAACAGGAAAAACATGGTCAAAGGGTAAATCAGGCTTGGGGTCCAAAAGCGCCCCTGATCACCTTCAAGACCAGTAGGTCTAACGAGAAACGCCCTTTTAAGGCGCTACAAAGCACGCAAGTTGACTCCTGCATCAGATTTGCGCTTGTGTGAATGATTCTCCCCCTCGTGCGGCAAGTTGACGGGTTTTGTGGTGGTGAAAAATGCCATACTAGGAGGCACTGGGCCTGCAAAGGAGTAAGCAATTCGAATAAGGTGCCTTTCTAAAGTTGCAATCGCTGATGCCACTGCCTGATGAATGGATGCATCCACTGCATCACAAAATTCATCGTCCAATGGGAGTACCGATAGGGACTCCTCTTCCATATATTCTCACTCCATGGTAAGGGTAGGGTCTCTGCAAACAAGTTTAAGGGCACCTCAAAGGGGCTACAGTTGTGGTTCTGCACAGCACCAGTGTGTTTGGGCATGATAACAGGTGCAAGTTGGGTTCTCCCTGGGGCCTAAACACCCTGTTTGATAGGAATGGGTTAAACTTTGGAATGCACCCTGGCTGGACCCCTAGCGGCAGCCAAGAGCTCCTAGCGCGCCGCCAGTGAAAGTTGCACCCTCTACGTCGCTCTGAGGCCCACCACACTCGCATGGTTCCAGGTCAAATGTCTTGCCACGAATGGGGCACTGAATCGCGTTCCCACAGAAGAGTGCTGTGAGGAAAAAAAGCTTTGTAGGCTTGAGTGAGGAGCTTGTAGGTGTTTCTTGTTGACTGGGAGCGAGATGGAGTTGTCAGAGGTTTTGCGGCTGAGGCGGGGATGTCGAGGACCTGTGTGGCAGTGGTGTTTTGGCAGTTCCGTAGTTTCTTGATCGGTTTCTAGGTGATGCCATGTTAGTGGATTGCCGTAGTCGAGTCTGCTGGTGATGAGTGCGTTGATGACCGTTCTTCTGGATTTTGTGGGAATCCATCTGACAGTTTTTCGGAGCAGGTGGAGCATGTGGGAGCAGGCTGAGGAGAATTAAATGATTTGGTGGCTCATTGTGAGCGAAGATCCAATATGATGCCACGTTTGTGTGCGTGGTCTGTTGGGGTGGGTGGAACACCCAGAGCAGCTGGCCCCCAGGAGTCTTGTTCGAGTTGAGCTTGAGGCAGCTGTCTTTCATCCGTGTAGCGACACCCTTCATTCCACTGTGGAAGTTGGTTCTGGCAGTTGACGGTTCGTTGTTGAGGGAGAGGATTAGCTGGGTGTCATTGGGGTAGGAGACGATGTTGAGTCTGTGGCCTCTGACGATGACTGCGAGGGGGGCTATGTACACAAATAGGGTGGGGCTCAGGGAGGAACCCTGGGGCACGCCACAGCTGATCTCCTTGGGTTCTGAGAGGAACGGTGGTAGTCTGAGTCGCTGGGTTTGAGCAGTGCGGAATGAGTGGATCCAGTCCAGGGCCATGTCGCGGATGCCGGCATTATGGAGTCTGGGGAATAGGGTGCGGTGGGAGATGGTGTCAAAGGCAGCCTAGAGGTCTAGTAGGATGACGGCTTCGGGTTCACCGCGGTTGAGGCTGGAGCGGATGTCGTTCGTGGTGGCGAGGAGTGCAGTCTCTGTGCTGTGGTTACTTCAGAAGCCGGATTGGGAGGTGTCCAGGACGTGGTTAGCTTTGATTAACTCTGAGAGCTTGGCGTTGATGGCCTTCTTCATGACCTCGGCTGGGAAGGAGGGAGATTGGTCTGAAATTCTTGAGGTCTGTCGGGTCTGAGGATGGTTTCTTCAACAGGGGGTTGATCTAAGCATGTTTCCAGTCATTGGGGAAGGTGGCGGTTTTGATGCAGCAGTTGATGGTGTGGTGGAGCTGGGGTGCGATGGCGGCTGCTCTGTGGAAGTTGCGGTGCGGGCATGGGTCTGTCGCGGATCCTGAGTGGATGCTTTTACTGTCTTGAGCGTGTACTCTGCAGCAAGTCTTTTGAGGTGCAGGTTGTTTTGTGGGATGGTGGCAAGTATGGCGGCCGGGTCTAGGGTGTCGAAGCTATTGGAAATCTTCCTTATCGTGTGGTGGATGAAGGTGCCAAGTTTGTTGCAGAGGTCTTGGGAGGGTGGAACTTCTGTGGTCCCGCTGTTGGGCCTGGCAAACTCCTTGACTATGGCAAGGAGTTCTTAGCTGTTGAGTGTGTTGGCATTGATTCTTTCTTGGTGGGCCATTTTCTTGGTGATTTTCAGGATGAGGTGGCGTGCATTGACGGCAGATTTGAAGGTTGCATGAGTTTCTGGAGTTTCCTTGCTCATCCATATCTTCTCAAGACGTCTGCAGGTGTGTCTGGACTCTTGTAGGGTAGGGGTGAACTAGCTGGCTGCCTTGAAGCAATGCTTGCCTGGTCTTCTCCTGAGGGGTGCCAGGGTGTCGACTCAGTAGGAGATCCCTTGATGGAGGTCGCAGGCTGCGCAGTTAGAGTCCGTGGGTATTGGCGGAGTGGTTGTGCCGAGGGAGTTGACGAGTTCTTCGGTGGCCTTGATCCAGCTGTGGGGGGCGGGGGGGGCTTATGGCAGTGGTGTACAGTGGGCGCATTGACGGCGAGGTGTACGCAGTGATGATCTGATAGAGACTACTACTACTAGCTGCAGATTACTTCACGTAGCATTATCCCCAGGCCTGAGACTGGATCCAGAATTTTTTTTGCCACAGCATTACTGCGTGCCGTGGGAACGGCATCACGCAACTCAGCCCAGTCGTCCGCGTACATGACGTTAGCGGGGTCACGTAAGCCCCCCCCCCCCCCCACCGGTGCGCATACATCAGTTTTCTTCTTTTCCGCATCGTGCTCTGGGCCTGTTTAGACCCCTTTTTCCCTTTTAAGCTATTGTGTGCGAGTGGGGACAGTGCGAATGCCTTCGGGCTCTAAGAGGTGCTAGTCTTGTGGACGCCTGATGTCGGCGATGGACCCTCACCTCATCTGCATGTGGTGCTTGGGGGAACACCATGACTCCACCCATTGTGAGGCGTACCAGCAGATGAAACCGAAGTCCCGGCGGGAGCGTCGGATGAAACTTCTTTCGTCTGCATGTCCAGGTCGGCGTCCTCACCCCACCTGACCCCTGTGGAGGGTTCTCGGACCTACTACTGCTCTTGTCGACATCGTCCCTCTCCGAGATCACAGGAGCATCGCTCACCGGTTGGTAAGTGTTGCAGTTTGTCCCCAAGGGTCGGTTACTGCCCTGTTGGGGGCACAGGCTCCATGTGGGTGGTGCGTCTCCGCGTATCGTCCCCCTATCCGCCATTTCCTGGTGTGGGGGCGACAAGAGCCCAGATGGAGAAATATGGAGCGGCTTTGCAGGCCTTGCTGGCTTCTCCTCGTCCTCATTTCCTTCTTGGGACATCAGTGGAACCCTTGCAGTGTGCAGGGCTCTCTGTGGCGTTGCCGGCGGCTCCGGCCCCAGCGCCGACTGGATCGGAACCAGGTTTGAAGGATGTGGTGTTGTTGGGGTGCGGCCCTTCGGGGGTCCCTCCTTCGGACCACGGTGCCTCTGCTACGCCGTAATCTCTTGAGGGAGTCTCTGTGGTGTCGCAGGAGGTTACCCGGGCTCGGGTCGCACCCCCGAGGCCCTCTCTGTCCTCTGGATGGAAGACAATCTTGTCTAAGGCTGAGGTGACACCGCTTCGGTGCTTGCGGCTGCTGGCCCTGGCAGCGCCACAGGGGCCGCCGGAGGGCCCCTCTCGTCACGGGTCGAGGCTGGCGGGGGACTCCTTGTCCTTCCCCGGGTCCGTCTCGTTCCTGCACGCAGACGGCTGCCTCGTCGGAGGTTAGGTTGGCCCCTTTCCGGTGCCGCTCCTTTGCCGCCCGGCTCCGGGCTCCTGCGCCGAGCGCTGCGGTGGAGGTCGTTCCGGGGTCTCCCTTGGTGTCGGACGACGACATCCTGCCTCGATTCGCGGACTGTGCGGCACCAGGACTGCGTCGGGTCGTTAACTCGTCCTCTGACGCCTCTTCTCCAGAAGTCCGACACTTGTTGGTGTCATCCTCCCCGGAGATGGGCCGACAAATTGTGGCTTTTTCCCCGGCGTCCTCAAAAGGCGGCTCCACGCCATCTCTGCGGTCTTCGCTAGAGGAGCCGCAGGTCTCCCACTCCTCGGTCCATCTTCCTTCTTTCCAGACCTGGCACTTCCTCTCTCCGGTTGGCTTGGGGAATGGCCATCTAAGCTTGCAGCAGTCGCCTACCGAGGAGCTGCTTTCCCCTCCGCTGTCCCTACGGAGGCGGGTGCGGCCTTCGCTCGCGCTGTTTCCGCGGCTGTGGGAATTTTGAGCATGGGTGATCCAGCTACCCAGTTCCCCACGGACCATCTTCTGGACGTTATCCATCACGGCTCTGGTGGTAGGGAACTACTGCTTCCCTTCGAGGGTTCACTCCATTCTTCTCTTTAGGGGACTTAGGGTCGTCCCGCCACGGGGGATCTGGTGCCCCAACACTTTCTGCACCGCCACCATCCAGTGCCATTTGATCCGGCGTATCTTTTCCTCCACCCTTCTACCAGGGACCCCCTTTTTCAGAATGCGTTCCCCTTTCTGCCGACGCTGTTGTCTCCACCGTCACGGGAGGCCCGCTGGCTGGACTCCTGGGGGCGCAATATGTTCGCCTCAACCAGTGTGGCTCTGTGGGCCCTTAACACGTTGTGTGTCCTGGCTAGGGCCACTTCTTGTTTGTGGGACTCGGCAGAGTCCCTAATGTCTGCCGCTTCTCAGGAGGGTGCCTGTGTTGATCTGAGGCACCATGTGTTGGATGGCCGGGAGCTGGTGGCGTTTATTCTTCGCTCCGCTCTGGACATCTCGGAGGTGCTGGGTCATGCCATGGTTTCTTCGGTTGCCCTTCGTCGCCAAGCCTGGCTTCGAGACAGTGTGTTTCTGCAGAACGTTCGGGAACGGCTGGTGGACCTTCCCTTCGATGGTGCTTTTTTGTTCCACGTCCCTGCTGACTCAGCCATTCAGAGGTTCTTGGTGGGGCTTTGTCCTCCTCCTCCTCCTTCTCCCCCTCAGTGACCTGTGACTTGATCTGGTTCTTGAAGGTGTTCTTCCGTTTGGGCGGGTCGCCCCAGTTGTGTGTCCTGTGTGCTTCATGGCCACTCAAGTCCTTCTTGTTGGGGATGTGGTTCTGTTGGCTGCTGGCCGGTCCTTCTTGACTGACTGTTTTTGCTTTGGGTTTTCTACACCATGCTGGCCCTGAGACTAGGCCTGCTGTTTTTTTTCTCTTTGGCTGCTTGACAAGCCTTCTGTGGGTTTTTCTGCAGATATTTTCTGTTGCCCTCTGCTGCGGACGTTGTTCCCAAGATGTTTCCATGTTTTGGGATGTGACATGCCCTATGTGGGTCAATGGTAGCTTTTCTGTACCTCTGTTATGCGCTGAGGAGTTGTGATCGCCTTCGGGCCTCTGTTCTCCATGGCGTTAAGGTATGTTACAGTTGCAAATACTCTTGCTGATGGCTTGGGATGGCTTGAGTTGCGCCCTGGGGTGTCCTTCTCTGTGGTCACTGCGCTGGTTGCCTGGTCTGGCCTGCTGTCTGCAACTGGGCGTCTTGACTCTGCCTGGTTCTGCTTATTTTTGGGCTGTGGGTGTGGTCTCCTCCCTGGATCGTGTCCGGACCCTTTTCGTCTTCTTGTTCTTGGTCTTCGACTGGCGTCTGGCTTGCCCTGAGCGCATCCTTCTGCGGTGCTCTCGGCGTCTGGCTGCACTTCTTGGTGCTGACCTACTGTTTTTCTGCACCATTGTGCCTTCCTGGCGATTTGGTAGGACACAAGGAATCCAACACAGAGGGAGGGAAAGGGGAGGAGTGATCAACAAATGTTGAAGCACTCAGTGTTCTGTAAAATACCCCTCACACACCAAAAGGCCCCTTGGTGTCATGCTTCATCATCGGGGTCTTCGCACCCCTCTATCGGGATGCGGCGTGCTGCGTTTGTTGCGCCCCTAGGGCAACATTGTAACTTGTGCAACTTAACGTATTTTTCTTAAGAGTCTTGTCATGTGCTTAGCCCTCTGATCTCATAAAGAGTTCAGAGGTGTTTGTTAGTTAATAAATATCTTGTTTATTTTCATAACTACCTGTCATTCAATCAATCACGGCATTTATACTACTACTCACCCGGGAGGGTCTCAAGGCGCTGGGGGAGGGGTATGTTACTGCTCGAACAGCCAGGTCTTGAGCTGCTTTTTGAAGGAGAGATGGTCCTGGGTTCGCCGAAGGTGGGTGGGGAGGGAGTTCCAGGCCTTGACTGCCAGGTAGGAGAAGGATCTTCCTCCGGCGGTGGCTCTGCGGATGCGTGGTACGGTGGCGAGGGCGTGGCTGGTCGATCGTAGCTGGTGGGTGGGCGTGTAGAAGGTCATGCGGTCGTTGAGGTACTTGGGGCCCAGGTCGTGGAGAGCCTTGTGTGCGTGGGTGAGGAGTCTGCACGTGATTATCTTGCTGACGGGGAGCCAGTGCAGGTCTCTCAGGTGTCCAGTGATGAGGCTGTGTCGGGGGATGTCCAGGATGAGTCGTGCGGAGGCATTCTGGATGCGTTGGAGTCTTTTTTGAAGTTTGGCTGTGGTTCCGGCGTAGAGGGTGTTCCCGTAGTCCAGTCGGCTGGTGACAAGTGCCTGGGTAACGGTCTTCCTGGTTTCAGTGGGGATCCATCTGAAGATCTTGCGTAGCATGCGCAGGGTGTTGAAGCACGAATATGAGACGGCGTTGACTTGTCTGGTCATCGACAGGGAGGAGTCCAGGATGAAGCCCAGGTTGCGTGCGTGGTCCGTTGGCTTGGGAGCGGTGCCCAGGGCCGGGGTCCACCAGGAGTCGTCCCAGGCGAGGGTGATGATCCCAGGATGAGGTCTTCCGTCTTGTCTGAGTTCAGTTTAAGGCGGCTGTTCCTTATCCAGTCGGCGACGTCTTTCATCCCTTTGTGTAGGTTGGCTCTGGCGGTGGTGGGGTGGTTGGTGACGGAGAGGATCAGCTGGGTGTCGTCGGCGTATGAGATGATGTTGAGGTCTTGTTGGCGTGCGATGGCTGCGAGGGGGCTCATGTAGACGTTGAAGAGGGTTGGGCTGAGTGAAGATCCTTGTGGTACGCCGCAGATGACTTCGGTGGCCTCGGATCTGAACGGGGGGAGGCGGACTCTCTGGGTTCTTCCGGCGAGGAACGAGATGATCCACTCCAGTGCTTTCTCTCGGATTCCGATGTTGCTGAGGCGCTTCACTAGGGTGCGGTGGCAGACGGTGTCGAACGCCGCAGAGAGGTCCAAGAGGATGAGGGCCGCTTTTTCCCTGTTGTCGATCAGGGTTCTGATGTCGTCGGTGGCTGCGATTAGGGCGGTCTCGGTGCTGTGGTTGGCCCGAAACCCGGACTGCGAGGGATCGAGGGATCCGTTCGTCTCGAGGAAGGCGGCAAGCTGTCTGTTGACGGTCTTCTCGATGACTTTGGCCGGAAAAGAAAGGAGCGCGATGGGACGGTAGTTCTTGAGGTCGGTGGGGTCCGCCGTTGGTTTCTTCAGGAGGGCGGTAAGCTCGGCGTGCTTCCAGCTCTCCGGGAAGGTGGCAGTGTGGAAGAAGGAGTTGATGATGTCTCGGAGATGGGATGCGATGATGGCGTCGGCTTTGTTGAAGACGTGGTGTGGGCAGGGGTCGGTTGGTGATCCGGAGTGGATGGAGTTCATCGTGCGGGTGGTGTCTTCGGTGCTGATCGGGGTCCAGTTGCAGAGGGTGGTGGTGGCAGGCGTTGGTTCGGTGATAGGGTGCGTGTTCTGTGCGTCGAAGCGTTTGTGTATGTCGGCGATCTTGCGGTGGAAGAACGCGGCGAGTGAGTTGCAGAGGTCTTGCGAGGGAGTGATGTCGTTGTTTCCGGGGCTGGGGTTGGAGAATTCTTTGACGATGCTGAAGAGTTCCTTGCTGTCGTGGGCGTTGTTGTCCAGTCTTTCTTTGAGTGCCGACTTCTTGGTGGCGCGGATCAGCTGATGGTGTTTGCGGGTGGCGTGCTTGAGGGCGGTCCTGTTGTCTGTGGTCTGGTCGAGCTGCCAGGCTTTCTCGAGGGTGCGCCAGTTCTTCTTAGATTCCTTGAGTTCGTCAGTGAACCAGGGGGTTTTCTTGCTGCCGGGTCTGCTGGGAGGGTTCTTTAGTGGTGCGAGGTCGTCGGCGCAGGCGGTCATCCACTTGGTGAGGTTGCTGGCTGCTTCGTTGGGGTCCATTGTGTTGGTGGGAGTGTTCTGGCTGAGGGAGGCGGTGAGCTGCTCGGCAGTGAACTTGCTCCAGCTCCGGCGGGGAACCTGTTGCGGGTGGTGGTGGGTCGTAGTTTTTCTGAAGCTGAAGTGGACGCAGCTGTGGTCGGTCCAGTGGAGTCCGGTGGCGTGGCTGAAGGAGATGTGCTTGCTGGATGAGAAGACGGGGTCGAGCGTGTGGCCGGCGTAGTGGGTGGGAGTGTTCACCAGTTGCTTGAGTCCTAGGTTGGCGAGGTTGTCCAGCAGGGCGGTGGTGTTTCTGTCGTTGTTGTTCTCCAGGTGGAAGTTGAGGGCCCCTAGGAGGATGTAGTCGGCGGAGGGCAGGGCGTGCGGGCTGATGAAGTTTGCGATGTCTTAGCTGAATTGTGTGCGTGGTCCCGGGGGTCTGTAGATGAGGGTGCCTCTGAGGGTGGTCTTGGGGTCAGTGTGTATCTGGAAGTGCAGGTGTTCGGCGGCGGTGAAGGTTTCGTCGGAGTTAGTCGAGATGCGGATGGTGTTCTTGTGTACGATGGCGATGCCTCCTCCCGTCTGGTTGACGCGGTCCTTCCGGGTGATCTTGTATCCGTCCGGGATGGCTATGGCGATGTCGGGCACTGAGGAGGCGTTCATCCAGGTTTCGGTGAGGAAGGCGACGTCCGGTGCTGTCGTGTCGAGCAGGTCCCAGAGTTCCACGGCGTGCCTGTGGACGGAGCGGGTGTTCAGCAGGATGCACTTCAGGTGGTTGCTGCAGGTGCTCGACTTGGCGGGGGTGGTGCAGGTCCGGAGGCAGGTGAATCGGCAGGCTTGGCAGGTGAAGGGTCCGTGGGTGCGTCTCGGGGTGGCTCGGTAGCAGGCAGGGTTCCGGCCGGCATTGAGTGCGTTGAGGGTGGCGGCGTCGTAGGTTCGTCGGGTGGTCTTGCATCGGCGGGGGCCAAGGGTCCTGGCGCTGGGCGCGGTCCAGGCGCGGACGGGCGCAGACAGGCTTGCCTTTGGCGCGCCTTTGGCGCGCCCGCTGTGCGTCCGTGCGGTCGCCATTTAAAGCTAAGTGGGAGGGAGGAGCAGCTGGGAGGCGGGAGCGGGGAGGACACAGAGCAAAAGGGGGCATGGCCGCGTGAACGGCGGCGGGAAGCGGGGAGCGGGGAGCGGGGCGGGCAGGCACAAGGGGAAAAACAGCACTCAATACAATAACTGTTAACAAATTAGGCATAAAATACTACAGAAACTACATCTAGATACGGCGAGACAGCTGGGGAAGGAACAGTGAGGCAGACAGCTAGGGAGGCGGGCAGACAGCACAACGAGGCTGCGAGCAGCAGCGAGGGGCACACACACAGCTGGTTGCCGTGCGGCGCAGGGGTGTCCTAAGAACAGGTCACACTCACCTGCGCCGCGCGGTCGCCATTTAAGGACAAGTGGGAGGGAGGAGCAGCTGGGAGGCGGGAGCGGGGAGGACACGGAGCAAAAGGGGTGGTGGCCGCGTGAACGGCGGCGGGGAGCGGGGCGGGCAGGCACAAGGGGAAAAACAGCACTCAATACAACAACTGTTAACAAATTAGGCACAAAATACTACAGAAACTACATCTAGATACGTCGAGATAGATGGGGAAGGAACAGTGAGGCAGGCAGCTAGGGAGGCGGGCAGACGGCACAACGAGGCTGCGAGCAGCAGCGAGGGGCACACACACAGCTGGTGGCCGTGCGGCGCGGGGGTGTCCTGTGTGGTGTCCTTTCATTTGGTATTTAAGGGGATATATGTGGTAAAACAGCTGGCTTCACATGCCAAAAGAATTTAGCCTAAGACTGCTTTGTCCATGCTACTATTAGGATAGCTGGTCTATAAGGTTGACTTACAACCAATCACCATAAGGGTTGTTTGGACTGATACAAGGTGGTCACTAGAATTAGTGAACATCATATATCAGGCCAACTTCTCACATACTTACCTTCGGTATCAGTGTATCTGGTAAAGACGATTCTAGCCGCAGCTTCCTTCACGGCCCGCCCTTCCTCCCATTCTTCAAGGACTGTTGGCTTAGTCTTCTGAACTCGCCTCCCTGTGGACGGCTGAGAGTACATTCTTTCCCTCTTTCGGACATGATGTTCATCCTGTTTATTTGTTCCCTTTCCTCTCCTTTTGGCATATTGGAGGATGGGTTTATAGATACTTTATTGCCCTTATGCTCTGGTTGCTTCAGGTTGGGGCCTACCCTCCCCCTTTTTTTCTCTTGCCCCTTTTTATTGCTAGGGGTCCTGGCCCCTCTGATATCCTCTAGGTTGGGGTCTTTTGGTTGGGCCTCCGTCCTTGTTCCTTACAGGGGTTGTCACATTATGTGTTGGGGCTGTCTGGGAGTCTTGTTGTGCCTTGTTTGTCCCAAACTGGTTCCCCTTCATTGTACTTGGTTGGGGTTGTGGTCCTGCTCTAGGTTTTCCTGACACTTTTCATATGTTCTTGACTCCAGAGAGGGGCTGTCTTTGTACTGGCAGGGTTGCTGTTTAGGGCTGTGCTCTGGTCTTTATTCCTTTGCCTGCCTAGGGTTCTGCAGTGTTTGCCACTGCTCCTTATGGTGTTGTTCCCCACCATTCCTTTTTCTTCGCACACTGTTCCTGTATTCTCACAGTTTTGTCTGATGGCTCCGCATTGTGGCGCAGAAAAGTTCTCCGAAGAAAACTGGCATAGAGGACTTATGTGACCTCGCTGACGTCACGTACGCGGACAACACCTGGGCGGAGTCGGATGATGCCACCCCCGGCGCGCAGGGATGCTGAAGCAAAAAAAATTCCGGATCCAGTCTCATGCCTGGAGATAAATCTACGTGACGGAATCTGCGGCTAGAATTGTCTCTACCAGATACACAGTTAACAAAGGTTAGTAACTCGTACATCTGTACAGGAGAGTCCGGTGGTGTGGCTTTAGCTGATATTCACGCTGGCGGATGTAGGAGAGTAGGAGTCTGCTTCCTATAGTTACCCCCACTTTTTGCTGTGATTCTCTGGTTTTTCGACTTTAGTGTGGCTGTGGACCTGCTAATCAGGCCCACAGCCCATCTGTTCACTCTCTGAATTGATGCCATGTACATTAGGTACATACCAGATTGGTTACTGGGTCACCCTTGTGAGCTCCTGTATAGTGTACCCTAGGTACCCAGGGCGTAGGTGCACCCTAGGCCTACCAGGAGTTGCAGCATGTATTGTGCCACCCCAGGTTTGCCTTCCAAACTGACACCACAGGTCTGTTCACACAGCCTGGGTAGGTGGTGTAATCACCCCTTACTTAGATATAGTATATATATATATATGTATGTATATATATATATATATATATATATATATATATATATATATATATATATATATACATACACATACATTTAGACACATATACACCTATAAGTCACTCCTATGGCAGGCCTTAACAATCCTGGAGGCAAAGTGCTTGGTTTTATGTGAGAGGGTGCCCTAGCATGAGCTGAGCCCCTCCGCAGCTTTCGGAACTATCTCCTTATAGCTGTTCTATCAGTAAATCAATGGGAGAAATAGGGTTTACGGGGCACATCCTGTCCCCAAGGGAAACTTGAAAAAACAATGTGGACTGGCCCACTATGTGTATGCGTTGTCGCAAAATTGTCACCGCTGATGATTGCCTGAATGTTGGGCACATAGGGTGTTATTAAAAGACTTCTCACACACCAACCTGGTTGGTGTCATGCTTCATCATCGTGGTCCCAACCAGGCGGCCGAGTGCCACCTGGTTGTGCTTCAACGCCTGACTACAGCGGAGCGGGTGTGGTGCAACAGTGTGGTGTGAGTGAAGGTGAATTATGTTAAAAAATACCTCTGGGAGTCCTTACCTAGTATTTTATTATTGGCGGCCCAGGGTATTGTATTAAAATATGTGATGCAACTAATTCTAGGGATAATTGTCCTGTTGTCTGTCGTGATGCGGTCTACATGTTTCAGCCCCCTCAAGGTGACCCCGCGCCCGCCTCCCAGCTGACCCTGCCTCGCCCCTCCCACCATCCGCATATGAGAGATGCATATCCGCGCAGCGTCACGCGCAGCGGTCGCGCCCCATGTGCGCCGAAGGTGCGCCAAAGGTAAGCCCGTCTACGCCCGTCCGCGCCTAGATCGCGCCCAGCGCCAGACCCCCTGGTCCACGCAAACCGCACTCATCCCGCATAACGTATGACGCCGCCACCCTCCTAGCCCTTAACCCCGGACGCACACCTCTATGCTGCCTAGCTGCCCCAGGACACACCCATGGACCCTTCGCCCACCACTCCTGCAAATTTACCAGCATCAAGACCCACACCACATCCACTAACCCCAAACACAGCTCCGACTCCAACCACCTGAAGTGCATCCTGCTGAACACCCGCTCGATCCACAGACACGCCACCGAACTCTGGGATCTACTCGACACTACATCACCGGACGTCGCCTTCCTTACTGAAACATGGATGAACGCTTTATCAACACCCGACATCGCCATAGCCATCCCGGACAATTACAAGATCATCCGAAAAGACCGCACCGTCCAAACAGGAGGAGGCATCACCATCGTCCATAAGAACACCATCAAAATCATGACCAACTCCGACGATAACCTTACAACCGCCGAACACCTCCACTTCCAGATCCACACCGACCCTAGAACCACACTCAGAGGCACCCTCATCTACAGGCCTCCAGGAACCCGTAAACAATTCAGCGAAGACATCACCGAATTCATCAGCCCACATGCCCTCGCCTCCGAAAACTACATTCTACTAGGAGACATCAACTTCCACCTGGAAAAGAAAAACGACTGCAACACCACCACCCTTCTCGACAACCTAGCCAATCTCGGTCTCAAACAACTTGTTGACACCCCCACCCATGTTGCCGGACATACGCTCGACCCAATCTTCACCTCCAGCAAACACATCTCCTTCGATCGCACCACAGCTCTCCTTTGGACGGACCACAGTTGTGTTCACTTCAGCTACAAAACCACCTCGACCCACAACCCCCCACAACCTATCCCCCGAAGAAAATTGAACAAAATCACCACCGACCAACTCCTCACATCACTCAACCAAAACCCACCCACCCTCTCATCGGACCCAAACGAAGCGGCCATTACATTCAAACAATGGATCACTCACAGCGCCGACGAATTAGCACCCTATCACACCAAACAAAACAGCAAAAAAGCCCCCTTGTTGAACGATGATCTTAAGAAATCCAAAAAGCTATGCCGTACTCTCGAGAAAACATGGAGAAAAAACCCAACCACCGACAACATGACCAATCTCAAGACAGCCACCCGCAAACACCACCAGCTGATTCGATCCACCAAGAAATCAGCATTCAAGACTCAACTCGACAACAACGCCCATAACAGCAAGGAACTATTCAACATCGTCAAAGAATTCACCAACCCCGCCGCAGCCTCAAACAACATCACTCCCTCCCAAGACCTCTGCGATTCGTTATCCTCCTTCTACAAAAAAATTGCCGACATACATAACAGCTTCGAAAACAGTCCCAACAAACAATCCTCTCCACCCCCCTCAGAACCTAAACCGCCCTCTAACAACCTCAGCGCATGGAACCCAATCACCACTGAAGACACCATCCGCCTAATGAATTCCATCCACTCTGGCTCGCCAACCGACCCATGTCCCCACCACATCTTCAACAAAGCAGACTCCCATCATCGCACCCCAGCTCCGTGATGTCATCAACTGCTCCTTCATCTCTGCTACCTTCCCAGAAAGCTGGAAACATACCGAAGTCAGCGCCCTCCTGAAGAAACCCACAGCAGACCCCTCTGAACTTAAAAACTACCGCCCCATATCCCTCCTCCCTTTCCCGGCCAAAGTCATTGAGAAAGCCGTCAATAGCCAACTCGCCGCCTTCCTCGAATCCAACAACTCCCTCGATCCCTCACAGTCCGGTTTTCGAGCCAAACACAGCACCGAAACCGCCCTCATCGCAGCTACGGACGACATCCGAACACTACTGGACAACGGAGAAACAGTGGCCCTCATCCTACTCGACCTCTCCGCCGCCTTCGACACTGTCTGTCACAACACCCTCATACAACGCCTCAGCAACATCGGCATAAAAGGAAAAGCCTTGGACTGGATCATCTCGTTCCTAGCTGGAAGAACTCAGAGAGTGCGACTTCCCCCATTCAAATCAGAAGCCACCGAAGTCATCTGCGGTGTACCACAAGGATCTTCACTCAGTCCCACCCTCTTCAGCGTTTACATGAGTCCACTCGCTTCCATCGCACGTCAACACAACCTTAACATAATTTCCTACGCTGACGACACCCAGCTGATCCTTTCCCTCACCAAAGACCCCTAAACCGCCAAAACCAATCTTCACGAAGGCATGAAAGAAGTAGACGTATGGATGAAAAACAGCCACCTTAAACTTAACTCAGACAAAACGGAAGTTCTCATCCTAGGATCATCCCCCTCTGCCTGGGACGACTCTTGGTGGCCTGCGGACCTGGGCTCAGCACCCACTCCCACAGACCACGCACGTAAACTTGGCTTCATCCTAGACTCCTCACTCTCTGACCAAACAAGTCAACGCCGTCTCATCCTCCTGCTTCAACGTACTTCGTATGCTGAAAAAAATCTTCCATTGGATCCCCGCCGAAACAAGAAAGACTGTCACCCACGCACTGGTTACGAGTCGACTAGACTACGGAAACACCCTAGACGCCGGAATTACAGCCAAACTACAGAAAAAACTCCAACGCATCCAAAACGCCTCAGCAAGACTTATTTTGGACATCCCACGCCATGATCATATTACCGGCCACCTGAAAGAACTCCACTGGCTTCCCGTCAACAAGAGAATAACATTCCGTCTCCTCACCCACGACCACACGGCCCTCTACAAACTAGGGCCCGAATGCATCAACACTCGACTATCCTTCTACACACCCATCCGCCAACTAAGATCCTCCAATCAAGGCCTCGCCGCAGTTCCGCGTATCCAAAGATCCACCATGGGAGGTAGATCCTTCTCCTACTTGGCGGCCAAGACTTGGAACTCACTCCCCACTCACCTCTGCCTTACTCAAAACCACATCTCCTTCAGAAAAGAACTTAAAACCTGGCTATTTGATAAATAATGAACCCCTCCCCAAGCGCCTTGAGACCCTCTGGGTGAGTAGTGCGCTATATAAATTCTTGAACTTGAACTTGAACTGCTGGGGCTTTCGTCAGGACCAAGGGTGAAAGTGAGTGGCAAAAATGTGGCCATGTGATGGTGAATTATAACACACGTGCTAAGGTGTGCAATAAAAGCATAAAAGGAGACAATGCCAGCGTACTTACAGACACTGTTCTGTAGCCAAAAAATTCCTGTTGGAAAGAGAAATGACAATACACAACATGTATGGTAATGCAACATAAAATGCAATCTTTTTGCGTACTTAGGTGTCATGCAGTAGTTAAATAGGCCCTTCAGGTGGCAATCGGCTGGACAGCATGCAAGATAAGAGCGACATGCTGACATGTCGAGGTGATAGCATTCCAAGTAGTTCTGTTGAATAAGGAGTTCATGGGCTATGAAGCAGAACGTAGCGCAATAATGAGCTGAAAGTGCGCTCGTGAATGGATATTATCGTGTAGCACCGTGGCGTGCTGTTGGTCTGCTGGGGAGAGACCCAGTAGTCCGTGACGCGCTGCGTGCGATTTATTGAGAACATGCGTTGGATGTGAAGTTACTGCTTACTCGTGTGCGGTGTAACATAGATGCTACCATGCTGTTTTGACGTTAATGTTAATGATAGTTTAGAAACACAAAATACCATACACACATTAGAAAAGGTTAAAAAATGCATCAATAATTACAGTGCTACGTGGAAAATGGCTGTTAATCGGGGCCCGGGGGAAGGAACAAGCGTGATGCCAATCTGAAAAGAAACGAGAGGAAGGAGGCACTTAAAACAATGGCGAAGGCTCGTCGGTGAGCGACGGTTGCTGTGGTATTAGCATTGCCACGAGACCTTACTTGGTTGTGCTTAGTCCTCCGCGATAAACCTAATTCTGGTCCTCCGGTGTCCCAGCTGGTGGAGGACGCACCGGGACCCACCGGTTAAGTCGTGAGTCAGGGCGGGCGTTGCTTCCTGGTTAGGCGGTTTGAATGCGCATGCGCAGAAGGTGCGCTGGTTGCGTTAGTTCGATAGGGGAAAGGGGTGGCCATCTTACACTGGTTTTAAGTGTCCAGAAGTGGGCACGTTATAGGTAAATACATATCTACATTGAGGATGAAGGATACAGAATTAGTATTCAGTAATAGTTAAGTGGCGCTTCAAGGTTGTGGAGCCAGTGTGCTTGCGCTGGACACATAGTTTTAGTCAGAGAAGAGGGCGGCCATCTTGTAGTGTTTACAAAGGCGGACACGTTTCTTACATCCCGTAGTTTGTTTATGAAATGAATTGATTAGACTGTAGGCAATGCATAGGTTTATGTGTAGATTCATTAATGGCAAGTTATGGAAAGCAGGTGAGATGAACACGGACGGTGTCTCCCAGTCAAGGACTACGCCTGAATGTTTCAGTTAGCGTTTGCTCAAGCTATTCCATGGAATATTGTCGTTTAAACCAGTCTTGTGACTTGCCAGTCAATATATCCATCGCTGTTCCTTGTTGAGTAACTGTTGCTGGATGTTCGGGGTGTTTGGATCCAGTGCTTCGATGATTACCCTTCTCGTGTCATTGGTTGTGTGGCCCACTTCTAAGAAATTATTGGTCATTTTAGTGTTGTTCTTTTTGCACCTGATCGTGCTCTGGTGTTCACATATGCACGTTTTCACCTTTCTGTTTGTCATGCCGATGTATGTAAGATTACACGGACATATGATGCGATATACTACGTGAGATGTATTACAATTGGTGTGGGCATGTAGTTCCCATGTTTTTTCGGGTTCAAGGTCCAAGGTTTTAGTAGTACTTGTGAGGTGACATACGCTGCAGTCACCACACGCAAAGTGTCCTACAACTCTTGGTAGTCCCCATGCATTCAGGATTGTGTTTTGTTTATTCTGAACAGGTTTTGGCCTAGTGATGACTATGGCATCTTTTATGGACCTTGTTTTCTTGTGGGAGATGAGAGGTGGGTCCCAATTAAAGTTTCCTGTTCCAATGATCTTCCAGTGTTTCTTGATAATTTTTGATACTTGGTTGGAGACCGAGTTGAAAGTGGTTACACAGGTAAGCGGCATGGGCTTAGTTTCTCGTGGTAGTGCCTCAATGAGTCTCTCACGGTTTTGGTTTCTAACCCGTTTTTTTGCCTTTTCTGTGATCTTTGAGGGGTATCCTCGACTATTGAGTTTGGCACTTAGATCTCTTGACTGTTCTTTGAAATCTGTAACCTGGCTGCAGTTACGTCGGAGTCTTAGAAATTGTCCGTAGGGCAGATTTTCTCTCAAGGGTTTGGGTGAAAGCTTGAAAAGTGTAGTAGAGTTGCGGGCAGTGGGCTTGAAGTGCGTTTTACTTTTCAGATACCCACCCTCTGCCTCTATGTGCAAGTCCAGAAATGTAGTTTTTTGGGGGTTGGAGCTGTGAGAGAATTTTAGATTGTGGTCACAGCTGTTGAGCCATTGGCAAAAGTTGGAGAGTGTATCAGTGGTACCTTCCCAGATCAATAGGATATCGTCTATGTAGCATTTATAGAATTTAATTTCCGGAAATCTGGGTTCATTGTTGTTAAAGATGAACTGAGTCTCAAAATGATGCACGTACAGACCTGCTATGCTGGGAGCGAAAACGCTCCCCATAGAGGTACTGTACTTTTGGAGGTATAGCTTGCCCTCAAATTCAAAGAAATTGTCCTTTAGGGCTAGTTTGGCACAGTCCCAAATGAATTTTGTGGAAGTTCGATGTTGCCATTCTGTATTGGCCAGGGCGAGCTCAAGGATTCTGAGGGTGTCATCTTGTGGAAGGCTTGTGTAGAGGCTTTCTACGTCAAGGCTCACTAGAAGCGATGTGTCAGGATTGTAGGTTTGACCTTCTAGGAGCCTTAGGAGGTCATTGGTGTCTTGTAAGTAAGTATTGGTAGATTTCACCATGGGCTGGAGGAATAAATCGCAATAGCGGGATAGTGGTTCCAGGAGAGACCCTATGCCCGATACGATTGGACGGCCATGTGGGGGCATTTTGTTTTTGTGGATTTTGGGTGCTATAAAAAAATTGAGAATTTTGCCTTCGGTGGTGGTCAGGAATTTTGCTCCGCTGGCTGTGATGAGCCCAGCGGTTTCAGCTTCTTCAAATAAATTGTTGATGCGTGATCTCAGATTTTCACTGGGGTCTTGGTCCAGTCTTTTGTAGTTCTTGGGGTCATTAAGAAGTCTCATGCATTCTTTTTGGTAGTCTTCTTTATCCATGATTACTGTCCCGCCACCCTTATCTGCGGGTTTTATGACGATGGACTCATTGCATCGTAGGGATTGTATCGCCATTCGTTCTCCGGTCTTGAGGTTCTGGAAAATACGGTTTTCGTGGAGATCTTCAATGTCTTTAAACCCTGCTTGTTCGTGCATCATTATCTCTGGGGGAATGGCCGTGGGTGGAGGCATAAAGGTAGATTTTACTCTGAATTGGGTGTCTCCCTCTGTCTGTGGTGTGGCATCAATGGGCAAGTCACCTTGAGGGGGCTGAAACATGTAGACTGCATCACGACAGACAACTAACAGGACAATTTTCCCTAGAATTAGTTGCATCACATATTTTAATACAATACCCTGGGCCGCCAATAATAAAATACTAGGTAAGGACTCCCAGAGGTATTTTTTTAACATAATTCACCTTCGTTCACACCACACTGTTGCACCACACCCGCTCCGCTGTAGTCAGGCGTTGAAGCACAACCAGGTGGCACTCGGCCGCCTGGTTGGGACCCCGATGATGAAGCATTACACCAACCAGGTTGGTGTGTGAGGGGTCTTTTAACAACACCCTATGTCCCCAACATTCAGGCAATCATCAGAGGTGACAATTTTGCGACAACGCATATACATAGTGTTCTATGATATAGCCATACCATATACTCTTAAGTGCATTATAATCCTCGTGGTTAATGCTAACTTTGGTTTAGCTTTATCAAAACATGTTGTGTAAGGTCCGTCCAGTCCTGGCGGCGGGGGTAGCATTCCACCCTTCTAGAGGGAGAAGACATGTAGTTACTGGTAAACCCGGTTAAAGTTAAACAGAGCCTCAGCATCACAAAATGGATGCTGCTGCCACACACTCGAGTCTGCCCTCCTGCTGCTCAACGAAACTCCGGCAGGGGAGACCTGGACAATAGATTTCCTGTCACCTCCCCATACAGGCTTTAGTATATTGGGGCAGAGAGGGCTGCATTCAGTGCTCCATGCATTTCCCAGTTCAAACCGGTTGCTGGGGCACTCTGCCCTAGCTCAGGCACGGAACTGGACAAAGGGAAAGGGGTGTAACCACCCCCTTCACAGGTCCACCCATAGGAGGGACCTTAAAGGTAGCCCAGCCCCTAAACTTAGTATAAGTATAGGATCCCAGTCCCTAGGACTTTAGATTACCCTGGACGAAACTCTGAAACATATATCCTGGACCTTCGACATTCCATGTTGACTGGAAGACGGAAGACATCTCCCTTGTGGTCAAGGAGTGACCACCCTATTCAAACAGGCACCAACAGCAACTTTGCCGGTCTGCATTTTCGAGGCTCCTGCCGGATCCCGAAGAATCTGCGACACAGGAAACTGACTTCCAGACCTCTCCCGTGGTGGACACGAGAGACGTGGGACTGGAATTCCTGGACATCCTGCATTTTGCAAGCTGCACCTACTTCACAAGGTATCTTGAAGTTGTGCATTGGGGTGCTTGAAGCCCCAGACCTGAGCACCATTTGCACCGAAGCTCAGAGGCCCCCACTCCATGAGTGTCCTGTGGACCCTGCTTTTGCATTTCAGCTCGACACGTCTTCGCGGTTCCTTGCCCGTTGGCTAGTGAGCCCCCCGAAGACTTTTCTTTGAATCTAACTTGCTTTTCTGGTTGCTCCAGGCTTGCTCCAACTTCTCTGCAAAGGAGAAGTTCCTCAGACCTTGATGGTCTGCACCGAAGCCAATCTCGACATCCAACGTGGGTTGCGTTTGCCAAGGCTTATTGGGTCCAATCCGGATACCGACACCGCAGTCAACTAGATCATTCGTGGGACAGTTCTAATCCAGCTCCCACCTCATGGTCCTCGTGGCTGAAGAGACAAGCTTCACCTTTTCTCCTGAAATCACCCGACATTGGCTGGCAGCTTTCCATCGCCATCCTGGTCACTGGCAAGTGACCCAGACTCTGTCCCTTCTGCTGTCAGGTTCTTCAGATCTTTGATCCACCCTTGGATCCACCCGGACACTTTTCCTCTGGTCACCTGCAACACTTCTTTGCAGATCTCCATTGAAATCGACGACGAAACCTGACACCAAAAGAGACCTATGCACCCGGCTTCCGTGAGTGAGGTAACATGAGTACTTTGGTAGTCTCAAGGGTATTGGCCCTCCTAGTATCTAAGTCCAAAAGGGTTCCATCGTAGTTTATTTAGAAGTGTCCTTAAATTGTAAATTTGTAACTTGTTTGTTTCCCATAGAAAGTCAATGGTACCCCGCGGCTGTGTTTAATCACTGCACACGTTTCCCGTGGGCCTCCTACATCCTAACCTTTGGTTGTTTAGAGTAGCCCCAACGATGCCCCAGGCCTGCTTTCTAATTCTCAAGTGGTCCTTTTACCACTATTTTAGTATATGGTTTGTGAAGCATTAGGGCAAAACGTATACTGTGCAACTTATCCTATGCTAATTAAGGAACTTGTATTGTACTTTTACCTCTGACCTCATAAAGAGTGCAGAGGGGTTGTGTTTAAAATAAATACATATATATTTGATATATACCTTGTGTGGTGTGCTTTCATTTGGTACTCAATGGATTATAATTGGTAAAACAACTCGCTTAATTCGCTCTCTGAGGCTTAGCCTGAAGACTGCTCATCACTGCTACCCCTAGGATATCTTTTTATAAGGTTGACTTTACAACCACAATCAATAAGGGTCGATTAGACTGGTGCAAGGTGTCCACTAGAACTAGTGGACATCATATGACAGGCTAACTTCTCACAGCGGAGAAGACTGGGTTGAGCGTGTGTCTCGCTGTGTGGGTTGGTGCGGTGACTAGCTGCTTCAGTCCGATGTTGGCAAGATTCTCCAGAAGAGCGGCAGTGTTCTGGTCACTCAGGTAGTCCAGGTGGAAGTTGAGGTCTCTGAGTAGGATGTAGTCGGTGGATGTGAGAGCCTAGGTTGGGGTGAGGTCTACGATGGAGTTGGTGAAGGGGGATCAGGGGCCTGTAGACGAGGGTGCCGCAGAGGAGCGATGTTATGGTTGGTCCAGATCTGGAAGTGGAGGTGTTCCATGGTCGTCGTTAGAGTGCGTGGTTATTCAGATTGTGCTTTTTTGGATGATGGCGAAGCCTCCTCCTGAGTGGTTGGGGCAGTCCGTGCAGGTGATCTTGTAGCCACCGGGGATGGTGATGGCGATGTCTGGTCGGTAGCAAGGGTTGGTCCAGGTTTCCATGCAGAAAGAACTGTCGGGAGAGGTGGCGTTAAGGAGATTTCCAGATTTAAGTGGCTTGTTTGTGGAGGGGCAGCACATTGAGGAGGATGCCATTGAGGTGGACAGGTGCGCTGTCGGTTAGCTGGGCAGTTGGGGAAGTTGACGCAAAGGCTTGACTGACGGTGCGGTTGCAATTCCGCCAGGCGAAAGGCCCAAGGGTCGCCTTTGGTGAGGCTAGGGGGCATATCTTCCTGGGTCGAAGGCGAGGAGGGTCCTTGCGTCGTATCGGTGGGGGGTCCAAGTGGCAGGTTCTCTGGTGCTTGGCGTGGTCCAGTCGCAGATGGACTTGCAATGGGCGCAACAGTGGCATGCCCACTACGCAGCTTGGCAGCGGCCTCCATAAAGTAGTGATGTGGGGGCTGGGCAGCTGTGAGGCGGGAAACGCAGGTGTGGGAAAAAGACACTGGAGGGGACAGGGCCGCGAAGGATCGCTGCGGCAATGAGGGAGAGGGCAGCAAAACACGGGACAAAGCAGGAAGAAAAACAAAAAAGCAAAAAGCCAGAGGAAGCAAGAGAATAAACAAGGAAGAGGTAGAAAAAGAAAATTTTAACAGCGAAGGGACAGAAATAGCGAGAAGAGGAAGAGGAGAGCAGTCAAGCATCAGCACAGTGACACTGTACCCCTGGGCCATCAGGGATGAGGCGCAGGCAGGAGCCTGCGGGTGGTGGAGGGCCTCGAACTTCTGACCTCTGGGTTAGTGGCGCCAGCAGCAGCAGGAGGGGGACCGCAGCATCAGCTACCTGATGGCACTGCACTGTGGAAGGAGCAAGTACACTAAGGATAGTGGACTGCTCTATACCTTAGTGGACACTAGCAATACCTTTATAGCAAAATATGTTAGTCACTGTAATACCTTCTAGCATGATATGAAGAAATATGTTCTATGGTAAACCAGTAGTTCATTCAACTGAGGCATTGAAAACGTGTTTGAAAATCGTAATCCTCTACAGGATTTTTATGGAAATGGCAAGTTTCAAATGTAAACATTTGGGGGGCATGGCCTGGAGGTCCAACATGGCGGGCACACCTTAGCAAGGCTCCAGTAGCCCCATAGAAATCCAACAATAATCCTGCTGCATGGGCTCATCAATTCACCTCTCTGACCCCGCATACCTCCTTGCCTTGCTCTGCTGCCACCCGAGACCCCCTCCAAGGCGCCTGCCGTGGTATGTAAATCAGCCTGCTGCGTCGCCGAGATCTAGAGATCACCGGCCTCGGGGAGGAGGACACAACGGAGCGGGCAGCACGCTGCAGGGAAGGGACGCAGCCCATCCAAGAGAGGTCACGGAGGTGCTGTGCATCTCAAGCAGAGACGGCTGACCCTCTTGTGACCATGTGAAGGTTGCTCGACCGAGGTTGTGGACTGCTACTGCCCTGATCGATTCCCTGCACCTGGGCCTCGGCGGCTATATAGGGCCGCAGTGCAGAGCCCTGGGGCTTGCGTCGCTGTGACTTGCTGAGGCGGTGCCCCGACCGCAACTCTCCAGCTTGGGGCTTGCTGCTACACGGTCCCTCATGGGCGGGATCCTTGGCCAGGCGTGGACTGAAGGCAACTGGATCAGGGACGCTGGTTGCTACTGCCCTGATCTATGCCCTGCACTCGGGCTGCAGTGGTAATATTGGGCCGCGGTGCAGTCATCTCTGGGCCCGTATCACTGTGACTGGCCGAGCCCTGACCGCAACTCTCCTGCTTGGGGCTCGCCTGATGCGAGGTCGCTGGCGGGTGGGATCCATGGGCTGATCGGCCTGACTGGATCGGGGCGACAAGAACGCTGGTGAGTATTTTCTCCCCCACTTTTCCCCTTCACTCCCCTCTCGTTGGCACAAGGTGGAGCTTCGGGTGCTTTCAGCCGAGCAAGGCAGCCCCTCAGCCTCGGACTTGGGGATACTTGACCCCCTCCGGAATACATTGGCTCAATTCTACAGATTTGGGAACAGAGATAGGAAATACCGAGAGACTGGTACTGACTGCTCGGGCCGTAACGGCTGGGTTGTAGTGTGTGCCGCACGGCCCTGTGCAGCTTTAATAAACGTGGTCTCTTCTGCACAACACAGTCTCCTCTCGGTGGAACAGGGTGGCGGATCAACACCGGATGGCAGCAGAGATTGCTAGGCGCCCTGTCCACGCATTGCCCACCCACATGGAAGATGGAGGTCGGGTGTCCCCGGACGGACACAGACTGGGGCTCGTAATCCTCCACATCCCGGATCCACCCTTGTGGAGCAGGGATGAATGGCGTTACCCGCTGGGAGGGGCGGGGAGTGCCCGCCTGTGGAGGCAGCTGAGCTAGGCCTCTTTGTGACTTGTGAGTGTAGTGCCCCCAAATGCGATCTCCCGCCGCCTCATTGATCTGTTCCAGCTAGATTCATCATTGCCATTGCAGCCTCGACATACCAGTATACAGCTGGGTACGCGCCTAGGGGTGGCCCCCTACAAATCTACATAAGATGACTGAGGACAAACAGCCCAGTGCCAACACAAAGCAAAGCATAATAGACTAATACACCGGCTCTAAGGCCCAAGCACCCGACCCTGGAGACCCGACTTTGCCCATGCCAGATAATGCAGCTGTGTTTGCAGCTATCACGCAATCTAGGGTCAAGCTGGAGGCCAAGATTGGAGCTATTGGCTCAGATGTCATGCTGCTTAGACAGGACCTCCGTAATGCGGTGCAACGTATTACCGAATCGGAGACCCGAATCTCGACGGTGGAAGACACGGTAAATACTCTTCAAGAGAAAGTATCCACTTTATCGACTCTTACGAAGGGCCTGGCAACACAAGTGGAGGATGCGAAGGGACGGGCCTGCTGGAATAATCTACGCTTTGTCGGATTTCCTGATGGATGCGTGGGGGGCAGCATGGAGGACTTCCTTACCAAATGGCTGTCAGACTGGCTTCCTCCCAACTCAATGTCTCCCTGCTTCATAATCGAACGTGCACATCTGGCTCTTCTACAGAAACCAGCACCCGGAGTCCGTCCTAGGCAAATCATTGCTAGATTTCTAAATTATAAAGACAGAGACATTATCCTACAACAAGCCAGGCTGAAGGAAGCCCTTACCTACACCCCTCACCATATAATGATCTTCCCGGACTAAACTAGGCTGGTTCAGTAAAGCCGATAGTCCTTTATGGTAGCTAAAGCCCGCCTGCGATATCTGAAAATCCAATATTCCCTTCTGTTCTGGCCTGCCTGAGGGTGTCCTATCAAATGCGGACACACTTCTTCGAAACACCAGAGGAGGTGTTTAACTGTACAGATGAAGTTGTAAAACTCAAACACCCATACTCCACAAATGATACTCAGATTCTTTGTTTGGGGGCCCCAGTCATAATCTCCCCAAGGTCACCGACAAGTAGTGCTGTAGGTTGCGCTACAAAAGACAATCTAAGATTCGCAGCAAGTCCCACATGCGGTCGACGGAAGGTCAGACGGAGCTGACAACATCCTAACCCACTCCTGCAGAACAGACAAGTCAACGCCGTTTCTTCATCTTGCTTCAACATTCTTCGCATGCTCAAAAAAACATTTCGCTGGATCCCTACCGAAACTAGAAAAACAGTCACCCACGCTCTGGTCACGAGCCGACTGGACTACGGAAACACCCTCTACGCCGGCATCACAGCAAAACTCCAGAAAAAACTACAACGCATCCAGAACGCCTCAGCCAGACTCATATTAGACATTCCGCGCAAAGAACACATCTCTGATCACCTGAAAAACCTACACTGGCTCCCCGTCAATAAGAGGATCACTTTCCGGCTCCTAACCCACGCACACAAAGCACTCTACGAAATCGGACCCGAATGCCTCAACACACGACTGTCCTTCTACACCCCCTCCCGCCAGCTACGATCCTCCAACCAAGCCCTTGCCACTGTACCTCGCATCAACAAAACCACCATGGGAGGTAGATCCTTCTCCTACCTAGCAGCTAAAACTTGGAACTCACTTCCCACTCACCTTCGCCTTACTCAGAACCACCTAGCATTCAGAAAGCAACTCAAAACGTGGATATTCGACAAGTAACTCCCCACCCTTCTTCAAGCGCCTTGAGACCCTCTGGGTATGTAGCGCGCTATACAAATCTTTTGACTTGACTTGACTTGACTACACTGTTTTATAACATGCTTGATGGAAATAATATACTGGATACTTTTGTATTCACATTTCCTTGACTCTTAGGACGCTTTGAAGTACAAGGGATGTTCATTGGGGATACATTGGCAGGGAGTAGACTCTGTCACCTGTTGGGTGTGGGACTCTCAACCCCGCGACAGATGCTTCAATGTTTGAGGTATTGGGGAGGGAGAGGAGAGGTGTTGATGAAAAGTTATTGTTCGTTTTCAGTGCCATAATTCTTCACTACACACGCAGTTCCCCATCAGACCACGCCATCCATGTCATCTCACATTCATATACCCCACCACCAAACATGCCACCAGTCTAGACTGATTCCCCAGGGAGGAGTCTCCATATTATCAGCTGGAATGTCCATGGCCTTCTAGATGAGATCATACAGATGTCCTGCTTTTACAAAAAACGCACCTGTTTGGTAATAAGACTTGCGCGGTTTGGTTACGTCTAGACTTTAAACTCCGGTTTTACCAGGGTCTCCCACGGCATAGCGATCTTAATTCACAGCAGAGTTCCTTACTTACATGACAAGACATGGGCAAATCTCCAGGGGAGGTATATTATAGTATCAGGTACAATATATGGTGAGCAACTCATTCTAGGCAGTGTATATGCCCCCCGCCTCTAGCCTGAAACATTGTAGAGCGCTTGATGACCCTGTGGGTGGATATCCTCTCGGAGTCTGGAATGATGTACTATGTCCACAAACTTATAGGTGGCGCAGCACAGGGCAGCCGGTGGGAATACGGGAGTCAAGGTTACAGTCACTGATTCAGGCGTTAGGATAGGTAGACACCTGGAGGAGACTTCACCCAACAGATCAAGAATACACATATTTCTCCGGTGTCCATGAGTCATTTTCTCGCCTTGACTATATTTTCATACCTGTAACCCACCTCCCCAGAATTGAGACAGCAGAAATTCTGCCTAGGGGCCTCCCCGACCACTCCCCCGTGTTGGTGGGGCTGCAACTAGGCCCAGACATTCCGATGGCGGCTCTCGCCATGGCACCTGCAAGACGAGCAATACAGAATAGACAATCATACTGCCAACTCAGATGACTTCTCTTTCAATACAGGGATGGTAGAGTCCCCCGAAACCCTGTGGGCGGCTAAGAAACCAACTCTCAGCGGATATTGCATTCTGCACAGCACAGTGTAAACAGCCCTGTGAGAAGCTGATACAGACAGAGGCCCAACTCATAGACTTGGAGTGCAGGAGTAGGGGGGAAGACTGGAGCGTGACCCACCAACAGTTTCTTAATGCACAACAATTATATGCCAGCGAACTGTTAGATGAGGCTAAAATTGCATGGTTAGCTCGCCGCAGTAGGAGATATCACTGGGGAGACAAATCCAGTGCCCTACTCCCCGGCCTCTGTCAGCAGACACTCTGTCCCTTAGCCTTCCCGGGTATTCGCGGTCCTACCGGGGAGATTCACACTGATCCAGTACAAATTGCTGCAAGCTTCGCCAATTATTTCACAGACTTATACACTCCCAGGGAGACCCTTCCGGTTGCTACAATACACCAGTTCTTTGATGATTTGCCTCTGCGGACTCCGTGAGAAAAGAACTGGATGCCCCACTGACCGTCAAGGTGCACCAGAGTGCATTTTCTGACATGCGCTCAGGCAAAGCACCAGGCCCGAATAACTTCCCTTGCAAATTTCACAAAAAATACCAATCTCAACTAATAGCCCCCTACTTAGCTGGATTTAACACCGCTGTACCGGATTGGGGACATGCGGAAATAGTAATCTTCTTAAACCAGGTCGACACCCGGAACTCCGTACTGGAAAGCGCCCAATATCTCTTCTTAATGTAGAGGCTAAACTCCTGGCCAAAGTCATCGCCAACCGCATAGTATCACATATTACGGACCTTATTCACCCCGACCAAGCTGGCTTTTTGACAGGTTGCGCTACACGGCACAATGTTCGCCGCACCCATAATGCCACCGCGACATTAAATCGTCTAGATGGACCAGCGGCGCTCCTCCTTGCAGACATTGACAAGGCCTTTGAATCGCTTAGGTGAACATTCCTCTTCGCACCCTTGAGTCGACTGAACATCGGTCCCTGCCTCCTCACCTATCTTCACCTTCTCTACACCAGGCTGGACTTGACCGTCTGCATGAGGCACAGGGTCAAGACTGATTTGCAGATAGCTGGGTCTTAACTGTGGTGGCGAAGTGAGCTAAAGAATTATGATGGATTCAACCCAGATATGTGACTGGGGGTGAGTGTCTGAAAAGTTTCAGCGCTCCGTCCTTCATCTCCTTGTGTTTGCCACCTTCTCTACACCGACATTACCACTGCTGTTTGCATGGCAGATTTAACCTCGCAGACCTTTTCCATTTTGCCAGGTACCCGTCAGGGATGTTGCCTCTCTCCCTACCTTTTTGCACTGGCTATGGAACCGACTGCAGCGTGGGTAAGGATGGACGCCCAGGTCCTTGGCTTTGAGTGGTCACAAGAGGTCTCGGACTGCATAGCGCTATATGCGGATGATGTACTGTTCTTTCTTACACACCCTAATAGATCGGGCCTGAGGTTACATAAGATTATGCAGGTCTTTGGCAACACCTCTTGTCTTCATATGAATGCTCGTAAGCCCTTATGGCCTCGAGATGGATTCCAACTGGGCGGATGGGCATGAGAGGTGACAGTGGTCCCTGATGGTTTAAATATCTTGGGGTGTATTTGTTACCTCCCAGCCCACGTCCTGGAATAAAAATCTAGCCCCACTGTGGTACAGGTGAAAGAGCAGATGCGCTCTTGGTCACACTTACCACTTTCCCTGTTTGGCAGATCTGCTATATTCAAGATGGTTTCCCTGCTTCCTCTATCAACTTCAAAATCATCTCTATCCAATACCACCCACCTGGTTTTGACAAATGAATGTAATCCTTGCCTACTTCCTCAGGGTTGGGAGCTCAGCTTGTGTTGCCCCAAGAACCTGTTGTTAGTCTACATACTGCAGCGGTATGGCGACTCCGGCCTTCCAGGCATATCATGCTGCTTCACACCTTTGTATCCTTAATGACTGGGGGTATGGGGACAGACTAGATACAGCTTATGCGGTTGACCGTTGGTTAATGGACACTATATCATTACATACAATCCTATATTTGGGTCCGACGCTCTAAATGTTGCAGCCAGCAAGTAGGGCGATATTTGTGAGTAGGAGGCAAACGCTGCACCGAGTGGGGTGGTGGGGTAGACTGAGAAAGCAGAACCCCCCTTTGGCAAATGGCCTTCTACCACAGCTATCAATGTTGTCCGGTGTTGGGAGCTGGGAGGCTATTGACATATCTACAGTGGGGTAGTTCTACACGGTCATACTTTAAAGTCCTTCCAGTAGCTTAAAAAAGATCGACATGCCCTGCTCACAGTTTTATAAATACTCCGCCATGCATTGCACCCCCTACATTACACAGCAAGAAGACATACCCGAAGGTAATCCTATCGAGGATAAAGTCTTCGTGGGGGCATTAGAAGACCACAAAATTACCAAGATATAACAAACACTTGTGACTGATGGCCCCACCACACTGGACAGAACACATGACGCCTGGCAAAAAGACCTAGGCCCCCTAGATGACGATGACTGGGCCACACACACCGGAGTCACCGCATGGGGCTGCTATTGCGCATGCCTACGGCTCATACAATGCAAATACCTCCATCGGGTCTCTTTCCCTAGACACAGGCTCTGGAGGGCCGGACTAGTCTACTCCTTTGTCTGCACTGCAAAATTACACTTTCTTACATACCGTGTGGCAATGCACAGCATTCTCGAAGTTCTGGCGGGGGTGGTCACTTGCCTTTTAGTAGTATTGGGATGGAATATTCCATATTCACCACGACTGGCCATGCTACATATCACTGAAAAAATATGGGGCAACAGGTACAAGTGCCATTTACTACTCCTTGGCTTTACATTGGCGAAATGTGATATCAACAGGGCATGGAAAGATACATCCCCCGCCATTAGTTATGGTGTGGAAGATGGGGCTTGATTTCTGCATGGGGCTAGAGATACCAATATGCAAGGCGAGGGGGTGCCCCCAGAAACACCTCAAGATTTGGAAGAGGTGAGCGGACTATCGGGAACTATATTTGGAGCCCATTCTTCCTGCATCAACAAGTAGTGAATTGGTGTGACAACGGTATGATGAGAGACAAATTGAGACATAACTATACAGTCCTTCGATTGGGTGGCTGAGAACTACATGTTTTAGACTTGGTATCAGATACATGGCACATTTCTTATTTTTGTTTGGGTGCTTGTTCAGATACTCTCAGATCCTAATCTGTTTTATTTTGATATTGCAAATGTTGACATCAATACTGCTCCTATGGATATTGTACTGCCAAAAACCCTAGATTACACCACGGCTGTTATTGCTGTTGACAATAAAATGTTGTTGTGAGAAAAAAACATTAAATATTTGTACACATTTTGTAAAAACCACTTAAAATATTATACAAGATTATGCTTCTAACAGAGGTCAAGAAATATATTTTCAAATTGCATACACGTTGATGAATGTATTTCTAGTCCAAATCATGAATTTACTTTTTTTACGTTATCATATTTTCTGCATCTTTGTGTAGTTTTGGGGCACCGTCGGAAAAGCAGTGAACCAAAGAAACTGCCAACCACTGAGGAAGAGCATATCTATCATGGTGGCACATGTGCAGCAGCCCACGATGTGAAGCTTTCAGTGTTGCAGCGTCATTTTAAGGATGTGAGTACCATTGGTGACTAGCACCTTTGATGAATGTGATATTTTGAGTGGATGTGCTAATTTGAGTATAATTATGTCCTAATGGTCATCTTTTTTCCATTGATTTTAAATCAATATATGTTGGAATTTTTAAAAAAAAAATTGTAATGCCTTTTCAGGGGATATACTTTTTCCTGCTGACTCTTTATTTTTTTTTAACATCTTTCCTGGGGCCAGAATGTATTCAGAAAAAAAGTTTCTCAGCAATAGCTTCCCCGTGGCACTAAGTGGCTCCGCTGTTGTTTCTATTAGGGATCCTCCCGACCTTGTGGTATGCGGCAACAAGGATCCCTAAAACCTGCCTACATCTTTTTCATTCTCTTCTGAGGCGGGATCTGGGACAACCTACATTATTTAACAGTTTTTTCTTGATTATTTACCACACTTTCCTTCTTGAAATTTTTACCTTTGACTTTGCTTATCTCTCCACCAAAGAGTTTGTGATTTAAACCCAGGTCATTACATGTAGAAGAATAATTGATTTATTTAATGAAGTACTTCACCCACAGTCAGGAGCGCCTTGACAGCCCGGAGTCCGTTTAGCAACTGAAGCCTCTGATCGAACTTCGAGCACAAGAACACTCTAGACCAATTCAAAGCATTACAAAGCATTACATGAATAACACTCTACAAGGCATGCGTTACACATAAAACATTCTAAAAGAAGATCCATTACATCACCACTACATCACCTCCCCCTTTATCATAAAAATTTGAAAATTCATTCAAATTGATATTTAACAAATTTGTTGTACCTTGTAGGTACCTTTCTCAATCTGCCACTACGACTAAAAGAACTGGATGAATTATTGACGGAACCACAATTTTCATTTCTCTGACTAAGGTCATTTTCATTCATATTAGGTTGTAACCAGTGGGTCCATCCACAATTTCCCGCATTTACATTGCTTTTAACCATGTTAACTAATTTGACCTTATCTTCAGACATTCTCACCAGTTGTCTTAAATTCCACCAGCCCTTCTCACCTAAGAAAGCGGCCCCTTTACTCATTTTGACCCCTTGCACTGGGTTTGAAAAAATCGAATTACCTTTAGAAACTTTAAAAGGCTTTTTAATCATGACCCAATCCCTGACAGAAATTACCACATTTTTCAAACCCTTTTTCCCATGAAAAATGTTCTTCATTAGATCTTGTTTCACCTTAACCACCTCTGCTAATTTCTTTTTGTTGCACACCTCCTTCTGAACCTCCGTACTTTTCCTGTCTATCCAAGCGGGAAACAAAGAAGAATGAACCTTCCTACCTCTCAAAAGCTCAAAAGGGGTATCTTCTGTTGTACAATGTGGGGACGTATTATAGTTCCAAACCTTTTCTGCAATAAATGTTCCCACATCCAGACCAGGCGCAATAGATGTCTGTATCCCTTCATTCATAATTTTGTTACTGCGTTGCACCAACCCATTCGAGGAAGGAGAGTAAAGAGCTACTTTAAGTTGCTTAATACCCTGTGAAGTCAAACACGTGCGCATTTTCCCTGACACAAAGTGAGTTCCATTGTCAGTTACTAGAACCCTGGGAGCTCCTTCCAGTAAAAACAATCTTTTTAAAAATTAAATGGTATTATCCGAATTTGGAGAATCTACAAACCTATAATACAACCATATCGAATAGTAATCCACTGCCAGATATCTCATCCCCTCAGACTAAACATTGTAGGGACCAGAAAAATCTAATCCAACTTTTTCTCAAGCCGAACTAGGAAATGTTGTTGGATGCAAAGGAGAACTAGAAGTTTTCCAGTGTTTGTCTGAAAGTAAGCACTCTAAGCAATTATCCACTACAGATTTAACCTGCACATCTACACTAGGCCACCAATAATGTAGTTTAATTATCCTCAGCAGTAAGGAATTCCTTTGCTGCTGGAATGAGAGCAATAGCCGGATGGATGACCTCCGATTGCCTACAGTGTAATGTGGGCAAGACGGAGGTTATGCTCTTTGGGAATGCCCCACTCCTTTGGTCACCTGAGTGGTGGCCTCCAGAACTGGGCACAGCTCCTTGTCCTAAGGAAAGTGTGAAAAATCTAGGTGTCAAGTTAGATCAATCCCTGGTATTAAAAGATCATGCCACACAGGTCACGGGAACCTGCATGAGAGTCATTGGCCTACTCAGGAGGGTGTTCCCATATTTAGCCGACTATCATCGGAGAACACTAGTACAAACCTTAGTTATGAGTAGGCTTGACTACTGCAACGGATTGTTTATATCCGCTAATGCAGAACAGCTGAAGAGACTGCAGGTTGTTCAAAATACTGCTGCCAGATTGATCCTTAACGTCCCTGCGAGATCCCCCTCGCATCCCTTACTGAGCAAGCTACACTGGCTCCCAATACACCAGAGAGTACAATTTAAGATATGTTGTACCATCCATAAATGCTTGTACGGAACTGGCCCTAGGTACCTGACTGAAATCTTCCAACTTTATCAACCAGGAAGATCCCTAAGATCTGAAAATCAAGCTCTGCTACAGATCAAAAGAGAAAGACAAGGAGGCCGGGCCCTGGCATTTAGAGGTCCTACTTTATGGAATTCATTACCCCCTTTCCTAAGACAAAATTCCAATCTTGTTATTTTCAGAAAATACCTAAAGACGTACTTGTTTCCTACTCAGCAATCTTAGATATGTCATACAAACTTTCTGTCCCTACTTATCTTCGGAACAACACAGCGCGGAGATATCTCCTTGGAGATCGAATTCCTGCACTCTACAAGAAATATAAATAAAATAAATAAATAAATACAAGTCTTTGTCACTCCCAAATGACCTTTATGGGCCATTCTTATTATAGCATTTCTAATTTCAGCAGGAGGAACACCTTTATCACCTCTTAACTAAATGTTATCCTTTACCGATAACTCCTCCCACACTTGAGCAAAATTACTCAATTCCCCTGATAGATTTCTAACTTCTGTCCACCTCTTTGTCGAAAACTCAATTGCTTTGGACAAAATGGGATCTTTCGAACCAGCTTCCTTCCAATCATCCTCTGAAATAGATAATTTCCATTCCTCAATAGTATCCACCAACGCCACACATTCAACGTTATCCTCAATTAAATCATCATCATCATCTTTTTCCATTGCCATTCTAGATAAATAATCTGCCCGAAAATGTTTCCCTCCCGAGATGTGTCTCGACTCAAAATTGTATTCTTGAAGTTTAGACACCAATCAAGTCAATCTCTGAGTCAAATTGTTATTCCCAGACACTTTACTGAAAATAAAAGAAAGAGGTTCATGATCAAACAAGATTATAAATTTGCGACCCCACATATATATCTTAAACTTCTGGGCTGCCCAAATGCAGGCCAACGCTTCCCGTTCTATGGTACTATAATGTCTTTCGAATTGTTTAAGTGACCTTGAAGCAAAAGCAACGGTTTTCTCCTTACCATTAACTTCCTGACTCAAAATTGCTCCTAACCCATTTATGCTTGTATCCACTGAAATGTTTGACATGCAGTCATCACGAAAAGCATGGAGTGCTTAGACTGAAACAATCAACTCTTTCACTTTAGCAAAAGTTACATCAAGCTCATCAAACCATAAAAATGTTTTACCTTTTTTAAGTAACACGTGAAGTGGTTCAACAATTTAGGCATAGTTGACTACAAATCTAGCATAATACTCTGCCAGACCTAAGAATGAGCGTAGGGAATCCTTATCGCGGGTAGCTTTTTTCATTTTTTAAAGCCCTGATAACTGAAAATTTTGGTCTAATGCCAGAACCTCATATCGTATGACTTAGGTATTCCAGCTCATTCACCCCGAACTTACATTTGTCCTCTCTTACAGTCATACCACGTTCCCCTAGTAAAGAAAGCACTTTCCTCACTAAAATATTGTGCTCGTCTAAACTCTTTGCAAAAATTAGGATATCATCCAAATACGCCTGCACTCCTTTCAGATCTTTGAACATGTTATCCATAAGCCTTTGAAAGACGCTGGCAGCCGTTGCAAACCCGAAAGGGAGTCTCAGAAACTTATAAGCTCCAAAGTCGATCAAGGAAAACGATTTTGCCCCACCCAACTTCGCTAAAACGTGTATCTTGGGCAGTGGATGACAGTCAACCTTAATGTTTTTATTCAGACCCCTGAAATCTGCATACAACCTAATTTCATTATTCTTTTTACAACAACCACCATGGGGGCGACCCATTGTGAAGACTCCATAGGTTGAATAATCCCTTGCAAACACAAGTCATCCAGCATTTTTTTTAACTCACCTTTCACACTCAATGGTACGGCTCGCACTTTATGTGCAACCAGAGAAGCATCCGGTAGCAGCTTATTCTTGTGTTCTACACATTTTACTAGACCAACTTTATCACTAAGAACATTTTTAAATTCCTTCAAAAGATCCATGCGATCAAATTTTGCATCTTCAATACAGCAAATGGGCAACTTTCTATCTCTTTTGGGATTATCATCACCCGGTACCAAATATAAACCCATTCTAGCAAGATCTTTCCAACCCACAATGTTTTTCCCTTTGATGGCTGCATATATTTTGGTACAAATCAACCTCTCTAACGTCTGTAAATTGCCCATGAAAAATCCCAGCTTGTCAATGTCCTTCTTCCCAAATTCTTTAGAGTTGACATCAGTTTCCAAAAGGACAGTTCCTTTTCCCCATTTTTCATAGAAGGTAGAATCACAAAGAATGGTGATAGGCGAACCCGAGTCAGCCATAATTTTCAATTGAACTCCTTTGATGGTCGATGAACATAAAGGACCTTTTATCTGTTCTTCACCAGAGTTAACAACAAATTGTCCATAGATTCAAAGCAATCTTCCAATTCTACGTTGATTACCTTTATCGTTTTTTTCTGAAACCTGCTAACTTCTTGAAAATGCCCAATCTTTTTACACAAAGAACAACGCTTATTCAAAGCTGGACACCCTTTAAAATTGCCAATATGAAATTTCGAACCACATCTATACCTGAAGTTTTGGCCTTTTTGTTGAGAAGGCTTTGACACTTTATCTTTAGAACGCACAGCATACAAGCCCTCTTCATTATACTCATCAGCAACCAAGTTTACCTTCGGAGTAACTTCTGCCATCATTGCCTTGATTGAAATGACAGATCTCTCAATGCTTAAGGCTAAATCTATAACCTCAGACAGTGTAGGGTTTTTACAACTAAGTATCCGTTCTTTATTTTTGGTGAAGCACAATTAAATACGAGTTAGTCTCTAATATAATTATCCAAAAGTGGACCAAAATTGCATGAAATCGCCAAAACTCTTAAAGCTCCAACATATTCCTCCACTTTCTCATCCTCTTTCTGTTTACGCTTATAAAAATGATGTCTTTCTAACATAATATTAGGGGATTCGTCAAATTGTTTTTTTAATCTAGCAATAGCCTCAGAATAAACATTTCATTGTCTGTGCCCTGATTTACCAGAAGGAGGAGGGATTGGAGTTAAACTGTTAAAAATACGTTGCGCTGCTAAACCCAAACTGTCAAATAATTAAGCAAATTTACATGCCGGAGAATATTCTGTGGAAACAATAGCTACTAAATGGTTTTGAAACAACCCAAACCACTCTGTCCATAACATAACAGGTTTACCCAGTTTGTCCAAAAATGGTGATGGTTGAGTGATATCTTTTGCTGAAGAGATGTTCAGTTGAAAGAAAACCGAAAACTCTTAACACTGTACCTTGAAAGACACACTTAGAAAATGTAAATAAACTCTCTGCCTCCTGAAGGCGTTTTACTAGAGTAGAGTCGTTAAATTGAGTGAAAAACTGTAAGTTCCATTGAAAATACGAATCTGAAAGAGACACGTTAGTGATAGATTCCTTACCTTAGAATATCCCCAGGCGTCAGACTGGATCCGCAAATTTTTGCGTAGCAGTACCCTTGCGCGTCGGTAGGCGTCGTCTGCGGCTCCGCGTCCATCGTCGGCGTCGTGGGCGCCGTGATGACGTCATCGGAGTACTCCGCGTGCTGACGTCAGTTCTTCTTTTTTTCGCGCCAGCAAGCGCAGATCTGGAAAAAGCAGTACTTTAAGTCACTTTTTCACTAGTCTTTTTGATCATTTTTCTTGAGTCTTGCGACTCCGGGCGGTGCCGATAGGGATGCCAGGTTTCAAGCCTTGTGAGGATTGCGACCGACTGATGTCGGTCACCGACCCTCACCTTCTGTGTCTCTACTGTCTCGGCGGCTACCACGATGACAAGACCTGCCCCGACTGCCGGGCCCTGACTTCGAAAGCTAGGCGGGAGCGGTCCCGCAAGCGACTCGAGCTCCGGCAGTCAGCCCCACGCCGTGAGAGGTCCCGGTCCCACCGGAGGTCGAGGGACAGGTCGCGGGGTAGGAGCCATCACAGCTCCGAGAGTCGACATCACTCCTCCGGGTCGAAGTCGTTGTCAGGTAAGCACAAGAAGTCGAAGAGACGTCATCTCTCTTCTGACTCCCCCCGACGCTTGCGCGACGCGGCCGGGGTTTCGGGTGACACCGCCCACGCGGCTCCGTCAGAGTCGCGGGCGTCGCAGCCTGCTCCACACCCTCCGGTCCCTGGGCAGAACGGGACCGCGGGGGAGATCGAGCGCTTCCTCATGGCCATGAGGTCCCTCTCTTCCGCGACGGGCTCCGCGGCGCCTTCGGGCCCAGCGGACCCGTCTGGGGCCCCTAGCGGGTCGGGGGCTTTGGTCCGACGCTGCCGGCGCCTTCGGGCCCGGCGCCGCAGGGCCCCTCTGGATCTGCTTCGGGATCTGGGTCGTCGCCGGTGGACCTAACGACCTCACCGGCGCCGGTCCCTCACTTGTCTCTTCCGGCGCCGTCCTTGGGCGGCGCCGTCCCCGATACCTCCCTCGCTCCGGTTCTGGCGTCGGAACGGCGCCGCTGGGCGCCGCTTTCGACGCCGCTTGGGGAGTTTACCTTCTATGAACCGGCCCCATCATTTGACAACCCTGATTATCAGGGGATGGGTGATGAGGAGTATTGGGAGGGGTCTGAGGACCCTCTGACACGAGAGTGTCAGTCTCAAGAGGACTGGACAGGTGGACTTGGAGATGCCAGTGGTCTGGGCACCTCTCCAGACACTGGCTTTGTCTCACCTCCTACCGTGGCTACGGAGGAGCGGACAGCCTACAGTGTGGTGTTGATGAGGGTGGCCAAGGCCTTGAGCTCCCCGTGGCGGCCGTGAGTACTAACCTCCTCACTAGGTCCTTAAACCGCAGTCAAGCTCGGCCGAGCCTCTGCTGCCGTTTAATGAGGCCTTGACCGACGTTCTTTTGGGCACTTGGTCCATGCCTGCTACAAGTTTGCCCGTAGATAGGAACGTGGCCAGACGCCACCGCCGGGCCCCGGGCGACCCATGTTTCCTGTCCACCCACCCCACCCCCGAGAGTTTGGTCATCCAGGCTTCGAATTCCCAGACCGCATTCCCATCGGCTCCGCCGGACAGGGAATTCAAGAGGTATGAGCAGTACAGCAAAAAGGTATTCTCATCCCTTAGTCTGGGACAGCGATCTTCAACACCGCATGTTTCTTGTACCGCCTCACCCACTCTCTTTGGGATACGGTCGCGGAATTGCTGCCAGAGTGTCCGTTGGAGGTACGGGCCAAACTCGGCCAAGCCCTTGTGGAAGGCCGGGATGCAGCAAAATATTCTATCCGGTGTGGGCTGGATACCACCGACTCACTGGGGGGCAGAGCGATGGCAACGACGGTGGCGATTCGTTGCCACGCCGGGTTGAGGTCCGCCCACTTTTCGGCCAATGTCCAGAATACACTAATGGAAATGCCGTTTGATGGCCGTCGCCTTTTTGGCGACAAGGCAGACCATGCGCTTGAGCGCTTTAAGGACTCCAGGGCTACGGCCAAGTCCTTGGGCCTCTCGGCCCCACGCCAGCAAACGGGTGCCTTTCGCTCCTTTCGTGGCCAAGGAAGGGGCGCCCCCACACGTGCTGCCAGCCACGCACCGCAGACTAACATCCAACGCAGTGACGGCTGTGGAAACCGCCGTGGAGGCGGTCGGGGAGGCAAGCGGAGCCAGTCCACACCTTCCCCCGCAGCATCCGCCTCAAAACCCTCCTAGTCCGTGCTTTCAGGCCCATGTGACGCCAGCGGGGGGCAGGGTTCGCCATCACCACTCCCACTGGCGCACTGTCACATCGGACAGGTGGGTGCTGCAAATCGTCCGAAGGGGCTACTCCCTCGCCTTCGAGACGACCCCTCAAGCCATGCCACCGCAATACCACCGCGTATCGGGGGATCATCCGCGGCTTCTGCAGGAGGAAGTTACGGCCCTCTTGGCCAAGAGGGCCATCGAGCGCGTTCCTGGGCCAGAAGTAGGGTGTGGTTGCTACTCCCACTACTTTCTGGTACCCTAGAAGGGCAAAGGGGGCCTACGCCCTATCTTGGACCTACAGAACGTCAGTGGCTTCCTCCGGAAGGAGAAGTTCAAAATGCTGACACTGGCTCAGGTCTTAGCTGCCCTGGACCCATTAGACTGGATGGTAGCTTTGGACTTGCAGGACGCTCATTTCCACATCCCCGTCCTGCCGGCCCACCGGCGCTACCTGCGGTTCATGGTAGGCCACAAGCACTTTCAGTTTACCATGCTCCCCTTCGGCCTTACCAGCGCCCCTCGGGTGTTCACGAAAGTGATGGCGGTGGTCGCAGCTCATCTGCGCAGGTTAGGGGTTTCAGTCTTCCCCTACCTCGACGACTGGTTGTTGAAGACGGGCTCGCCCCAGACAGTCGTCAGCCACCTCCAGACGACGGCGGACCTCCTGCACCACTGGGGTTCTCCATCAATGTGCTGAAGTCGCACCTGTGCCCTCTCAGAAGCTCCTTTTCATCGGAGCGGTTCTCGACTCGGTGCAGTTTCGGGTTTACCCCCCAAACAGCGGGTTCGGGATATACAGGCTCTGATTCCGATCTTTCAGCCTTTATCCCGAGTCTCGGTCAGGTTGACGCTGCGGCTTCTGGGGCTGATGGCTTCCTGCATCCTTCTGGTGAATCACGCCTGTTGGCGGATGCGGGCTCTGCAGTGGGACCTGAAGTTTCAGTGGGCCCAGCATCGGGGCAACCTGTCCGACCATGTCCTGATCTCGGAGGGCACTGCGAGACAGCTGCAGTGGTGGCTCACGGACCGCGATTGGGTCAGCGGCAGATTCCTCTCCCTTCCCCAACCGGAGCACGTCGTTGTGACGGACGCGTCCCTCCAGGGCTGGGGAGGCCACATAGGAGAGGCGAAGATCAGAGGCCTCTGGTCTCCGGCGGAGTCCCGGCTCAATATCAACCTTTTGGAGCAGCGGGCGATTCGTCTAGCACTGAAGGCATTCCTCCCCTCTGTCTGGGGGAGTGTAGTGCAGGTGTTCACGGACAACACCACCGCCATGTGGTACTGCAACAAACAGGGCGGGGTGGGGTCGGGGACCCTCTGCCAGGAGGCTCTGCACCTTTGGCAGTGGCTGGAACATCAAGGTGTGACCCTGGTGGTTCAACATCTGGCAGGTTCTCTGAACGCCAGCGCGGACGAACTCAGCCGCCGGTGCATGATGGATCACGAATAGCGTCTGAACTCGGGCATGGCGCAAGGCCTCTTTCAGCAGTGGGTTGAGCCTTGGTTAGATCTATTCGCCACCGAAGAGAACGCGCAATGTCATCAGTTCTGCGCGTTGGAATTTCCAAGGCGGCACTCGCTCAGAGATGCTTTTCGTCGCGAGTGGAGTTGCGGTCTGTTGTACGCCTTTCCGCCTATACCACTTCTGCCCAGAGTGCTGAAGTGAAGAAGATCAAGCGCGACCAGGCACAAGTCATCCTCGGGATACTAAAGTGTCTCTTTCAGATGCACAAGTTACTACTTGTGTAACGATATGTTCGAGGCATGTGGGCTGCTGAATTCATATCTGTGCATAGATCGCCGCCTAGTGTTGGGTCCGGATGATTGCACATTGTTGTCCTGGAAGAGTCTTCGAAGTATCACAAGATAGGTGGCTCCTCCTTTGGACTACAGTGCGCATGGGCATCCTCTCCATCCTCAGATTGTTTTTTTCCGCCATTGGGTTCGGATGTACTTTCCAACACTCCAAGTTCGGAATTACCTAACTTTTCTCTAAAGGCCAAAAGGCCTTCGGATACGTCGGTATTGTTCAGTGCTCTGTACCAATACACTTTCTAAACATCTATTGCACTTCGGTCGTCGATTGGGGCCGTGAGGCCTTCTCGACACCACGTGGACCAGCCGTCGATGGAACGAAGTCCATTCAAATACTGCCCGCAGTGCAACTCGAAGTTCCTGCACACAGATAAGCATCCCGTGTGCAACAAATGCCTATCTCCAGATCACAAAGAAGATAGTTGCCTGGCCTGTGCCCAGTTCTGGTCGAAAAAGACTATCCGGAATCGACGGGCAGCGAGGCAAGAAATGCAGCGGTCGGCACCAGAGCCCGATAATATCTTCGACGATGAGGAAGAACTAGCGAGCGCCGAAGAATCGGATCAAGACGGAGATCAGTACTCGGAGCACGACTCCGATGATTACCTCAAGGAGGAGGTCCAAATTGTCGATCTCGAGGAATATGATCAAGACATCGTAGCTGTTGAAGATGACTCTAATGGCGAAGAGTGGCGAACCGTGAGTACACCACCCCATATAGACACTATAACTATATCAGAGACTCAGGTCGAGGCATCGCCAGCAGGCCTTAGCCAAGATCAACATTCTAGTTCTACAGCCCCGCCATACTGCCCGGCTAAGAACATATTCAAAGAGCTCTCTGAGACACGTCATACGGCACTGGTTCCATTGAAACCGAAACTCGTCGACAACACCGTCTTCGGACCATAAGTAGTCGAAACAAAAGTAATCAAACCAAAGGTCATCGAGCCGAAGGCCTTAGCTCCAACACAGCCTTCGAAGTTAAAGACCGTCGAGTCGACTTCGAAACCGAAAGCTGTCGAGTCGAGCTCGGAACCTAAAGCCGTTGAGTCAACATCGCGGCCAAAGACCGTCGATTCGACGCCAAAGCAAAAGCACATCGAATCGAACACAAAACCAAAGCACGTCGAATCGAGCAAGGTAGCATAGAGCATCGACAAGGGGTCAAAAGCAGTCGACTAAAGTAAAAGGCCTACGCCCAAAATTAACGTCGAACCGAAAGTGAAACTTAGGGTGGAACAGAATAAAGCGGTTGAGCCGAAGCGCCTCAAACCGAAAAAGGGCACTGAGACAAAGCCTCAAACACCTAAAACACCTAAAGACACTGTCCAACCGACCAAACTGCTCGGACCGAAAAAGGTGGCGAAGCCAGCCAAAGACGTTCAACCAACAAATCTGTCGACAAACATCCAAAACCTATCCAACCACAAAAAACGGTTGAAACCCCTAAGCATATCGACCCACAGACAAGCAAACTAAAGGCTGCTGCAACAAGGCTAAAATCTGTGGAGGACGAGCTTATTCACCCAGACCCCGCCACAGAAGACCAGTCAAAACTGTACATTAACCCAGTAACTGGTAAAGTGACTGATTATACAAAAAAGAAAAAACCTTTACCAATAGAGGACTTTCCTAGAATACCACTCAAAAAGAAGAGACTGTGCTACCTCTCCAATACTTTTTGAACCTATCAATCCAGCAATGCCTACAACCCCATATGCCCCAACATCACCTGAATACAACCCAGATGAAGATCAGGATGCAGATGTGGGGTTTGGTTATCTGCAAAACCCAACTGGAGACCCCGACCAACAGCCTTGGGGTGCAGGAGGAGAACCAGACAATGAAGGGGCTCTGCCCATTACAGAACCTATACTTTACCCAACTAAGCCATCACCCACAGAAGATACTGTGGCCTTTAATTCTTTACTTGATAGAGCAGCTACCTACCATAATGTAGATATGCACTCTGATGCTATTGAAGAAGATGTTCTCTTTGATACGCTTACAACATCTGAGAGACATATCAAGACCTCCCCATGTTGAAGGGTGTCTTAAAACACGCACATGACATTTTTAAGGACACTGCTAGGGCACGGGTCATAAACCCTAGAATTGAAAAGTAATATAGGGCTACATACATCAAGGGTCAGCTACCCCTAGACTCCCTAGTGGTATCCAACGCACGTAAACGGGCTAATTCCCAAACTACCGGAGAGGCTGCTCCTCCAGACAAAGAGAAATAGATCTTTGAGGCATCGGGCAAAAGAGTAGCTGCTCAAGCAGCAAACTCATGGAGAATTGCCAATACACAGGCCTTGCTGGCCAGATATGACAGGGCACACTACGACAGCTTGGAAGAAATTCTCCAACATTTACCTGATCCCTACAAACAGCAGGCAGATGAACTTATACAGGAGGGAAAGCTCATCCCCAATGCCTCAATTAAATGTGCCCTAGACGCGGCAGATACAGCGACCAGATCCATCAATACTAGCGTGCTGCTGAGGCGACACGCATTGCTCCGCATATCAGGCTTTAAAAATGAAGTTCATTCCACAATTCTTAATCAGCCCATCAACCCAGACTTTTTATTTGGTCCAGCAGTTGACTCAATTCTGGACAAAATGAAAAAGGATGCTAAAACAGCAAAGTCCATGGGAGCTCTCCAGTCCCAACAACACCGGGGCTCCTTTCGTCGCTCCAATTATAGAGGAGGAGCGCGAAGTAATACATCACAGAAATCCTCCAACTACAAAAGTAACACGCAATCCACTTACAGCAAAAACACTAACAGGGGTGGATACAGAGGCAATAACACCAAAGGAAGGGGTCGTGGAGGAAATGCAAATAGATACTCCACTAACACCAAACAGTGACTTTTTGGCACTACCCCCAGACCATATAACACCGGTCGGGGGAAGACTACAACAATTTCTGCCAGTCTGATTAAATATCACAACAGACAAGTGGGTCAGGAAAATTATCCAACATGGCTATTGCCTAGATCTCACCTCAACCCCACCCAACATACCACCCGTGCACCGTCCAATGTCACAGGAACATTTAACACTACTGCAGCAATAGGTCATCAGTATGCTGCAAAAGGGGCCATAGAACCAGTCCCTCTACAACATCAAGGAACAGGAGTATACTCCCTATACTTCCTAATTCCAAAGAAGGACGGGTCTCTCAGACCAATATTGGACCTCAGGCCCCTCAACCTGTACATTTTGTCGGAGCATTTTCATATGCTCACTCTCCAGCAAGTCTTACCATTGCTTCGCAAGGGAGACTTCCTAGCAACTCTGGACCTCAAAGACGCATACTTTACTTTCATATACCAATACACCCTGCTCACAGAAAGTATCTCAGGTTCACCATACAAGGACAGCACTACCAGTTCAAAAAACTACCATTTGGTGTCACAACAGCTCCACGCGTCTTCACCAAATGTCTTGCTACAGTGGCGGCACATCTCAGGAGGCAACACATCCATGTGTACCCATACCTGGACGATTGGCTAATACACGCGCCATCGGCCCAGCAGTGCGCCAAACACATGTCAAAAACCATCCATCTCCTGCACAGTTTAGGCTTCTCACTAAACTACCCAAAATCACATCTGCAACCCTCCCATGTGCAACAATACCATGGAAGATACTATAAATACACTGGCAGCAAAAGCATATCCCAACGCAGCACGGATCAATGGCATACTATCATTGATCCAAAAGTTCAGGCCCCAACACTCCGTACCAGCTCGAGTGTTTATGCAACTAATAGGCATGATGGCCTCATTCATATTCATAGTCCCTCATGCCAGACTACACATGCGTCCTCTCCAAGAGTGCTTAGCAAGGCAGTGGAACCCGGCTCAAGGGCAATTACAGGACCTAGTGTTGGTGACCAGTCGGGCATACAACTCTCTGCATTGGTGGAATCCACAAAACCTTTGCAAAGGAGGACTGCTCCAAGAGCCTGTCCCACAAATAGTGTTAACCGCGGACGCATCCCTTCTAGGATGGGGAGCCTATGTCCTATACTACACAGTACAAGGACTCTGGACTGTACAACAGAAGAAGATGCACATCAATCTTCTAGAGCTGATGGCTATCTTTCTAGCCCTAAAAGCATTCAAGACACACTTATGCAACTAAACCGTGTTGATCCGGACGGACTACAGGGAGGAACACACTCGCCACAGCTGTCGCACCTAGCTCAAGCAATGTGGAAGTGGGCCATCCAAAGGAACATATTTCTTATGGCAGAGCACCTCCCAGGCAAGGACAATCAAGTAGCCGACCTGCTCAGCAGGCACAGTCAACAAATGCACGAATGGGAGATTCACCCCAAAGTGCTCCAACCATTCTTCCGGAAGTGGGGACACCCGGAGATAGATTTGTTTGCCACAAGCGAAAACGCAAAATGCCAGTACTTTGCCGCCAGGTTCCCACATCCACAGTCGCAAGGCAATGCGATATGGATGAACTGGTCAGGCAAATTTGCGTACGCTTTTCCCCCAGCTCCATTAATACCGCTAGTGGCACGCAAACTACGCCAACATTCACTGACGCTAATCCTAGTTGCTCCCACATGGGCAAGGCAAACATGGTACACAACGTTCCTAGAACTGTCAGTGGTGCCTCATCAAAGACTGAGACTCACACCCAATCTCCTAACTCAGAGCCATGGAGAAATCCAAGATCCAGATCCGCAACAGCTGAACCTGGCGATCTGGCTCCTGAAATCCTAGAGTTTGGATACCTAAACTTGCCTCCAGACTGTATGAACATTATCAAGGAGGCAAGAAAACCCACTACCAGGGCATGTTATGCAGCTAAGTGGAAACGTTTCGTCATTTACTGCAGAAACAATGATATAAACCCACTTGATGCTTCTACTCAAAACATAATTTGCTATCTCTTGCACCTACAACGCTGCAATTTAGCCTATTCATCCATCAGGATACATTTAGCTGCATTAGCAGCATATCTTCAAAACAGGCAACACCTTTCACTATTTAGGTTGCCAGCAATTAAAGCGTTTATGGAAGGACTCAAACGCGTAATTCCTCCAAGACACCCACCTTCACCGGTCTGGAATCTAAACATTGTTTTAACCAGACTTATGGGCCCACCTTTTGAACCACTACACTCATGCGAAATACAATTTCTTACTTGGAAGGTGGCTTTCCTTATTGCCATTACTTCGCTTCGAAGAGTTAGCGAGCTCCAAGCCCTAACTATTCAAGAGACATTTATCCAAATACATGCAAATAGAGTAGTTCTCAGAACAAACCCTAAATTCATGCCAAAGGTGGTATCCCATTTCCACATAAATCAAACCATCGAACTGCCAGTGTTCTTCCAAAATCCACAGACAGTAGCTGAAAGGGCCTTGCATACTCTAGATGTCAAAAGAGCTCTGCTATACTATATAGACAGAACTATGGCATTTCGAAAAACAAAACAGTTGTTTGTTGCTTTCTCACCGCAACACAAAGGCAACCCTATTTCAAAGTCAGGTATAGCCAGATGGATCGTTAAATGCATCCATATATGTTATTTAAAGGCAAAACGCACCTTAACAGTTCCCCTAGGGCGCATTCCACACGCAAGCTAGGGGCATCCATGGCTTTCCTGGGTAATATTCCTTTACACAAAATTTGTAAAGCAGCCACATGGACAACCACACATACATTTACAAAACACTATTGTGTAGATGTACATTCAAAACAGCAAGCTGCTGTAGGACAGGCTGTTCTCAAAACTCTTTTTCAGACTGCTGCAGCTGATACAGGTAGCCACCGCTAAGGGAGATACTGCTATACATTCTATGCACATATATGAATTCAGCAGCCCACATGCCTCGAACGGAATATGCTACTTACCAGTATGCATCTGTTCTTGGCATGTAGGGCTGCTGACATTCATATCTCCCACCCACCTCCCCGGTGCCTGTCGCAGCTGCAGCATTCACTCTTTGCATGGACATCTCTTACTTTACTATACTCCATCTCTGCCACAATGGCGAAAACAATCTGAGGATGGAGAGGATGCCCATGCGCACTGTAGTCTGATGGAGGAGCCACCTATCTTGTGACACTTCGAAGATTCTTCCAGGACAACAGTGTGCAATCATCCGGACCCAACACTAGGCGGCGATCTATGCACAGATATAAATGTCAGCAGCCCTACATGCCAAGAACAGATGCATACTGGTAAGTAGCATATTCCATCTGTAAGAGACATTAGTTAGTGATAGATTCCTTACCGACCCACCCATCCTCCCCGTTCTGCGAACCGATATCTAGGGTTAAGGTCATGCCCTTTCAGGGCCCTAGTTTCAATGGCACCAGTGTTGGTTTTTAGTATTGCTCTGTGTTTCTGGCGCGGAAAAGTTGTGTCTAAGAACTGACGTCAGCACGCGGAGGCGGCGTCTAAGTACTCCGACGACGTCATCACGGCGTACACGATGCCAACGTCTACCGATGCGCAAGGGTACTGCTACGCAAAAATTTCCGTATCCAGTCTGACGCCAGGGGATATTCTAAGGTAAGGAATCTATCACTAACTAATGTCTCTTACAGATATATTGTTACACAAGTAGTAACTTGTTCTTTCTGTGATGTGCCTGTAACCAGAGGAATTCATTAAATTGCTGTCGAAAGTTCACTACATATTCTCTCGTTGACAGAAAGTACCAGTTAGTGCACATGAAATGTTCAAAATTCTTTAAATTAAACTCTTGAAAGCAGAGAATAAGTCTTACTGAAATTGCTGTTCGAAAAATGCAGTTGTTCCTAAAATGCAGAAAGAAATGCCCATTCTTTCCTTCTTCAACCAAAATACTCGACCAAAATTGTCACAGTAATGAAATCGATGAACTTCCACAAATTCAAAATAGCGGCACGTTTCTTACACACCGCCGGGTGGTTCAGGGCACGTTTGAGCAGTTCAGAGTGCTGCTCAAGCGCCGTACGTCACTGTCAAGGCTCAGATTCCCGAACGTCTGAGCAATATCAGTAGAGCGCACAATGGACTCCAGAACTCAGGTAAGCAAGCCTGTCTTTGTATCCTTTCAAAGAAAAGGTTGCGCTCCAAAGACAACTGTTGTCGACAACAGCTTTATGTATGACTGATGTGATCGCCAACAAATAAATACGACAACCGCTCATCATCCGCTGTAAAGTGAACCCTTCAGTCATACAGGGAAATCATTCCATAATGAGGCGATGTTCACTTACTCCGAATCTATATTTAGTATGACACCATCCATCACCATACTTGATCCAATCCTACCGTAACTCAACGAACCTCCCAGACAATTTCAATTCTTTGGAGATGTAGTCGATACTGTCATAGAGGATACTGTGGCAAAAGGCTTCCAATTCACTTAGTTTTCTGTAGAAAATGTTAAAGATGTTCTATCCAAGAAAAATCAATAAACACCTTGCGTGGGTCGGTGAGTGAAGCAAAAATTAATCCCGATTGTCGCCAATATGTAATGAATCGAACAGTCATTACATGTAGAAGAATTATTTATTTATTTAATGAAGTACTTCGCCCACAGTCAGGAGCGCCTTGACAGCCCGGAGTCCGTTCAGCAACCGAAGCCTCTGAACTAACCTCGAGCTCAAAAACATTTGAGACCAATTCAAAGCATTACATGAATAACATTCTATAAGGAATGCATTACACATAAAACATTCTAAAAGAAGATCCATTACATCACCACTACAATCAGCCACAACTCTGCCCTCTCAGAAAAAAATGCACAAATGTGCATAAAAGTCAATAAAGAGTGAAAATTAAGCTGATTCTGGGACAAGCTCATGTACATCATTTCCCCCAAATGCTAGGGTAGCAGAAGAGACATTACATATTTTTCTACCTGTTCATGACATCATCGGAAGTGACACCATATATTCTCTAATTTGTTGTTAGAGTGTGGTGTCACTGTGTTCTGTACTGGAGAATTTTAATACAATTCTGGCTGATAATGAAGTCGGTACGGTACCATGTCTCATTCAAATGACACCCTGGCTTTCAAGTTTCCCACATTTGGGTGTCTGACTCTCACCTTCTGCCAGCACTTTCCTGTAATTCTGTCATAATAGGTGACCCTTTGGAGACCCACATGCCCTAGGAGCACCCTAGGATCCTCTTTGGTGCCTGTTTTGGGGATGGAGTAGGTGGAACCACTTCTGACTTTCTCACTGTGCGATTGCCCGGGCCAAGGGCAGACCCGTCAAATTCAGGGCAGAGCCACCCCCTTTGGCATTGATTTTCCTCAGCGATATAATTTAATGTAAACTGTCAGCGCAACCCGCTGTATAATAAAGGTACTGTCTTAAACTTTCTTTCCCCATATATGCTGGCTGCAGACTTCTTGTTTTTTCCATACATCCCCTACCAAAGTTCATTAGTTTCTGGTTGATAGCTTGTGTCCCCATTTTGGAATAGGAAATGTATTGTACTGAGCAGTCATATTATCACTTTTCAGTAAGTAACTAGTTTTATCCTATTGTTTATCAATATATGTATACATGTTTGTTTTAACTGTGCTTTAGCCATGCGTGCTCTTATTCATGTAGATTTTATATGTATTAGATTAATGTCCTTTTGTCCACTGTAAATTGGAAGATGGTGTTTAATTGTAGTTGCCAGTATGCAAACGGAAAGCCACAGGTAGTCCAGAATGCCTTCATAGCCAAAAAAGGTTGAACAAGCATGTGGCTGATAACTGCACAATCAATGGCATTGATTCATTTATTCAAGAAGTCGAATCAGTGCAGAAAGTTACGGCTTCGACAAAGGGTATGAAATAAGTTAGCTAATATTTTTTATATAAAAAAGACATGGTACAAAAAAGTTGTTCTACTGTGAAAGATGACCTGTCGGGGAATGTAACCTCTGAATTGACCACGACTTTATCGCAAATTTGCCATATTTCCCATAGTGGTAGTGCCCTACTAGAACGCTGGTTGTTTACTCCAGTCGTTCTAAGATTGCGCAACAACATCAAACAATTTTCTTGTTTTTATACCTAGATCTAACAAAGATACTAGTCCAACAAACTATCTCCAAGTGTGAATGCCCTTTTCAATTACCTGTTTACAAATGCAAAGTAAGTCAGAGTCTTAGGCGAGAGATGATTCATCTAAAACGGGTAGTAAATGATCTTGTTAGCCTCATGCTATTTCACCCAATAGTATCACAAATCAGTCTGCTAGATAAACCTGTAGTGGGTGATGATTCTACCTGTAGTCCTAAACTATTTAGAAAGAATACAGCTGATGATGCCACAGATGGGTGGGGGAATGGTTGGAGCATACCTGAGGCCACATGCCAGTCCAGGAAGACGATAGAATTAAGATCTCATACAGGTACCAGCAGCACTCTCACTTGGCAATCATTCGACTTCCCTAGCATGGCCCCAGCAGAGACGAGCACTCAAAGTTCAAATTATACTGGCCCTGGAAATGGTTAGACCATAGGCAGTTCACATAGATAGTGGTTTACATGACATCAGGAATGATAATTTACACGCTAACACTTTTACTTATTCCATGAATTCCAAAAACCAGAGCATAATTTGAATGTCTCACATCCTGAAACTGCACTGCAATGTATATGAAAACCAGGACTCTTTAAAAAAATAAGTTTATAAACTGGACTCGATGTGTTTGGGGTTGCTGCATCATCGTTAGGTCAGACATAACGCAAGTAAATAGCATTTCTACATTGAGAGAATGGTGGGACTGCATTGCGTTAACATTAACAAATACTAGGTCTGTACAGTGTCTGATCGCTCTAGAGCTCAGGTTTTCTGCAGTAGGGGATCCAGCTACCAAGTTCAAATTGAGGTCACCTTATACTATGAAGATCCTTAGTAGGCCAAGGAGACCACATTACACCTGTACGTATCACAACAGAGCCCCAAACAATCTAGAAAGCCCTTTATTAAAATATCTTCATTGATTGTGTTTATCCCCGCCATCTATGACAACCACTGCAGAACAGACATCGAAACGTAATTAAACTAGGCTCCTGGTGAAGTAGATTACCTCCACCCCCCCATCCCTAACTTTTGGGAGCATTAGTGTTGAAATCCATAAATGTTTGGGAATGTTTACTTCTGAACCAGCTGACCAAAGACCTTTAGATAGATTGACCTAATTTTTACCATGTACTGCGCTAGTCAAAGAATCCATTCCAATTCTTGATATCAGACTAATATTTGCGTATATCATATGGAATATAGCAAGGATGAGGCCCAATTTAGCAGATCATGGTTGGGGCACATTTATTGAGAGTCCAGGTTTGTACTTATTCCAAGATCTGGGCGCAACTACTCCAGTACACAAACTGGGATTGAGAACTTATAATTTAGAAACTCTGGCTTAAGAAAATGGGCATGCCTTCATAGGGACTAATAATATGGATAAAAGTATCACTCCATTGAAAAGTGAGACCTCAGAAGTCATTGTCTGCTTGATTATATGCTTAGATAATGAAAAATCTATCACCCTACTAAACATTTAAAATAGATCCACTTCCACTGGCAAGGAATCTAAGATTCTGTTGAAACTGGTTTCTATCCTAGAATCCCAAAATAAAACCTGTTACATAGATATTGCTGGAGATCTGAATACCTTGTGTGAACTATATGGGGTTGTACTTAATGTCGTAATGGAGGAAGATGAGTTCCAGAATGTTCCTGTCTTAGTATCTCCTGCTAGGTTTAGCAGCTTTAGAGGGACATTCAAGTTCATTTGTCTATAGCTGTCTTATGGGCACCATGCCTGCAATGGCCAGTCCAATTCAGATAGCCTGGCACAGTTCACTCATAAGGGCAATCCAAAAAAGCCACATTGATTATATAATGTTGGATCTCCTTAGCTGGAACAAAATGGCTGTCCTCCCACGACTTGATAGTGATCACAAACCCCTGATGTTAACTCTAAAAAAAGATTTGATTTTGCATCCTGTGGGAGTAAAAGGTCCATCCTTCGACACCGACTCCATCATAGTTACAAATAATAGGAGAAATGTAAAATGGTATGACATAAGTTCCTCTCAGGCAGTCACACAAATAATATGGGAAGCACTTGTCCTGGTACTATCACTTTCTGCTCAAAATAACATTGATAATGAATCTATAATGGAATAACACAGGTTTGAACAATTAAGGCAACTCCTTACCAAGGATAGAGGCCTACACCATCCACCAATTGGTAAAATGTGATGGTTTGATAAGAGCTGCAGAGCCACCTAGGAAATCTTGCTATCCACAGTAAATGAGGAAGAAAAAATGAGGCTAATAGATGTGAGGGCCAATTATAAAAAAGATAAAAACTTCAAACAAACATAGTTGGGAGGCTAAGTGCTGGGATAATCTCGAGGAAGCATGCTAGATAAGAGACACTAAGGCCCTCTGGCATAGTATCACCCTTGGGAAAAGGGGAGGTTCATGAAACTAGAAATACTCATGTTACCGCATGAATAGGTTTACCATTTTTCGAATTCATACTACACTAATTATCCAGAGCAATGTGATTTACCCCAGCAACCTTTTGCCTACAGCATCTCTAGCTATATCTAAGCGTATTCACACTATAAGATAAGTTCATTTTGAATATTACCCTGACTGCTAAACAAGCCCAAGAGACAGGCAAAGCCCCTGGCCTGGATAAGATTCCTTCTGATTTGTTCCAAACTTAGTCCTTTGTTTGGGGTGTATACAAAAGGAAAACTTCTCAATGCAGTAACTTCAGGAGTTTCAATTCCTGCCACGTGGAAATCATACATACTTATAAAAAAGATTCCTACACCTGCTAACGGAACTATCACTCAATAAGCTTCATTGATAACGTCTAGAAGATTTTCTGCAAGCAAGAGTTGGTTAAACTAAATCAATGGATACATGAAAATTAAGTAGTGTCTCACTTGCAGGTAGAGTTCATGCCAAGAATTAGCACTCTCAATCAGGCTTTTTGTTTCCTCGTGGTTAAATGGAAGACTGAGGACCTTTCTAATGTGCATTTTTAGGTTGCCTTTGTTTATCTGAATGCCGTCATTAACATTGTCCCATCGGAAGAACTTTGGAGGGTACTGGAAAATAGAGGAATCCCTTCTGGGTTGCTTTAAATCTTAAATAGGTTACGCGCAGTACATAATGCACAGGTTTGTTGGAATATTCAGCGGGAACTAACAGAGACATTCTGTATTGGATGAGGGGTCATGCAAGGGTGTGTATTTGCTCCCACATTATTTATTTTATATCTATAAACAATTGCATCCCATTCATACTTACTTGTTCCAACAATGCTCCAACTGCTGGCTATAAAGTTGCTGTCCGTTTTTGCTGAGGACACTTGATTGTTGTCAAAAACATCAAGAGAAATACTAGATAAATTCAGTCTGTGAATATGGGCTTGAGATAAACTCCAGCAAAACCACGTTTATGGCCTTTATTTACTACAATCCCTTCAAAGTAAGCATCCTCTTAAATTATACAATTTTAGAAAGAGAGCATGAATGTGATTACTTGGCCATTTGTTTGTCTGAACCAAATACCGGGCTACCCCAAATTAAAAAAAGTCAATTTACTAATAAACATAAATCAACTGGCTTACTTAGATCCATGAAGAGTTTCTCTCATTAGCCCAAATCCCCGTTGTTGGAAATGTATATGGCGTTAATGAGTGCAGCCCTGTATGGACACAGCTGTGAGATCATTGCAAAGTTGAGAAAGTAGATGTAATGTAGAAGACATTTTTTTAATCACTCCTTAAAGTCCCTCAAAGAGCACCTTCCAATGACCCTAATGCAGCTAGATCTTCCACATCCATCTCACACATCACAAACCTGAGGTCTTTAATATACTATTCTAGCATCGGAGGCACAGAGAAACTCCATTCCTATAGTGAGGCCTTGTAGATAAAATCCATAGACCTGAAGTTCTTTGTTTTTTATGTACAAAGATTTTTTGACTCTTGGCTTACTGAACTAATCCGATAGTGATCCCTAATATGCATTACAAGTAGTTAAAATCTGATATTGCCAGGTTATGTCGGCCCAACAGACTTTAGTTGCCCCTGGTAGATTCAGAAATCATGTTATGAAATTCAAATGTGTAAACCATTTTAAGTACTTGGTGGACTATGTAAGGCCTGCTAGCACTGGAGCACTTTACGTCAGATTTAGCTTGGGCACTTTATTATTCGGTGCTTTTATTGCAAAGTGTTGAAATCATACTACAAGAGAAACTGATTGCTCAGTTTACCACGAATCTAAAGAGAGAGCGGGGCATTGTTTTATTTTTCTGCAGAGAAAACACAAAACCAAGTGATCAAATCATGTAAAATAGGATATGTAAATCTGATAAGTCTCCTCTGGTAGTCTTTATGCTTTCCCAGTTTCTAGTGTCAGCTTGGACTATTAGGAGAAGGATACTTAGTAAGTTCAAGTTGTACCAATAATTCAATGTCAGAGGTATCCTTAATACCGCTAACCGATTGAGAGCCATGCACAGTGCCCAGCTACAGGAATGTAAAATACTACAACCCCAAGTAATCGACTTGTTTCTCAGATTCAAAAATGCAAAAAAAATATTCTAAGTGCATTGCATAAAAAATATATTTTCTGCTCCGGACATTGAATTGAGTAAAATTCTTTATACTTGGAAACTTTGTAGGCTTTCTAACAACCCTTTATGCGACAGTGTAATTTTCCTACATTTCAGCATGTTGTGTTATTTAAAAAGTGCTCAACGCTACTCTCGAAGTACATCATGTTAAATCTCATTTAGAGCCTGATTTAGATCTTGACGGATGGGCTACTCCGTCACTGCGGTGATGGATATCCCGTCTGCTGAAATATAAATCCCATTTAATTTTATGGGATTTATATTTCGATCTAAATCAGGCCCTTAATTTGTTGCATTTGAGACCCACCAAAATAGTGTTGATCCATTCCTGTGTTTTTGATTTATAAATCAGTGGTGTATTAGTGTTTGTAAGAGGCTCACCCGTAGATCAGACTTGTTGAGACCTATACCTAATGCTCAATTAATGCAATGATTTGGCCCATGATGAGGACCTAACGCAAGCAACATGGAGAGAATGCCGTAGAATGCTCAGTTTTAATGAGCCTTTTTAAAGTGTTTTGAATACTTAAAAAGTTTTGAAAGGTATGAAGTTCACTTGCATCTCGCCACATGTGCAAATAGCATTTTTTGTTTTTATTATCATGTGTTACATGAAAGAGGTGGATTTTTAAACAAACGTAAGCAGCAGCATATACAACTGCTAAGCATTGAAAGTCAATCCCAATAGATTACTCAACTATGGTTTATAATTGTAAAAAATAAATGCCAGTGCATCATGTTTAGAGTAGAATTGGAGCTTTTCATACCTCCCCATGTGCATCATCTGTCTCCTAATTTCCACAGTTTGAACTCCATAGTCGTTGTTTGTTATCATGTCTGGAAGAATGTAACCATTTTATTGGAAGATATACAAGCTAATTTGATGACCTGCCGTTTAACAGCGCGTGCGATTCCAGTGAAAAAACTGACTTAACTGTAGAACATTGTAAGCAAAAAAGGACTATTGCACTGTTTGTGCACTGTTTGTGTTGTTATCTGCATTTGCTTGTGTAGTTCCTGTCCTGGACATTGGTCTGGCTGCTACATGGACATCCTTGCATACGTTTATCAAACACTACTGCCTTTATTCTACCAAATTGTGTGGTTCAGGACCTCCCTCTCTCATGCTTGCTCAATTGCTAACGCAGGACTTGACCCTAATAACTTTGCATCTATTATGCATTTGTTCCCCCACAATGTGCTACAGTCCTTATACTGTTTTGCAGCTCCTAAACCGGTTAGGACTGTGCTGTAAGTGCAGCCATTGGCACATGGTCTTTCAGGAACTGCCAGGTTTCATGAAGAGTAAGGGTGAATCAATTCCTGAGGAGACATTGAATTTTGCTACTAGATTAAGAATCAATAGCTGAGCTAGTTTCTCACCCACTGGCCATGATATTGCAAGCCCTTGCTGCCAATGAGGATGGAATGTTCTTTAAGGATCGTGCTAGAAAACCACCCTCACTGGCCCTACAAGGTTGTGTGTAACATTCGAAAAAGGTGAAATTATCTGTTGCAATACCTCACCCCCCATTACAGACCATCTGAATAACCCACATCTGCTTCTGATCACGATATAGTCATGAGGTGGCTTGGAGTTCAGGTTCTTTAAGAACAATAACCTCATGCACCCTGGACACTGTTGCACCATCGAGTCCTGCTTACCTCCTCATCTGGGTACAAGCTGCTTCTTAGACTGTATGAGCCAACCTCTTTGATCATGATGTTACAGGCCTGTTGCACAGAGACTTTGTGCTTGATTCCCTTCCCGGCAATTGTATGAAGGTCGAGAAGAACCATTGCCATTGGCACTATTCTGATGTCCTAATTTATTTTGTCTGGGAAACCCTGAAACCATACTGATACCCTGAATAGAAACCCAGGACTTGGCACAGTCATATACACTTCTGCGTTCCAAAAGAGAATTTTAAGTAATATTTTAATAGGTGCTACTGCATAACCGTACAATAAACAATAGAATAATACTAGCTTTATTATCAAAGTCCTAAATATGTTTCCATTTATATTACTTACTCTTGTACACTGTAGACACACAAGCACAGATTATTTCTCAAGTTCCTATGTATCAGCATTAGATGCCTCTGTTCCATATTATATGCTTAGTAACTCCTTCATTACACAAGGTATGGCCTTTCTTATGTCACGAATAACCACTTTATGCCAATTAAGGTTGTATACAATAAGGCCAGAGGTATACTTTAAAATGTCACGGATGCTCTAAAATGCCAAGAATGAGAACTGTTATACTGGGCCCCCCATTAGGCCAGAGAAGTGCTTGTATGTGCTGAAGATTGCTAACCTTTGCACATTGTCATGTGAAAGCTTCCCATAATATGTTTGGAATGGCAATTGGCATGCCATGGGTGGACACTCTCTTGTCATTTGTATCCCCAATATGCAGAGAACAGTCACCATTGTACCAGGTTCAGATGCCCACTTTATGTAAAAATAAAATAAAAAGAAATAGCTGCATTTATGTCAAGACAATTTTAATTCCAGGAATCCGCTCTTTACTGTCAATGATGTAACATCACTGACGCCCACAAATACTGCCTGTAGATTCCAGCCAGTAGATTCCAGCCAGTAAATTGCTTTTCATGATGCAGATTTCAAATGTGCACCTTAGCTTTGCTGGTTTAACCTATGTGTCCCAGGGAAGCAAGGACACACTGGAGGTGTGATTTATTGCAATAATGGTACTTTCCAGCTTTAACAGTCTTGAGACCAATGTGGCAGAGTAAATTATATATTTTTTAATAGATTAGGCAAGTTTCTCACAATGATCTGGACAGTAATGACTTTGTTGTTTAAACCTGTACTGTCATACCTACATTTTGTTTAATTTCATTTTTCTGTAGAGCTCCTGTCTCCAAGCAGTATCAATAGGCTGGGAAGGTGGTGTTTATGTACAAACATGTGGTCACACGTTACATATAGACTGCCATAAGTCTTATATGGAATCATTACGGGTAAGTGCAGCAATTAATTTTACAATATCTTATTACAAATACGCTTTTCGTAAACCCTAGCTGTCCTAATAATTTGCAGTAACTGCAGTTATGATACCTCTAACCACAGATTCATCACCTTGTGAAACAGAGGCAGATTGGACCAAGAGATTCTTCTCAGCATTGTTCTCATTTGTCAGCAAATGGCATCCAGTGGCTCCGCTTGACTTCATCCCACCCCAAAAATGAAGCTGAAGCCACATAAAGGCGCCACCCCTGCACTCTGATGTCAGTTCCTTCCTTTACATGCCTTCCTGTGTAGATCCAGAGTACGCTTCCTCAACTTCTGATTCTTTTGATGAGTTTTTGTCAGATCTTGTTTTTACCAGTATGTAAGGGATTATATCCAATTGTAAGACTACAGGGTTTTCATATTGTTGGGACTGTCACAAGCATCTCCCTGGTGCATTTGGTCTTTGCACAGCTTCAAGTCTTGGCAGGACAGCACCCGGGTGATCACCAAAACTACCTGGGACCACGAAGCACAGATGCTTACAGGTCTGTCCCTGTTTTAGACGCGGACATGGTCCCTTTCTCGAGGCCGTTCCTGCGAAAGGTCATCTTCATGCCCCTAGGCATCAGGTAAGTCAAAATCAAAGAAGAAGTTGAAGCAGGTATTTCCCAAGTACTGCCCTGCCACTCTTGTCAAGAGAAGACATAATTGTGGCTCCCCCGGTCCCCTTCTTCATCTCATACAGCTGAAACCCGAATTCTATGTCGGGACCGAAGGCTTCGGATTATGCTTTCCCTTTCTTCACTCTTTATTTTATACAAAACTCGCAGCAGCCCCGAAAGCTCAACAGATGCTTATACGCCCCAAACAAAGGGAAAAAAGCATTAAACGCTGAAAAAAATACAGTTCTCAAATGTCCAAGAAACAACAACTTCCATTAATCCATATAGATAGTGTCTAACATTAGTACCTCGACAGTGTCCATGACATGTAGAAAGGACGTCCATCTTGTGTCCTCTTCCTCTTTCTTCGCTGCTTCGCAGCCAGTTAAGTGCTTTGTTTTCATTATCTCTTGTGGTGTAATAGTTTATGTCCTAATTGTGATTTTTAGCGGGTTTTGCGCTATGGGGGGGCTCTGTGGGGCGTTATCTTCTTGTTTTGTTCCTCCACAGAGCCCGTTGTAAACGCAGGAACGTTACAGCGTTCCTTGCGCGATTTTACCAGTTTGTTGCGGTCTGTGTGGCAGCTAGGGGGTGCTGTGGTGTCTTGTTGCTTCTCTGCGCGTTTTTTTTTCCTCACAGAGAGGAGATGCGATGAGGAGCGAGACGCGCCAGAGCCTTGACCCCCGCCACCTCTCCCGAACGCCCAGTGCTTCTGGGTCTGTACCTGCCCCAGTAATTAAAGAACGCCCCGCATTGCGGTTTTACCGCGCAGGGCGCCTGCGGGCGGATTTTACAGCACAAGTTAGCGGTTTCAACCGTGTTGGGCCTGTCCGTGGTTGGCAGTGTCAGGAGCTGCATGAGGGTGCTGCCTTGTATTCCGGTTTTCAACCGGGCCTAATTGTTTGTTGACCTTCGGCCTCCCCACAATTTTAGTGCTTTGAGCAGCCTTCCTCAGCCCATTGCAGCGCTTAGCATTTCATATAGTTTACCTGTGGCTTCGCCCTGCAGTTAACACGCTGACAGGAGGGCTTTTATGAGGAGGAGGGTATCAGTACCTGAATGACGAATTCTACAATGTGGTGGACAGCTCTATCTACCACTGTGTCATGGAGATAGTGGGCCCCATGGAGGACCGCCTGTCCGCCCGCATTGTGGAAGAGTGAGCAAAGATGGTGCAGGCACATTTAGGTTCGCCGAGTACCAACCCAGCTCCCGTGGGGGAGGAGCCCCCTGCCCCGTAAAACCCCTGTAGGGAGGGGGTCTCTGAGGGGGCGCAGGGTGTGGACAGGGACGCCTTTGAACGCTTGTGCGGCGCCTTTTTGGCCAAGGCGACCACTTACACCCCTGCGCCATTACCGGGCCCAGAACCCTCGGTTTCTTTGGGTACGGCTCCCTCTTCACCCGGAGGGGTGTCACCGGCGGACACAGACCACGACGAGGAGTCGGTACTTACTTGGAGACCGTCCAGCTCCGGCGCCGCGTTGCCACAGGACAGTTCAGGTATGTTGGACCCAGATGAGGTCATCCATCCGCGGTCCAAGGCCTGGACCCCTGGGGACAAGGTGGCGAAGTTTGTGGCGGTCGCCTCCGCAAGCCCTTGGAGAAGGAGGCGCGGAGTTGTCTGCGAGGCGAGTGCCCTCGGCCCACGTTGGAGGGAAAAGTGGCTATGACACGGAAGTTAGATTCCAAGATGGCCACGTTCCTTGCAAAGTTTGTAAAGGGTCCCCGCAAGGGCATAGACCGTTCCTGGGGCTCCTGTCAGGACAAGTTGTTAGATGCACACCTTGAGAACAACAACGACAATAACTCCACAACCCTGATCGATAACCTCGCCAACCTCGGACTGAGACAACTCATCACAACGCCCACCCACTCCGCCGGTCACACGCTCGACCCCGTCTTCTCCTCAAGCCCGCATGTCTCCGGCAGCCACACCACCAAACTCCTCTGGACCGACCACCGCTGCATCCACTTCACCTTCCAGAAACCTACCACACACCACCGCATCCAACAGATCCCCCGCCGCTGCTGGAGCAAAATCACCGAAGACCAACTACATGCAAACCTTGCTTTCAGCCCACCCACCGAACTCTCCAACACAGACGTCGCTGCCCACAACCTCAGACGCTGGATTGAGGACTGCACCAACACATTCGCCCCGCTGAAGAAACCCCCCCACAGAGACACCAGCAAGAGGGCCAGTTGATTCACCCCAGAACTCCTAGATTCCAATCAAGCCTGCCGGAAACTAGAGAAGAAATGGCACAGTGAACAAACTCCGGACAGCCACGCAGCACACAAGGACGCAGTCCGCAACCACCACCACCTCATCAGGGCTGCCAAGAAGACCTCCTTGAAAGACCGCCTCAGCAACAACGCACACGACAGCAAGGAGCTAAACATCGTGAAGGAACTCTCCAACCCCAGCTCCAACGACAACGACATCCCGCCGTCGCAAGCCCTGTGCGACTCCCTCGCTACCTTCTTCCACCGCAAGATAGCAGACATCCACGACAGCTTCAACACCCACACAGCCCCCAACAGATGGCAACACAACAGACCCTCCGCACACCATCGACCACATCCCCTTGCTAGCCTGGACCAGCGTGAGCGTCAATGACACCATCAAGACCATGAGCACATTCCACTCTGGCTCACCGTCAGACCCATTCCCGCACCACGTCTTCAACAAAGCAAGCAGCTCCATCGCACCACACCTACGCAACGTCATCAATCTCTCCCTTGAGACCTCAGCCTTGCAAGAGAGCTGGAAACATGCTGAGATCAACGGCCTACTCAAACAACCCAAGGCAGACCCAAGAAACCTCAAGAACTTCCCACCCATCTCTCTGCTCCCCTTCCCGGTCAAGATCATCGAGAAAAAAACCGACAGCTAACCCGATACCTCGAAGAGAACAGAATCCTGGACCCTTCCCAGTCAGGGTTTCGCAGCAACCACAGCACCGAGTGCCCTCATCGCCGCCACCGACGACATCAGGACCCTGCTAGACAACGGGGAGACTGCAGCACTCATCCTCCTAGACCTCTCCGCCGCCTTCGACACCGTCTGCCACCGCACACTACGCGCACGACCCCACGCCGCAGGAATTCGAGATAAGGCTCTGGAATGAACCACCTCCTTCCTCTCCGGCAGAACCCAGAGCATCCGCGTCCCCCCGTTCCGTTCCGAAGCCTCCGAGATCATCTGCGGCGTACCTCAAGAATCCTCCCTCAGCCCGACACTGTTCAACATTTACATATCGTCCATTAACAGTTCCCCCTGTTGTTGATATACTTTGCGCGAGAGCCTTCCCGCGGAGCCCTCTTGAGGATACCTACAGTACAAATACTATTGTGAGGACCATTGGATCCCTCTGTGCTACTACTGAGCCTGGTTCGATCCCCTACCCTACCTACATCTTTTAGCTCATACAACTATCCTGACCGTTCCTACCAATCATAGAGGACATTCCGGGTTTGAGCTTTGATGAAGACGCTATTGCTGAGGCCCTGAGAAATGCTCCCCCACTCCTCGGGCCGGGTGGTGCTTCCGCCTCGGGCACGACCAATAATGATGATTGGGCAAACCTTACCACCTTGAAAAAAAAAAATAAAAGAATGGCTCAGGATTACCGTCCATGGGTCCATGATGACCGAATACCTGATGAGAGCAAACATCGCTCCCCAGGGACTCATTGTTAACATCATGCCCAGACTCTTCCTAGAGGATGGGCAATTCAAAATAGATTGGTGCCATGTTTCATGGAAATGTACAAAAGACCTACTCTTTCTGATAGTTAAAACAGCTAAGAGACTAGCAGATGCCTTACTGGTTAAAATTACAGCTATGGAGGTAGCTATTAGGGGGACACTCACCAAAACCCCATTTACAACCAAACTAGCTGAGATAAATCAGGAAATTGCGGATAGCCAAGAGTTCCTGCTCAAGCAGAAAATGACCAAACTTCAGAAAGATGTGGATAGATTCGACTAAGAGAAGGTATATCCTTACCTCAAAGATGGATATTCCAATAAAAGATCTAGCTACTCCTCTGATGAGAACTCGGACACCGGGAGTCGCAGGGGCTCTTCTAGCAGTGACTCCAGTGGAAGTTTCCCCACTTAAAACAACCGTAATCAACGACGGGGCAATTGGAATCAGGGTTACAATAATGGACCACTGTTCCATGGTCCACCACAGATGATGCCACCTTGGCAGTACCCTTTCTACCCACAGGGCCCACCACAATTCTATCCCATGAACCCTCCTTTTTTAGACAAAGGTTGGGGCAAAGGAGGAGGGCGCAAACGAGGAGCTCCAAAAGGTGTGCTGTGGCAAGACCAGCAAACCACAACCCTTCAATGGAAACAAAGAGTACGACCAGGGGAAGGAGAGTTTGATTGTCAATCTTTCCGAAAGGTCGCTCACCCCCATTGAAACCAAAATCCTGGAAAAGGGTATAGGATTTGTACCGACACCAACCCCTGACAGCTTCATCGAGATGTGTGAGGTGAAACAACTCTTCAGGAAGGTACGCTTACGAGCATTCTTCCATGATAAACCCACCACTGAAAAAACTGATACAGGGCTACGTAAACCCTCCACCTTCACCCCTACCGATAACAGGTACTAGCATTTGAAAAGGCTGTCCTCAGAGGTCTTGAAACCATACCTGTCACCGCCAACTTTAACAATCTGAGCAAAGCTGAGAGACAGGCAGTTCAGGATCTGTCCAACGACACCTCCATCGTCATCAAACAGGCTGACATGGGTGGGGCCACTGTGATTCAGAACAGCAACGACTATGATACGAAATGTAAACGCCAGCTGGCTAATACCACCCATTGCAGCAGACCTCTGAGTACAGATCCCACTAAAAGGCTTATCACAAATATTACTAGCCTTGTCATGGAAGTTGAAACAAATGAATGGATCACCAAAAATGAAGCTGATTTCTTGTTAACTACCGACCCAGTGATTCCGTACTTCTACACCCTACCAAAGATCCATAAAGGACAAAGTTCAGTCCCTGGTAGGCCCATTGTCTCAGGGATCGGCTCTCTACTTGAGCCACTGTCAAAATTTTACGACTCCTTCTTACAACCGGTGGTGAGAAAGATACCTTCTTTTCTACAAGACACCTGGGATGTGCTCAGTCTGATAGATAACATCGAGGGGAGGGAGGATGTGGATCTCCTTCTCACGTTAGACGTCGAAGCGCTGTACACTAACATGCCCCAACAAGCTACCCTGGAGCTGTTGAAACTACACTGCTAAAGGAAGAATGGTGCTCACCTACACCCATTTCGTTCATACTGGCATGCGCAACCATAGCCCTAACTGAAAACTTCTTTCAGTATGGTACCCAACTTACCACCAAATCAGAGGTACTTCCATGGGTTCTACCTTCGCTCCCAGTCTAGCATGTATCTACATGTCTACCTTCGAAGAGAATGTGACCAGCTCCCTTAACAACCCCTTCAGAGACAACCTTACTTTATGGCGAAGGTATATAGACGATATCCTCGTACTATGGACCTAACCACCTGTGAGTCCTTCTGTACATGGATCAATCTGCAGAATCCCTTCCTCAAGTTCACGGGTACTATATCAGACTCTACTATCCCCTTCCTCGATCTTAGGATCAGTCTCAACCCGGACGGGTTGAAGATCACACTCTACCGGAAAAGTACCGATAGGAACAGTCTCCTTCTCTATGAGAGCTACCACCCGAGAGCCCTGAGGGACAATCTCCCATTTGGACAGTTCCTCAGGGTGCGTAGAAATTGCACAGACAGAACCGACTTCAACCATGAAGCAAGTATCCTACAACATAAACTTCAGGACAGAGGGTACCCGGCTCGACTTGTGTATAATTCTCGCAAACGAGCCCTGAACAACCCCAGGGAGGCATTACTGGAGACAATTCCCAAAGAGTCCGATGATCTGATCACATGTGTCACCTGTTTCACAAAAAACTCAGGCTACATAAAAAAAAACATAAATAAACATTGGCACATCATTAATTCTAGGGGTCTGAATATTCCACTACCCCGGTTTGCGTTCAAACGAACGGCCAACCTCAAGGACTCTCTAATCCACACACGTCCCAAGAAACAAAATGCCAACAGTCAAAGCACCGTGTGGGGCCTTCCTCCAGTGACAGGCCACTTTCCCTGTGGTGGATGCGCTGTCTGTCCCCAGACTCGACAAACTAAGGAGATTACGCTCACTGAGACATTCACCTGGCAGTTACGTAAACATACTAATTGCAACAGCACCAGGTGCATCTACTTACTGACTTGCCCATGTAACAAACACTACATTGGGATGTCCATGAGACAAGTAAAATTACGTATCATGGAGCACAAAAGTAATATCAGGTGCCTCAAGACACACACCAAGCTGTACGATCATTACACACAGCAAGGCCATCAGGCAGACAGCATACATTGGGTAGTTTTGGAGTCCCACCCCTCTGTCACACAGCAGGCATTGTTTAGAATCGAAGAAAGATGGGTCCACCGTCTTCAACTCGACAAAAGCGGCCTGAACGACTCAGTACCTTGGTCGTCACTGTCACATTAGATCTCACCCAGCTGTCACCCGTTCAATACCCATCCTTGTCCTGCGGTTTGACTGCCTTCCACACTCAAGATGGCCGCCACCATTATGCCACTGACATCACTGACAGCATTCCAGCTGTAGCGTTCTGAAGCCTTCCACTCTGACGCATGTGCAGCAGTTCCCCGTTGAAGCCCCGCCCCCACGCGGACTCAGCGAGACAGGAGCTACTTAAACTTCCACAGATGTCGGTTTCGTTACCAGCTGCTCTGTCCTGACCAGACGGTGGGGGTAGGTGTTAGCGGCGCTGACCGCACGCTATCAGGGTAAGTTTGCTTAAGATCCCTGCTGCGGTTCTTCGCCTCGTGAACCCAACCGGCTTCAGCCCACGCCAGGTGTGTTCTTGCCGATGGGGCAGGAAGCGATCCTTTGAACACAATTGCTCGACGCCGTTCCTCGGTCGCGGGTATTACCCCTGGTGGCGCCTCACCTACGTACGCCTCGTTGTTTCCTGGACACGGTTTTGGCCATGGCTAGTCCCTGTTCCCCAGCGATCCTCGCTTGGGTGTGTGGGGGCAGCCTGTGCCGATCCGTTGTTTGGGTGTTCACCTTGGCTCACGTAATGCTGCAGGTTTACTTGTTTCTGTGTGGCTTTTCAGGCGCGCAAGTGGGTTTACTGACTTGCAGCTACCCCTTTGGCAAATTCCACTCTGTAAGCCATGACCCACAATGGGATGCTAACATAATACTGATGAGCATTAGTCAATGCTCCACACCGACGCTCTCTTTCTTCTCCCAGGTACTTGACCTTTATGTGCAGGTCCCACTGGAGCAGACAGCGGGGCACCTTAGGATCACCCTTAGGGTAAGATCAGTTATCATGTGCCTGTCTTCATGTTCCTCACATTTAGCGTCTTTTAACACTTTTAACCTTTGCAATGCAACCTTCTGTCTTCTAAATGAAGATATACCTGTGAATATCTTTGAATTTACTACCCCTTTCACCCACGAGTGTGTTCTCGAGCGTGTTGGTCTGTTGACCTTGTATTATAACAAATGCAGAACTACAATCATCCCTTTGTTATGTATTTTCCTTTAGGTCACCTCAGTTCAGCAGGACCTAGTTGCCTGCCCTTGTACGACCTCATGGAATAAGGTTGTATGAACATCCCTTTTTAGACTTTCACTGTGTGGTACGTATCACTTAGGTCCTGACGAATTACCATCCGAGCAAGAAACATGTTGACTTGATCAGGGGGTTGTTGGTATCTTGGTTTGTACTACCTAGAGCATATATCTCCCCTCCCACCATTTTAATCAAGGGCGTCAGCCACGCCACTAAAACTTATTGTGGACTGACCCACCTTTTTTAATTCACCACTTCCTCACGACTACACCCCTTTTCAATCCCTCTCACCCGCATGCACCATATGGCCGGAACAAAAGATCTCCGATAAAGAGCCCCTTTACGGGTGCCCGTCGGACATTGCAGCGCCAGTCTGACGAGGAGCAGAACCCATGTGATGAAGCATGTCATCTAGCTTGCTAGGTGTGTGAGGGTTTTAGTTCCAACAAGGGAAATTCCCCTTCTTTTTCCACAATCCACTCTCCACACTCTTGCTTCTCCTTCCCCGTTTTTCCACCTCCCCTGGGGAAGTTTGTACATTGTTTTATTATCAACATTTACATAGACCTCGCACACGTCGCCCGACAGCACGACCTTAACATAATCTCCTACGACTACGTTACTCAACTGATCCTCTCCCTCACCAAGGACCCCATCACCGCCAAAGCCAACCTCCATGAAGGAACGAAGGCCGTTGCCGACTGGATGAAGATCAGCCGTCTGAAGCTGAACTCAGCCAAGACCGAGGTCCTCATCCTCGGCTCCAACCCGTCAGCCTGGGAAGACTCCTGGTGGCCAACGGCACTGGGGCCAGACCCGACCCCTACCTACTAAGCACGCAACCAGGGAATCATCCTTGACTCAACCCTCTCAGTGACCAAGCAAGTCAACTCCGTCTTCTCCTCCTGCTACAACACCCTCCGCATGCTCCGCATAATCTACAGATGGATCCCGACAGATACAAGAAAAACAGTCACCCAGGCCCTCGTCAGCAGCAGACTTGACTACGGAAACACCCTCTACGCGGGAGCCCCGATCAAGCTCATCAATCGACTACAACGCATCCAAAACACCTCGGCATGACTGATCCTGGATGTACCACGACACGGCCACATCACCCCTCACCTGAGAAACCTACACTGTCTCCCCGTCAACAAGAGGATATCCTTCAAGCTCCTCATCCATGCACACAAGGCACTCCACAAGACCGGCCCAGTCTACCTCAACAGACGGCTCTCCTTCTACACCCCCAACCGCCAGCTCCGCTCCGCCGACCTCTCACTCGCCACCGCCCCCGCGCATCCGAAGAACAATCACCGGCGAGAGATCCTTCTCCCACCTCGCCTCCAAGACATGGAACACCCTCCCACTGAGCCTACCACAGACCCAAGACCTGCTGACCTTCAGGATGATACTAAGGATCTGGCTGTACAATCAGTAGCAGCCCCCACCTCCTCCCTCCACCGCCTTGAGACCCTCGCGGGTATGTAGCGCGCTTAACAAATGACTGATTGATTGATTGATTGATTGACGCAATAGAGCGCAATTCTTGACATGGCAGAGGAGACGAAGGTGAAAGGTTCCACGATCTCTCCAGACGTCCTGTCGAATTGGGCGCAGAGGGTGGTCATCTTCCTGGGGAACGCCAACTGCGCCCTCTCGACCGAACGCAGACGATCACTTCTGATCAAACTGGACCCGAGTTGGGAGATCTGGCCTCCTCCGAGGTGGGGGCAGTGGCCCAAGGGGGACTCTTTGGAGACCCCTTTATCATAGAATTAGGTAATTTTGTGTCGACCTTTACCTCCCTGGACAAGGCCCAGTCCAGTATTAACAGGGATTTCCAGCAACGTTTCTCTCGAGGGGTCGGTCGCAGTAGGGGCCTCGCGACTAGCCGTGGCGGTCAGAACTTTACTAAGGGTCAAGGCTCTGGGCTTGGGCAATACAACACCTCTGCCAACTACACCAAAATTTACCCCACCAGGGGTCAACGCTTCAGAGGCCGAGGTGGCTCGAAGAACAACTCCGGCAACACCAATACCGGCGGTAAGTGTTACTCTGGCAGAGCAGGTGCGCATTGGCGGCCGGCTAGCAGCTTTTTCAGGGGCTTGGGCAGCGATTACTGCAGACGTGTGGGTCTTAAAGAAGATTCACGGTTTTCACATAGTTTTACGATCGCCCCTGACAAACAAGGCTCCCTCGCCCTAAAGTCTTCTCGGCGGCAGATGCACAGTTGATTGACGGAGAGGTCTCAGAGCTGGTCAGCAAAGGGGCCATTTGTCGATCAGCTCGGCATCCCGTGGGTTTCCTCGGGCGGAGGCAAACGGCCGGTTATCAACCTCAAAGATTTCAATGGGTGGTTGGTCTACCGGCATTTCAAGATGGAGGGAATCCATCTTCTTCGGGATGTTCTTCTCCCGAACGACTGGCTGGTGCGCCTAGATCTCAAGGATGTGTACTTGGTGGTTCCCATCCATTCTCCTCACCGTCGCTTCCTACAGTTCGTCTGGAAGGAACAGATATTCGAGTTCACAGCCCTTCCATTCGGTCTTTACTCTGCCCTTGGTGTTTCACCAAGCTGCTCCATCCGGCGGTGGAATTTCTACAGAGTCCGGGTATTCGGATGATTGTCTATCTGGACGACATCCTCTTGAAGGCCCAGTGTCCAGTGAAGCTGGGCCTTTAACTTCAACAGACAGTCTCCCTCTTCAGGGATTGAATTTTGTCATCAACAAAGACAAATCTGACTCTCTCCCTCCCAGAGAGAGATTTTTCTTGGGTTCGTCGTGGACTCCCTCCAAGCCTCCTGGAGTCTTCCGTCTCGAAAGATGGCCAAAATCCGGCATGTGTTGCGTCAGGCAGTCGCCAAATCACACCTCCCTCCGTCAGATTGCCAGGGTGGTGGGGCTCCTCTCCTCGTCCATCCAGGCAATCTTTCCGGGACACCTCCATTATCGGGCCCTTCAGCGTCTCAAGGCGCATCACCTCAGGAAGGGTATGACTTACGATCAGTTTGTCCTTCTGCCGATCATCGGTCCGTTCCAGATCTGGTGATAGAATCTGACGCCAGCAGGTCGGGTAGGGGCGCCCGCTGTGGGGATTTCTCCACAGGCGGCGCTTGATCGTCAGAGGAGCAAGCATTGCACATAAACTGCTTGGAGCTGCTGATGGGGTCTTTCACAGTACGCTGCTGGACCAGATATTCAGTACGCTTGTGCATTCTTCTGCGTATGGACAATGTCTCTGCGGTTCGATACGTCAACCATCTGGCCGGTCCACGATCCGGAGCTCTGGCGGACTAGGCGAAAGTTTGGGGATTACTGTCTGGCTCACCATGTCTCCGTGACAGCGGAGTGCTTACCAGGCCAGCCAACCAAGTAGCGGATTGCCACTCCAGACATCTGCGGGATTCCAGCCAGTGGAAACTGGAGGTAGGGGTGTTCCAGTTGTTGAAGAGTCTATGGGGTCCATTTTCAGTGGACTTGTTTGCGTCCCGCTTGGATCATCAGTTCCCTCGGTTCTTCAGCTGGAGGCCGGACCCTCTGGCGGAGGCCACAAATGCTTTCCTCCAGGATTGGAGTCAGGAGGAGGCATATGCGTTTCCTCCTTTTTCAATGGTGGTACGGACGGCAGCCCAACTGCACCATCAGAAGGCAAGGCTGGTGCTGACCATACCCGTATGGAGGTCTCAAGTTTGGTTTCCAGTTCTTCTGGAACTTTCTTGGGATTTTCCAATCCTACTCCCCCGATTTCCTAGTCTTCTTCTCAATCTGGACGGGGAGCCCCATCCCCACATAACACAGGCTTCTCTCCACCTCATGGCATGGCGGCTTTCCAGCTACGTTGGTTGCTCCCGGCCTTTCGAGATCAGCTGAGGATCTTATGTCCAAGGCCTGGGCAGTCCGTACCGCGAAGCGCTACTGTTCAGCCTGAACTAGGTGGGTGCGTTGGTGTCTTCGATGGGACTTGGATCCTCTTGTCACGGGTGTCGTTCCCGTCTTGAATTTTTTGGCCGAATTGGCATCAGACGGCCTGGCCTATCACACCATTAACGCGGTGCGTTCAGCGTTTTCGGCTGATCATTACACGGTTGAACGGGCTCCATTCGGTCAGCATCCCTTTCTTTGTAGACTCCTAAGAGGCATTCGCATTTCATTACCTCCGGAACCACGTTACTCTGGCCTTTGGAACGTTAATGTAGTTTTGAATTTGTTTCTGTCATGGCAGCCTAATAAATATCTCTCCTTGAAAGAGTTGTCCGCTAAGCTAGCCATGCTTTTGTGTTTGGTGTCTTGCCACAGGGTCTCTGATGTGCAGGCCTTGGACGTCTCGGCAAGGGTTTTTCCGCGGATGGGGTTACGTTTACGGTGGGTCGTCGCACAAAGTCTGGGTTGAGGACAATCTCATACCCAGCATTTGTAGATACTCCTAAGCTGTGTGTTTTTCAATGCCTAAAGGCGTACGAAGATATGACTTTGGAATTTCGTCCTCCGGGCGAACGTCAATTACTCATTGCCTTACGAAAGCCACACAAGGCAGTTTCTTCACCTACCATCGACCAGATGGGTGAGATGGGTCATACAAGAGGCAGGTATTGACACTAGTCTGTTTGGAGCACACTCAGCTAGGGGAGCTATGGCGACCAAGGCGTTTGCTCTAGGAGCGCGATTGGAAAATTTGGTGCATGCAGCATTTTGGTCTTCGGATTCCACCTTTAAGAGGTTTTATTTCAAACCGGTGATGGACATTGCACATTTGGTGGTAAGTAAGCTTTGAACTAGAATAATCCGAAGCCTCCGGTCCTGACATAGAATCGAAATGTGCCTAGCTTAGTAACGGTAAGTTTCCATTCTATTAAGGGCGCGGAGGCGAGGATTATCACTCCCGAGGTTTCCTTTGGGCAGATATCCCACCTGTACTGCAGTAAGTAGTTCAGTTTTTGTGATATCTCTGCTTGTGCTTGTCTCAAAATATCGTGATGTGCAGCATTTTCGTGCTCTCAGCGTGTGTTTTTTTTCCAACGTTACGCTGTTGTCTTTCTCACATTAGGGAATGACGGTGCGAAACAGGATCAATAAGATGGGAGCGTGACTCGTGCAAAGGAAGAGGAAGAGGGCACAAGATGGACGTCCTATCTACATGTCATGGACACTGTTGAGGGACTAATGTTGGACACTATCTATATGGATTGATGGGAGTTGTAGTTTCTTGGACATTTGAGAACTGTATTTTTTCCGGCGTGTAATGCTTTTTTCCCCTTTGTTTGGGGTGTATAAGCATTTGTTGAGCTTTTTTGGGCTGCTGTGAGTTTTGTATAAAATAAAGAGCGAAGAAAGGAAAAGCATAATCCTCGCCTCCGCTTCCTTAATAGAATTGAAACTTACTGTTACTAAGCTAGGCAAATTTCGATTCTTGGGCCCATTGGCAATGCCACAAGAAGTAAAAGCATTGATGTAAGCCATGTTGCTCATCATATACGCCCTTCTGGCTCCATCTGATGGGCCTTCGGGCCTCAAAGATCAGAGAAGGCTTCCAAACAAGCTACTGTTGGATGGCCCTTTCTTACTGTCATTTGTGCCTCTTGACTTTGCTATAGATGTTGCCCAGATTCTAGGGCCAGGGCCCAACCCAACTTCAACTCCAGCGCCAAAATTCTCATCCATCCCTTGCACGTTGATTTAGGAGAAAGAGCCCATTGTGTCATCAGGCTCTAAGCGAACACAACACAACCTCAACTGACGTTACGCCTGCTACAAACTATGGGGCAACCGGTCCAACATCTTTCTGGCTCAGAGAGAGAACTCTGCCTTTACCTAGAATGCTTTACTTTCCTTTTACTTCAGGCTCACAACACAGCATTATGATGAAGATGACATGGATAATGCACCTCTTTATTATGATAAGGTCAATCTTTTCATGACCCTTCATGGGGCCAGTGAGCTATTCACTTTGTCACATACTTGGTTAAACTCGCCCCTGGGCCATCCTTGCAGGAAACAGCTTCTTTTGCTGTGGCTACCAGAAAGGCTGCAAAAGTTCCACACCTACATCTCCTGTTCTTTGAAGTAAAGACTAATCTCCTGATAGAACTTCTGCTACCCGGGTGGACTTCCTTAGAACCACTTCTCCCTTTTAATGAAGCCCTGATGGGCCTTTGGGCCAAACCATGCTCTTGCTCACGCGTCAACAGACCAGCTGCAGGAAGACAGATGACCTGCCCCTGGTGATCCTCCTTTCCCCGTTCAACACCCTACATCTGAAAGATTTGTATTACAGACATCCATGAAGAAGCTCAACCCTAGCTCGTTACCTTCTACACCTCCCTAAAGGGAATCAATATGCCATTATCAGCCGCGTTGCTCTACAATCAGTAAATGCCAGTTGCCTCCTGGGCCATTACTCGCATGCATTATGGGATATTTTTTGCCAGTCCCTAATGAATGCCGCTCCAACCTGTATATTCATATATTTGGTTCTGTCCGAATTTCTTCAAACACTGAGTTAATTAAAATGAGCGGCTAATCAATCACAGTAGAGCTGCAAATTATGTATTTCTAGGATACACAAATTAAAAAAATATTTTTTGAGTACATGTGTTGTAAGATTACATAAAACATTTAATTGAGCAGGAATAATTCAGATGGTGCTCAATGTATTTCAGATGTACAAAAGGGCTTGGGCACTGCATAAACGTGAAACCAGAGATAAAGATGAAAACAGATGGTCAACTCCTAAAATTTCTTGTGGAGGCCTGACTGCATTCATAGAATATAGTCTCTTAAGTTGGGCTGTATTCCTATATTTAGCCAACTGGATATTATGGTGCAGATCAATTGTAGGATCCATTGACATTTCAGCCCTTTCGCTATTAGTATGTTGTATAAATATCAGTAATTGAAAGAGACTGTAGTTATAGATTCCTTACCTTAGAAATGTATTCGTAGTTGTACCCTTGCACATTGGCATTGGTCGACTCCGCATCCGTCGTCGCCTGAGTGACGTTGTGGTGTCTACTTAGATGCCGCCCCTGCGCGCTAACGTCAGTTCTTTCTTTTCCGCACCAGCCAGCAAAGATCTGGAGAGAGCGTACCCGTAGTCACTTGTGGACTAACTCTTTTTTAACTTTTTTGTCGCCGTCTTTTTGAGTATCTGGACTCCCGGTTCACGAAGGATGTCTAACTGTCAACCTTCAAACCCTGTGTTTCCTGTCACAAGTTGATGTCGGTGACCGATCCGCACCTCGTGGGCCTTTGGTGCCTGGAGCGACCCGAAGTCGTGCTCCTACTGCTGGCCCTGATCCTGAAGTCTTTGCGGGAGCTGTCTCGAAAGCTTTTGGAGGCCCAGCAGTCCGTGCCGCTCAAGGTCTTGGTCGAGGGGAAAGTTGCGGAACCGGTCGCGGAGCCATCACCATTCGTCATCGAAGTCTTCGCACTCTTCGGGTAAGTCGAAGCACAAGAAGAAGGCGAAGAAAGCCTTCTCCTCCTGACGACAATGTAGGACATCTAGAGTTGCTCACTAGAGATGCAGAATATCATGGGGTGTATTTGCAAAAGGAATCTTTAGAGGAAGATTTCCTATTTGAAACGCTCAGTATCACACAGGCCTAGTCACACTCTGCCTATGCTTAAAGACATGATGAGACATGCTGGCGACAGCTTCAAAGATCCAGTGTGGGCTCGCATTCTCACCCCCTAGAATTGACAAAACATAGAAAGCTAATCCTTCAGATCCAGTATTTATTAAAGGTCAGCGGCCACTAGACTCTTTGGTAGTCTCTAATGCCTGTAAAAGGGCCAATTCACAGAGCACAGGTGATGCTCCCACTCCAGACAAGCAGTCAAAACTATTAGACACCTCTGGTAAATGAGTAGCTGCCCAAGCAGCAAACCATTGGCGCATTGGTAACACCCAGGCCCGACTTGCCAGATATGTTGGGGCACACTGGGACGAAATGGAGCAGTTGCTGCAACACCTCCCAGATGAATGCAAAGCAAAAGCCCAAGATTTAGTCCAGAAAGGAAAGCTCATATCCAATTCTTCAATAAAATGCGCTTTAGATGCTGCAGACACCGCAGCTAGGGAGGTCAACACTAGTGTCTTACTAAGAAGACATGCATGGTTAAGGATTCAAACCAAAAGTGCAACAGTGTATTTCAAAAACTCCTTTTGATAAAGAGCATATCTGTGGCCCAAAGTAGATAAATGATTAGAAAAGATGAAAAAAGGCAGAGGTAGCCAAGTCTATGGGAGCACTACAGTCTCCTTCTAATCATGGCTCTTTGCGTCGCTCCTTCTACCGGGGGTGGAGGGTCCAAAACTATGTCCTCAGACAATACTGCTACCTCTTACAAAGGCAACGGCCAATCTTCCTCTACAAGAGTTTTTTTTAGAGGTATAAACAACAAAGGTCAAGGCAAGGGTTCCACAGCGCATAATTCCCCCTCTCCCAACAAGCAGTAACTTGCCCACACCTTACCCCCGATCATTTATAACATGTCAGGGGACGTCTTCTACAATTCCTCCCCATTTGGCAATCTATCACCACAGACAAATGGGTGTTAGGAATTATCCAATATGTTTATTGCCTGGAGCTCCCCTACATTCCTCCAAACATACGACCACGTTCTCACAAAATGTAGCTTGAACATTTACATCTACTTCAGCAAGAAGTACAGTCTCTCCTCTCCGAAGGAGCCATAGAACAACATCAAGTGACAGGTGTGTACTCCATGTATTTTCTTATTCCCAAAAAGGATGGCTCATTGAGACCCATTCTAGCCCTCCGAGAACTAAACCTCTACATACTTTCAGAGCATTTCCACATGGTGACACTTCAATAAGTGCTCCCGCTTCTAAAGCAGGGCAATTTTATGTCTACTCTGGATTTAAAAGACGCAAATTTCCACATTCCAATTAATTCCGCTCATGGCAAGTATCTCAGATATGTGATAGCAGGTCATCAATACCAATTCAAGTTACTACCGTTTGAAGTCACCACTGCTTCTAGGGTATTTACCAAATGCCTCACAGTAGTCGCAGCACATCTCAAGAGACAACACATCCATGTCTTCCCATACTTGGTCGACTGGCTCATCAAAGCCAGCCCTTTCCAAATGTGTCTTCAACACTCAAACCACTATTCATTTACTTCACCAACTAGGATTTACAGTAAATGCTTTGAAGTCTCACCTGCAGCCTTCCAAATACAAACTTATTTGGGAGCCACAATAGATGCTCACAAAGCTCTAGCCTCTCCCAATACAGCTAGGATTCACAATATTCAGTCCCTTGTCACTATTTTCAGCCCAACCAAGCATTACCACCAAAAGTATTCATGTATCTACTAGGGATGATGGCATCCAGCATTATAATTGTTCCTTATGCAAGACTTCCATGTGTCCCGTTCAAGAATGATTAGCAAGTCAGTGGAACCAGTCGCAGGGTCAGTTGACCGATCTAGTGATGGTAAATGGCCGCACCCATTGCTCTCTGCAGTGGTGGAACCCACAACATGTTTCCAAAGGGTGGCCTTTTCTCTACTCTTTTCCGCAGACAGTGCTAACAGCAAAAGCATCACTCACTGGTTGGGGCGCTCCCCTGCAGGCATACACAATCCAAGGATTGTGGACTCTAAGATACAAGAACCTCCATTTTAATCACCTAGAGCTACTAGCAGTGTGTGTAGCGCTCAAAGCCTTTCAACCTCACCTAACAGGCAAGACTGTGTTAGTGCGCACAGACAACATGATAGCTATGTATTATATACAAAAACAGGGGACACACACACTCTCCAACTGTCACACCTAGCACAAGCCATTTGAGAATGGGTCAGACATAAAAAAAATGTATCTCCTAGAAGAACATCTTCCAGGAGTAAACTATCAGATTGCAGGCCTTCTCAGCAGACAGAGATAGCAAATCCACGAGTGGGAACTTCATCCCCAGATTCTTCTTCCCTACTTTCAGGAATGAGGATTTCCACACACAGACCTGTTTGCCACAGCTCAGAACACAAAATGCCAAAGCTTTGCCTCCAGATTCCCACAATGGCTCTCCGAAGACAATGCCCTATGGATGAACTGATCAGGGATATTTGCTTACGCTTTTCCACCTCTCCCACTCATTCAGCTGGTAGTTCGGAAGCTCAGACAAACGTCCCTCTAACTGATTTTCATAGCTCCGACATGGGAACGCCAACCTTGGTTCACCACCCTGTTAGAGCTCTCAGTAGTTCCACACTAAAAGCTGCATCTCAACTCCAGTCTCCTCACTCAGAGCCATCGAGAAATCAGGCATCCAAATCCTAAGGAACTCAACCTGGCAATTTGGCTCCTGGGGTCATAGATTTTGGTTATTTACAATTACCACCTGACTGTATGAACATCCTAAAACACGCTAGCAGACCTACTACTAGGGCATGTTATGCAGCAAAATGGAAACGATTTGTTATCTATTGTACCAATAATGATATCGAACCCCTTGATGCCTCAGTGCAGAACATCATCTGTTACCTCTTACACTTACAGCAATCTAGACTAGCCTATACATGCATTTGCTTGCATTTAGCAGATGTAGCTGCATATTTACTAAACAGACAACACATCTCTATTCAGTGTACCAGTGATTAAGGCCTTTGCAGAGGACAAAAAAGAGCAATACCGCCAAGAGTTCCACCTGCACCAGTATGGAACTTAAACATAGTCCTTACAAGGCTGATGATTCCTGCCTTTTAAACCAATGCACAGGTGTCCTTTACAATTCCTCTCTTGGAAGGTTACTTTTCTTATCGCAATCACTTCCTTAAGGAGAGTTTGTGAACTCTAGGCTCTAACTATACAAGAACCTTTCTTTCAACGTCATAAAAACAAAGTGGTTCTTCGAACCAATCCCAAATTTCTACCTAAAGTGGTTTCTCCTTTTCACATCAGTCAATCAGTTGAGTTAAACGTGTTCTTTCCTCAACTTGATTCTGTAGCAGAATGAGTTCTACACACATTAGATGTTAGAAGAGCTCTACTATATTATGTGGAAAGAACAAAAGATTTTCGCTACACAAAACAGCTCTTTGTTGCCTTTTCGCTACCACAAAAAGGCAATCCAATATCTAAATCAGGCATTGCAAGATGGAATGTCAAATGTATTCAAACATTTCATGTAAAAGCGAAAAGAACCATGACCATATCCCCTACAGCGCATTCCACCCTGCAAAAAAAGGGCTAATATGGTCTTCTTAGGGAATATTCCCTTATCTGACATCTGTAAGGCAACAACATGGTCTCCACTGCACACATTCACCAAACATTATTGTGTAGATGTGTTAGTGAGGCAGCAAGCTAATGTAGGTCAGGCATTACTTAAAACACTTTTTTAAACAACTGCAACAGCTACAGGTTAGACACTGCATTTTGAGTTTGCTGCTGAATAGTGTATGCAAAGCATGTGATCTAGTGATCTGCAGCTCACATGCCTCGAAGGAATAATGTTACCTACCCAGTAAGCACCTGTACTTGGCATTTAGAGCTGTGATTCACATGCGCCCACCCACCTCCCCGGGTACCTATACCTGTTGCAGTTCTTCTTACCTACATACATACATACGCATGGACATCTCTAATCTACCTTCACTAACTCCATTCTCACCCTCTGCGGGAAAACAGTCTAACAAGGGAGTCAATGCCCATGCGCACTATCACCGAAAGGAGGAGTTACCTAGCTCATGATTGGAAAGACTTCTTCGAAGAAAAACAACTTGCAAACGCCTGGACCCAACACTAGATGTCAGGAGTATGCAAACAATGTGAATCTACAGCTCTACATGCGAAGAACAGATGCTTACTGGGTAAGTAACAATATCCTTCCATCTACACCCTTTATCATGCTGCAGGCGGACCTTAATTTGGTTCTCACATACATACCATATGTGTGCTCCCTTCAAACATTTATATAATTGTACACTCCGGCTGCTTATCATCAAGACAGCCTTTCTGATGGTGATAACATCTGCCCGGAGGGTGAGGTAATTGCAGGCATTGTCATGCTGGCCTCCCTACATGATGACTTTTGTAGATAAGGTAGTGCTTCACACCAGAGCTTTATTCTTTCCAAAAGTGGTGACCCCATTTCATCTGGATCAATCAGTAACGTTGCCCACCTTTTTTGCTCCCCCACAGCCCTCTAAGGAAGAGGAGTGTCCCCACCGTCTGGATCCAGAAAGAGTGTTGTCGTTATACCTTGACCGCACAGAAGAGTTCCGGGTGGACGAGCAACTCTTTGTGGGTCACTTAGGTGCTAAAAAAAGGTCAGGCAGTGAAGAAGCAGACCATTTCATGCTGGGTCGTTCTCTGCTACGTCCTGGCCAGGAAGCAGCCTTCTGAGGGCTTACTGGCCCTTTCTGCCAGAGTAAAAGCTGTGACCACGGCATTGGCTTGGGGTGTACTAGTCATGACATCTGCCAGACAGCAACATGGGCATCTCTGCACACATTTGCCAAGCACTACAGCCTGGACAGTCTGGTCCGCAGGGGCGGGCATTTTGCCAGTTCAGTCCTGCAGGACTTTTTAGTTTAGAAAATCTGCTTGCAGCCCACTGCCATGAAGGTATGGTTGAGTATCTATTCAAAGGTAAAGAATCTGCAGCTAGAAGTTTATCAGATGAACGAGTTACTTCACTTTGGTAATGCACTTTCTGGTAGAGAAACTATCTAGCTGCAGATTCCTTACATACCCACCCATACTTCCCCGCTTTGTGGACTCATTTGATAGGGCTAGGGTTGTTTCATTTTTCAGGGCTCTAATTTACACACACACGTCAGTGCGCATCTGGTGTGGAAAAGTGAAAAGTAACCAACGTCCGCATTCCTGGGTGGTGCGTAATTACGTGACTGTGACGTCATAACTGATGCTAACCAGAGCCGATGACAACACGCGGAGCCTAACCGAGCCACCTGATGGCGCGCAGGGGTACATCTCACTCAAAAGTTTCTGGGTCCAGCCTGACGTCTGGGAAATTTAAAGGTAAGAAATCTGCAGCTAGATATTTTCTTTACCAGATAATGGGTTACTGAATGTAAGTAACTTCTTCTTCAGGGCTATCAACAAATATACTTGAAGATCTGAAGTTATATGATTATAGTTCATTCCTGAAACTCAATATTCATTTATTTAAAGAATGAGGATTTAAAAACAGACGGATAAAAGAAAGAGTCGGAAAAAAATATATCCCTTTTGTGGTGACTCTTATTATTTTATGTTATTTGGTAGGCATAATTAGAAAACCAACATCCTCCTTAATGCCTCACTCAGAATGCATATAACGGCGTGTTCACTGGTCATCAGTTACTATCAAAAATAGAGGAACATCTCCTAGTCTCTATATGACAGGGAGAAACTCCTGTTTTTTAACAGACTCTCCGTTAGACCTGTCTGCCCTTTGGGTAGTCCCTCCTAATTATTTATTTATTTTGTCCCCTTTTTGCCCCTCATAACCCCTTTTTAATCTTTTTGTGCCCACTGGATTATTTTTGTGGTGTTGACCTGGGGGATAGATGCTCTTTTGCCCTCATAGTTTTTTACCTGAGGCCTAGGTGCCTTTTCTGACTAGAAAGTATGGGACTCACAAAATGGTCGCCATTAACTGCCATAACGATCACCGCTAGACAGGACCCATAGATTAGAATAGGGACCTTCCAGAACCTTCTGGTCCCTTCTGGACCTTTTGAGGCCGACCTATAAAAGGCCAGCTGCAGTGCAGCCATTTTGCCTTACCAGAGAGAGTCAGCTGGAGTACAGGCTGTAGCATAAGGTGGGGGTAGGATATGCAGAGGGTTGATCTCCCAGTGTAGGGACGCTTCCTTACTGCTTCACCACCCCTCTCCCCTTGTAGTTACTGACTTGACCCTGCCACGAGGTAATCCTGGAGACCCTGGGCGCCTGACCCGATCCAGCACCTTGAAGTAAGGATTTGGAGTGGGTGAGGGAGACTGAACTGGAGTGTAGCTCCGTCCACTGCCGAGAAAGAAAAGCCCTCATTGAGACTCAAGGAGGGGAGGAATAGACAGAAGGAAGGATTGTAACGGAGGAGTTGAGTCCTGAGAACCCCTCTGTCAGTTGCCCACATGAACTGAGAGCGTAAAGGCTTCATCCGGCATATCGACAAACCCCCCCCCCCGTACCTGAGGTAACGATCTGCCACGATAGGAGTAGTGGATTCACCCAGGAGGGAGGCTAAAGCCCAAGTGCCTGGGGCAGTATCGACGGGTGGTTTGGCCGGGTGGCGAAAGCAGCTCCATTCTCCCCTAGGCCGGCGACAGGGGTTTGAAGGCTCCGCGTCAAGAAATCACTTTCCCGAACTGCGCAGGCCCAGCGGAGCGAGCGCTGATCCTGAAGAGAGGCGGAGCAAGGGAAGGAGATCCGCAGTAGCTGAGCGGGCCCGGGTGTGGAGCCACTGGTCTCTCGCGCCTGCTCAGATGAGCTGTCTTCCCTCAAGTGGGGCGGAGACCGCGCGAGAGGAGGAAGCTGGCGGGAGACGTCTTCGGCTCACCTCAGCTGGTATAATCGCCTCCCCAGTACCCGCTCTGAGAACGAGCGGCTGGCCGGGTGGACAAGGCGGAGAGAAAGAGGCAGCCGACACTTGCAGACTTGCGGGTGTGTTTCCCCCGCCCCGGCGTTCCAAGACTTTGGCCACTGAGGCCCAGCACGAAAGTAAGGAGTGTGTTGGGGAAGGTGGAAGAGTGGGGAACTCCTAATCTAGGGACCCCAGGAGAAGTTCCTTTCAGCCATTGTCACTAAAGGAGTGGGTAAACTATCCCAGAAGCCTTCCAGACTTCCTCAAATGGCCCAATTTCCCCATTGCATACATTGAAGGCTACTTATTGTGGTATTAGCAAATAAACCTTCTTGTTTCAGGAATAGAGGAGAGCGTTCTTGGAACAGTCAATTGGGGGTTATAAAAAACATTGTTCCTTGGTGCAGCAGGGAAAATATACAAAGCCACCCTCACATGGAAGCACGGAGGCAACCTGAACTTATATAGGAGACAGATGGAGTTTTCTGAGAACCTTTCCTTTTAATAATTTCTATTGTTCAAATTGAAAAGTGATGGTTTATCTCAAGCCTTGAGTAGTTGGTGGTAACAATGTTTAAGATGAAATTCTGTACTGAGAAATGAAATAAAGAAGTAGGAGAGTAAATATAATATTTTTATAAACCGGAGCGTATTTTCCTACAAAATATTGGTGTAGTGTCCTTTTTGAGTGGATGGAGGTGATTTTACTGATGGGTGTGACGCAAACTTAGCACATATACTTTGGAATTAGGCCTTGCTTCTTAGTGCCAAGCTACCCTATGTGACTTGGGTGTTCCCTAGGTCCAATACTCTCATACACTTACTGATGATGTAACATGCTTCATCATTGAGTCCTCATACAGTATAAAAGTTCATACCAGCTGGGTTCAACCCTTTTGGTGGGAGCACCTTGGTGTTGTGGGTAAATCTACTATTGAAACAGCAATAATTATAATTAAAATTCCTTTAGGTTTCCATAGCATCCTGCACTCTTTATTTCTCTGAAACCGTATGGCTGGCTGAAAACAGGAATTGGACATGTCTGAAGCATCAGTGGTTCCTCCGTCCACTTGTCAACATGTATCAGCTCGTTAAAGTTATTGCCTAAATGGTCATCTAGCTTTCATCAGGCCTTAACATGTCTCATATATTTTATCCACCAATTTATCCATGCCATGTACTCATTCATACAAAACAAAATAACAGTTTTTTGGTAAGCCAGTCTCATCCCTGTGTGTTAGATTTGTTAGAGGGCTAGAATCTTGCACCTCAGGAATTGCAGGCAGAGGACCCTCCTGTCACAATTGCATCAATAAACTTGCCCGGCATTATCACCTACTATGGACTCGTAATTCTTTTCCTTGCTCCTCTTATTGGTTTGATATTACTCTGGTCACTAGAAACATCCTAGAGACGGTTAATAGGCAGACTGTGTTGATGTCCATGGTAAGGACAATCGTGTAGACAGAAACAAAAAACTGGTATTAACCATCTTCTTTTTTGTTTTTTGATTTGATATTGTTACTAGGTATACTTTCTGATCCTCCCCAGTATTATGAGTCGTCACACTTAGATAATTGGCAGGAACTGAGGTCCAAGCAACTACACTCATCGTTAAAGTAACTTTTCTTTTTTTTTCTGTTTAGAATGACCAAGTCTTCCAGGGGTTTTCAGTTGACAAAGGAGAATTCACATGCCCGCTCTGCAGGCAGTTTGCCAACAGTGTCCTACCTTGCTATCCTGGAAACCACATGGAAAAATGCATATGGCAATGTCAGAGCAGCAAAAGTATGCAAGATCTTATCGAAGAGGTGGAGGAACTTCAAGAACAGTTGGGAACTTTCCCCGTAAGCATCAGTGTAAGGCAATTGGATCCTTGTTAATTTGCATCTATTTGTTATTGTTTTCCATCATCTTTTATTTTTTGTGAATAACATTAATTGATTGTGGCAACATTTGCATAGTGCACTATACTGTGAGGCAGCCTCTGTATGCAACATACTTAAAACAAACTTTTGAATCTGCTGACTTTATAAACTGTATTTTATTTTTGTGTGTTAAAGATAAAGATTGTGTAGGGGGCGTGGCTAGCTGGCCAACATGGCGGACGGAGTTTGCTAGTGCTCCGATGCCGCTGGGGGAGAAACGATCCTGTCGCCCACGCCGAGGGGCCGATTCCGTCCGAGTGCAGCTGTGTCCTACAGATCCTGCACCCCGCCTGCCTCGCTGAAAATCCTGGGGCTCTGGCGGCTGGTGCCTCGGAGTTACGCCGTGGTCGGGGGTGAGGCCTGGTGTCACGCTGCGGACCGGGGGACTCGAGTAGCAGCGGTGCCCGGAGGACGAGGGCTGGAAGGTGGCGGCGCGCCGGGGGCCCCGTGACCGGAAGTGCACCCCTGGATCGGGAACCCCGACCCCGCGACAGCCGAGAAAGGCAGGCGACACCCTGCGACCCCGGGTGCCGGGGGAAAAGACGGAGACTGCGGACGGCCTTGAGCGGCGGACTGAGGCGCCGGAGTGCTGTGATCCGTGTGTTCCCGCCGGCTGAGCTACCCCCTGCCCGCGAGGGCCGAAGGTGAGAGGTCCGGGGAGGTGCGGAGGGGCCAGGTGTGGCGCTGCTGCCCCACATCCAGCTGAGGGCGGACTACATTCGGCAGGGACCCCTGGACTGAGGAACGGGTCCGGCCGGGACGCCCTGATAGCCCGGCTGCAGCGAGGTGGTGTCTGGGCCTCCCCCTGGGGCGAGCTGGAGACCGGGACGCCTGGAGGGGAGCTGATCCTACCCCCGGAGCGACATAACTACTCCATTGCCGGCTGGGCCCTAGTCACGAGGCACCGGACCGGTGTGGCTGATTCGGACGGGGTGGCACCCACTAGACCCTGCTGCTGTTCTTGGGCCCTTGCTGTGAGCTGGCAGGAGAGAGAAGGAGATAGCGCCTCAGGGTGAGCGGCGCTGCGGTGGGCCCCAACGCCCCTATTAGCTGAGCGCCCCCCCCCCCCCCCCCCCCCCCCCCTTAGCAGGGCCAAGGCGGCCTTCGCCGGCTACCCCAGGTAGTGGATGCTGGGGGCGACCTGCAGGGGGGCAACAGACGAACCTCGGACGGCTGGTGATCGCCTGCGGACGCGACCCTACCGCCGTCTGGACACCGGGCGCTTAACATGGGGCGCAAAGGCTTGAAGAACGCGGAGGGCAAGGAGGGGCCAGGCGTGGGCCCTGCTCCAGATGTGAACCCCGGGGGCTCTGCGCCGCTGACGCTGGCTTCCACCCTTTCAGAGAGTCAGCAAGGTGATAAGCTGGACCTTATACTTAAAGAGATCAGGGACTCCAGAGCTGTGATGGAGACGCAGATGGGTACCCTCACCACTAATCTCTCCTTGCTTAAGGCGGACCATGAGAAATTAGCGGACAAAGTTGAGGATCATGGTCTGTCGCTGGCTGAAATTGCCCCGGCGGTGGCGGAGCACACGGACTCCATCCAGCTGATTCAGCATCTGAAAGAGACACGTTAGTGATAGATTCCTTACCTTAGAATATCCCCAGGCGTCAGACTGGATCCGGAAATTTTTGCGTAGCAATACCCCTGCGCGCTGTTAGGCGTCGTCTGCGGCTCCGCGTCCGTCGTCGGCGTCGTGAGCGCCGGGATGACGTCATCGGAGTATATAGACGGCGCCCATGCGCGCTGACGTCAGTTCTTCTTTTTTCCGCGCCAGCTAGCGCAGATCCGGAAGAAGCTCTACCCCCAGTCACTTTTTGACTGAAAACTTTTTGATCTTTTTGATCCTCTATTTGGTCACTTACTCGACTATCGGTGCCAGGGATGCCCGGGTTCAAGCCTTGCTCGAAGTGCGGCCGACTCATGTCGGTCACGGACCCCCATCGCCGGTGCCTGAAGTGCTTAGGCCTCGACCACGACGATCGAACCTGTGACGACTGCCGGGCCCTGACGTCGAAGGCTAGGCGGGAGCGGTCCCGCAAGCGTCTCGAGCTGAGGCAGTCGGCCCCGCGCCGCTCCAGGTCCCGGTCCCGGTCCCACGGGAGGTCGAGGGACAGGTCGCGAGGTCGGAGTCATCGACGCTCCGGGAGTGGTCACCGATCGTCTGGATCCAAGTCCTCAGGTAAGAGGCATGAGAGGTCGGAGCGACACCATCGGTCCTCCGACCCGCCCCGACGCTCGCTCGATGCGGCCGGGGGTTCGGGCGACACCGCCCACGCGGCTCCGCGGGAGTCGCAAGCGTCGCCGCCTGCCCCACACCTTCGGGTCCCTGGGCACGGCGCGTCGCAGGAGGAGGTCGAGAGGTACCTCATGGCCATGAGGGCCCTCCCTCCTCAGTCGGTTCCCGTGGCGCCTTCGGGCCGATCGGCTCCGTCTGCAGGTCCTTCCGGGTCGGGCGCTTCGGCCCCGACGACGTCGGGTTCTTCGGGCCCGGCGCCGCTGGCGACTTCGGTCCCGGCGCCGCGCGACCTCGCTGGATCCGGCTCCGGATCCGGGACCTCGCCGGTCGACCTTACGACCTCACCGGCGCCGTCCCTTCAGGTGTCGTCCCCGGTTACCGTAGTGGTTGCCGACCCCAATGCTTCCTACGGTCCGCCTCAGGCGTCGGAGGGGCGCCGCTGGGCGCCGATTCCGTCGGCCGTCGGAGAATTCTATCTCCACGAGGAGGCCCTGGCTGTTCATCCTGGTCTCCAGGAGCTGGGTGACGAGGAGCAATGGGAGGGGTCCGAGGACCCTCTGGCACGTGATTGCCAGTCACATCAGGACTGGACATATGAGCTTGGGGAGGCCAGTGGTATTGACACTTCGCCAGACACTGGATTTACATCGCCCCCGACTGTGGCTTCGGAGGCGGGTTCTGCTTATGGTGTAGTGTTGACGAAGGCAGCTAAGGCCCTAAACCTTGAGCTTCCCGTCGCGGCCGTGAGGACTAATCTCCTCACTGAGGTGCTCAAACAGCAGTCCGGCTCCGCGGAGCCCCTTCTGCCGTTCAATGAGGCCTTGTGTGACGTTCTGCTGGGCACTTGGTCCAAGCCCGCCACAGGTCCCCCTGTGGATAGGAACGTGGCCAGACGCTACCGCCCGGCACCGGGCGACCCTTGCTTTTTGTCCACCCACCCCACCCCCGAGAGCCTGGTCATCCAGGCCTCCACTTCCCAGACCGCATTCCCGACGGCCCCGCCCGATCGGGAATCCAAGAGATATGAGCAGTTCGGGAAGAAGGTCTTCTCGTCTGTGAGCCTAGGGCTCCGGTCAGTCAACACCAACTGTCTCTTGGGCCGCTACACCCACACTCTGTGGGACACGGTTGCGGAGGTGCTGCCACAATGCTCTGAGGAGGTCAGGGCTAAACTCAGCCAAACCCTTGCGGACGGCCGAGATGCAGCACGCTTTTCCATCCGGTGTGGGCTGGATACCACGGACTCACTGGGCAGGGCGATGGCAACGACGGTGGCGGTTCGACGCCACGCCTGGTTGAGGTCCGCCAATTTCTCGGCCGATGTCCAGGCCACTCTCATGGACATGCCGTTTGATGGCCGTCGCCTCTTCGGCGACAAGGCAGACCATGCGCTGGAACGTTTTAAGGACTCCAGGGCCACGGCCAAGTCCTTGGGCCTTGCGGCCCCACGCCAGCAATCGGGTGCCTTTCGCTCCTTTCGTGGCCACGGAAGGGGCGCCCCACCACGGACCGTCAGCCACGCGCCGCAGAATGTTCAGCACCGCGGTGGCGGCCGTGGGAACCGCCGTGGCGGTGGTCGGGGCCAGCGGCGAGGCCAGTCCACACCTCCCTCAGCAGCCCCCGCCTCAAAACCTTCCTAGTCCGAGTTTTCAGGCCCATGTGACGCCTGTGGGAGGCAGGGTTCGCCATCACCTCTCCCACTGGCATACAGTCACTTCGGACAGGTGGGTGCTGCAAATTGTCCGAAGGGGTTTCTCCCTCCCCTTCGAGTCTTCCCCTCCATCCATGCCACCTCAATGCCACCGTGTGTCGGGGGATCACTTGCGACTTCTGCAAGAGGAAGTTTCGGCCCTCTTGGCCAAGAGGGCCATCGAGCGCGTTCCTGGGCCAGAAGTAGGACGTGGCTGTTACTCCCACTACTTTCTGGTACCCAAGAAGGGCAAAGGGGGCCTACGCCCTATCTTGGATCTGCGGAACGTGAACGGCTTCCTCCGTACGGAGAAGTTCAAGATGCTCACTTTGGCTCAGGTCCTGGCTGCCCTGGACCCAGGAGACTGGATGGTAGCGTTGGACTTGCAGGACGCCTATTTCCACATCCCCGTCCTGCCGGCCCACCGGCGTTACCTGCGGTTCACGGTAGGCCACGAGCACTTTCAGTTTACCGTGCTCCCCTTCGGCCTTACCAGCGCCCCACGGGTGTTCACGAAGGTGATGGCGGTGGTCGCAGCCCATCTGCGCAGGCAAGGGGTGTCAGTCTTCCCCTACCTCGACGACTGGTTGTTGAAGGCGGGCTCGCCCCAGACAGTCGTCAGCCACCTCCAGACTACGGCCGACCTCCTGCACTTGCTGGGGTTCTCCATCAATGTGCCGAAGTCACACCTGTGTCCCTCTCAGAAGCTCCTTTTCATCGGAGCGGTTCTCGACTCGGCGCAGTTTCGGGTTTACCCACCCGAGCAGCGGGTTCGGGATATTCAGGCTCTGATTCCTGTCTTCGGGCCGTTATCCCGGGTCTCGGTCAGGTTGACGCTGCGGCTTCTGGGACTGATGGCCTCCTGCATCCTTCTGGTGCGTCACGCCAGGTGGCGGATGCGGGCTCTGCAGTGGGACCTGAAGTTTCAGTGGGCCCAGCATCAGGGCAACCTGTCCGATCATGTCCTGATCTCGGAGGGCACTGCGAAGCACCTGCAGTGGTGGCTCACGGACCGCGACTGGGTCAGTGGCAGACCCCTCTCTCTACCCCAGCCGGAGCACGTAGTTGTGACGGACGCGTCCCTCCAGGGCTGGGGAGGCCACATGGGAGAGGCGGAGATCAGAGGCCTCTGGTCTCCGGCGGAGTCCCGGCTCCACATCAACCTTCTGGAGCTGCGGGCGATTCGTCTTGCACTGAAGGCATTCCTCCCCTCTGTCAGGGGGAGCGTGGTGCAAGTGTTCACCGACAACACCACCGCCATGTGGTACTGCAACAAACAGGGCGGTGTGGGGTCGTGGACCCTTTGCCAGGAGGCTCTGCGCCTCTGGCAGTGGCTGGAACATCAGGGCGTGACTCTGGTGGTTCAACACCTGGCAGGTTCTCTGAATGCCAGGGCGGACGAACTCAGCCGCCGGTGCATGATGGATCACGAATGGCGTCTGAACTCGGACGTGGCGCAAGGTCTCTTTCGACAGTGGGGAGAGCCTTGGTTAGATCTATTCGCCACAGAAGAGAACGCGCAATGTCAGCAGTTCTGCGCGTTGGAGTTTCCAAGGCGGCACTCGCTCGGAGACGCTTTTCGTCGCGAGTGGAGCTGCGGCCTGTTGTACGCCTTTCCGCCTATACCACTTCTGCCCAGAGTGCTGAAGAAGATCAAGCGCGACCGGGCCCAAGTTATCCTTGTGGCTCCGGACTGGGCTCGAAGATACTGGTATCCCGAGCTACTCAGCATGTCAGTCGATCCCCCGATACGTCTGCCTCTTCGGGAGGACCTTCTGTCGCAGCAGCAGGGGACGGTCCTGCACCCGAACCTGTCCAGTCTCCACCTACAAGCTTGGAGATTGAGCGGCGGCAGTTGAGGCCATTTGACTTGCCTCCCGAAGTCTGTGACATCATTCTGGCAGCCAGGCGTCCCTCCACTAAGTCGGTATACGCCTGCCGGTGGAATAGATTTGTGGCATGGTGCGCAGCAAAGGCTGTGGATCCCCTCTCTGCACCCCTTTCGGAAGTGCTGCTCTTTCTTCTTTCCCTTGCCCAGCAGGGCTCTGCTCTGGGCACTCTTAAAGGGTATCTCTCGGCTCTTTCAGCCTTCTTGAGGCTACCTGATCAGCCTTCTTTGTTCAAGTCCCCTATAGTGAGTAGATTTCTGAAGGGCATCACGCACATGTTCCCTCCTGTTCCCTTCGTGATGCCTCAGTGGGACTTGAACCTTGTTCTCACCTATCTGATGTGTGCTCCCTTTGAGCCACTTCATAACTGTCCTCTTCGCCTCCTTACGCTGAAGACGGCCTTCCTGGTTGCCATCACCTCTGCCAGGAGGGTGAGTGAGCTCCAGGCTCTTTCTTCTTCTCCGCCTTTCCTGTCTGTTCATCCTGATAAGGTGGTGTTGCGTACACGACCTTCCTTTCTGCCCAAGGTTGTCACGGCCTTCCACATCGGGCAGTCCATCACCTTGCCCACCTTCTTTCCGCCTCCGCATCCCTCGAAAGAGGAGGAGAGGCTCCACCGTCTGGATCCAAAACGTGCGCTCTCCTACTACCTGGACCGCACTCGCCAATTCCGGGTGGATGACCAGCTCTTCGTTGGTTACGTGGGCGCGAAGAAGGGAAAGGCTGTACACAAGAGGACCATCTCCAGGTGGATCATCTTGTGCATCCAAGCATGCTACTCCATGGCGAGGAAGGAGCCCCCAGCTGGATTGCGGGCTCACTCCACTCGGGCCACGGCAACGACAACTGCCCTGGGCCGCGGTGTCCCCCTGCAGGACATCTGTCAGGCAGCCACGTGGGCCTCGCTGCACACGTTCGCAAGACACTACTGCCTGGACAGCCAAGTCCGGAGGGATGGCTTCTTTGGCCGTTCCGTCCTCCAGGACTTTCTGGTGTGATATTGGTTCGCAGACCCACCACCGGGGTTGGTATTGCTGGGGTATCTATTCTAAGGTAAGGAATCTATCACTAACGTGTCTCTTTCAGATGCACAAGTTACTACTTGTGTAACGATATATCTGTAAGAGACATTAGTTAGTGATAGATTCCTTACCGCCCTCCCATCCTCCCCGTTCTGCGAACCGATATTTAGGGTTAAGGTCATCCCCTTTCAGGGCCCTAGTTTCAATGGCACCAGTGTTAGTTCTATCATGGCTCTGCGTATCTGGCGCGGAAAAGCTGTGTTATCAGAACTGACGTCAGCGCGCATGGGCGCCGTCTATATACTCCGATGACGTCATCCCGGCGCTCACGACGCCGACGACGGACGCGGAGCCGCAGACGACGCCTAACAGCGCGCAGGGGTATTGCTACGCAAAAATTTCCGGATCCAGTCTGACGCCTGGGGATATTCTAAGGTAAGGAATCTATCACTAACTAATGTCTCTTACAGATATATCGTTACACAAGTAGTAACTTGTGCGTCAAGTCAAGACCCTGATGGAACGCGTGGAGGATGCGGAAGGGCGTAATCGACGCAATAACATCCGCGTTATTGGCCTGCCGGAACGAAGCGAGGGATCCCGCCCGGCGGAGTTCATGGAACAATGGTTCCAAGATAACGTCGCCCCTGAAGGCCTTTCACCGTTCTTTTGTGTCGAGAGAGCCCATAGGATCCCAACAGGACAACCTAAACCGGGCCAACCGCCAAGACCGCTTATTGTCCGGATCCTGAATTACCGGGACAGAGACATGCTGTTAAACCAGGCCAGAATAAAATCGGTCATACCGTGGGAGAATAAAAGAATATCATTATACCCAGACTACACCACTCAAGTGCAAAAACAACGGTCATCATACTATGAGGTGAAACAGAAACTCCAAAAGGCGAAGTTACGGTATGCCTTACTGTTCCCTGCGCGCCTGAAGGTGATCCATGACAAGAAAACTCACTTTTTCGAAAGTCCCACAGATGTGGAAGAGTGGATGGAGGTGATGGACATTGAGGAACGGCTGGACCCGACACAGGATTCTACGGATGCTGGGTCCAAAGATGGCCAGAATCAGGAAGACAACGGGGACGGCACCCGACGCACTCACCCAAGACAGCGTAAACCGACTGCCCATCAGCAAAAGCAGGGACAGATGGAGGCAGTGGCAGCGGTGGGCACCTTCAGGGAGGACCGGGAGGCAATTCATACGGATACCGAAGATAGCACAGTCCACTCGGACTCGGACAATAGTATGGTCCTGTTCCCGACGGTGACACCTAGAACCGCGGACGACCTCATGGACAATGCCCAAGAGTAATACCTCCTGTGGACTAGACCTAAAAAGCTTGAGTACACCACAATATCCTTTTATGTGTAGATTGGGGGGGGGCGGTGGGGGGAGGGGGAGAGAGGTGGACTGTGTTTGCTCTGGCAATATGTGTGGCCCTTCTCTGATGGCGGACACTACGTGCCCCACCCTTGGGTGGGGTGGGAGCCTCGGGTGTGAAGACTGCGAGATATGAACCCTGTATCTCCTATGATCCTGTGGCGCTTGGCAGCTGTTCACTGGCTGCACCAGTATGGGGCCACCCCTGTATTCCCCCCCCCCCTGCCCCCTTCCTCTTTCCCCCCCCTTCCACGAGATGTGGCTACACTTGTCGAATAATTCTGATGGAACTCTCCCAGCGGCGCCGTTGAGCCGACGGCTTGATCGGGCATGGCACTAAGGACACGGCCAGAGCTTGGCCGACCCCCCACTAGCGTATGCAACGTTATCTGTTTTATTATGTTACACAGTTTATTGTTCGGCACAGCGGAGTTCAGAGGCTGCGCCTCCACAGTTGGGGTTTGGGATAGGGTGGGTACTGTCTCCTGGTTGACACGGGCGAGTCACTCACTGGGACATATGGGAACACTCATTGCGACACCTACACGGGGTTATGGCTGACGTACAGGGTAGGTATAGGCTGGTCACCTGGAATGTGAGAGGGCTGGGGGCAGTGCAGAAGAGACACAGGGTGCATGCTTTCCTGCTGCGACAAAAGGCACATATAGTGTTCTTACAGGAGTCACACTTGACACACTCCGAAGCACTCCTGCTGCGGAAGAAATGGAGAGGCACTGTATTCTCTACCACGTACTCTGCATTCTCCAGAGGGGCCACGATATGGGTACGTCATGGTACTCCTTTTGTGGAACTGGAGAGGCGGACTGACGACCAAGGACGCTACGTACTAGTGAGAGGTACCCTAGACGGGGAAGTGGTAGTGCTGGGCAGCATCTACGCCCCGAATTTCGACCAAGATAAGTTTTTAGCTAAGATGGGCCGGGCTCTGGCGGACTGGGCGGACGTCCCCTGGATACTGGGAGGTGACTGGAACATGGTCTTAGATGTGACCCTTGATAGGTCACACCCCCCCCTTCAGGCAGCGGGAACACATAAACTATCTGAATTGTTTGGAACATGGCTTCGGGGCTGGGGATTGGTTGACACCTGGCGCACATTGCACCCGACACATAAAGAATATTCATACTACTCCCCTGTACACAACCTGCACACCAGACTGGACAGATTTGTATGCTCCAGCTCTCTCGCGGCCAGATGCGACGCAGCAGATTATCTGGCTAAAACGTTCTCGGACCACCGGCCGTTGACACTCGACTTACACTGGGGTAGAATACCCTCGCCTGTCCCTACCTGGAGGCTTAACCCTGCGTTGCTTGCGGATGGCCCGTTTCACTCATATATAGCTGAGGCCTTAACTGGCTACTTCGATACAAACTGGGACTCTGCGTCCTCGAACTTAGTGGTGTGGGACGCAATGAAAACCGTAATTCGGGGGGCTGCTATAGGCCGCCTGGTGGGAGCCAGACAGGAGATCCATAGTAAACTGTGCGAGGTAGAGACGCGGTTAAGTGACCTGGAAAATGCGGTGGGGCAGGACCCTGACCGCCGACCGGATCTGCAGCAGTGTAATATCGAACATGCTGAACTACTGGAGACCCTGAGGGTGATGGACTACGGAGCCTATTTGAAACGGCAACAGTCAGAGGCAGATAGGTCCGGTGCTCTGCTCGCCCGGCTGGTCCGGGATGCCCCTGAGAGCCCTACAATAACGTCTATCCGGAACGCGGCAGGTGATCTGATACACACTCAAATGGGTATTAATACTGTGTTTAAGACACACCTGGAGACCCTCTATGCTCCCCCCTCTGTCGAGGACAGGGACGAAATGACGGAATTCCTGGATGACTTGACGCTCCCAGTGCTGGCCCCGGGAGTCCAGGCGGCTCTAGCCGGGCCTATAACACAGCAGGAAATAAAGGTAGCGATCCACTCACTTAACCGGGGTAAAACCCCGGGTATGGATGGCCTACCAGGGGAATTTTATCAATCATATACTGATGTGTTGGCCCCTGTTCTGGAGAAAATATACCTCACTGCGTACGAGGCTGGCCATCTCCCGGCTACCACCATGCAGGCCTTGGTGATTTCGATCCCGAAACCCGGTAGGGACCCTCAGGATGTAGGTAACTACAGGCCCCTCTCTATGCTCTCCACGGAGTATAAGATTCTCAGTAAAGCTATTGCCTTGAGGATCCAACATCACCTCCCTGGCCTGATCCATACCGATCAATGCGGCTTCCTCCCAGAGAGGAGTACCTCCCAAAACTCGAGGCGACTCCACGCCCTCATGACGACTACACCCCACAATCTGCCACACGCGGGCTGCATAGCCCTAGACCTCCGTCAGGCGTTTGACTCTTTGACGTGGAATTTCATGTTCGAAGTCTTACACCGCTTTGGTTTCCCGGAAGCCCTGATCAAATGGATCCGTTTATTATATACGGGTCCGACGGCCAGGGCGCGCACAGGAAGGCACACTTCGGACAGTTATGGAGTCCACAGGGGCACCCGTCAGGGCTGCCCATTGTCGCCACTACTGTTTGTGTTGACGCTGGAGCCCCTGGCTATTGCGCTTCGCAACAGAGCTGCGGAGGATGGCATACCGGTGGGGGGCACCGACCACATGACTTCAATATATGCCGACGACATCCTGGTGTTCCTCCGAAACCTGCGAGGAGACCACTCGTCTCTGGCGGATATCTTCAGGCGATTTGAGGACATATCTGGGCTGGCTATAAATCCAGGGAAATCCCTGGGCTTCTTCTTTCGAGATGGCCAACGACCTCCCCTCATACAGTTCGGGACCTACGACATACAAGTGGCACCGACCACGTTCAAGTATCTCGGAATACAGGTCTACCGGGACCCGGAGGCCCAGATTGACGGTAATATCCGTAAGGCCATTACTGGCATACGAGGTAGCGTGGGCTTCTGGACATCCTTGCCCCTATCGGTAATGGGACGAGTGGCGGTCTCGAAGATGGTCCTCCTTCCCCGCATTCTGTATTATTTTGTGAACCTACCGGTTCTGCTGCCGCGTCAGATATTTACCTCACTGAATACATTATTGATCACCCTTATCTGGGGCTCGGGGAGGAGGCGGATCAGCCTTAAAAAACTGCAACTAAATACTAGGCAGGGCGGACTGGGAGTGCCGGACCTGCGCAGTTACTACTATGCCAGCCAACTCCAATGGCTGACCCGATGGGTGGGGGGCAGGGACTTGCATGAGATCGCTTACACGGAGGACAAACTGGCGCGGGGAGACCTGCACTCCCTCCTCTTGCCCAATGCTAGAATTCCTGGGGACTGCCACCCCCTCCTGCACGTGGCCTTGACCTGCTGGAAGAAAGCGCTGTCGTACTCGAATGGGACCCCCCCATATGCAGACAATATACCACTACTGGGACTCCCGACACCGCAGGGGACCTTAACACGGCGCAGATTGCGACCCTGGGCGGAGACGGGAGTGGACAGGGTGGGAGACCTGTTCGGCGATGACACCTTGCTGGACCATGACTCATTTGTGCAGGCCACGGGAGCACCTTCACGCTTCTACCTACTACACGCCTCGGTGACGCACTATGTCAGACGGGCTTGGGCCCCGCAAAGGACGAAACCGGAACAGCATGAATTAGTACATCTCTTACACTACATGGGAGCGGGGAGAGACCTAGTGAAATGGCTATACACTGGCATCAGGGAACATGTACCTTCACCGATTGCTACACTCAGGGAGTCCTGGACTGCAGACTCAGGGGAAAACATTACAGACGGGGAGTGGAAAATTATTTTAGGCCATCATAGACGGGTGTCTAGGAATGTTAAGTTTCAGTTCATACAGGCCATGGTTCTCCACAGAGCTTACCTTACACCCCAGAGGCTGCATCGGATGTTCCCTGCCACCGCACATTGCTGCCCGAGATGTTACCAGGATAAGGCACATATTCTCCACATGCTGTGGACATGCCCGAAGTTACACTCTTACTGGGGAACGATCAAACATACACTACACTCCATAACAACACTCCGAATCCCTGAGGGAGCGTTACCATGCCTTTTGGGGAATAGAAAGCGGCCCAAGACATGCAAGGCACAGCTGAGGTTTACGGACCTGGCACTGGTGCTGGCGATCAGGGTGCTCACCATGAGATGGAAGTCACCCAGGGCCCCGCAGATAGAAACGTGGCGCAGCGACTTGCTGAAGTGGGGCAAGGCAGAATCCGCGGCGCTCCGAGACGAGGAGAGCAAGGGCCTGCGCAAATATCCTATAGCTCAGGAATGGGACTTAATGATGATAGACCTGGAGGAGATAGACCTGGACTGCTCGGGAGGCCCGGTGGGATGAACTCGCAAAGATGGCGGGAGGGGGACGAGGCCTACAGGGCACCAATGTGACTCACATGGGCTAGACCAGACCTACGGCTTTTACCACTTCAGACATACATAGTGCCACCTTGACCCGGGATGTGGAGTGTACGAGTGAGGACGACCAGGAGACAGGGGGTGGGCGGGCGGTTGGGGAGGAAGGGACAGTTGGGGTATGCTACTTATGACGGACAAAATCCTGGAGGGTACGGAGTACATATGGGAATCATCCTGGGGATGCTCTGATAAGCAATTTGAAACTGAAATGCACTGATCCCACAAGTTTCTGGGTTTGAAAACGGAAAAGACTGATGTATGTTACGACAAGAAAATGTACAGAAATGTAAGGCATCCTGTAACAGTCACGAATAAAGAGTTTAAAAAAAAAAAAAAAAGATAAAGATTGTGTAAAAGATTAGCTATAAATATACATACAAGAGCAATTATCTGTCTCTTTGACATTGACAGTAGAAGCTGGTTGAGAATGTAGTTGGTAATTTGCTCAGGTGCATACAGAGATGTGGTAGCTAATGTCTTTACAATGTATTCAAGCACATACATTATATGCTGGAATTTATTTGGTTGAATCTGTGCGAGGTAGATCTTTACTTGCTCACTTGTGTACCATTCCTAATTTAGGTTGTCTGGTATATCTGAAAGAGACACGTTAGTGATAGATTCCTTACCTTAGAATATCCCCAGGCGTCAGACTGGATCCGGAAACTTTTGGGTAGCAGTACCCTTGCGCGTCGGTAGGCGTCGTCTGCGGCTCCGCGTCCGTCGTCGGCGTCGTGGGCGCCGTGATGATGTCGTCGGAGTACTTAGACGCCGCCTCCGCGTGCTGACGTCAGTTCTTCTTTTTTCCGCGCCAGCCAGTGCAGATCTGGAAAAAGCAGTTCCCTAGTCATTTTTTGACTAACTTTTTGGATCTTTTGATCTATTTCGAAGTCTTCACGACTCTGACTGTGCCGTTAGGGATGCCCGGCTTCAAGCACTGCGACGAGTGCGAACGCCTCATGTCGATTACGGATCTGCACCGCCTGTGCCTGACGTGTTTGGGCGTCGACCATGACGACGAGGCCTGCTCCGACTGTCGGGCCCTCTCGAGGAAGGCCAGGCGGGAGCGGTCCCGCAGGCGACTCGAGATCCGCCAGTCGGCCCCGCGCCGTGTGAGGTCCCGGTCCCGGTCCCACAGGAGGTCGAGGAGCCGTCACAGCTCCGGGAGTCGGCGCCACTCCTCCGGGTCCAAGTCGTCAGGTAAGAAGCATAAGAAGTCGAAGAGACATCATCGCTCTTCCGACTCCCCCCGACGCTCGCGTGATGCGGCCGGGGGTTCGGGTGACACCGCCCACGCGGCTCCTCAGGAGTCGCGGGCGCCGCGTTCGGCTCCATACCCCCCGGTCCCTGGGCTGAACGCGACGCCGGAGGAGATAGAGCGCTTCCTCATGGCCATGAGGTCCCTTTCTTCTCCGACGGGTTCCGCGGCGCCTTCGGGCCCAGCGAACCCGTCTGGGGGCCCTAGTGGGTCGGGGGCTGCGACCCCGACGCCGTCGGGTGCTTCGGCCTCGACGCCGCCGGCGTCTTCGGCGCCGGCGCCGCAGGGCTCCACGATCTCGACGCCGCCGCTGCCCTCGGGCTCGGCGCCGCAGGGTTCAGCGGTCCCGGCGTCGTCGGTGCCTTCGAGCCCGACGCCGCAGGGTGCCGTTCGGCCCTCGTCGGGCGCTGGAACGTCCCCGGTGGACCTTATGACCCCCCCGGGGTCGGTCCGTGTGGTGTCCCCTCCGGCGTCGGCCTCGGCCGACGCCGTCCCCAATGCCTCCTCTCTATGGGTTCCGGCGTCGGGACGGGGCCTGTCGGCGCCGATCTCGACGCCGGTCGGGGATTTCCATCCCTATGAACCACCCTCATTCACTTACGACCCTGAGTCTCAGGAGATGGGGGAACAGGAGGATTGGGAGGGGTCTGAGGACCCTCTGACAAGGGAATGTCAGTCTAGCATGGACTGGACAGGAGACCTTGGGGAGGCCAGTGGCCTGGACACCTCTCCAGACCCTGGATTCGTCTCTCCTCCTTCCGTGGCTTCGGAGGAGGGCGCGACATATAGTGTGGTGTTGATGAGGGCTGCTAAGGCGTTGGGCCTTGAGCTCCCCGTCGCGGCTGTGAGGACTTACCTCCTCACTGAGGTCCTTAAGCCGCAGTCATGCTCCATGGAGCCTATGCTGCCGTTTAATGAGGCCTTGTCGGACGTTCTTTTGGGCACTTGGTCCAGGCCCGCTACAGGTTCGCCTGTAGATAGGAACGTGGCCAGACGCCACCGCCCGGCTCCGGGCAACCCATGTTTCCTGTCCACCCACCCCACCCCCGAGAGTCTGGTTATCCAGGCCTCTAACTCCCAGACCGCCTTCCCGTCGGCTCCCCCTGACCGGGAATCCAAGAGGTACGAGGCCTTTGGCAAAAAGGTATTCTCGTCCCTTAGCTTAGGACTGCGGTCTTCCAACACCGCATGCCTCTTGGGCCGTTACACCCATTCTATATGGGAAACGGTGGCGGAATTGCTGCCAGAGTGTCCGTTGGAGGTACGGGCCAAACTCGGCCAAGCCCTAGTGGAGGGCCGGGACGCAGCAAAGTATTCGATAAGGTGCGGACTGGATACAACTGACTCGCTGGGCAGAGCGATGGCTATGACGGTGGCGATTCAACGCCACGCCTGGCTCAGATCCGCCAACTTCTCGGCTGATGTCCAGAATACCCTCATGGACATGCCGTTCGATGGCCGTCGCCTCTTTGGCGACAAGGCAGACCACGCGCTTGAGCGCTTTAAGGACTCCAGGGCTACGGCCAAGTCCCTGGGCCTCTCGGCCCCGCGCCAGCAAGTGGGTGCCTTTCGCTCCTTTCGTGGCCAAGGAAGGGGCGTCCCCACGCGTGCCGCCAGCCACTCGCCGCAAACTGTCGTCCAGCGCGGTGGCGGCCGTGGAAACCGCCGTGGAGGCGGTCGGGGAGGCAAGCGGAGCCAGTCCACACCTGCCCCCGCAGCATCCGCCTCTAAACCCTCCTAGTCCGTGCTTTTCGGCCCATGTGACGCCAGTGGGGGGCAGGGTTCGCCATCACCACTCTCACTGGCGCACAGTCACTTCGGACAGGTGGGTGCTGCAGATCGTCCGAAGGGGCTACTCCCTCCCCTTCGAGACGACCCCTCAAGCCATGCCACCGCAACACCACAGCGTATCGGGGGATCATTTGCGGCTCCTGCAGGAGGAAGTTTCGGCCCTCTTGGCCAAGGGGGCCATCGAGCGCGTTCCTGGGCCAGAAGTAGGTCGTGGTTGCTACTCCCACTACTTCCTGGTACCCAAGAAGGTCAAAGGGGGCCTACGCCCTATCTTGGATCTGAGGAACGTCAACGGCTTCCTCCGGAAGGAGAAGTTCAAAATGCTGACACTGGCTCAGGTCTTGGCTGCCCTAGACCCAGGAGACTGGATGGTAGCGTTGGACTTGCAGGATGCGTATTTCCACATCCCCGTCCTGCCGGCCCACCGGCGTTATCTGCGGTTCACGGTAGGCCTCGAGCACTTTCAGTTTACCGTGCTCCCCTTCGGCCTTACCAGCGCCCCACGGGTGTTCACGAAGGTGATGGCGGTGGTCGCAGCTCACCTGCGCAGGTTAGGGGTTTCAGTCTTCCCCTACCTAGACGACTGGTTGTTGAAGGCGGGCTCGCCCCAGGCAGTCGTCAACCACCTCCAGACTACGGCGGATCTCCTGCACAGGCTGGGATTTTCCATCAATGTGCCGAAGTCCCACCTGTGCCCCTCTCAGAAGCTCCTTTTCATCGGAGCGGTTCTCGACTCGGCGCAGTTTCGGGTTTACCCGCCCGAACAGCGAGTCCGGGATATTCAGGCCCTGATTCCGATCTTCAGGCCGTTAATCCGGGTTTCGGTCAGGCTGACGCTGCGGCTTCTGGGGCTGATGGCCTCCTGCATCCTTCTGGTGCATCACGCACGGTGGCGGATGCGGGCTCTGCAGTGGGACCTGAAGTTTCAGTGGGCCCAGCACCGGGGCAACCTTTCCGACCATGTCCTGATCTCGGAGGGCACTGCGAGACAGCTGCAGTGGTGGCTCACGGACCGCGATTGGGTCAACGGCAGATCCCTCTCCCTTTCCCAGCCGGAGCACGTAGTTGTGACGGACGCGTCCCTCCAGGGCTGGGGTGGCCACTTGGGAGAGGCGGAGATCAGAGGACTCTGGTCTCCGGCGGAGTCCCGGCTCCATATCAATCTGTTGGAGCTGCGGGCGATTCGTCTGGCACTGAAAGCATTCCTCCCGTCTGTCCGAGGGAGTGCGGTGCAGGTGTTCACGGACAACACCACCACCATGTGGTACTGCAACAAACAGGGCGGTGTGGGGTCGTGGACCCTATGCCAGGAGGCTCTGCGCCTCTGGCAATGGCTGGAACATCAGGGCGTGACTCTGGTGGTTCAACACCTGGCAGGTTCTCTGAACGCCAGGGCGGACGAACTCAGCCGTCGGTGCTCGATGGATCACGAATGGCGTCTGATCTCGGACGTGGCGCAAGGCCTCTTTCTGCGTTGGGGAGAGCCTTGGTTAGATCTATTCGCCACCGAAGAGAACGCGCAATGTCATCAGTTCTGCGCGTTGGAATTTCCAAGGCGGCACTCGCTCGGAGACGCCTTTCGTCGCGAGTGGAGCTGCGGTCTGTTGTACGCCTTTCCGCCTATACCTCTTCTGCCCAGAGTGCTGAAGAAGATCAAGCGCGACCGGGCACAAGTCATCCTTGTGGCTCCGGACTGGGCACGAAGGTACTGGTATCCCGAGCTACTCAGTATGTCAGTCGATCCCCCGGTTCGTCTGCCTCTTCAGGAGGACCTTCTGTCGCAGCAGCAGGGGACGGTCCTCCACCCGAACCTGTCCAGTCTCCACCTCCATGCATGGAGATTGAGCGGCGACAGTTGAGGCCATTTGACTTGCCTCCTGAAGTTTGAAACATCATTCTGGCAGCCAGGCGTCCCTCCACAAAAACGGTATACGCCTGCAGGTGGAACAGATTTGTGGCGTGGTGCACAGCAAAGGCTGTGGATCCTCTCAATGCCCCTCTCTCTGAGATTCTTCTCTTCCTTCTTTCTCTTGCCTAGCAGGGCTCTGCTCTGGGCACTATCAAGGGCTATCTTTCGGCTCTTTCAGCCTTTCTGAGGCTGCCTGACCAACCTTCTTTGTTCAAGTCCCCTATAGTAAACAGATTTCTGAAAGGCATCACTCATACCTTTCCTCCTGTTCCTTTCGTGATGCCTCAGTGGGACTTGAACCTAGTTCTAACATTTCTGATGTGCGCTCCCTTTGAGCCACTTCATAACTGTCCACTTCGCCTTCTTTCTTTGAAGACTGCCTTCCTGGTAGCCATCACCTCTGCCAGGAGAGTGAGTGAGCTCCAGGCCCTCTCTTGTAAGCCTCCTTTCCTTTCAGTCCATCCGGACAAGGTTGTTTTGAGGACTAGGCCCTCCTTCTTGCCTAAGGTGGTCACGGCCTTCCACATGGGGCAGTCCATCACATTGCCCACCTTCTTTCCGCCTCCGCACCCCTCGAGAGAGGAGGAGAGGCTCCACCGTCTGGACCCAAAATGTGCGCTCTCGTTCTATCTGGATCGCACACGCCAGTTCCGGGTGGATGATCAACTCTTTGTTGGGTACGCGGGCGCTAAGAAAGGGAAAGCGGTGCACAAGAGGACCATTTCTCGATGGATTATCATGTGCATCCAGGCGTGTTACTCCTTGGCTAAGAAGGAACCACCTGTTGGGCTGCGGGCTCATTCCACTCGAGCCACGGCCACTACAACTGCCTTGGGCCGAGGTGTCCCCTTGCAGGACATTTGCCAGGCTGCTACGTGGGCTTCGTTGCACATGTTTGCGAGGCACTACTGCCTGGATAGTCAAGTCCGGAGGGATGGCTACTTCGGCCGTTCCGTTCTCCAGGACTTTCTGGTGTGAATATTGGTTTGCAGACCCACCACCACGGGGATGGTATTGCTGGGGTATCTATTCTAAGGTAAGGAATCTATCAATAACGTGTCTCTTTCAGATGCACAAGTTACTACTTGTGTAACGATATATCTGTAAGAGACATTAGTTAGTGATAGATTCCTTACCGACCCACCCATCCTCCCCGTTCTGCGAACCGATATCTAGGGTTAAGGTCATCCCCTTTCAGGGCCCTAGTTTCTTGGCACCAGTGTCGGTTTTTGTCATGGCTCTGCGCTTCTGGCGCGGAAAAGCTGTGGTTAAGAACTGACGTCAGCACGCGGAGGCGGCGTCTAAGTACTCCGACGACGTTATCACGGCGCCCATGACGCTGACGACGGACGCGGAGCCGCAGACGACGCCTACCGACGCGCAAGGGTACTGCTACGCAAAACTTTTCGGATCCAGTCTGACGCCTGGGGATATTCTAAGGTAAGGAATCTATCACTAACTAATGTCTCTTACAGATATATCGTTACACAAGTAGTAACTTGTGCTTTACTGCATTGCCAGAGTAGACAAGAAATATAAGCCGGTGCCTCCAGACCCAATCTACATCAAGGGTCAAGTTCCCTTAGACTCCCTTGTGGTCTCTAACTCTCGCAAACGAGCAAATTCTCAAACCATAGGGGATGCCCCTCCTCCTAATAAAGAATCCAAACTTATAGATGCCTCTGGCAAGAGAGTATCTGCACAGGCAGCCAATCACTGGCGTATTGCCAACACCCAGGCTCTTTTAGCACATTGTGACAGGGCTCATTATGAAAAGCTGGAAAAATTGCCCCAATTCCTTAGAGGAGGAGGAAGCCTTCTCCAAACAACGCGGAGCTCGAGATAGATCTCGACGCAGAAGACCTGCCTCAGGGACTAGGTGACGTGAGTACTGAAGATCCCTTGTCCCCACAAACCTCTGCCTCCTGGCCAAGGTCCGCACCGAGACAACGTTTCCGATGCCCCGCCTCCGGGCCCAGCTACGAAACAGTAAAGCCTTCGGGCTCGGTACATTTGTCAAAACTCCTCCTCGGAACTGAAGCCCTCTGGTTCCAAACACAAGTCCTCTTGGAGACTAAATCCTCAGTGTCAAAAACCAAGCAACCTTTGGAGCCGAAACCTTCAACGCCAAAATGCCAGCTTTCGCCGGCACCGAAGACAGCGGCACCGAAAACATTGGCACCAAAACAAATGGAGAACCCTGCGGATCCGAAAGTGGACACTATTCCATTAACACCAGATCCAAAGCAAGCTATATATTAACCCTTAGACTGGCCATATTCACACAAAGCTGCCTCAAAAACGTAAGCATCAGAATGAGAACACTTCTTAGAAGATCCCTTTAAAGAAAAAATCTGTGGCTACAAGTCCTTTTTCATCTACCATCACCACCGCCTCCTTCTCCACCTGAGAATCCCTTGCAGATTACTACTCCGCATTCTCCACAATCTGACCATGATGATGACGATGCTGATGATGGGGGAATATTTCTTCCAATGGATCCATGGAAAGAGAATGCAATTGATCCCCCAGGTGATAATGATCCTCACCTTTACCTCAGCCAAGCCATCTCTTCCAGACGGCAATGCATCCAATTAAGAACTCATTGTTATAATGTTATAATGTTATAAAGCCTTTTGTTACGCGCTCTATTACTCAAGAGTATCCTGGCGCGGTGAGTCAAAAGAGAAAAGGGGCAGCCAACATAACATACAAAGAAATTACAGAGTGATATTAAACAGATGTGTTTTAAGTCCCTTCTTAAACTGAGAGAGTGAGGGGGCAGTTCGAAGAGCCAGGGGAAGAGCATTCCATGCTCTGGCTGCCTTGACAGATATGGACTTGCCTCCTGTTCTTGAAAGCTTGAACTTGGGCTGAACCATCCTTGAACTTGGGCTGAACCATCGGACTGCACAATATCATGGGGTGGCACCGCACAAAGAATCACTAGAAGATTTTTTCGTTTGAAACTTTAGCATCCACACACAGGTAATCACAAACACTTCCCATGCCTAAAGGCATTATGTGACACTCTGATGAGATTTTTAAAGACCCAGTCAGAGCATGCATCTTGACTCCTAGGGTGGATAAAAAGCATAAGGCCTCTCATACAGACCCTATATTTATCAAGAATATTTACAACAAGGGGTGGTGAGGGACAGAGTCTCTGAATTAAGCAAAAAGCTCTCACCCAGTCAAGAGATCAGGGCTAGATCCAACACCGTTTTTTAGCTCACTGCACCATCCCAGTTTCAGAACCTGGCTGTATGCAAATTAGTCTGTTCCTGTCCCAGTGCATGATGGGAACAGGGCACACCAAACTACAAAAGCCAATTCTTACACTGGGAAGGAAACAAGCTCCCGGGGACCGGTTTCTGGCATTACAGCCGTCTTCGGCCCGGTTTGCTTGAATCCTGATGGTGCAATGAGCAAGGGTCTCACATCTGAGAATACCCTTCCACGCTTAGGGTGGACAAAAATATTTACAACATGGGGTGGTGAGGGACAGAGTCTCTGAATTAAGCAAAAAGCTCTCACCCAGTCAAGAGATCAGGGCTAGATCCAACACCGTTTTTTAGCTCACTGCACCATCCCAGTTTCAGAACCTGGCTGTATGCAAATTAGTCTGTTCCTGTCCCAGTGCATGATGGGAACAGGGCACACCAAACTACAAAAGCCAATTCTTACACTGGGAAGGAAACAAGCTCCCGGGGACCGGTTTCTGGCATTACAGCCGTCTTCGGCCCGGTTTGCTTTAATCCTGATGGTGCAATGAGCAAGGGTCTCACATCTGAGAATACCCTTCCACGCTTAGGGTGGACAAAAATATTTACAACAAGGGGTGGTGAGGGACAGAGTCTCTGAATTAAGCAAAAAGCTCTCACCCAGTCAAGAGATCAGGGCTAGATCCAACACCGTTTTTTAGCTCACTGCACCATCCCAGTTTCAGAACCTGGCTGTATGCAAATTAGTCTGTTCCTGTCCCAGTGCATGATGGGAACAGGGCACACCAAACTACAAAAGCCAATTCTTACACTGGGAAGGAAACAAGCTCCCGGGGACCGGTTTCTGGCATTACAGCCGTCTTCGGCCCGGTTTGCTTGAATCCTGATGGTACAATGAGCAAGGGTCTCACATCTGAGAATACCCTTCCACGCTTAGGGTGGACAAAAATATTTACAACAAGGGGTGGTGAGGGACAGAGTCTCTGAATTAAGCAAAAAGCTCTCACCCAGTCAAGAGATCAGGGCTAGATCCAACACCGTTTTTTAGCTCACTGCACCATCCCCGGTAGCTTGTCTCCTTTCTGGTGAAGAATTGGCTTGGTAGTTTAGTCTGCCCTGTTCCCATGATGCACTGGGCCAGGGACAGACTGATTTGCATATAGCCAGGTTCTGAGCTGGGATGGGGCAGTGAGATAAATAACGGTGATGGATCAAGCCCTGATCTTTGGACTGGGTAAGAGTGGTCTGTTTAACTCAGACACTCTGTTCATCACCACCCCCTTTCTAAATCGTTTTTGGCCACTATAGGTGTGGCAGGGTATACTCAGACATGAGTCCCTTTCTCACTGCTCCATCAGGATTCAAGCAAGCCGGGCCGAAGAAGGCTGAAATGCCAGAAACCGGTCCCCGGTAGCTTGTCTCCTTTCTGGTGAAGAATTGGCTTGGTAGTTTAGTCTGCCCTGTTCCCATGATGCACTGGGCCAGGGACAGACTGATTTGCATATAGCCAGGTTCTGAGCTGGGATGGGGCAGTGAGATAAATAACGGTGATGGATCAAGCCCTGATCTTTGGACTGGGTAAGAGTGGTCTGTTTAACTCAGACACTCTGTTCATCACCACCCCCTTTCTAAATCCTATATTTATCAAGGGCCTGTTGCCATTAAATTCCCTAGTAGTGTCTAATGCTCGTAAGTGGGCGAAATCTCAGACATCAGGAGATGCTCCTCCGCCAGATAAAGAGTCCAAGTTAATTGATGGTTCAGGCATGCGCATAGCTGCTCAAGCTGCAAATCAATGGCGCGATGCAAATACACGGGGTCTTTTAGCCAGATACGACAGGGCACACTGGAATGAGATGGAGCAATTGCTTCAATATCTCCCAGATGAATATAAAGCCAAGGCAAGGTAAATAAAGGAGTACTCTTTTTTTTTTTTCTTTCCAAAATCTTTATTCGAATTGCACAGACAAATTCATAAAAGCATACAGATAAAAATCACATTTAAAAACAACAAGTCTAATAAAGCTTAAATAACTTCATATTACATACACATTTAAAAAGAAGTAAAAAGTCTGTTAAGAGCTTTAAAAAGATAAAAGGATAATAGAATACCCATAGCTAATATAGAAATTCATGTTGAGTTGCGAACATTCCAAGTACTGGGGATGTAAAAGAACAGAATTCAATTTACATTGTATTTCTATACCTCACGACTGCTCTCGGGAAGGAGGATACAGTACTAATGGTGTACTCATTATCTAAAATTCTCAATTTATCATATGCCGCTCTACATGACCTGAAGCCCCATGAAACAAGCAGAGGTTTCAGCAATTTCCTCGTGGATGGTTATAAAAAGTGCAAAAAAGAATACAATGTATATTTGACTGAAATGACACATCATCGCAAGGACAAGTTCTTTTTTCCCTTGACCAGTCATTGCACTGTGGGAAGGTAACAAGTCTGTAAAAAATATCCAAACAAAAATAGGTCAGGAGCATACGATGGTAAGGGGGTTGTTCAACCAAAAGGCACAACTGAATGCCCTCATGAACTGTTATCGAGTCATGCTCCATGACCGTCTTCTTAGATCTTACTTCCCGCCATCTTTTACTCTCAAGGTGTTGTAGAAGGGACTTTTTTAAGGCAGTTCTGGACACACTCTCCATACTGTCTGGGTTGGAGAAATATTCCGGATGTCCAATTTCATGCAACAAATCTTTAACATAAGTGAACCATTTGATGTTAGTAGCTCCATCACATGCCAAACAGTCTTTTATTATCTCTCTATTCAGACTGGTACATGGATTAACCCACACATTATGCCATAATAAGACCGGGGCAGATTTAATGATGTCCGTAACATACCGGAGGGCCACTTCCGTGTGTATCACATAGGTTGCCATGCTCTTTGGGGCGGCCAGTAGGTATCGTAAGAATCGATTCTCAATACGTTGTATAACATCCACTGGCTCAATCCTCCAGAGACCCGCCCCATATGTCCCGGTAGAGACACATTTGGCCTTAAAAATCTGCAGCAACTCCCTTACTGCCACCTAGTTTTTTGGCGAAATTTACCAGGGCACCAGAGGCTCTGGTAAACGCCAGAGCCCTGGCAGTTACAGCGGGTTTCCATGAGCCATTTCTCCCAAAGTGTACACCCAGATAACAGAATCTATCCGCAAGCTCTACCCGCCTACCATCCAAAGAGATCAAACAGGGTGTTCTGTGTTTCTTGGGTCCGCAAGACATAGTATACGTCTTTGATACGTTTACGTGGAGACCCCTATTTTTCATAAATTCAGAGAATTTCTGCACCGCTTTTTGTAGGCCAACCTTAGTCTGCGAGAGAATTGCCGCATCATCGGCGTACAGAAGTATGGGAATGGGCGTCCCTTTTACTGTGGGGTAATCATGATAGTCTTCAGTAAGGATGGATCCAACATTGTTTATATATAGAGTAAAGAGCAGGGGAGCAAGTATGCACCCCTGTCTTACTCCTGTGGATACGAAACAAGTCGGAACACTCCCCCATCCTACCGTATCGAACACGCGCACCAGCCCCATTATACAGCTCTTTAATAAAAGTAAGGATTTAATTGTCCAGGCCTATGTCCTTTAGAGTTTGCCAAAGCATACCATGGTCAACACAATCAAATGCAGAGCTGAGGTCTACAAATGTTATGAAGAGATTTCTTTTTTTGGCATGAATATATTTAGATGTTAATAATGCTAAGTTTAGTTCCTGCTCGACTGTCACTCTTCCTGTCCTGAACCCATATTGAAGGTTGGAAAGTATCTCTTGTTCTTCCAACCAATCCTGAATTCGGGCTAGAATGATCCTGCCTGCGACCTTCATAAGGCCATCAAGTAGAGAAATTGTCCGGTAGCAGGCAGGATCATTCCTATCCCCCTTTTTGTAAATCGGGACAACTACTGCCTCCGACCAAGTGGGAATGAAGCCAATTTTACTTGAGGAGTTCAGTACTCTGGTTAGTAAGGGTGCCAAAAAAGTCAGGTAGACTTTTAAAAATGTCAATTGGGACGCAGTCCGGCCCTGGAGCCTTACCCGCAGGACTTTGATAGAGCCTTAATCACTTCTTCCAGTTGATACTGGATACCCAGTGGAAAAGAAGTACATGCTTCCTCAACCATCAGTGCCACAGGCTCATTTAGAGATCTTCCTGGAAGGGCTATTTCATTATACAGACCCTGGAAGTGGTTAACCCAGTCCTGTGAGGTAATGGCATTGTCTATCTGGTGGCCCTGATGTGCTTGAAGAAATGGGACATTGACGGCCTTCCAAAAGGCGGTATTGTCTTTTAGCTCAGAAGCTACATGCAGGGCTGACCACGCCTGCGATTTGAGCTCTTTCTTCCTGTTTGTTAAAGCGATACGGTATGTATGCCTTGCTAACTGGATGTTTAGTCTGGATTGCGGGGAAGAATGAAGGACTTTTTTCAGGGCAGCAAGTGCCTTGGTACACTTGCCATCAAACCATCCCTGAGAGCCGTTAGGAAGATTACGTGGTGTTCTAGTCAACAGTTGTTTTATAGTTCAGCACATTTTTGTAAATGATCCAACAATGGCATGGGAGTCCTCTTCAGGTGAAAGGCAGATTTTAATATCCTCGTACACATTTTTAACAAGTTTTTCTTGGTAATTCGTGGGTGTCACCTTTACCCATTTGATGCAAAATCCATTTTTTGCTGGAAGAATTGAATTTAAGAAATATTTGACATTATCTTTGCAGCTTAAGTTACCATCCTTAAGTTTGAATGTTACAGAAATAGGATAGTGGTCGCTAAATCCAGTAACAATAGTCTCCCATTTAGTCACCATGCCAGCATAGCGCGTTGGAAAAATAATAAAATCAATGATTGAATTTGTCCCCCTCCCATTGAAAGTTGGTCTAAATACTTTAGGAGGGCTGCAAACTTCATTTATAAAGGCAAGAGAAAATTGGGCTGATATGTTGTTAAACATATTCCCTAGCTTGGTGTGGGTAAAGTGACTTATGGCCCCCTCATTATCGTCATCCATACCACACACACCCAGTGTACCTCGGGGGCACAGTGAAAGTCCCCAACCCACAACAGAACCATGTCTCCTGACATACGTTCTTCAATTTTGATCAGGTCCTTTAGGAGATTAATAATGACATGCTCTCTTTGTACGGGAGGGATATTATTATAAAAATTTACTAACACCAGATTTTGCAAATGACCCCAAGATGTAATTAAAATTTGGTAGTAATTATTATCAGTGGAAAGTTTAGCTTTGGAGGGTCCAGTGGTAATTGACATATACGTACATAGTCCGTCCTTGTGTCTTTCACTTTGACTAGGTGTGGCCGGGGTGAAAAAGGTTTTATAACCCACCAAGTGTAGTTCTTTTAGTCCAAGTTTCTTGCAGGCATATTATGCCATTGGTCAAGGTCAATGATGGCCAGATTGGATCATTGATTTTAGAGGACAGGCCTGCCACATTCCAGGTTATAAAACTTCTAGGGAATACAGATTCCAAGGAAGTGTTAGTTTCAGTTGGTGGCAAGGGAGTAAGTTTATCGCTACCTGCTGATGGCACAGGGCAGACTGACTGTCTGCGGCCTGATGAAGTTTCTATGGTGTCGCTTACAGTTGGATGGGATACATGGCACTTAACTCTCACCCGGGAGTTAAGTACTTGGGAACAATTAACCGGGTTTGTTAAAGGAGGTAGAGTGTTTGTAGGGGCTAATTCCTGAGTTTGAATGGAATAATCTAAACTGCTAATAGTTTTGCTAAGATGTGTTTTTGCATTAACAGAAGTACTTTTATTTAATTCCTCATGTGTCTGTGATTGAACAGGTAACCAGCCCCTATGATCTTGTGAGCATGGATCTACAGATTTGTCATGGTTAAGTCAATCTACTCCATCTAGTCCTGTAACAGCATCAAATCTATTAGCAACCGGGATTTGATAAATGGTGGACCCTTGAGTTCTCTGGTAAGCATAATTCGATATAGGTTGATGGAGTAGTAGGGACCTAGGGTAGAAGTAGCTTAAATTTCGAATCTGTATCCCAGCCCCTCAGCTCTCATGATACCAGTCGTTTAAATACGTGATGACCCTACGGTCTCTAAAATTGATTATTACCACATCTCATTTTATATCTTTGGGCCTCTGTCCCACCCAATCCAGCCTTCTCGCAAAGAGGATTTCCCCATTAATATTAGGGGGTAGCGGTCTGTTAGTTTTCAGCCAATAGATGAGCTTATTTTTAAGTTTCTGTGATGTGTCCCCAACGGAACGTTAAGGACATCCCCTTGGGCACACCTTGTTCTCCTCCCTTGAAATCAGAGGATTCCACACATTTTATTATTACTTGGTGTGAGAAGTTGGCCTGATATATAATGTTCACTATTCTAGTGAGCACTTTGTATCAGTCCAAACAACCCTTATTGATGATTGGTTGTAAGTCAACCTTATGGACCAGCTATCCTAGTAGCGTGGATGCGAGCAGTCTTCGGGCTAAACTCTAGAGGGCGTGTTAAGCCAGCTGTTATACCATCACATATACCCCTTCAACACCAAGTGAAAGGACACCACACAAGTGTTATGAAAATAAACAGTGTATTTATTTACATCACAACAGCCCTGTACTCTTTATGAGGACAGGGTACTAAGCACACAACAAAACTCTTACGAAAATACTTTAAGTTGCACAATTTACACAAATGCCCGAGGGGCACGAAAAACGATATACTCTGAAAGTGGAATGCGAAATTACTAGCAGGTAAGTACTTGACTAATAGGCTTTGGAATCGCTAGGACTACGTTACTGAACCTTCAGATTACTAGTAGGAGGCCTAGGGGACTCGGGTGCAGAGTGTGCACTCTCCCGCGGGATGCGGGACAAAGTCTATGGGAGCTAGTAAAGGCAAAGTTAGTGTTCTCGGGCGAACCCGATAAGGTAGGTTGAAAACGAAAGTGGATCTGGACCCTTGGATAGTGAGGCTATGCTGGGGCACCGAAATGCCGAAGTTACCTAGCCCAGGGGCTGCAGCTGCATAGGTCTGAAAAGACGTCGGGAATCCTCGTTGACGAACCAGGAGCCTGAAGAAAGAAGTTGCTGGCAGGCGACCAGTGAAGATTGTTCGAGTGATCCAAGCCTGGATCGAAGATGGATGACACCTGAAAGCAGAGGGGACCAAGTTCTTAATCACTAGCCAGTGATTGTGTGGGCACCAGGATGGCACCGGGCGAAGTCACCTCGACCAGGTGAGTGGGCGACGCTGGGCTCTGCAGTCTCACGGACCAGAAGGCTTTGTCGGCGACCAGGATGGAGGTGCGAGCTGTCCCACGATGGTTGATGCTGTCGACGTCGCTGGACCCAGGATTGGGGCAACAAGTCTTGGCAAATTCAAGCCCACGCGGTGGACCTAAAATGGGGTCTGGAGTGGACCAGGAGGGTCCGGGGTGCTCCTCTTTTGGAAGGGAGCAAGGGCCAGTCTGGAGCAACCAGACCAGCAGTGTTGTCATCGTTGATCGTCGTCTGGAAGGCCACAAGCCAGCGGGCTAGTACCCAGACAACGCGGTGAGCAGCCAAAAAGCAGAAGGGCCCCACGCAGATCGTGGAGATGCTGGGGGGCTGGACTTCGGTGCTGGAGCTGCTCAGGGTCGGGGCTTCTCTGACCCCAAAGCACTCACCAGAGGATCCCTCGGCGGTCGTGCTGGATAGAAGTTGTGCAGTTCTGATGATGGCCGGTCCCTCGATGTCTCGTCGCACCTACGGTTCTCAGCTTAGCTGTAGAGGTAGGTAGAGGTCAGAGGTGCCAGGGAAGCCGGGTCTCGTCGAGCTGGTCAGTCGGATTCCTGAGGAAGGACGTGCAGCAAACCGCAGAGTTCTTAGATGGTGCCTGCGGGTGCAGGGTGACTACTCCTTAGCCACAAGGGAGAAATCTTGAGAAGAAGTCGAGAGTTCCTTTCGTAGAAAGTAGTTTCTTGATTCAAAGATGATCTAATTTGGAAGGGTCCCCGCTCCTGCCTTTATCCTAAAGAAAGGGGTGGGTACGCTACTAGGTCCTGCCCTAGGGGTGGGACCACTTGGTAAACATCATTCTTTTATTTCTTTATGATTTGTCTTCATTGTACATATCTTGTAAATATTCCAAAGTGACTTTCTCATTATATCCACATCAGTGACATAATTCCTTTTTACTCCAATGCATTTCGGGCGAAATCATGTCGCCCTTCATCAGGGAATCATTACTATAAAAACACAAAAAATAATCAAAAAAATAATTATAATCATGTTCCAGAGTCTCTATATGTCATGTTTATGTGTATTTAACTTGGACATAGGTCTCCCAATGTACTTACAAATGTAACACACCACATTGCCCTTTATCTGCCCGTGCTATCTGCCCGTGCTACTTACTACCAACTCAAATGCACATGTGTTCACTTACGTGCCACTGTTCTCTATTAAGCCGTGAAAGCCTGAAAAACAACAAAATCAAGAAAAACGACATAAGTGTGAAGTAGTGTGGCTCACTGGTTAGAGGCGGCAGACCCGAGAGCAGAGGACGGCCCGGGACCAGGGTTCTGGACCAGGGTCAGCGGACTCGATAATTCTCTCGCCTCGGTGCCCACTCTGATCAGCGATCACACTCGGCAACTCTGGGCACTAGCTTGCCTCATCTTCACTAACGGCCCCACCAGACCGCCGGGGATGCCTGGTCTCACCCTGGAGATACCCATTAAGGGACCATCTCTCAGGGAAGCCAGGAAGGGTTTTGCAGCGGTCGAAGCGCGGAGGCACCCCTCCGGGAGTGATTCCAGCGCTATATAAGCACACAATTAATATAAGCACACAATTAAGTAACTCTCTCTAACCGGTCCCGTAACTACCAGCGTTAATCTAAAACCAGTGAGGATGTCACGGTTTCAAATGAAGAAACTGACCTGTTACTAGCTGCCTTGGCGTTTCATTCCGTGTATTTCCGCGTTCTCTAAACCTCTATTCCGGGCGGTAGTCAAGGTTACTAACAACCTACTCTCCTATACGCTATTGTTCCGCTCACGTGACCGTAGAGCGGAACAAAATACTTCACTATGCTCTTCACGTAAAGCAGGCTGCGTCTTCTCTTAATCTATTGCATCTAGATTGGCAATTATATGAAGTGTTCTCGTTTGATAATGCATTTGAGTAAAAAGGAATTATGTCACTGATGTGGATATAATGAGAAAGTCACTTTGGAATATTTACAAGATATGTACTATGAAGACAAATCATAAAGAAATAAAAGAATGATGTTTACCAAGTAATAATAAAATGTGTGGAATCCTCTGATTTCAAGGGAGGAGAACAAGGTGTGCCCAAGGGGATGTCCTTAACGTTCAGTTAGGGACACATCACAGAATCTGTTAATTAGGCGCCCAGGGACGTTGGCCGCCACCTACGGAGCACCCAAAAGTACAAATTAACTGCTTAAAACAAGTTGTGCACTCATCCGACCTTTCATATATCTTATTTTTAAGTTCCCTGTACCCTTCAGATTTTCCTGTTGGTAGTTCTGGGTCACTAGTTAATACTGCGACGTAGGGGCTGACTCTGGAGGAAGGTTAATTTGGACAATTGGGCGGGTATTTTTACTACTCTCAGAGTGAGGTCTTGGATTTTTTCCTCGTGTTGTAACTAACCCAGTTTCTTGACCCAGAGATCGCTCTGTCCTTGGTGGATTAGTTCTGTTTGTATCTCCCTTTGATGCTGCAGGCCTGATTTCCTTTCCCTCACCGCCCTCTACTCTTGTCGTTGTTTTAGTAGGAATTGAAATCTGAGTTTTCTCTACCAGTGTGTGTGTGTTTGTTCTGGGTTGTTAGTCCTCTTGCTGGTATTAATGTTAGGTCTCCCAGAATCAATAATGATAGGTTTAATAGCTACGTTATTTGGTAGATCCCTTAATAAACCTGTATTTAATTTAACAGCTGCCTCAATAGTATCAAGTTGCTCAGCTTATCCTCTTAATTCCTTCAACAATTGGGAGAGTTAGAGATTTTACCAGGACTTCGATGTTTCCTATGAGTTCGTGTGTTGAAAAAGAGGACATTGTGACCTGACCCGAATTTGGCTCTGTTGTAGTGATCTCAATTCCCGTGACCTGCTGTTGAGGAAGATGTAGATCGGACTTGGTTATTTTAGCCTGTCTACCCCCATGCTTTTTATCACCTCTTTTCCTCTTTAGTGTGTGTCCTTTTGTTGGTATTTGGGGACAAGGTTTCTTAGTTACTGTAGAGTTCCGAGGTTTCAGTTTGGGGGGTTCATCAGATATTATTACTAGGGGATGCTCTATGCTTGAATCTTTACTACTATTTGATCTATTGGGCTCAGATGCATTTGTGAAATATTTAAGCTGGGGGGGAGTGCTAATGTTACTATGCCAGGAGCTCTCCTCGTCTGGATTATGTATCGGGGTAATAGCTAGCTTAAGGGGTCCTAAGGATGAGCGTTTATTTTGGAGCTCGGTTGAGATGCGGCGCTCGGTGATAATTATCTCATGCTCGAGCATGGAAGCCGCTCTGGTGATAAATTGATCGAGCGTCCCCCTCACGGACCCACCCACTAATGATTTCCTTCCCCTTGAGGCCCTTGAAGTCATGATCCAATAGATATACTATGATAATACGTGGGTTTCTAAATAAAAAATAATTAATAAGTAAGGACAGACCCCACCAATAGATCACAATATGAGGAGCAGATGTAAACGTAGGGTCCAGAGTCAAATGGCCAAATACCGTTATCCAAGAATGTCACTAGGAGGCTGGAGCAAGATGTAAATGATGTGGCCCAGCCCGGCCTCCTCTGGCCTCTGAGGACCACAGAGGGCCCGCCCTTTGCCCGGGCTTCGCCCGGCGCCGCCCGCGCGCGTCCCGCGATGCGGAGCAGGCGCAGTTCTTTTAAGCGCCTCCGGGCGCAGGAGTGTGGCGGGTGGGTGGTTCGGTCCCGCTAGGGCTTCTGGGGCATGTAGTCCCCCCGCACTGCAGCCGCTGAGATGAAGGTTAGCGGCGGCGGGGGGACCGACAGACGTTGGCGCGTTCTCGGCGCTAGGCAAGGCAGGAGTAGGAAAAGTATGCCTCCCAGGCACATGGACAGGTAAGTCAGCGAGATTCAGCAAAGTTCCAGCTCTCCGATGCAGGCGCAGTTCTTTTGAGCGCATCCGGGAGCGTGGCGGGTGGGCGGCTCGGTCCCGCTAGGGCTTCTGGGGCATGTAGTCCCCTTCACTGCGGCCGCTGAGATGAAGGTTAGCACGAGTGGGGGGGACCGACAGACGTTGGCGCGCTCTCGGCGCAAGGCAAGGCAGGAGTAGGAAAAGTATGCCTCCCAGGCACACGGGCAGGTAAGGCAGCGAGATTCAGCAAAGTTCCCGCTCTCCGGTGCAGGCGCAGTTCTTTTGAGCGCCTCCGGGCGCGGGAGTGTGGCGGGTGGGCGGCTCGGTCCCGCTAGGGCTTCTGGGGCATGTAGTCCCCCCGTACTGCGGCCGCTGAGATGAAGGTTAGAGGAGGCGGGGGGACCGACAGACGTTGGCGCGCTCTCGGCGCAAGGCAAGGCAGGAGTAGGAAAAGTATGCCTCCCAGACACACAGGCAGGTAAGGCAGCGAGATTCAGCAAAGTTCCCGCTCTCCGGTGCAGGCACAGTTCTTTTGAGCACCTCCGGGCAAGGGAGTGTGGCGGGTGGGCGGCTCGGTCCCGCTAGGGCTTCTGGGGCATGTAGTCCCCCCGCACTGCGGCCGCTGAGATGAAGGTTAGCGGTGGCGGGGGGGGCCGACAGGCGTTGGCGCGCTCTCGGCGCAAGGCAAGGCAGGAGTAGGAAAAGTATGCCTCTCAGGCACACAGGCAGGTAAGGCAGCGAGATTCAGCAAAGGAGTACTCATTTCTAATTCTTCTATATAATGTGCTCTAGATGCTGCAGACACTGCAGCTAGAGAGGACCATACCAGCAACCTGCTCAGGAGACATGCTTGGGTAAGGATTTCAGGTTTTAAGCCAGAGATCCGACAATCCATCCTTAACACACCTTTTGATAAAGAACATCTATTAGGTCCTAATGTAGATCAAGCGTTCGAGAAAATGAAAAAGGACACTGAGGTGGCCAAATCTATGCGAGCGCTCCAGTCTCCGCCCAACAGAGGCTCCTTTCGCCGCTCCTTTTTACAGAGGAAGGTCCAAAATCCCATCCCCTGATCAAAATACCTCAGCATATAAAGGTAACAACCAGTCCTCTTCTTCCAGAGGAGTTTTTCAAGGTGGTTACAGAGGCAACAACTTCGAGGGTAGTGGTAAGGGAAACACACCCGGTAACTCCCCTTCCCCCAAGTAACAGTAACTTACCCCCCTCCCACCCCCCCTCCCCCGACTACACCACACCTGTCGGGGGAAGTTTTTAACAATTTCTTCCAATTTGGCAGTCTATAACAACAGACAAATCGGTGATTGGAATTATCCAACATGGTTATTGCCTGTAGCTTACCAGCAATCCTCCAAACATTCCACCTCGATCTCACAAATTGTCTCCAAAACACCTACAATTGCTAGAACAAAAAGTCCAATCTCTCTTACTAAAAGGACCAAGAGAGACAGTCCCACTACAATCCCAGGGCTCAGGGGTTTACTCTCTATTTTCTCATTCCCAAAAAGGACGGTTCCCTAAGGCCTATTCTGGATCTCGGAGAGTTAAACCGCTGTCAGAACACTTACGCATGGTGACGCTTTAACAGGTACTCCAACTGTTACAAAAAGCATATTTTATGTCTACTCTAGACTTAAAAGATGCATATTTCACTTTCTAATTCATCCGGCTCATCGCAAATTCCTCAGATTTGTGATAGCAGGCAAGCATTATCTGTTCAAAGTGCTTCCCTTGGGAGTGACAACAGCACCCAGAGTTTTTACCAAATGTCTGGCAGTAGTCACAGCTCATCGCAGAAGACAGCAGATTCACGTCTACGTCTATCTAGACAACTGGCTTATCAAAGCCAGCATTCCCCAGAACTGTCTACAGCACACGAAAATAGCAATAGATCTGCTTTATCAACTGGGCTTCACCATCAATGCACACGAATCTCACCTGCATCAGTCACAGATGCAGTTTTACTTAAGAGCCAGTCTAGACACAGCCAAAGCTCTGGCCTCTCCCAATGTAGCCAGAATACGCAACTTACAGGCAATGATTCTGCAGTTTCAATCCAACCAAGCTTTGCCACCCAGTGTGTTCATGCATCTGCCGGGACTGATGGTGTCTTGCATCGCAATTGTGCCCAATGCACGGTTTCACATGTGCCCCCTACAAGAGTGCTTAGCACGTCAGTGGAATCAGTCACAGGGTCACTTAACCAATCTAGTGTTGGTAAATGGCCATACCCATCACTCTCTGCAGTGGTTGAACCCACAAAACTTAGCAAAAAGCAGACCCTATTCCAAAGATCGTGCTCGCTGCAGACGCATCTCTAACTGGATGGGTGGGCTCCTCTCAAAGATTACACAATACAAGGTCAATGGAGCAACAAGCACGAAAGTCTCCACATCAACTAACTGAAGCTTTTAGCAGTTTATCTAGCCCTCAAAGCTTTTCAAACTCACCTCATAGGCAAACTGTCCTAGTCTGAACAGACAACATGACAGCGCTGTATTATGAGCAGAAGCAGGGCAGGACACGCACTCTCCAACTGTCAACACTCACTCAAGCCATTTGGAATTGGGTGATCTATCACAAGCCTCATCATCTGGCAGAACATCTCCCAGGAGTAAAATAATCAAACAATCAAATGTTCCCTTTTTTATGCCCCTTATGGCGCAGATCTGGTACTTGCTCTCTTAATTCAGCCAGGCCTAAAACAAATGTTAGTGAATGAACATTATGACGTCTGTGTTTGGGTTCCTCAGATGACTCAACATCATGTGTCAAATGTGCTCAGATGAATCCGATGATGTCATCCGGGACCACAAGGATCGCAAAACATGGCCAGGCCTAAAAGGTTCGATCCTGCTCAAAGTCACTGACACATACTTGTTCCCAAGGTCGGTCTCATGAGCACTCTTCTTCTCTTCTTCCCAGTCTAAGACATCGGGTAAGTCAAAGAAAAAGAAACTCAAGAAGTTGAACCACAGCTTCTTCTTATCCCACCACTCCTTTGGTCCGGGGGTCTCATGAAAAGTTGTTAGGCCCCCAAGATACCTTCAAGTATTGGTCTCTATCTCCGTTCTTGGAACCGATCCTGTCATGATCCTGATTCAATCAGATTTCCTAGGTCCACCAGCGATTCTGCAGCAGGTCCAGGCCTTCAAAGAGGCCGTGCTGCGGATCTTTGGTACCCTATTGGATCCCTCTGGAGTGCCTTTGGTGGGTGGGGGGAGGTTTTGGCCCTGAGTAGGTCTCCAGTTTGTCCACCACTGTTGGATCCATCTCCGACTGTGCTTCTTGCTACTCTAGGGCCAGCCTTCAACTCTTGGGCCAACACCCCATATGGTGCCATGACCGTTGCCGAGGCTCTGAGTGTTGATGAGGGCGGTAGCACCACTGATGTCAGAGGAGAAGCTGACAGTCCTTTTGGACTTTGAAGTGAATCTGCGGCAACCTTGAATAACATCACAACTCTCTCGGCCCTTAGTCTATTTGGATTCAGACATGCTTCCTCTCAGTAACTGGGTCTGTGAACAAGATGATGATGCTGATGACACCAACTATACAATGACAACATTTTCTTTTTGGACCTACAAGAAGCCAGGGGTTCAGACACTTCACCCTACACTGTTCTCCACTCTCCTACCCTGGTACCTCCTTCTCTATAGTCATAGTCATATAGCAGCAGAGGTTTTAGACCTACAATTACAGACTATGGAGGTTTAAAAAATGTCCTAACAGAGGCCCTGCATCCACAAAACCTTATAGGAATTCCTGCTACCTTTTAATGAGACTTTACTCGACACACTGCTCAGCACCCACTAGTCAATAGACAAAATATCAGGTTGCCTAGTCCTGCTCCAGGAGAACCAGTTTACAATCAGATGGGATACATTCTGGCTTAGCGTATACATAAATACACAGATCAGTTGCACATTTCTTGTGTTACATTTTTACGGAGTATTTGGAACACAGATATTGACACAGTTTTCATTCCATTTGCCCCATATTTGTGACCATTTGTTGGGCAGCCTCTTATAACATATACAGTTTTTTCCCCTCATCATGCACCAGTCCATGTCGATCTTCCATGCCTCCACTGTAGAAGTCGCAGTTGCACCCCACATTTTGGCAATGTTCGTTTTAGCTACCATCAGACTCAACATCGCCCATGTTTTGTCTTTGCTATTCAGATCTGCAACTCACTGAATTTTCTAGCTGTGTACAAAAATCCCTTATGGACATGCCATAAGATAGCACCGGTCTCTTTCTATGAACCAAGTGGACTGCATTAGGAAGAGAAAAGCAACAGCATGCTTCCTTGAACCGAGACACCCCCCCCCCCGCTTCCCTCCCCCCCACCCTCCATCCGTAGCCACTTTGAAAACACTTTATGTTGCCCTCTGCCATGGACAGTTGCCTGGTAGGAGGTTGGATCACCTAATACCTCCACAGGTGGCAAAGCATCAGATCAAAGAGATGGCTGCCTCAAATTGTTATGAATGGATACTCCCTTCCTGTCCATTCCACTCCTTTAAACATGCCTCATACTCCAGAAGCCAAGAGAACAAATGATGGGCAGAATGCTGAACAAATCAAACAATTACCCCCAGTCACAGATCTGAGTTTAATCCATCGCTATTTTGATCACAACGCCACTGCAGTTTGGACCCAGCCATATGCAAATAGGTGTTTTCCTTGCTCCCCATGGGAACCTTCCAGCATGAACTGCCAGGCCAGGTCCTTGGTGGACCCGAAACCAGAATCCTGGGACTGGTTTCAGGGTGCACCCCTCATCAGCCAGGCTAGCTTTAATCCAGTGGCACAGTGAGCCAAGAATGTCCTGTTCTCCTTTAGAATTAGGTTGGGTGGGGGTGCTTCCGTGCTCCAGCAGACTGCATAAACCAGTTTGCCCCAGTTCAGGAGCCCTTGGCTCACTCTCTCTCGAGTGAAAATACACAAAGGATAGGGTAGTGTCCATCCCCCTGTCCAGCTCCTCCTTACGGAGTGGCCCAGAACTCCTCCAGGTGGCCACTTGATTCTGCCATCCAGATCTTGCCCCTTGGGAGCATTTACTGGCTAGGCCAGCCAAGAAGCATTTCTGACCTCCCTTGATAGGTTAGTCACCCCAGAAGATGTCCATCCCCTTTTAGGGTTACTTAGGGGCTCCCCTGAGGTTAGGTCCTTAGATTCGTCTGGACTCCATCGTCAAGAACTGACTACCTGTCTTCTGAAGATTGTCTAAAGACTCTTCTGCTGTTGCACACTGGAACTCTGCTGCTGCATCGAGCCAGGACCAAAGACAAGACTGCTCTGGTGGAAAGATTCCTGCTGCAACTTCGTCTCCGTGCTCTACTAAGTTTCTTCAACTCCATGGCCATGCATCCTTCAAATCAGCAAGGACTCTGCATGCATCCAAGCAAGAAGGAATCTCCCTTGGAGTGAAAGAGTCACTTCCTTGCATTCGCAGGCACCTCAACGTCAACGACCGGTTTGCTGATCCTGCTGCTCACGTACACCTCCCGGACCTCCCGGATCTGCAACACAATTGGTGGTTTGTTGGCTCTTCAGAGGCCTGACCAGTCTTTCCAGCAACTTGGAAGACTGCACTCTCTCTCCAACCGACCTGAACTGCATCTTGTTGTCATTACCAAGGCTTGTTGACTCTCCTCACCAAAGATCTTCACACGCCAAGAATCCTCAGCCTCAAGCACAGCACAGCTCCAAAAACGATGTCTTGCCTGCAACTTTGGAATTGTGAGCCTTCATCTTCATGTTGCTGCTGAGGCTTTCGTGTGACTCCCTGTGCCTGCTGCCAGAGGGTCCTCCTGGGGGCTCCAATGATTCCTGCTTGCTCTCCTGCATGCTGAGTGCCCGCCCTGACTTACCCTTGCTGAGCAAGTCCCACAGACCTTGCTAGCCTGCCACCAAGCATCTTTTCCTTATCCCCTACTGTTGTGTTTTCCAAGGCTTGTTGGTTGTCCTACTGGCGACTGACCTTTCTTCATCTGTCGTGGGACAGCTTGTTGGCCGCTTCTGTGGTTCTACATCGTCGACTGGGCTCCACAATTGCTTTATCAAGACCGTTGTGCTTCAGCAAGTACCTCTGACAAGTAGTAGCATTGTGCTCCTGCGCCTCCTGGACACCTCCAAGTGGTTTGGACTCTGTCCCCTTTACTTTCAGCTACTTCTCATCCAGAATCCACGTTTGGGTTCCATCGAGCTGGTCCGCGAGTCCCTGTAGCCGCCGGACTTCTAAGATCCTCCATTGGCTTTTATGGGCAGTTCCGACACCACTTCATACCTATGTACCCAGGCTCCCTGGTGTAGGTATCCTGGTTTCCTGGGTATCCACTGATGTGGTGGCTCTCCAATTTTCCTTGATCCAATTGGTGTCTTCAGGTCCTTTGGGAAGGGTGCTGTAATTAGAAAATACCAACCGTGACTTACCCTGTGTTATCCTTTGGATGTTTGACCCGGTGTAACCACTCTGCATCCGGGCGCCTTGGGGCCACTAGCTACTCACCTTTAGTGGTTTTGTGCTTCACCTGGGCTCCTCCATCCATGGGTATTTTTTATTTTTCATTGTACTGAGTTTTATATAGCGCGAACTTGACCCGAAGGTATTGTGTATCAGAGCTCTTTACATGGCATCAATTGCGTTACATGAGGACACATTCATGTTTTTTGTTAGGCACAGGGAGATGAAGTGATTTGCCCAGAATCACAGGAGGTTCAGCATCTTTGCCGAGACTCGAACCCAGTTCCCCAGATTCGAGGTCGACCGCCCTAGCCATTAGGTCAACTCCTCTCCCCAATTATTCTTGTTTTGGTGCTTACCTTTTCTACCACTGTCTTAGTATATGGTTGCCCCCCACCCTTCCCCTATAGGGCTCCACGTGTTTTTCTATGCTACGTAACTGTTTTTGAAATATTTCTTATTTATATTTGATATCTCCGGGTAGGAGGTATACCAAGTTAGCTCCTAGTATTGCGTAATAAATACTACAGTATCTGTATAACCTCTTGTGTAGTTCTTTCTTGTGTGAAAGCCGGCTCATGGACTATGTGGTTAATGCACCCGCTTTGCACCCTTCTGAATAAGCCTTAGCTGCTCTCCACAGCTACCCATTGAGAGCTTTGATTATCGGGGACCTAAACACAATCACTATCACTAAGGATTGCCTGGACTAGTGCGCAGTGCTTCACTATAGGTGGACACTATATATTGAGCCAGCCTTCTACACATTCAACAAATCCACTACCTATGGGGCACTGCTTAGGTATCTGTTCATAAGGTGAGCAATCCGCAGTTAGAAATATCCATCAGAAGACCATGTTATTTACCTTTGGCCACCCTCTTTCCGTTGGATATTCTCTCTAGTCGCATATTCGTCACTGACCCTTCCACCTCCCCATTATGTGGAAAAGAGTCTCCTAATCCATGTTAATAAGATATCATTTTAGATATCTGCATTCTGGCACAATCTGATGCCTAAGACTCAGCGTCCGACAGCAAAGACCGATGTCAGAAAGAAACTGACTTCAACCCTCGGAAGTGGCGACTATATAGGAGCTCTGACTTCGCATCCGGGTTGGAACAGATCCCACGCGGAGCCACATGACACCGCCTATCCATGAATGAGAGTATTGCAGAAGAAAATTCTTTGGATACAGTCTGGAGCCTGTTGGTTTTCACATGATGGTGAAATCTAAAGGTAGCTATAGCCTCCATCAGAGAGATAAAGGTAAGTAACTTGTTCATCTAGGTTTTTATAGCGTGTAAAAAATGGTGAATGGAGAAAGCTTCTTATTTAAAAACGTAAAACAGCAGAAAGCACATTTCTGATTGCATGAATACAGGGACTGTCTCATGCAATGTTTTTATTTGAAGCGAAAGCAAAAACAAAAAATTAAATTCGTTTTGTGTAAAATTATTGCTCTTCCAATCTCAGCCTATCAGTGACTTTCAGAATGGTATATATATATATATCTTTCGCTAACTGTTTGCTTAATGTACCAAGTGTGAGCAGTTGTGAAAGACAAAGAAATGATTTTGCTTGAGAAGAAAATCTATGACCGTCCGGAAAAGCCTCACTTGCAGATCATTGTGTCGTGAGGTAAAACAGTATGTTATATGTATGTTGGGATTTCACAGTGATTACTTGCCAAATCGAAGTTAACATTTCACCAGTAAGCGGGGCTTGTGCCAAGTAGTGATTCTTTGTTCATACTAACGTTTGCTATTATGGAAAGTTAGAAAATGTACTGCAGAGTGTTCATGAGCGTGTGGGAGCTGTTGATAATAGCAAAGCTGTTATTGCTATATCTAGTAAACGTCAATCTACTTATCTAGTAAGATTATCTAGTCTAAAGTAAGATATAGAAACCATGCTTGAGCAATTATGAGTTTGTATACTTCATGTTTTTGAATGTTTTCAAAGGGGTTTTAAGTCTTCTTGCTTGGAGAGCTCATTCGTTGAAAATAATGGGTAGACTATTGCAAGAAGCGGATATTGTAGGTCTGCATATTGTTTGACTGAGCATGACTGAATACGTTAAAGACCTTACATACATGATTGACAAAAGCATCAACCTTGTGTTAGAGGGGAAAGTGTTTTACGATTCTAAGCCAGAGAATATATCTTCACATTGCAGATTTACATTACTTCATTACTGTATAGTCCCATAGTAGAAGCTGGATACATTTTATATTCCCCATAGTAGAACCTTTATACATTGGTTATCGTAATAGATCCAGCATACATTATGTATCCCCATAGTAGAAGCTGGATACATTGTATATCCTTATTGTAGAACCTAGAAACATTTTAGATCCACATACTAGAACCTGGATACATTGTATATTTTTTTATTGTATCTATCACAATATGTGTTATGTAGTTTCTTTGATTATATGCTTATGGATCAATGTTTTTAATGTATTTTATTTATCATAATGTATAGATATGATCTTAACAATTGTATCTACAAGTACTTAACTATTGAAATATTGGGGAAAATATAAAATAAATATAAAGACAAATTAAAAAACATTTCCAAAAAGAATTAAAACAAAATGCATACATAAATTAACTTTGTGTATAGCATCACCTGAAATTCTGAGTTTCTAACTATTTATCCATACATGTACATGTGGAACTTTATATATTACAACTTTATATCTCTTTACTATTTTCCATATACATGTATACCTATGGAGCTGGGTATCCATATATCTATTGATTTACTCCTTATTTAGAAAAAAACTTAAATAAAAAAAGTAAAACTGTCGCCAATTCTCTAGTCTCATCCTATACCTCTACCTTTTTCAATAAATCCTCTACCTTCACTCTGACTTTTCCCAAACCTCATTGTACTACTAGATCTGAAAGAGACACATTAGTGATCGATTCCTTACCTTAGAATATTCCCCAGGCATCAGACTGGATCCGGAAAGTCTTTTCTGCTTAGCAGTACCCTTGCGTGCCGGTAGGTGACCTTGTGCGGCTCTGCGTCCGCCACTGGCATCGTAAGCACCGGGATGACGTCACGGAGACTACTTAAGCGCCACCCATGCGCTCTACGTCGGTTCTTTCTTTTTCCTCGCCAAAAGTGCAGATCCGGAATTGAGCACATACCTCGGTCATTTTTTGACCACTTTTTTTGAGACTTTTGTCTCTTTCTCTTGTCTCCTAGTGCACGTAGGGATGCCCGGCTTTAAGTCTTGTGGGTCGTGCCGCCGTAATATGTTGGTGGCGGATCCCATGATGTCTGCCTTGACTGCCTGGAGACAGACCATGACTACCGGGACTGCCGTGCCATGGCTCGATGCATTGTGGGAGCTGCGCCGTAAGTTGCTGGAGGTCCGGCACTCCTCTCACCCCCGCACCGGGTCTAGGGGCCGGTCGCGAGACCGGAGCTGTCGCTCGTTGGGTTCTAGGTCTTCACATTCAGATTCCGGTAAGCGACGCCAAAAGAAGACTGGGTGCAGTTTATCCTGCCCCGGTTTTTGGACCATTTCATTCCGACCTGGGATCGGCATTGGGATTCGAACTGGGATCGGCCCCGGCCAGCGCCGCTCCCGGGGCCACTGGCCCCCTCTCCGGCCCTGCCGCCGCGGCTGGCTCCTTCTACTCCGGATCCGGATGAGGACTGGGACGGCTCCGAGGACCCCCTTGCGCAGCAGGGTGACTCTGAGCAGGATTGGGTGGATGACCTTCAGGATGCAGTTGAACTTGATGTGTCTTCGGACCCGGGGTTTGCCTCCCCTCCACCTACCATGGAGGAGGGCGCTTCCTACACTATGGTGCTGCGTCGAGATGCAGAGCCTCTCCATCTCGACCTCCCTATGGTGACCCCATAAGACCAACCTCCTTACGGAGGTGCTCCAGACGGCCTCTAAGTCGTTCGAACCGCTGCTCCCTTTCAATGATGCCCGTACCTAGGTCCTCTTGAACACTTGGTTGCGGCCGACCTTGGGGTGCCGGTGGATAAGAACGTCGCTAGGCGTCATCGCCCGGCGCCTGGTGATCCTGACTTCTTGACCACTCGCCCCATGCCTCAGAGTCTGGTCATTCAGGCCTTGACGTCGCAGAGTGTCTTTCCCACGGCTCCACCGGATAAAGACTCTAAGAAGCTGGGCCAATATGGCAAGAGGTTGTTCTCCTCGGCCAGCTTGGGGTTGCGGTCGGTTAATACCGCCTGCTTATTGAGCCGTTACTCCCACGCCATGTGGGATTCGGTGCCAGAGGTCCTGCCGCAGTGTTCTGAAGAGGTCCAGGCCGTCCTTTCCCAAACGATTGGGGAGTGCAAGGATGCTGCGAAGTTTGCCATCAGGTGTGGTCTGGACACGGCTGATTCTTTGGGCTGGGCGATTTCCACAACTGTGGCGTTGCGGCGCCGTGCCTGGCTGCGGTCTACCGAGTTCTCGCTTGATGTCCAGAGCTCGCTCATGGACATGACCTTTGATGGCTCTCGCCTCTTTGGTGACAAGGCGTACAGTGCCATGGAGCGCTTTGAAGACTGAAGACTCACGAGCCACAGCTAAGTCTTTGCGTCTTTTCACAAGGAGCCCGACCACGCCTGGGTTTTGTTCCTTTCGTGGCCAGGGTAAAGGGGCCCAAGCGCACTCCTCCACAAAGCCTGCGCAGAACCTGCCTCAGCGTGGCCGCGGACCTGGCTTCCGCATGGGTGGGTCTGGTAACCAGCGGGCAGGTCTGTCCACCTCCATGCCTGCTGCTTCCTCCTCCAAACCTTCCTAATCCGAGCTTCAGGGGGCACCCAACACTGGTAGGAGGCAGGTTCCGTCACCACCTCTGTCACTGGTGCGAAATCACATCGGACAAGTGGGTGCTGCAGATAGTCTGCCAAGGCTACTCGCTCTCCTTTCTGTCCTCCCCTCCTGCCATGCCACCTCTGTACCCCGGCATGTCGGGGGATCATTTGGCTCTTCTCCGTCAGGAAGTCACAGCCCTCCTCGCCAAGTGGGCCATTGAGTACGTTCCCGATCAGGAAGTAGGGAGTGGTCGTTATTCCCACTACTTTCTGGTCCCCAAAAAGGAAAAGGGGGGCCTGCTGCCCATCTTCACCCTTCGGGACGTCATTCGCTTCCTCCGGAAGGAGTAGTTTAAGGTGCTGAGTCTGGCTCTGGTCCTGACTGCCCTGGACCCTGGAGACTGGATGGTAGCGTTGGACTTGCAGGATGCTTATTTTCACATCCCGGTCCTGCCGGCCCACCGGCGTTACCTGCGGTTCAAGGTAGGCCAGGAGCATTTTCAGTTTGCCATGCTCCCCTTCAGCCTTACCAGCGCCCCTCGGGTGTTCACGAAAGTGATGGCGGTAGTCGCAGCTCATCTGCGCAGGTCAGGGCTGTCAGTCTTCCCCTACCTCCACGACTGGCTGTTGAAGGCGGGCTCACCCCAGGCAGTCGTCTCCCACCTCCAGACTACGGCTGACCTCTTGCATTTGCTGGGGTTCTCCATCAATGTACCAAAGTCGCACCTGTGATCCTCTCAGAAGCTCCCCTTCATCAGAGCGGTTCTGGATTCAACACTGTTTCGAGTTTATCCTCCCGAGCAGCGAGTCAAGGATATTCAGGCTACGATTCCGCTCTTTCGGCCTCTCTCCCGGGTTTCTGTCAGGATGACCTTCCGGCTTCTGGGGCTGATGGCTTCTTGCATCCTGCTGGTGACACATGCCAGATGGCATATGCGGGCTCTGGAGTGGGACCTGAAGTTCCAGTGGGCACAGCATCAGGGCAACCTGTGAGATCACGTCCAGATTTCGGTGGGTGCTGCAAGACAGTTGCCATGGTGGCTCACGAACCGTGATTGGGTCAGTGGCATATCCCTCTCCCTTCCTCATCCAGAGCACCTATTGGTGATTGGACTCCCCTCCTGGGATGGGGTGGCCACATGGGAGAGGCAGAGATCAGAGGCCTCTGGTCTCCGGCGGAGTCCCGGCTTGATATTAAACTTCTGGAGCTACGGGCGATCCAGCTTGCACTGTCTTGACTTTTCTGATGTGCGCTCCCTTCGAGCCTCTTCATAACTGTCCTTTACATCTTCTTACTCTAAAGACGGCTTTCCTGGTGGCTATCACCTCTGCCAGAAGAGTGAGTGAACTCCAGGCTCTTTCTTCCACACCTCCTTTCCTTACTGTTCATCCGGACAAGGTGGTTTTAAGGACCCGTCCTTCTTTCTTGCCAAAGATGTCACGGCGTTCCACTTCGGGCAGACCATCACTTTGCCCACCTTCTTTCCGCCTCCGCATCCTTCCAGGGAAGAGGAGAGTCTCCACTGTCTGGACCGAAAAAAACGTGTGCTCACTTTTTATCTGCAGTATACACAACAGTTCCAGGTGGATGATCAACTCTTTGTTGGCTATGTGGGCACCAAAAAAGGTTGGGCTGTGCTCAAGCGAACCATTTCCCGGTGAGTTGCTTTCTGCATCAAAGCATGTTACTCCTTGGCCAAGAAGGAGCCTCCTGTGGGGCTGCGTGCCCATTCGACCAGGGCGACTGCAGCCACTACTGCCTTGGGACCTAGCAGGATGTTTATCAGGCAGCTATTTAGGCCTTGCTGCTCACGTTTACAAAGCACTATTGCATTGACAGTCCGGTCCGGAGAGACTGCTTCTTTGGCTATTCTGTGCCCCGTGACTTTCTGGTGTAATTCTTTTCGCAGACTACCACCGGGGTTGGTATTGCTGGGTATGTATTCCAAGGTAAGGAATCTATCACTAACGCGGCTCTTTCAGATGCACAAGTTACTACTTGTGTAACGATATATCAGAGACATTAGTTAGTGATAGATTTCTTACCGCCCCAGACATCCTCCCCGTTCTGCGAACTGATTACTAGGGTTAAGGTCACCCCCTTTTAGGGCCTAGTTTTATGCACCAATGGTCAGTGTCTTGCATGTCTCTGCGTTTCGGTGCGGAAAGTCGTGTACAGAACTGACGTCAGCGCGCATGGGTGGCGCCTAAGTAGTCTCCGTGACGTCATACCAGCTCTTACGACGTCAGTGACTGACGCGGAGCCGCATGACGCCACCTACCGGCGTGCAAGGTTACTGCTAAGCAGAAAAAACTTTCCGCATCCAGTCTGACGCCTGGGGAATATTCTAAGGTAAGGAATCTATCACTAACTAATGTCTCTTACAGATATATCGTTACACAAGTAGTAACTTTTGCGATCTTCCTAATAGCCCCTTCTAGACTCTTCCCTCCTTTATCCCTTGTTTGACTCATTCAAAGCCTAATTTTACTACTACTATGATTTCCCAAATAACACTTTCTAGACTCTTCCCTCCTCCAGCCCTCCTTTGCCTCATCCCAAATACCGTTTTACTACTATGATCTCCCAAATAACGCTTTTTAGACTCTCCCTCTTTCATCCTCTTAAATCCAACTAACAGACTCACATGAACACCGCTTGACTTAAAAACGTATTTTTCGCTATACTGATCCACCTTAGGTTCTGGTCTAGCATGCTACTTGCCGAAAAGTGTTTCAACGCCTCGTCAGGGGTAGTAAGCAGTATATAAATACAATTACAGTTGTAAAAGCAGTTTTCTAGTTTTCAATTGCGTTTGTTCAGGTTTGTAATTAACGTGGTCCTTTTTTTGCAGTCAGAAACCAATTTAAGTAAGGAAATGGAGTCTGTTATGAAGGATATAAAAAATACAACACAGAAGAAATACACTGATTACAGCAAGACCCCTGGCTCTCCAGACAATGATTTTCTATTTATGTATTCTGTTGCAAGGTTGGTATTCTTACATTTCAGCGACTCCTTTTTTTCAAGTCCTGATTTTATTTTATTTTTATTGGAATCCGATTTAAACTGTTTGGTTTGAGGCAACTGCCCTAGCAAAGCATTATTTTGTGAAAGTAGCCAGAAAAATAAAGTCCCACCCACTTGGAAACAAATCATGAATAATTGCAGCACAGAGTAAGTAGTAGAATTAACAAATACATTATATGAATTGATGAGTTTTCCAGCACATTGTTCAAGGAATGTAGCCAGAAGGTACAACTTTTCTAAGCAGTTGTGAAAGGATACATGCAATGTAATATGATAAAACAGTAAGGTCTTTCTACTGAGGTTAACCTTTTTCAGGGTTGCTGGGATGTTTAGAAGTCATCGTCCCGAGAAAACACAGACATGAAAACATTGGCCACATTTTACATTTACAGCACAATTTTCAAATAAATTGACTTCTAATCCATAAATTTTACATCCATTACTGAAATATTCCTGGCCAGTCTGATCTTCTCGTGCATGGTGAAGGGTTCACCCCACATCCTCAAGAAAACGTGATCAAGAAATGTGGAAAAATGGAGCATTTCTCAGTTCAGCTAGCACTTTTATTTACTTCTACCCTCCAGCTCATTAGATATCCTGCCCTTTTTTCCAAGCTGATTTTGAGGTACATATTACAATTCATGATTTATTTGGGAAGGAGCAGGTTAGGCCTATAAAAAGTGAAACACAGATTATATAATCTTTCAGTAGACAACAGTACCCACGAACTGCTTAGACTGATCTTGTAGGCTCTTACATGGGAGCCACCACACAGGTTTAGACAGGAGCGAAATTAATAGGGCTATGCTTAACATATAGGCAAGACCTGAGACATAAATAGCGTTATCAATATAGAGATGGAAGTAGTTCTGCATGAACAATACAATAATAGCCTTAGTTGCAAATTACCTTTGGCAAAAAAAAAATACTATCAACATTGGTTTCCCACTTCATCCTGACATATACTTTAGGTATCTGCTCAAAATACAACATGAAAAAGTAATAATTTTGTTTCCAAATGTCAGCATTACGTTTCTGTAAATCACCCTCATTTTATTCTCCAGTGCCACCTTTTCCTTTGGTGTAAATAAACAGAAGTTCCTCAATGGCAGGCAATTTGACGATTGTGCCATCATTGCCTTTTGCTCTCAATTGCCACACTTCATTCAAAAATGTGAAAATGATTCACTACCTTCTCTTCTGATTCTCTACCTTCTCTTCTGATTCTCTGTCTACTTCATTTATAGCACCTGTCACTACTAAGCAGGACAAAACGTTTAGATCGTGCTTCCCTTAGTTCTTTTAGACCTGTTTCTCAGACAATATATTTGTGAAACTCTGCACCATTTCCTATAATTCGCCTTTGGACAGTTGCTTGGTAAAAATTAAAAAATGCTTTCAACATCCATTTTGACTTACGTTCACCATATGCAATTTCTCTCTAACTTCACGCTCTGTACCAGATGTTCGTTTCCTAAAAATAAAAACATCAGCAGATTTTTGCTGGCTTATACCACTGCTACCTTTAACCAACAGAATTATTGAGAACATTGCGAATCAGCAAATTAATTCGATTATAGAACAGTTGTATTTCTGTCCTAGTCTTCACACAGAAAGTGTTTAATATCTGCTGTCAATGACATTAGGTAATACTTGATACTGGCGTAGATACAGCCTTAGCCTCTTGGATTTTCCACTTCCTTCAACATGGTATCTCAGATCATTCTACTTACCCGCTTAGCTAGGATTTGAGTCAGTCACAACCTTTCAGCAGTGTACTTCTATTTTTGGAGAGTCAGTGTTAGATTTGGCATCTTTTGATGTGTTTCTCCTGTCTTTTTGCTTTCTGACCTCCTGGTTTTGATTCTGTTTTTGCTGGTTTAATGTCTCTGCACACATTCTCACTGCTGTTCAGTTCTAAAGTGCAAGTGCTCCTGTTGTAAATTTTGTTATGGATTGGTGTTTCCATGATTTACTATTAAGTCCCTAGTACAGTGCACTAAGAATGCTAGGGCCTGTAAATCAAAAATCTACTAGTGGGCCTGCAGCACTGATTGTGCCACCCGCAGAAGTAGCCCTGAAATCGTACTCAGACCTGCCACTGCAGGGTCTAAGTGCAGTTTGTAACTTCAATGTTATCTTGGCAAGTGCACGTGCCAGGACCTAATCTTCCCTTTTGTTACATACAAGTCGAAACTAAGGTAGGCCCAAGGCACCCCTGTGGGCAGGGTGCTGTGTATGTTAAAGGTAGGACATGTACTGGTGTGTGTAACATGTCCTGCTAGTGAATTACAATGTATTTAGTTTTTCACTATCTGTCCCAAAGGGTAGAATGGGAGTTTTACTTATAACATCTTATAAGCCTAACTTACCATTGAGCCAAGATAGATAAGTGGAGTTTTGCATGCCTGGACTCAGAATGTAAAAATGCATCTTTAAGTAAAGATGATTTTTATGTTCTGTGTTTGAAAATACCACTTTTAGAAAGTAGGTATTTTCTTGCTAAGCCCTTCTGTGTGCCTCTGCTGGGTTTTTGGATTGACTGTCTGGCTCTGGAGTGGTTGGGGATGTGCATTCTCTTCAGACGGCCACTGGGAGTGTTGAGGTGTGTCCTGCCTTTCCTGGATAAGTCCGGTCTGGGCTGAATGGACCTGGGCCGCTAGAGTAGTGGGAGGAGATTTACTTGCACCTGAATGGACCTGGTCTGCTGTGGACAATGCTATCTCCACCTCCTGCCGGGAAGCTGGGCCAGAGAGGACCAAACTGGTTTGGACTAAGCACAAACACTCTCTGCCTGAGGGAATCATTGCATTTTGAGTATAAATATTGGGGCCCAGAACTTTAGAACTCATGGAATCAAGGATCCTGACAAGAGAAAGAGCTGGAAGAGCTGCCAGGAGGAGTAGTGCCCCTTTGCTGTGTTGTTGCTTTGTTGGGCTGGGCTGTAGTTGCTGCTTCTGCCTTGGGCAGTGATAGGGCTGGACTGAACTTTCTTTACTTGTGCTGAGTATCTCCAAGGGCTTGAAGTAGAGCATGCCTCCTGCTCTGAAGTCTCAGGGACTGCAAATACTTCACCAACCTCTGGGTACCGCTTCTGGAACCGCTGTTTCAGTTGCCAAAGAAAAAGGAAACTCAAACAACTCCTTCACCGAGTCCTGGCGGCACCGCAGAGAACACAGTCTGCATCTTGCACCGCACCCCTGGTCTCCCCAGCGACGACCGACACTGCTGAGCACTGCTTGCACCGTGACCTTTGCGCACCGCACTCCGTACCACACCTCTTCACTTCGCCATCCTGGTCTCACCGACGCCGTCCCTGCTGCTGAATTTGACACCCATGATAGCATTGTGGCTGGGGGCACTGCTTGTAAGTTTCATGATGTACTGCCTCACTCCACACAGCTGTCTGGGCTGACCAATGCCAACTCCAGCTAACTGGCTCTTTTGCTTGCACCGCAGCATACCAGCACAGCGTCAAGCACTGCCTCGCCCTGCACCGTAAGCCTTGGTCTCACCAATGCCGTCTGGACAATCGTCACTGAGCCGCTGCCTGCACCGGATCGTGAGGGCAACACACCCTGCACTGCTTCCAGTTTGCAACGCAACCGCAATGGTTCCCACCAACGTGCTCGCTGCAATGAGAAAGGTACAGTTCTCTTGTCTGTCCACGCTTCCGCTGGCCCGTACCGATGCGGTTGGCTGGAACTGTTACTCTGTTGTTTTCAGCATCGCGGTAGCGCCGGACAGAGCTACCGACTTGTAGGAACTGTGTTTTTTAGATATTTCTGCAATTTTAAGGATATGTATACATACATATATATATATTATCTATCTATCTATGTATATGTATATTTTTTTATAAATTCTTTTTATTTCAACGTGCTTGGTAGATAATTTGACTTTACTGAAAGTGCACAAATCTTCACATCATGCTTTACATTTTTGTTACTTTTATTGGCGGAGGAAGCAAGGTTCAGATCATTATTATCGGCTGTTCTCTCTCACTGAGCACCTACCCCTCTCCCCCGCATCCCGCGGAAAGCCCTCCAGGACCACCAAATCTTTTCCCATTTCTTAGGACACCTTCTGCTTTTATATATTGTGCGTTCAGTTTGCTGGCACGAATCTAGATCCGATTCCTTGTCTGTAACTTTTGGAGGAGCAGCACTTCCCCAGTGATTTGCAACATTACGTTTACCAAAAACTGCGGCCAGTGTTAACCAGAATCTCATATATCTCGGCCAATCACTTCACTTCAAAAAGCTTTATTTCGACATGGTCATAAAAGCAAGTACAACAAAGCATTCATAATTTAACTACTGCATAAATCTTACAAGTCAAACTGTATCAGTGTGTACACATAAAAACAGCCATTAATCATTTCATCCTAAAAAGCGGTCTCATCATTAACACCTCCATGAAATCACATAACATACACTGTGTACAGTGGTATAGAAAAGGAATTGGGCAGATAGGATATCTAAGAAAATTGTGAAAATCTCCTATCGTATTATACTGGCGTTTGTAGTTACAACGTTGAGTCTATCGCAGTCAGCTCTCAACAACTGAAATTAGTTTGCTGCAACCTGTCACTTCCAAGTCAGTTCAGGAGCAAGACTTGGAAGTGACGGGCTGCAGCAAACTATACATCTATGAAGTCAGGCGAATAAGGACTTCAAACAGGTTATTCTACTAAGAGAGATACAATCATTTTGATTGATGCAGTGTCGCACATTACCACTATATTCAGAATTTTCGTGATTGAGGGTCTCCCAAGATATGATTTTTTATGTCCTGAGGATGGTCTCGGAAACGCAAGAATAGAGACTGAAACGTCGACGATTGCTTTTTCTACCGGATAATAAATTAGATTGTAAATAGGTAGAAAAGCTTCTGCAATTGTTGTATAGAGAATTTTTGTAGATCAATTTATTTGTATGTTCTCTTACAACGTTGTATATCTATCATGTACCCTTGTAACAAATATTAAATCCAAATACTCTTTCATATACACCCTTTCTTTTGCTCTCTTTTGTCTCAAAAAGATCACTGTTCAGTGACAAACAGAAATTAACTTAAAAAGACATTTGTCACAGTTGTTGTGCATTAACGGCATCAAATATATCAGGTCGTACAATTGTAGATATTTAAAATAATATTTGAAACATTAAGACAATTAAAACCCTTGAAGGTTCAATTACCATAACTAGTCATAGTACAGCCCCCTTTAGGAGAATAAAGGTAGGAGCTGGTCTCATTCCAAATTAGATTAATCCTGATTTGAAAATCTACAAGAAGAAACTCTGGACTTCGACGTTCTGCTCCACAGAAGACTGAAGAAATCTCCCTTGTGGCCAATGAGTGACCACCCTGCACAAGCAGGCACCATCAAGCGTTCCAGCGGTTCACTTTGTCGTTTTCCCTGGTGGATCCAGACTTCAGAGCCCGACGAGACCCGGACTTCCAGACCTCTCCGACCTCTACCTACATCTGCAGCACAGCTGAGATCCGTGGGTGCGACGAGACACGTGGGACCGGCCATCTTGGAGAAACGGCACTTCGCTTCCAGCATGACTTCAGAGGCATCCTCGACGAAGTGCTTTGTGGATTGTGAAGCCCCAGCCCCGAGCAGCTCCTGCACAGGAGATCAGCCCTCCAGCATCCACAAGATCTGAGTGGGGCCCTTTTGCTTGACTGCTGCTCGACGCGTTGTCTGGTCACTTGCCGGCTGGCTAGTGGCCTCCTAGACGATGATCCATGACATCTACACCGCTGGTCTGGTTGCTCCAGACTAGCCCCTGCTTCCCTGCAAAGGAGAAGCACCCTGGACCCTCCTGGTCCGCACCAGACGCCTTTTCCACTCACCGCGTGGGTTGCCTTTGCCAAGGCCTTTTGACGCCGAATCCGGAACCAACACCTTCGACAGCGAGAGCCTGCGTGGGAAAGCTCGTGCCTCCATCCTGGTCGTCCAAGACACCTCCTGGTCCACGTGGCTGCAGAGTCAAGCGTCCACTCTTCACCTGATCGCGACAACAGCATCTGGTTCCTTCCCGGTTCCACTCCAGTCACTGGCTAGTGACTGTGAACATTGTCCCCTCTGCTTTCAGGTCTTCATCTTCCTCGATCCACCCTTGGGTCGCTCCGGACATCTTCCTTCTGGCCGCCTGCAGCATCTTTTCTTCAAGGCTCCATAGACTTCAACGCGGAAACCCGACACACTTGACACCTATGCACCCGCAGCCCGTGGGTGAGGTAACAAGAGCATTTCGATGCTCAAGGGTAGATTAACTCTCCTAGTGTCCAGATTTCCAGTCGTTTTAGTCCTCGCTAGTCGGAACTGTCTAATACTTACCTTTTCGTAGTTTGTACTGTCCATTGACTTTGTTACGCATCTCGCGTGTGAGTCCACACTCTGCACACGCGTCTCGTGGGCCTCCTTCTACTTACCTAAAGTTAGGGTAGTGTAATCCCAGCAAACCTACAGCCTCTGGACAGCTCCATTCCTTCTATCGATTTCCTTATACCATTTGTTTAGTATATGGTTTGACGTGCCCCTAGGGCACCATTGTAATTCATGCAACTTAAACATATTTTTCCTAAGAGTCTTGTCATGTGCTTAGCCCTCTGATCTCATAAAGAGTTCAGAGGTGTTTGTTAGTTAATAAATATCTTGTTTATTTTCATAACTACCTGTGTGGTGTCCTTTCACTTGGTATTCAAGGGGTTATATGTGGTAAAACAGCTGACTTCACATGCCAAAATAGTTTAGCCTAAGACTGCTTTGCCATGCTACCATTAGGATAGCTGGTCTATAAGGTTGACTTACAACCAATCACCATAAGGGTTGTTTGGACTGATACAAGGTGATCACTAGAACTAGTGAGCATCATATATCAGGCCAACTTTTCACATTATATATCTGTATTACTGGGCTAACTGGTTCAGTCAAGGACAAGCCAAATTCTTTGCTTAAGGCACCCGCTAGCTGTCTAAGTTTTAGTGCCAATTTTTTGATATGGGATCTCCATTTAATCATTTTCTCCATGGTGACACCCAGATACGTAAATGCATCAACTTCCTCTAGTGCCACTCCCTCCATGGTAATTTTCCCCTTGTATGATCGATGTTTGTTAAAAATCATAAGTTTTGTTTTGTCTGCATTGAACTTAAACCTTCTAAGTTAGCAGAACTCTTCAAACAAGGCCATTGCCCGCTGTAGCCCGCTAGGAATCTTAGAAATGATAAGGGTATCGTCCGCAAACATAAGAATTGGGACCTTGGAACCAGCAAGGGACGGGCATCAGTAGGTGTTGAGGCTAAACATTTTGCAGCCTCATTAATACAAAAGGAGAACAATGTGGGTGCCAAATTTCCCCCTGGACGCACTCCCTTATCGACCCTGAACAAGTCCGTGATTTCTCCCCGAGTACCCCAACGTATGTGAGCAAAATTGCTCTCATGAAGGCACACTAAAAAAGTTAACAAATTAGCCGGCATACCTAGATTCCGCAACACCTCTCTGTCTCCTACGAGACACTAGATCAAAAGCCGATTTTATCGACAATAACTGCGTATGTGCTGCCTTCACAGCGCACCACTGTTCGCCAGTATATCAAAATAAATCTAAAAACTTGGTCCACGGTACTAATGTGGGCCCGAAAGCCAGCCTTCTGAGGAGTTAAAATGCTGTTATTATCAACCCATTCCTGAGCCTTTTCCAGAACAAGGCTTGCCACCACCTTCTGGATGGAGTCGATTAGGCTAATGGGCAGGTAATTCATAGGCTCTGATCTGTCCCCTTTCTTGTATACTGGAATAATCTCGGCCCCTTCCACGAATCGGGAATGGGGGCGCCTTGAGCCAGACCATTTGCTAGCAGTGTTATGTACTTGCTCCACCTTTCCCTATCATGTAGAAAAACATCTGCGGAGATACTGTCAATACCCGGAGCTCTTTCCCCGTGATTGCATTAAAGGCAACTATGACTTCCGAGGGTTTGAATATCAAACTCATTGTGTGACTGGGTGTCCTCAATGAAGGCTCAGAGATCCCTGCGTCATCTTCTGAATACTGTTGAGAGAAATGTTTTACCCATTGATCAGGGGTACATGATTCTCCGGTGGCGGAGGTTGTGCCCCAGTTCCCCATTTTCAAGGCCCAAAAGTGTTGGCGATTACTTCTTGTGCATGCTAACCTCAATTCCTGCCACCTTTGCTCATCCCATTCTCTTTTTGCTTTACTCTGCGCAGTTCTGTAAACATTCCTAGCTTCCCTAATAAAGCACAAATTCTGAGTTCTAATGGCTTCCCCTAATTATACCATGTTTGTCTCTTTTGTTTAAAAGAACCTTTGTTACTACAAGGTTTCTGGAAATATGTCTGTACTTTGTCGAATAGTGATGCATGGATGGTAGTTATTAGGCCTATTGATTGATCGCTATCACGAAGGCCCTCTATAGCGTTAATCGCCTCTTTAATATCTCTGTCAATAGAGGACAGTGCCTCTGGGTCACTAATTATTTTGGACCATTTGAGTCTCCCCATGTCATTACTGTTATGTCTCTAGTCGTCACCAAGCTGGCTAGGCGTGCAGGAACATCCAGTGGCAAAAAGGTAAGAGTTCCAGAGAGTGGATTATGATCCCTCTCGTCCTGTTCTATAATGGCCATATCAATTAAGGTGTGCCACAGAGATAGATCAATAAGGAGGTATTCAATACGACTAGCATGGAACCAGGTATTGAATGTATTGGCCCCTTTTCTGTCAGAAATGATTCTAAAATTAGTCTCCCTGAGGCCTCGCCTCAGCTGATATATACAACAGGAACCACTTGGGATCCACTGGGACCTCGGCTTCCACCACACTGGCCATTTGTCTACCTATTTCAAGCCAGTATTGTCGTATCACTGGGCAGTCCCATAGGAGGTGAAAAAAAGATCCCTCCTGCCCGCACCCCCTCTGACAAAGTCCATTCTCCATTCGCCCGTCCGATGTAGCACTGTTCTAGGGTACTACTCCTGGTGCAGGATCTTTAGCTGACCCAACCTGATTCTGGAGCGTATTGCCTCCTCCCTCTGGCCCTGGATGGCGTCTCTTCATTCCTTGTCCTCTAGGTGTCCTAGGTCACCCTCCCAAGAGAGCTTTAATTCTCCTGGGGTCTCGGAGGCATTATTTAGTATGTTTAGTATTTTCTTATATATCCATGATATTGCCTTTTCTAGCAAAGGGTCCATCAATACCCAGTCTCCTGGGGGGACTCTTCCTCCAAAATCACACCCTCACAGATAGTTTTGGAGAGCGTGCTGGGTTTTTGGATTGACTGTCTGGCTCTGGAGTGGTTGGGGATGTGCATTCTCTTCAGACGGCCACTGGGAGTGTTGAGGTGTGTCCTGCCTTTCCTGGATAAGTCCGGTCTGGGCTGAATGGACCTGGGCCGCTAGAGTAGTGGGAGGAGATTTACTTGCACCTGAATGGACCTGGTCTGCTGTGGACAATGCTATCTCCACCTCCTGCCGGGAAGCTGGGCCAGAGAGGACCAAACTGGTTTGGACTAAGCACAAACACTCTCTGCCTGAGGGAATCATTGCATTTTGAGTATAAATATTGGGGCCCAGAACTTTAGAACTCATGGAATCAAGGATCCTGACAAGAGAAAGAGCTGGAAGAGCTGCCAGGAGGAGTAGTGCCCCTTTGCTGTGTTGTTGCTTTGTTGGGCTGGGCTGTAGTTGCTGCTTCTGCCTTGGGCAGTGATAGGGCTGGACTGAACTTTCTTTACTTGTGCTGAGTATCTCCAAGGGCTTGAAGTAGAGCATGCCTCCTGCTCTGAAGTCTCAGGGACTGCAAATACTTCACCAACCTCTGGGTACCGCTTCTGGAACCGCTGTTTCAGTTGCCAAAGAAAAAGGAAACTCAAACAACTCCTTCACCGAGTCCTGGCGGCACCGCAGAGAACACAGTCTGCATCTTGCACCGCACCCCTGGTCTCCCCAGCGACGACCGACACTGCTGAGCACTGCTTGCACCGTGACCTTTGCGCACCGCACTCCGTACCACACCTCTTCACTTCGCCATCCTGGTCTCACCGACGCCGTCCCTGCTGCTGAATTTGACACCCATGATAGCATTGTGGCTGGGGGCACTGCTTGTAAGTTTCATGATGTACTGCCTCACTCCACACAGCTGTCTGGGCTGACCAATGCCAACTCCAGCTAACTGGCTCTTTTGCTTGCACCGCAGCATACCAGCACAGCGTCAAGCACTGCCTCGCCCTGCACCGTAAGCCTTGGTCTCACCAATGCCGTCTGGACAATCGTCACTGAGCCGCTGCCTGCACCGGATCGTGAGGGCAACACACCCTGCACTGCTTCCAGTTTGCAACGCAACCGCAATGGTTCCCACCAACGTGCTCGCTGCAATGAGAAAGGTACAGTTCTCTTGTCTGTCCACGCTTCCGCTGGCCCGTACCGATGCGGTTGGCTGGAACTGTTACTCTGTTGTTTTCAGCATCGCGGTAGCGCCGGACAGAGCTACCGACTTGTAGGAACTGTGTTTTTTAGATATTTCTGCAATTTTAAGGATATGTATACATACATATATATATATTATCTATCTATCTATGTATATGTATATTTTTTTATAAATTCTTTTTATTTCAACGTGCTTGGTAGATAATTTGACTTTACTGAAAGTGCACAAATCTTCACATCATGCTTTACATTTTTGTTACTTTTATTGGCGGAGGAAGCAAGGTTCAGATCATTATTATCGGCTGTTCTCTCTCACTGAGCACCTACCCCTCTCCCCCGCAGCCCGCGGAAAGCCCTCCAGGACCACCAAATCTTTTCCCATTTCTTAGGACACCTTCTGCTTTTATATATTGTGCGTTCAGTTTGCTGGCACGAATCTAGATCCGATTCCTTGTCTGTAACTTTTGGAGGAGCAGCACTTCCCCAGTGATTTGCAACATTACGTTTACCAAAAACTGCGGCCAGTGTTAACCAGAATCTCATATATCTCGGCCAATCACTTCACTTCAAAAAGCTTTATTTCGACATGGTCATAAAAGCAAGTACAACAAAGCATTCATAATTTAACTACTGCATAAATCTTACAAGTCAAACTGTATCAGTGTGTACACATAAAAACAGCCATTAATCATTTCATCCTAAAAAGCGGTCTCATCATTAACACCTCCATGAAATCACATAACATACACTGTGTACAGTGGTATAGAAAAGGAATTGGGCAGATAGGATATCTAAGAAAATTGTGAAAATCTCCTATCGTATTATACTGGCGTTTGTAGTTACAACGTTGAGTCTATCGCAGTCAGCTCTCAACAACTGAAATTAGTTTGCTGCAACCTGTCACTTCCAAGTCAGTTCAGGAGCAAGACTTGGAAGTGACGGGCTGCAGCAAACTATACATCTATGAAGTCAGGCGAATAAGGACTTCAAACAGGTTATTCTACTAAGAGAGATACAATCATTTTGATTGATGCAGTGTCGCACATTACCACTATATTCAGAATTTTCGTGATTGAGGGTCTCCCAAGATATGATTTTTTATGTCCTGAGGATGGTCTCGGAAACGCAAGAATAGAGACTGAAACGTCGACGATTGCTTTTTCTACCGGATAATAAATTAGATTGTAAATAGGTAGAAAAGCTTCTGCAATTGTTGTATAGAGAATTTTTGTAGATCAATTTATTTGTATGTTCTCTTACAACGTTGTATATCTATCATGTACCCTTGTAACAAATATTAAATCCAAATACTCTTTCATATACACCCTTTCTTTTGCTCTCTTTTGTCTCAAAAAGATCACTGTTCAGTGACAAACAGAAATTAACTTAAAAAGACATTTGTCACAGTTGTTGTGCATTAACGGCATCAAATATATCAGGTCGTACAATTGTAGATATTTAAAATAATATTTGAAACATTAAGACAATTAAAACCCTTGAAGGTTCAATTACCATAACTAGTCATAGTACAGCCCCCTTTAGGAGAATAAAGGTAGGAGCTGGTCTCATTCCAAATTAGATTAATCCTGATTTGAAAATCTACAAGAAGAAACTCTGGACTTCGACGTTCTGCTCCACAGAAGACTGAAGAAATCTCCCTTGTGGCCAATGAGTGACCACCCTGCACAAGCAGGCACCATCAAGCGTTCCAGCGGTTCACTTTGTCGTTTTCCCTGGTGGATCCAGACTTCAGAGCCCGACGAGACCCGGACTTCCAGACCTCTCCGACCTCTACCTACATCTGCAGCACAGCTGAGATCCGTGGGTGCGACGAGACACGTGGGACCGGCCATCTTGGAGAAACGGCACTTCGCTTCCAGCATGACTTCAGAGGCATCCTCGACGAAGTGCTTTGTGGATTGTGAAGCCCCAGCCCCGAGCAGCTCCTGCACAGGAGATCAGCCCTCCAGCATCCACAAGATCTGAGTGGGGCCCTTTTGCTTGACTGCTGCTCGACGCGTTGTCTGGTCACTTGCCGGCTGGCTAGTGGCCTCCTAGACGATGATCCATGACATCTACACCGCTGGTCTGGTTGCTCCAGACTAGCCCCTGCTTCCCTGCAAAGGAGAAGCACCCTGGACCCTCCTGGTCCGCACCAGACGCCTTTTCCACTCACCGCGTGGGTTGCCTTTGCCAAGGCCTTTTGACGCCGAATCCGGAACCAACACCTTCGACAGCGAGAGCCTGCGTGGGAAAGCTCGTGCCTCCATCCTGGTCGTCCAAGACACCTCCTGGTCCACGTGGCTGCAGAGTCAAGCGTCCACTCTTCACCTGATCGCGACAACAGCATCTGGTTCCTTCCCGGTTCCACTCCAGTCACTGGCTAGTGACTGTGAACATTGTCCCCTCTGCTTTCAGGTCTTCATCTTCCTCGATCCACCCTTGGGTCGCTCCGGACATCTTCCTTCTGGCCGCCTGCAGCATCTTTTCTTCAAGGCTCCATAGACTTCAACGCGGAAACCCGACACACTTGACACCTATGCACCCGCAGCCCGTGGGTGAGGTAACAAGAGCATTTCGATGCTCAAGGGTAGATTAACTCTCCTAGTGTCCAGATTTCCAGTCGTTTTAGTCCTCGCTAGTCGGAACTGTCTAATACTTACCTTTTCGTAGTTTGTACTGTCCATTGACTTTGTTACGCATCTCGCGTGTGAGTCCACACTCTGCACACGCGTCTCGTGGGCCTCCTTCTACTTACCTAAAGTTAGGGTAGTGTAATCCCAGCAAACCTACAGCCTCTGGACAGCTCCATTCCTTCTATCGATTTCCTTATACCATTTGTTTAGTATATGGTTTGACGTGCCCCTAGGGCACCATTGTAATTCATGCAACTTAAACATATTTTTCCTAAGAGTCTTGTCATGTGCTTAGCCCTCTGATCTCATAAAGAGTTCAGAGGTGTTTGTTAGTTAATAAATATCTTGTTTATTTTCATAACTACCTGTGTGGTGTCCTTTCACTTGGTATTCAAGGGGTTATATGTGGTAAAACAGCTGACTTCACATGCCAAAATAGTTTAGCCTAAGACTGCTTTGCCATGCTACCATTAGGATAGCTGGTCTATAAGGTTGACTTACAACCAATCACCATAAGGGTTGTTTGGACTGATACAAGGTGATCACTAGAACTAGTGAGCATCATATATCAGGCCAACTTTTCACATTATATATCTGTATTACTGGGCTAACTGGTTCAGTCAAGGACAAGCCAAATTCTTTGCTTAAGGCACCCGCTAGCTGTCTAAGTTTTAGTGCCAATTTTTTGATATGGGATCTCCATTTAATCATTTTCTCCATGGTGACACCCAGATACGTAAATGCATCAACTTCCTCTAGTGCCACTCCCTCCATGGTAATTTTCCCCTTGTATGATCGATGTTTGTTAAAAATCATAAGTTTTGTTTTGTCTGCATTGAACTTAAACCTTCTAAGTTAGCAGAACTCTTCAAACAAGGCCATTGCCCGCTGTAGCCCGCTAGGAATCTTAGAAATGATAAGGGTATCGTCCGCAAACATAAGAATTGGGACCTTGGAACCAGCAAGGGACGGGCATCAGTAGGTGTTGAGGCTAAACATTTTGCAGCCTCATTAATACAAAAGGAGAACAATGTGGGTGCCAAATTTCCCCCTGGACGCACTCCCTTATCGACCCTGAACAAGTCCGTGATTTCTCCCCGAGTACCCCAACGTATGTGAGCAAAATTGCTCTCATGAAGGCACACTAAAAAAGTTAACAAATTAGCCGGCATACCTAGATTCCGCAACACCTCTCTGTCTCCTACGAGACACTAGATCAAAAGCCGATTTTATCGACAATAACTGCGTATGTGCTGCCTTCACAGCGCACCACTGTTCGCCAGTATATCAAAATAAATCTAAAAACTTGGTCCACGGTACTAATGTGGGCCCGAAAGCCAGCCTTCTGAGGAGTTAAAATGCTGTTATTATCAACCCATTCCTGAGCCTTTTCCAGAACAAGGCTTGCCACCACCTTCTGGATGGAGTCGATTAGGCTAATGGGCAGGTAATTCATAGGCTCTGATCTGTCCCCTTTCTTGTATACTGGAATAATCTCGGCCCCTTCCACGAATCGGGAATGGGGGCGCCTTGAGCCAGACCATTTGCTAGCAGTGTTATGTACTTGCTCCACCTTTCCCTATCATGTAGAAAAACATCTGCGGAGATACTGTCAATACCCGGAGCTCTTTCCCCGTGATTGCATTAAAGGCAACTATGACTTCCGAGGGTTTGAATATCAAACTCATTGTGTGACTGGGTGTCCTCAATGAAGGCTCAGAGATCCCTGCGTCATCTTCTGAATACTGTTGAGAGAAATGTTTTACCCATTGATCAGGGGTACATGATTCTCCGGTGGCGGAGGTTGTGCCCCAGTTCCCCATTTTCAAGGCCCAAAAGTGTTGGCGATTACTTCTTGTGCATGCTAACCTCAATTCCTGCCACCTTTGCTCATCCCATTCTCTTTTTGCTTTACTCTGCGCAGTTCTGTAAACATTCCTAGCTTCCCTAATAAAGCACAAATTCTGAGTTCTAATGGCTTCCCCTAATTATACCATGTTTGTCTCTTTTGTTTAAAAGAACCTTTGTTACTACAAGGTTTCTGGAAATATGTCTGTACTTTGTCGAATAGTGATGCATGGATGGTAGTTATTAGGCCTATTGATTGATCGCTATCACGAAGGCCCTCTATAGCGTTAATCGCCTCTTTAATATCTCTGTCAATAGAGGACAGTGCCTCTGGGTCACTAATTATTTTGGACCATTTGAGTCTCCCCATGTCATTACTGTTATGTCTCTAGTCGTCACCAAGCTGGCTAGGCGTGCAGGAACATCCAGTGGCAAAAAGGTAAGAGTTCCAGAGAGTGGATTATGATCCCTCTCGTCCTGTTCTATAATGGCCATATCAATTAAGGTGTGCCACAGAGATAGATCAATAAGGAGGTATTCAATACGACTAGCATGGAACCAGGTATTGAATGTATTGGCCCCTTTTCTGTCAGAAATGATTCTAAAATTAGTCTCCCTGAGGCCTCGCCTCAGCTGATATATACAACAGGAACCACTTGGGATCCACTGGGACCTCGGCTTCCACCACACTGGCCATTTGTCTACCTATTTCAAGCCAGTATTGTCGTATCACTGGGCAGTCCCATAGGAGGTGAAAAAAAGATCCCTCCTGCCCGCACCCCCTCTGACAAAGTCCATTCTCCATTCGCCCGTCCGATGTAGCACTGTTCTAGGGTACTACTCCTGGTGCAGGATCTTTAGCTGACCCAACCTGATTCTGGAGCGTATTGCCTCCTCCCTCTGGCCCTGGATGGCGTCTCTTCATTCCTTGTCCTCTAGGTGTCCTAGGTCACCCTCCCAAGAGAGCTTTAATTCTCCTGGGGTCTCGGAGGCATTATTTAGTATGTTTAGTATTTTCTTATATATCCATGATATTGCCTTTTCTAGCAAAGGGTCCATCAATACCCAGTCTCCTGGGGGGACTCTTCCTCCAAAATCACACCCTCACAGATAGTTTTGGAGAGCGTGCCCCAGTTGGAGCTATTTCAACCACTCCCCTTGCCCCATTTCATACTCTTGCTTTAGTGAGACGAAGGTAATGTAAGCCTGTCCCTCCATACCTGGAGCCACAGACTCAATGTGAGCCGTCTTTTGAGAGACGATATAACTCTGTCAGATCTTGGGACATTATTATTGGAGGTGCGTCCGATTTTAAGCAGACACTGGATTCAGCTGAATCCATGTTTTAGACGGTTATGTTGTTGGTGTTGAAGCCCGACCCACTAGCAAGCCGGAACCTCCTCGCCGAGCGGGTGATACATATCAATGTCATAGCGTTCTCCAAACAGCACCCTTTATTCATTCAGGCTGCTGAACTCGTATTTTTGGCCCAGCTAGTATAGTCTTCTCTCTTACCTCCCTGGATCATCCATTAGCACAACAGCGTGCCGACTCAGGCACGTCCCACGCCTAATTTAGCAGATATATGCGCCCTGAAGAAGGTGAGACCTACATTGGGATCTAACACCGAAACGCACGCTGGATGAGCAAGTCGGAACTTTATGGTTGAAATTTCCCCAAATTACGAAAAATGTTAATATTTATTTATACAAATTATATTCCTTCTTGATTGATTGTTTATTCACATTCGTTAATCCCTGTTTCCCAATGTGTTTCATCAATTTCTCTGGTAAAGATGACAACCTCTCCTGTGCAAACTGTTGAAAATTTTGGGGGACTTGATCATATGTACATAAATATTTCACAGTTGGATGTCTGATATTGCTTGACGTGTGAGTGCTTATGAACCATGTTGCATGACATGGTTGAGTGAATGTTTTTGTGAGATGTGCTCTTTGAATATTTTATATATGTATGTGTCTCATTGGATATATTGATTATCAACTATAATAAACCTTTTGATACTTCTATTTATTTGTTTTTTCTGATCACTTTTTGGCCTGGAGTTGTTAGCGTTCCATCTATCAGTGACTTTTTGCATGTATAGATCCGTATAGGTAGAGACCCCTTTCTTGATTGTATTTCTGATTTCCCCTGCCGTTCTCTACCTACATTAGAATTAGGGGACCCCCTCTATTTGAGTGGAAGACCCTCCATACTTTTGCCAGGTTGTGTAATCCCAGTAATTTCCATTTCTCGAAGCCGGCCTATTGTCCCACCCTTCTCAGCTGATCTCTGTCCCAGAGTGGAGTCATCCTGGTTTTCCTTCCCTCCCAGCTCAAGAACTTTGTGGCCGCTCTCCAGGCTTTTACCACTGTTTGTGTGCGTACCGGCAAGTCTGGGCCCTAGTTATGTCCTATAATATTGGTAGGTGCCCTCCTGCCCACATAGCCATTCTATCTACTGTAAGCCAGTACTGCTCTTTCACCGAATGCTCAGTCATTCACATTTACGAGTTGGGCTCCCCAATAGTATACTTTGATATTAGGCATAGCCAACCCTCTCTCATATACCCCCTGCTGCAATTTACGTAACGCTATTCGCGGCGCACTTCCTCCCCACAGCAGGGATCTCAGTTAAGCTTCAGTTCTTTGGAAGAAGGCATTGGGAACCTCGTTTAGAGCATTTTGTGTGGCGTAAAATTAGCGAGGGAGCGACATCATCTTAAATAAGGGTGCTCGGCTCATCAATGTAAGCGGAAGGGACCGCCAGCGGCCAGCGGCTCTCATAAATCTGTTGAATTGTACTTCTATGTTTTTAAGGTAGAACTACTGGGGTTTCCTGCTAATGTATATCCCTAAATATATATTCATATATTTAGGGATATACATTAACAGGAAACCCCAGCTCAACCTGCAGCTCAATTTGTACCTTGCATCTATATGATAATGTAGGTATTCCTCCTGCTAGCGAGAACAATAAAGATTTATCCCAGTTGATGCGGTAACCAGAATAATGACCATATATAGTGAAAATATGCAACACTGTGTCGATAGATTGCCCCGGTCTTGTTACATATAACAGGATATCGTCCGCATATAGGGATATGCGTTCTTCCCAATTTCTCTCCACTGGGATACCCCATATGAAAGGATCTTGACGCACCCACTCCACCAGTGGTTTTAAGGATAATACTAACAACAAGGGGGACAATGGGCAGCCCTGTCTAGTCCCTTTTTGAAGCGCAAAGATACGGGATACCGTAGCATTGACCCGTACTCTCGCCAACGGATCGCTATAGAGAAGCTTCACCCAACCTATGGATTAAGGTCCGAAGCTCATTCGGTCCACCACAGCAAATAGATAGTTCCACTCAACACTATCAAAGGCCATTCTGGCATCCAGGGACAGAAGGGCAGCTTGGACCACCTGCAGCGGTTATGTGGAAGACCCCAAATAGTTGACTTATATTAAGTCGCGTACTTCAATGTGGCATAAATTGGTCCTGGTGTACAAGGGAGGCAATGACTTTGCACAGACGCAGAGAGAGAGCTTTGGCCTCATGGTTATGTAAGACTATTGGTCTGTAAGACCTGCAGTCCTGACTGGGTTTACCCTCCTTTTAGACTTACAACAATCACGGCTGTTATTGGATCTGTGGGAGAACTCCTTATTTTTTGGCTCCATTATACATTCTGAGCCGGTGTTCCGCCGATATATCCAGCATACATTTAAATATTAGTGCTGGTAGCCCGTTACGCCCCACCGATTTACCTGATTGAAGTGTGGGGGTTGCAGTTTTTATCTCCTCCACTGTGAGGTCATCCTCTAGCATTTTTCTCTACGCTATTGACAATTTTCGTTTCTTTACTGCTCGGAGTAACTACGCAGTCCACCTCTAACTTCTTAGATATGGAGGAGTAGAGTACCTCATATCTGAAAGAGACACGTTAGTGATAGATTCCTTACCTTAGAATATCCCCAGGCGTCAGACTGGATCCGGAATTTTTTGCGTAGCAATACCCCTGCGCGTCGGTAGGCGTTGTCCGCGGCTCCGCGTCCGTCGTCGGCGTCGTTAGCGCCGGAATGACGTCGTCGGAGTACTTAGTCGCCGCCCATGCACGCTGACGTCCGTTCTTATTTTTTCCGCGCCAGCTAGCGCAGATCCGCCTAGTCATTTTTTGACTGAACTTTTTGCTCTTTTTGATCACTTCTTTTCTCGAGTCTTCGACTCTATCGGTGCTGGTAGGGAAGCCTGGGTTCAAACCCTGTTCGAAGTGCGACCGACTGATGTCGGTTACGGACCCCCATCGCCGGTGCCTGAAGTGTTTAGGCCTCGACCACGACGACCGCACCTGCTCCGACTGCTGGGCCCTGACGTCTAAAGCTAGGCCGGAGCGGTCCTGCAAGCGACTCAAGCTCCGGCAATCGGCCCGCACCGTTCCAGGTCCCGGTCCAGGTCCCACGGGAGGTCGAGGGACCGGTCGCGGGGTCGGAGTCATCGCAGCTCTGGGAGTGGACATCGGTCGTCAGGATCTAAGTCCTCAGGTAAGAGGCATGAGAGGTTGGAGAGTCGTCATTTTTCCTCCGACCCACCCCGATGCTCGCACGATGCGGCCGGGGGTTCGGGCGACACCGCCCACGTGGCTCCGAGGGAGTCGCAAGCGTCGCTGCCTGCCCCACACCTTCGGGTCCCTGGGCACGGAGCGACGCCGGAGGTGATCGAGCGGTACCTCATTGCCCTGAGGTCCCTCCCTCCTCAGTCGGGTTCCGTGGCGCCTCTGGGCCCAACGGTCCCGGCTGGAGGCCCTAGCGGGTCGGGTGCTTCGGCCCCGACGCCGTTGGGTGCTTCGGCGGCGACTCCGGTCCCGGCGCCGCAGGACCGGATCCGGGTCGTCGCCGGTCGACCTCAAGACCTCACCGGCGCCGGCCCCACGGGTGTCGTCCCCAATGTTCCCTTCGGTTCGACTCTGGCGCCGGAACGGCGCCGCAGGGCGCCGCTTCCAACAGCCTTTGGAGATTTTTATTTCCATGAGGAGGCCCCGTCTGTTAATCCTGTTTTACAGGAGACGGGTGACGAGGGAGATTGGGAGGGGTCTGAGGACCCTCTGGCACTGGAATGCCAGTCTCAACAGGACTGGACATACGAGCTTGGGGAGGCCAGCGGTATTGACACTTCCCCGACACTGGATTTGTCTCCCCTCCAACCGTGGCTTCGGAGGAGGGGGTCTACTTGCAGTGTAGTGTTGACGAGGGCGGCCAAGGCCTTAAACCTTGAGCTCCCCGTCGCGGCCGTGAGGACTAACCTCCTCACTGAGGTCCTCAAACCGCAGTCAAGCTCCAGCGAGCCTCTGCTGCCGTTCAATGAGGCCTTGTGTGACGTTTGTGTGGGAACTTGGTCCAAGCCCGCCACAGATCCGCCTGTGGATAGGAACGTGGCCAGATGCTACCGCCCGGCCCCAGGCGACCCTTGCTTTTTGTCCACCCATCGCACCCCCGAGAGCCTGGTTATCCAGGCCTCCACTTCCCAGACCGCATTCCCGTCGGGTGCCTTTCGCTCCTTTCGTGACCAAGGAAGGGGCGCCCCCACACGTGCTGCCAGCCACGCACCGCAGAATGTTCAACAGCGCGGTGGCGGCCGTGGAAACCACCGTGGCGGTGATCGGGGACAACGGCGAGGCTAGTCCACATCTCCCTTCGCAGCACCTACCTCAAAACCTTCCGAGTTTTCAGGCCCATGTGACGCCTGTGGGAGGCAGGGTTCGCCATTACCTCTCCCACTGGCGCACTGTCACGTCGGACAGGTGGGTGCTGCAGATCGTCCGAAGGGGCTACTCCCTCCCCTTCAAGGCGACCCCCTCCAGCCATGCCATCGCAATTCCACTGCGTGTCGGGGGATCACTTGCAACCTCTGCAAGAGGAAGTCACGGCCCTCTTGGCCAAGGGGGCCATCGAGCACGTTCCTGGGCCAGAAGTAGGGTGTGGTTGTTACTCCCACTACTTTCTGGTACCCAAGAAGGGCAAAGGGGTCCTACCCCCTATCTTGTACCTACGGAACGTCAACGGCTTCCTCCGGAAGGAGAAGTTCAAGATGCTGACTTTGGCTCAGGTCTTAGCTGCCCTGGACCCTGGAGACTGGCTGGTAGCGTTGGACTTGCAGGACGCTTATTTTCACATCCCCGTCCTGCCGGCCCACCGGCGTTACCTGCGGTTTACGGTAGGCCACGAGCACTTTCAGTTTACCGTGCTCCCCTTTAACCTTACCAGCGCCCCACGGGTGTTCACGAAGGTGATGGTCGCAGCTCATCTGCGCAGGTTAGGGGTGTCAGTCTTCCCCTACCTCGACGACTGGTTGTTGAAGGCGGGCTCGCCCCAGACAGTAGTTAGCCACCTCCAGACTACGGCCGACCTCCTGCACTTGCTGGGGTTCTCCATCAACGTGCCGAAGTCTCACCTGTGTCCCTCTCAGAAGCTCCTCTTCATCTGAGCGGTTCTCGACTCGGCGCGGTTTCAGGTTTACCCACCCGAACAGCTGGTTCGGGATATACAGGCTCTGATTCCAATCTTTCAGCCTTTATCCCGAGTCTCGTCAGGTTGACGCTGCGGCTTCTGGGGCTGATGGCCTCCTGCATCCTTCCGGTGCATCACGCCCGGTGGCGGATGCGGGCTCTGCAGTGGGACCTGAAGTTTCAGTGGGCCCAGCATCAGGGCAACTTGTCCGATCATGTCTTGATCTCGGAGGGCACTGCGAAACAGCTGCAGTGGTGGCTCACAGACCGCGATTGGGTCAGTGGCAGATCCCTCTCCCTACCCCACCCGGAGCACGTGGTTGTGACGGATGCGCCCCTCCAGGGCTGGGGAGGCACATGGGAGAGGCGGAGATCAGAGGCCTCTGGTCTCCGGCGGAGTCCCGGCTCCATATCATCCTTTTGGAGCTGCGTACGATCCGACTAGCACTGAAGGCATTCCTCCCCTCTGTCCGGGGGAGTGTAGTGCAGGTGTACACGGACAACACCACCGCCACGTGGTATTGCAACAAACTGGGCAGGGTGGGTTTGTGGACCCTATGCCAGGAGGCTCTGCGCCTCTGGCAGTGGCTGGAACATCAGGGCGTGACCCTGGTGGTTCAACACCTGGCAGGCTCTCTGATTGCCAGGGCGGACGAACTCAACCGTCGGTGTATGATGGATCACGAAAGGCGTCTGAACTCGGACATGGCGCAAGGCCTCTTTCAGCAATGGGGAGAGCCTTGGTTAGATCTATTCGCCACAGAAGAGAACGCGCAATGTCATCAGTTCTGCGCGTTGAAATTTCCAAGGCGGCACTCGCTCGGAGACGCTTTCGTCGCGAGTGGAGTTGCGGTCTATTGTACGCCTTTCCGCCTATACCACTTCTGCCCAGAGTGCTGAAGAAGATCAAGCGCGACCGGGCCCAGGTTATTCTTGTAGCTCCGGACTGGGCACGAAGATACTGGTATCCCGAGCTACTCAGCATGTCAGTCGATCCCCCGATTTGTCTGCCTCTTCGGGAGGACCTTCTGTCGCAGCAGCAGGGGACGGTTCTGCACCCGAACCTGTCCAGTCTCCACCTACAAGCTTGGAGATTGAGCGGCGGCAGTTGAGGCCATTTGACTTGCTTCTCGAAGTTTGTGATATCATTCTGGCAGCCAGGCGTCTCTCCACAAAGTCGGAATACGCCTGCAGGTGGAACAGATTTGTGGCATGGTGCACAGCAAAGGCTGTGGACTCACTCTCTGCACCCCTTTCTGAGGTTCTCCTCTTTCTTCTTTCTCTTGCCCAGCAGGGCTCTGCTCTGGGCACTCTCAAGGGGTACCTTTCTGCCCTTTCCGCTTTCTTATGGCTACCTGATCAGCCTTCCTTATTCAAGTCCCCCATTGTAAATAGGTTTTTGAAGGGCATCACACACATGTTCCCTCCTGTTCCCTTCGTGATGCCCCAGTGGGACTTTAATCTTGTACTTACTTACCTAATGTGTGCTCCATTTGAGCCGCTCCATAACTGTCCTCTCCGTCTTCTTACTTTGAAGACTGCTTTTCTGGTGGCCATCACCTCTGCCAGGAGAGTGAGTGAGCTCCAGGCTCTTTCTTCTACACCTCCTTTCCTCTCTGTCCATCCGGACAAGGTTGTGTTGCGGACGAGACCCTCTTTCCTGCCCAAGGTTGTCACGGGCTTCCACATCAGGCAGTCCATTACCTTGCCCACCTTCTTTCCGCCTCCGCATTCCTCGAAAGAGGAAGAGAGGCTCCACCGTCTGGACCCATAATGTGCGCTCTCTTATTATCTAGATCGCACACGCCAGTTCCGGGTGAATGACCAACTCGTTGTTGGTTACGTGGGCGCTAAGAAGGGAAAGGCGGTGCACAAGAGGACCATCTCGCGGTGGATCATCTGGTGTATCCAGGCATGTTACTCCATGGCCAAAAATGAGCCCCCTACTGGATTGCGGGCTCATTCTACTCGGGCCACGGCGACTACAACGGCCCTGGGCAGAGGAGTGCCCTTGCAGGACATTTGCCAGGCAGCTACGTGGGCCTCGCTGCACACGTTTGCAAGACACTACTGCCTGGACAGCCAAGTCCGGAGGGATGGCTTCTTTGGCCGTTCCGTCCTCCAGGACTTTCTGGTGTGATTATTGGTTCGCAGACCCACCACCGGGGTTGGTATTGCTGGGGTATCTATTCTAAGGTAAGGAATCTATCACTAACGTGTCTCTTTCAGATGCACAAGTTACTACTTGTGTAACGATATATCTGTAAGAGACATTAGTTTAGTGATAGATTCCTTACCGCCCCACCCATCCACCCCGTTCTCCGAACCGATATCTAGGGTTAAGGTCATCCCCTTTCAGGGCCCTAGTTTCCTGGCACCAGTGTCGGTTCTATCATGGCTCTGCGTATCAGGCGCGGAAAAGCTGTGTATCAGAACTGACGTCAGCGCGCATGGGCGGCATCTAAGTACTCCGACGACTTCATTCCGGCACTAACGACGCTGACGACGGACGCGGAGCCGCGGACGACGCCTACCGACGCGCAGGGGTATTGCTACACAAAAATTTCTGGATCCAGTCTGACGCCTGGGGATATTCTAAGGTAAGGAATCTATCACTAACTAATGTCTCTTACAGATATATCGTTACACAAGTAGTAACTTGTGCATTAGGAAGCAAACACCTCTGCTATTTCTTTACTCGTCTCATGTATGTGACCTGTGCTGTCTATCACTCCTGGAACCCACCTGTTTTCTGTCTTTTTCTTATCAAGCCATGCTAGGAGCCTACTTGCTTTGTCCCCTACTTCGTATAACCTATGCTGAGAGGCCAGAAGCTGCCTCTGATGAAGTTTCAACCGGTGCTGCACCTCCAGGTCCATCACCCCACCCTCTACAATCTGCGTCTCCAATGTTAAGATGTCCGACTCCAAGGTCTGGCCCCAAAGCCATTTTTCTTTCCGTAGTGCTCCAATTTGGGCTTAGGCTTGGCCCCTAGTCACTGTTTTAAATGCTTCCCAGATCGTCAACCTTGATGCCACGAACTCACATTGTCCTGGAAATACTGTTTTGCCCCTACCCTAATCGCAGCCTTAAATTTTGGGTCCTTGAGATACCAGGGGTCTATTTTGGGGGGTAAAGAGTGATGCCTACGGGGTTTCTCTAGAACGATTTCTTACGGCGAATGGTCCGACCCCACCTCTCGCGAGATGAGCAGCTCTGTGGAACTCACCTTGGGCCTGCACCACCATGTAGTCTATTCTAGCTAGGCTTCCATGTGCCACTGAAATATGTGTGAACTGTTTAATGTGGAGTGTTGATGTCTCCAGATGTCACTCAGGCCCATTGCCTGGAGGAAATCTCCAAACGGACCAGGCTTACGTCCTGTCATTCCACCCCATAGAGTCCATCTCGGTCGAGACTAGATCGTTTGTCTCCTCCCAGTATAAGCCAGCCCTCTGGAAACTCCAATAATTGTGGGCACAGCACATCTAGGGTGGCCGCCTGTAATCCCGGCGGGCTTTCACTGGTCATATGTTTAAGGTTTGTCCTTCCCACTGGCCACTTAACACGGTAAATTTCCCCAACGGGTCAGTCCATGTCTTATATAGGACAAGGGGAATCGCTGTCTTATATAATATTCCAAATCCCCTTGATCCAGTCGTGTACCAGGCAAGTGCCAGTAGTGCATATTCTAGTCTGTTTAATGCCCGACACTGATTTCCCCGGAGGTGCCTCTCCTGCAGCAAGACTGTCAGGCACATGTTTTTTAATAAACTGTAACACTACCTTCCTATTCAGCCCATTGTTAAGCCCATTTACATTCCAGGACCAAACCCTTAATGATTTAACGGACGTGTCAGATATTGCCATTATGCCAGTCTAACTTCTTCCCCTCCTTTTATCCTCTCTATCGACAACCATTCTAATTGAAGGTTTGTCCCATTCCGGATTTGATATATCTGTCCTAGTTTCACCTGAGCACTTAACCTGATCGTTGAAAATGTGGTCGTATCCCAAAAACTCCCTCAATTCATAGTCCCCCTCCCCTCTCCCTGCTCCGCTGGTGGTGCATGCCCCAACTTGCCAACCCGCAGCGAGCCCCTCGCCCTAAACTTAACATAGGTTAAACACTATGGGTGCGTCGGCCACTTCTGAGTCCCGACTGATACAGTTATTCCTTTTTTAACCCCCAATGCATATTGTAGGAGGGTGGATACCTGACTATGGTTGCCCCCAACTTTTTGCCTGGTGTTTTGCTGGTTTTCCGACTTAGTTGACCTGGGACCCTGCTATTCAGGGCCCCAGGCCTACTGCTCTCTCTGTAAAATGGATTCCATGTACCTTAGGTACATATCTAATTGGTACTGGGCCACCTTATCAGACCCTGTAACTCAGGGCATAGGTGTACCCAGGGCCTACCAGGGGCTGCAGCATGTATTATGCCACCCCTGGCTGGCCATCTAAATCTGACACAACTGGCTGCACGACAGCTGGGGCAAGGTGGTGTAATCACCCTTTGCTTTAGATATAGTATACCTATATCTAACCCTAAAATGGACACATAGATTCCTATCAGTCACTCCTATGGCAGGCCTTAACAATCCTGAAGGCAGAGTGCTTGGAATTATGTGAGATGGTGCTCTGGCATGAGCTGAGCCCGTTTGCAGCTTGCGGAACCAAGTCCTAACAGCTGTTCCATGATAACGCATACCATATACTCTTAAGTGCCTTATAATCCTCGCGGTTATTTGCCAACTTTGGTATCGCTTTATCAAAACATGTCGAGTAAGGTGTCATACGAATTGGAATACTAACCCCCCGCCAATTCTGGCGACGGGGTTAGCATTCCACCCTTTTAGAGGGACACGACATGTATGTAACTGTGAACCCCGGTTAAAGTTAACTCAAGCCTCAGCATCACAAAATGGATGCTGCCACCACAGACACAAGTCTGACCTCCTGCTGCTGGGAGTCCTTCCAGCGAGGAGAGCTTGGACAAAGGGTTTCCTGTCAGGGGCGGTGCTAGCACCATCCCAGACAGGGTTTTGTGTATCCCAGGTAGGCAGGGATTTAGAGGAAGGTGACTGCAAGTGGCACCCCGGTACACACTATGCATAGGCCGGCTTGAACCAGTTCCAGGGGCACACCAGCCCCTGAGCTGGGGAAAGTCCGGCAGGGGAGAGGGGTGTAACCACCCCCCTTCCTGGTCCCACCCATGGGCAGGACCTAGTCGCGTACCAGCCCCTTTCTTTAGAATAAAGGTAGGAGCGGGGACCCTTCCAAATTAGATCATCTTTGAATCCTGAAACTACTTTCTACGAAAGGAACTCAAGACTTCTTCTCAAGATTTCTCCCTTGTGACTAAGGAGTAGTCACCCTGCATCAGCGGGCACCAACTAAGTAACCTGCGGTTTGCTGCACGTCCTTCCTCCGGAACCAGACCGACCAGCACGACGAGACCCGGCTTCCCTGGCACCTCTGACCTCTACCTGCATCATCAGCCCAGCTGAGATTCGTGGGTGTGACGAGACCTCGAGGGACCGGCCATCTTCAGAACTGCACTACGCTTATCCAGCACGACCGGGACGCCGCTACGAGCCAGATCACTGAACCCGAGCACCCGACTACAGGTGCTCGGTGGTTATTACCACGAACACCGTGCCACACTGCAGACCGGTGTCCTCTACGCCTTAACTCTATGCCCTTTCCGGAGAATGATATTACAAGGAAAATAAGAAATTTCCCCTGGGAACCACTAGACTCCCCGGCGGGCATTTGCTCAACTTCGAAACACCACTGTATCAAGTCCCTGAAATCTGCCATACTCTGAAAATTATTGAACTTAACGTTGGGATACCTACTGGGCTGACTCACTCGTACCTAGTGTGAACACCGCCTTATAATATATGAAGGTTATATGCCTCTGACGAACAATTGCCATCTGCTGTTTTGATCCACACGGTTCTGTCCGAATAGGTTGACAACTTCAAACTGAATTGATTCGCCCTGAGGAAGTTCCACAAGGCAAATGGAACGAAACGCGTTGGCTGTGGCTGTATCTGACGAATACTGTTAAATAAAGAAGAAGATATATAATACACCATTTTTCTTTTGGACTCTAATTGTGTGCACCTCTGACCTCTACCTGCATCATCAGCCCAGCTGAGATTCGTGGGTGTGACGAGACCTCGAGGGACCGGCCATCTTCAGAACTGCACTACGCTTATCCAGCATGACCGCCGAGGGATCCTCGAGTGAGTGCTTTGGGTTTTGAGAAACCCTAACCCTGAGCAGCTCCAGCACCGAAGTCCAGCCCCCCAGCATCCACGAGATCTGCGTGGGGCCCTTCTGCTCTTTGCTGCTCACCGCGTTGTCCGGCCACTTGCCTGCTGGCTTGTAGCCCTCTTGACGACGAACTACGACACTTCCATCGCTGGTCTGGTTGCTCCAGACTGGCCCTTGCTCCCCTCCAACGGAGGAGCACCCCAGACCCTCCTGGTCCACTCCAGACGCCATTTTGAGTCCACCGCGTGGGCTTGCATTTGCCAAGAGTTGTTGCCCCAATCCTGGGTCCAGCATCGCCGACAGCAGATACCTTCGTGGGACAGCTCGCACCTCCATCCTGGTCGCCGACAACGCCTCCTGGCCCGAGAGACTGCAGAGCCCAGCGTCGCCCACTCACCTGGTCGAGGTGACTTCGTCCGGTGCCATCCGGGTGCCCATCTAATCACTGGCTAGTGATTCAGAACTTGGTCCCCTCTGCTTACAGGTATCCTCCATCACCGATCCAGGCTTGGATCCCATCGAACTTCAACCACTGGTCGCCTGCCAGCAACTTCTTCTTTCAGGCTCCATAGACTGCAACGAGGATTCTCGACGTCTTTTCAGACCTATGCAGCCGCAGCCCCAGCCCCTGGGCTAGGTAACCTGAGCATTTCGGTGCTCCAGCATAGCTTAACTATCCAAAGGTCCAGATCCTTTTTCGTTTCAGCTCTACCTAGTCGGATTCGTCCGATAACACTAACTTTACGAAATCTAGCATCCATAGACTTTGTCCCGCATCCCGCGTGAGAGTGCACACTTTGCACCCGATCTCCCTAGGCCTCATGCTAGTAATCTGAAGGTTCAGTAGTCAAGTCCTAGCGATCCTAAAGCCTATTAGAGTAGTACTTACCTGCTAGCAATTTCGCATTCCACTTTTAGAGTATATGGCTTTTCGTGCCCCTCGGGCATTTGTGTAAATTGTGCGACTTTCAGTATTTTCATAAGAGCTTTGTATTGTGCTTAGCGCCCTGTCCTCATAAAGAGTCCAGGGCTGTTGTGTTCTAAATAAATATCCTTTTATTTTCATAACAACTTGTGTGGTGTCCTTTCACTTGGTGTTCAAGGGGTATATGTGATGGTATAACAGCTGGCTTAACACGCCCTCTAGAGTCTAGCCTAAAGACTGCTCTTGTCCATGCTACTAGGATAGCTGGTCTATGGTTGACTTACAACCAATCATCAATAAGGGTCATTTGGACTGATACATAGTGATCACTAGAATAGTGAGCACTGCATATCAGGCCAATTTCTCACACATATCATTATGTAATGCAGTCCCTGATTATTTAGCCAATTTCCTACATTCAAGCAGTAATTGGCCTGTTCCCCCTCCTTGGAATTCAGCTTACGGTTGCAGTCCCTTGAATAGTTCCTTGCATCAGATCCACATATATTTGGAGCCTCGGTGTCCTTCAGTTGTGCCCTCATCCACTGCGTCCAGTTCTATAGCCGGTGTCTCCTGTTTCCTGACTGTTTTTACTGGTCTCTGACCTTCTGTCTTCTGTCTGGATTTGCTCGGCCCGGCCTTGTTCCTTTGAAGTTGTTCTGGTTAGTTCGTCTTCCCTCCACCCACTCGTCTGGGGAGGTGAACTGCCAGGTCTTCCCCTCTATCATTATCTTAAGTTTAGCAGGGAAGAGCGTCACATATTTGATTTCCTGTTCTCGAAGTTCTCTCTTCACTGCCTCAAAACTCCTTCTTTGTCTTTACACCTTAAGCGTGAAGTCGGGGAAGAATCGCATTTCGGTGTTCTCAAAGCGTCCCAGTCACGGTAATTGAAGATCCCAGCAATTATTGTCCTTGGCTTGGCCCCTGGTCTGGGAGGAGGCCTCGGGCCTGATGCTCTCTTTGAATCGCAAAAAACCTGGATAGTCCCCTAGGTTGAAACGTGTAAAAATAAAGTCCTCCAGGAATAGGTCCACACTTGGGCCCTCCTTTCTCTCGGGACCCCCACCACCCTAATATTGTTACTTCTGGACCGTCCTACCTGAAGCCTGGCAGCCATCTTACCCTGACTAGGAAGAAGGGTCCTTTTTTGGACAAAGGTGCAAACCATTGCCAACTAGAGACCCCCATTTTTAACAGTCGCTAGCAAGCTGTGCCTTTTATGTTCCTCTTGCTCCTCTTTATGTACACATGGATAACATGACCTTTTCAGTCTTTACTGAAAAAGCCTTCAGTTCTCTCCCCCTTGACCTTCCTATTGTAATATCATGCTTTGACATCAAAATCGCAGCATATTATCTTTTGTAAATCTGCTGGTTTTGTCTCAAATACTGTTTGCCATTTTCAGCAAGCAATAATGTGTACCGAAATCTGAATCTCATTCCAATTTGTCACAATCATGTCAGGGTTGCCCATACGATGCTAGTGGTAGCCACCAAATCATAGTCCGGGTCACCTGATTCCACTATGTGCAACAGGACCCATGGGTGACCACTATATGCTAGTGAAGGTCATTAAATTGTCAGAGATAGCAACTATATTAGCAAGGATGCTAACAATATGCAACACACATCCACCAGGATGTCATGGCCTTCACCAGGGATGCCCAGCCTGGTGCCCTGGTTTATCACTGTATGTCGGTGAAAGCCACCTAATACTAGGCCCTCCAGATGCTAGTAGATTAGATACATCTCCAGATATTGATATGGATCCCAGATTCAGCTCCCCAGCAGATGTCAGTCTTTCATTTAGGGGTTAGGAAGGCAGCCAAAATCCAGAATCTACCACTGTTCGCTGTGGAGCAAAAGACTAATATTCTTACTGACATTCCCCTAGAACAACCGTCATCCTCTGAGATGTAGTTCCTATTTCATGAGGTTCTTGGCGACTCTTAAAAAGAGAGAAAGAAAGAAAAGCAGAGTTAGAAGGATAGCACTAGTTCCCATTTACAACATCACTAATCAAATGAGAGGAAAGCTCTTGAGCCATGTATCAATGGAAAAGCTTCTCTTTTTTTTAAAGGACTCTCACCAATATGTCTCTATGTGGGATGCCTCATCATAGAGTCCTCACTTGGTATTGATGGTTATGCTGGGTGGGCTTAGAGGTGGGGTAGAGCCAACCCAGTATAACCATCAATACCGGGTGAGCTAGTGGTGCATAAGCGATTGTATACAAGGGTGTGGGATTGGGTCCTTTGGAATGCTGAGATACTTACGTGGAACAACTTGAGGCTGGTAAGGATGATCTCCCCCCTTGAGTGCCTAACCTCTATGAGGGAATGGGCAGGCAGGTTTCCCCTCTAGGTGGTCACTGCTGAGCCCCTCACTTAAGGTGATATGTTGAGTAGTCTGGTGTTCAGCCCACTTGTGAGAATTCTTTGAGGGTACGATGAGTGGGATATTGACATCTATTGTGAAACCTTGTACTGATCGCTCATGTATCCGCTGGAGTTGGTGTACTCTTGGGTGGTGGTCTGAACACACGCACGCACACACACTTTCATTGTTATTATTGCTTGTTAAAGTTCAATTTGTTTGTGAAGGCACTTGTGACATCTGCTGCACTGTATACAGACATTGCACATGTACCAAACCCTCGATTAGCAAATATTTTGTCTTTGGTGCATCAAGCATGTTGGCCTATCTGACTGTGAAGTTTAGACGAATAAGGGGGACATCTCCAATGCACATCAAGTGGTTCATTGTCACATGTTATTATGCTGTCTACTACTCCTTTCTTCTACAACACTGTGAGATAATTATCTGTTATTTGTGTTCTCTTTATCGATTTGTATCAATAAAGTATAAAATGTAATACAAATATTTACAACCAAAAAAAGAAACCTCAATACTGGGTAAGGACTCGATAATGAAGCATGCCACATAGAGATATGTGGGTGTGAAAGAGTCCCTTTATAAAAAATAATAAATAAAACAGCATTTTTTCCTGTGATACAGGGTTTAGGAGGTTTCCTTTCATTTAGTTGGTAAATCTTTAAAAGAGCCTTGGTCGAAACTTTCACATTCCCAGCTGCAAACAAAAAGATTGCTTGCTGTTATAGGCCTGCACGAGGGGATCAGTCCATCTTGACAAGTCACCCATCCCGAGAATGTTTGGTGGTGCAGAATGTATCCACGTCCAAAATAAATCAAGGCGCTTTTCCCACACACACCACTGATAGAGCATTCTTACAATTGGAGGCCTTAGGAAAGAAATCCTTTTGAATTGGCAGATTAGCTCTTCACTAATTAAACACCGCCTGTCTTCTATGTAAATACATCCATTTTTCGAAGGTGATGAAGGATGGCCAGAATGCTGCTATGCACAGGGTTCGTGCTGCCTATGACACCAAACAAGGTACAGCAAGATCAATGGACACATCAGTAACTTTGAGATGCCTTACATAGCTAAATTCCACAGTGTTTTCCTCAAACGTTCAGAATATAGCCTGTTAGATATGACCTTTAATGAAGAGGCACTGTTTCGACACAAGACAGATAGTGCCCTGGAGTTTTTAAGGAAGGTAGGGCGACTGCATGCTCCTTGTACAGTCCAGCGCAGGATTCTTTCTCTCCTTTAAGAAGGCTTCATCATTTTCAAGAGGCTTCCTACAAAAAGTCTCAGGTCTCTAAATCAGGTCAACACCAGCAGAGGAGATCCTTTGTGCAGCAGTACAGAGGCAAAGGCTATTGCCATGCAAGAGAACTCCATCCCTGCTCTTCCTCATTTTCACCAGGGGAGCAGTACTTCTTAGACTGGAAAGAATCATGCTATGCCAGGAGGAGAAAGGTTCTCTCTTTTTCTAAAGGCATTAAAGGTTATCACTGCAGATTGCTGGGTACTACAGATTGTAGAAAAGGGTTATACCCTACTTCACCAGCATCCGTCCACCTGCCCCTGTCGGGTTGTGACAGACCACTGGCTGATCCTGACAGGCTGCTTCAGAAGGAGCATTAGAACTAGTGGCAGAGCAAGTACTGGGACAGGGGTGCTACTTTTGCTACTTCTAGCTTACAAAAAGGATGTCAGTCTTAAGCTAGTCCTCAACTTTTGAGTCTTTAATAATGTCTTCAGGCAGAACATTTTCAGGATATCGACCCTAGCTCAGGTTTTACTGATGCTCGAAGACTGGTTGGTGTCTTGCTGCACAACATACTTTCACATTCCAATCCTGAAGCACCGCTGGGAGTCCTTGTAGTTCGGGCTGAGTTCTGCCCTTTACCAACTCACAGTCCTTCTTTTTAGGATTAACATCAGCACCTTGAGACTTAACAAAAGTGATGGCACTGGTGCCAGGCCATCTCAGAAAGTTGAATAAAACCTAATTGCCTGAGTTGGCGTACCACTACCTACAGTCAACAGCGTCTCTGTTGTTTGACTTGGGGTTTTAAATAAGTCCCCTCAAAACACACTTAGATGCCTCTTAGCATTTCCTGTTCATTAGGGTGGTACTGGATACCATCTGTGAGAAGTTGGCCTGATATATGATCACTAATTCTTGAGACCACCTTGTATCAGTCCAAACAACCCTTATGGTGATTGGTTGTAAGTCAACCTTATAGACCAGCTATCCTAATGGTAGCATGGACAAAGCAGTCTTAGGCTAAACTCTTTTGGCATGTGAAGCCAGCTGTTTTACCACATATAACCCCTTGAATACCAAATGAAAGGAAACCACACAGGTAGTTATGAAAATAAACAAGATATTTATTAACTAACAAACACCTCTGAACTCTTTATGAGATCAGAGGGCTAAGCACATGACAAGAGTCTTAAGAAAAATACGTTAAGTTGCACAAGTTACAATGTTGCCCTAGGGGCGCAACAAACCATATACTAAACAAGTGGTATAAGGAAGTCGATAGAAGGAATGGAGCTGTCCAGAGGCTGTAGGATCGCTGGGACTACACTACCCTAACTTTAGGTAAGTAATAGGAGGCCCACGGAACGCGTGTGCAGAGTGTGAACTCACACGCGAGATGCGTAACAACGTCTATGGACAGTACAGTTCAAGAAAAAGGTGAGTACGGACAATCCTGACTGGTTAGGACTAAAACGACTGTGAAACTGGACACTAGGAGAGTCAATCTACCCTTGAGCACCGAAATGCTCTTGTTACCTCACCCAAGGGCTGCGGGTGCATAGGTGCAAAGTTGTGTCGGGTTTCTGCGTTGAAGTCTATGGAGCCTGAAAGAAAAGATGCTGCAGGCTACCAGGAGGAAGATGTCCGGTGTGATCCAAGGGTGGATCAGGAATGCTGTAGACCTGAAAGCAGAGGGGATAATGTTCAAAGTCACTAGCCAGTGACTGGAGTGGAACGAGGAAGGAACCAGATGCTGTTGTCGCGATCAGGTGAAGAGTGGACGCTTAACTCTGCAGCCACGTGGACCAGGAGGTGTCTTCGACGACCAGGATGGAGGCACGAGCTGTCCCACGCAGGCTCTCGCTGTCGGCGGTGTTGGTTCCGGATTCTGCGTCAACAGGCCTTGGCAAAGGCAACCCACGCGGTGAGTGGAAAAGGCGTCTGGTGCGGACCAGGAGGGTCCGGGGTACTTCTCCTTTGCAGTGTTGATGTCGTGGATCGTCTTCTAGGAGGCCACCAGCCAGCAGGCAAGTGACCAGACAACGCGTCGAGCAGCAAACAGGCAGAAGGAACCCACGCAGATCTCGTGGATGCTGGAGGGCTGGTCTTTGGTGCAGGAGCTGCTCGGGGCTGGGGCTTCTCAATCCCCAAAGCACTTTGTCGAGGTTACCTCAGAAGTCGTGCTGAAAGCGAAGTGCAGTTTCTTCAAGATGGCCGGTCCCACGTGTCTCGTCGCAACCACGGATCTCAGCTGTGCTGCAGATGTGAGTTGAGGTCGGAGAGGTCTGGGAATCCGGGTCTCGTCGGGCTCTGAAGTCTGGATCCTCGAGGGAAGACGACAAAGTGAAGCCGCTGGACGCTTAATGGTGCCTGCTTGTCCAGTGTGGACACTCCTTGCCCACAAGGGAGATTTCTTCAGTCTTCTGTGTAGAAAGTCGAAGTCCAGAGTTTCTTCTTGTAGAGTTTCAAGTCAGGATTAATCTGATTTGGAATGGGACCAGCTCCTACCTTTATCCTGCAAAAGGGGGCTGCACTATCACTAGGTCCCTCCCATGGGTAGGACCAGAAAGGGGGGTGGTTACACATCCTATTCTTTGTCCGGTCTCACGCCAGAGCTGGGGCTGGAGTGCCCCAGCAACTGATTTGAACCGGAGTATGCACGGGGCACCTTGTGTGTCCCAGGCATGTCTCATTCCTTTCAGCCCTGTCCTACCTAATACACAAAATCCTGTCTGGGGTGGTGCAAGCACCTCCCAAGGCAGGAAACCCTTTGTCCAAGCCTCCCTCGCTGGAAGGACTCCCAGCAGACGGAGGTCAGACTTGTGTCTGTGGTGGCAGCATCCATTTTGTGATGCTGAGGCTCGAGTTAACTTTAACCGGGGTTCACAGTTAGGTACATGTTGTGTCCCTCTAAAAGGGTGGAATGCTACCCCCGTCGCCAGAATTGGCGAGGGGGTAGTATTCCAATTCGTATGACACCTTACTCGACATGTTTTGATACTGCTATGCCAAAGTTAGCAATAACCGCGAGGTTATAATGCGCTTAAGAGTATATGGTATAGCGTTATCATGGAAACAGCTAAAGGACTTGGTTCCAAAAGCTTTAGACAGGCTCAGCTCATGCCAGAGCACTATCTCAAATAATTCCAAGCACTCTGCCTCCAGGATTGTTAAGGCCTGCCATAGGAGTGACTTATAGGAGTATATGTGTCCATTCTAGGTTTAGATATAGGTATACTATATCTAAAGCAAAGGGTGATTACACCACCTTGCCCCAGCTGATTGGTCAGCCAGTTGTGTCAGATTTGGATGGCCAGCCAGTGGTTGCATAATACATGCTGCAGCCCCTGGTAGGCCTTGGGTTCACTTATGCCCTGGGTACTTATGGTACACTGTACAAGGACTTACAAGAGTGACCCAATACCAATTGGTAAATGCACCTAAAGTACATGGATGTCAATGCTAGGCTGTGGGTCTGATTAGCAGGCCCACAGCCAGGGAAAGTCGTAAACCAGTGAAGCAAAAAGCAAAAATCTGGGGTGACCATAGGATTGCAGACCCTACTCTCCTACACCATCTCAGAGCTTTCCCTCTTCCTCTGAGGATACAGCACATTCGGAATATGATTCCAGTGTTCTGAACTGTGTCTAGAGTCCAAGTCCTCATGGTCCTATCTCTACTTGTCTATTGGCTTCCAGCATCCTTCTGGTCTCTTATGCACTGTGGCATATGAAGGCTCAACAGTGGTGCCTCCACATCAGGGGGATCTGGGAGAATCCATTCTGATCTCTAGGGATGCTGTAGCAGAGTTGAGCTAGTGAGAAAACCGAGTGAATCTGTTTCAAAGAACAGCCTGTTGTTGCACTCCAGCAATGGCCACAGTTGTAACAAGCACATATCTTGTGAAGGACTCTCGTTTCCAAAAAGCAGAGTTACCGGTCTGCTAGAACTGAGGGTGATCTGGTTGGCACTAAAGACCTTCTTCTTGACACTTCATAGGCAGTCTGTTCAGACAGTAATTTACCATTCAACTGCAAAAAAGTAAGAGGAACAAAGAGGAAGGTGTGGGGTCTCAGACTCCCTTCTGAAAGGCTCTGAGACTTTAGACATGGGCACAACAGCACCGCTTGTGGATGGTGGCCAGCCATCTTGTAAGTTCACTGAACAGCAAGGCCAACAGTCTCCGTCAGCACCATGTTGCCAACCATATAGTGCATCTCAATTCAGGGATGGTAAAAGACCTCTTAGCCCATTGGAGCACACTTAAGGTAGACCTCTTTACCACTCGAGACAACGACCACCTCCCGAAGTTCAGAGAACTCCAAAATCCATCGTAGGGAGCATTCAGGATGTGTTCTCTCCACTATACCTTTCCTCTCCATACCCTTGATTCATTGGGTTCTGAAGAAGATTCAACACGACCTGGCTCAAGTCATTCATATTGCCTTGACTGACCCTGAAGGATGGGGTATACAGACCTTAAGCACCTGTTAATTGTGGCTCCTCTTTGTCTACCACTCAAAGTAGACCTGTTTTCCCAGTCAGGAAGGCAGGTTCTGTACCCCAATCTTCACATCTGAAAGAGACACGTTAGTGATAGATTCCTTACCTTAGAATATCCCCAGGCGTCAGACTGGATCCGGAAAGTTTTGCTTAGCAGTGCCCCTGCGCGTTAGTAGGTGGCGTCCTGCAGTTCCGCATCATCACTGGCGTCGTCAGCGCCGAGATGACGTAACGGAGAGTACTTAGGCTCCACCCATGTGCGCTGACGTCAGTAATTTCTTTTTCTGCGCCAGTAAGCGCAGATCCGGATTGAGCACGTTCCTTGGTCTCTTTTTGACCACTTTTTTTTAAACGTGTGTCTCCCTATCTTTCTCTTGGTGCACGCAGGGATGCCCGGTTTTAAGTCCTGTTTGACCTGTCGCCGAAACATGTCGGTAGCGGACCCCCAGGACGTTTGCCTCTACTGCCTGGAGACCGACCACGACTCTCTGGACTGCTGCGACTGCAGTGCCATGCTCCCCAAGGCCTTACTGGAGCGGCGTCGGAAGTTGCTGGCGGTCCAGCATTCCTCGCATCACCGCTCCCAGTCTAGGGAACGCTCCCGGGACCGCTCGTGGGACCGGAGACGTCGCTCCTCGGACTCCAAGTCTTCGACCTCGGATTTCGGTAAGCGTCGTCATAAAAAGAATTAGAAGAAGAATGTTCGCTCTCTGACGTCCCCCTGTCGCTCCTCGGAGGCGGACAAGAGTGACAGGGGCTTTGCCCCTGCTGCCCCTCTGGAGCCAGGGAGTTCCGCGGCCTACCCGCCATACCCATGTCCGGCAACTCCCGAACAGATGCAAGAATTCCTTGCTGCTTTGGACTGCATTTACAGGTCTCGGGCTCTGGCCAGCGTGCCTTCAGGCACTGCGGACCCGTGTCCAGATCCTGCTGGCCCAGCGGCTCCGCCATCGGCTCCGGCCCCGCCACCACAGGATCCTGCGCCGCTGGCCCATGCGCCATGAGGTGTGGCGTTGCCGGCTCTGGCCCCAGCGCCACCCTCGGCTCCAGCCTCGGCACCACCTTCGGTGCCGCACTGGTGCCGTTTATCCCACCCCTGCCCCCGTTCCTAGACCATTTTGTACCGGCTTGGGACCAGCATTGGGAACCGGCGCCGGTCCGGCTGGCGCCGTTTGCTCCATCTCTGGCCCCGACTCTGCTGCCACGTCCAGCTTCTCCACACCAGAGGCGGACTATGACGACGGGGAGGGGTTCGGGGACCCGCTTGCTCAGCAATGTGACTCCTAGCTCAATTGGGTGGATGACTTAGAGGATGCAGGCGACCTCGTTGTCTCTTCTGACCCGGGGTTCGCCTCTCCCCCGCCCACAAAGGAGGAGGGTGCCTCCTATATGGTGGTCCTCCGTTAGGCTGCTGAGGCCCTCAATCTTGACCTCCCCACGGTGGCCCTCAAGACCAACCTCCTCACGAGGTGCTCCAGCCAGCATGTAACTCGGCGGAACCGCTGCTTCCCTTTAATGACGCTCTTACGGAGGTCCTCTTGGGCACCTGGTCGAGGCCGACCAGGGGGGCCGCGGTAAATAAAAACATCGCTAGATGCCCCCAACTGGCCCGGGTGACCCCGCTTTCTTGACCACTCAGCCTACGCCTGAGAGCATGGTCATTCAGTCCTCTACTTCAGAGTGCCTTTCCCACGGCCCCGCCGGATAAGGACTCTAAAATACTGAACCAGTTTGGGAAAAGCTTGTTCTCCTTGGCCAGCCTTGGGCTGCGGTCGGTGAACACCGTTTGCTTGTTGGGCCGCTACTCCCACGGGGTGTGGGACACCGTTGCTCAGGTGTTGTCTCAGTGTCCGGAGGCAGGGCAGTGCAAGCTACCCTTTCGAAGGTGATTGCTGAAGGGAAAGATGCGGCTAAGTTTGCCATCTGGTGTGGGTTAGACACCTTCGACTCCCTTGGCAGGGCGATTTCTACAACCGTGGCATTGCGGCGCCGCTCCTGGTTGCGTTCGACTGGACTCTCGCCCGATGTCCAGAGTTCGCTCATGGACATGCCCTTAGATGGCACCCGTCTGACAAGGCCGACAGTGCCCTGGAGCGCTTTAAAGACTTCTGGGCTACGGCCAAGTCCCTGGGTCTTTCTACTAAGGCCCGGCTACTCCTGGTTATCGTTCCTTTCGCAACCAGGGTCGAGGCGCCCAGGTGCGCCCTTCCACCAGCCCTGTCCAGAACCAGCCGCCGCTAGGCCGGGGTCGCGGTTTCCGCAGGGGCGGGTCAGGGAACCAGCGTGCGGGTCCATCCACCACGTTGCTTCCGCATCTAAACCCTCCTAATCTAAGCTTCAGGGAGCACCCCATGCCTGTGGGTGGCAGGATCCGCCACCACCTTCCCCACTGGTGCGAGATTACGTCGGACAAATGCGTGCTGCAAATTCTCTGCAAGGGTTATTCCCTTCCCTTTCAGTCCCTACCCCCAGCCATGTCACCTCGGTGCCACTGCATGTTGGGGATCATTTGGCTCTTCTCCAATAGGAAGTTATGGCCCTCTTGGCCAAGGGGGCCATCAAGTGCGTTGCTGGGCAGGAAGTAGGGAGTGGTTGTTATTCCCACTACTTTCTGGTCCCCAAGAAGGACAAAGGTGGCCTGCGTCTTTTCTTGGACCTCCGGGACGTGAATCGCTTTCTCCAGCAGGAGAAGTTCAAGATGCTCACTCAGCTCCGGTCTTGACTGCCCTCGACCCTGGAGACTAGATGGTAGCGTTGGACTTGCAGGACGCTTATTTTCACAATCCCGTCCTGCCAGCCCACTGGCGGTACCTACAGTTCACGGTGGGCCAGGAGCATTTTCAGTTTACCTTGCTCGCCTTCGGCTTTACTAGTGCCCCTCGGGTGTTCACGAAGGTGATGGTGGTGGTCGCAGCTCATCTGCGCAGGTTGGGGGTGTCAGTCTTCTCCTAACTCGACGACTGGTTTTTGAAGGCGGGCTCGCTCCAGGCAGTCGTCACCCACCTTCAGACTACGGCCAACCTCCTGCATCTGCTGGGGTTCTCCATCAATGTGCCGAAGTCACACCTGCGTCCCTCTCAGAAGCTCCTGAAGCGGTTCTGGATTCGACGCAGTTTCGGGTCTATCCTCCCGAGCAGCGGGTCCGAGATATTCAGGCTATGATTCCGACCTCTCAGCCTCTATCCCGGATTTCAGTGAGGATGACCCTCCAGCTCCTAGGCCTGATGGCCTCCTGCATCCTGCTGATGCAACATGCCAGACGGCTTTGCAGTGGGACCTGAAGTTCCAGTGGGCGCATGTCCAGATCTCAGAGGGCACTGCACGACACTTGCAGTGGTGGCTCACGAATCGCGGTTGGGTCAATGGCAGGTCTCTCTCCCTTCTCCAACTGGAGCACACGATGGTGACAAATGCGTCCCTCCTGGGATGGGGAGGCCACTTGGGGGAGACAAGATCAGAGGCCTCTGGTCTCCGGCGAAATCCCGGCTCCATATCAATCTTCTGGAGCTTCGGGCGATCCGACTGGCACTAAAGACATTCCTTCCCTCTGTCGGGGGACGTGTAGTGCAGGTGTTCACAGATCACCACACCATGTGGTATTGCAACAGACAGGGCGGGTTGGGGTTGTGGACCCTTTTGTCAGGAGGCTCTGCGCCTCTGGACATGGCTGGAACATCAAGGCATTACCTTGGTGGTTCAACACCTGGCAGGTTCTCTGAATGCCAGGGCGGAGGACAAACTCAGCTGCCGGTGCATGATGGATCATGAATGGCGTCTGAACTTGGATGTGGCGCAAGGTCCCTTTCTGCAGTGGGGAGAGCCTTTGTTAGATCTATTCGCCACCAAAGAGAACGCGCAATGTCATCAGTTCTGCGTGTTGGAATTTCCAAGGCGGCACTCGCTCGGCGACGCTTTTTGTCGCGAGTGGAGTTGCTGTCTGTTGTAAGCTTTTCCGCCTATACCACTTTTGCCCAGAATGCTGAAGAAGATCAGGCGCAAGTGGGTCAATTTTTTTTTTGTGGCTCCGGACTTGGCTTGAAGAGTATGGTATCCCGAACTACTCAGTATGCGCAACGATTCCCCAATCCGACTGCCTCTTCGGGAGGATCTTCTGTCCCAGCAGCAGCTGACGGTTCTCCACCTGAACCTGTCCAGCCTCCACCTCCATGCGTGGAGATTAAGCGGCGACAGTTGACTGCTTTCGACCTTCCTCCTGAGGTCTGTAATGTCATTCTGGCAGCCAGCCGTCCCTCCACTAAAACGGTATACGCCTGCCGGTGGAACAAATTTGTGGCATGGTGCACAGCAAAGGTTGTGGATCCCCTTTCTGCCCCTCTTTCTGAGGTTCTTTTGTTTCTCCTGTCTTTGGCCCAGCAGGGCTCTGCTCTCTGCACTATCAAAGGTTAACTTTCTGCCATCTCCGCCTTTCTGAGGCTTCCTGATCAGCCTTCTCTATTTAAGTCTCCAGTTGTTAACCGTTTCCTCAAAGGAATTACACACGTTTCCTTTCATGCCTTTCATAATGCCTCGGTGGGACTTGAATCTTGTCTAGACTTTTCTGATGTGTGCTTCCTTTGAGCCTCTTCATAACTGTCCTTTGCGCCTTCTTACTCTAAAGACTGCTTTCCCTGTTGCTATCACCTCTGTCAGGAGAGTGAGTGAGCTCCAGGCTCTTGCTTCCAAACCTCCTCTCCTTTCGGTTCATCTGGACAAGGTGGTTTTAAGGACCCGTCCTTTCTTGCCGAAGGTTGTCACGCCCTTCCACGTCGGGCAGACCATCACTTTGTCCACCACCTTTCCGCCTCCGCATCCTTCCAGGGAAGAGGAGAGGCTCCACCGCCTGGACCCAAAACGTGCGCTTGATTTCTATCTGCAGCGTACACAACAGTTCCGGGTGGATGATCAACTCTTTGTTGGTTACGTGGGCGCGAAGAAAGGTCGGGCTGTGCACATTCGGACCATTTCCCGGTGGGTCGTTCTGTGCATCAAAGCATGTTATTCCTTGGCCAAGAAGGAGCCTCCTGTGGGGTTGCGTGCCCATTAGACCAGGGCAACTGCAGCCACTACTGCCTTGGGACGCGGCGTTCCCTTGCAGGACATTTGTCAGGCAGCTATGTGAGCCTCGCTGCACACGTTTACAAAGCACAACTGCCTTTACAGTCCGGTCCGGAGAGACGGCTTCTTTGGCCATTCTGTGCTCCCTGACTTTCTGGTGTAATCCTGTTCGCAGACCCTCGTCCGGGGTTGGTATTGCTGGGGTATCTATTCTAAGGTAAGGAATCTATCACTAACGTGTCTCTTTCAGATGCACAAGTTACTACTTGTATAACGATATATCTGTGAGAGACATTAGTTAGTGATAGATTCCTTACCACCATGCCCATGCTCCCTGTTCTGCGAACTGGTTACTAGGGTTAGGGTCATCCCACTTTAGGGCCCTAGTTATATGCACCAATGGTCAGTATCTTGCATGGCTCTGCGTTCCTGACACAGAAAGTTGTGTACAGAACTGACGTCCGCGTGCATGGGTGGCGCCTAAGTACTCTCTGTGATGTCATCTCTGCGCTGACGACGCCAGTGACGGACGCGGAGCTGTAGGACCCCACCTACTGATGCGCGGGGGTACTGCTAAGCAAAACTTTCCGGATCCAGTCTGACGCCTGGGGATATTCTAAGGTAAGGAATCTATCACTAACTAATGTCTCTTACAGATATATTGTTACCCAAGTAGTAACTTGTGCATCACACACTTTCATGCGTGGAGATTGTCTGGGGAAGTCTAAGCGTCTTTCAGCTAGCACCAGAATGGGTGGGCGTGGTCCTTTTGGCACATAACTCTTCTACAGAATCTCTTTACTAAAGGAGATGAAACTAATTTTGTTTCCAGGTGTGCTGAGAGGACAGTTGACCCACAAAAAATATCTCTTGCAAATGTATTACAATATGCAATCTTAGCCATCAAAGCTGTGAGTAATACCTGGCTGCGCTTTCCATGTTACTGTGTTTACCAAATCAACTCCCTGTTTAAGTCTTCTATGGCTATGAGATTCTTGAAAGGTCTGGCAAACTTGTATATGCCAACTTCTTTTATATTTCTTCTTTTCTTTTCTACTCTCAAATGACAGAATCTTTAGATCATCTAAAGAACTATTCACTGTAATTAATTCCCTAACCTCTCCTCCCGCCTCTGTCTATATTTACAGTTCACAGGATCTCTATGATAGGATGGCTAGATATTTTCATTCTAAGATTTCAGAAATATACTATTCACTGAACCATCTCAATTCATAGCTGGTTAATACAGCCTCCACTATCAGCTCTGTTCTCATTAACTCCCTCCTTCCCAAGGAGGTTGAAGCAAAATAAGATGCCTTCCCCTCCTTGTCCTTTGAGCGTATCGATCATCTTCTTGGGGCATTACTTCAGGTTCTCCCCTGGAACCTTGCCCCCTGAAGATTATGAAATTAGGAAGTGAGATGATTGTCCCTCACCTTACCTCTGTGCCTGATGCAGCCGTCGCATTGGGCAGTATCCTCACACTTGGAAAACAGCTGTGGTTAAACCGTTACTAAAAAAGGCCACACTGGATCCCTCTGAACTGAAAAACTACTGACCTATTTCCTTGCTACCAGTACCAGCTAAGATTTTGGAGAAGCCTCTAAATTTCCAACTAACCTCCTATTTGGAGCAATAGTGTTTGTTTGATGGCTCCCAACATGTGTTCAGAATTGGCCATAGCCCAGAGACCGCTTTTACGTCTGTAAAAACGACATACGCATCCAGGTGGATGCTGGATACAACTCTCTTCTAATCCTCTTAGACCTAACTGCAGCTTTTGACACCATCTCGCCTACGAGACTGGTTAGCAGTCTTCGTGAAATTGGGGTCACAGGCACAGCTCTGATGCTTCTATCCTCTTTTCTTAATGTACCGGTCACAAAAGGTAAAACTGGATCACTTCTTTTCTGATGCCACTCATACCCTCTGTGGAGTCCCACAGGGTTCATCACTGAGTCCAACCTTATTTATTATATATGTCACTCTGTTGGCCAAGGTTATTAGATCCTTTGGGCTACAGGCACTGTCCTATACGGATGATACACAAATTATTGTGTCAATTACCAACAGCATTGAAGCATCTGATGCAAACTTTAAGACCTGGATGCAGGCCGTGGTCTCCTGGATGGTAGACAATTATCTGCGACTCAATGGTGACAAGACAGAAGTCTTGATATTTGGTGGCCAACAATCCATTTGGTCCCACTCCTGGTGGCCTGAATTGCTCTGCTCCCGTCTCACCCCTAGCTCCAACTGCAAAGCTTCTTGGTGTTATAGTTCACAGTTCTCTCTCCTTTAATCCCCGGATCAACAGAACGGTCTCCACCTGTTTTGCAATCATCAGGATTCTTAGGAAGATCTTTTTTTGTCTCTCCCTTACCTCCCAGAAGCAATCAATGGTGCCCGTGTACTGTCCAGATTGGATTAATGTAATGTTCTCTATCTGGACATCAACAAGGGTTCCATCCACAAACTGCAGCTGGTACAGAATGCAGCGGCCAGACTGGTAATGGATCTTCCAAATTCCAGTCTGTTGCATTATCCATTCGTAAATTGCAGTGGCTTCCCTTGAGAAAGAAAGTCTTGTTCAAGGCCCTCTGCCTTGTCCATAAGGCTCTTCATAACTCGGGCCCCGACGGCATTAAATGGCTCTTCCTACGGTATGTCCCTAGCAAACTTCTCCGGCTGGGCTGCAAAAACTGGATGAGCTCGATTGGGTGGGGGGGCTTTTCTGTTGCTACTTCTAGGCTCTGGAATACCCTCCCCCTATTTATCTCTGGGCAAGACTCCTACCTTTTGTTTCGCAATGAATTAAAAACATGGCTTTTCACTCTGTAAGGGTTGGAACCCTACTGTGCTCCTCTGGACTTTTCCGTAGCACCTTGATGCCCTTGGGCAAAGTTTGCGCTTTACAAGACTTATATTCATTCATTTATCCATTCATATTGCCTCATTGGGTCCTTAATAAAGCTTTCACATTTTTTATGAGGATTCCTTTTGAGCACATGCCTAGTTGTCAGTTTGGTCTTTTAACCCTTATAACTGTTTATTTCATTGCCATCACCATGGCTATCAGAGTTAAAGAGCTAGAGGCTATTTCTCTTCATCGCCTGTTTATATGCTTCTTTCCTGACAAGTTTGTGTTGCAAACTAAAGCTGCTTTACTTTCAAAGGTGATGTCACCTTTCCAGCTGGAGCAGTCTATCACCTTTCCATCCTTTTTTACCCTACCAAGGAAGAGGAAAATCTACACAGGCTTGACCTGAAGCACACAGTATACTTCTATATTAACACTATGAAGGAAATTAATTTGGACAAACAGCTTTTTGTCACTTGGACTGGTTGTAAAAAAAAATTTGAATTCTCTCAAAAAGGAAGGGGTGGGTCCTTGAGTCAATTGTGGTTGAACCACTAAATACTTGGAAGCACAGACAAGGAGAATACCTCACATGATTTTTATTCCTGGGCGTGGGTCTTAGCAAATTGGTTAAAACTAGTCATCAATTGATCTTTTATTGTTTTAATTATGTTGATTTACAGCATCACTTTTTTAAATGATCTGAACAGACATACTTTTTATATGGATATACATAAAAACACATACAGAAATCACAATAACAACAGTAACAATATATAACACAAAGTGCAATATGTTTGATCCATTACCAGTCATTGAGAGAAAATAAAATATGTGAAAAGATTCAAATAAATTAACAAGAGTTCAGCTCGATTTCCATGTATTTAAGTACAGTGAGAGTCCTTGCATGATTAGTACCATACACATATTAGAGAAATTAGTCTTCCAGGGACCTTGCCACTGGTTTTTGAGAAAGGTAAACTCTGTCCCTTGTGTTAGCTTCCACAGGGATATTTTCCCCTAATGCCCCTGGCTAATGGGGTTGACTTGTTTCCACCCCTGTCAGTTATGGATTTTCATCAGGATTGAGAACTTGATTGCCTATTATCAAAAAGTTAGGATGGTATTTTTAGTATCTTGTGAAAATGGTGATCCACCAAAGTGACAATTGAGGGGGAAGTTATTTGGATACCTTTTTTAAATGAGCTCCTTAAAGGTATTGACACACATTCCCACCTAAGTATTGATTATGCCTCAATGGGCTCTTAACTTGCGTTTTAGATTTCTGATGGGAACACCATTGGTACTCATGTATAGCTGGTTTTGATAGCTCCTCACCATCAGCATGTTTTTAGAGTAGGGTCCAAAACCCCATCCCCAGATCAGTCCTCTCCTTCCAGAAGATTTTTTCGAGGAGGTTACAGAGGCAACAACTTCAAGGGTAGGTATAAGGGCACCACACCTCGTAACACCCCTTTCCACAACAAACAGTGACTTGCCCACGCTTCTCTCCCCCCACCCGAACTATACCACAGCTGTCAGGGGAAGACTTCAACAATTTCTCCCCATTTGGCAGTCTATAACAACAGACAAATGGGTGATTGGAATTATCCAACATGGTTATTGCCTGGAGCTTACCAGCAATCCCCCAAACATTCCACCTCGAAATCATAAATTGTGTCTAGACACACACAATTATTAGAACAAGAAGTCCAATCCCTCTTACTGAAAGGAGCAATCGAGCCGATCCCAATACAGCACCAGGGCTCAGGGGTTTACTCTCTGTATGTTCTCATTCCCAAAAAGGATGGTTCCCTAAAACTTATTCTGGATCTCAGAGAGTTAAACCGGTATATACTGTCAGAACACTTTCACTTGGTGACGCTTCAACAGGTACTCCCACTTTTACAAAAAGCTGATTTTATGTCTACTCTAGACTTAAAAGATGCATATTTTCATGTCTTGATACATCCAGCTCGTCACAAATTCCTCCGATTTGTCATTGCAGCAAGCATCATCAGTTCAACGTGCTTCCGTTCGGAGTGACGACAGCCCCCGGAGTTCGTACCAAATGTCTAGCAATAGTCGCAGCTCAACTCAGAAGACAGCAGATTCACATCTTCCCTTATCTAGACGACTAGCTTATCAAAGCCAGCACTCTCCAGAACTATCTACAACACACACAAATCACAATAGATCTACTTCATCAACTGGGCTTCACCATCAATGCAGAAAAATCTCACCTGCTTCAGTCACTGATGCAGTCTTACTTAGGAGCCAGCCTAGACACAGCCAAATCTCTAGCCTCTCCCAATGTAGCCAGAATATGCAATATTCAGGCTATGATTCTACAGTTTCAACCCAACCAAGCTTTACCAGCCAGAGTGTTCATGCTACTGCTGGGAATGATGGCGTCTTGCATTGCAGTTGTACCCAATGCAAGGCTTCACATGCGCCCCCTACAGGATTGCTTAGCACATAATTGGAATCAGTCACAGGGTCAATTAACCGATCTAATGTTGGTAGACGACCATACCCATCACTCGTTGCAGTGGTGGAACCCACAAAACTTAGCAAAAGGTCGGCCTTTCATTGACCCTATTCCACAGATCATGCTCACAGCATACGCATATCTAAGAGGTTGGGGGGCCATCTCAAAGATTACACAATAAAAGGTCTGTGGAACAACAAGCCCAAAAGTCTCCACATCAAATGTCTGGAGCTTGTAGCAGTTTTTCTGTCTCTCAAAGCTTTTCAAACTCACTTCACAGGCAAAACTGTTGTAGTCCAAACAGACAACATGACAGCGATGTATTATGTGCAGAAGCAGGATGGGACACACTCTCCAACTGTCAACACTCGCACAAGTCATTTGGAATTGGGCGATCCATCACAAGATTTATCTTCTGGCAGAACATCTCCTAGGAGTAAACAATCAAATTGCTGACCTCAGCAGAAGCAGACAGCAAATTGAAGACATGGAACTTCATCGCCAAGTTGTCCTTCCCTACTTCCAACAGTGGAGATTTCTACAGATAGACCTGTTCGCCACAGCCGAAAATGCAAAATGCCCAAGCTTCTGCTCCAGGTTCCCACACCCGCTCTCAAAGGGCAATGCCCTATGGATGAACTGGTCAGGGATATTTGCCTACACTTTTCTGCCTCTCCAGCTCATTCTGTGTGTGGTTTGGAAACTCTGGCAAACATCCCTCACACTAATTCTAGTAGCTCCCTCATCGGCCCGTCAATCATGGTACACCAACCTGTTGGAGCTGTCAATAGTTCCACATCAAAATCTGCTCCTCACCTCCAGTCTACTCACACAGAACCATGGAGAAGTCAGGCCTCCAAATCCCACAGAACTGAATTTAGTGATCTGTCTTCTGAAGTCATGATGTTTGGTTATTTAAATTTACCCCCAGATTGTATGAATATTCTAAAGGAAGCAAGAAGGCGTGCCACCAGAGCTTGCTATGCAGCAAAATGGAAAAGATTTGTTGTATACTGCAATAACAACAAAATCAATCCTTTAGATGCTTCTATACAAAACATTATCTGTTACCTTTTACATTTGCAGCTAACTGAAATTGCTTACACATCTATTTGTTTACACCTTGCAGCGGTAGCTGCGTACTTACAAAATAGGCAACATCTGTCACTATCCAGAGTTCCAGTAATCAAAGCTTTCATGGAAGGATTACAAATATTAATTCCACCAAGGATTCCTCTTGCCCCAGTATGGAATCTCAACATTCTTCTCACAAGGCTCATGGGACCACCTTTTGAATCATTGCATAAGCGCCCTTGGCATTTTCTCTCATGGAAGGTTGCTTCCCTCATTGCCATCACACCACTGAGGAGAGTTGGTAAGCTACAGGCATTAACCTTAGAAGAACCCTTCTTTCAACTACACAAAGACAGAATAGTTCTCCGTACCAACCCTAAATTTCTTCCCAGTGTAGTTTCTGTTTTTCATATTAACCAATCGGTTCTTTCCTCAACCTGACCTATCTGTTCTTTTCTCAACCTGATTCTGTTGCAGAAGGCGCTCTTCACACGGTTGGCGTTAAAAGAGCTTTACAGCACTACAAAGCTAGGACAGAGGACTTTTGTTAGACAAAACAACTGTTTGTAGCATTTGCTCCTCCACACAAAGGCAACCCGATCTCTAAATCTGGTATTGCGAGATGGACTGTTAAATGCATTCAAATATGCTATGCTAAAGCCCAAAAGGCTTTAACCATACCCCCTAGAGCGCATTCCACTCGTAAAATAGGGGTGGCTTCTGTGTCCTTTTAGGTAACATTCCTCTAGCTGACATATGTGAAGCAGCTATATGGTCTGCATGATCTACACCACACACATTTATCAAACACTATTGTGTAGATGTGTTAGAAAGACAACAGATTAATGTAGGCCAAGCAGTACTTGAAACACTGTTCCAAACAACTGCGACATCTATAATTAAGCAACCGCTTTGGAAGTATACTGTTTTGTAGTGTATGCAAAGTGTGTGTATCTACAGCACACATGCCTCAAACGAAGGAGTAGTCACCTTACCTCGTGACTAGGAAGACTTCTTTGAAGAAAAACAACTTGGTAAACATCCTGACCCAACACTAGATGGCAGGAGTATGCAAAGCATGTGAATCTACAGCTCTACATGCCAGGAACAGATGCTTACTGGGTAAATAACATTATCCTTCTCTCCTTCTTGCCTTTTTCGCTTATTTCTTCATTTTTATTTCCCTTCATCATTGTCTTCCTTTAGTCTTTATTTACATCTCTAGTTCACTGCTTTAGTTTCCTTGCTTTTACCATATGGCTTATGTTTTCTTTCTGCCGCACTTTTTTTCCATATTTTCGCCATAATTTGCTACCCTTCCTTTCATTTCTCTTTCCTTCTAATTATGCTTTTTTTAATTGTTCTTTAACTTTCAGCTCTTTCCATCTCACTTTAATTGTTTTACATCTTTGATTCAGTCCTTCCTTATTTCTATCCATTCTTCTTCCCTTCCTTCATTCAGTCTTTCCTGCTTTCAACTCACCTTCCTTTACCAATCAACTTCATTTTGTACTTTTCTTCTTTCTGCCCATCTTTACTTCTTTCTATCCATCTTCCCTTCTTTCCACTCCTTTCTCCTTCTTTTAATCCATATTTCCACCTTTTTTCATCCGTCTTTTGTTTTTCCATTCACTTCCATATTTCCTTTCATCCGATCTTCAAACCTTTTTCCCATGCTTTTACTTCTTCCCTTGCTTCACTTGTTCCTTTGTTTCCTTCTCTTCCCTTCTTTTTCCCCCTTCCCTTTTTCTGTCTTTATTTGCCTTTCCTTCTGTCATTCTTTCCCTCCCTCCTTCATTCCTTCTTTTCTTTTCTTTAAATCTTTTTGTTCTTCATTGTCTTCTTTACAGCTGTCTTCACTTCCTCCCTAATTTCCTTTCTCCTCCTAATCTTTTCCTCTCCATCCTTGCTACTTTCCTTTGAACTCTATTTCCATCTGTCTTGTCTCTGACTGAGTGTTTCTGTCCATTGATATCCCTCAACCCCCTCACTAATATTGTCATGGTATGTTCTTCCAGTGGTGAATTTATTAGCCGTTGTGAGAAGTTGGCCTTGTATATGATGTCCACTATTCTAGTGGGCACCCTGTATCAGTCCAAACAACCCCTATGGTGATGGTTGTAAAGTCAACCTTATAGACCAGCTATCCTAGTGGTAGCATGGACAAAGCAGTCTTAGGCTAAAACTTCAAAGAGCATGTGAAGCCAGCTGTTTTACCAATAATAATCCCTTGAATATCAAATGAAAGGACACCACACAAGGTATATATCAAATATATATGTATTTATTACTAACACAACCCCTCTGCACTCTTTATGAGGTCAGAGTTCGAGAGACGTTACAAGTTACTCATTAAGCATACTATAAGTTGCACAAATACAATTCAGCCCTAGGGGCCTCACGAACCATATACTAAGTAAGTGGTATAAGAGCCACTTCAGGAAAGGTGAATAGGCCTAGGGCCTAGAGAATCGCTGGGGCTACACTGAACAACCAAGGGATTGGAAGTAGGAGGCCCACGGGAGGCGTGTGCAGTGTCTAAACACACACGCGAGTTACCATAGACTTATAATGGGAACGTAAAAATGACAAAGTAGTAGATTTCGGACAGTTACGGGTGGACTGCGGGAGAACCCTGTTAAACCAGGACGCTTGGATAGTTAATACCCACGGGAGCACCAGAGTACTTGAGTTACCTCACCCAGGGAAACCGGGTGCATAGGTGTTCTTTCGTGTCGGGTTTCGTCGCTGTTTCCTGTGGAGAGCTGCAAGAAAGTGCTGCAGGTGACCAGAAGAAAAGTGTCCGGGTGGATCCAAGGGTGGATCGGAGTCGAGAATAACCTAAAAGCAGAGGGGACAGAGTCTGGGTCACTAGCCAGTGACCAGGAAGGAACCAGGCGAAGTCGAGATGCAATTAGGTGAAGAGGTGAAGCTTGTCTCTGCAGCCACATGGACCATGAGGCGTCGACCATGACCAGGCGCTGGATACGAGCTGTCCCAAGAAGGATCTAGGTGACTGCGGTGTCGGTATCCGGATTGGACCCAACAAGCTTTGGTAACCGCAACCCACGCAGGAAATGAAAACGGGCTTCTGTTCAGACCAGCAAGGTCTGGGGCGCTTCTCCTTCACAGGGAAGCTGGAGCAAGACTGTAGCAACCAGGCAAGCATTGTAGATTCAAAGGTTCGTCTTCGTAGGGCTCACTAGCCAACGGGCTAGCAACCGGGAAGACGATTCGAGCTGAAAGGCAGGAGCGGGCCCCACGCAGCACTCGTGGAGTGTGGAGGGCTGAGTTTCGGTGCAAATGTTGCTCGTGTCTGGGGCTTCTCAAACCCCAATGCACAACTTCGAGGATACCTCAAAAGCTGCACAGGTAGCAAAAAGCAGGTAGTCCAGGATGTCCGGTCCCACGTCTCTCGTGTCCGCCACGGGTCTCAGCTTTGCTGTGGATGTGGGTCGGAGTCGGAGAAGTTCCTGAGTCACTATATATAGCATACTAAGACCCAAAGAGGATCTCTTATTAGTGATATTAACTCTTCTTTTATTTACTGGTAGGAAATATAAAATAACAAAATAGTATATGTTAGATTATTAAATACAAGTACAAAGTCGGCCTTGTAAATAAACATTCTTCTTCTAAAGTTCAGGCCGTAGGATATGTTCCTAGCGAAGTTTTCAAAACATTAGAATTTCTAAACAATCACATAGCAACCAGGTGCGATATAAATGTCCCTCAGGAATTGGCAAATAACTTTAAAGAATCTTTTCATGAAAAAAAATATTTAAATTCAGTCAGGCATTCTAACGGGTTCCAGTTAATTCCATACTTGAAAACCGTGCTTGCAATTCACTGCTGTTATTTAGATTCCAACACCTTTGTACAACTTTTTGCAACACACATGTAAGAACTAACAGAAAGAAACAAGATATCCGCTTCCTCTATTGGAGCCCCTTTATTCTTGTTTTAGTAAGTTGTCCTATGTTTTTATTGTAGCATGTACATCCTCAAGAAGGTTAATTTAGATGCAGGCTAACCTCCAAATAGCCTTAGATTTACTTCTTGGAACCCAAGTAATGTGGAGTGTTACCAAAATTATTCTGTGCAATGGTATATCTCCTGGAAGCTGTAATCGGCAAGCAGTTATCCGAGCCGAACACTACTTAGCTTTTATGGTCTTTCCCTGTGATCTTTGTAATCATTGCGTTCACCAGTGTTTTAAGTCCGCATTGAATCGCCTGAAAACAAAATGGTGAAGCAGGTATGATTGAGAGAGGAGCCGATTTATCAGACTTTTTCAAGGCTAGCAGAAGCACATTTAATTCTGGAGTTCGTCTATTTTACTTACTTCAGGGCTTCATATATGTGTGTTGCGTTGTAATTTCGGTTTCCCTTGCACTGTTGTTTCATTCTAGTTGCTGGCTGCTCTGATTAATCATTATAAATACCTTAATGATACACATGCAGTTGTGTTGTCGAAGGGGCCTCAGGTATTGTAGGAATTCTTGTATTTTTAACTTGGGATCATACTCAAATTGTACTCCAGCATTGGCCTGACTCGATGCCCACTGCACTCAACAGATTGCAGTGTACGTAAGGTGAGATGATCGCTTTTGTGGCAGCTTCTAAGGATGGTACTAATCAAGCAATTCATTTTTTACTTTGCTTGTTGGTCACTTTGATGCTGTGCAGTTTGTACAGCAGTGAGTATTTTTAGGTCGAGTCTGGACAGTGTATGCGTTGCATGCACTCTCTCTTTAAGGGCTATTGTTTATAAAGAAGGGCTTGGAGCCTGCCCATGGCTTACCTTATGTTGGCTTCAGCGACACACTCCTTTTCTGCCTCGTAAGTGGGCAGCGCAGGCTGCCTTTAGTTCATCTTTTTAAGGCTGGCGTATGGCCTAAGTTATGATTGCTTCAGCTTAATTCCCATTCTTCCGCTGATCGAGCTGGGATTCTGGTGCATTTTTTTGTAAAACTTTTTTTTGGTGCCACTTTATTACTCCCACCCACCACCCCTTGTCAATAATGTAGTGCTTAAAAACCTGTGATAATTTTTCTCCCGAGGTGCAGTTAACAAGGCTTTTGAGCTTACAATGCAGTTTGTTTCAGATATGTGGTGATTAGAAAGTTGATTTGCTATTGAATGCTGTTTTAAACTCAGCCATTGCACTTCTGGTCGGAAAGAGGTACGTGGGTTGTCCGAATGACCCGCTGTACACACTCGAAAGTACTTCCAACTTGGACTAACCAGACACATCACAACACCTAACTAAGGGGCTCATTAGGATGGCGGACGGACCTGCGTCCGTCGCCACCCCAGAGTAGGAGGGACCGTCCGCAGGGGCAGCGGCGGTCCCTCCATGCAGATTAGGATGTGACCGCCACCCTGGCGGTCACATCCTGTATATTTAACATTGCGGCGGGTGCTGCTTGAAGCAGCACACAACACAATGTTAAATAAACCATGTTTACCTTTGCGTGCACGAAGCTGCAGGCACCGCGTGGTGCCTGCCGCTTCGTGCACGCAAAGGCAGGGGCGTACCATAGGTACCCCCCATGTGCACCCCCAACCCTCCTCATCCCTGGGGGTCCACAACGGGCTCCCAAAGAAAAGTCCGTATCCCTTTCCACGGCGGAAATGCCGCCGTGGAAAGGCATAGGACCGCCGCCATCCTAATATGGCTGGTGATGTCTGATAGACTCCGCCAGCCATGTTAAAACTTTTCCGCCGCGGTCGGAAGACGACTGCGGCGTAAAAGCGGCGGACGGAAAAAAGATCCCCCAGCCATCCTAATCTGGCGGGGGGGCTTTTTTCTGTCCGCAGCGGTTAATCCGCATTCTCCGGGCCGGCGGTGGCTTCCGCCGGCCCAGAGGGTGCGGTTTAACCGCAATCCTAATGAGCCCCTAAGTAGAGAATTCTAAATCAGAGCTCCCCCCTCACACTATCCCCTCCCTATCCGCTTCCTTTACCCCTTTTGCCCTCCTGTGGATACCTCTCTATGCCATATGCTCACAATATGGGGTGCACACCCTCAGGTACCTTGGGTCCAAATGCAGCTTACTGTTTGGTTTGGTTTTTGTGTTCATTCCCCAAACATTGTCCAAATGCCATATATTTATGTGCACATATATATGGGCTGAAGTGTGCGATGTTGGTATTAAACTTGCTGTACTCTGCTGTAATGGTTGCACTGTTTGTCCTGCTCACTTATTGAACATTACAAAATCTCAATAAAGATGGTTGGAAAAGAAATGCATGAAAAGTTAGCAGCTTGCGGCTCTTCGTCAGTCTGCCTTTGCTCAGACACATTTGTTGCCTGTTGTGGTGTTCATCATAACGATCCTATGAATGCCATACTTTCGAATGTGTTGTTTATTTTATCAACCTTCTTTAACTCAAGTAACCTGTTGTAATGCAGTAGATCAAAAGAAAGACTCCTTTGTTTCCTCTGAGACCATTCATCACCTTTTGAGCCAATGCGCAACAGTTGACCTCACCTTCTGACACTTATGATTTTCCTCAGTGCCAAAACTTCTTTGTGCTCTGATTAAGTGAATTGCAGACACTCTCTTTGTAATGAGGAGCGAATGTAGCCTTACGGCTAGAGCAGTCAACCTCAAAGCTGGGGATCCAGGTTTGAGTTTCTGCAACAACACTCATAATCCTGTGATTCTGGGCATATCACTTAGTCTTCCTCTGCCTTACAAAAATGAATGTGTCCTTGTGTAACAAAACTGGTGGTCATGTGAAGCGCTCTGATACCCGATATCATCAGGTCTAGTTTGTGCAATATAAAACTCTTTAAATAAAAAAAGGGCTCTAAACTTCCTTCTATTCTGACAAATTAGTGCAGAGAACCCAAAGTTGTGACACCTTTTCTTGTTGGCCAGGGTTTTGATTCTCTACCTAACCCTTCAAAAGAGGAGGAGAGACTCCATTGGCTTCGATATGGACTCCACAAAAGAACATCCTGCAAATAACCATCTCTGTGTAGGGGTCTCTAGAGGAAAGAAAGTGAAGGCAGTGCAGATAAGGACCCTGTTAAGATGAATACTCCTCTGAAGGAAAATCTGCTATGCGCTGGCCAAGAAACAACCTCCGAAACGTATTCCAACATGGCCAAATCCGCTACTACAGCACTGGTATTTGGGAGTGCCGGCTATTGACATATGGACATTAGTGCATATATTTACAAAACATGACTTCCTTAACAGGCAGTCAGGAGGGAGTCAATTTAGCCTGCTCTGTTCTGCAAGACTTTCTTAATTCATTCTGCACTCTAGCGCTTCCACCTCTGGATGGTGCTGCTGTGGTATCTATTCATAAGGTGAGAAATCTACAGCTAGAAATAGACATGTCTGACAGTACAAGTAGAGGGTACTGGGCCTCAGCCGTAAGGGCTGGTACCACTAGCATCTGATGTCCCGGGGGTCTATCTTAATATGGGTCTGCAAACTGTTTGCAGCTCAAGCTTGCAATTTGCGCCCATATTGTACGGAAAAACTTGGGGTCATCCGTATTGGGACCATATATTGCAGCAAGTACGACCTCCGTATTGCAAAGAAGATCTCTAAGGAGGACATATCTCCCTCCAGTGTCGAGGTGTCTTGCGTTTACTCCCAGCTGCCTGTTTGGGGTATTTTAGGGCCGATTTAGCATCTGTGAAGAAATGATGGTTGCCTTCATGGTGGACTTTAAGCTTCGCCGGGTACATCAAAAGCATATGTGATGCCTGCCTGTCGGAGGATGCGCTTGACAGGGGCAAATTCTCTTCTCACTGCTTGAACTGCCGGCGTAAAGTCAGGGAAGAAAGAGATCTGGTTGCCCTAATGCGTCATCTGGCCCATTTCTCTTGCCGTTCTGAGAATTGCATCTCTGTCTTGATAATTCAATATCTGAGCCAGAATAGGCCTTGGGGTACCATCCACTGGGGGTCTCGGAGCCAGTGACCTATGGGCTCTCTCCACAATAAACAAGTTAGGGAGAGATGTACCAAAAATCTCCCGGATAAGCATCCCACCGAAGTCCTCCACCCTGCCCATGGCTGTAGTTTCCAGAATGCCAGTTAGTCAAGTGTTATTTCGCCGGGATCTGGCTTCCGGGTCTTCATTTTTGGCCTCGATTACGTCCAGTACTCTTTCCATGTTCAATAGCTGCTCTCTTGACTGAGTTTGGAACTTATTTGCATCAGAGACCCTGTTTTCCAATTTGTCAATGCGTACTTCGTGGGTGTCAACTTGTTTTTTGACCTGGTCCAGCCTATCTGTGAGCTTATGTATTTTGTTATCAATTGTTTTGAGGCTGGATTGCACGTCTAGCAATATGGATCGTAAATCTTCAATGCCCCGGTTGAGGCCTCCCTATGTTCCATCTCGGAATCTGTCTCTGAGTCCGTCTGCCTAGTCAGCCTCTTATTTTCGAACAGCAGTTTAATTTGTTTTGCATCTGACTTCCCCATCTCCACACCAAGCTGTCCTTTTCAAATGTGTAAGAACAAAGGAGGAGGGCGTCACCCAAGGTACACTGACACTGTGATTGTGCTGAGTGGCTGCAGATCCAAAACCTCCCCACGATGCACTCCCCCCTCCGAAGATGCAACCTGGCACTGGAAACAGCTCACCACATGGGACCAGATCTCTTATCACTTATGCGGATCCACATATTGTGTTTTCAGAAGTGAGGGGATGCCTCCTGCCACACTAAAGAGGCCTAGTTATCTGCTTGTAGCCCCAGCCCACTGCTACACAACCAGGGGGGTCCTAATGTACCACTCCGAGAGGTGGAGACACCAGCGTGGGGGATCACTGACACATGTAGTGATGACCAGATAACATATAACTGTCTTGTAAAATTCAGAAGAACTTCAATGTAGGGGGCCAACTTCCAACTGCACTCCCTTTTTGTAACCCACTCGATTGAGACTTGGCTCTGCTAATTCATATTATATTATGGGTCTTCCTCACCCAAGACGGGACACCACGCACACTCCTGGAACAGGGGGCTTCTCCAGAGTGGTATAGGCCTTCACCTACCCGATTGATCCTCTTCAGTCAGGGCTGTCAACATCCAACCTTGTCCGTGCTGATATATGCGTCCCCTATAACAGCCTGCCGCACCTCTCCGCCATCTCCTACCACGCCGCTGCACGACCGGAGGCACCTTCCGGCCTAGCAGTCCTGACCAGCCCGCAGCAGCAATGGATGGGGCCTCTTGGACAAGGGGAGCAGCACCCCCGCAGACCCCCAGAACAGGCCAGGTGACGGGCCTCCAACTATGCAGTCGCACCCGGTTGGTATCCACTGGCACCCCACTTCACTCCTCCCGCAGGCCCAGGAGTTCTCAACAAGCAGAGAACGGCCCTGATCATTAGTCACCGTGTCAGGCTGGACTGTCCTCAGCTCTGGTCTCAGCACAGAGGTTCCGACTCCCAGACGCCTCCACAGCGGCGCAGTCTCCACGTGTCGAAGTACATGCCGAGCTGCTCCCTGCTCACGGCCTCTGCTCTCCGTCTCAGGCCCCAACCGGCTCAGCCTCCAGCGGTCATGCTGTCCAGCTCCCGGCCTCTAAAAGGGGCTAATTTGACTTCCAACACAGTGGGCAATCATGTGTGATTACTATTGCACATCAACACTCCCAGTTGACATCGGATTTTTTACGGATGTTGTCCCAGCCGGCGGAGCCTACTCAAAGAACTGCCATGTCACGACTTGGCTAAGCCACGCCCCCCAGTGTGTCTTCTCCTAGCAGGGAGGCAGCCTTGACCCAGTTCAGCATGGATTGAGCCCAGGTTTTAAGTGTTGGGGGGTCGTCAGCTTTCCATCAGCGCATGACAAGTCTTTTGGCCACCACTAACCCCAAGTCTAAAAAATCTGGAGGAGGCCTTTGGTTTCTTATTTTAAGGAAATAATCCTGTTAGGCGGGCCACCCACGTACGCAGCAATGCCCTGTCTGTGCTTGTGTTCAACAATTGGATCACTCCGTGCCAATAGCCTTGCAATATGGGGCATGACCACAACATATGTAGAAGGTCGGCATCTGCCATTTTGCAGTGTGGGCAACAAGCATCTGCCCTGTTAAAATACCTATTGATTTTATGTGAGCATAGATGGGCTCTATGCACTATATAGAATTGGAGCAGCCTAAACCTTGCATTTCTGGGAATTTGTCTAGGGCTCTCCAGCAACATAACCCATTCTTTGGGTGAACAGGGTCATGTTAGGTCTGTGTCTAATCTAGTACGCAAAAGTGTTAAGTCAGTCATAGTGTTTTCAGAGATAGATTCCGCAAATCATTTTATGAGGTGTCATCCCGTACCCATCATGTGTATATACTGCATCAGGAGATGTGTTGGGGGTTGCTGCAAGACGTCGCCCCAGTGACGTCTCAGCATGGCCATCCAGTAAGCGTGGTTTAAAAATTGTCCAGGAGGAACACCCTCTTCTTCAGTCAAAGAGAGGAAAGGCCGCAAAGTGCCCTCTACATAGAGGTCTCCCAGTGTGTGTACATCAGCGTCTTGCCTGTCTACAAGGACTGTTGTTCTAACTCTGCCCCCCCCCCTTCTGCATTTATTTATATATTTGAAAAGTTTTATAAAGCGCGAACAAGACTCATAGGCGTATCAGAGCGCTACACAGAGTTGGCTCAATCAAGGGTACAAATACAATGGGAAAGCAGGTGAAGTTGCAACATAAGGAAAATGTTCAGGTTTGGGGTATAATCGTTGCCCTAGAACATGAAAAGCAAAACATTATAAAATAACACGAACCAGAGAAGTGCAATGTGAATCAAGGAAATTATAACAAAAGTAAGAGCGAGATCACAAGATAATGCAATTAAGGAGCAATAGAGGACTAGATCAAAATAACGTAAAAGCATACAATAAAACACATCAGTGTAGTACATCCAAATTGGGTATTAATAAAAGCAGGAGCATGATCACAGGATGATGGTGTTAACGTTCATTCAGGAGTAGTCGTTTGACCAGTTTTTAAAGGATGTTGTGGAAGGATTGGATCTGATCTCGGATGGCAGGGAGTTCAAAATTCTCGGAGGAAGACCAGTGAGAGTACGGTTGTAAGGTCTTTACTTTTTGAATCTTGGCTGTTTCAAGAGAAGGGTGGCGTACTTCTAAGGTTCGGTGCTGGAGCCTGATAGTTCAAGCTTATTTGCCAGGTAGTATGGAGTGTATTAGTGTATTGCTTTGAGCTATCTTGAGTCTGATTCTGACTTCAATAGATAGCCAATTTAGTTGCAGAAGATCCGGGGAAATGTGATCAAACTTTCTTGAGCCGGTTATAAGTCTAGCCGGTGCATTCAGGGTAGCTCTGAGTGGCTTTTGAAAGTCCAGCAAGGGTCACCAGCCCATAGTCCAATCTAGAGATAATCGGTGATTGAACCGCTGTATTGGTATTGTTGGCGCATATGGTGTAACATGTCTGGTAAGATGTAGAGCTCTATGGAAGCATTCTGGGCTATCTGCACCAAGAGGGGAAGTTATTTATGCAACCTAGTACATGGAGGAAAGATAAAAAGGAGTCTGTCCAACGTGTACTGGGGTCCACATTCCACCCTGTCAGTAAGGTGGAGTTCCGCCATCCACTTCGCCACCCGTTGTATTTGGGAGGCCACTTTGGTCCATGTTGGGCAAAGCCAACCCGATCTGTGTCTGGGGTAAGTACAATTTAGCAAGTGCCGCCCTGCAGCAAGTGCTGTTCCATATGAGGTCTCAGCGGTCGAAAAAATGACGCTGGTAAATATATTAGAAGGTTAGCAAAATAATATAGCAGTCTGGGTAGCATCACCATTTTAATAAGCTCTACCTTACCTGCAACAGAGAGGTTGAGCGTTTTCCAGAATTGTATTTGGGATCTTAAAGCTGTGATTGCCCTGGATAGGTTACCATCCATGTGATCCCGATCCGTGTGATAAATTTGTACACCCATATACCGAAACACAACCGGTTGCCAGGCGACTAAGGCAGCATCCACCAACAGTTGCTCCTTCTGTGTTAGGAGTGAAGGGAAATAAACATGATTTTCCCCAGTTCACGCCCATTCCTAATGTTGTAGCAAATAGTTTGAGTGTGTTGCAGATGATCTGGGGTATTGCCTGTAGGTTCCTGATATAAAGCAAGATATCATCCACATAGAGCGAAATGGTATGTCTCCTCTCCGTCTGTATACCCCAATGATCTGCTGATTGACGCAAAGCTATATCCAATGGCTCTATGGCCAGGGAAAAAATTATATGCGTCATGATCACTTCTATCAAATAGCACCAGCACCAGAATCAGGCAAAAGGTTCCCGAACACAGAACTTACCTCTAGGAGTCCCTGCGAATGGTCGCATAAATTCAATTGCATCTTCTTTACAATGTTTCTAAATCCAAACATGAAAAAAATAAGTGCAATGCTCCATCAAAACCAAAACAAAGCAAGCACAATTTTCAGCAAAACAATACGAAAACCAGCCCAGATCAAAATGAACACAGATTACAACAAGGTAACCATGTACAAATCCGTTTTTAATCCCCAGCAAAACTGACACAGAGCAAAAAGAGCAAGCCATTAAAGGAAAAGAAAACACGTTTTTTCCCCTCAAGCAATAGCATTTATTCGCAGACCCAACATCTCTACGAGTCACTGGGCAAGCTCCAAGCGGGTAATTCCGGAACGATTCATTTTCACGTTAGATACACAGAACGTCTGAAGAGGTCATTTTTTGTTCCTTTTAATACAGTCCCAATTGTCGGCTTTCTTTTAAAATGCGATACTATTCAAGTGGTTTGATCATTTAATCTTTGGCCATCTGCTGAAAAGCAGGGTAAAGGATGCGGCTGCTGGTGAGTCGACATACGTGGACGGCTGGATTTTGAGCAACCATGTTGGAGAGGCAGCGTCTTTGGTTCGCCCAGCTGTTGAAAGCAATAACAGGAGCGCTCTTGAAGAAGTCTTAAAGTAGTCCTGGAGTAGTGTCCTTTGCATATGTTGAACTGTAGTTCAGCGGTGCACTCGGGGAGGGCTAAACACCAGAAGAGGCATGACGTATGCATTCCCTAGACAAATTGGGAGCAGGCAAAATGGAGCAACGATGGTTGCAGCAAATGGGAAGCCTATTGGGGGGAGGGGTGGTGGTGGGGGGCTGTAAGCCCAGAAGGAGATACAGCATGTCTCAGTTTGAGAGCGAGTATGTCCACCGTCTTATAGCCGAGACCTAAAAAAGAATGGGAGCAGAGCTCATGATTTAGTTGAGATGAATGGTCGTACACATTCTATGATATGGGATTTAGTTAACCAGTTCTGATTTTTTTATGTGGCCCTATTTGTTTTAATTAAAAATACTATTGTTACCTTTATTTTGTGGGACGAAGACAGCTTTTTTTCTGTAAAGTTTCATCAGTTCAGCTGTGGATGGCGTGTAAGCCCGACTACGTAGAACAGACGTGGAGTTTCTTTTGAAGCCATCGCGTTTAAATAAAAGAAGAATTCACAAGATAATGCCACTAGAATATCAACGTCCGAATATTTATTGGTTGAAGAATTGCATTTAGCTGCAATATTGTTATGTCAATGTCACGCATTTCAAATGATACAACAACCATGTGTAAGGCTCATTTATATTCTCATGGTGGCCTCACGCATGCTAATTTGCTATTGCTATTCTGTCCACTAATATGAAAACCCTGCTCCAGCATCCTTGCCAGTAGGTTTTATTTTTAAGTTCAATGAGCACGGCAAATCGCCGGAAGAGTGGAAAATTCCCCTGTCACACAGATGCCCTTATCAGCAGCAGCCAGATGGAGTACGGAGCAGGAACGTTATCAATGTTAAATTGGTTTTTCTGAACCCGAGTGGAACAAAGCATTCCTTCAGAAAGGGGTGGCATACGCTGTGGATTTAGGAATGTTAATATTTTGAATGGTGCTTATTCTTAAAATACACAAAAAACTGTCACGTTAGGAATCTTAAAGTTACAAATCGTATCCTTATTTGCTTGGAAATGTCATTCCGTTTTTTGCAACGGACTCTTTAACTTGGGCGACATCTGTAGCTCAAAACTGGCTGCAACGCAAAGGACCTCTGTACACATTGGGGATTTTACAGTTGATAGGAGGACAAGGGGGAATGAGAGAGGAAAAGCAGCGCAAACTGTATTATAGGCAGGGCCATCTGAATTATACAGTAGTGGAAGATCAAATTATATGGCATTGTTGACTAATTTATTCGACAAGAAAAAAACATCTGTTCATCCTAGGCACATTAACTATTTTGTTACTGAAAAAAAGTTTACACTACACGTTTAACACCTTAATGCAGGAGTCAGAAACTGCTACTGCTCAACACCGTGTGTGACACTTTTTAAATAGCTTTTGAGCTAACGGGTAATTCTAAACCATCTATTTGTAAAGCGCACGTTCACCCGTGGGTATCTTGGCGCTGAACAACAGATATTTATTGTTACCCAACTTAATGGTACTCACTCTATCGTCCTCAGAAGGATTACCGTGAGTGGACCGCCGGGATTTAAACTTGTGACCTTGAGGTCAAACATGGCCCTACAGCCACGCATTAGTCCACTAAGGCACCAGACCTGGCTCTGTTGGAGCCGACATTTCTATTTCAATCTGATAATGATGTAGCAGATGGTAGATTATGCATCAAAATCGCGAATACCATAAGTATGTGGAATTTTTCATGTTAGCAGAATCACATAATTCCCATGCCAATCATCATAGGCCGTGGTTGACAGTGCTTGGGAGAAGGGTACTGTCGCGCAGCAGATTAGCAAAGTTTGAGTATATATACGTAACACACCACAATGAAACTTGTTAAGTAATGGTGAAAAAGATGGGCTAGGCAGGGCTGTGGGAGGGTGGGCAGTGAAGGAATGTTAATGCAATATCTCCAGTTTAATATTGCAAACTCTCACAGGAACAATACAAAATGGAAAAATGTAAGTACAATTAAAAGGATAGCAAATATACATTTGGAACAGTAGTGGATGCAAAGGAGGAGAACGTAATCTATTATCCAGATGCAGAAAAGAACATTCTCCATGTAAGTGTATGTAGCTTCTAAGGTTGACAAAGACCGATTCGTCACCTTTCACTTCATTATTCACGGGATGGCATCGGGAAGCATTGATGGCTATCATCTTTTTATCACTCCACTCCGGCTTGGGGTTGCTAAATACCTAATCTGAAAGAGACACGTTAGTGATAGATTCCTTACCTTAGAATATCCCCAGGCGTCAGACTGGATCCGGAAAGTTTTGCGTAGCAGTACCCTTGCGCGTCGGTAGGCGTCGTCTGCGGCTCCGCGTCCGTCGTCGGCGTCGTGGGCGCCGTGATGACGTCGTCGGAGTACTTAGACGCCGCCTCCGCGTGCTGACGTCAGTTCTTCTTTTTTCCGCGCCAGCCAGCGCAGATCTGGAAAGAGCAGTTCCCTAGTCACTTTTTGACTAAACTTTTGTGATCTTTTTTGATCCACTTCGAAGTCTTTACGACTCCGACGGTGCCGTTAGGGATGCCCGGATTCAAGCATTGCGACGAGTGCGACCGTACCATGTCGGTCACGGATCCCCACCGCCTGTGCCTGATGTGTGTGGGCGTCGACCATGACGACGAGGCCTGCTCCAACTGTCGGGCCTTTTCGAGGAAGGCCAGGCGGGAGCGGTCCCGCAGGCGACTCGAAATCCGCCAGTCGGCCCCGCGCCGTGTGAGGTCCCGGTCTCGGTCCCACGGGAGGTCGAGGGACAGGTCGCGGGGACGGAGCCGTCACAGCTCCGGGAGTCGGCGCCACTCCTCCGGGTCCAAGTCGTCAGGTAAGAAGCACAAGAAGTCGAAGAGACATCATCGCTCTTCCGACTCCCCCCGACGCTCGCGTGATGCGGCCGGGGGTTCGGGTGACACCGCCCACGCGGCTCCTCGGGAGTCGCGGGCGCCGCGTCCGGCCCCATACCCCTCGGTCCTTGGGCTGAACGCCACGCTGGAGGAGATCGAGCGTTTCCTCATGGCCATGAGGTCCCTTTCTCCTCCGACGGGTTCCGCGGCGCCTTCGGGCCCAGTGAACCCGTCTGGGGGCCCTAGTGGGTCGGGGGCTACGACCCCGACGCCGTCGGGTGCTTCGGCCTCATTCGCTTATGACCCTGAATCTCAGGAGATGGGGGAAGAGGAGAATTGGGAGGGGTCTGAGGACCCTCTGACAAGGGAATGTCAGTCTAACATGGACTGGACAGGAGACCTTGGGGAGGCCAGTGGCCTGGACACCTCTCCAGACACTGGATTCGTCTCTCCTTCTACCGTGGCTTCGGAGGAGGGCGCTACATATAGTGTGGTGTTGATGAGGGCTGCTAAGGCCTTGGGCCTTGAGCTCCCCGTCGCGGCCGTGAGGACTAACCTCCTCACTGAGGTCCTTAAGCCGCAGTCATGCTCCATGGAGCCTCTGCTGCCGTTTAATGAGGCCTTGACGGACGTTCTTTTGGGCACTTGGTCCAGGCCCGCTACAGGTTCGCCTGTAGATAGGAACGTGGCCAGACGCCACCTCCCGGCCCCGGGCGACCCATGTTTCCTGTCCACCCACCCCACCCCCGAGAGTCTGGTTATCCAGGCCTCTAACTCCCAGACCGCCTTCCCGAGGGCTCCCCCCGATCGGGAATCCAAGAGGTACGAGGCCTATGGCAAAAAGGTGTTCTCGTCCCTTAGCTTGGGACTGCAGTCTTCCAACACCGCATGCCTCTTGGGCCGTTACACCCACTCTCTGTGGGAGACGGTGGCGGAAGTGCTGCCAGAGTGTCCGTTGGAGGTACGGGCCAAACTCGGGCAAGCCCTACTGGAGGGCCGGGACGCAGCGAAGTATAATATCAGGTGCGGACTGGATACTACTGACTCGCTGGGCAGAGCGATGGCTACGACGGTGGCGATACGACGCCACGCCTGGCTGAGATCCGCCAACTTCTCGTCAGACGTCCAAAATACACTCATGGACATGCCGTTCGATGGCCGTCGCCTCTTTGGCGACAAGGCAGACCACGCGCTTGAGCGCTTTAAGGACTCCAGGGCTACGGCCAAGTCCTTGGGCCTCTCGGCCCGCGCCAGCAAATGGGTGCCTTTTGCCCCTTTCGTGGCCAGGGAAGGGGCGCCCCCACATGTGCCGCCAGCCAATCGCCGCAAACTGTCGTCCAGCGCGGCGGCGGCCGTGGAAACCTCCGTGGGGGTGGTCGGGGAAACAAGCGGAGCCAGTCCACACCTGCCCCCGCAGCATCCGCCTCTAAACCCTCCTAGTCCGTGCTTTTCGGGCCATGTGACGCCAGTGGGAGGCAGGGTTCGCCATCACCACTCTCACTGGCGCACAGTCACTTCGGACAGGTGGGTGCTGCAGATCGTCCGAAGGGGCTACTCCCTCCCCTTCGAGACGACCCCTCAAGCCATGCCACCGCAACACCACCGCGTATCGGGGGATCACTTGCTGCTCCTGCAGGAGGAAGTGTCGGCCCTCTTGGCCAAGGGGGCCATCGAGCGCGTTCCTGGGCCAGAAGTAGGACGTGGTTGCTACTCCCACTACTTCCTGGTACCCAAGAAGGGCAAAGGGGGCCTACGCCCTATCTTGGATCTGAGGAACGTCAACGGCTTCCTCCGGAAGGAGAAGTTCAAAATGCTGACACTAGCTCAGGTCTTAGCTGCCCTAGACCCAGGAGACTGGATGGTAGCGTTGGACTTGCAGGACGCATACTTCCACATCCCCGTCCTGCCGGCCCACCGGCGTTACCTGCGGTTCACGGTAGGCCTCGAGCACTTTCAGTTTACCGTGCTCCCCTTCGGCCTTACCAGCGCCCCACGGGTGTTCACGAAGGTGATGGCGGTGGTCGCAGCTCACCTGCGCAGGTTAGGGGTTTCAGTCTTCCCCTACCTAGACGACTGGTTGTTGAAGGCGGGCTCGCCCCAGGCAGTCGTCAACCACCTCCAGACTACGGCGGATCTCCTGCACCGGCTGGGATTTTCCATCAATGTGCCGAAGTCACACCTGTGCCCCTCTCAGAAGCTCCTTTTCATCGGAGCGGTTCTCGACTCGGCGCAGTTTCAGGTTTACCCGCCCGAACAGCGGGTTCGGGATATGCAGGCCCTGGTTCCGATCTTCGGGCCGTTATCCCGGGTTTCGGTCAGGTTGACGCTGCGGCTTCTGGGGCTGATGGCCTCCTGCATCCTTCTGGTGCATCACGCACGGTGGCGGATGCGGGCTCTGCAGTGGGACTTAAAGTTTCAGTGGGCCCAGCACCGGGGCAACCTGTCCGACCCTGTCCTGATCTCGGAGGGCACTGCGAGACAGCTGCAGTGGTGGCTCACGGACCGCGATTGGGTCAGCGGCAGATCCCTCTCCCTTCCCCAACCGGAGCACGTGGTTGTGACGGACGCGTCCCTCCAGGGCTGGGGAGGCCACTTGGGAGAGGCGGAGATCAGAGGACTCTGGTCTCCGGCGGAGTCCCGGCTCCATATCAATCTGTTGGAGCTCCGGGCGATTCGTCTGGCACTGAAAGCATTCCTCCCATCTGTCCGAGGGAGTGCAGTGCAGGTGTTCACTGACAACACCACCGCCATGTGGTACTGCAACAAACAGGGCGGGGTGGGGTCGTGGACCCTATGCCAGGAGGCTCTGCGCCTCTGGCAATGGCTGGAACATCAGGGCGTGACTCTGGTGGTTCAACACCTGGCAGGTTCTCTGAACGCCAGGGCGGACAAACTCAGCCGTCGGTGCTCGATGGATCACGAATGGCGTCTGAACTCGGACGTGGCGCAAGGCCTCTTTCTGCGATGGGGAGAGCCTTGGTTAGATCTATTCGCCACCGAAGAGAACGCGCAATGTCATCAGTTCTGCGCGTTGGAATTTTCAAGGCGGCATTCGCTCGGAGACGCTTTTCGTCGCGAGTGGAGCTGCGGTCTGTTGTACGCCTTTCCGCCTATACCTCTTCTGCCCAGAGTGCTGAAGAAGATCAAGCGCGACCGGGCACAAGTCATCCTTGTGGCTCTAGACTGGGCACGAAGGTACTGGTATCCCGAGCTACTCAGTATGTCAGTCGATCCCCCGGTTCGTCTGCCTCTTCAGGAGGACCTTCTGTCGCAGCAGCAGGGGACGGTCCTCCACCGGAACCTGTCCAGTCTCCACCTCCATGCATGGAGATTGAGCGGCGACAGTTGAGGCCATTTGACTTGCCTCCTGAAGTTTGCAACATCATTCTGGCAGCCAGGCGTCCCTCCACGAAGACGGTATACGCCTGCAGGTGGAACAGATTTGTGGCATGGTGCACAGCAAAGGCTGTGGATCCCCTCAATGCCCCTCTCTCTGAGGTCCTTCTCTTCCTTCTTTCTCTTGCCCAGCAGGGCTCTACTCTGGGCACTATCAAGGGCTATCTTTCGGCTCTTTCAGCCTTTCTGAGGCTGCCTGACCAACCTTCTCTGTTCAAGTCCCCTATCGTAAATCGATTCCTGAAGGGCATCACTCATACTTTTCCTCCTGTTCCCTTCGTGATGCCTCAGTGGGACTTGAACCTTATTCTGACAGTTCTGATGTGCGCTCCCTTTGAGCCACTTCACAACTGTCCTCTTCGCCTTCTTTCTTTGAAGACTGCCTTCCTGGTAGCCATCACATCTGCCAGGAGAGTGAGTGAGCTCCAGGCTCCAGGCTCTTTCTTGTAAGCCTCCTTTCCTTTCAGTCCATCCGGACAAGGTTGTTTTGAGGACTAGGCCCTCCTTCTTGCCTAAGGTGGTCACGGCCTTCCACATTGGGCAGTCCATCACATTGCCCACCTTCTTTCCGCCTCCGCACCCTTCCAGAGAGGAGGAGAGGCTCCACCGTCTGGACCCAAAACGTGCGCTCTCGTTCTATCTGGATCGCACACGCCAGTTCCGGGTGGATGATCAACTCTTTGTTGGGTACGCAGGCGCTAAGAAAGGGAAAGCGGTGCGCAAGAGGACCATTTCTCGATGGATCATCATGTGCATCCAGGCGTGTTACTCCTTGGCTAAGAAGGAACCCCCTGTTGGGCTGAGGGCTCATTCTACTCGAGCCACGGCCACTACAACTGCCTTGGGCCGCGGTGTGCCCTTGCAGGACATCTGCCAGGCAGCTACGTGGGCCTCGTTGCACACGTTTGCACTACTGTCCGGACAGTCAAGTCCGGAGGGATGGCTACTTCGGCCGTTCCGTTCTCCAGGACTTTCTGGTGTGATATTGGTTCGCAGACCCACCACCGGGGTTGGTATTGCTGGGGTATCTATTCTAAGGTAAGGAATCTATCACTAACGTGTCTCTTTCAGATGCACAAGTTACTACTTGTGTAACGATATATCTGTAAGAGACATTAGTTAGTGATAGATTCCTTACCGACCCACCCATCCTCCCCGTTCTGCGAACCGATATCTAGGGTTAAGGTCATTCCCCTTCAGGGCCCTAGTTTCTTGGCACCAGTGTCTGTTTTTGTCATGGCTCTGCGCTTCTGGCGTGGAAAAGCTGTGGCTAAGAACTGACGTCAGCACGCGGAGGCGGCGTCTAAGTACTCCGACGACGTCATCACGGCGCCGACGACGGACGCGGAGCCGCAGACGACGCCTACCGACGCGCAAGGGTACTGCTACGCAAAACTTTCCGGATCCAGTCTGACGCCTGGGGATATTCTAAGGTAAGGAATCTATCACTAACTAATGTCTCTTACAGATATATCGTTACACAAGTAGTAACTTGTGCGTTATCTCTTGTGCTTCCAATTGTGGGGATTTGTTTATGCTGGTATAAAGTGCAAAATTATTTACAACAAGGGGTGGTGAGGGACAGAGTCTCTGAATTAAGCAGAAAGCTCTCACCCAGTCAAGAGATCAGGGCTAGATCCAACACCGTTTTTTAGCTCACTGCACCATCCCAGTTTCAGAACCCGGCTGTATGCAAATTAGTCTGTTCCTGTCCCAGTGCATGATGGGAACAGGGCAAACCAAACTACAAAAGCCAATTCTTACACTGGGAAGGAAACAAGCTCCCGGGGACCGGTTTCTGGCATTACAGCCGTCTTCGGCCCGGTTTGCTTGAATCCTGATGGTGCAATGAGCAAGGGTCTCATCTGAGAATACCCTTCCACGCTTAGGGTGGACAAAATTATTTACAACAAGGGGTGGTGAGGGACAGAGTCTCTGAATTAAGCAGAAAGCTCTCACCCAGTCAAGAGATCAGGGCTAGATCAGGGCTAGATCCAACACCGTTTTTTAGCTCACTGCACCATCCCAGTTTCAGAACCCGGCTGTATGCAAATTAGTCTGTTCCTGTCCCAGTGCATGATGGGAACAGGGCAAACCAAACTACAAAAGCCAATTCTTACACTGGGAAGGAAACAAGCTCCCGGGGACCGGTTTCTGGCATTACAGCCGTCTTCGGCCCGGTTTGCTTGAATCCTGATGGTGCAATGAGCAAGGGTGTCACATCTGAGAATACCCTTCCACGCTTAGGGTGGACAAAATTACTTACAACAAGGGGTGGTGAGGGACAGAGTCTCTGAATTAAGCAGAAAGCTCTCACCCAGTCAAGAGATCAGGGCTAGATCCAACACCGTTTTTTAGCTCACTGCACCATCCCAGTTTCAGAACCCGGCTGTATGCAAATTAGTCTGTTCCTGTCCCAGTGCATGATGGGAACAGGGCAAACCAAACTACAAAAGCCAATTCTTACACTGGGAAGGAAACAAGCTCCCGGGGACCGGTTTCTGGCATTACAGCCGTCTTCGGCCCGGTTTGCTTGAATCCTGATGGTGCAATGAGCAAGGGTCTCACATCTGAGACACCACCCCCTTTTTGTAAATCGTTTTTGGCCACTATAGGTGTGGCAGGGTATACTCAGACATGAGTCCCTTTCTCACTGCTCCATCAGGATTCAAGCAAGCTGGGCCGAAGAAGGCTGAAATGCCAGAAACCGGTCCCCGGTAGCTTGTCTCCTTTCTGGTGAAGAATTGGCTTGGTAGTTTAGTCTGCCCTGTTCCCATGATGCACTGGGCCAGGGACAGACTGATTTGCATATAGCCAGGTTCTGAGCTGGGATGGGGCAGTGAGATAAATAACGGTGATGGATCAAGCCCTGATCTTTGGACTGGGTAAGAGTGGTCTGTTTAACTCAGACACTCTGTTCATCACCACCCCCTTTTTGTAAATCGTTTTTGGCCACTATAGGTGTGGCAGGGTATACTCAGACATGAGTCCCTTTCTCACTGCTCCATCAGGATTCAAGCAAGCTGGGCCGAAGAAGGCTGAAATGCCAGAAACCGGTCCCCGGTAGCTTGTCTCCTTTCTGGTGAAGAATTGGCTTGGTAGTTTAGTCTGCCCTGTTCCCATGATGCACTGGGCCAGGGACAGACTGATTTGCATATAGCCAGGTTCTGAGCTGGGATGGGGCAGTGAGATAAATAACGGTGATGGATCAAGCCCTGATCTTTGGACTGGGTAAGAGTGGTCTGTTTAACTCAGACACTCTGTTCATCACCACCCCCTTTTTGTAAATCGGTATAAAGTGCAAAGCATGCTGCCTTCAGGCAACTTAAGGTTGATTTGCAGAGGCAATGTAGGTAATGTATAACTGGGGACGTTTTGAAAAAACACATTTAAATTGGAATGAATAGGAGAGAAATCTACTGCTGTATATGGCATTGGTCGGGGCAGTTTCTCTAGGCCTTATCTTGGTTCACCATGCTGGAGTATCATTTTTCTTTGTGATATATGTTATTGCTTTTCAGCTGAACAAGTGCTCGTTCACAAATAATACACATAGAGGCAATGCTCTATTTTTTGGCTTTCTCAATGTTTTTGGGCCATTTTGTACAGAGTCGTGGCTGCTTTGCAACATAGTTGAAGGTAGAACACCAAGCATTCACATAGCGAATAGGTTTCGATTTTGGGAACTAGTAAGTGTTTAGCCATGCAGCACATTTTCTTGACATCAATGTTTGTTGTAAATCATCTATAATATACTGGCCGTATTACTACCAGGCATAAAAGTCCTTTGACAGTGTTGGCATGTATAGTCTACGGCACTACTGTTATGCCGGTATCAAGTCATTAAAGACCTCAAACTGAATATCATATACAGTTTAAGGTAAAATATACTATTTATATCAATCATTGTGCCCTTTTACTATTTTGGCATTTGCAATAAATGGCGTGGGTTACCTTCCATATGGCCATGTCCTTTACAATTCCAGCCACATAGACTCTATGGCACAAATATGCTAATACTGCCAGTCATTTGATGCCCTCACACTGCCCAGCACATGGCAGCTAAGCTGGCGGGAACCCAATAATTATCACTGACTGTGATACCCTTGTAACTCGAGGGGATACAGGTCACACCTCTCTGGCTTGTACTCAAGTTGCTACTCCCACCTCTGTTGACGAAGGCGTGGGGGGCTGGAAGTGCTGCAACCACCGCTCCCCCTCGCTCCCTCAGCCAAGCTCAGCCCAGTTTCAAAGACTGTGTGTGCACGGCAGGCAGAGAAAGCAAACAAGCATTGACATGGCCAATAAGTCTCGCCTTTGGGACCTTATAAGTGTTTAGCCATGCAACACTTGATGTTGTTGCTCCAAGGAAATTGCGCTGGATAACTAAACACTTATATAGTCCAAAGGCGAGACCTATTGGCTATGCCAATGCTTGTTTAAAAAAAATTGATAAGCTTTGCATTACACCAAACTTGAATTGCTTAGAAAATACACAAAGTTGCGTTTCAGCATACTTTCAACTCTTCTACTTTAAATCTCATTTAATTGATATGATTTAAAGTTGGATTGTCAACAGTTGATCGAGTGTGCATTAATATGCACCTTAAAGTAATCCAAGTATTACTTCACACAGAATCACATGGTGTGACCAGAATGTCATAACCAGATCATCAATGGCACAGAATACTGAGGACAAAATATTGAATCCTAAATATCAACAGGCAAGTATAGGTTATCTATACCTGACTGCACACATATATACACACAAACATATACACACACATATATAAAGAATGCAACTTTAGAGCACAGCTTTAAACTTTGGTCCTAGCCGAGGGCCATGCCCCCAAACATACTTCTGGCTACGGGCCTGTGTGTAACTCACTGCTGGTAACTCACAAGACAAGCTGTACACGAGTCTTCTAAGATAAGAGGACGGCATGTTCATAAAGGTTGGTGCTAATCATCTTCATTTGAAACCCTCCCACTTGACTCTGGATCTCTAATTTTGGCGATGGGGAAATTATATCGCAACCGTGCCTACTCTTTCACAGCAAAGTCAATGTAATAATCGCTGTACTTCTTCAGTCATCCTCAAAAAGAACGACACACTGTATGATTATTTGCATTGTGGCTAACGCCTCTACAATTTAGCCTGTTCCAAACCGATCAAAAGACTTAACATGTAGATATGTAGTTGTCAAATTGAAAGCCAACCCAATGCTAGCTTGTGACCACTTATAATAATCATTGGCTTGGCAAACTGGTCTTGCCTTTTTTGGCTCATTGGCTCATTGGGCTTCCTAATGCTTTTTGCAGATACTGTGTAACATAGGAAAAACAGGAGTGATGATGTGTGTGCATCTTTCCGTAGGTGTTCCTATGCAAGATCCATTGGCTTTATCAATGTTTTATTTTTTAAGCCATGTTGCATAGCAGTGCAGCTGCAAGGCGCTATGATGCTAGCCACAGCATAGTTTTTTTTTCAGTTTTTACTTTCTGCCATGGCGCATAGCAGCTGTGCTGCAGTACAACATGGAAAACGTTTTTTTTTCTTTTTTTACAGAACACGCTGATAAAGCTAAATAGCTCTCACATATGCAGGAACTACTACTTGGGGTAATGGGAAAAACAACAACAGGGTGATATGGGTGAGGGTGGTGGCGGGCATCACAAGGCAAGCAAGAAAGTAAAGTAAGTAAAGTAAAGTATGAAGTCTTATATAGAAAGCGAGCTGGAACAGCAGAGGAAAGGAACCAGAATGGCATAAGAAACAGCTTGCAAGCAACAATGTGGGAGGGAACACAGCAAGCAAAAACAGGCAAGACATGTGGGGGCAGGGGGAGTAACTTCAAGAAAGTAACAATAACAGGAAAGTAATGATGCAGGAGGCGGGTAAGCAATGATGTAGAAGGGGGAACAAGCAACAACGATGACAACTAGGGGAAGAAGAAAACGGAAAGTACCTCTATCCCTGCATGAGCACAGGACGAACCCATATTAAAAGGAAGCAATTGGTACTTGGTCCATGATTCATGGAAGGGAGAAACAAAAGAAGAGAAAGGGAACCTGCAAGCGCTGACCAATCAGGAACCCACAATTAAGAGTGACATTGAAGCCACAAGTGATAAACTAGGGGAATGTCTCGCAAAGAACACTGCATGCACTGGCTTATATGAGACCTAAAAAGTATTTCCCTGAATGTGAATAGTTAAAGAATACAAATCATACCCAATCAAAAGCATGATAAAGAGCTATTCTCCAGGGGCAGGGACAAACATACAAAGAGAAGGGCAAACTCGAATAATACATAATCAAATTACAGTGGTAAAGCCAACTAATGGCAAGCAATGGACAGGTCATAAGGCCACTGTAAGTTTTTGGTATGGTCCAAAAGAAGTATTTCGCAAATAGACAACTAAAATCAGAGACTTTAAAAGGGGAGGCCGTGGCATCTCTAGCATGCCCAACGGAATGGATGGGACTGCTGCAATTCGACACAGTTTGGAAAATGTTAACACCCTGCTGTTCAACGGTACTATCCTCGAGACCACACAAAGAGCTTAGAGGGTATTAGAGAAGCTTAGAAATCCGAATAAAGTAACTCTTCAAAATCCCATTCAAGAATGAATGCTGCACACTGGGTGCAATGTTTCACGGTTAAAGTCGTAAAAAAAATCAATGTAAGAGTTTGAGTCTCATTTAATGTTACCCAAGTGTGACTTAAATGGCAACAAAAAACCTATAACACAATTAGGCTACAAAATATTCATTTGAAAGCTTTCTCAACCTAATATTGCCATATTCTCAGGCTAAATGGAGTACCAGAAAAAAGGCATCCATGAACTAGACTTAGCTCTGTGTCACTGTAACTCTGTGCCGAGTGCTTCTGATGGTGAAGGTCCTGCAAGTATGAAGGAGCATTCTTTGCAGGGATCCATCTTGGAGGCCTTAGGACACCCTCCGGTGCAAGCCTATAGAGAAGGCATCAATCAGAAAGGAAATACACTCATAAGAGATTAGGAAAGATAACACTGCACTGAGCTCTCCTGCTATCCTACTTACAGGCACTACACAGGTCTATGAAAGTATTTGACTTGATCGTCATCGGACTGTCTTTCTATCTTTTGAGCTTTGTTCCTTTTGAGGTCAGCTACGCAACACCAGTTTCATTTTACAGCAGCTCTGTGCAGACAACGGCCATCCTCAGGTCATTGCAAGTGCGTACTGTGGCTTTTCACCCATCTCCGAGGGTCAGGTTGAGGGACATACAAGCACATCACACTCTTCCTCTAAGCACATTAGGTGCTTTGTGTACTGGACTCTGGACCCTGTGATGCTGCGGTACAGCTACCCTTCTGGACTCTGGACCCTCTGATGCTGCGGTACAGCTGCCCTTCTGAAACAGGTTAGTATTAGATTCCTTACCTTAGAATATCCCCAGGCGTCAGACTGGATCCGCAAACTTTTGCATAGCAGTACCCTTGCGCGTCGGTAGGCGTCATCTGCGGCTCCGCGTCCGTCATCGGCGCCGGGATGACGTTGCTGGAGTACTTAGACGCTGCCCTTGCGCGCTGAAGTCAGTTCTACCCATAGTCAATTTTTGACTAACTTTTTCGCGGCCTGCTCCATACCCGCTGTTCCCTGGACAGAAAGCGACGCCGGAGGAGATCGACGCCTTCCTCATGGCCATGAGGTCGCTCACTCCTCCGTCGGGATCCGCGGCGCCTTCGGGCCAAGTGGCCCCGACTGGGTCCCCAAGCAGGCCGGGTGTTTCGGCCCCGGCGCCGTCGGGTGCTTCGGCCCGAGCGCCGTCTACGACTTCGGTCACCACGCCGCAGGGCCCCGCCGGATCCGGCTCGTCGCCGGTCGACCTCGCGGGCGCAGGCCCCCAGGGTGTCGCCACCGGCGCTGTCCCAGGACGACGTTGTCCCCGGTCCTACCCTAGATTCGGGTCCAGCGTCGGAGCGGCGCCGTATTCAATGCCGCTTGGAGATTTCTATTTCTATGACTCTAGAATCCTCTTCTCTTGTGCACATTTTATTTTGTTCTGTGCCTTCCCAAATCTTTCATTAAAGACATTAGCTGAGAAAGGAATTCTAGAGGTCTCTGTGTCGTGGCAAGTCCATCACAGATGGAAAATAAGTCTGGCATGTGTTTCTCGTGTTAACCATGCCATGCTGTTTAAATAATGGCCAGAGCATGTGTGTTTCAAATCTTAGCAACCGGTCCTCGGAAATGTAGTAGATCAGACACTTACTAATATAGACAAATCCATATATCATGCCCATACTTTGCAGTGCAAAACAAATCCGCTTTTCAAAGCTTCTGTTCTGTATTTATAGTAAATGTCTGTCTTGACAATGCTAAAACTAGAAGTTGGAGTCAGTCCCACAAAGATACTGAACTAAAGACTCTCTGAATAATTTTTTCTGTTGGTGATTATGTTAGTTAAAAACAGCTCAACCAAGAGGAGCCTGAGCACTCAACATTACCATATTTTCTCAAAGTGAATTGAAACAAGCAGTGACCAGGAGATTTGGGGCGTCCAAGCGGTGACCTGGGGTGGGCTACAGCCATTACAACACAGCTGTGTCAATGAATGCGTTAAACACATGCTCCATTACAACGTGTAGCCTTTACTACACATTTTTTTTTTTACTACTCATATGCTTTTACCATACAAGCTTTTACAACCAATTTAGTTGTAAAGGTATGTATGGTAAAGGCATATGTGTAGTGGTAAGGGAAAATGTGTGGAAACATCCATATTGTTAGAGGAAATGGAGAGACTTTTCCACTTCCCCACAACAACATGCACCACCCCTTCAGACCAGCTGTCTGCCTGAGGAGAGAGGTGAGGGGGATTGGGCCTGGGACAGGGGCTACTATTTTGGTGGTTTGGATTAAAGAAGAGCTGGTGGACAGGTGAGGAGCTCAGGCGTAGAGTTTTAGGGTTTAGAGTAGGGGAAAGACCAAGGGCCAGGCTTGGGGGTGAACGCAGGGGTAGGGTTTTAGGATTTAGGATAGGGGAAGGAGTGAGGGCCCAGGGGGGGGTCAGGCAGGTATAGGGTTTTAGGGTTAAGAGCTGGGGACAGGGGGTGGGGAGGTCATTCAGGGTTTAGGGCAGGGGAAGTGTTTTTTTTTTGAAGGGTTGTCGGGTACCGGGATTAGGATTTAGGGTAGAGGTCAGGGAAACCTTTGCCACACATATGCATTTAACATACATGCTTTTACAGCAACATTCGTTGTAAAGGAATGCATGGTAAAGGCATATTCTTTCAAGTAGCACGCGCAGTAAAGGTTTCTGTTGTAATGACATTCACGTTGTAATGCATGCGTGGTAAAGGCATGTTTTATAACTGAATGCGATGTAAGGTCATACATCCGGAAGTTGTGGTGGGGCGGGCAAGCAGTGTTGTGGGAGAGGGTTGCGGAAACAGGTGAAGGTTTCACGTGGGCGCAGGATCAACATACCGCAAGCAACGGAGCTCATAGCAGTTGAAAGGAAAAAAGAGTTCCTGCAAAACAACCCATAAAAACGAAAGCGTAAATATACGGGAAGTTAGGCGCTGCACTGTGGGAGTTTAGAAATGACAACAAGGTGGGACAAAGAAGAAGTCTTAACCACTAGGGAGAAAGCCTTTTTGTAAGATAATCCACGTTACCAATAAGAAGCCAATGAGAGACTTACAAGCCCATAAAGTGAAAACAGCATGTCTCGACAGTGCGTGCACGCTGCACTAGGCTCGACCTAAAAAGGAGAAGCGCTATGATGCGACCAGTGTTAGCCTTGCCATGGCTTTTTTGTTTTGCTTTCAGCAATGCTGCACGGTAGTAGTGTTGCTGTACAGTATGGCAGGAAAAAATATTGATGAAGCCAATAGCTCTCACACAGATGTTATTATCGGCTTTGCTAGTGCTTGTTTGAGCTACTTTTAACCTTTGATACTAAACACAGCTCTCCCACATGCAGCATTGATATCTTCTCTGCTTAGACCGCTGGTCTAGCTTGCCTCCCAACTAACTGATATGAGACATTCCTGCACAATAAACTGTAGGGTTAAAGCAGGGCCATGTAAAGGCACAGGCCATGAATATGACACAATGCATACCATTTCAAGTGCACCGAAAGGCAGATTATTCTAATTGTTAGTGGGAGAGTTTTTCTTTTAAAGAAGAATGCATTTTTTTTGTCTTTTGTTAAAGAGACAACAGCATAATTAATCAGTTCTATAAGATGGGTAACTAACTGGGTCAGTATCCAAGGCCTGTGTATCACAGGTTTGAATCTTAACTGTATATTGAACTAGGCCTTCAGGGACCTGTGTAATGTCCTCCTTATTTTGCAATGTAACAACTCTTGCTGTATGCACAAGCTTCCAGCAAGGCTGGCCCTAGTATCTGTATAATAATAACACTTGTTATGAAGGTAGCTGCAAATGCCTGAACATAAGGATCAGATATAGGAAAAAGCTCTGAAAACCTGGATTTTTACGGCTCCTGATGCTTTATGCAAAGCGCCTGTCTAAATTCCCTTTTCCAGTCTCAGCCATTCTGTCTATCAGCAATTCACTTAGCGCCATGATGCTCCTCGGAGTTAAAGTTGCGCTTTATCAAAACTTTATCGCATAACATAACATATACTACTAATAAATCTCCTGATCAACCATCTAACTGTTTCAAAAACAACCACAACGTCAACACCACATAACCTATCACAAACAATGCAACAGTTCAAAATACACAACCCAAATAACTTACCAAAAACTATGCCACTTACCAGGAGGAAACTAAAAGTCAAAGGAAGGTTCAAATGTATGATCAAAAGGTTCCCTAACCGTACCTTCCTTCCACCACCCCCCACACTCTACCAAACTGGAATTATAACACTACTACCAACAACAACAAAATTCTCTTACACACTCAAATATAGCTCAAACTTCTAATTTCTCTAACTAAACATCCTCCTCCTACCTCCACCAAAAGATGCAAGCACCGCACACCAGCAACATTAAACTGCCCTATGCCTCACCACCTCCGCCCATACTAGCACCACCATACCCCTCAAAGCACCATGAAATAAAGAAGAAATAAACACAGCAACTAAAATGCCTAGTCTTTAATGCAATATCCATGAAAAAAACTTGCTATCACATCTTTGACCTAGTCTCAGAAACAATACCAGACCTCACCTACATGCCACAAAGCCATCTCACCTGAATTTCTCATCATAAACAGAAATCATATTGGCAGAGTTGGAGGAAGCCTGACTGTCATCCATAAAACATTGCTGCAAATAGCAATAATTTAAATCTTCACCATGGATCGCCATATGGTCTGAGGGACTTGAAGCCCCTCCAGGTACCTGGGACCCGCCTGCTTCAGGTGACCCAATTTCTCGTTCAGTTTTGCACCGCCACCGTCCTGCTCCACATGATCCTGTTTGTCTTTTTGTGCATCCTGATGCGCAGGGGTTTGTGTTGCTGACTGCCTTTCCTTCCCTGCCCCCTCTAACGCTTCCTCCCTCTCGGGAGTCCAGATGGCTTGAGTCATGGGGTAGGAACATTTTTGCATCCACTAGTGCAGCCCTACGGTCCTTAAATACAGTGTGTGTTTTGGCTCGGGCTACCTCTGCCCTGTGGGACTCTGCCGAGTCTTAGCTTTCTGCCACCTCTGAAGATGCTCGCGTTGATCTCCTTCACCTCCTCTGGGATGGCCGCGACCATGCCGAATTCAAAATCCTCTCAGCCTTAGATACTGCAGATTCTTTGGGCCTAGCTATGGCGCGCTCTGTTGCCTTACGGCATCACGCTTGGTTGTGAGATAGGACTTCCCTGAAAATATCTGGGAGTGACTGGTTGACTTACCCTTTGATGGGGTTTTGCTGTTTGATGCTCACGCCGAGTCGGTGGTTCACCGGCTCATTGCGGACTTTCGTCCTCCCACTAAAGTCTTCTTAGGCCTATCTTCCGTGGTGGTAATTTTTCATTTTGTATCCTTTAGATTCGCTCTGTGTTTAATATGGGCAGTGAGCCTTACGTCTTCCGTTTTCTATGGTCACGGGTGATTACCCTTTTATTGGCATCCCTTGGATGCATTTTGCTTTAAGACGCCTGTTGGCCACCTATGGCCGTGTTCCACAGGTTGCTGTGTCTGGTTCTCGGACCGTGGTATCGAGCTGTCGGTTTAACTCAGCAATATCGTTCGGCTCGGAGCTCATGTCATGGATTCAGTTTGTTATTGCGCTCGTTTGGCTTGGCTTATTGCCCTAAGAGGTGTTCCCCGTTGTTTGGGTGATGCATACTCCATGTGGGGTACTTGTATGCTATTATATAGCTTTGCTTCTCTCATCTTGGCCTGGAGATCCTGTGGACTCCATGTGTTGCCTGGTGGTACGTTGTACGGTGGTTTTTTCCTGGTGCCATCTGCTTACGCCATGGTCATCCACCTCCTTGGGAGGTTTTATGGTGTCCTCTTCTAAAACGGCACCTACCTGCCTTTACTGTACGTGGTATGATCCGGTATGGACATGTTTCATGATCTTGGCTAGTTCTGTCTCTACATAATTCTATGTTTATACATTTCTGTATACATGCCAGTTACCTTGGTATTCCTCTTCCTACATCGCCACCTGTTTTCGAGGCTGCGAGGTTTGGACCAATATCGCTATGTGTGGGGGAGCTTTTCTGAATTGTTGCAAGTTGCCCATAGGTTCCTTCTTGCTTCTGCTTTCTGGGGTGATTTCCCAATTTGACATATGCTCCCTTTTTGGTGTTCAACGCTGTACGTGTCTTTTCTGGAGTGTTGGTCTCGGATTCTGAGACTCTTCCCGCCATTCGTTAACTTGGTGTTTTTGTCCACTTCCTTCGGATATGCCTTTTTTCCACATTTTCACATCTATCGTTAAAGCTACGCCTGCGGGACAGCTCTTCTGATGGCAGTGGGCCTTGGCTACTTCCTGCAAGCCTATATTGTGGGTTGTTTCTCATGGTTGGGCACTCTTATGCTTCTTGTGTAAGCCACTTTAAGGTCTCTCTGGCTGTTTGCCTGCTGCATATTTCTACTTGCTTCAGCAGGTTTAGAATTGTTGCTAATTGCCCCTAATTACCCTTTTTGGGGATTGTGTGTGCACTTGGCATGTTTCTGGTCCCGCCGGCTATGCCCAGCGCATTGCTCAGGTTCTAGCTCTTGCCTTTGGGCTTTTGAGACTGGCTCCTTCGGCTTCCTTCTATAGGCTAGTCTGTTAGGCTCTGGTTGCATCTTTTCAAGTTCATTTCCAGCTCGGGTCAGTGTACTCCTCGTGCGCCATTAAGCGGAGAGTGGTCCTTCTTTCTCTCTCTTTTTCTTGGCTCTGCTATAGAGCTCATGCCGTTCTACCTGTCGTTTTATACAGGTATGAAGTGGCACCATTCTTGCATTTTTAGGATATCTTTTATCCTGTTATTTCTGCTCTTTCGAGCTGCTTGGGTTGCTGTCTGGCTGTTCCGCCACAGTTTTCCCCCTTTATCCGTCACTCTGTTGCCGGATCGAATGCTTGGCACTTTCTGTTGTTCTGTTGCAGACCCGCCTCAACTTTGGTGTATGGCTGTGGTATCTATTCTAAGATATGGAATCTGCGGCTAGATGTTTCTATCGGATGTATAAGTTACTTACCTTCGGTAACGATCTATCTGGTAGAGACGTTGTCTAGCCGCAGATTCCTTAATGCCGACCCAGCCTCTCCGTTCTGCGAGAACCTTGCATAGCGGTGTTCTCCACTGGCCTCTTCAGTTGCCAAAGGGTGAGATCTCACAGGAGTTCAGTTGTGGCTCCCCTCTGAGTGTTTCCAAATACAGTTAACCTCGTCTAAGGGGCTTCTTCCTGTAATACGGCACGAGGAGATTCGTTTTCCTCTCCTGTTACCTTACCTTACTTCAGTCTTATCTATTGACTCGGGGCCCTGGTCCCCTCTTGGTTCTCCTCTTGGGGGTCAGTTGTGCTCTGGTTTTAACCTCCGTTATTATAGGGAAAGGGCCAGTCTTTTCATCCTTCCTACGGTGCAGTGTTGTTCTTCTGTGCTCCGTTCTTAATAAACAACACCGTTCTACATGGCAATATCAGTCTATTTCGGTCTGTTGGGATGTTCTTCCCTTGTTGCATTCAGAGAAGGGTCTTCGCTTAGCCTGCGGGAATTTTTCTCACATTTTATCAATTATATGTAGGCAGTGTCTAATTCTGTCTTTTTTATTCACGGATTTTTCATCCCTCGCACACTGTTCCCATATTTTCACAGTTTTTAATTGGTGGCTCTGTGTTGTGCAAAAGAAACGTTTCTTCGAATAAAACTTATGTCAGGGTGCCAGGAAGGACTTCAATGACCTCGCTAACGTCACGTACATGGACGACGTCAGGGCGGGGTCATGTGGCGCCGTCCCCCGGTGCGCAGAGGTGCTGCTGCAAAAAAATTCTGAATCCAGTCTGAAGCCTGGGGATATTCTAAATCTGAAAGAGACACGTTAGTGATAGATTCCTTACCTTAGAATATCCCCAGGCGTCAGACTGAATCCAGCAAATTTTGCGTAGCAATACCCCTGTGTGAGAAGTTGGCCTGATATATGATGCTCACTAGTTCTAGTGATCACCTTGTATCAGTCCAAACAACCCTTATGGTGATTGGTTGTAAGTCAACCTTATAGACCAGCTATCCTAATGGTAGCATGGACAAAGCAGTCTTAGGCTAAACTCTTTTGGCATGTGAAGCCAGCTGTTTTACCACATATAACCCCTTGAATACCAGATGAAAGGACACCACACAGGTTGTTATGAAAATAAACAATATATTTATTACTAACAAACACCTCTGAACTCTTTGAGATCAGAGGGCTAAGCACATAACAATACTCTTCAGAAAAATACAATAAGTCGCACAAATTACAATAGTGCCCTAGGGGCACGACAAACCATATACTAAGTAAATGGTATAAGTAGAACGATAGAAGAAATGAGGATGCCCAGAGGCTGTAGAATCGCTGGGGCTACACTACCCTAACCTTAGGTAAGGAGCAGGAGGCCCACGGGACGCGTGTGCAGTGTTAGAACACACACGCGAGTTTCAATGCAAAGTCAATGGGCATGAACAAATTACGAAATAGGTAAGTAAAGACAGTTCCGACTGGTTGAGACTGAAACTACAGGATACCTGGACACTAGGAGAGTCAATCTACCTATGAGCACTGAAATGCTCTCGTTACCTCACCCACGGGCTGCGGGTGCATAGGTGTGAAAGTGTGTCGGGTTTCCGCGTTGAAGTCAATGGAGCCTTGGAGAAAGATGCTGCAGGCGACCAGGAGGAAGAAGTCCGGAGTGATCCAAGGGTGGATCAAGGAAGATGTAGACCTTAAAGCAGAGGGGACAATGTTCACAGTCACTAGCCAGTGACCGGAGTGGAACCAGTAAGGAGCCATGTGATGTCGTCGCGATCAAATAAAGAGGTGACTCTTGACTGTGCAGCCACGTGAACCAGGAGGTGTCTTCGACGACCAGGATGGAGGCACGAGCTGTCCCATGTAGGCTCTCTGTCGGCGGTGTCTGTTCCAGAATCGGAGTCAACAGGCCTTGGCAAAGGCAACCCACACGGCAAGTGAAGATGGCGTCTGGTGCGGACCAGGAGGGTCCGGGGTACTTCTCTTGTGGAAGGAAGCAAGGGCCAGTCTGGAGCAACCAGACCAGCGGTGTAGATTTCAAGGTTCGTCGTCTAGGAGGCCACTAGCCAGCCGGCAAGTGACCAGACAACGCGTCGAGCAGCAACCAGGCAGAAGGGCCCCACGCAGATCTCGTGGATGCTGGAGGGCTGGTCTTCGGTGCAGAAGTCCCCAAAGCACTTTCTCGAGGGTGCCTCAGAGGTCGTGCTGGAAGCGAAGTGCAGTTCTTCAAAGGTGGCCGGTCACACGTGTCTCGTCGCACCCACGGGTCTCAGCTGTGCTGCAGATGTGGGTAGAGGTCGGAGAGGTCGGAGAGGTCTGGGAGTCTGGGTCTCGTTGAGCTCTGAGGTCTGGTTCCGGCAGGAAGGATGACAAAGTTAACTGCTAGGACGCTTGATGGTGCCTGCAGATGCAGGGTGGTCACTCGTTGGCCACAAGGGAGAATTCTTCAGTCTTCTGTGGAGCAGAACGTCGTAGTCCAGAGTTTCTTCTTGTAAAGTTGATCAGGATAATCTAATTTGGAATGGGACTAGCTCCTACCTTTATTCTGCTAAAGGGGGCTGTACTAGGGACTCTGTACTAGTGACTAGGTCCCTCCCATGGGTGGGACCAGGAAGGTAGGTGGTTACACCCCCTATCCTTAGTCCGGTTTCGCGCCAACACTGGGGCTGGAGTGCCCCAGCAACTGGTTTGAACCCGGGTATGCACAGGGACAACTTGTGTGCCCCAGGCATGTCTCATTCCTTTCTGCCCTGCCTATCTGGATACACAAAGTCCAGTCTGGGGGGGTGCTAGCAACTCCCCAGGCAGGAAATCCTTTGTCCAGGCCTCCGTTGCTGGAAGGATTCCCAGCAGCAGGAGGTCAGACTTCTGTCTGTGGCAGCAGCATCCATTTTGTGATGCTGAGGCTCGGGTTAACTTTAACCGGGGTTACAGTTACATACATGTCTAATCCCTCTAGAACAGAGGTCTTCAAACTTTTGGTTGCCGAGACCCCCCTGTCAACATTTTCTAGCATAAGGACCCTCTCCTGACAAAAATTTCTAAACCTCTAGGTTATGAGGAAGGAGAGGACCAAATTATGCGACAGGCTTCACTAAATTGTGTGAGTAGAAAATGTAAATAATGTTCTGTGATGCTGCGTATTTTGGGGTAGCATTGCTTTATTATTTAGAATTTTTTTAACACAGTAATACTGAGGAAAGATTTCACCCCATCAGTACCAGTTTATAACCAAAATACAGCAATTAACATCAGAAAGATGTCTAGTCAACCTCTGTGAAGGGCCTCCCAATCCGAAGGAATACGCGCTGCCACATTAGAAGCTCACCTGGCCATGGCCGGGAGCAGCAAGGGTGCATTCAAACCGTGGTGGTCTTGTGCAGAGTTAAGCAGTTAACCCATGCCCCTTTCCTCGCACCCCCTTCCTTCCATCCCTCTCTTCTCTCCTCTCCCAACCCCAAATCCCTCTCTCACATTACAGGCAGATGGTTATTAGCCCCAGGACACCTTTTGGTAACAGTAGCGCACTACAAATGAAAATAATAGGCAGAAGCAGGGCATCCACTAGACCCGAACTTCGGGTAGGGGGGGGGGGGGGGGCTGGGGGTTAACACTCCCAACTAGGGATTATCCAAGCACTGGTCGCACACGGTGCAACAGTCTTCCCACCTTCTCCATGAATTCCCTCACTACCACTCACCAACAATACACCTCATCTCTCTATAGCACCTGTCTGACAAACATTTCATTTTTTTATAGTGCTACTCATAGTTTACTCACATTCAGTTCTCTGATGTGCATGGTACATCTTCTTTATACCAGGCACTTTAACCTTCTGCACTGTGTGGGTGACAAGAGTGCCCATGTGACTGCACGGTGAGCAATGCAACAGTGTGAGAGTATGGTAAAAGGAGTGACTGCAGGGTGAGTGAGGTGACCATATGAATTTGGGTTCGGCTGTAAGTGCAGAGTGGGATGAATTAGTGCATGGTTAGTGATGGCCTTGTTTGAGTGAGCTACAGATTGAGCAGTAAGGGGGGGACAGGTGAGTGGAGTGTCACATGAGTGCAGGGGGAAAAGTGTGCTTGTGTGACTGCAGGGTGAGGTACTGAGTGAACAATGCAAGCAAATTTTTAGTGCAGAGTGATCACTGTGAGAGCAGGGTGAGCGGGTGAATGTTGTGAGTGCATGGTGATCAGTGTGAGTGCATGGTGATTAGTGTGAGTGCGTGGTGATTAGTGTGAGTGCATGGTGATCAGTGTGAGTGCATGGTGATCAGTGTGAGTGCGTGGTGATTAGTGTGAGTGCGTGGTGATTAGTGTGAGTGCGTGGTGATTAGTGTGAGTGCATGGTGATCAGTGTGAGTGCATGGTGATCAGTGTGAGTGCATGGTGACCAGTGTGAGTGCATGGTGGCCAGTGTGAGTGCATGGTGACCAGTGTGAGTGCATGGTGATCAGTGTGAGTGCATGGTGATCAGTGTGAGTGCATGGAGATCAGTGTGAGTGCATGGTGATCAGTGTGAGTGCATGGTGATCAGTGTGAGTGCATGGTGATCAGTGTGAGTGCAGGGTGATCAGTGTGAGTGCAGGGTGATCAGTGTGAGTGCAGGGTGATCAGTGTGAGTGCATAGTGTGAGTGCATGGTGATCAGTGTGAGTGCATGGTGATCAGTGTGAGTGGCGGGTGAATGGTGTGAGTGCATTGTGATCAGTGTGAGTGCATTGTGATCAGTGTGAGTGCATTGTGTTCAGTGTGAGTGCATTGTGTTCAGTGTGAGTGCATTGTGTTCAGTGTGAGTGCATTGTGTTCAGTGTGAGTGCATTGTGTTCAGTGTGAGTGCATTGTGATCAGTGTGAGTGCATTGTGATCACTGTGAGTGGCGGGTGAATGGTGTGAGTGCATTGTGATCAGTGTGAGTGCATTGTGATCAGTGTGAGTGCATTGTGATCAGTGTGAGTGCATTGTGATCAGTGTGAGTGCATTGTGATCAGTGTGAGTGCATTGTGATCAGTGTGAGTGCATTGTGATCAGTGTGAGTGCATTGTGATCGCTGTGAGTGCAGGGTGAGCGGGTGAATGTTGTGACTGCATTGTGATCAGTGTGAGTGCATTGTGATTGCTATGAGTGCATGGTGATCAGTGGGAGTGCATTGTGATCAGGGGGAGTGCAGGGTGAACGTGAAAGTGAAGGCGAGAATGAGAAGTGAGTAGTTTGAAAGCAGGGTGCATTCCTAGAAACTTGAAGCGTAGGGTTCAACTATTGCTATAATGGCATTAATCAGGGTTCGAGGGTGGAGGAAATAAATAATGTGCTGATCCTGCAACAAACTTCCAGTCTAAGGATTAGGGTTACCAGCTCATTATCACCTACAGCTGTATTTTTTGCACTTATCTGTGAATACTTAGAACAGCAACTATAAATAGAAAGCACTTTTAATTGTTAGCTAGGGATGCCTCAATGATCCATGACTAATAATTAAAGAAAATAAAGACAGAAAAGTCACATCACTAATTAATACATACTTTTTTATTTATAACTCAATTTAGTGTCAAGAGCAGGTCTCTGCAGGATTTTTAAACACATAGCAGGCATGTCTCTTTTGGCAACCCAACTTTATATTTCTTTACATTAAATGCATTCTCACACTACAGCAGTAAGTGTAAACATACAAATGTAAGGAATAGGCAGAGTCGGGGGCCAGGGGGTACTGGAACCATAAAAAAACTAAGCTTTGGTAATCAGTTAACAAAGGCATTTAAAGAGGCCCCAGGAGCACGAGCTGCTCTGCAGCAGCCCGGGCTGAGACACAGGATGGGGGAGGAGGGGGGCTGAAGCCCTGGAGGCCAGGGCAGAAGTGACACGTGAAGGCGCGACCCCCTTTGCATCGCTCCACGGCCCCCCAGGGGGTCGCGCCCCACAGTTTGAAGACCCCTGCTCTAGAAGGGTGGAATGCTACCCCCGTTGCCAGAACTGGCGAGGGGGTAGTATTCCAAAGCGTATGACACCTTACATGACATGTTTTGATAATGCTATGCCAAAGTTAGCAATAACCGCAAGGATTATAATGCACTTAAGAGTATATGGTATAGCGTTATCATGGAACAGCTATAAGGACTTGGTTCCGAAAGCTGCAGACAGGCTCAGCTCATGCTAGAGCATCATCTCACATAATTCCAAGCACTCTGCCTTCAGGATTGATAAGGCCTGCCATAGGAGTGACTTATAGGAGTATGTGTCCATTTTGGGGTTAGATATAGGTATACTATATCTACAGCAAAGTGTGATTACACCACCTTGCCCCAGCTGTGTTACCAGCCAGTTGTGTCTGTTTAGATGGCCAGCCAGGGGTGGCATAATACATGCTGCAGTTCCTGGTAGGCCTTGGGTGCACTTATGCCCTGGGTACCTATGGTACACTGTACAAGGACAATTCAGAGAGAGAACAGCTAGGCTGTGTGTCTGATTAGCAGACCCACAGCCAGGGAAAGTCGTAAAGCAAAAAGCAAAAATCTGGGGTGACCATAGGATTGCAGACCCTACTTTCCTACACCCTGCGCGCCGGCAGGCGTCGTCCGCGGCTCCGCGTTCGTCGTCTGCGTCGCTAGCGCCAGAATGACGTAGTCGGAGTACTTGGACGCCGCCCATGCGCGCTGACGTCAGTTCTTCTTTTTTCCGCGCCAGCTAGCGCATATCCGGAGAAGCTCTACCCCTTAGTCTTTTTTGACTAAACTTTTTGATCATTTCTCTACTCGAGTCTTCGACTCCTATGGTGACGGTATGGATGCCCAGGTTTAAACCCTGTTCCAGGTGCGACCAACTGATGTCGGTTACCGACCACCATCGCCGGTGCCTCAAGTGTTTAGGCCTCGACCACGACGACCGCACCTGCTCCGACTGGAACTCCGGCAGTCGGCCCCGCGCCGCTCCAGGTCCCTGTCCCACAGGAGGTCGATGGACGGGTCGCGGGGTCGGAGCCCTCGCAGCTCCGGGAGTGGACATCGGTCGTCGGGATCCAAGTCCTTAGGTAAGAGGCATGAGAGGTCGGAGAGACGTCATCATTCCTCTGACCCACCCCGACACTCGCACGATGCGGCTGGGGGTTCGGGTGACACCACCCACGCTGCTCAGACGGAGTCGCAGACGACGCCGCCTGCCCCACACCTTCGGGTCCCTGGGCATGGCGCGACGCCTGAGGAGGTCGAGCGGTACCTCGTGGCCATGAAGACCCGGGGTCCGTGGTGCCTCCGGGCCCAACGGCCCCGGCTGGAGGGCCTAGCGGGTCGGGTGCTTCGGCCCCGGCGCCGCCAGCGACTTCGGACCCGGCGCCGCCAGCGACTTCGGACCCGGCGCCGCAGGCCCTCCCTGGATCCGCTTCCGGATCCGGGTCGTCGCCGGTCGACCTCACCGGCACCGGGCCAGCGGGTGTCGCCCCCGGCGCCTGCTATGGACGCCGTCCCCAATCATTCCCTCGGTCCGGTTCCGGCACCGCAGCGGCGCCGCTGGGGATTTCTATTTCCATGAACTGCCCCATCTGCTGACCCTGAACTACAGGAGATGGGTGACGAGGGTGATTGGGAGGGGTCTGAGGACCCTCTGGCTCGGGAGTGCCAGTCTCAACAGGACTGGACATATGAGGTCGGGGAGGCCAGTGGAATTGACACTTCGCCAGACACTGGATTTGTCTCCCCTCCAACCGTGGCTACGGAGGAGGGGGCTGCTTATAGTGTAGTGTTGACGAGGGCAGCCAAGGCCCTAAACCTTGAGCTCCCTGTCGCGGCCGTGAGGACTAACCTCCTCACTGAGGTCCTTAAACCGCAGGCAAGCTCCAGTGAGCCTCTACTGCCATTTAATGAGACCTTGTGTGACGTTCTTGTGGGCACGTGGTCCAAGCCCGCCACAGGTCCGCCTGTGGATAGGAACGTGGCCAGATGCTACCGCCCGGCCCCGGGCGACCCATGCTTTTTGTCCGCCCATCCCATCCCCGAGAGCCTGGTCATCCAGGCCTCCACTTCCCAGACCGCATTCCCAACGGCCCCCCGATCGGGAATCCAAGAGGTACGAACAGTTCGGGAAGAAGGTGTTCTCGTCCCTGAGTTTGGGTCTGCGGTCAGTCAATACCGCATGCCTCTTGGGCCGCTACACCCACACCCTGTGGGACACAGTCGCGGACGTGCTGCCACAATGTCCGGAGGAGGCCCGGGCAAAACTCGCCCAAGCCCTTGCGGAGGGTCAAGATGCAGCAGGGTATTCCATCCGGTGTGGTCTGGATATAACGGACTCACTGGGCAGGGCGATGGCAACGACTGTGGCAGTTCGACGCCAAGCCTGGTTGAGGTCTGCCAACTTTTCGGCTGATGTCCAGGCTACCCTTCTGTATATGCCGTTCGAAGGCCGTCACCTCTTTGGCGACAAGGCAGACCATGCACTTGAGCGTTTTAAGGACTCCAGGGCTACGGCCAAGTCCTAGGGCCTCTCGGCCCCACGCCAGCAAACGGGTGCCTTTCGCTCCTTTCGTGGCCAAGGAAGGGGCGCCCCCACATGTGCCGCCAGCCACGCGCCGCAGAATGTTCAACAGCGCGGTGGCGGCTGTGGAAACCGCCGTAGCGGCGGTCAAGGACCACGTCGAGGCCAGTCCACACCTTCCCCCGCAGCACCTGCCTCAAAACCCTCCTAGTCCGTGCTTTTAGGCCCATGTGATGCCAGTGGGGGCAGGGTTCACCATCACCTCTTCCACTGGCGCACTGTCACATCGGACAGGTGGGTGCTGCAAATCTTCCGAAGGGGCTACTCCCTCCCCTTCGAGGCGACCCCTCCAGCCATGCCACCGCAATTCCACCGCGTGTCGGGGTATCACTTGCAACTTCTGCAAGAGGAAGTCACGGCCCTGTTGGCTAAGGGGCCCATCGAGCGCGTTCCTGGGCCGGAAGTAGGGTGTGGTTGTTACTCCCTCTACTTTCTGGTACCCAAGAAGGGCAAAGGGGGCCTACGCCCTATCTTGGACCTACGGAACGTCAACGGCTTCCTCCGACAGGAGAAGTTCAAGATGCTGACTCTGGCTCAGGTCTTAGCTGCCCTGGACCCCGGAGACTGGATGGTAGCGTGGACTTGCAGGACGCTTATTTTCACATCCCCGTCCTGCCGACCCACCGGCGTTCCCTTCGGTTCACGGTAGGCCACAAGCACTTTCAATTTGCCGTGCTCCCCTTCGGCCTTACCAGCGCCCCACGGGTGTTTACGAAAGTGATGGCGGTGGTCGCAGCCATCTGCGCTGGTTAGGGGTGTCAGTCTTCCCCTACCTCGTCAATGGTTGTTGAAGGCGGGCTCGCCCCAGACAGTCGTTAGCCACCTCCAGACTACGGCCGATCTCCTGCACCTGCTGGCGTTCTCCATCAACATGCCGAAGTCGCACCTGTGTCCCTCCCAGAAGCTCCTCTTCATCAGAGCGGTTCTGGACTCGGCGCAGTTTCGTGTTTATCCTCCCAAACAGCGGGTTCGGGATATTCAGGCTATGATTCCGATCTTTCAGCCTTTATTCCGAGTCTCGGTCAGGTTGACACTGCGGCTTCTGGGGCTGATGGCCTCCTGCATCCTTCTGGTGCATCACGCCCGGTGGTGGATGCGGGCTCTGCAGTGGGACCTGAAGTTTCAGTGGGCCCAGCATCAGGGCAACTTGTCCGACCATGTCTTGATCTTGCAGGGCACTGCAAGACAGTTGCAGTGTGGCTCACTGACCGCGATTGGGTCAGAGCCAGATTCCTCTCCCTACCCCACCCGGAGCATTTAGTTGTGACGGACGCGTCCCTCCTGGGCTGGGGGGGCCACACGGGAGAGGCGAAGATCAGAGGCCTCTGGTCTCCGGCGGAGTCCCGGCTCCTTATCAACATTCTGGAGCTGCGGGCGATCCGACTTGCACTGAAGGCATTCCTTCTCTCTGTCCGGGGAAGTGTAGTGCAGGTGTTCACGGACAACACCACCGCCATGTGGCTGCAACAAACAGGGCGGGGTGGGGTCGTGGACCCTCTGCCAAGAGGCTCTGCGCCTCTGGCAATAGCTGGAACATCAGGGCGTGACTCTGGTGGTTCAACACCTGGCAGGTTCTCTGAACGCCAGGGCGGACAAACTCAGCCGCCGGTGCATGATGGATCACGAATGGCGTCTGAACTCGGACGTGGCACAAGGTCTCTTTCTGCAGTGGGGACAGCCTTGGTTAGATCTATTCGCCACAGAAGAGAACGCGCAATGTCATCAGTTCTGGGCGTTGGAATTTCCAAGGCGGCACTCGCTCGGAGACGCTTTTCGTCGCGAGTGGAGTTGCGGTCTGTTGTACGCCTTTCCGTCTATACCACTTCTGCCCAGAGTGCTGAAGAAGATCAAGCGCGACCGGGCACAAGTCATCCTTGTGGCTCCGGACTGGGCACGAAGGTACTGGTATCCTGAGCTACTCAGTATGTCAGTCGATCCCCCGGTTCGTCTGCCTCTTCAGGAGGACCTTCTGTCTCAGCAGCAGGGGACGGTCCTCCACCCGAACCTGTCCAGACTCCACCTCCATGCTTGGAGATTGAGCGGCGACAGTTGAGGCCATTTGACTTGCCTCCTGAAGTCTGTAACATCATTCTGGCAGCCAGGCGTCCCTCCACAAAATCGGTATACGCCTGCAGGTGGAACAGATTTGTGGCATGGTGCACAGCAAAGGCTGTGGATCCTCTCTCTGCCCCTCTTTCTGATGTTCTCCTCTTCCTCTTGCCCAGCAGGGCTCTGCTCTGGGCACTATCAAGGGCTACCTTTCTGCCCTTTCAGCCTTCCTAAGGCTGCCTGACCAACCATCTTTGTTCAAGTCCCCTATTGTAAATCGATTTCTGAAAGGCATCACACACACGTTTCCACCTGTTCCCTTCGTGATGCCTCAGTGGGACTTGAACCTGGTTCTAACTTTTCTGATGTGCGCTCCCTTTGAGCCACTTCACAACTGTCCTCTCCGCCTTCTTACTCTGAAGACTGCTTTCCTGGTTGCCATCACCTCTGCCAGGAGAGTGAGTGAGCTCCAGGCTCTATCCTCTAAGCCTCCTTTCCTTTCGGTCCATACGGACAAGGTTGTGTTGCAGACAAGGCCCTCTTTCCTGCCAAAGGTAGTCACAGCCTTCCACATTGGGCAGTCCATCACATTGCCCACCTTCTTTCCGCCTCCGCATCCCTCAAAAGAGGAAGAGAGGCTCCACCGTCTGGACCCAAAACGTGCACTCTCTTACTATCTGGATCGCACACGCCAGTTCCGGGTGGATGACCAACTCTTTGTTGGTTACGTGGGCGCTAAGAAGAGAAAGGCGGTGCACAAGCGGTGGATCATCTTGTGTATCCAGGCGTGTTAATCCTTGGCTAAGAAGGAGCCCCCTATTGGGCTGAGGGCTCATTCCACTCGGGCCACGGCGACTACCACCGCCTTGGGCCGAGGAGTGCCCTTGCAGGACATTTGCCAGGCAGCTACGTGGGCCTCGCTGCACACGTTTGCAAGACACTATTGCCTGGACAGCCAAGTCCGGAGGGATGGCTTCTTTGGCCGTTCCGTCCTCCAGGACTTTCTGGTGTGATTATTGGTTCGCAGATCCACCACCGGGGTTGGTATTGCTGGGGTATCTATTCTAAGGTAAGGAATCTATCACTAACGTGTCTCTTTCAGATGCACAAGTTACTACTTGTGAAACGATATATCTGTAAGAGACATTAGTTAGTGATAGATTCCTTACTGACCCACCCATCCTCCCCGTTTCTGCGAACCGATATCTAGGGTTAAGGTCATCCCCTTTCAGGGCCCTAGTTTCAATGGCACCAGTGTTGGTTTTTAGCAGGGCTCTGCGTTTCTGGCGCGGAAAAGCTGTGGCTAAGAACTGACGTCAGCACGCGGAGGCGGCGTCTAAGTACTCCGACGACGTCATCACGGCGCCCACGACGCCGACGAAGGACGTGGAGCCGCAGACGACGCCTACCGACGCGCAAGGGTACTGCTACGCAAAAATTTCCGGATCCAGTCTGACGTCTGGGGATATTCTAAGGGAAGGAATCTATCACTAACTAATGTCTCTTACAGATATATCGTTACACAAGTAGTAACTTGTGCAACACGACCCCCATCACGACCCTGCCCCTACCCCCAGTCCTGTCCCTACACTGAAACACTACCTTGCACGACATCACAACACTACCCTAAACCCTAAAAAACTACCCTACACTAACCCAACAACACTACCCTAAACCCTAACCTTACACTACCTAAACACTACCCTCTACGCTACCCTACACCAAATTACACTGCTCTACACTACACCTACATAACCGTCCCTACTCCCAAACACTACTCTAAAACAGTACAACCCTACACAAGTACACAACCCTGCACGACCCTACACAGCCCCTACATGACCCTACACAGCCCCACTTACCTCTTCCCATGCGTAGTTCCAATCTTCTCCCCCTTCCTGCTTCCTCTGGCTTCCTACATCCTCAACAGCAGACTTTGGGAGCAAATGGCCGACGCAAAAGCGGCGCCCGCCCCCTACGCATGCGTTATTACGCATGCGATGTAACAGCACTCGTACTAAAAGCGATGCGTTGTTACATCGTATGCGTAACGCATGCGAAGTAATGGTACGCGTAGAAATGTCCGCGCACTAATGGATGTTTCCCCTATAGTGATGACAACCTGTGCATGGACTTGCAGGAGGCCAGTTGGCTGAATGCTTTCTCAAATACTGATTTGTGTTCTCCTGTGGGCCATCAATGGAAGAGAGTGCTGCCGTGGGGTTGGTAATGAGATGGGCTGCAGAGGTATTGGACCTAAGCTGCCTACTATGGAAGTCAAAAAAAGTTTTGGCAAATGTTTTTCAACCCTTTTTACAATTTAATGAAGCTCTGACAGACACACTAATTGGCTTCTGGTCTAAACCTCGTGTCTTCCTGTTGGTGAACAGGTAGTTTGCCAGGCATCTCAGACCACCACCAGGCAACCCTATCTTTGTAACACAACTCACTGCACCAGAAGGTTTGGTGCTTCAGGCTTCCACCAGCAGAGTGAACACCAATTCTTTTTCTGAGACTCCCCCAGACAAAGTCCAAATGAATTTAATATTTTAGGGAAAGGAATGTTTTCCTCAGCCAGTCTAGCCCTCCAGTTAGTCCTTGGCAGCTATTTACTAGGAAGATATTCCCATGCTTTAAGTGACATGAGTGGCGAATTCCTGCCATCAATCCCTGAGACATTTCTGGTCAGCCCAGCTCAAACCATTCAGAATGGTCAGGATGCGACCAAGGACATCTTCTATTATTCAGACCAGGACACCACCGAGAATTTGAGCAGGGCAATCTGCACTTGCATTGTGCTTTAGTGTCCCGCTTGGAAGAGTTCCACTGGCTTCTTTGGGGATGTGCATGCCTGTTTGATGGACATGCTATTCGATTAATCTCTGCTGTTTAGTGGGAAGCCGATTCAGTGTTGATGTGCTTCACGGAAAGCCCAACAATGGCAAGTTTCTTGGGCCTTTGCAACCTTGCCAGACAGCCCCTTTTGAGGCTTCTCCAGTGGGCTAGTGTACCGAAAGCGCCAACGCCCACCAACTCCTAAAAAGCACCCCAGTCCTTTTGCGGTTTGGGAAAGGGATCAAGCAGATAACATCCCGGCCTCCAGGGACAGAACACTTCCCACTCCCTCCCCCCTCAATCATCAGCCTCCAAGCCGCTTTAGCTTGCCCGTAGAGGCACACAGCTAGCTAGTGTGAAACGGGGTCAGACATTTCCTTCAAAGGTAGAAAGTATAACATCTGACAGGTGGGTCCTTCAGATTGTTCAACAAGGCTGTGCCCTAACATTCTTTTTGACCCGCTACATCTTCCACCTACATCAGCGCGTCTTTTAGAGAAGCAGCTGTCCATCTTGCTCTAAGAAATGGAGGCTCTTTTGTCCAAGGGATCCATATAGAGGGTTTTGGCTTAGAAAATAAGGACTGGTTGTTACTCCCATTATTTCCTCTTACCTAAGAATGGCAGAGGGTCTCATCCTTTTTCCTGCCCAGAGTGTGGCACACTCAATACAGACTCTTTACTGGTAGAACTGTCAGTTTTCTTGTTTTTGGTTTGATCAGTGGCCTAGCAAGCCGTTGCAGTGGGCACCGTTATTGGTCCTTTTGTTGTGTTTTTTTACATTTTGGGCAGGCCAACCGTACCTGTTCAAGTTGTGACAAGTTTTCCCTCAAACCCTTTGCAATACCAAAGTGGGACCACAGTTTGGTTCTTAATTGCCTCATGTGCTCGTCTTTCAGGCTAAACCACAGCTATATACCAAGGCTTCTGACTTTAATAACTGTGTTCCTGGCTGCAGTAACCTGGGCTCGTCATATGTATGTGAACTCCAGGCGCTCTGGGTGAGCCACCTCACACCACTTTTTTTTTAACCAAATAGTGGTGCTGAGGACCAGGACAGCCTTTTTGCCAAAGGCTGTGACTGCTTTTCACGTTGTGAAATCCACAACAGTCCCCAGCGTTCTTTGCTCCGCCTGACTCCCATCAGTTGGACCCCAAAAGAGCCTTGAGGTTATACTTTGACCATGCTAATGTTCTTTGCTCATCATCATACATCCAAAGAGGAAGAGAGACACCATCTCCTAGATCCTCAGAGATATCTGATTTTCTACACCGATTGCTCCAAAGATCACTGGGTGGACGATGCCCAACAGTGTGACCCTTCTCACTAGGAGCCAAGGCCAGATCGCGCACCCAGATCCCAAACAACTCATTCTAGCTGTCTGGACCTTGATGACTTAGAGTTTGGTTACTTGTGCCTCTGCCAGAAATGCATGGGAATCTTGTGTGAGTACCATAGAGATACCGCAAAAGCGTGGTGTGCTGCAAAGTAAAAAGATTTGTCCAGCATTGCATCACAAAAACTACTGCGGTCCAAGGTATAATCATATACCTGCTCCACCTTGTAAAGTTAGGCCTAGCCTAGCTTTCATGGAGGGACTGAAAATAATCATCTCTTCTAGGGTTCCCCTGCACCAGTGTGGAACATTAATATGGGTACCGCATTCGAACCGTTACACTTTTTGCTACCCCAGTACCTCTCTTGGTAAGTAACCTTCCTGATGGCAATAGCACCAAGGTCTCTCTATAGTGATTATCTTAGCCTTCCCTTGAGGCCATTTGTTCCATTCGCTGTGATTTAAAAACTTTCACCAGCAATAGTATTGTGAACCAGACTATGCTAACTTCTAGTCCCCTTCATCACCAACACCAGGCTGTTGAGAGAACCCCAGCCTTTTCCCGCTGGCTAACTGATTTTTCACTCCCTTGATAAGGCGGGGCGGCATCTAGTCCTGTAGCCTGTACCCATAGTTAGGTGCCATTGCAGTAACATCGCATTTAATTGAACTTCTTGGTTGACTCAACCTTGGTAATTAACTTGTAATATTTGTACTTTCTTCCACTGTATTTGTACCTATTTTTTGCACCAGACAGCATTATTCACATAATATTTTCTAACATAGGGGAACAGGGGTCTCGAACCCTGGCCGTCAGTCTTTTCACGGCAAACAATAGCGCGTACCGCTTTAAATTGACAACCGGGCGCGCTCTGACGTAAGCTTTCACGTGACCGCCTTCCCCCAATCTGCATTAGGATATAACGGCTTGCCGGAGGTCTATCGTCTCCTTCCGGGTGAGACGGCAGCCTTGAAGATAGGTTGCGAGCGGGGAGCTGCGAGTAAGACAGTAAGTCAAATGCAATTCCCTTTAGGATAGCAGGGACATCTGTCATTTATTTCGCCGGTTGGATTACCTTTCAAATCACGCGTTTTCTTTTTAAGATGGTTACCGCGTGAAGATTGCCCATGCTGTCTACACCTATGGGAGATATTTTACTTCGCTAAATGCGTGAGTAGACCCATTAATTCTGTCACTGAGTGTGTTTCTTTATTATATACTTTTCTATATGCCTTATTTGTTTGTCTGGCTTGCACAGATCATTCCGCCACAAGCATAAGTGTCTACTCCATCCTGACACTCTGTGTTTATTTTCATGGCATTTCCTCGATGTGGCATTGCCATTAGCGTGATTGTACCTGATACCCTGATACTCTGTGTGTTTGTATATGTTTGTCCAGCATATATATAACATACCACTGTGCAATGAGCACCAGTGTCAATTCATTCCTGACACATTGTGCTTATTTTCTTATCGTTCATTCATGTGGCATCATTCTAGATATACCACCGCTTCCCCGTGTGAGGGGGTTCACCCTGATCTACCGACTGCTTCAACAACGCATCCATTAACTAAGTTACGTTTTAAAGTACTACCTATAACTAGTGTCGAGCATTAAGCACGATATTCACAAGACAGGCACATGGTTAAGATGTGATCAGCCCTGTTTTGGTTGTGAACTACATATGAGTTTTTCACAGGATACTTACCCATTAGGGTTGAAGGCAAGAGACTACGAGTGTGCACGCGTTCACTATGTGACGCTGTTGGACTTTCGCATTGCCATTCTACAATTTGGTGCATTAGTCTAGTTCTGATTCCCCATAAGGACCAATTTGTCTTTACACTGAGCATCGTGCAAACATGTGCATTATATGTCATTAAATGTCCTTTTTCTTCACAGGTTTTTTGGCTAGGTCTTACATTTTGTATTGACCTTTATCACGGAGACTGCTCGTGATAGTTAATTGTTAATTGTTTTTTACACATCGAGCCCCACAGCAGGGTGCGCCTTAGCGCGCGCATACCACTGGCGGTTTAATTAAGGTCCTGACGAATGCTGAGCAAATTGCAGTCAAACAGCAGAAACATGTTGACCACAAATTTTCTTTAATCATTAAGGACACAGGTTGCTTAATACAGAACCTATTAGTCTGCTCACTTGCTTTTAACAAATACGGGTTGGTCATTATTAAAAGAGGTATAAAGGCTACAACCTAGGATTTTTTTAATCTGCACATATTACCACTACATTTTGATTTGGGCACTGTTGCATTCACCACATCCTGCTGCGCTGTAAACAGGTGTTGTAGCACGCTGGGGGGGTATTAGACCACCCCAGCGGGGACCCCATGATGAAGCATGTCACCAGCTAGTGGTGAGTGAGGGTCCTTCTACAAAAGGGAGATCCCTGTCCTGTCTTACAAAGTGGGATACAGGTGCCCAGTTGTAGTTACAACCCAACTGGGGGAGGTGTTTGCTATTCCTGTTGAAGGTTTTGTTTTTTGACACACTGCTTTTTTGTAGCTTAGTATTATAATTTGAGCACTGTGCTATTCACTCCTCTGTTGTTATTATATAATAGCACCTTTAGGCCACATTAGTGAGCTGCAGGTCCTCACTCACCTAGAACCTTTAATATAAGTTCACAAGGAGAAGGTAGTACTCCGGACAAACCCTGTGTTCCTTCCAAGGTAGTTTCCCCATTGTACTTTAGATAAATGATATAGCTCCCAATCTACTTCTCTCAGCCAGACACGGTAGCGAAGAGAGCTATCCATACCCTAGATGTGAAGGGATCGCGCATGTATTACGTTGACAGAACTAAACTTTTTTTGATAATCTGACCATTTGTTTGTGGCCTTTGCAAAGGCCCACATGAGGCAGCCCAACCCCAAAGAAGGGGTCACTAGATGGCTAGTTAAGTGTTTTCAGACTTGCTATCACAAAGCCAAGACAACCCTCCTGTTACTCCTAGGGCACATTCTACTCGAAAGAAAGCTGCTACCATGGCCTTTTTAGGGAACCTTATCCTAGTTGACATAAGCAAAGAGGCTGCATGGTCAACCCCAAATACCTTTACGAGGCACTGCTGTATGGATGTTCTAGCCAGACAACAGGCAGTAGTTCACCAGACCGTTCTAAGAACTTTATTTCAGCATCTGTACGTAACATGTAGTGCTGTAGATTAACTTGACCTTCCTCTCCTGACACTTGTGGCTCTCTTCATGTTTTTTTTCTATAGATCATTTACTTTTTCTGAAATACACACGTGCATCTATTACTGTTACCTCACAACTCCAAGCTATTCACACCTGCTGTTCAGAAAGCAATCTAACATAGAGCTGATGCCCATGCGCATTGCCAGCTAAGGGAGCAGTCACTTCACCTCTTGACTAAAAATGCTTCTTTAAAGAAAAACAGCTTGCAAATTTCTGAGCCCAACACTGGATGACAGGGGTGTAGTATGTAGAACATGTAAATTCACAGCACTGCACACTAAGGAGTAAGTAACATTTTCCTTCCTGTTTTTCTCTGTCCAGTTGTTTGGTACAACTGTTAGACCAGCTTTCCCTTTCCTACCGGCAACATATATATATGTGATCAAGGCAGGGATCTGCCGAAACGCATCGTGAGGACTGGTGTTGAAATAAACTGAAAGAAAGCACTAAGAAGGGTCTGCCTCGTTTTCTTTCTGACCCTATGGGAGTTGGTAGCTGAAGCGAGCAATTCCGAATATATATATATATATATATATATATATATACCTCTATTCTACTGGTGGTCGCCAGTAGGTGGTTATGGTTAGGACCTTGTTTCTATTCAAAAAGTGTTTTTTCTTTTCCCAATAACTTTGGCGCCGGTTGACGAATCTTCGCGAAATTTTCAGTGTTGAAGGGAGGGGGCGGGCGTGAGGTGACATGTGTGCAAACACACCCTGTGGTGCGTTTTAAGTTGGGGAATTCATTCCTCTTCAATTCTGAGGGTCCCTGGGGGCCAACCAGCCCACCACTTACCTGCAGTAAGCGCCACTGCGCTGCGTTGCAGAGAGGTGGCCCAGGCCATGCCCCTTTTTACACCATGCTGCAACGCAGCTTTGTGGTGCTTACTGAAGGTAAGTGGTGGGCTAGTTGGCCCCCAGGGACCCTCAGGACTGAAGGGGGTGCGTTTGCGCAGTGGTGCAGGGTGGGGGAGTGGCCTGATGTTACAAGTGTGCAAACGTGCCCTGTGGCGCGTTTTAAGTTGGGGAATTAAGTACCCTTCAATCCTGAGGGACCCTGGGGGCCAGCTAGGCCACCAGGTACCTCCAGTAGGCGCCACAGGCCTGCGTTGCAGAGAGGTGGTGTAGGCCACGACCCTTTTTACACCTCTGTGCAACGCAGCTCTGTGGCGCTTACTGGAGGTACCTAGTGGGCTAGTTCGACCCCAGGGACCCTCAGGATTCAAGGGGAGTTAATCTCCGAACTTAAAATGGCCACAGGGCGTGTTTGCACACAGGTCACCTCAGGCCCCCCTCCCTTCACCACTGTGCAAACGTGCCCCGTGGCGAGTTTTTGAGAGGTAGTTTTAATCCCCCTGCCCTATAAAGTACTAGGGCCTTACAGAGTTCCCTACTGTATGCAGGTGTTTTCATTGTATTCTAAGTGTCTTTTAGCATAGCACTGGCTCTAGGACTGGTTAGTCAGTCAGTTACCATCAGTACCCGTCTGAAAAAGTTGTGTGTACAGGATGATTTTTCAACAAGTCCTTTTTAATGCTCCTCTTTTGGTTCTTTCTGCACATATCTTGCTTCTTCCTGCACTTTTTTTCGTCTTTGTGGACTTCTGTTGCCTCTTTCTGCATTTCTTTTGCTTCTTTCTGCACGTTTTTTCTTCTTTCTGTACATGTCCAACCTTTGTAGGCATAGTTAGAAACTAGCATTTAAAAAACCTTTGAAATTCACTTAAAAAAACCCATAGGTTTCAGGCATGTTATAGTTAGAAATTAGCATTTAAAAAACCTTTGAAATTCACTGAAAAACCATAGGTTTTATGGAAAGTTATAGTTAGTTGGACATTTCACTTGTACAAAACCATAGAAATTCCCCTGTTGTTGTTAATTCAGCTAACTATAACTCGCGCCCCCGCAATGCACTGCTGATGACATCACATATTACATCATTCATGACATGGTCCATGACATCACTAATGACATCATCCATGTGATAAATTGATGCATCTTCTCACACCCTAATATAACCTTTCATACACCCACTCTAAATTACAGACCGCCATTCTCAAAACCATAGACACTCTAACACCAATAACTACATACCCACTCACTGATTCTTAGGTTCACAAACACATCCACTCACTCATACTTCTGGTCACTCAGTACAGGACAATCATATGCACTCATACACCTATATAGAAACTCATACACCACCACTCATCTATAGTTACTCACACACATAGTCAGTCATGCAAATAATTAATCACATACCATTTACTCACCTATACCGTTATACACACACCAGCTCACTTACTCATACAAATACTAGCACATACTTTTGCTCTTATACAATCACGGATACAAGCACAGTCATCCATATAGCCACACTCACAATCACACACTCTCACTTATAGTCATTTATATACTCCAACACACATATATTCTGCCTCTCACATATGTAGTTACTCACACATATACAACTGAGATATACATTCACTCACTAACACACCCATAACACACACTCATTCACCCATACAGTCAATCACAGATGCACTCTTGAAACCATGCACCCAGGAAATCACCCACTCTCACATCTATGTACAGAGACTCACACACCCCACACACAAAAACACTCAGGCACCCATACAGATACTCAGACAACCAATCAATAACACATATAGACACTCATGTAGCTATTCGCAAACCCATGCAGCCGCTTACACACCAACAGACAGATACAGACATTCACACAGTTTACTCACTATGCATTCAGCAAGATAACTTTAATCACTCACTTATAAAATCTGTCACGCACCTACTAAATCATCCATTCAGACACTTGTACACCCACTTAATCTTCAATACGCAGTTTTCTTTATATATTAAACATATTTAAACTTTATAGAAACACACAGTCACTGGATGATGTCATCAGTGATGTGATCAGTGATGTCATTTGAGATGTCATCAGTGATGTAATCAGTGATGTCACTGACCATGTCATGAGTGATGTAATATGTGACGTCATCAGCAGTGCATTTGCGTGGGCGCAAGTTATAGTTAGCTGAACTAACTGTAACGGGGGAATTTCTATGGCTTTGTACGAGTGAAATGTCCAACTAACTATAACTTTACCTAAAACCTATGTTTTTTTTCAGTGAATTTATATATATTTTTTTAATAAAGTAAAGTTTGAATATATCTATATTATATATATATATATATATTATATATATATATATATATATATATATATATATATATATATAATATATATATATATAATATATATATTCAAACTTTACTTTATTAAAAAAATCACTATAATGCAATACAATACAAAATATCCTTTTTGTTATGACATGTCCAATCCCGTCTTCGCAATATGGACTCTATTGAGAGGGTGGAAGAGCAACCCCACTAAGTAAAGCGAGGCTGATAGTGGGTGAACAAATTGTTATTCCTAAACTGTGATCTTGAGCTGCGTAATAGATTACATTTATCTTGACATATTTTATAATGTAACGCTTTGTTTTCAGAACAAATTTGGAATTGGAACTGGTTCATCGTGGAGACAATTTGTGTTCTGGCGGAGAGAGTGCTGCTGGTAAAAGATCTTGTCTAAGTAAGTCAACTAAAATATATTTGTTTTGGCTGTTTGTGGATGATAACTAAAGTATATTTTGCTATATAACGTTGCTTTGCTCTCGAATGAAAGAAAGTTGAGTCCTTGGAGCTAAAAAAAAAAGTCTTAGGTTGCAAAAACCCATTAGCAAAATGCTTTCCACAAGGCATACGGTTTTAGTATCCCCAGGGAAACAGGTTTGCAGCTTGACATAAATGCAGCGTTTTATTAATATTTTGCTGTCAGAAAGATTTTCAACGTGTGCTAACAAGGTGCCTTTCATTTAACTGCTGCCTCCGCACCTATGTGACTTATCAAACACTTCTGAGGCGATTTGGTCAATGCTGCTTGATTTTTTTGAGGCCCTATAGTAGGTGGTCTAAATTTATGTAACTTTTCACATTTGAAATTATTTAGTTGTCATTGAAAACAGTACATCTAAAAATCGTGTCTTTACACTTGTACAGAATTCTTGAATACTATACCCTTTGAGTCCTCAAATATTCATGGAAACAAGTTTTATTTACATTTTTACAAGGACAGGATTGGAGATAAAATTAACAGCAGACAATCGAGAAACATGGTATACTATGCAGTTACCATCAGGCAGGAATACCATTGAACAAAATATAGCAACTGGGTGGACGAATAAAAGCTTACGAATGCCAGAGAAAGGAGTACTCTGGACTAGTTCAGGAGCAGGTGGTTTTTCAGTAAGGATGGGTTTCGTTTGTGAACCACCTCCAGACAGTGACAAACCTGTTGACATTCCTGGGATATACCATCAACGTGCACAAGTCACACCTGACTCCTTCACAGAGATGCCTTTTCAGTGGAACATTCGAGTTATAATCCCAATATTTAAACCATTGACCAGTGTTCTCAGTTAGAGCGACTCCGAGGCTTCTTGGCCAAGACCCTTCTTACTACCCCACTCAGAACAAAAGGTCATGATGAATGCCTCCTCGCTGGGTTGGGGAGACCTTGTGGGGGAGGTGAAGATCAGATGACCCTGGTCTACAGCAGAAACCTGCCTTTGAATCAACCTATGGGAGTTGCAGGCTATAAACTTGACACTAAAAGCTTTCCTCTCTTCCATGAAGAGGGAATAGGTGCAGGTTCTTACAGACAACACTTCCCCATGTGGTATTGCAACTAGCAGGCCAGGGTGGAGTTGTGGGCCCTGTGCCAGGAGTCTTTACACCTCTTGAACTGACTGAATCGTCAGGGCATCTTCCTGGTTGTACGACATGTGACAGCATCTTTAAACACCAGTGCAAATGAATTCAGCTGGCGCTGCCTAGTGGATCATAAGTGGCGACTCAGAGGTGGCACAAGGCATCTTCCAAGAAAGGGGAGAACGCTGCCTAGGTATTTTCTCCACCACTGAGAACATGCAGTGTCCAGGTTTTGTGCATTGGAGTTCCCAAGGCAATTCTCTCTTGGAGATGCCTTTCTTTTGGACTGGAGCTCAGGACTCCTGTATACCTTCCTGTCTCTCCCTCTCCTGCCTAAAGTTCTGAAGAAGGTCACCAACGATCAGATCCAGGTCAACCTAGTGGCTCTTGACTGGGACAGGACACTTTGGTACCCAAAAGCAATGGCCATGAGGTTCCAGCATCTATCTGGCTGCCTCTGTGGGACAATCTCCTGTGGCAGCAGCAGGGCCCGGACCTGCTTCCTATGCAGAGTCACATGACATCACTTACTGGTGCACAAGGGAACTGCTGAGACGAATCCCTAGATCCTGTCTTGCTCCAGATGGTAGTTGAGGAATCTATGGTCAGATGGAGTATCCACCAGAAATAGTATTACCGAAGGTAAATACCTTAATCTTTCAGTCGATTTCCCTATCGGCATAAGCCATACAGTTGTTTCTGGTCTGCTACTGGTCTATCCTTTTTGCTTGTCTCTTAGTACTACTCTGCTTACTTTCTGATGATCTGCTTTATGTTGGCTCGGTCAGTTTTCTAATCATTTCCATCCAGTTCTCTACATCTTCTTTGACCTCATCTTGTTAGCGATCTTAATCTGGGTTTCCTCTGCAAATAGCCACTTCTGAAGATCTTTCTTCCAGTCCTCTCACTTCGGACCATGGTGTTGTAACCAATGTACAAATGTGCAGCGTTTGGCAAGGAGTGTGTCCAGGGCCACACATTTGCATTTCATTTTACTGTCTTTGGGTGTCTGATCAATTCCAAGTAATTCCATTTACAAATGAGCGAACGAGTAGAAAGTGCCACAGCAGTAAATTACCTTAGTCAAGTAAAAACATACCAAAGATACTCCCGACTGTCATGAGGAAGTTACCTTTTGTGTGTGAAAAAGAATCTATCCTTAAAGGATATAAGCCCTCACCCAGCTATGGGTGGCATGCTTCTTCATCGGGCCTCTCCTCACACTGACATGATAAATGCCAGTGTGGGCTGCTACCCTCTTTGAGGGGAGTACTTGAGGCGTTTTAGTTGTCTGCAAGAAGGGATTTCCTAGTTGAAAAAGTAATGGTGTCTTTAAGATCACATTGCGTCTTGAAAGTGGTGCAGAACTTAAAATCACCTATTTCGTAGATAAACAGTTTTATTTGCATCTCCAGTGCTAGAAATAAAAATAGCAGCAGAGGTATTTCGAACCTCAGGGAGCAGTTGACATGTTTCTATCCTTCAACACTCTCTAATGAGATATACAGTCATCTTCAAAACCATGTGCTCATTTCTGCATTTGATCATTATGATAATTGAGGAAGGTATCTTGTTAGAAGAGAAAAAATAAGTATACAACCAGTGACCTTTCAATTTCTAGTGGTCCTATGGATTTAGAACCTGCATCGGTAAGAAACAATGCAATGTAGTAAACAATTGTGCAACACCATTATTGATAAGTAAGGGCCTATAATTCCTTTACATTTTGTGAACACAAGTGCAGATACACAGTGTGAGTGTGTAGCAAGAATCCACAGGTATCGGAAAAAAACAGATCTCCCCTGTAATGGGATCACACATTTATCTGGTCTGCCTTGGGTTTTTCAATATGCCTCAAATATGAAGTGTGTAACACAGAGGTTGTCTATTGCTATGAGGGATAAATAAAATCTGTTATTGCTATGTTGCTCAAACAGATATTTCATTGTTAGGCTGCATTTTAAAAATAAAAAATATGTTGACTGACTGCCTGAGTTCTAGACTGTGATAGGTCATCTTAACAAGGAAGAGGTGAGTATGTTGATTTCCTCGTCACACATAGAAAGGTATAATGTTAGACTTGGCTGTCTCTAGTTGGCAGAGGTATGCACTTCTGACAAATAGGGACTCTCCTCCTCTAGTCAGGGCAAGGGGATCACACACTTAGATAACCCCTGCTCACCCCCTTGGTAGCTTGGCAAAGCAGACAGGCTTATCTCAGAGGCAGTGCGTTAAGCATTTATGACCACATACAGTAATAAAGTGAATACACTACAAATGGACACGACACAGTAGTATTATAAAAATAAGGATTTTTATATAAGGCTTAGCACAAGACCAAATAACGACAAAAATATACCACAATCCTATAAATACTCTTGGAAGGAAAAATATTAGTTCAAGTGTAGTTTCTTCTTAGCACAAAAGTCTTTAGTAACAAAAGCAACTCTTCTTCTTTAAAACACAGTTCTTAGCAACAATGTAACCCACACTGGAGTCACACGACGTCGAGGCAAAGTTAATCCAAAGGTTGGGCGTCGACCGCGAGGAGCGCTACGTCGAGCCCGGAGTTGCACAGACTCCCACAACACAGTACCTTGGAAAAGCGAAGCACACGATGATCAGCGGCGTCGAGATGTCCGGCGTCCCCTCTTCGGCGTCAATCGGGCCTCGGAGTCGGGGCGACCTGCAGCGGCGTCGACAGATGTCAGGCAGGAGCAGCGCTCCCGAGGCGAAGCAGGATACGACGTCGTCGTCTGTGTCGATGATGATGTTGCAATAGTGAGCAGCGCTCACGGCGTCGAGAGGGCTCAAAGTCGATGCGAACAGCAGCGGTACAGACACGGGGTCACTTGGAGCTGGAGCCGAACTCGCTACTCACTGGCGTTGCTGCTGGCGTCGATCGGACCCGGCGGCCGGTGTCGAGGAAGCGGGACACTGGAGCCGGTACTCACGATGTCGAGCTGGATTCGGCGGCGTCCGTCAGTGTCGAGATTGCTGGATTCTTTCAGAGGTGCTGGATTTTCAGGTTCCAGCAACAAGCACTTTTTAGCAGATGAAGTCCTTTAGCCCTGTGACTTCAACAGGAGGCTGGCACTCTTCCAGCCCTTGGAGATTTTCTTTAGCAAAGCTTGAGAGTACACACACAGTTCCTCTCTCCTGGTTCCTTGGCAAAAATAAGGAAGCAACTGCAGGATTCCCCCCAGCAAACAACACACTGGCAGAAGGGGTAGGCAAGTCCTTGGATCAGCAGGCTTCTTGTCCTTGGTTCAGGTTTCCTTGTCAGAAGTGATCTAAATTCTTGGTTCAGGGGTCCTTCTCTAATACCCCTGTTTGGCTTTGATCCCTTTGTCCATGCAGGGGAATTTCCCCACATCCTGGGTTTGTTGTGGGTGTAGCCAGGCAGAGGCACCTGGCCTATTCACTGTGCAGGGCTGGGTCCTCAGACGCCCAGCAGGAGGTGAAGCCAGCATTGTCACTGGCAGGAGCAGAGCTATCGGTCTCCTGGTAGGAGGTGGGGCCAGGATCGTCCCTGGCAGGCACAGAGCCATCAGTCGCCTGGCAGGAGGTGGAGCCAGCATTGTGTCAGGCAGGGCAGGCTATCAGGAGCTCCTCTTCCCCTACTCTCAATGCAAATGTCCCACTCATCCCACACTGACTCACTCAGACCTCTGGAGCCACCCAGCTCCTTTCACACACACACCAAACCAGCAGAAACCAGAAATAGTTAAACAAGAAAATAGCCACTTTCTAAAAGTGCTATTTTCAAACCCAGAATCCAAAAACCATCCACACAAACGGATGCGTGATTAAACCCCGAGTTCAGGGATACCAAACTCGACATTGCACCATGCCCCCCGAGCTAGCTAGGATTATAGCATTAATAACACCGGCAGCCCATTCTAACTAATGGAGAGCAGGTAACCTTGCAATAGTGAAAAACGAATATGGCTGTAATTCACTATTAGGACATGCCAACTTGGTCAGGCTTGTCCTACCTTATACTTACAATGCACCCTGTCCGCGGGCCTACCATAGGGGTGACTAACATGAAGGTAAGGGAAGGTTTGGGGACTGGCAAGTAGGTGTACTTGCACAGTCAGCGTGATAGTACCAGACTGCACGTAGGTCTAGCAAGGGCAGACCTTTAGACATACTTTTACTAGGCCGCTCTTGTGGGTGGAACAACATGTGCTGCAGGCCCACGAGCAGCATTTGTATTTACAAGCCCTGGCACTCCTGGTGCACTAGACTAGGGACTGACAGTAAACCAAATAAGCCAAACATGGAATTCAATCAATACAGCAATTTCACATAGGGAGCACTTCCACTGTGGCACTGATCAGCAATGGCACAGTGCCCAAAGCAATATACCAGCAAAAACATCGTAAACAGTGGAGGCAAACAGAAAAAAATGGAGGAGAGACTCAGGCCAATGTTGTCAGGTCTAACATATAATATTAAAGCATTTGTTTATATACTTTGTTTCAATATTACCTGCCAGTCTCAGAGTGAAGTAGGGCACAGATTGATCATGGCCCCATTATATATCAAAGGGTTAGTAAGCACTTACCAGTACAACTCCCTGTTCATGTCGTTGGCTGCAGAGGAGGTGCCAGGTTTGATGGAAACAGCTTTTTAGGTCGAGCTTCAGCTCACATGCTCTGTCTGCAAGACCTGCTTTAATCAAACAAGCATTTGCAATGCAGTAGGCCTAGCATTTGCAAGAGTTTAAGTTATTGGTGTTGTAAATTATGTTTTTTACTTATATCTTTTTTTTGGAGTGGAGGTATGTTGTTCGTTGTGGAATTATGTGGTTTGAATTGGAATTGTTAGTTTCGTTACTATTTATTTACTGATATCATCCTTAAACATCTACTTGTTTTAATTTCTTTAACACGGAGCTCCGTGTTTACATCAGTCCGTCTTCCATGTTTATGATCATTCTACCGCGATCACGTGACGCGGAAGGATTACTTCTTGCCCTGAAGCTTGATTAGCATCATGGCGCTGATCGCTTGCAAGCAGAACGGATGGTGACATAAGCAGACCTTTTCCTGTGAGGTAGGAGCTATTCACGAGCTGGTTTCGTGGTAGTTTGTCTCTTGGTCTTTTGAAGCACATAAGAACTAAGAGTTTATTTCTTCGATCTTTTTACAGATCATTTGGCTACACAACCATTACCACTATACTTTTAGGTAAGATAATGGCTATTAACACACTCATTGTTGTGTTGGTGTTCTTCTGATCATATGACTCTGATCTCAGTTAATATAATTTTGCAGTGCCGGATCTACAGAGGAAGTTGTCGACTATCCCATCAGTATTAGGATTTATTGCAAGGAACCTAAGGTACATAGGTTTTGGTTTGTTATAATTTCGTCATGAGTTTAAACTGAGGTAGAAATTGTGTTGGACTTTGATTAAGTCTGTTTGTTTGTTTGCTCTATTGTTTTATAGGATTACATTGAGAAATTCAAGTAAGTGTGGCCAAGGTGGCTTGTCACACAGGTGTTGGTGATTGGGCTTGACTCACTGATTTGCATAGAGTAAAATCTTTTAATTTTTTCAAATGAACTGGTCTCATTTCATATAATTTCTTTTGCAGCTATACCCCTGCAGGAGAGACTCAGATCTCGAAATGCATTGGGTGTGAAGTTAATAATGTACATTGTTATGATGATTGTAACATATCAAATTATTTGAAAAATATTGTTTTTGTAAAATTCTTCTATGAACTTTGTGGAAATATAAAAAGTTTATCTGAATGAACAAATGACAAAATGAATTGAACGTTTTATTGCCTAAATACATGTTGTCATTGCATGTTGTTGTCCCAGTCGCCCTGGAGGGGCTGGGCCTCTACGGTCATTTAATCTATGCTCAGTAGGCATTTACACAACATTGCACAGTTATCGTAATAGCAGAATAAATTCAATCAGAGTGTGCCAGGTACACTATCATTTCTAGAATACTCTCATGGACATGCCGTTTAATGGCCGTTGGCTTTTTGGCAACAAGGCAGACCATGCGCTTTGGCGCTTTAAGGACTCCAGGGCTACGGCGCCAGCAAACGGGTGCCTTTCGCTCCTTTTGGGCCAAGGAAGGGGCGCCCCCACACGTGCTGCCAGCCACGCACCGCAGACTAATTTCCAACGCGGTGGCGGCGGTCGGGGACAACGGCGAGGCCAATCCACACCTGCCCCTAAAGCATCCGCCTCAAAACCCTCCTAGTCCATGCTTTCAGGCCCATGTGACGCCAGTGGGGGGCAGGGTTCGTCATCACCTCCTCCACTGGCGCACTGTCACATCGGACAGGTGGGTGCTGCAGATCGTCCGAAGGGGCTACTCCCTCCCCTTCGAGGCGACCCCTCCAGCCATGCCACCTCAATACCACCGCGTGTCGGGGGATCACTTGCGACTTCTGCAGGAGGAAGTTACGGCCCTCTTGGCCAAGAGGGCCATTGAGCGTGTTCCTGGGCCAGAAGTAGGGTGTGGTTGCTACTCCCACTACTTTCTGGTACCCAAGAAGGGCAAAGGGGGCCTACGCCCTATCTTGGACCTACGGAATGTCAACGGCTTCCTCCGGAAGGAGAAGTTCAAAATGCTGACACTGGCTCAGGTCTTAGCTGCCCTGGACACAGGAGACTGGATCGTAGCGTTGGACTTGCAGGACGCTTATTTCCACATCCCTGTCCTGCCGGCCCACCGGCGCTACCTGCGGTTCACGGTAGGCAATGAGCACTTTGTTTACCGTGCTCCCCTTCGGCCTTACCAGCGCCCCACGGATGTTCACGAAGGTGATGGCGGTGGTCTCAGCTCATCTGCGCATGTTAGGGGTTTCAGTCTTCCCCTACCTCGACGACTGGTTGTTGAAGGCGGGCTCGCCCCAGACAGTCGTCAGCCACCTCCAGACAACGGCAGACCTCCTGCACCTGCTGGGGTTCTCCATCAATGTGCCGAAGTCACACCTGTGCCCCTCCCAGAAGCTCCTCTTCATCAGAGCGGTTCTCGACTCGGCGCAGTTTCGGGTTTATCCTGCCGAACAGCGGGTTCGGGAAAATCAGGCTCTGATTCCGATCTTTCAGCCTTTATCCCGAGTCAGGTTGACGCTGCGGCTTCTGGGGCTGATGGCCTCCTGCATCCTTCTGGTGCATCACGCCCGTTGGCGGATGCGGGCTCTGCAGTGGGAACTGAAGTTTCAGTGGGCCCAGCATCAGGGCAACCTGTCCGACCATGTCCTGATCTCGGAGGGCACTGTGAGACAGCTGCAGTGGTGGCTCGCGGACCGCGATTGGGTGAGCGGCAGATCCCTCTCCCTTCCCCAACCGGAGCACGTGGTTGTGACGGACGCGTCCCTCCAGGGCTGGGGAGGCCACATGGGAGAGGCGGAGATCAGAGGCCTCTGGTCTCCGTCGGAGTCCCGGTTCCATATCAACCTTTTGGAGCTATGGGCGATTCGTCTAGCACTGAAGGTATTCCTCCCCTCTGTCAAGGGGAGTGTAGTGCAGGTGGTCACGTACAGCACCATTGCCATGTGGTACTGCTGCAAACAGGGCGGAGTGGGGTCGTGGACCCTCTGCCAGGAGGCTCTGCGCCTTTGGCAATGGCTGGAACATCAGGGCGTGACCCTGGTGGTTCAACACCTGGCCGGTTCTCTGAACGCCAGAGCAGACTAACTCAGCCGCCGGTGCATGATGGATTACAAATGGCGTCTGAACTCGGACGTGGCACAAGGTCTCTTTCTGCAGTGGGGAGAGCCTTGGTTAGATCTATTCGCCACCGAAAAGAGAACGCGCAATGTCATCCGTTCTGCGCGTTGGAAGTTCCAAGGCAGCACTTGCAAGCCAACGCTTTTCGTCGCGAGTGGAGTTGTGCTCTTCTATATGCCTTTCCTCCTATTCCACTTCTGCACAGAGTGCTGAGGAAGATCAAGCGCGACTGGCCCAAGTCATTCTTGTGGCTCCGGATTAGGCACAAAGCGTCTGGTATCCTGAGCTATTACACATGGCCATAGATCCTCCGATCAGACTGCCTCTTCGGAAGGATCTTGTCGTAGCAACAGGGGACGGTCCTCCACCTGAACCTGTCCCACCTCCACCTCCTTGCATGGAGATTGAGCGGCGACAGTTGACAGCTTTCGCCATTCCTCTCGTATTCTGTAATGTAATCTTGGCAGCCAGGCGTCGCTCCACCAAAACGGTATACGCCTGTAGATGGAACAAATTTGTGGCATGGTGCGCAGAAAAGGCTGTGGATCCCCTTTGTGCACCCCTTTCAGAGGTTCTTCTCTTCATTATTTCTTTGGCCCAGCAAGGCTCTGCTCTGGGCACTCTAAAAGGCTATCTTTCGGCCTTTTTGGCCTTTCTTCTGCTGCCTGACCAGCCTTTTCTTTTCAAGTCCCCTATTGTAAATCGCTTCTTTAAGGGCATCACTCACTTGTTTCTTCCGACTCATTTCGTGATGCCCCCGTGGGACTTGAACTTGGTTCTCACCTATCTTATGTGTGCTCCCTTTGAGACGTTACATAACTTTCCTCTCAGGCTTTCTGGTTGCCATCACCTTTGCTCGCAGGGTGAGTGAGCTTCAAGCCCTTTCTTCTAAGCCTCCTTTCGTGGCTGTTCTTCCAGACAAAATTGTCCTTCGCACTAGGCTTTCTTTCCTTCCCAAAGTGGTTACCTCTTTCCACATAGGACAGACTATCACTTTGCCCACCTTTTTCCCGCCCCCTTCTAAAGAGGAGGAGAGGCTCCACCGTCTGGATCCAAAACATGTGCTTCATTCTATGTGGATCGCACAAAACAATTCGGGGTGTATGATCTGCTCTTGGTTGGCTACGTGGGCGCCAAGAAAGGTCGGGCCATGCAAAAACGGACCATCTCCCGATCGGTCGTTCTTTGCATCAAAATCTTCTACTCCCTAGCGAAAAATGAACCTCCAGAGGGAATGCGCGCCCATTCCACCAGTGCGACGGCAGCCACTACTGCTTTGGGACGGAGAGTCCCCCTTAATGACATCTGCCAGGCAGCTACCTGGGCTTCACTGCACATGTTTACCAAACGCTACTTCCTGGACAGCCAAGTCTGTAGAGACGGCTTCTTTGGACGTTCAGTTCTCCAGGACTTTCTGGTGTGAACTTAGTTCGCAGCCCCACCTCTGAGGTTGGTATTGCTGGGTTATCTATTCAAAGGAGAGGAATCCATAATTAATTGTCTCTTTCAGATGAACAAGTTACTTACCTTCGGTAACGTTATATCTGTAAGAGACCTAGATTAGTTTTGGATTCCTGACCAGACCACCCCACCCATCCTCCCCGTTATGCAAACTGACTTCTAGGGTTAAGGATTTCCTTTCAGGGCCCTAGTTTTGTGCACCATCGGTCAGTCTCTTGCAACTCTGCGCTTCTAGCATGAAATGTTGTGTAAAGAACTGACATCAGCTCGCAAGGGTGGCATCTAAGTAGTTACTGCAATGTCATCCCGGTGACCCCAACGCCAACGACGAATGCGGAGTGGAACGACACCACCTATTGACACGCAGAGTTACTGCTGAGGAAAAAGTTCTCCGGATCCAGTCTGACGCCCAGAAGTAATTCTAAGGTGAGGAATTTATCACTAATATATGTCTCTTACAGATACTTCGTTACCGAAGATAAGTAACTTGTTCATCTCACCCTGGTCACTGCATTTTTACACCTCATATCGTAGGCTAGGTTGCTTATCTCCACGCAAGCAATGAAACTATAGGTACTGGAGGTACAACTGTGCTACTTACCCATTCCAAATAAGTCAGCATTCAATAGTTGCAGAATGTAGACTTCTGATACCACTCTGGTACCAAACACTCTCTAAAAATGCTTTCTGACAAAAATATTTCCACATCACTTTTAAAGAAAAATCTGAACTGGAAAAAAAACGTACCTCTTACAAAATCTGAGTTGGCTCTTTAGAGATCTCTTTCCGTAGAATCTGGTAAATGGCGTGCATGTCAAATATCCAGAACCACAGAGCTTTATGATTATATCAGTTAACCTGTTGTCAACAATGGCTGGTAAATAAGACTCACTGCTAGCGTAGATGTATCACTTTTTTCAAACTCCACGTTACTTAGAGTACAGCTTTCTACATCCCTCGTAGTAAGTAACTCATTGCTTGGCGACTGCCAAAGAGAAGTCCTCTGCATTTACTTGTTTGAATAGACTATTTATTTAATAAACATATCGTCGCACCTTCTTTCACATCTACTCCTTGACATCATAACACAACCTTTCTTCTCCCTGATGCAAGGTCTTTTTAGCAGCATTCCATCAATTGCAGAGTTCAAATTTGTATGCTGTATCTTCCGCATATTGCCACAAACCTGTGCAAGAACATATTGCTATGAGCTCTAATAAAGTCTCAGTAAAATAACAGGTGATTTTTGTTTTGTCAATGGCTTGTCGAGGTAGATCAACCACCTTTAAGTTCGGTTAATGACACTATTTCTTTTGAATTCTGCTATGTGGAGATCTGCATCCAGGTTAATTCCTGCAAGTTACTTAGTAGAGATTCCATTTAACCGCAGATTCCTCGCCTTAAAATATGACCCAGCCATCAGCAGAATGTCTGAACGCCAGTAGGTGGCGTCCAACGGCTCATGTCTGTTTCAGCAAGGATGTACATGATGCCTATATAGACCCTACCCCAGCATGTTGAAATCTGTTACTTTTGTGTCTATTTATGTGTCAAAAACACAGAGCCATGACTGAAAGATGCGTGACAGTGTGCACAACTCCGTCAGGCTTTAGGGAAGAGCATATATCAGAGTGGGGAGGATGGCATGGTCGGTGTGAAATCTGAAGTTAGATAAAGTCTCTACTAGAAAAAGCGTTACTGAAGGTTACTTGTTATTCTGACAGAGACTTTTAACCTATGATTACTGTGAACAGGCTCAAACCAGGAAGTCCTGGAAAATCAAACCAGCAAAACACCGTCTCGACGAACCGCACTGTCCATACAGTAGTGCTTTATGAACATCAGGAGTGACGCCTGTGTGGCAGTTTGGCCAATGTTCAGGACAGGTTCCACATGCACTGATGTATTGGTAAAAGCTGTGGCCCTGGTGGAATGGGCCCACAGGCCCTCAGAAGTGCTTGTGCTTGCTTCTTAGCTAATGCATGCAGATTTTTGTGCAGAATTTCTGCACCACTTTTTTCGCTCTAGCAAACCCAATGAAGAACTGATCATCCACCCCTTGTTCTTTAGTGTGATAGATGTAGGAAGAGGGGGTTCTTTTGGGCTCCAGATGATGCAGGCTCTCCTCTTTTTTGGTATGATGAGGTGGAGTGAAAAGTTTGGTAGCGTTATGCTTTGGCTGGCGTGAAAAGGAGTGACTGCTTTTGACAGAAAGAAGGCACGAGTCTGAAGAACCCGTTTTCCCGGTAGAAACTAGTGAATGGAGGGTTAACTAAAAGAGCCAACTGGAACAGTGAGGGCTGATCCAGCAACCACAAAAAAGCAGAGGTGTGGAAGGATATCCTTTAATGATGTTAAAGGCAAGGTCTTGCCGGGCTAACAATAGCACAAACAACACCACCTTTGATAATGAGGCCAAAAGTGGGCATATACAGTGCTTAGGGGTTCAAGATGTGGGGTTTCGAAAAAGGGGAGGACATAACCTTGTTCCACGATTTGAAGCATCCACTTGTCGGAGGTTATTACTTGCCATCAGAGCAGATGATGCCTGATCCTGCCTCCAACATGACGGTACGCTGTGCTGAAACCCCGTTAAAGAGGTTTGGAGGACTCTTCAGCTGCAGGGGCAGGGAAATGGATAGCACTTTGGGTGTGGGTTCCACATCCTCTATTGGATCCACGTCCCCGGCCACAAAAGGGCTGGGAAGCTTGTTGGCTTGGGGGTTACAAATGGTACTACAGATGCCCATGGGCGAACCCCTTTCATGGCCATGGAAGTGGGGAAAGGACTTTTGCTGCTGCAGGAAACCCCAAGGAACTGGATCTGGCTCTCTTAAAATTCTCGAGCACCATCTTGGCTTTGTCGCTGAGTAGGCGGGAACTTTTGATTAGCATGTTTGTCAGTGATGACTGGACATCCCCTGAAAACCCAGTGAATCTCAACCAGGTGCGACGGCAGAGTACAACTGTAGAGGCCTTGGACATGCAGAGTGAGTATGTTATGTCCAGGCCACACCGAATGGTGAACTTTGATGCATCCCGGTTGTTAAGCAATGCTTGGTTTAGAATAGCTCAGCCCTCTTCGGGCAGCATGGTCAGGCATGGTTGTAGTAGCCTAAGAGACATGCAGAGTTCACCGACCGAAAGCCAGGTTGGTGGAAGATAAGGTCCTCTTCCCAAAGGTATCCAGTCTCTTGGATTCCCTATCTAATGGGATGGTAGGGAATGCACTTGGGATGACCTTGGCTGTTCAGGCCGACACCACCAGGCTCTCTAGAGAAGGGTGCTGGAAAAGGAAGGCTGGGTCTCTTAGGGTGTGGTGATGGCAGTGGGAAATCATTCTGTGCACAAAAGCCCCCTTTCGGGGTTTGGCCTAGGCACCCGGCAGAGCGTCAGTGAGGGCCTCACTAAAAGGGAGAAGGTGCTCCTTAAAGCTCACCCGCGGTTGAAGCACCTCTGTCAAAACATTGGTCTTGACCTTGACAGAGGGTAACTTTAGGTCAAGGACCTCCGCTGCCCTGTGCATGGCTGCTGCGAAAGGTTCTAAAAGAGGAATCATGTCAGTCTGGAGAGCTGTCCAGGTCACTGGCATCACCCAGCTCCTCATTCCAGTTTTTTTGCCAGATAGAAATGGTCCTTGAAGGTGCCATAGCCCTCTTCATATGCCCTCCCCCATTCAAATAAAATGAGGGCCTGTCCAGAGGTGGCAAATCCAGGGTGGGGTGATGTGGATCGAGTGGCGCCGGTGACCATATCGAGCGGCATCAAGGAGGCACAGTCTGTTAGAGAGGATAATAGGGTCCTCTTCAATTGGCGCCAGTGGTGCTGGGAAGGGTGCCTGGTGGACTGGGACTGACTAGGCTGGTGGTGCTAGCGTTGATCTGGGAACAAATCCAGAGGGCCCGGCTGTGTGGAGTGCAAACCCCCAACAGTAACCCAGCCGGTGCACCTCTCATTAAAGTCTTTAAGTAAGGCAAGAGTTGCTCCTGGAAAGTGTGTAGCTGATCCGGCCGCCGCATCCATGGGTGGAATGCGTGAGCGGGTCCTAGAGAGACCATGGCTGCTTGAAGTCGAAGAACACTTTGACTTCTTTTTTTATTTTTTTACTTACCCAACTTCGACAATGACGACGTGGATCGAGATGTCTCGGAGAACAGACCTGAGATCTCCCTCAGGAATGGGACCAGTATGAGCGTATAACCGCCTTCTGCCACGCCACTAGGACCTTCATCGCTCACTCACAAATTGCTTTCAGTGCATTGACTTCCATTTGGCTCAGGCCTTAGGCTCATGGCCCGACTCAAGGGACTATAGGCAAACCAAGAGGGGTCAGACATTGACATCTGTCTATAAAACTTCTCGCATGGCTCAAATGCCATAGGTGTATTGGGAGAAATGTCCCTAGCACACTGGGAGCAAAAAGCTCAAAACATAATTGACAAAAAGACCGAATTAGCTCTCTCTGGATCTGGGATGTTGGTGTGGAAAGGTAAGAACTGATATCGGCACGCCGGTCTGGTGTTTATATAGGCACTGCGCAAGTCACTTGCGAAGTTGGCGATGGCGACGCAAATCCACCTATCAGCGCACAGTGGTACTGCTAAAGATTTTCCAGGTCCAGTTTGACACCTGTGGAATATTCTAAGGTGAGGATCCTGCAGAAAGAAGTCTCTATCAGAAAGCTAGTTATTGCGATGGGCACCTGCATAAATATTGCAGATGAGACCTTTTCTTTATCATGTTAAGTAGCGAGACACAATTCCTGATGTGTAATGCACCTCTTTTTTTCATACATAAAGGATCTGCAGGCTTACTGAAATGTGAAAATTGTTTTTGCTATGCTGGTAAAATCTCCCTTTAAACTAGTGCTATTTAATAACAATATACGTAGAATTAAATTTCTGTTTCTAAATCAACCTGGTTAATTGCTTTTCCTTTGTACATACCCAAGTAAAAGTTGCTGACCCCTAAGACCTTTTTCCTCTTTGTAATCAAACCTGTGCACTATGTCAGTAAATTGCAGACGCTGTCAGTATAGCCGGCGTATTTGGGACCTTTCTGTTGTAGTGGTGCTACCCAACTGTGCAGGAGATTCCACCACATTCCCCTCTTTCTTTTCTCAGCCACATCCCTCTAAAGAGAAGGAGAGGCTTCACCATCTGAACCCTAGGAAGGCCCTTAGTTTCTGTATAGACAGGAGAAAGAAGCAACAAGTGAACAACCAACTCTTTGTACAATTTGCTGATGCAAAATAGGAAAGGGCAACCCAGAAAAAAACATCTCCGTTTTTTTGCCCTTTGTATAAAGACTGTTAAGCCTTGTCCTGGAAGCATACTCTCGAGGACCTTCAGAATCATTCTGCCAGAACCAAGGTCTGTACTGTGGATTTGGCCAGGGATGTCCCAGTTGTGGACATCTGCAAGCCATTGACTGAGGACCGCAGGGAGAACTGTTCTCCCGCTCAGTCTTGCAAGGCTCCCTGGTGTAAAGTCCACTCCTCAGACCCTCCACCTTTTGGAGGTACTAATTGGGTATCCATTCAAAAGCTGTGGTTTCAAGTATCCATCAGAAGAATAAGTTACTTAGCTTTGGTAATCTGAAAGAGACACGTTCGTGATAGATTCCTTACCCTAGAATATCCCCAGGCATCAGACTGGATCCGGAAAGTTTTTTCGGCAGCAGTACCCCTGCGCATCGGTAGGGGGCGTCGTACGGCTCAGCGTACGTCGCTGGCGTCGTAGTCGCTGAGATGACTTTGCTTGAGCTACTTAGATGCGCCCACGCCCTGACATGAGTTCTTTCTTTTTTCCACGCCAGCAAGCGCACATCCGGAGAGAGCGGTACCACCGTCATTTTTTTACTAAGTTTTTTGTGACCTTTTGTCTCTGTTTTCAAGTATATATCGATCTACAGGTGCATAGGGATGCCCAGTTTTAAGTCCTGCCCGACCTGCCCCCCACGTTGTCGGTGATGGACCCGCACCGTGAGTGTCTCTACTGCTTGGGGCGCGACACTGACTCCGAGTCGTGCCCCCACTGCCAGGCCATGCCTCCGAAAACTTTGCAGGAGCCGTCCCGAAAGTGGCTGGAGGCCCGGGAGTCTGTTCCGTGCCTTTCAAGGTCCCAGTCCCGAGGGATGTCGAGGGACCGGCTGCGGAGCCATCGCCATCATTCAAAGTCTTCGCTTTCGGAGTCAGGTAAGGCGAAGCACAAGAAGGCGAAGAAGCGTCATCGCTCTTCGCCTTCCCCTAGCCGGTCGCGCGACGGGGCTAAGCGTCCAGGTGGCGCCGCCCCTTCGGCTCTGGCGGAGCCTACGCATTTGCTGATGGCCTACCCGCCCTTTTCAGGTCCGTCGGCGACTCCGGCCCAGCGGCAGAAGTTCCTGTCAGCCATGGCACATGTCTACGGACAGTTCGGCCCCGCCGGTGTGTCTTCGGGCCCGCGGGCCCGGCTGGGGTCCTCGTTCTTCGACGTCGCCAGCTCCGGCCCATCGATGCGAGGGACCCCCTTGGATCCAGGCCTGGATCCCCGTCCATGCCAGTTGGCCATAGGCATAGACGTCGCCGGCCGCAGACCCGGCTGACTCTGTCCCCGGCTCCCTCCACAGCATAGGACAGGTGCCGACCGATGCTGATTCCGATGCCGTTTGGGAATTTCTTTCCCTTTGTCCACTCACCTTCGTATGTTCCGCCTGTTCCACAGGCTATGGAGGATGGGGAGGACTGGGAGGGGTGTGTGGACCCTCTCGCAGCCCAATGTGAGTTAGACCCAGACTGGTATGAGGATCCGGGGGATGCAGGTGACCAGGATTATGCTCCAGAACCTGGCTCACTGTCTCCTTCTACCGTGGCTACGGAGGAGGGTGGACCATATTCTATTGTGTTATGTAGGGCAGCTGAGGCACTCCACCTCGAGCTCCCTACTGTGGCCATCAGGACTAACCTCCTGACAGAGGTGCTTCGGCCAGCTTCTGCTTCTATGGAGCCACTGCTGCCCTTTAACGATGCACTCTTAGACGTTCTTTTGGGCACCTGGCCCAGGCCCAACACAGGGGCTCCTGTGGACAAAAACGTGGTCCGACGCCATCGCCTGGCCCCGGGTGAAGCCATTTTCCTCTTTCAACTCCCTACCCCCGAGAGCGTGGTTGTCCAAGCCTCTGCGTTCCCTAGCGCATTCCCTTCCACTCCTCCGGACTGGGAATCCAAGAAACTGGAGCAGTTTGGGAAGAAGATTTTTTTCTACCGCCAGTTCAGGCCTGCAGTCTGTGAACACTGCATGTCTCCTGGGCCGTTATTCCCATTCTTTGTGGGATTCGGTTGCGCAAGTGCTGCCTCAGTGTCCGGTGGAAGCTCGGAAAATACTTACCCAAGCTATTGCTGAGGAGAGAGACGCAGCCAAGTTCACCATCTGTTGTGGTCTTGACACTGCTGACTCGCTGGGCAGAGTGATTTCAAGGACAGTGTCGCTACGGCATCACGCTTGGCTGAGGACGACTGACTATTCTGGGTATGTTCAGAACACGTTGATGTACATGCCGTTTGATGGCACTTGCCTGTTCGGCGATAAAGCAGATTGTGTGTTGGAAAGTTTTTTTAGAACTCACGGGCTATGGACAAGTCCTTAGGCCTTTCGGGCACACGCACTCCTTCTCGCTCCTCTCGTGGTCAAGGAAGGGGTGCCCAAGCACGTTCGTTTCAGAGCCACAGGCCTGCGCAGCAACAGCCTAAGCACAGTCGCGGATGTGGGACCCGCAGAGTGGGTCAAGGGGGCCAGTGTGCGGGTCAGTCCACCACCCCCCCTGCAGCCACTGCCTCCAAACCTTCCTAGCCCGGTGTTTCAGGCCCATCAGATGCCAGTGGGTAGCAGGATTCGCCATTACTTCCACCACTGGCGCACCATCACATCGGACAAGTGGGTTCTGCAACTTGTCCGAAGGGGCTACTCCCTCTCCTTCAAGACTACCCCTCCAGCTATGCCACCACAGTACCACCGCATGTCGGGGATCACTTGACACTTCTCCAGCAGGAAGTTATGGCCCTCTTGGCCAAGGGGGCCATATAGCGCATTCCGAAGTAGGTTGTGGTTGTTACTCTCACTACTTCTTGGTTCCAAAAAAGGACAAAGGCCTGCATCCTGTCTTTGACCTTCTGGATGTCATTTGCTTCCTCCGAAAGGAGAAGTTCAACATGCTCACACTTGCTCAGGTCTTGTCTGCCCTCAACCCGCAAGACTGGTTGGTAGGGTTGGGCCTGCAGGATGCTTATTTTCATATCCCTGTCCCGCCAGCCCGCCAGCGTACCTACGATTCATGGTAGGGCAGGAGCATTTTCAGTTTACTGTGCCCCACTTCGGCTTACAAGCGCCCCTCTGGTGTTCACGAAAGTGATGGCGGTTGGTCGCAGCTCATGTGCGCAGACCAGGGGTTTCCGTCTTCCCCTGTCTTGACGACTGGCTGTTAAAGGCGGGCTCACCCCAGGCAATCGTCTCCCACCTCCAGACTACGCCGACCTCCTGCACTTGCTGAGGTTCTTCATCAACGTACCGAAGTCGCACCTGATTTCCTCTCAGAAGCTCCTCTTCATCGGACCGGTTCTGGACACGGCGCAATTTTGGGTCTATCCCCCGAACAGCGAGTCCGGGAAATTCGGGCTATAACCTTCTAGGCGCCAATATCTTGAGTTGGATATCGGCAGCTAGTAACTTGCATGTCCCACAAAAAAAACTTAAACAGGCCCGTTGTTTGGAGGCACACAAATGATTCTCTATAGAACTAAGAGAGCAGAAACTAGTACTCCGCCAAAAAGAACGCAGGTGGCGAACAAATTACTCCAGCGAAGCCAGTCAGATCTACTCCCTAGCACAGAAGGAATACAAAAAAGCTATAAGTACAGCTAAGGCTTCGCATTATTCATCTAGAATTCTCAATTCATCTAATAGGTCAAGGGATATGTTTGCTATCTTTAATGAATTGGCCAACGCAGATAGAATTTCACCTTCCCACCCAAGATCTTTGTAATTCCCTAAATAATTTCTTTTTGGATAAAATAGCTGCTATTAAAGCAGGAATCCCTACTTCAAATACTAAGGAGATTTATGTCAATGTATCCACCAATCGCCTTATCTTAGATGCCTTCCCGGCCATTAGTAATCAAGGTTTTTTGGACCTACTGTCCAAAGTGAAATCTGGTTCTCCCCTGGATTGCTGTCCATCCTATGTATTTAAGGACATATTCTCTGCTCTACCAACTGCTGCCATAACTCTCCTCAATGAGTCTCCACTCCAGGGATATGTCCCTAATGTGTTTAAAAATGCAATTGTGGTTCCTCTCTTAAAAAAGCCTGGAGCCGACCCTCTCAACTTGTCTAATTACCGTCCAATCTCCTTGCTCCCCTTTTTGGCGAAAGTGCTGGAAGCACATGTGGCAAAATGCCTGTCCAATTTCATGGAACTGTCTGGTTATTTATATATAGACTCTCACCAGGCGGGTTTCCGCCCTGCACATTCAACGGAATCCGTGATACTGGCAGTTCTGGATGACTTACATAAGAAGGCGGATGAAGATATACCCCAGGCCCTGGTATTATTAGATCTATCAGCCGCGTTTGACACAGTCGACCATACTATTTTGGTGGACCGTGTGAGACAGTCTGGCATCAAGGGACTGGCTTTAAAATGGATCAGTTCATTTCTGAAAGACTGTACTCAATCTGTACGATTGGCCTCATGTACAGCCCCTAAGTTATCCATACCATGTGGGGTTCCACAAGGTTTCTCGCTCTCACCCCATTTATTTAATTTATACCTCCTTCCTCTGATCCGTACACTGAAGGAAATGAATGTAACAACTTTAAATTATGCTGATGACCTTCAGCTTACCTTCACTATTGACAACTCACCTAAGTCAGTGGCTGTATTCCAGACCACCATGCATTTCATCCGTTAATGGATGGATCAAAATCAATTAAAGCTTAACCCTAGTAAGACGGAATTACTGCTGACAGGCAAAAGTAAGATCTTTTGGGGCCCACAGTACTGGCCGACAGACGTCCCTCACCAGTACCCTCTACTTCAGTAAAGAGCCTTGGGGTCATTATAGATAATGACTCATCATTAAAAAACCAAGTAGGTTCAGTGGTCTCCAAGTGCTTTCTTCAACTACGAAAGATCAGGAAAATCAGCTGTATGCTTACCCATGCGGCGTTAGTTCAGGTGACGTTGGCTTTGGTACTGTCGCACCTGGACTATGCAAATTCAAACTTCTTAGGGCTGCCTCTTTCTCTTATCAAGAGGCTTCAGATGGTCCAGAATCAGGCGGCCAGGCTAATCCATCATCAACCTAGATGGCAATCGGCCAGACCTACTGGCTCCAGATACATCAAAGGACAGAATTCAAGACGGGCGGTCTGGTTCCCAAATCACTGTACGGCAAGAGTCCTATATTTAATAATACCCTTCTGTTAGATCTGGGGGTCTCTAGTTGGCAGAGGTAAGTACCTTAGACCAAATAGGGACCCTTGCTTCTAGTCAGGGTGAAGGAATACACACAGTAGATAACCTCCGCTCTCCCTCTAGGTAGCTTGGCGCGAGCAGGCAGGCTTATCCCCAAGACAATGTGTATAATATTTGCAATTAACACAACAATAATCCCCAATCCACCATAAACTGAGACCACACAGGTAAGTATATTTTATAAAAATATATAACTTTATCTAGTTTCAGCAATGTAAATAAGGCAGTTGCATGATAATCACTTTGTTATAGAAATGATGCACTTAATCTTAATTTGTGGTACTTAATTTCAGGAAGTTCTCATAAAACCAATGTCTCCAGTCTCTTTAATCAGTAGGTAAAAATATGGCCACTGATGTATAATTAAAGCACTCTCAAAACGAGCAATCACAACAATGCCAGCGTTCAAAGTATGCCACAATAAGCCCCTGGCGTCAGGGACTCTAAGCGCTTCAAGCGCGTCTCACCCGGATGCTGGAGGGAGGAGGACTCCCTTCCCCGTGCTCGGTGTTACTTTGGGCCCCCAGGCGCACCTCGCGGGTGAACGCTCACTAGCGCTCTAGCCCGGCCGGTCTCAGGACGCTCTCCGCCCGCTCTTGGTCCTTCAGAGAGCAGCGGGGAGCAGAGACGGCAGGCCGGGGGCTGGAGCACTCTGTAAGATCCCTCGGCGAGGTCAGGTTAGTCTTCCCTGGGCCCGGCGGTGATCCCGGTGATCTCTCGGCTCCTCGGCAGCTTCAGTCGAGGCAGCCAATCCCGTCGCGGCGTTTCAGACGAGCCCCTCTGAGCGCGAGGCCGCCAACCAATGGCAGCGCGGCCTCGCTGATGACGCTCCGCTGCAAGGACCAATTCCGTCGCGAATCTGGTGAGGGGGCTCGGCTCTCTCACCCAATCAGAGCGCGGCCGGCTCGTTCTTCAACACGCAAACGCCGGAGAGATGCGGGGCACTTCCACGGGGGTTACTGACCCCGGGCTGCGACAGTGACACGGCCAGCAATTATTTTTCAGCACTCCTTACGCTGCAAGGCCCACAAGCCTCCGATCTTCGCTCCCTACGTGTCGATGAACACGTCGATCTCGGCCACACGGCAGGCTGGTTCAGCGCGGCGCCCTCACTCTGATTAGAGAGCAGCCAGTGCGCTACACAGCCCTATACAGTGTTTCACGATCTCTGCACTGCACAGCAGCTTCAGGGGGCGCAGCAGAATCTTGTGGTCCTTGGGCAACCTTTATGTTCCTGGGTTGCAGACGGGGAGCCAGCTCTTCTCAGGCCCTTGGAGATTCAAGTTGCAGAGACAGCACACAGCAAAGTCTTAGCAGTTACAAGCAGGCAGGGTCACAGAACACAGCAGAGCCCCTTTCTTCTCCTCTCCTTCAGTTGGATAGCAGGATAGGTCAGCCCTTAAAGCACACAGCAAGGCAATCTTCCATCAGCTCCTTAAGCAGTCCTTCTTCTGGGAGAGGTTCCTCTTGATTGTTGAATCTTAGAATCTACCCTTCTGTAGTCAGGGGTCCTTCCCTTATACCCCAAAAAGTCTTTGAAGTCCTTTGAAGTCTTTGTGCAAGGGGGGCCTGAGCACTGGAATGTTTCTGGTGTTCTTCTTCCTGTCACCTTCAGGGTCAGAGGTGACAGTGGGCCTGACAGGAGAGGGAGCCAGCATGGTGGTCAGGCAGACACAGCCCGGCACTATCAGGCGCTTCTTCCTCCCCCTTCCCTTGCAACAGATGTTGCCTTTCACCCCTGGGCTGACTCCGACCCCCTCCGGGGCCCTGCAGCCCCTGTCCCACTCAGACCAGCCAGGCAATCCACACACAGGTCCAGGCACACAGAAAGGTTTAGACCAGAGAACAGCCACTTTCTAAAAGTACTATTCTCAACCTCAGGATTTAAAAACAACCTTCACTAAAAGATGTGTTATTAAATTCTGAGTTCAGGGATATCTTTCACTTATGCTCCATCTTATTCCTATGGGAAGATAGGCTGGGATCCAATGGGACCAGCCTCCTCCATGTTACTCTATGGAGCAAGACAGCCTTACAGCAGTGAGCACACAAAAGGGCTGCTGCTCACTACCAGAGCATGTTACCTGCACTAGTACATGCTCTACCTTATCCATGCACTGCACCCTGCCCAGGGGGGTACCTTGAGCCTTCCATAGGGGTGGCTGATGTGCACAGACAGGGAAGGGTTAGGCCCAGCCAGTGGGGACACTGGCCAGGCGGACATGGCAGTCCACTGACTGCACACAGGCCCTGCACTGGCAGGCCTGAGACACCATTTTAGGGCTACTCATGTGGGTGGCGCAATCTGCGCTGCAGGCCCACTAATAGCATCTGTCATCACCAGCCCTGGCACACACAGTGCACTTTATTAGGGACTTCATGGTGATACAAATATGCCAATCGGGTATACCCAATCAATATGACAATTTACAGAGGGAGCACCTACACTCTGACACTGATCAGCAGTGGCAGAGTGTCCAAAGCATCTAAATCAGCAAAAACGAAATCCAGCACAGCATCAAAAATACATGAGTCAGAGGCAAAAAGATGGGGGAAAAACCACGCCAAGGATGTCAGGTCTAACACCTTCTAAATAGGTACACTCCTTCCTGTAACCTTCGCTCAATGCATCTCCAGTTACTGAGCACTCCTGCCTGTAATCGGAAGCAATGGTTTGCATATTTGTCTCTAGACTCTGGGACTCATTTCCCCTGGAGATTCGCTCCTGTACAGACCTGCTTAGATTTAGGAAATCACTTAAAACTTGGTTGTTCATAAGTGCGCACGTTTAGCCTCCCTTTGATTTTGGTATGTTCTAGTAGCGCCATGAAACCCCTAGATGTACGTGCGCTCTATAAGCAACTTGTAACATAACATATGATTCCGATGTTTCAGCCCTTGTCCCGGGTTTCGGTCACGACGACCTTGAGGCTGCTGGGCCTCATGGCCTCCTGCATCCTGCTCACCAACCATGCCAGATGGCATATGCGGACCCTACAGTTGGACCTGAAGTTCCAGTGGGCGTAGCATCAGGGGAACCTGTCCGACTATGTCTGGATCTCAGAGGGCACTGAACAACAGTTGCAGTGGTGGCTCACAAACCGGCATTGTGTCAGCGGCAGATCCCTCTACCTTACCCAACAGGAGCACACAGTGGTGACGGATGCGTCCCTCCATGGGGCGGCCACATGGGAGAGGCGGATATCAGAGGCCTCTGGTCTCTGGCGGAGTATCAGCACTCCAGAGCTTCGGGCGATCCTTCTCGAACTGAAGGAATTCCTTCCCTTTGTCAAGGGGAAGGTGGTGCAGGTATTCACAGGCAACACCACCGCCTTGTGGTATTGCAACAAACAAGGTGGGGTGGGGTCGAGGACCCTATGTCAGGAGGCTCTGCGCCTCTGGACATGGCTGGAGCGTCAAGGCATTTCATTGACGGTTCACCACCTGGCAGGTTATTTGAATGCTAGAGCGGACAAACTCAGCCGCTGGTGCCTGATGGATCACAAATTGCGTCTGCACTCGGAGGTGGTGCAAGGTCTCTTTCGACAGTGGGGAGAGCCTTGGTTAGATCTATTCGCCACCAAAGAGAACACACAATGTCAGCTGTTCTGTGCATTGGAATTTCCAAGCCGGCACTCACTCGGCGATGCTTTTCATCGCGAGTGGAGCTGCGGTCTATTGTGCGCCTTTCCGCCTATACCACTTCTGCCCAGAGTGCAGAAGAAGATAAGGCGCGACCGGGCCCAAGTCATTCTTGTGGCACCGGACTGGGCTCGAAGAGTTTGGATCCCAAGCTACTCAGTATGAGGGTGGAACCCTTGATCAGAGTGCCTCTTCGGGAGGATCTTCTGTCGCAGCAGCAGGGGACGGTCCTCCACCTGGACCTGTCCAGCCTCCGCCTGCATGCGTGGAGATTGAGCGGCAACAGTTGATTCGGTTAGACTTGCCTCCTGAAGTCTGTGATGTCATTCTGGCAGCCAGGCGTCCCTCGGAATACGCCTGCAGGTGGAACAAATATGTGGCATGGTGAACAGCAAAGCCTGTGGACCCCCTTTCTGTCCCTCTTTCAGAGGTCCTTTTGTTCCTTCTTTCTTTGGCCCGGCAGGGTTCTGCTCTGGGCACTATCAAGGGCTACCTTTCTGCAATCTCGGCATTTCTCAGGCTTCCTGATCAGCCCTCTCTTTTCAAGTCCCCTGTTTCTCAAAGGCATTACTCACCTTTTCCCTCCTATTCCATTTGTGATGCAGCACTGGGACTTGAATCTTTTGATGTGCGCTCTTTCTGAGCCGCTCCACAACTGTCCTCCTCGTTTGTTGACTTTGAAGACTGCTTTCCTGGTTGCCATCACCTCCGCTAGGCGCGTGAGTGAGCTCCAGGCTCTTTCTTGTAAGCCTCCTTTTCTGTCAGTCCATCCGGACAAGGTTGTGCTTCGCACCCGTCCTTCCTTCTTGGCAAAAGATGTCCCTGCTTTTCACATTGGGCAGAGAGTCACCTTGCCCACTTTCTTTCCACCTCCACACCCTTCCAGAGAGGAAGAGAGGCTCCACCGTCTGGACCCAAAACGTGCACTTTCATTTTACTTAAATGGCACACATAGTTCCGGGTGTATGACCAGCTCTTTGTTGGCTACGTGGGCGCCAAGAAAGGCTGGGCTGTACACAAGAGGACTATCTCCCGCTGGGTCGTCTTGTGTTTCAAAGCCCGTTGTTCTTTGGCAAAAAAAGAACCTCTGGTGGGGTTGCACGCCCATTTTACCAGGGCGACAGCAGCTACTACTGCATTGGGACGTGGTGTCCCCCTGCAAGACATCTGACAGGCAGCCACGTGGGCCTCACTGGACACTTTACTAAGCATTATTTCCTTGACAATCAAATCTGGAGGGAAAGCTTCTTTTGCCGTTCTGCTCTCTTTGACTTTCTGATGTGATCTTTGTTCTCAGACCCTCCACCAGGGTTGGTATTGCTGGCGTATGTATTCTAAGGTAAGGAATCTGTCACTAAGGTGTCTCTTTCAGATGCACAAGTTACTTACTTGTGTAACGATATATCTATAAGAGACATTAGTTAGTGATAGATTCCTTACTGCCCCACCCATCCTCCCCGTTCTGCAAACTGATTTCTATGGTTAAGGTCATCCCTTTCAGGGCCCTAGTTTCAATGCACCAGTGGTCAGTATCTTGCATGGCTCTGCGTTCCTGGCACGGAAAGTTGTGTACAGAACTGACGTCAGTGCGCGTGTGCACGTCTAAGTAGATTCAGCGACGTCATCTCGGCAACTACGACACCAGCGACGTACGCGGAACCGTACGCGGAGCTGTACGACTATGCCTACTGATGTGCAGGGGTACTGCTGATGAAAAAACTTTCCGGATCCAGTCTGACACCTGGGAATATTCTAAGGTAAGGAATCTTTTACTATCTAATGTCTCTTACAAATATATCGTTGCACAAGTAAGTAACTTGTGCTTCTGGTGGATACACCATCTAACCACATATTCTGCACCGCCATTGCTACTCCTGTTGTATAGTGACTTGGAGTCAGAAAGGTTTCATGTTAGCTTCTACACACCGTCACAGTTTTAAATCTGTCTGTGATGCTTTGTGTCTAAGGGTTACATTTTATACTGATATCATTGCACAATGTTGGTGTCTGTATATGGCTGTGTGTTGTCCCTTCTTTGGGTGGTGGGGGTGTGCGACCTCAGTGGAGTCTAGTAGGGCCACATACTGGAGCACAGGAGTAATTGCTAAAAAATATACAGAGCCACCTGGGGAAATTCAAGGGATGGAGTCTGCGGTCAAAACAGTATCCAAAAGAGTGTTAGCAGAGGCAAGTAACTTGTTCCTCTTGTGATTTTTTTATTCTTCAAGACCAGTGAAGCTGCGGAACTACTGGTCAGTGGCTCTTCATGGATGTGCATCTCGTAGTTATGCGTTAACAGTATGGCCATAGGTGCATAAAGTGCTGTTCGCGCATCTGTGGTAGCAAACTAGCAATACACATAATTCTGCTGAATATTCAAGACCACCAGAAAGAGACCGTGTTCTCATACATTATGTCGTGTTTTTAGGTATATTTATGCTGATGTTGGATAAGCAGGTAAATTAATATAAATGTCAGCCAAACATAGTTGATTTATTTCGACATCAACAGGGTCATTACATTAATTTAAAACCATGTAGTCTATAAATATACCAGCTTAGCTTGCCACGAAGCAACACTTTTCATGTTGATTCCTTGGACTTTGTTCTCTCAGAAAAATATTTTTGATTGCAGTCTTTTAAAGACTGAAGGAAATGCTGGAGTCTGAGTCACGGCTTCTTTTTAGTAGTTACTTGTTTCCATGACAAAGGCAATTAAAACCACAACAAAAAAGCCTGCTCTTTTGTCGCCTTCCGCCAGTTCTTCACACTGAGAGGTAGTAATGAGGTGTCTTTCTTGTGATTAAGCACAGCACTCCATGTGAGCTTTGAAACAATGTTAACGTAGTCGATTAGATAGTGCTGTAAATGGAATACTTTGTCCCAGGTGAGCGTTTACAGAGAAGGCGTCATGGGCGATGGGGGGAACAAATGGGTCAAGTGCTGTTTTAGTAGATTGAGTCATGAGGGCAGTTTCCACAGGGAAATGGAAATTAGGAATGATTTATGTACTGCCTCTGGCAATGGCAGAGACAGTCTGACAAGAGCACTAAAGGGTGAAAACGTGGTCATGTGCTTGTCGGTTAAATGCTTAAGTGCCTTCGGGCTACAAAACTGAAGGTGTGAACTTCAAGCACGCCGTCGTGGGCGTCTTTATTGTCTGTTTTTTTTCCGCCTTTATCCAAAGTGCTCTTCAAACCTTTAGGACACGTTTCCCTTCAAGCCGCGGTGCGGGGGGGGGGGGGGGGGGCTAGCTCCAGGGGGCCCCCTCGGCACTGCACTCTGGCCGGAGATCTCCTGCTTGAGCCCAGAGGGCCCCCCCCCCCCCCCCTAAGTACCCTGCAGGGAGGCCCCCTCACTTTTCGTTACGCCAGTGGTAGGTAGCATGTCAAAACCGAAGTGTACCATGCCGTGTAGCAGGGAAACTCACGATTTCCAATTGGGTTATACGTGCCTTAAAATTTTATATTTTAATCAATTGCAAAATCAAATCTAGCGACCGCTACTTATTCTGTAGACCAGATAATCGAGAAGTTTCATAGACGAGCATCTGGGTATTGTTCGTGGATGTGAGATGCAGACACAAACTGTGATTCCGTCATTTAGTGGAGTACAACTGTTTAACTTTTACCTCGCCCGAAAGAGCCTGGATTTAACACTGTCCTATGCTAGTTCTCTAATGAGCATTTTCATTTTCAGTGTCCCACTGACTTACATAGTCGTCTGGGGCTGCACAAACTCCAGATCATCTCATCCCTGCCTTTGGCATAGTGATTTGCCTGGAAGTGGCGGCATTCTCAAACCCTAGTTTACATGATCTCAGAGCACGCCCAGAGACTGATTATTGATATTCGGGGCCAAGTGGTCACTGTGTCAAGGGATGGTTCCTGAGAGGCTTGAGAAACAAGACATCTATACCTTAAAGATCACTTTGTAAAGATGAATTCTGTTTTAGGACTCGGTCCACGAGCCACATATCTTGCTATATATAAATAGACGAGGATCTACAGTTCTTCATGCCAAGTAACAAGCATAATTAGGTATTGTTTGTCCATACCAGGTCATGCTTTTAGTCCAGCCAGGTAATTGCACTCGTGTTGTTTAAGCACGTACAATGGAGGGGTGAACCCATTGTTTATTCACTGTTTGTATTCTATTTCATGATAAGGTAAGACTACACATTCACACTATTGTAAACATCTGTTTTATTCTTAGATTTTGATGCAAGGCTCATTGAGAAAAACCTTTCTTTGAACCAACTGACTAATTCCTTTTAATATTCCTCCAGCTTAGGGTATTTTGCGTTTTCATTCGTCTGGATAATCATTATGAAATATGCATTGTAAACTAAATTTCCTTGTACCTTTTTATGAGGTAAAGATTGTATGTCGCATTTATGTTTCTGATGGGTGCTAATAACCGCGTATTCCTCACTATTTAGGTTTCGCCTGGGGCACGGAGCGTTAGCTCCGCCCCCCAGGAGAAATCTCTAGTCTTCAGTATGGGGTGCCTTGAATACGCCCTCTGTTCCATTGGCTAGCTCCATAAATGGAGGCTAGCCATTGGAACAGAGATCTGTCCGTCAATCACGGACCAGATTCGTGGGCGCTCCTGACATTTTTTCCCTCTCCGCCTCTTTCACGTCGTCATTGCGGTGGTGGGCGGTTCCTATTTTATTTTTTTTTGGTCGCCTTGTTTTGGTCAGTTTCGAAGTGTATTTATTTTTCAGGAGTGGGCTGCGCGATTGTCCTCTCCGTGAGTCAGAGAGGAGTCTTCACTGGGATGCCCCCCCGCCCCGCTTCCGTGTCTTTCCCGCCGCCCCCCCCCTCCCGCTTCCGTGTCTTTCCCGCCCCCCCTCCCGCTTCCGTGTCTTTCCCGCCCCCCTCCCGCTTCCGTGTCTTTCCCAATAAAAATACTGTTGCAGAAGACTGAAGTCTTCACACTTTAGTCACCAGCCACCTTGAAGTACTGCACCTACGGTACCCGCATCAGTATGCTTTTCTGTGCTATATTTAACGTCAAAGAGACCCACCGTTCGACCGACCCACCCATTGCCTTAAGACGCGTGCGTGGGCTTCGAACACTTCACAAATGGATACGTGATGCAGCCTGTGCACTACTTCGGACGCATGCGCCGCTTGCTAATATGGCTCAGAACACATGCAAGGTCTGAGTAGTGTTGCCTGTCCAAGAGTCGGCGCAGCTTAGCCAGCTTTTCATTGGCTATCTTTCAGGAACCCGGCAAACCATTGGAAATCGTGGAGAATACTGAACTACAATTCTTGTGGCTCGAACTGACCACACCAGCTGGAATAGACCTAAGTTGGAAGTGCGAAGAGTCAGTATAAGACAACAACCGGCCCAGGGTGGTGCTTTTACGACATGGAGGACGACGCGCCTGTAATTTATGGGTTAGAATTCCAGGTAGGACTATCATCAACTAGAAACAGCTATGTTAGTGTATGGAGGGTTTAGAAATTAAATTTGTTCCCGCCACAGCATTTTTGACACTACTGTTAAAAAAAAAAAACAGTTTGCATTCTGAAACGTATTGTTTTAGAGGTCTCATTCTGCACATGGGCTGGGGTTGTAAAGTGCCTTATGAGTAGTAATCAGTGTGGACTCAGCTGTAAGAACAGGTAGCTTCTTCGTTACTCGATCAGGATACACTTCGAACATACGGTTCAGTTGCAGTTTGCAAGTTTAGGTATACGATACATGGCACTTTTCTGTCCAGTCTCTGGTCAACGCCAAACCAGCACGTCATGTAACATTGAAACATTCCATGCAGCATCATGATGATGCAGGAACACAGAAGACAAAGGGAAAGCAAGACACAACATCTTGCCTGTGTGTATTGATCCCTTGCTGAGAGCACTGTCCGTCATGGGGCTGCTTTGTCTGGCAGTCACTTCCATTTGAATTTGACTGACTGAGGGAGCCTGGTTTATTTGTAAAGGACAACAAGGCTTTTCATTCATAATTCCGGCAGCGGGGACGGGTGCTAATGACAGAGCCCTGAATAATGAGGGCGCGGTATTCAAGGCAGGAAGGAGCGCGGCCGGGGGTTGCCAAATGCGGCAGCCAGAGACGAGACGGACTGCAGGGAGCGCAGGCGGCGCCGGCACTCTGGGATCCACATCTGAAGCACGCCCTGTGTGACCCTGGACACCCGGAGAGATCCGCAGCATGCCCTGTGTGACCCTGGGCACCCGGAGACAGCCACATCTACAGCACGCCCTGTGTGACCCTGGGCACCCGGAGAGAACTGCATTAGCAGCACGCCCTGTGCGACCCTGGGCACCCGGGGAGAGCGGCATCTGCAGCACACCCTGTGTGACCCTGGGCACCCGGAGAGATCTGCAGCACGCCCTGTGTGACCCTGGACACCCGGAGAGATGACCGCTGAGGATGGCACGCGCCTTACTGAGGTCAGACTGCCCATTTCACGTCCTAGAGAGAGGGGGCGAAAGGGAGAGGAGAAGTGGGAAAGTTTGAGATGTCGAAAATGAGGGAGAAAGGTGAACGAAAAGAGAGCGGGGGCCGAAAGAAGACAGGGAGAGAGGCAGTGAGGGACGGAGGCACAGAGGAGAGGAAGATAAGCTGAGCAGTGTAGGGGGGTGGGGGGTGTAGAGAGGCTTGGAAACAGAGACGGGGTATGTTTGTGTTTCGGGTGCACACGCGCGTGAGCGCTTGAGTCACTAGTTGTCTTTTCCGAAATTAATTTTTCAGTTGTCTTTCTTAAATACGCTGATATTCCCTTTCCGTTTGTCTGTTATCTCGGCATTGCTTTATTTTTGTTTTTAAAATGCTTTTGTTGTTGCAGTGAATCATTTTCTGTTTGTGTCATTAAGGGTGGGTCAGATGGGGTTCTAGGCGCCTCCAGGTCAGATTTTCACTTGGGTCGGAGCCTTTGATTTACTGCTTCCTTTGTGGGGTTTTATTGGTGTTGTCGGCTGCGCCGTCCTTTTCTTGTAATTATAATTCGGGAGAAGTAAAGTGAGCACGACCCCGAGTGCTGTGGAGTGGAGTGTGACGTCAAAGTTCAGGTCTGAAGGGCGGAGTCAAAGCTTTAACAGCAGCAATATTCAAAGTGCCGCCATAACTACTGGAGTGAAGTGCTGTGTCTTTGGGGTTGGAGGGTTGTGCGGCGATGCCCATTCAGTGCCGCCTGTAACCACTAGTGCAAAGCTCTGTGGAGGTCCCGGGTATATCCCTTCAAAGTGCCACCGTACCTACCGCTGTAAAGTGCATAAGGCGGGGATAGTCATTGAAAGTGCAATGTAGAATGTAACGTGGAGAGGGCCTGGATGTTGAGTGTGACCTGAAGCTTGTATTCCCTGGATAGCAGACAAGTGGTGTCCAAAGTCTCGCTGCAAGAACTGTTTTTTGTTGCAGGTTTATATAACATGAACTCAACCTGAAGGTATCGGAGCGCTTTACATGAGCACCAGCTACATTACACAGTCAAGGACACATTCATTTTTTATAGCTACAGGGAGAGTGAGTGTTTTGCCCAGAATCACAGGACGCTGTGCCAACGCTGAGACTCCAACACGGTTCTTCAGATTCAAAGTCGACAGTTTTGGCCGTCAGGCTACCCCCCCCCCCCAAAAAAAAATGAAGAGGGGAAATAAATAAGTAAAAGTGGAGCTGATAAAAAAGTTGGGGCGGTTAATCCTTAAATACATTCGGTAACCTATTAATAAATAGCAAAGTGCAGATGGGTGTGATCTCGAAATGCCACGGGAACGTTTAGGAGACTTTAGTCGAAAAAATGTCCTTTAAAGTGCAGTGGATGGAAAGGGATTCCCTGCACTTCATCTTCACACTATAAGCGTACCGCGTAATGTGTGCTAACGTGTTCATCCGAAGTGCAGCAGTGTTGTCTAGTATAGTATTTACGGTTGGAATGAGTTAAAGTGTAGGCGACATCTGTACACACAAAATGACCCGGGTATATGGATTTAAAGTCCAGTGATTGTGCACGAGCTTAAATTGAATTAGTGTGTGAATTTAAAGTGAAAATCAAATGAGTAATGTGCTTTGAACGTGCTGCAGGGTGTACGTTTAAATACGTTACTGAATAACGCGCAGCTGACATAGGTGCCCTTAAGTGCAGAAGGGTGTATTCGAGTAAAGTGCAATGAGAAGGGAGCCAGGTCCTCACCCAGAGGGACAGTGCATCCATTTAAAGTGCAACAAATAATGTTTGAGGGTGCAGTATGTGGGCTGTGAGAGCTGTGAGAGCTGTGAGGGCTGTGAGAGCTGTGAGAGCTGTGAGAGCTGTGAGAGCTAGCTGTGTGGGCTGTGAGAGCTGTGTGGGCTGTGAGAGCTGTGTGGGCTGTGAGAGCTGTGTGGGCTGTGTGGGCTGTGAGAGCTGTGAGGGCTGTGTGGGCTGTGTGGGCTGTGAGAGCTGTGTGGGCTGTGAGAGCTGTGTGGGCTGTGAGAGCTGTGTGGGCTGTGTGGGTTGTGAGAGCTGTTGGCAATGTAAATAACAATGCCATTTATTTATAAGTAAAAAAAAAAAGAAATGTCATGAGCAATGCCAATAGCTCTAACTTTTCCAAAGGCGAAACCATTGCATTGTAAATGCTTGTTTAATTTACCGGGTACTAGACTGGGTCAGGAACTATTCCATAGTTGCGTCCACACCAGAAGGTGGCAGCCTTGGTCTCTATGGAGACCACCTTCTGTCTCCAGAAGTGACAGATTGGCACTGTATGAAGAAGCCACCTCTGCATGCTGACGTTGGGTCCCTTTTTTCCACACGTGGATCTTAAGCTGTGCTCGTGAACTTTGTTGGTGATTAACTGACACCCAAAACAGTTTTTCTTCGACTGATGGCTAGGGATGTCTCCCCCGAAGACTACAGACTGCAAACCGTGCCACACCTCCAAGAAGCAGCTATCTGTTATGGACACTGTCTTTGATGTCTCGGTTCCAAGCATGGTTCAGAGTCACGTGACTAATGTTCCCTGATGCACCTAAAGGCCATCAAGGAGCAGAAACAATCTTGTTTGAAGTCACAGGGCTGTCCCTGCCCCCAAATCACTGTCCGGTTATGTTCCTGTCCTCTGAAAAGACTAAATCGTAAGTCCAAGAAGAAATCCTGTCACAAACACAAGAATTCCAGACAGGAGTTCTCCACCTGTTGCTCCTGGTCTATGGAGAGATCTTGTAGTCAGCACTTTACTCCGTGACATAGCTTTACTCAGTGACAGTCATCTGACTCTGACACTATTCCACAGCTGGAGCTGATGCGTCTCAAATTTCTTAGGCCATTCTTGACATAGTCTAGAAAAAATGGTTAGGGGTTCTACCCACCTCACCCTCCCGTACCTGAGCAGGAGACATCCAAGGATGAAAAAGTAGAGAGAAATGGTACTGAAGGGATCAATCCACTTTTAATTATCCAACAAGAAACAATTCATTATCTTGTGATTAACAAATTAAATCAAGGAAGAATATATATAAGTTCATATACACATATATGGGCGGACAGCCAGAGAGGCACAACAGAAAACAGTTTATATACAACACATAACATGTACATTCTATACAAATATACAAAACATATACAATATCAAAAACACTTCTATGTACCCTCAAGACAAAAATTATATACAATTATATATATACACACCAATTTACATATGTACCTCCTCTTAAAGTATAGTGGAGTATACAACTAAAAGGTAGTCCCAAACGAAAAGCACCAGGGGGTTAACACATATACCCAGCCTATATTTGTTTAGGTGCATCAATGAGAAAATCAAATCTTTCTTCAATTTAACTAAGGGACTCCGTTCAAAGCCAAAGGTGTCGACGCGGTCGCGTTTCAGCCAGATGATATAGGCTTCATCAGGACATGGGTACTCTAGTCTTCAAGGCCCTGGCCCAATCTAGGGCAAATCTTATCGGCCAACCCACACTACCACCCAAGAGGGTGGGGTAGGTGCCACCGTCTCGGCTCAAGTCTCGAGAAATCTTAATATCTTCACTGTGTCCGCCCAGAAAGATATATTGAATGAATATAGTATGCGTCTAGGAAGTGGCTCAAGTCACACGATCTTCCTTAAATATCCAACGGCTTCAGCAACTTGAGGAACCGACGTTCGCTGCAGCGTCTCTCTTAATCTTGACATGGTAACAGGTATATTCCTACAGGCGGGCAATGCTTTAGCTTTCCCGGACGATTATGGGTCTCTCTGGAGTTCCTTCAGGCCTTGGATCCTTTTGGCCACCCCTTTGTTCTGCCAGCAAGTCCTTGCCCTCTGTTGACTTGACTGTTCTACCTCTTCCCGCCCCTCACCACACTGGACCACACCGCCACTTCTTTGACAAAGGCAGCACTGTTTATGACTGGGCTTGCGCTAGCTCTGACTCAAGTAGTGCAGTAATGCTGGTCAGCCAAAAGTTCTAGTCTGGGTTGAGGGAAGCAACCAAAACCCTGCAGTGGGCTTATAATGGTAGCACTCCAGCTGACACAGGGAGATAATAAAAAGATTAACGCAAGAATGAGGTGGGGAGGGGGGGGGCAGTGCAGCACCGTACAGCAGCGTGTGTCTTTGCAGAATAATACTGCTTACCTGGAAGAGGCAGGGGAAGAGGAGAAGGAGGGTTGCTGAGTGGATCTGCAGCTTTTTTCTCTGTCTTTGCCTCTAAATTAACGTATGAGCAGGTTCTGGGACTGCTTTATCTGTGGTTGGCAGGGTTGCTTCTGACGAAAGGCGAAACCTCTGGTGAAATCTTGAAATTTACTTTAATCCTCCTGGGGCTGGGGTTGCTGAAGGCCCAATATGCGTGCAGTAGTTTTGTTGGTCTTAAACCTTTCTAAAGCTGCATTAACCTTTACCCCTAAAATTTCAAGCCATCAAATGAAGGTCCATCAGTTTAGCCTCTACGTCCTGGAAAAGTCAGATGTTCTGAGCCAAGAATGCTGTATGGTGGAGAACGAAATACCCATGGCTCGGGCCACAGAATCCGCTGTGTCAAGGCCTGACTTAATGATGTGCCTAGAGCGTTCTGTCCTTCTGTATAAAAAGTTTTGAAAGTGCTCCCTGAAATCTGCAGGTACAAGAGGCACCATCAAGTGGGCCATAACCAGCAATGCATGCACATAACGAGCCAGCAGGAAGTTTTCATTCAAAGACATCAAGGTGCATGCTGCTTGCCGAGATCTTCTTCTATGATTATAGAAGCATGGATTCTCTTTGCAAGGGAGATGTTCCATGGTAAAGGGTGGGGAGAGAGAAAAGATGGTTCTCTAGGAGCAGAACAATGGCACCTTGCCACTAGATGGTTGACTGCTGGACCAGACAACAGTTTTTTCATGCTGCAATCACAAGATTCAGTAAGGTGTTGTTGAAGGGCTCTCAGGTTGACTGAGAAAAAAGGAAAATCTCAGGAGGACATTCAATTTCATCTCAACTAAAGGGAGCTGGAAATTGAGAACTTTTGCCACCTTCCTGACTACAGAATGGAGGGACATGAACTCTTGCGTTGGTGGTTCAGCAGGAAACACCATTTCTGTCTCCAGTGAGGTGTCTAGGCTACTGGCAGAGGGCTATACAGGAATTTCAAAAGGATTGTCAACCACATCTTCTCCACCGGGGTAAAGGTCCAAAGGATTGAAATCTGAGCCAAAGATATCCAATATCCTTTGGCTGTAGTTTTTGTCTATTTCCATCATCCTATTAGCTTCTCTTCTAGACCTGTTCTGAAGGGGAACCTCAATACAAGGGGGAGGAGGTGGCAAAGGGGCTGATGTGTCTGAGTGTAGCTCTGGGCGTGGAGGAAGAAGTGGCGTTGGTGGTGCCAGATACAGCATAAATGGTGGGAATGACAACCTGGTTGCTGGTGTAAAAGGTATCCTCTGCGTCGTGGCCACTGGTTAGACTTCGTACACCACCATAGTTATAAACATAAGTATGCCTAAATAGGATGGCACTCCTGATCAATATGTTATGTGAAAATATCTAACATAGCATTAAATGCTGCAGGATCCGTGCTGTGTTACAGCAAACAAATGACGGACGGAATGTTGACAATGTAAACATTCTCCCACAGTCAAAAGATCTGGGTTACATCCAGCGTAGTGGGCAAAAGAACAATGGATTTAACCCAGATCTTTTGACTGGGGCGAATGTTTTGTCACCATTCCGTCCATCATTTGCTTGCTATAACACTTTTCCCCCTAAGTGGGATGGGTATGCCCAGACGTGGGTCCCTTTCTCACTGTGCTACTGGATTCAAGCTAGCTTGGCTGAAGAAGGGTGACATACCCTGAAACCGGTCCCAGGATGCTTGCTTTCGGTCCAGGGAGGGCCTAGCCTGGCAGTTTGATCCGGACTGTTCCCATGGGGCACGGGGTCAAGACTCATTTGCATATGGCTGGGTCCAAACTTGGGTGGCGTAGTGGGCAAAAGAACAATGGATTTAACCCAGATGTTTTGACTAGGGGAGAATGTTTGCATTGTCAGCATTCCGTCCGTCATTTGTTTGCTGTAGCATGATCCATGCTGGGCACTGGGAATTGCAGGAAGGATGGAGATGGCACAGAGAACTCCAATGTCTGTGGTGAGGACACCGGTGGATCAAGTTGGTAAGTCGCTGGCATCTGTGGAGCTGGTATAGCAGGCTCAGAGGTTGGGTCTGAATGAGGTGCAGGTGCAGAGCTACCTGAAGCAGGGTCCTTGGGTCCCATTTCGACTAACTCTAGATCCAAGGTTGGAGCTCATGTGAGAGATCGGAGTTTTTGGGGATAATTATCTATTCCGTATCACTTCTTGTGCTTCTTACGTTTCTTTTTCCTGGTCTCTGAAGAAGAAGTAGAGCTCGACCGGGGTCTTAGTTCTCCATTTCTCGTTGTGGCCCCAGGCTATCTATGAGGAGTTTTGTTTCTCTTTACTCAATGGCCTCCGTGTTCATACGGAGGCAAGAGTCTCATTGACAGGAATCATGGTAGGAGCTCAGGCACCAAAGACAAATGGAATGGTGACCAGTGAAGGGCATCTTTCCTTTGCAGTCCTTGCAGGGGTTAAAGCCAGAGCAATTGGGTGGTAACATAAAACTTCACTTTTTGTAAAGAAATTTTGTGGCAGGAAAGGCTCACGACTCTCAGGAGAGAGCAACCTCTGGATATGGGTTGATGGGTGGAAAAAAGGAACTGACATTGTTGTGCCTGGGCGAGCGCTATCTGGCTTCAGTGATGTCACCTGCCATCACTTTCGACTTTGTGCCGCAGCCAGGGCCCCCCTGCCAGCAGTGTGAGAGCTCTGAAGTTTCCAGAGCCTGTCTAGCGCTGGGCATTATGTTACACCTGATGAATCTCCCGGTAGATAGAATATCCACCACAAACATTGTTAACACAGGTAAGTAACTTAGGGCCCGATTTAATTCTGGTGGCCTGGTGGAGTACTTAGCATCCGCCAGGCATGGTAATTTTTAAGCATTGCAGGAACTGCCATGATGGCAGTTCTTTTCAATGCTGTTTACAGTTTAGTGCAGGGCTCCATCAACATGATGGTGTCCTGCACCAAACTGTTTTCTTTCAATTCCAAAATCCAGAAGCAAGGTTTTATTTTTGGAAAAAAAAAATCCCCTTTCCCCATGGCTGGGGAAGCCGTTAGCATTGTTCACAGCCTCTTACTGCCAGGGTTTTCCTGGCAGTGACGGCCAGTCAAAATTTACCTCTAATTCCACTCATCTAAATTAGGTGGGTCGAATTAGAGGTCTGCCTCGGGTGGCTCTTACTCTGCAGGGGCATCGGAGGGGTTTAACCAAGGCCTAGACAAAGTAGTCTTCGACATGATTAAACCTAAAGCCACATTGAAATTTCGCAGGCAGACCATTATCTTTGCAGTATAGATTTTTTTCGACATTGCGGTGGAATATCTATAGCTCCAAGATATAAATCTGGCCCGTTTTGGTTGTTTTATTCCAGAAAACCTTTAAACTGTGTGGTTCATGCTCACTATAGTGAATTGTTTGGCAACTTCATTGGGTATCCTCTGTCTTTGAGTTTTTCATATAGAGAAGATCCATGTTCAAAAAAAGTCTTTTTTTGTGGTACTGTTGTGACGGCAAGGGAGGTTATACCGAAACGTCTTGGATTAAATCTGTCATACCATTATGCAGTGCTCCTGTCTGTTGTTTTTTTGTGTATTCATATGGCCAGTGTTCCATCCAGTCTTTTAAATCAAATGCCTAAATAGTTGATGCCATTCTGAATATGGGTCTTATTGTACTGGTTTTCTTGAGAACTGCTTTTCAGCAAGCCTAATAAGAGGTTGAGTTCTTCAACCGTGTTTCTTCAGATACAAAAGATGTTGTCTGTGTATCTCAGCCATGATGATAGATTATTCATGATGGGCTATTGTGGGCTATTGATAAAGATGAATTGTTCCTCAAATTTAGACCTCTAAAGAAAGACTTGTTCAGGGGTGAAAGAACAACCTTTATCAGTGCCCTTGACATGTAGATAGTAATCTGCTTCGTCCTCTGAAGTTGCCTTATAGGTTTTGATAAGGTCTGCGTCACAATGCATTTAATGCGCAGGGTTGGTGCCAATATACAGCTAAGCACTGTCACTTTTGGGGATGGGCAAGGTCACTGTTGGAGTTCGATGGTACCACCTTTAGGTGAGCAGGAACAAACTGTGAACATGTTTCTGGATCCAGTCTGGCTTCTGTAAAATTCTAAAGTTGAGTAGTATTCCTGAAGGTAAGTAATTTGTTCCTAAGGAGTGCTCCCAAAGTAGGTGGCATCTGAGTGACTACCATGACGGTGTCTCCAGAGTCTGTGCTAAAAGTAACTGCACTTCTTGTACAACAGACCGCAGAGTCCAGTTTTTAATATTGAGCCTTAGAGACTAATTTCTGGAGCACCTTGGTTAGTAATTCTATTTTTGGGTGTTTGTCTTTTATGAAACATAATGAGGTCATCTTGAAATCAGGTTGGGTTTAAAGCTTTGGGGGCCATTAGAGCACCTTTGTAATGGATGAACTCAGTATCTTAGTTTCATGTGGTGTTTGGGCTTTGCCCATGATGCCGAGGGGTGTGATCTCTGTACACCAATACGCTCAAGGGCTCCAAGAAAGAGAAAGTAAGAGACCTAGGTCCTCATATAGGAAAGCTTTGTGGGCAGAAGTCTGGTTGTGCTTGACATAGCAGCAGCCCATCCTAAACTTATTTTGGCCATTCCAAACATCGTTTTGATTGTCACAGCCATGACAGTGATGACATGTTTGTAATATGTTGACCACCTTTATCACTTCGTGATATTAAATAGACATGAAAGGCGCAATCTGCTCATGTGTGGCAGTTCCTAATTTGAATGTTTAGGAGAAAGTGAAAAACTGAAATTTTGGGACCAAAAATGTATTTAGTGAAAATAAAAACTTTCTTGTACTCCGGTATTTTGGGACAGTGTTTCCCTATGACATTGACAGACTTCTTGACAGGCTTCTGCTTGGAGTATTTGCCTTATGTATCCAACCTGAACATTTTTATTTCATTGGAAAATGTCTGTTGGGCTGATGTTTCGCGCAAAATGACATATAACATATAGTATGTTCGAGGCATATGGGCTGCAGATGGTACATTATGAATAGATCGCCATCTGGTGTTGGGCTCGGATGATTGCACTTTGTTTTTCTCTTGGAGAGTCTTTTGTATCTTGGTGACTCCTCCCTTGGTTGGTAGTGCGCATGGGCATCGGCTCCATCCTTAGAAGAAAAAAGATCTTGTTTATCGATCCGCAAACTGGCAAAGTAGTGACGAAGAAGAGAAAGAATGAACAGACAGAAGATAAATCTCTCCCTTCAAAAAAGAGAACACTGGGGACAAATACAACTCCTCCTACTTCTCCTAGACATAAAGTCACACCCTCTTCTCCTATTCCTCACACTATGCCAAATATTCCTACACCTTCCACACCAAGACCATCTACACCTCAGTCTGATGTAGACAGTGATCTAGGGGAGGGAGAACCTCAAGGGGATGACGAAACCATCCCAGATGAGGATGACCCATGGGAAAATTATGACGTAGTGTCAGATGAAGACAACGACCCAGAGTTATATCCCTCAAAGCCTTCACCACCTGATGATAACACAGGGTTTGCGCAGCTCATTAATAGGGCAGCAAAATATCATAAGGTAGATATACATACAGAACCCCAAATAGAGGATTTCCTGTTAGAGACGCTACCTAATGCACAAAGAACATCAGGTACTCTTCCTATGTTGAAGGGTCTTCTCAGTCACACAGAAGAAATATTCAAGACCCAGTGAGGGCTAGGGTGTTAAACCCAAGAATTGATAAAAAATATAAGGCGGCTCCAAAGGATCCAATCTTTATTAAAGGGCATGTACCCCTGGACTCGCTGGTGGTCTCAAACGCTCGTAAAAGAGCAAACTCATTATCTACAGGAGAGGCTCCTCCACCTGATAAAGAGTCAAAATTAATAGATGCATCAGACAAGAGAGTAGCATCACAGGCGGCAAATAGCTGGCGTATAGCCAATACACAAGCACTACTCGCACGTTATGACAGGGCACATTATGATGAATTAGAAAAACTCATCACACATCTCCCCAAAGAACATCAGAAAAAGGCAGATCAGTTAATACAGGAAGGTAAAATAATAACTAATACTTCCATTAAGTGCGCCCTAGACGCAGCAGACACTGCAGCAAGATCCATAAACACCAGTGTAATGTTGAGGAGACATGCATGGCTTAGAATCTCAGGATTCAAACAGGAAGTACAAACGGCACTACTGAACAAACCATTTGATCAAAAAACACTGTTTGGTTCAAGCACAGATGAGACCTTAGAGAAAATGAAAAAAGATACAGAAACGGCTAAGTCAATGGGAGCATTGCAACAGCCAACACAAAGAGGTTCCTTTCGTAGATCCACCTATAGAGGGGGCTCAAAGAATACAGGAACAAATCAGCAATCCACCTCTTTCACACCAACATCACCCAGAGGTAATTCAAGAGGAAGTTACAGAGGTAACAACAACAAGGGTAGAGGCCGCGGAAATAATAACAACCGCAACGCCTCAACCCCAAAACAGTGACTTCATAGAACTCCCCCCAGACCACATAACACCGGTCGGGGGACGTCTAGCACAGTTCCTACCTGTCTGGGAAAACATCACATCAGACAAGTGGGTGAGACAAATTATCCAACATGGTTATTGCCTGGAACTCACAGCTACCCCACCAAACATCCCCCCCAAACAGCGTCCAATGAGTCAAGATCATCTGACATTATTAAGAGAAGAAGTACTAGCACTTCTACAAAAGCATGCAATAGAGAAGGTCCCAAAAGATCAACAGGGAACAGGAGTATACTCTCTATACTTCCTAATCCCCAAAAAAGACTGGTCCCTAAGACCAATATTAGACCTCAGACCTCTCAATGATTACATAAATTCGGAGCATTTCCACATGGTCACGCTCCAACAAGTACTCCCTTTACTGAAGAAAGGGGACTTTCTTTCTACACTGGATCTAAAAGACGCTTACTTTCATATCCCAATTCACAAAGCCCACAGAAAATACCTAAGGTTTGTTTTAGAAGGACAACACTATCAGTTCAAAGTCCTTCCGTTCGGTGTCACAACAGCACCGAGAGTGTTCACAAAATGCCTAGCTGTGGTGGCAGCACACCTAAGAAGACAACAAATACATGTCTTCCCATACTTGGACGACTGGCTAATAAAGGCCAAGTCAAAAGAGGAATGTCTTCACAACACACAAAAGACAATTCAATTGCTGCACCACTTAGGGTTTACGGTGAACTACAAGAAATCACACCTGCAACCAAACCAGATTCAGCAATACCTGGGGGCTACGATAGACACAGAAAAGGCAATAGCATACCCCAACCCAATCAGGATACAGACAATGGTCGGGTTAATACAAAGATTTCAACCACAACACTCACTACCAGCACAAGTGTTTATGCAACTATTAGGCATGATGTCCTCCTGCATACTGCTAATACCACATGCCAGGCTAGAAATGCGCCCACTACAGGAGTGTCTAGCGACACAGTGGAATCAGGCTCAAGGTCAGATTACAGATCTGGTGTTGGTAAACGACCGGACGTATCGCTCTCTGAAGTGGTGGAACACAGAAAACATCTCCAAGGGACAGTCGTTCCTAGAGCCAATTCCACAAGTGATAATAACAGCGGACGCATCGCTCTCCGGATGGGGAGCGCATATGGACAAATACACAGTGCAGGGGAAGTGGAGTGTGCAGCAAAAGAAACTGCACATCAACTACCTAGAACTATTAGCAGTATTTCTAGCACTAAAAGCTTTCCAAATGCAAATAACAGGCAAAGCAGTCCTGATCAGAACAGACAACATGACTGCAATGTATTATATTCAAAAACAGGGGGGGACACACTCTCTCCAACTATCCAAACTAGCACAGGACATATGGAGATGGGCCATTCCTCAAAAGATCTACCTGTTAGCGGAACACCTATCAGGAGTTCAAAATCAGATAGCAGACATTCTAAGCAGACAGTCAGAACAAGTACACGAATGGGAGCTGCACGACCAAATACTGCAGCCATTCTTCCAAAAATGGGGGCAACCAGAGATAGATCTGTTTGCCAATCATCAGAACGCAAAATGCAAAAACTTCGCATCCAGGTACCCACACCAACGGTCCCAGGGCAATGCACTATGGATAAATTGGTCCAACAAATTTGCTTACGCGTTCCCTCCTCTACCACTAATTCCGTTACTGGTTCGGAAACTGCAGCAACACTCAATGACAATGATACTAGTGGCACCCACGTGGGCAAGACAGCCGTGGTTCACCACGCTGCTACAACTCTCACAAGTACCACATCAAAAGCTAAAATTATTACCCATGCATCTTACACAGAACCATGGAGAAATAATGCACCCAGATCCCAAACAACTGAACCTAGCGATCTGGCTCCTGAGGTCATAGAGTTTGGATATTTAGATTTACCACCAGAATGCATGGAAATCATTAAACAAGCAAGACGTCCTACCACCAGAGCATGCTATGCAGCAAAATGGAAGAGGTTTGCTATACACTGTAACAGTAAGCACATCAACCCTCTGGACGCATCCACTAAACAAATCATTTGCTATTTACTACACTTGCAGCAATGTAACTTAGCATATACCTCTATCAGAGTTCATCTCGCAGCCATAGCGGCGTACCTACAAAACAGGCAACATCTTTCACTGTTTAAAGTACCAGCAATTAAAGCTTTCATGGAAGGACTCAAAAGAGTCATTCCACCAAGAAGACCACCTTCCCCAGTCTGGAATCTCAACATAGTACTTACCAGACTAATGGGGCCACCCTTTGAACCTATGCATAGGTGTGAAATACAATTCCTCACATGGAAAGTGGCCTTCCTCATAGCTATCACGTCACTTAGAAGAGTAAGTGAACTGCAGGCTTTTACGATTCAAGAACCATTTATGCAGTTACACCAAAATAAAGTGGTTCTTAGAACAAACCCAAAATTCTTACCAAAGGTAATTTCAGCATTCCACATCAATCAGTCAGTGGAATTACCGGTTTTCTTTCCAAAACCACAAACAGTAGCAGAAAGAGCCCTACATACATTGGATGTTAGAAGGGCCATATTGTACTATATAGAAAGAACACAAACTTTCAGAAAGACAAAACAGCTATTTGTTGCGTTTTCTCCTACACATAAAGGCAATCCCATCTCCAAAGCGGGCATTGCCAGATGGATTGTAAAATGCATTCAAATATGCTACTTAAAGGCAAAGAGAACATTAACCGTTCCTCCTAGAGCTCACTCTACACGTAAACTAGGAGCATCTATGGCATTTTTGGGAAACATTCCACTAGATGACATATGCAAAGCAGCTACCTGGGTTACACCGCACACCTTCACAAAACACTATTGTGTAGATGTGCACACAACACAACAAGCTAGAGTGGGACAAGCAGTATTAAAAACCTTGTTTCAGACAGTTGCAACAGACATGGGCGACCACCGCTAGGGAGAGAACTGCTGTATAGTCTATTCATAATGTACCATCTGCAGCCCATATGCCTCGAACGGAATATGCTACTTACCAGTATGCATCTGTTCTTGGCATAGAGGGCTGCAGAGTGGTACATGCCCTCCCAGCCTCCCCGGAAACCTGTGTCTGTTCCAACATTATCTTATTTAGATACACTTACATGGGCATTCTTATCTGTATTCTACTATACTACTCCATCTAACCCTACTATGGCAAAACAATGTAAGGATGGAGCCGATGCCCATGCGCACTACCAACCAAGGGAGGAGTCACCAAGATACAAAAGACTCTCCAAGAGAAAAACAAAGTGCAATCATCCGAGCCCAACACCAGATGGCGATCTATTCATAATGTACCACTCTGCAGCCCTCTATGCCAAGAACAGATGCATACTGGTAAGTAGCATATTCCTTTTGAAAGCTGATACTTTGGTGATTGCTGAATTTGGCTGACTTATTTTATGGAAGCATTGCATCATTTATGCTGATAGATTTTGTTGATATTTTCACATAAGCTTTCTGAGCCTGGAGCATGTACATTTGGTGTAATCTCTCCGCTTTATGGTCCTGTGATCTCCATGCAGTACCATTTCCACAAAACCTGCTATAGTCATCTATTTCTGCTGTCAACGGTCTGCTATTGTGAGAATTGTACAACTTTTGATTTGTTCATCCTGCCCCTTCCACACAATGTATTGGGAAGGGACTTGGTGATAACATCTGGTACGAAAGATGTGCCTTTAAACATGATTGCATAACTAGATTTCCTTATGTGCCTGTAACACCAGTAGGTCGTCTTGGGGTACAACCCCTGCTTACTGTAGCTTTTTACACCACGTTTTGGGACTTCTATTAGAGAATTCAGTGTTCTAATACTATTTCTTCTATATTTTTTATTTGAGAGGTGAGTGCCAACACTTCTCTGGAGGTAAGTCGTACCTTACACATCATAAAAGTAGTGGAATATTTCATTTGTGGCTCTTCAGAAAGCTATAAATATTTAGACAGTTTGTTAAAATTGTGCTGCAAAATGTACCACTCAAAAACTATTCTAAAGGTTGGGTCTTTCATAAAGTCCATTTCAAGTAAGTTATTTACGCCCAGCCACTTAAGATCCATAAGTCCCCACTGTTGCAAAGCATAAAAATACACTTTATATAAAATATTTTTCCTCCTTCAAAATCTGTTGATCATGTTGAAAACGTTGCATGCAAGCCAAGGGTAATTTGCCTACAGGGTATTGTCACCACTTGTCTTTTTTATTCTATAGATCAGCTTTTCCATGTTCTAGCCATGCACATGCGACTCTACACCATTGATTCTGAATATAATCCCTGGAGAAAGCTTACACGCGTTGTGCCGGATAAAGATTTGCAGTAAGTGTGAATACAATTTTGATTTAGAAATTGTATTTTTTTGCCTGGCTTATTTATTAAACTTAGCTATAAAAGGATGTTGTTGAATAGTATTTTAAAATTAGTAATACATTTGTTTTCTCCCAAACTCTATTTCCGGTTTGTATTAGATTTTGTTTTACTATGTCTTGCTTGATTTTATGATTTTGTTCAGTAATGTTGGCAAATATGCCAAAGCAGTTGACTGGATTCTGTAGGCATCTAGATTTGTTTAAGGAAAGTTATAAACATTACATGTGTGCTACAAAATTAACTTATCAAATTTTAGTTTTGAAGCTGTTACTGACTGTTCATAATAAAAAAACAGGGACCTATTTTTGGTATTGACAGAAGACAGATTCTTCTGTTTTGTGTTATTTTGCACATTTATGAGATTTGTATTAATTTACATATTTATAGAGCACAACCAACACTAAGCTAAGGTATCAGGGCTCTTTACATATAACCATTAAACATGAACAAGGGATCAGCTGAGATATGGACAGGATAAATACCCGAAAAAAAATGTTTTTTAATTTCTTGTCCTTTAAAGTGATATTAGGAGTGGTGAACTTCGAGGAAGACTATTTTTGGGTCAGGACCTATTTAACTAGGTGTGGTTTGACTTGGGAGCTGCCCCCTGAAAGCAAAAAAAGGTGTAAGCTAAGCAGCAGAGTTACATGCAGTTACCGCTGGCCCAGATAATGATTTTTCCTTGCTAGAGGGGATTTAAATTTGGAGACTTCCAGAAGCAGATAGTTCTTGTTTCGCAGACTGTTGATTTTCCTAGGATTTCTGAGAGCTTTGCTAGATAAGGTGAGCTATTTTCATGAAAAGCATTATAAACCAGAACACAAAGTTTGAAGCGTATTCTTGCTTTTAATGCGACCCAATGGAGCTGAAAGAGAGTAGGTCATACTGTTGTATTTTGTTTTCTTTGTGCACTAAGACTGCTTTGATTACTGCCAGTTGTGAGTGGAAATCTCCTGCAACTGTTGCATTATCAAAGTCTGTTTTGGATATAAGAAATGCCAGCCTTGCAGAACTAGGTGGCATCTTTTTGTATATGTAGATGGAAATTTACTGCATTATCTATTTTGTTAATGGGTGAAATGAATGCGTGGGCATGATCAATGGTGAATTCCAGCAGTTTGCCAACTAGTGCAAGAGCAGCAATGAGGCCATTGAGGTTTATTAGTTCAAGCAGGTACAGGCCAAACATTTTTGCTAATATAGAAAGGACAGATTCTGTATTTTCGAATTTTAATAGAGAAAGTTTTTTCGTCATGGCCACACCCGTTTCCTTGGAACGCTCAGCACAGCAGGGGAATTATCCCAGCGTACGAGCGTTCTAATGGCCATGACGAGCTCAACTCGTCATCAGCACACGAGCACCGTAGCTGATGACGAGCTCCGCTCGTCATCAGCATGGGAGGAGTTAAATACAGTTGGGTATCATCAGTTTACTGGTGTAGATTTATGCCTGACCTTTCATTGTTAAACCCAGTGACTCTATGTATACAGTAAAAAGAGTTGGAGGTAGAACCAAACCCTGGACGAACTAACAGATCAATCTAGCAGTGGTAGATGTGTGTTCTGCATTTTTTATCTGAAGAAGTCAGTCTGAAAGTAAGGTAAAACAATGTTTGAAAATAGTTCTGTTGAAGGCCGTATGTTATTCCATGAAGGAGCTATATCTACTGTGCTGAATTGTGTTAGACTGCATACAAGTCAATGAAAACCATCAAGTATGTGTCGCCATCATCATACAGGATTTTTTTTGTGTCATTTCAATTCTTTCATTGCTATAGTCAGCGCTAATTCCAGATTGATGGTTGACTAGCAGTCCTCAGTTAATGATGAATTAATTGAATTGGTCTGTCACCGTTCTTTCAGGGACTCTTTGTGAAAAGGGAAGGTATGATACTGAGCTAACTTTGGCTGGTAGAGATGGGTCTAGGCAGGGTTTTTGGAGTATTGGCGATGTCTGATAGAGACTTCTGTCCTCAGATTCCTTACCTTCGAATATTCTCCATGGGTCAGACTGGATCCAGAAATATCTGAGCACTACCTCTGTGCGCCAGTAGGCAGTGTTGATTTGGTCTGCACTGGCACACCGGATGCGATGTGTGAAGTGGCTATATAGGCGCATCCCCAGCACCTGAACATCAGCTCTTGTCTTTCCACGCCATCAGCTACCTCAGTCAATTTTTGGGACTATTTTCTTGATGTTTTGTTAAACCTTTTTGGTCTTTATGCTCCCAGTATGCATAGGGATGTCACATAAAAAACCTGGGTTTTGAACCCTGTGGTTCCTGTCTGTGGTTTGCCTCTGGTGCCTCGAGCTGGACGACGACTCCAAGGCCTGTCCACACCACCACACCATGAATCCAAAGACGGTTTGTGAGCATTCCCTGAAGCTCCAAGTTTCTCTGTGCCAGTCGACTCCGGGGTGCTCCAGTTCCTGGTCACAGGTGAGGTCCCTGACCTGTTTGCAGAGTCGTTCTCTGCGCTCATCACTGTATTCAAATTTATCGACAGGTAAGTCCCTCAAGAAATCTATAAAATCTAAGAAGTCAAAGTGCTCTAGGACTTCACCCTGCCAGTCCAAGTCTTCAGATGAGGAACAGGAATGACCCCACGGTTCTAGGCACATGTTAGCTACAGTGCCTGAGTCTATGTTTTCTGAGCATCACTCAGAATTTCCCAAAGCTTAAGCTTTTCCCGCCCAATTAAGTCTTTTCTGAGGCCATGTACTTCATATTTGGACTGGCTGAACCCTCTGGAGTGCCTTGGGGCTCCACGGGTTGAGCAGGTTGCCCCCACTGGATTCCTTCCAGTGGCTCCATCCTCAGCCTGAGGCAGGCCCCTTGGATCCATTCCTGGATCTTCTCCAGCCGTTAGACCACAACCTTCCCCAGAGCCAATACAGTAACGTTGTTCCCGGCACTGCCGACGCTCCATGGTGGCACCATCCCCATCTGTAGGGAAGTGCTTCTTTTGGACAGGGTTAGTCCCCACTTTGTGCCTGGAAAATTATGTACTTTATACTGGAAGGTGCACAGGTTCCCTGCCAACCAGGTCTGCTGTGCCAGAAGCTCTTTCCCTAAACTGTACTTTTTGTTTCCCAATTGGCACAGCTTCAGTACCCCTTGTAAGTCCTTAGTAAATGGTACCCATGGTACGTAGGCTATTGGCACTGAAGAGTGGCCCACGGGTACAGGCACACATTGTGCTGCCCTAGGGCCCCCCTCACCAAGGCCAGCACCGTGCCATTGCAGAATGCGTGCCTTGGTGCAGACAAAACCGAAGATTCGACATGGCACACGTCCATGTGTGCCATGCCCACAAACACTGCATGTGATATAGTTAAGACACCACTTTGGCAGGCCTTGTAGCTCTAAGGCAGAGTGCACTCTCTCTCCTGTGCGGACATAACATAACTGCACTCCATGTCGATTCTTGGACATTGTAAGTGAACAGAGAAGCAATAGAGAGTACATGGGCTGGACACTCGTCAATACGAGTTCCCAAGCTCCATGATGGCTTCATTGTACTATTGGATGTTTGGTACCAAGCATCTCGTCTTAATAAACCTGCACTGATTATATCCCACTGACACAAGAAAAAGATGAATGAAGAAAGGCTGTTGGACTGAGACTGCAGACCTCGTAGTGGACTTTGGGTGCAAATTCCTGTCTGCCGCCATATAACTCAAGATTCACCATCCTCCAGCTTATCTCATCACAGTCTGGCCTCCACAAACCCCGGAGGGTCATCAGCACTTCAAAAATCACCAAATAAATCTCTTGAGATAAAAGTACTATCTTATTGCAGCTGCAGGCAACAAAACAGCAAAATCCGGTCCAGCGTCAACCAGCTCCTCAGCCCGACTGACATCTCCGAGTACCAGCGAGAGGTACACCTCCTCTGGAGGGTCAGCTCGTTCTCTGCACAAAGTCTTAAGGCCCCAGAACCCTCTGGAGCTGAAAGGCACGAATACCGATGGTACCGGACCCTCTGCTGCAAAACCCAACAAAGCCAAATCCAGGCAGACTCCAACTCTACAGCGAGCCAGTATCCGACAAGGTACTTCAGGACTCCAGAGACCCACCTCAGCAGTTGCCCAATAGCTCCAGAATCGTCGATCCAAGGTGACAACCCCTATCCGTGACCATTGCCCAGCTGCACATCTTTGGGGAACTTTCAATCCAGCTGTACTCCCACAGCCCCAGAGCCCTTGCAACCCCTACTCTCCCTTGAGAGCCCTCGTTCTTGCCTGTAAGTCTCCCTTTGCTTTTGCAGGTGGGCATTTGTCTTTGTAGTGTGCCAGCTACATAAACCCTTTTGCCTTGTTTTCCGAGAAATCCGGGAAGCTCATGAGAATGTGGCCATGGCACTTTGGACCTTGGCCCTGAACCTTCAGATTCCCAAAAGGGTAACCACAACGGTAACTGTATTGCATTGCTGTTTCCATTTGCCTTTTTTCTCCCATAGGATATGTATTGTGCATAACTGCGCACAACTGTAGATGTTGTATTTACTGTGATTTCCACACATTTCGAAAAGTATTTTAACTTGTACCCAAAGTTCTTGATCTAAATATTTCTATAAGCAGTATTATTTTTCTAAACTGAAAGAAACACGTTAGTATTAGATTCCTTACCTTAGAATATCCCCAGGCGTCAGTCTGGATCCGGAAACTTTTGCGTAGCAGTACCCCTGCGCGTCGGTAGGCGTCGTCTGCAGGCGTCCCCTGCGGCTCCGCGTCCGTCGTCGGCGTCGTGCACCGTGATGATGTCGCTGGAGTATATAGACGCCGCCTCTGCTCGCTGACGTCAGTTCTTCTTTTTTCCGCGCCGTAAGCGCAGATCTGAAGAGCAGTACTCCGGTCTTTTGACCACGTTTTGTAAACTTCTTATACTTTTTTGGTGCCGGTAGGATGCCCAGTTTCAAGAATTGTGACGGTTGTGACCGCACGATGTCGGTCACGGACCATCACCGACTCTGCCTCCGGTGCCTGGGCCCCGACCACGACGTGGACGCCTGCGTCGATTGCTGGGCCTTGACTAATAAAGCTAGACGGGAGCGGTCCCGCAAGCTGCTCGAGCTCCGGGTGTCGGCCCCGCGTCGAGAGCGGTCCCGGTCCGGCCGGAGGTCCAGGGAGCGTTCGAGGGAGCGGTCGCGGAGCCGTGCCGAGCGCTCCGGAAGTCGTCACCATTCGTCTGGTTCCTCAGGTAGGAAGCACAAGAAGTCGGGGCGTCGTCATCGTACCTCCGACTCTCCCCGACGCTCGCGCGACGCGGCCGGGGGTTCGGGTGACCCCACCCCCGCGGCTCCGCGAGAGTCGCCGGCGCGGCCTGCTCCATACCCTCCGGTCCCTGGGCTAGGCGCGACGCCCGAGGAGATTGAGGCGTTCCTCATGGCCATGAGGGCGCTCACTCCTCCGACGGGGCCTACGGCGCCTTCGGGCCCAGTGCTACCGTCCGGGGGCCCTGGCGGTTCGGGTGTCCCTGCCTCGACGCCATCGGGTGCTCCGGCCCCGGTGCCGCCGACGGCTCCGACCCCGGCGCCGCAGGGGCCTTCGGGGTCGACGCCGGCTGGTCTTCCGGCCTCTCCGGCGCCGATTCCATCGGGGTTACCCCCGACGCCGTCCCCGCGCGACGCCGGTTCTCCGGTGCCGGCTCCGGGCGGCGTCGTCCCCATGCCCTCCCCGAATCCGGACCGGGCTCGACAACGATGGGGCCTGTGAACCCCGAGGAGCCAGTCTACATTGTTGACTCCGAATATGGAGATGATGTAGAGTACGGAGAGGGTTGGGAGGGGTCTGAGGACCCTCTGTCACGTGAGTGTCAGTACGACGTGGACTGGACAGGTGATTTGGGTGATGCCAGTGGTCTGGACGACTCTCCTAACCCTGGCTTTGTCTCTCCTCCTTCCGTGGCATCGGGGGAGGGGGCTGCTTATTCAGTGGTGTTGATGAGGGCTGCCAAGGCCTTACACCTTGAGCTCCCCGTCACGGCCGTGAGGCCTAACATCCTCACTGAGGTCTTCAAACCGCAGTCATGCCCACAGGAGCCACTGCTGCCGTTTAACGAAGCCTTGTCAGACGTTCTTTTGGGCACGTGGTCCAGGCCCTCTTCAGGTTCGCCTGTTGATAGGAACGTGGCCAGACGCCACCGTCCGTGCCCGGACAACCCCAAGTTCCTGTCCACCCATCCCACCCCTGAGAGTCTGGTGATCCAGGCCTCGACTTCCCAGACCGCATTCCCGTCGGCCCCGCCCGACCGGGAATCTAAGAGGTATGACCAGTATGGCAAGAAGGTCTTCTCGTCCCTGAGTTTGGGACTGCGGTCTTGCAATACCGCTTGCCTCTTGGGCCGCTACACCCACCCTGTGTGGGATACGGTCGCGGAACTGCTGCCAGAATGCCCCTTGGAGGTGCGGGCGAAGCTCGGCAAGGCTGTGGCTGAGGGCCGAGACGCAGCAAAATATTCCATACGGTGTGGTCTTGATACGACCGACTCGCTGGGCAGAGCGATGTCCACGACGGTGGCGATTCGTCGCCACGCCTGGCTGAGATCCGCCAACTTTTCGGCAGATGTCCAGAATGCCCTGATGGACATGCCGTTTGATGGCTGTCGCCTGTTTGGTGACAAGGCGGACCACGCGCTGGAGCGCCTTCAAGGACTCCAGGGTCACGGCCAAGTCCTTGGGTCTCTCGACCCAGCGCCAGCAAACGGGTTCGTTTCGCTCCTTTCGTGGCCAAGGAAGGGGCGTCCCCACACGTGCTGCCAGCCACGCGCTGCAACAATCTTATCAACGCGGTGGCGGCCGTGGAAACCGCTGTGGAGGCGGTCGGGGTCAACGGTGGGGTCAGGCCACACCTCCCCCCGCAGCATCAGCCTCCAAATCCTCCTAGTCCGTGCTTTTAGGCCCATGTGACGCCAGTGGGTGGCAGGGTTCGCCATTACCACGCCCGCTGGCGCACAATCACATCGGACAGGTGGGTGCTGCAACTCGTCCGAAGGGGCTACTCCCTCCCCTTCGAGACCAATCCTCCAGCCATGCCACCGCAGAACCACCGTGTGTCGGGGGACCACTTGGCACTTCTGCAGGAGGAAGTTACGGACCTCTTGGCCAAGGGGGCCATCAAGCGCGTTCCTGGGCCAGAAGTAGGGCGTGGTTGCTATTCCCACTACTTTCTGGTGCCCAAGAAGGACAAAGGGGGCCTACGTCCTATCTTGGATCTACGGAACGTCAACAGCTTCCTCCGGAAGGAGAAGTTCAAGATGTTAACATTAGCTCAGGTCTTGGCTGCTCTAGACCCGCAAGACTGGATGGTAGCGTTGGACTTGCAGGATGCGTATTTTCACATCCCCGTCCTGCCGGCCCACCGGCGTTACCTGCGGTTCACGGTAAGCCAGGAGCACTTTCAGTTTATCGTGCTCCCCTTCGGCCTTACCAGCGCCCCACGGGTGTTCACAAAGGTGTTGGCGGTGGTCGCAGCCCATCTGCGCAGGTTAGGGGTTTCAGTCTTCCCCTACCTAGACGACTGGTTGTTGAAGGTGGGCTCGCCCCAGACAGTCGTCCACCACCTTCAGATGACGGCAGACCTCTTGCACGAGCTGGGGTTCTCCATCAATGTGCCGAAATCACACCTGTGTCCCTCTCAAAAGCTCCTTTTCATCGGAGCGGTTCTGGACTCGGCGCAGTTTCGGGTTTATCCTCCAGAACGGCGGGTCCGGGATATACAGGCTTTGATTCCCATCTTTCAGCCGCTATCCCGGGTTTCGGTCAGGTTGACGCTGCGGCTGCTGGGGCTGATGGCTTCCTGCATCCTTCTGGTGCATCACGCCCGGTGGTGGATGCGGGCTCTGCAGTGGGACCTGAAGTTTCAGTGGGCCCAGCATCAGGGCAACTTGTCCGACCACGTCTTGATCTCGGAGGGCACTGCGAGACAACTGCAGTGGTGGCTTATGGACCGCGATTGGGTCAGAGGCAGATCCCTTTCCCTTCCCCAACCGGAGCACGTTGTCGTGACGGACGCGTCCCTCCAGGGCTGGGGAGGCCACTTGGGAGAGGCGGAGATCAGAGGCATCTGGTCTCCGGCGGAGTCCCATCTCCATATCAACCTGTTGGAGCTACGGGCGATTCGTCTAGCACTGAAGGCATTCCTCCCCTTTGTCAACGGGAGTGTAGTGCAGGTGTTCACAGACAACACCACCGCCATGTGGTACTGCAACAAACAGGGCGGGTGGGGTCGTGGACCCTTTGCCAGGAGGCTCTGCGCCTCTGGCAGTGGCTGGAACGTCAGGGCGTGACTATGACGGTTCAACACCTGGCAGGTTCTCTGAACGCCAGGGCGGACGAACTCAGCCGACGGTGCTCGATGGATCACGAATGGTGTCTGAACTCGGACATGGCGCAAGGCCTCTTTCTGCAATGGGGAGAGCCTTGGTTAGATCTATTCGCCACAGAAGAGAACACGCAATGTCATCAGTTCTGCGCGTTGGAGTTTCCAAGACGGCACTCGCACGGCGACGCCTTTCGGCGCGAGTGGAGTTGCGGTCTGTTATACGCCTTTCCGCCTATACCACTTCTGCCCAGAGTGCTGAAGAAGATCAGGCGCGACCGGGCCCAAGTTATCCTTGTGGCTCCGGACTGGGCTCGAAGGTACTGGTATCCCGAGCTACTCAGCATGTCAGTCGGTCCCCCGATCCGCCTGCCCCTTCAGGAGGACCTTCTGTCGCAGCAGCAGGGGACGGTCCTCCACCCGAACCTGTCCAGTCTCCACCTCCATGCTTGGAGATTGAGCGGCGGCAGTTGAGGCCATTTGACTTGCCTCCTGAAGTCTGTGATGTAATTCTGGCAGCCAGGCGTCCCTCCACAAAGTCGGTATACGCCTGTCGGTGGAACAGATTTGTGGCATGGTGCACAGCAAAGGCTGTGGATCCTCTTTCTGCCCCTCTTTCCGAGGTTCTTCTTTTTCTTCTCTCTCTTCCCCAGCAGGGCTCTGCTCTGGGCACTATCAAGGGCTACCTTTCGGCCCTTTCAGCCTTTCTAAGGCTTCCTGATCAGCCTTCTTTGTTCAAGTCCCCAATTGTAACGAGATTCTTGAAGGGCATCACACACATGTATCCACCTGTTCCGTTTGTGATGCCTCAGTGGGACTTGAACCTGGTTCTAACCTTTTTGATGTGTGCTCCCTTTGAGCCCCTTCATTCTTGTCCTCTCCGTCTCCTGACTTTAAAGACGGCTTTCCTGGTTGCCATCACCTCTGCCAGGAGAGTGAGTGAGCTCCAGGCTCTTTCTGTCAAACCTCCTTTCCTGTCCATTCATCCTGACAAGGTGGTTCTAAGGACTAGACCTTCTTTCCTGCCCAAAGTAGTTTCTGCTTTTCACATCGGGCAGTCCATCACCCTCCCCTCCTTCTTCCGGCCTCCGCATCCTTCAAAGGATGAAGAGCGGCTCCATCGTCTGGACCCAAAACGTGCGCTTTCATTTTATATGGATCGCACACGCCAGTTCCGGGTGGATGACCAACTGTTTGTTGGCTACGTGGGTGCGAAGAAGGGACGGGCGGTACATAAACGGACCATCTCTCGGTGGGTCGTTCTGTGCATCAAAGCGTGCTACTCTTTGGCTCGGAAGGAGCCTCCTGTTGGGCTGAGGGCCCATTCCACTCGGGCCACGGCGGCTACTACTGCCCTGGGCCGGGGAGTCCCCTTGCAGGACATTTGCCAGGCGGCTACGTGGGCCTCGCTGCACACCTTTGCGAGGCACTACTGCCTGGACAGTCAAGTCCGGAGGGATGGCTTCTTTGGCCGTTCTGTCCTCTAGGACTTTCTGGTGTAGGAATGTATTGGTTCGCAGAGCCACCACCGGGGTTGGTATTGCTGGGGTATCTATTCTAAGGTAAGGAATCTAATACTAACGTGTTTCTTTCAGATGAACAAGTTACTTACCTTCGGTAACGATATATCTGTAAGAAACATTAGTTAGTATTAGATTCCTTACCGAACCCACCCATCCTCCCCGTTCTGCGAACTGATACCTAGGGTTAAGGACATCCCTTTCAGGGCCCTAGTTTCAAATGGCACCAGTGTTGGTTCTCGCATGGCTCTGCGTGTTCTGGCGCGGAAAAGCTGTGTACAAAGAACTGACGTCAGCGCGCGGAGGCGGCGTCTATATACTCCAGCGACGTCATCACGGCGCACGACGCCGACGACGGACGTGGAGCCGCAGGGGACGCCTGCAGACGACGCCTACCGACGCGCAGGGGTACTGCTACGCAAAAGTTTCCGGATCCAGACTGACGCCTGGGGATATTCTAAGGTAAGGAATCTAATACTAACTAATATTTCTTACAGATATATCGTTACCGAAGGTAAGTAACTTGTTCATTTGGTCTCTACTTTTTTCATTGAGTGTTTGTAATCATTTATTGCTTTGGAGTGTCCAAAAAATGCTTAGCACTACCCTCTGATAAACCTAAACCCTTGCCCACACTATCAGAAATTAGAGCGTTGGTATTATCTACTTTTGCCTCTGTGAACCAATAAGGGTCTCGCCGCCCTTTCTGCACAGTGTACCCTATTTGGTACACTATATAGAGAGGTGGGTTTCCTACCCCATCTTTCTACCTGACTGATTCAGAGCTGGACCTGCGTCGCCCATCGTCGACTCCTGCTGTAACTCCATCTTCCAAGTCGAAGCCAGGGCCTACTTCTTTCTATACTCCCTTTAGGGAGTACAATTAAGAGGGATTGGAGAATCCTTGTGGCTACCACAACCCATAGGAAGAACCCAAAGATAACTGTGATGAGGAACTGGCTGATGCTGGTGGTTTCAGCACCTCACAAATCAGTTAGCGAGGGGCGATAACTTGTCCTGCATAACCTGGGTATACAGGTGAATTGTATGTCCCATGGTAAAAAACCCTCATGCACGTGTAAAGTTGTTTGTGATAGCGGTATATCTTGGTTCTCCACCCCTTTATTCACGTGACTGCATAATCATCAGGTTTAGTAGGTATGCAACCTCCACCAGGAGGTATTCGCTCTAGGTTAAAAGCAGTAGTGATCAGTGATTAGCGGTAAATGTGAAGATTAAAATAACTCGGACAGCCAGATGGTTCAATTTATTTTCCTGGATTCGAGTTAAGGATGAAAATATTGTAGATATGCGTAGGGAGAATAATTAGGATTCTTACGCATTCAATTTTCGTGTTCTAAAATGGTCGACATGTTTCAGCCCTCTGTTGCCTAGATAGGTCGGTCGGGCTTTCTTCAGGACCGTGTGAGTTATGTGTAGTAGAATGACGTATTAGTCCTCTACTTCATGGAGGTCAACTTGTGCCTATGGATACAAATGGTGTATATAATTAGGGGAAGGTTATGGGACGTTGTAAAACAATACATTATAATTCAAAATGCAACTTTAAAAATGGCAATACTTTCAGCACCTCCCCAGTCGCTGGTTAGTCTCTCCTCCTATTGTGACTATGGAGGAAGGGGCTTCATTTGCCATGGTGGAGAGTTCCTTCAGAGTTCATCGTAGCACTGCTTAAAATCGCTATGACCCGCAATTTCTTTCTGTTTGACAATAACTTCTACCTTCAAACTTCCGGTGTAGCCATGGGTGCTCCCTTTGCTCCTGATGTAGCCATTTTGTACATGGCAGCTTTTGAAGAGGATACCATACTCAACCGATTGAACCCACTCAGAGACCACGTTGACCTCTGGATGAGGTACATAGATGACATTTTAATGATTTGGAGTGGCAGTCACGACCAATTGAACAGTTTCTTTACTTGGCTAAACCAACAATCTCAACATGTCAAGTTTACAATCCAATCGGATAATAACACCCTTGATTTCTTGGATGTCACTATTTACCATCACTCTGGAAGACTATGTACAAAACTATACCGCAAACCATCTGAGAGAAATTCTTTATTGGCCTATAATAGTCATCACCCACGAGCTCTCCGGGATAACCTGCCCTTCGGGCAATTTCTGAGGATACGAAGGAATTGCTCAGATAAAGACGACTATTTCTCTGAATCACAGGATCTTTCAAATCGCCTGCTAATCCGGGGATACCCGAGACGTCTGATAAAACAAGCACGTAAACGCGCATGGTTCTATCCCCGTGAAGAACTTTTAACTCCCAAGGATAGAACCAACTGTGAAGAGAGCCGTATTGTCTGTGTCACTACTTTCAATACGAAAAGCAACAGCATTAAACGGATCATTAACAAGCACTGGCATTTGGTATCTGATGATATCAAACAATCTGAGACACCACTTCATGCGTTTAAGAAGGCCAAGAGCATCAAGGACTATGTTGTGTGCTCCTTCTTATCCCCAGACAACCAACCCACGATTAATACCATGTGGAACTTACCACCAGTTATTGGTCATTTCAAATGTGGCCATTGTAAGGCTTGCGATTCGGCTATTCAGACTAAAGAATTTGTACATCTTCATCTAACTGTTAAATTGAAATCCTTCAGTAACTGTAACTCCAATAACATCATCTATGCCATCGTATGCCCATGTCAAAAAATCTACATTGGGCAGACTCAGCAAAAAATCAAAGCACGCATCCTACAACATATGAGTCGGATCCGATGTGATGTCCCCGGCGCACCGCTTGTAGAACATTTCAAGTTGAATTCCCATCCCCCTGAAAGTCTACAATGGTTGGTCATTGAGAAAACAACGTTAGAACCACGAGGTGGTAATATCTCTGATATTCTAAACACCCGAGAATTGAAATGGATCTACTTTTTTAACTCAATTGAAACGGGCCTCAATGAACTTGACAGCTCATTTTCCCAATTGGCAACACTACCATGATGGGTCTGTCTGCTCACATTAACTTCTAATCCCCCATCAATGAACCCCCTTGTTATCTCTCTATGGAGGGCTCCCTCTCCCAGTAACATCTAATCTAACTGTTCTCATGTTTCAATACGGTGGCCTTACCCTCATGTTGGAGAGGTACGCTACTGTTCAATTGTTGTGTATTACAGGTTCTGGGATTGTATGAGTTGATTGACTACTGGGGACGGGCCTTACCCTCATGTTGAAGAGGTACGCCCTGAATATACTAATTGTTTGATTTGTAATGATATCACTTTCCACTATTATGCTCTGCATTTTTCACTTATTATTTTTGAGTGGATGGTTGTCATGCCTAACTCCCCAAATCCACCTTAGCACGTCTTAGTTTCACTTATCATCTTTGACGAGTCCCATAGTCTTTCCTCTAGTTCCACTATTCTCACGATCACCACTTGATCTGTTACCATGACTACTTCACCAAACCAGGAAGCGCGGCACTCATCGGTTGCTCTCGTACGGAGCTTCCAGATTAATTATCATCGAGTGAGTACTATCCTCCTGTTCCACCCTCCGCCTTGAATCATTCGCCTAGCAATTGTTATCTCATGAGCCCATTGTTTTGCCTCACCAGACAAACTTTGGATTGATTCCCTATAGTATCTGAATCGACCTAACTACTGATCGAGTGCTTGACGCCGCTATCGGTAAGCATCACCTCTCTTACCCAACCTGTAAACGCTCTTACTCTTTTGTGAGTGTTCCCCAAATTAGTCTATGCTCGTTACCTTAGGTGCTGACTCACTACCGTCATTGCCTTAATCAATCACAAGACCACACGAAGGACTTCTGACCCTGTGGTATGTTTTTCTTGGTAAAGTCTTGGACGCACGTTGTTTTAATATGTTAGTCGTAATCTAACTTACATTCAGGCCCCTTCATTTCTGTAAATTTAGTCTATGTTCTCTCCTATTGATATTCTCCATTGTATGCCTTACTGTGTGAGTGGTTGGCCGTCTGCACCGTGCCGGTTCCCCACTCAAGTGCTTGGACCTTTATATTTAACTATGCTCAGACCCCTACTCCAGTTTTTTGGACACTACCATACCTTGGTTTTCTTTAATTTACTCTTGATTTGTACTCAATTCCTACTGTTAGCATCTCAAATTTGGATGGTGTTTAACGCTCATAACTACCTATGTGATAATTAGAGGCCGGAGTAGCAACCCTCTAACATAAGTCTATTATACTCGTTTCATTAGGTCCCCTGCCCCTCCCCCTGGTCCTGATGAAGACCCCGCAGCAAGGTTAACTTTTCCTGCAGTTTCAGAGGGTCGAAACGTCGACGGTTTTTCCAACTGCGGCAACCACACACGCCAAAATTTGTATATACACTGTACTTTGTGTTGTATGCCCTCCTATAAATAATGTCGCCATTTTTTATGGCAGCTGTTGCTATACGAATTATAGCATGAAAAGTGTTCTGAATTGTTGATTTTACTGTCACATAATCCCTTCACTTTCCTACCTCTCCACCATCACTTTCCCCTTCCCTCCTGGGGCACTGTATGACCTCAAATACAGTTGACTTTTTTGCTATGCTACGTGTATTCATTACACTGGATCCCGCAGTGAATAAAACTTTGCGGATCTAAATAATTGTTTTGGATTAATTCTTATGAAATGCGTTATATGTTCCCTGTCCACACTGGGACCCCTTCCTCCTAGTACGTATGGTGGAGAGGAGGGCGGCTGAGGTCCTGGACCTTAGGCTGCCTAGGTGGCAGTCAAACAAATGTTTTGACAGAGATGCTTCGGCTGTAGTCGTTCCTACAGAACCTCTCCTCCCCTTCAACAAGCCCTCATAGATTTCCTGCTCGGACATGAGCCAATCTCCGCAAATATGCTCTTGTGAACAGGACAATTTCCTGCCACCAACACACCACTTCTGGGGACCCAGTTTTCCCCACCCAGCACCCTACCCAAGAGAACCTGTTCGTCATCGACAACAGAAAGGCTCCCTGAACGAGGAAAGCATTGATTAGTATGCACCATCAGTTTTTAAATTAAGGAAGGTTGTCTTTATTAATTTTAACTAGTACAGGAATTTTAAAGTAGAAAGCCTGAATTTTATGGCAATGTTTTCTAAAACATTCGGAGAGAAGAAATAGAACTTTCATTTTGCTGAGTACCTAGGAGTTAGAGTTAAACTGTTTTCTGAAATAAAAAGATTTTTTGGATGAGGTGATTTATGAGGTTATCTCATAGGTCCTGAAGGAGGTTCATTCTGGCTCTGTTGAAAATGTCATGTTTTGTACATGATGGACCAATGCTTTATTTGTAAATAAGACTATATGACTATATGACCTTCTATGTATAAGAATTGTGCTTCTCAATTGTGGATTTATATTTGTTTGACCTTTTTTCATCTTACAACTCGTTGAGAAGACTTGGCTTTCTGCCATTGTCCCGAGGTTTTTCATAAGCATTTTTTATTAGCTTCATCTTGCTGTAGTTAATTAGATTGTGTGTGTATTTTTTTGGGATAAGGGGAAAGTAGCTTGTTCAGTTGTGGTGAGGTGTCTAGCTATTCCTTAGTCTGCTGCATGATCAATCTCATTTAATAGTCGGGAAGATGTGTTCTTTAAGAAAAGAAACTGTGATCTAATTTGTGTCATGGGCTAGCCTTTTCTAAATGGGTGAGGGGTGTTTGTAAATGTTAAAAATGGTGTTGATTGAGATATTAAAGGCGACTGGAAAATGGTTTGACCATTCAATGGGAATGTGTGGTAGATATGAATCACTGAAATTCATATCCACAGTTTTCCTTTTGTCCTAGGTGGGATTAGTGCTCTGCTGTTTAGAAATTAGCATCTGATAAAGACATCTACCCGCAGATTCCTTACCTTAGAACATTCCCCACTCGCCAGACTAGATCCAGATGTTTGAGGAGTATGTCTGCACTCAGGTAGTTGGTGGTGTTTGGCTCCCATTCGGCATAGTCTGTGCCAGAAATTACGTGCTCTGTAACTATATAGGCGCCACTCCGGCAAGCTGACTACAGTTCTTTCTTTTCCGCGCCAGCTAGCGCTGATCCATGAAGAGCTACCCACAGTCGTTTTTTTACAGGCTTGTTTCTCGACTTTTGTCAAACCCTTTTATGACAGATATTCTCGCCTGGTGTAACAGGATGTTCCCAAAGAATCTAGATGATTTCAAACCATGGTGTCTATCACAGGCAGATGTCTGTGAAAGTCCCACGCTTAGTTTGTGTAAGGTGCTTGGAGAGGGACCACAAATCCAAGACTTGTGAGGACTGCTGTGCCATGCACCCAAAGGCCCTAAGGTAGAGGTCCCTCAAGCCCCTAGCCGCCTGACCTCAGACGACCCTGTGATGCTCAAGATCCCAGTCATGTGGAGCTGCACTTGCATTCTGTATGGCCAAGAGCACTTTACTCACAGACCCTTTGCGTTGGGCAGCCAGAGGTCAGGTCAGTGCACCACCTCCCTGCAGCCACAGCCTCCAAATTCCTTTTGTTTGCCCTCTTTACCATCCTGGGCACCCAGTGGGAAGCAGGATGCACCATCACCTGTCCCACTGTAGGTCAATAACACACCACTGGGTTCTTCAGATTGTCCGAAGGGGCTACTCCTCCCCTTCATGACATCCGCTCCTCTCATGCTACCCACTGATGACAAGCTGACAAAGGAGCATCTCACCTTGCTCCACCAGTAAGTGACAGGTCTCTTGGCCAAGGGAGCCATAGAGAGGGTGACCACGCCATAAGTAAGTCATGGTTGTTATTCCCGCTACTTTCTGGTGCTCAAGAAGGACGGAGGCCTTCGTCCAATCCTAGACCAGCGCCCTCTAAATTTCTTACTCAAGAAGGAGTAGTTCAAAATGCTCACGCTTGCTCGAGTCGTGTCTGCCCCAGACCTGGAAGACTGGGTGGAGGCATTGGACTTGCAGGACACATACTTCTAGATTCCCGTCCTGTGTGCCCATAGGCATTACCTGTTGTTCACGGTGGGCCACAAGCACTTTCAGTTCACCTTGCTTCCTTTTGACCTTACCAGCGCCTCTCAGGTGTTCACCAAGGTGATAACATTAGTTGTAGCTTATCTGCGGAGATCAGGGGTGCCAGTCTTTCCCTATCTCAATGAGTGGCTGTTTAAGTTGGGCTTGCCCTAGGCTGTTGTCTCCCACCTCCAGACTACGAAGGACATCCTGCATTCGCTGGGGTTTCACTATCAACGTGCCAAATTCACACCTGACTTCCTCTTGGATATCCTCCCAAACAGCGAGTCCAGGATATTCAGGCTATGATACCAAAGCTTCAGCCTCTATCCTAGATTTTGGTGAGACTGACTCTGAGGCTGCTGGGCCTATGACATCTTGCATCCTGCTTGAGACACATGCCCGCTGGCACATGCGGACTTTACAGTGGGACCTAAGCAAGTCTGCTTTAGTTTGCCCTTAGCGGTGCATGCCCATGAAATGGGAAGCAAGATCCAACACTTTCTTCCAGGATGACAGCCCTTTACATCTGACCAATTTGTCCTCCAGATAGGCTACCAGGGCTATTACCCTCCATTCCTTTCCGACCCATCAAAGCTTCCTCCATATTAGAACGACTCTCAGAACACTTTTCCATCTAGCTGCAAGAGGTGCGGGCTCTACTTTCCAAAGGAGCCATCAACAGCGTCTGAAACAGGATTGGGCTGTTACTCCTGCTATTTCCCCGTGCCATAAAAGGATGAAGTTCTCCATCCTGTTGTGGTCCTCATCTCTGGATACCATCCTGTGGAGGAGAAATTCAAAATTGAAAATACTCATACTGTTCTATCTGCACTGGGTCTAGGTGACTGGATGGAGGGCGTTACCTGTGTTTCAGGGTGAGCCAGGAGCATTTTCAATTTGACGTACTCTCTTTTGTTCTCACTAGTGCCCCTTGAGTGTTTATGAAAGTGGTCGTTGACCATCTTAACATTTTTGGGATACCAGTTTTCCCCTACTTCATTGACTGACTGTTGAATGCGGGCTCACCAAAGTCAATCAGGAACCACTGCTAGATGATGCCAAACCTTTTGGCATTGGTGAGGTTCTTGATCCATGTGCCAAAGTTGCACCTTACTCCTTTGCACAGACTCCTTTTCATAGGAGCTTTATTAGGCCCTGTAGGACCCTTCGGTCAGGCTCCGTTAAGAATCTAGCAGTTCCCTCTTTTAGAAGGACACATTGGTGTTGGAAAAGGGTTTTCAGGACCACCATCCTACTCATGGAATACCTTAACTCTAAACAGCTCCCTCACTATCAGTTCTCAGAAAATCTCAGAAAATGTGGCTTTTTGCTCAGCAATAGGAGGTATGCTATGCTTATTCAGTATCACTGCCCATTACGAGGACTCCAGAATTTGTACCTTCTTGTCTTTTGTAGCGCCAAGACGCCGCCGGGCAGGAGTGTGCGCTTAATAAATCCTTTTTCATTAATTCATTCATAGTGCAGTGCAAGGGCTCCACCACAACAAGTCCAGGACATTCTGGCTATAATCCGGATGTCTCGCCCTTAGTCATGGGTCTCAGTGAGAGCTGTTATGAGGCTTCTCAGCCTTCTGCATCCTGCTTGTCAACCATGCCAGATGGCGTATGGGGTCTCTGCAGTGGAATCTGAAGTGTCAGAGAGCCCAGCACCAGCTAAACCTGTATCCATGTTTCGGACTAGGCTCCACAAGATCTACAGTCGTAGCTGCTCAACGGCAATTTGACCATTGGCTGACCCCTCTCCCTGCCCAACCTAGAACTGACATTGGTAAAAGAGGCATTGCTGCTAGTTTGGTGATATCATCTGGGTGAGGTGGAGATCAGAGGACTCTGGTCTCTGGCGGCAGCACAACTCCATATTAATCTGTGGGAGTTGTGGGCCATTCATCTGGTGCTGGGAGTTTCCAGCCATTCATCCCATGGAGGTTGGTGCAGGTTTTCATAGAGAACACCACCATGTTGTACTGCAACAAGCAAGGAGCAGTGGGGTCCTGGCCCCTGTGCCAAAAGCTGCTGCACCTCAGGAGTTGGCTGGACCATTAGGGCATTTCCCAGATTGTGAACCACCTAGTGGGATCTTTAAATGTCCAGGCAGACAAACCTAAACCTATGGTGCCTGCCGGCTCACAAACTGTGCATCAGGAGGTGCCACATGGCATCTTCCAACAGTGGGGAGAATCGGAGCTGGATTTTTTTGCCACCATGAGAACTCTGTGTCAAAACATGTGTGTATTGTAATTCCCAAGACTGCTCTCTCTTAGAGATGCATTCCGGCAAAGATGGGGTACACAGGATTCCTGTACACCTTTCCACCTCTCCCTCCCCGATTTTTGAAGAAGATCAGGACGACCGGGCCCAAGTCATCCTAGTGGCTCTAGATTGGCCCAGGAGAGTGTGGTACTCAGAACGTCTGTATGAACATCTGTCCTCTGATCAGGCTACCACTTCCGGAGGATCTTCTATTACAGCAGCAGAGAACGATTCTGCATCTGAGCCAGTTCAATCCATAACTCCATGCATGGAGGTTGAGTGGCTGATCTACCACCTGAGGTTGTGACTGGCAGTCTTTCTACCAAGTGTCTCCCTACAAAGTTAATTTACGCTGACTATTCAGACAAATTTGTGGCCTGATGTGGAGTCTGCAACACAGATCCCTTACAAGCTAAACTGTCAAATGCTTTTTTGCTTGTATTGTCTTTGATCCAGGAAGGTCTTGAAGTGGGCACTATTGAATGTTTTTTTTTGGCCTTTTTCCTTTTGCCGGAGCAACTGTCCTTATTTACATCATCTGTTGTGTTGTGAATCCATCTCACACCACCACTTTTTTTTTCAAACATTTTTTATTGAAAAAATAAACATCAGCAAAGCATCACAATCTGCATCATCGGTACAGCGAGAAAATTCACAGAAATATTAAAACACACCAATGAAAATCGTATACCGCAGGGGCCAAGGGAGGCTGACATATTTCTCCCTGGTGGGAATTCCAAGGGCCCCACACCCAAGACCATTTCTTAGGGCACCCTTGTCCCAGGCTTAAGATGTGTGAGAAGTGCATGATGAACCTGTATATAGCGGAAGTGTCTGAGTCAGCCATGTGATACTGGCGCTGCAGCGCTGAAAAGGGCTTAATACCCGTATTGTCCCACAGGTCTCCTATGCGAGTGAGACCTATAAGATCCCATCTATCGAACCCCTTAGTTTTCCACAGGTCGCCCAACTGCTCGGAATCCCATAATGGTGTTGCTAGAGTTAGCTTCCGTCGCCAACCCAAACGGGAGGTAGCCGTGTGCCAAACGTGTACCACATGCTTAGTGGGGCCCGTTAGGGGATAGCGCCAGGGTCTAGAGTAGAGAGCTCTGCTGAAGTTACCCCCGGAAAGGAGCCACCTATCCATATTGTATCCCGGGTTGCCTGGCTGCGCGTAGGAGCAGTGATTGATGAAGGACAGATACGATGTCAAGTAGTACAATTTTATGTCCGGGAGGCTTATGCCCCCGTCATACCAGTTCAGTGAAAATTTGGCAAGGGCAATACGAGGCTTGCCATTCCACAGAAGATCCCGCTGGAGACTCTCCACCTCCGGAAAAAAAGTTGCAGGGACCAGATCCATAGCATTCTGGAGTGCATACAGAAATCTCGGCAGGGACATAATCTTAAACAAAGCAGCCTTTCACAACAGTGAAAGAGGAAGAGTCTCGGGCAATATCTCTGCGCAACTGGAGTAGTGGAGGAAGAAGATTGCGAGAATAACAGAGAGAAGGGTCCAGCGAGAGGAAGATACCCAAATACATAAACCCATCAGCGTGAGTCTGTAACGGGCATCCCCTTGGCGGGATCGGAGGCTCTCCCGCCACCACAAACATGAGAGACTTGCTCCAGTTTATGGAATAGCCAGAGTACCATCCAAATGTTGTTAAATTGTCTTAAGACCATGCTCAGGGACCTTCTCGGGGAGGTCAAATATAGAAGGATACTGTCCGCATAAAGGGAGATCCGATCTTCCCATTCCAAGGACCAGCGCATGCCCCTAACCATCAGGTCTTGACGGATCCAGGCTGCCAGTGGCTCCAGGGCCAAGGCTAACAGCAGAGGGGACAAGGGGCAGCCCTGCCGGGTCCCTCTGCCCAACAGAAAGGCAGCTGACTTCTTGTTGTTAACTACTACCTGGGCCTTAGGCAGGGAGTACAGTAATTGCACCCACTGAATGTACTTTGAACCAAAGCCCAATTTCTCCAACACCACTCATGAGTATGGCCACTCAATGGTGTCGAAGGCCATAGTGGCATCTAAGGAGATGGACTGCCGGTTCCAGTATCGTTGTGGCCCTACTTAACACCCCGGGGACCCTTTGCAAGTTCAGCGCCATATTACGGTGTGGTATAAAACCTGACTGGTCCGGATAAACCAAGATCCCAATCACTGGCAGGAGACGGGTGGCGAGAAGCTTAGCCAGGATTTTAGGCTCTGCATTTAGCAGAGATATCGGCCTATAAGAGACACATTCAGTCTTGGGCTTACCCTCCTTGTGGATGGTGACTACGGTAGCAGTGAGCTGGTCTAAAGGGAGGGAGCCTGACTGTCTCTAGTCCTCGTACATGGTTCTGAGATACGGGACAACTTATCGGGCTTAAGCTTGTACAATTCGTTCGGTAACCCGTTAGGGCCCGTAGCTTTGCCCGGCTTGAGAGCACAGATTGCAGCTGCTACCTCCTCATTAGTTAAGTCACTGTCAATGAGGTTACGTTCGACGTCTGACAGTTTGGGCAAAGCAATGTCAGTGAGCAGCCGGCAGGAGTCTTCAACCGGGTATGGAGCAGCTGAAGGGTATACATCCTGGAAGTGGGCTGCAAACGAATCCACTATTTCCTGTGGGTCCGACAGTGAGTTCCCCCCAGGACCGCGAAGTTCCGGGAGGAGTCTACTTGACCATTCCTTTTTATCCAACCAGGCCAGGAGTTTCCCGGCCTTGTCGCACACCTTGTATAATCGCCCCTGAACTGCTCTGCCTATGGTCCTTGACTGGTCCTTCGCTAATGCCCTGTACTCCTGTTGCTTAAGTTTGAGCAGAGTAAGATTGTCTGGCATAACGTCCGACTCCAAAACTGCCTCCAGCCTCTCCACCTCTGTCTCCAGAGCCACCAACTCTCTACGCTGTTCCTTCTTCTTCCCTGAGATAAGAGAGAGCGCCTGACCCCATATCACTGTCTTAAACGCCTCCCAAAGCACCTGGGGAGACTCAACTGAGCCCTCATTCTCAATGAAATAATTCTGTGGTTTTAAGGAGCTCCAGCCGGATATGGGGATCCCGCAGATACCATGCATTGATGGGGGCCACACGCCCCACCTGTTGAAAGCGGAGCGTCAAATGGAGCCATAGCGGCTAATGATCAGAGATGCCTGTGGCTAAATGGTGTATCTCCCGAATGTGTGAGAGTTGCGAAGCCGGCAACAGGAAATAGTCAATTCTATATATACTCCTGTGAGCCCCTGAATAAAAAGTGTATGGGGGGAGGGGGGAGACCAGCAGTCCGTCCCCCCAAGCCTGACAATTCTGCTTCCTATCCCTACTAAACAAACACATTCCCCAGATTTCTTTAGAATGGACCCCAAGTTCAAAAGGAGACACCCACACATTCTCATCGCTCACCTCACACTGCAAAAAATGCTAATCTGACCACTAAAAGGATACCCATGAACTGCAAACAATACTGTCCAACCACTGGGTGAGCGTCCTCCTAGGCCGGTTGACTGTCGCCGGTCCCATCTCCACTTCGACCCGCTGGGCTTCTTGCACCTCTGCTCTCGACCCAGTCTGCCGACGCCTCGGGGTGCTCGAAGAACCATGCACGCCCATCCGCCTCGACCCGGAGGCGGGCAGGGAACAACATGGAATATTTCAATCCCTGGTCCCGCAGAACACGCTTGATCGACATGAACAGCCGTCTCTGTTTCTGCACCCGCTGGGTAAAGTCCGGAAAAAAGGAAATATCTGAGTTCTCATAGCGCAGGGGAGCACCAGCTCTGGAATGTTGAAGGATGACATCTACGTCGCGGAAATTTTGGATCTGTGCCAACATGGGCCGCGGGGGAGTGCCCGGCGTGGGACGGCCGCCCAGGATCCTGTGGGCGCGCTCAACGGCAAAGAAATTACAGAGGCCATTTGGTTGCAGGTGTTTCAAAATTAAATCCTCCACGAAAAGGTCCATTGCCTGCCCCTCCGCCTTCTCCGGAAACCCAAGAATGCGCAGGTTGTTCCGGCGCAAGCGGCCTTCGTAGTCATCCAGTTTAAGATCAGTGAACTTGCGGCACTCCTGAAGCTCCCTCACCGCACCCCTGAGCTGCGAAACATCGTCTACCAGGTTAGCCGTCGTAAGCTCCACTTGCTTGACTTTTTCATTGAGCTTGCCCATGTCCGCCCGGATAAGGTTGACCTCAATAGTCACGGTGTCCATAGAGGTCTTACCTCCTGTAATGGCGGTCATAACGTCCTTGAGCTATATTTCCGGCTCCTCCTCACCCAGTCCCCCGGAACCAGAGTCCCTGGACGTCCTGCTCTGTGGAGCCTCTTCAGGCACTATATACCGGTCAAGTTTGTTGGACTGCATGGACTTAGAGCCACGGGCCCCGTGGTCTTGCCACGATCCATCTCGACCAGCTCGCTGCCAGCTCCTGGTTGCAGCAAGCGGGTGCCATCCGAAAGTCCTGCAGGGAAGTTCGCGTAGTACTGTACCTCCAGGCTGGTTTCCATGCTCTCCGCCAGCTGCACCACCATCTCTATTGCCACTCGGGGGCCCAGCACCACAGTCGGCACTAGACCTCACATGTCTCTAGGCCCACCTCGCCCCGCCGGCACAAGGTCCCATAGGCGGGAGCGGGAGGAAACAATCTCCACCAGCGGTCCGGGCAGCCCCCGAGACGGGCTCACTGCGGCAGCTCCCCGTTGCTCACAGAGCCCTGCAGATGGCCTCGGGCGGCGCACTAGGCAATTGCGCCACCACCGTGCTTCAATGTCTCGCCGGGGGTGCCACCCCGAGGGTCACAGTTGATAGGGAGCCACAGGCCAACGGCCGGACACCAGCACCCCCCAGGGAAGGCCAAGAGTTGTGCTGCAGGGGGGCACCGGAGACCTTCCGACTTCAGGGGCGGGCCGCCACCATTTTGCTTCTCGCTGCCGGCTCGCCCCACCCCAGTGACCGCACTGAAGCTCCCCAGCGGCCCCCCTGGCACAGCAGTCCTTTCCGCTGGGCAGCGGTAGACTCCGCCTCTAGGGCACACGCTGCGCGGGTCTCGCCGGGGGCAGCACCCGAGGGCCACAATCACTGGGGCCCCCCAACCGAAGGCCTGATACCAGTACCTCCACAGAGGGCCAAGAGTCTATGTGGCAGGGGGGTCACCGGAGCGCCTCCAACTTCAGGAACGAGCCGCCGCCATCTTGCTTTTCGCGGCCTGCTCGCCCCTCCTCGCCCAGTTCAGATTCTGATTTATGTACCAGGGCTCCCCTGCGGACCCTTTGGCACCGCAGTTCTCACCGCCGATGGCACGCTGGTCTCCGGCGACGGCTCCGCCGCCTGCGGGGCCACCGAATATCTCCCGGGCACCAGCTGGAGCTGCCTCCTTGGCAAACTCCACACTGGATGCCCTGGCTTGAGGCCCAGACAGAAGCCGGGATTGTCGGGCGCTGTTACTCCTCCTCTGGGTCTCCTCCAAACCCTGGAACCAGCGTGATGGGCTCAGTCCGAGTTCCGATGTCTGCTGCTGTCGAGGGATACAACAAGTTATGCCTCAGGATTGTCACGGGCTGGGCCGGAGGACAGAGCCCTCTTCTTACACGGTCATCTTCTGCCCGTGCTAAGCCACGCCCCGACTTTTAAATGATTCTGCAGTCCTCCCTTAATAGGAGAGACACACCTCCTCTGCCATGTGATCGCTCACCTGATATAGTTCGGTAAGACCTACATCTGCCAGAATGCATATACACACCTACATACATATACATACATATATATATATATATATATATATATATATATATATATATATATATATATATATATATATATACACATACATACACACACACACACATATATAAATAAATGTATGTGTGTGTATATAGCCATTATATATATATAGATATATATTACATTAACCCCGATCCCTAAACATTACCGACCTAAACCCTAAAAATACCCTTGCCACCCAACTACCCCTACCCATCCTAAAGCCTAAAACTACTCTACTCTTCCTGCCCAAATACACCTACCTATCCTAAGCTACTAAAAATACCATTGCCACCCAAATACCCTTATCCACCTTAAACCCTAATACCCTTGCCACTCAAATACCCTTACCCGCCCTAAACCCTAAAAATACCCTTGCCATGCAAATACCCTCATCTACCCTAACCCCAACCCCTAAGAATACCATAGCCACCCAATACCCTCACCAACCCCAAAACCCTAAAAACACCCATGTCCTAATATTAATAGAATGTCCTCCTTTTTGCACTATCGGCGACAGAAAAATAAAAAATTATCTTCATGATTGTGGTGTCACTTTATTCCTACTTTGGAGGAAAGGAGCTGTGGATATAGGACATGTGATCAAGGTGGTCTTTTCCGGCCGAAACGAGTCATGACGACATGGTGATTTGCTGATTAATATCACTGCAAAAATAAGGGTCTACACTTGCCTTATTTCGTATGGATGTGAAGTGGTGGGCAAGCCTGCAAAAAAAAAAAAATATATATATATATATATTCCTAGACAGAGGGTATAGCCAGAAGATAATAGATACTGCTATGAAAAAGTCCCAGCTAAAACCCAGGGATGTACTCCTGACCTACAAAACTAGAAAAGTACAGGAAGTAGTTAAGAAAAAAAGGAGGAGCAGGTTAGACTGATTTTAACATATTCGAAACAACAGAAGGAATTGAGAAGCATAATAAGAAGGAACTGGCATTTTGTCCAGAATGATCCTGTAATAGGACATCTTATGCCCTCAAACCCAGCGATAGCTTTTCGCAAATCTATCAGCATGGGGAATATGTTATCAAAAAACAGTCAGGAGAACTTCAAAAAAGATATCTGGCTACCATCAAGGAAAGGTCTCTATAAATGCTCAACATGCAGAGCATGCCAGTTTGGCATCAACACAAAAACCTATAAAACAGCATTCTCAAGTAATAACAAAGAAATCGAACAACATTAGACCTGTAAAACAGAGTACTGTGTATATGTTTTGGAAAGCGAATGTAAATTAAAATATATAGGCAGTACCAAACTGGCGGTGCACAAACGGGTTTTGCAGCACTTAAGGGCCATCACGAATAAGGATCAAAATTATCCTGTGGCCAGACATTTCCAGGCCGTACATAACAGCAACCCCAAACATTTAAAATATTTTGTGATTGAGTCGATACCAATGACTAAGAGAGGGGGAGATAGAGAAGCAAAGCTTAGACGAACCGAAACCAGTTATATTCTAGAGTTCGACTCTAAGTGGCCTGGAGGTTTGAATGTCACGGAAGATCTTCACACATTTTTATAATGACATTGTACATTAAGAATATGTTAATTGATGATCATATAGTGTTGTGTTTCAAATCCCAAGTTTGTATGTCAATTAGCTATTGGGGCATAGGACAGTGAATATATTTTATCCCTTTTCTACTAAATTGAATATTATGAATATGGTTTTTAATGATTGGTTTTAAGATATTTGGGTAGTTTTGTTCAGGTGTCTTTTAACCAATTGTTTTAAATAGTATCATGGAGTATAGTTGATTGAAGTATATAAAGGGATTTTGTTTTATATTAATTTAGAACACACTCTGTCAATTTGTGGAAGAAGTAATAGGCTGTATAACGGCACATTTGCACTAAACATAATGCACATGTTTGACTTTATGGCATTGGATCTTTAATATGACTATTCTCTTTGCACTTTCAAGCACTAGTCACTTTACAGCTATAAAAAAATAAATAAAATTAATGATACAGGCACATGACACTTTTTCTGTAGTATGGATATACTATGGAACTTTTTTCAAAGTTCAATGAAACAGTAATTGAACTTGGTCTTAAATCCTGGTACTGTAGCACGAAGGCACTTTGCAAATTCAATGAAAGAATCGAATGAAATGGTTTTAATACTGTATATGCAAAGGCACTTAAAATATGTCAATGAATTAATTGAATGCAATAGCTGCGTATTTGGATTATTTATATATGTCTAAAGATGCCAATATGGAGATGTGCAGTAAGATATTGAAAACTGCATACAAAAAATGCTGTGGAGTGATGTTTGTTGATTTTTTATGTATGGTATAATTAATATTAGATACGGGTGAGCACTTAATATGCTATGAATATGTATTGCATCACAAGAATAAGGACATTCAAGGTCAATTTGATAATAAGCATTTAAGCTGAAAATTGCATTCTACAAAATCCATTACAAAAGGAAAACCGAACATTTTTCAAGTATTAAAGGGAAATGTGCAATAATTCTGTATGCATTTAAGCAGATATTATACATGGACCTCAAAGTGAAGTATATAGATTGCCAATTGCAATCTTGTTCTACTTGAGATATATACGATGTAATGGAGATTTCTTCTATGTCTATGAAACGTCTTGATGCACTGGCACGTTAAATTTGGTGAAATGTATGCGCATGATCAGGTGATCAAGGCCGCTAGTCGTCGAAACGCGTCTGACGATATGGGATAAAATAAAAATAATGCCGGTGATTTCGTGATTTAAAACGAAGGTTTTGCGAGTTGCTGCATATATATATATATATATATATATATATATATATATATACATATACATATACACACATATATTTATATATATATATATACACATATATATATATATATTTATATAGACCGATTATCTCAACCTCTAATAGCCTCTTGGAGAATACATCAAAGTACATAGATTTTTTTTTGCAAGATCATGTAAATAAATTGCCATCCTATGTACAGGACACGGGTGACTTCCTACGAAAAATACGGGGTACAATATGGCAAGATGATTTTATACTGATCACGCTAGACGTGACTTCGCTCTACACGAGCATTAATCATCTTGACGGTCTCAAAGCCATACAGTACTTTCTAGACAAGAGGCCACTACATTGCTGCACCCACAATAAGATGCTGTTGAGCATGATTGAAATATGTTTACAGAATAACTTTTTTATGTTCCAGCAGATGTGTTTCCAGCAAACTAGAGGGGTGGCGATGGGATCCTGCTTCTCCCCTAGTTATGCTTGTTTGCATATGGGACTAAGGGAGAGGCAGGCTCTCGGGGTCCTACATGCAGAGACAATGTGTGACCATGTAGTTTGTCTATACAGATATATAGACAATTTGTTTATTATCTGGAAAGGGGAGGAAAGTTTGGCTGTTTCTTTTAAAGAGGAACTTAACAATAATTCCCTGAATCTGCAGTTCACGTCTCATTTGAGTACCACTTCAGTGAACTTTTTGGATGTGGAGGTTTATATTGATAAGAACACTATTCAAACCAAGCTTCACCGTAAGGCCACCGCAGGTAACACCTTGCTGCACGCCTCAAGCCACCATCCTAAACATCTAATTCACAGCATTCCCTACGAGGAGATGCTACGCATCAAGCGTATCTGTAGTAGACAGGAGGATGTGTTAGAGGCTCAGGAAGCATGTCGTTTACGCTTCCTGGCTAGAGGCTACTCTGACAAAACTATTAAAGCAGCTATAGCTAGAACTGATGCTATGACTAGATGAGGCACTCATCACAAAAAGCAGGAAGCAAGTAACCAGTTCCATACCTAAATCTGAACCAGTTAAACTGATTGTAACGTATAGTAAACAACATCATGCAATCCGCAATATCATGGGTAAGCATTGGGCGTTAATCAAAAATGATCCTAGTCTTAAAATGGGATCTAATCCATCTACCACCATTACCTACAGGAAGGCAGCCTCAATGGAAAACAGCTTGGTGAGCAGTAGTCCAGAAGTCTTAGTCAAGAGTAACTGGCTAAGCTCACGTACAGGATTCTTTAAGTGCACATCCTGTAAGGCGTGTAAACATGGAGTTAATATGACATCTTACTCCACACCCTTTTCTGACCACAATACTCCAATTTCTAAATACCTTACTTGCAAAACGGAGTATGCCGTATATGTATTGGAGTGCCCTTGTGCCTTGAGATATGTAGGAAACACAAAGCTTCCCGTGCACAAAAGGGTGCTCCAACATATGAGGGCAATCACCAATTGCGACGAAGCACATCCAGTCGCCAGACATTTTAATGACTGCCATAAAAGAGGTTTGAAGCACTTGAAGTTTTATGTAATTGATGTAGTCATGCCTCTCAGGAGGGGAAGCAGTAGAGAGGGAATCCTACGTAGACTGGAGATACATTACATTCTGAACCTGGACAGTAAACAACCTGCAGGTCTTAATACCAGCAAGGATTTCTATACATGTCTGTAATTTGGTTTAATCATTACATGAATTTTGCCCTGTGGTATTTGTACTCTGTTTAGTAAGTTAGATAGGTCTGACGCTGTGAATGGTTCAATATTTATAACTAGGAACAACACTGAAAAAATGATGTTTTTAAATGTATGTCGTTTCTATTTATGTAAATAGGAGTTATTTTTTACTTAATATTGCATAATTTGCACATTACTCACAAAAATTTGCACAAGCTTAGGATTGCACTATAAAATATATGCACAGTTTAGTACTTTAATGATAGCGTCATCGAAAGACTATCCATTAAGAATTGATATTACTAGTGTATTCGGGATATAAGTTTGAAAATTAGATGAATTGTGCAATGATCTGTTACTTTAAAGGAGACCGAATCAATATGTATTTTACAGTTATGCACAAAAACAGCCAAGTAGACTATGTATCAATTGATCGAGCTGGTCTTGGTTTCTAAATTCTATTTTAGAATTTAATAATTATTTATATAGTATTTTTTAGAGTCCATGTTTACAATTGAAAAGATATTATCATTGTAAATAGGCTCTTTTGATTTTAGAACAGTATTGTTTTAAAATTTATTACGAATTCACCACAAGTATGACTTTTATGTCTATGATGACGTTTGAGATAGTAATGTTGCACCATCACTTTGAAAAGCCGGAAATCCCTCCATAGCGTGTCATGTGATCAAGGGCCATTTGGGCTCGAAACGCGTCATGGCGGAGGTGCGGGGACTAGCACAATAAAATCATAGCCCTTTTGAACTCTTGGGTCCGCTGTCGTCTTTTTGAATGGACTTTTGACGACTGGTTGCTGCATATTTATATATATACACATATACACACAGGCGCATATATATATATATATATATATATATATGTGATCAAGCCTCGTTGGAGGTGAAACGCGTTATGGCGGATGGCTGGTGAAACACTTGAATAAATCACCGAAAATTTGCACCTAATCTGGGCTCACTCTCGTTATTCTATTTGACTGGAGAAAAGAATAGCGTTTCGTTCATATATATATATATATATATATAAACTGGAGAACGCCAAGAAAAGACCCCGCAAGCTCTTCGAATTGATCAAACACCAATATAATAAACTGTCCAAAACACTAAAAGAACCCCCTAAATCCCTAATATCATCGGAGGAATTCTCGTCTTTTTTCATCGACAAAACCACAGCCTTCGGAATCGAACTAAGCTCTGCCACACTCTCACAACTCCCTCCTGAACTGCCTCCCCCTTCCGTGCTGCCCCACAGGCTTCATATAAAAATCAAGCACACTGGACCAACTTCAACCTCTACGATGAAGACTCCGACTCGAATTCCTATCTACATTAAACAGTAAAAAAAGAAAAAATATGCACTATAAGAAATGTGACTATGACAAATTAATGAAAAAATTGAGTGAAAATCATGGCAGCAACTTGGTAATTTGGCCAAAAACAGATTATATTCAAGAAGCGCACAGACAGTTGGAAACGATGAATGTTACAAGAAGGCTGCAATAAAGCAATACAATGTAGCAAAAGACACACTACAGAAACAACTAGCTCAATGGAGACGGGAAGGTCTTATTTCTACAGATGAATATAAATGCATGCACAAATAATTTCCTGTCCTCCCTGTACTGTACCTGGTTCCAAAAGTACATAAAAACATAATGCCTACTCCGGGCAGGCCCATTATTTCGTCCATCAATAGTGCAGGTGAACAAGTAGGACAATACAGGGACTATTTTTACAGGATCTGGTCAAAGAGTTGCCCAGCTATGTTAAAGATACAGGAGATTTCTTAATGAAAACTAAGGACCTAGTATGGACAGATAACTTGTTTTTAATTACACTTGACATAGTCACTCTATACTTAAACATTTCCTGGATATAAGACCTTGTGAATTTTATGAACACTAAGGATATTTTAGAGCTTATCTCGTGGTGTCTCAATAAAGATTGTTTTCTCTTTGATAAAGATGTTTTTAAGCATTTGAGAGGAGTCGCGATGGGAGCCTGTTTCTCCCCAGCTATGCGTGTCTTCACGTCGGCTGGTGGGAGGAGCAGGTTCGTAGAAAGTTGCATCATGTAATGTTTGACCAACATGTCTTCTGTTATCTTAGATGCATTGATGACGTTTTTATACTGTGGAAGGGTAGTGAAATTGAAGCCCTACAGTTTATTGAAACAATTAACAATAACTCAATGAATCTGATTTCACTGAGTTTCTACGTGACATGATAAATAGACTGAAAGCTAGAGGATACAGTGACAACATTATAAAGGTGGCCATGAGTAAGGCTAGCATCAGGCCAAGAAACAGACTATTTTATAGTGGCAACAATGATCCTCATAATCGTGGGAATGACTTGGTACCTCTGTACAGTAATGATGACACTCCTAGACTAATCACTACCTATAGCAATGAGGAACGGAAAATCAGAGCCATCATCAAAAAGAATAGGGCCGTTGTCCTGACCGATAGTGTGTTTTGCAACAGAATAGCGGAAACTCCTTTGATTACGTTTTGGAGAGCAAAATCGATGGGTTTCATTCTTGATAAGAACTCCCCTGAGACTAGAAAAACTACCAACTGGTTAAAACCAGCCCATGGTTTTAGAAAATGCTCTTCGTGTAGGGCCTGCAAATTTGGATATAACAAGACCCATTACTCGACTCCATTCAGTGACACACCAATTGCTTTTTCTGGCAGCTATAACTGCAGAACTGAATATGCAGTTTGTTCTGACGTGCCCCTGTGGCCTTAACTATATGGGTAGTACTAACCTACAGGTGCATGTCAGAATATTACAACATCTACGAGCTATCCTTCACAGTGATCCCGCGTACCCAGTAGCGAGACACTTTAAAAGAATACATGGCAATGATGTAAACTGTCTCACCTACTCTGTCATCAACGCCATCCCTAAACGACGGCAGGGTGGCAGTAGGGAGCGCGAACTGAGACAGAAACTAAAATCATCTTGGAATTCGATAGTAAGTGGTCTAATGGGTTGAATAACACTGAGGATATGCATAATTTTCTCTAAAAACACCAACTGTAAGAAGCTTCTACAGTCATAACACGGCTTGAGTCTTTGTAACACTCCCATCTATTCGTTACATTCTCAATACTCTGATATTTGTGAGATGATGGTAGATATTTTTGGATCATGAAGTAATTTCTTTTAAAATGATCTTACCTGCTGCATCAAGTAATTACTTGTGATAGATTTTAGTGTAATGGATTTTAGCAATATATTTATGATTTTAACGGTATTTACTATTAATAGCTTTTACTGTTATTAATATATATGAAATTTGCATTAATTATACTGAGCACTTTCTTAAAATTTCATGCACTTCACATATTTGCACTTTTGGTATCATTTTGCACGTCATGTTTTTTGCTGCTAAGCATTTATGCACTGTATTTCTGTGTCCCATCGGAATTTTAGAGGATTGATTTTAACAATAATATTACAATAGACCGAATTCATGTAATTTTCTATTTTCTAGAAGTGTCACTAATTATACATTCAGGATTTATCCTGTGTAGTTGAATGGTTGATAGTTCAGTCCCCATACTAGAATAATACCGTACACGAAAGGTGTGTGTTAATAGTTGGGGCTGAGTACCAGAACAAAGATGGTGCCAATACAACACAAAAACAAATAAAAACAAAAACAAAAAAATGGTTTTGATATGTATTTATACAAAGAAGAATTGTGACCTTATATGTATGTATTTATTTATTTATACATTCGAAATATGTATTTATTTATTTATACATTCGAAATATGTATTTATGTATTTATACATTTGAATCTCCTTGTGAACACACTAGCGAGAGCAAAAGGCAATGTGATGTTGTGTTTATATGCATTTTAATTTGTAGTCTGTCTTCACTATTGATGGTCATGTGACACGGAGCCTTGGAGTTGGGTGTGCACTTAACAAACATTTAAAACCATCATGGCGATGTTGTTCCGCATTTGAACAAGGGCTTTTGGAGCCCGAAACGTGTCATCGTTTGTGGGAACAAGGTTTAAATAAATACATCTTGCCTGATACTGCGGGGTCTGTGTCTCCTTCATCACTGCCTGGAGGTTGCGGGAGTTCGAGTCTTTTTACAGATATATATACACACACACACACACACATATATATGAGCGCCCCGGAAATCGCTATTGCCGCGAACGAAAACATCATCGTGACGTATCGCGTAGCCGCGTCCGCGTGATACGCACGGCGTAAGTGCACCTGAAAGCACTCGAGCGAATACGATCACGCAACGTAAGCATCCGACGCGCTTACGCGTCGCGTAAGCGCGTCGGGTCATGTGACCTGAAAATAACACTTTTCATTGGTTCAGGACAGTTTTTTTTTCCAAATGATGAAAGACCCCACCTTTTTTCCTTATTCTGACTTTGTCCTTTGACTGAGGAATACCTGTTTGGAGATCTTTGAGTAATATTTTGTACTTTAAAATGGCTACAGTAGCAGCAGCAGCTGGAGCATCTGCACCACCACCACCACCACCACCAAGAGGACCACCACAACATCACAATGGTGGTCAAGAAGAAGAAGAGGAGGAGGAGGAGGAGGAGGAGGAGGGGAGGAGGTGGCTGCCAGAAGACAATACCCCATATAGGCCAAAGCAGCACATTGTATGGGAGTTTTTTTCCATCCCAGAGGGCAAGAAGAAAGCGAATGCGCCAAAGGTGACTTGCCAAATCTGTGCCATTGAACTTTCAAGGGGGAACCCTAATAAGAAATATTCCTTTGGCAATGACACCATGATTCAGCACATGCAGCGCAAGCATCCCAACAACTATGCTGCCGCAGAGGTGAGAGAACTGGCCAGTAACCCTCCCCGATCGTCACCCAGCACCTCCAAAAGAAAGCAACCCACTCCATCGGGACCAGAGACAAGGGAGATGGTCCCAAACATTCAACCAAAGTTTGGGCAATACAAGAATACTTGTATTTTTTGTGGTAAGACCATCACTTATGGTGAGCAAAGCATAACGCTCATCAACCGTGCTGGTGACAACCGCAAATGCCCCAAAAATCCATAATTTTTTCCTGATTTTTTTTGTTTGCTCCAGTTGAGCCATTTTCAATTCCCTGTTTTTTGTTTCTCCCCATAAAAATAACAAATAAAATATAAAATAGTTCATAAAAGCCAAAAAAGTACAAAATGTTAAAAAAACATAAAAAAAAATATAAAACAACAAAAAGAAGAAAAAAAACAGTTCTTTTTAGAACTACCTCCAAATTATAAAAAAGGCTACATTTTTTAAAAACTCTATCATTCTTTTTTCCCCATGGTACGCTCCCTGAGGCGCTCCCCGGTGCGCGTATCAGGCGCTCCCCCCGTGCAAAACTTGGTAATTCTGTGACCCGATCGGCCGTGTGGATCAGCCGTTTTTGCGTACGCTGTATGAATCAACGTACGTGGCGCTTAGGTGAAGGTGGGCATCTGAAAGCCGGAATCGGCCGATCGGGTCACAGAATCACCAAGTACCCTCCTGCAACCCGCAGACGATTCTTAAGTGGGGTTCCACAAGTTACCACGGCCTCCCTTCCTAGGACACTTGCTTAATAAAAGAGGATTCCATCTATTCGGATCCTACTCCAGCACTCCTTCATTCAGACAACCAAGTCCTGATGATAATCCGAACTAATCCGGATTGAAACTCCGTCGACCAAACAGCCTAAACAATAGGCGCACTCCTCCCTAATAGCTCTACCATTAAATGAAATTATCCTTGCCTACTGTGATATCACATTGTCACATGCGCCGCTGAGCCACTCACTGTAAATTATTTGCACCTAATGCACAGTGCGCCACCAACGCTGTTCACCTTCACTTACGTCGCCACTTGCACTTTTGAACACGTTTATGCACCAAGTTTTATGTGGTTGTCACCTATTCAATTTATGCAGTACTGTTTTCAACTGTATACATCCGACCCTGGAACTATTGTTACGATATAAAGATGAATATCTATCTATTGTCCACAAACGAGCATTCTCATTTCTATGTAATGCTATGTGCATGCTTGTTGTAATTGTCTACCGACTCCTACCTCTCAGGACACTGTGTTTTTGTTGCAGTTTATAAAGAAAGGCATTTCTGATAATATATGAGAGACAAGGGGTGAAAAGCAATCATGGTTTTGCTGCCGTTTGTGAATATACACACATATAATGAATTGTGCGCATTTATGCCATAATTTCATGTTGTTTGTTTATATATTCGATTGAAAAAGTGGTGTAGTATTTAAACTTCAAATCGCAGTATGTCTTTCATGTCTACGGTCACATGACTGGGCTAGAGGTGGACAGTGGGCGTGTTTACTTTTTTGCACTATATAAAAAATGTATTGAAACCGCAATTTTCTGCATGTGAACAAGGGCTCCAGAGTCCGAAACGCGTCATTGCTGTTTTGAAAAACCAGAACCTGACTGAATAAAGAACTTCGATCAGATCCTGTGGTCAGTCTCCGGCTTCGCCAGTCCGAGTGGGTTGGAGGTGGCTGTGGAGTATTTCGTGCATGTTTATACGGAAGTAGGTTTGCTTCCGGTCACGGACCCCCTTTCCAGAAGTCGGCGTCCACGCTCAAACCATATATATATATATATTTCTTAATGTTGCAAACTGAACCAACTCCTCCCCCCCCCCCCCTCAACCCACTTCCCGGTCGGCTATCCTGACACCAACTACCCATCCTAATATATGTAGACTATTGTCTGTATGCGTCCCTTGTAGTTTTTGTTCAGCAACCAAATCGATAGGGTCTGTTCGGCCTTTCGATTAAAAACATGCATGTATTGAACACACGCGTATTCTAATCCCACGTTGTGTATATATAAACACGCGCTTTATCGAATCCAACATTGTGTCAAAATTTCAAAGCAATCGGTGAAGAACTTTCGGAGATTTAAGATTTTGAATGAAGGAACATTGACATTTTTATTTGTCTGTTTGGGCTTCCGATTAAAAACAAGCGCGTATGCGCCACACCCGTATTGGAATCCAACGTTGTGTATATAAAAACACCCCCCTATTCGAATCCAACGTTGTGTCAAAATTTCAAAGCAATCGGTGAAGAACTTTCGGAGATTTGCGATTTTGAACAAACGAACATTTACATTTTTATTTATATAGATACATACATATGTCCACACATATATAAATATATACATATACATATACATATACACACACACACATATATATCATGCATCTTGCACTGAAGGCATTCCTTCCTTCTGTCAAGGGAATAGTAGTGCAGATGTTCACGGACAACACCACCGCCATGTGGTACTGCAACAAACAGGTCGGGTGGGGTTGTGGCCCCTATGTCAAGAGGTCCTTTGCCTCTGGACATGACTGGAACATCAGGGCATGTGCCTGGTGGTTCAACACCTGGCAGGTTCCCTGAACACCAGGGTGGACGAACTCAGCCGTCGGTGCATGGTGGATCACGAATAGCGTCTTAACCCGGAGGTGGTGCAAGGTCTCTTTCAGCGGTGGGGAGAGCCTTGGTTAGATCTGTTCGCCACCAAAGAGAATGTGCAATGTCAGCAGTTCTGCGTATTGGAATTTCCAAGGTGGGTCTCGCTCAGCTACTCTTTTCGGTGCGGCTGGAGTTGCGGTCTTCTATACGCCTTTCCGCCTATACCACTTCTGCCCAGAGTGCTGAAGCAGCTCAAGCGCGACTAGGCCCAAGTCATTCTTTTTTTAGTTTTTGGGTTTTTTTTAATTTATTTTTATCGAAGAAAATCAGGGCAATCAATACATTCACTAAGTAATCACAATGAAGAATAATGGACACAGAAAGTATTCCTGAATGGCTGTAACATTGGCATGGAGCAATCAGAAAGAAATACAATGAGATCATAAGACAAGCAGCAATAATACGCAGTTCCAATTTGATAACACAATTACTCATAGCACAGTTAGTCCCCCTCATAGACCCCAAAACCAGTAGCGTATTACGGGGTTGCATCACTTGTGGTGACATCTGGTGGGTCACAGATATCTCCTCGGAATGCATTCCATGCTCCCCAAACCTTTTCCCATTTGCGAGGACATCCACGGTGTATAAAGACCGCATTCTCAGCCACCATGGTCACATCCATATACCTACACCATTGTCTAAGCGTTGGGGCGATCTCCGACCCCCACAACATAGCAATGTTATGTTTGGCTACGGTCAAGCCCAACAGCACCCAATCCTTCTGCTGATGAGTAAGGTCATTAGATTCCCACACGTTGAGGAGACAGCGTCTAGGTTCTGGAAGGAGTGAGATATCTATTGTTTGGGAAATGGTGCGCATAACCTTGGTCCAGTATGCAGCTATCTGTGGACAGTCCCATATAGTGTGGAAAAACGAACCTTCCTCCCCGCAACGCCGAAGACAGTATCGATGTTGAGCGGTCCCTATTGCATGTAATGTGACCCTAGTGTAGTATGTACGGTGCAGTACTTTGAGTTGGATTAGTCTGAGTCGTGAAGGTTTGGCCGTTTCCCTGGGGGACAGCAAGGCCTCTTGCCATTCCGAGTCGTCAAAGTCGCCCACGTCCTGGATCCATTTATGTCGCAACCCAGATGTCGGGTCTGGTAAATTGTTGATCAATTTATGGTAGGTGAAGGACGTTGCCTTCACGGTCATATGGTCATATGTTCTGTCAACAGCCCCAAGTCATTCTTGTGGCTTCGGATTGGGCACAAAGAGTCTGGTATCCCGAGCTCTTGGTCATGGCCATCGATCCTCCGATCAGACTGCCTCTTCAGGAGGATCTTCTGTCGTAGCAGCAAGGGATGGTCCTCCACCTGAACCTGTCCAGCCTCCATCTCCTTGCATGGAGATTGAGCGGTGTCGGTTGACAGCTTTCGACCCTCCTCTCGATGTCTGTAATGTCATCTTGACAGCCAGGCGTCCCACCACTAAATTGGCATACGCCTGCAGATTTGTGGCGTGGTGCACAGCAAAGGCTGTGTATCCCCTTTCTGACACTGTTTCCGAGGTTCTCTTCTTCCTTCTTTCTTTGGCCCAGCAGGGATCTGCTCTGGCCACCCAAAAAGGCTATCTTTCGGCCGTTTCGACCTTCCTTCACCTTCCAGATCAACCCTCTCTTTTCAAATCCCCTATCGTAAATAGGTTTCTAAGGGGCATTTCTCCTCTCTTTCCCCCTATTCCTTTCGTAATTTCCCAGTGGGACTTGAATCTGGCTCTGACTTACCTGATGTGTGCTCTCTTCGAGCCATTACATAATTGTCCGCTGACACTTTTAACTCTGAAAACTGCCTTTCTGATTGCCATCACCTCTGCTCGCAGGGTGAGTGAGTTTCAGGTTTTTTCTTCTAAGCCTCCTTTCCTTGCTGTTCATCCGGACAAGGTTGTCCTCAGAATTCGGCCTTCTTTTCTCCCCAAAGTGGTTACCTCTTTCAACATAGGACAGACTATTACTTTGCCTACCTTCTTCCCGCCCCCACATCCTTCTAAAGAGGAAGAAAGACTCCACTGTCTGGATCCAAAATATGCGCTATCCTTTTATTTGAATCATACAAAGCAATTCCGGGTGGACGATCAACTCTTTTTTGGCTATGTGGGCACCAAAAAAAGTCTGGCCATGCAGAAACGGACCATCTCTCGGTGGGTCGTTCTTTGCATCAAAGTATGCTATTCTTTGGCGAAGAAGGAACCTCCAATAGGATTGCGCGCCCACTCCACCTGGGCGACGCAGCCACTACTGCTTGGGGACGGGGAGTCCCTCTCAATGACATTTGCCAGGCAGCCACATAGGCATCGCTGCACACGTTCACTAGACAATATTGCCTGAATACTCAAGTCCAGAGAGACAGCTTCTTTGGTCGTTCAGTTTTCCAGGACTTCCTGGTGTGAACTTAGTTTGCACCCCACCTCCGGGGTTGGTTTGGCTGGGGTATCAATTCTAAAGTAAGGAATCTTTAACTACTAGTCTCTTTCAGATGAACAGATTCGAACTGACTTCTAATGTAAGGGACTTCCTTTCAGGGCCCTATTTTTGTGCACCAGTGGTCAGTGTCTTGTATGGCTCTGCACTTGTGGCGTGGAATGTCGTATAAAGAACTGACGTCCGCACGCAGGGGCGCCAGCGAGGAATACTGAGTTGACCGATGCCACCTACCAACCGCAAAGGTAATGCCACCAAAATATTTCTCCGGATCCAGTCTGACGCCATGGGTTATTTCTAAGATAAGGAATCTATAACAAATATATGTCTACTACAGATATATCGTTACAGAAGGTCAGTAACGTGTTCATTAACCACACAGTAAGATACATTCAGCACAGTAATGTTGTCAATTAGTTTCTCTACACATGCCCATGAAGGGGGACAGTGAGTATATTTTGTGTATTTACTTTAATGTGAGGCTATTTGTAGTAATTGTTACATCGATAGCATCAAATACCATCGGGTGGACGATCTGCTTTTTATGGGGATCTCTGTGGCAAATAAAGGTAAGACAGTACAGAAAAGGACTTTGTCATGGGGGATTGTCCTCTGCATTACCATGTGCTACACAGTAGGCAAAAATCCCCTTAAGGAAGCGCCAAGAGCCCATTCCAGCATTGCCTTTGCCCACGGAGTGCCTGTCCCGGACAAGTTAGGCCGCAACATGGGCGTCAGAGCACATCTTCACGAAGCGTTACTGCCTTGACAGTTCGGTCCAACGGGGAGGCATTTTGACGGTTTGGTCTTTACATACTTCTAACCCCTTTCCACAGACAGTGATACTGCTTTAGTATTTATTGTAAGAGTGAGGAATCTGTACCTATCAAAAGAACAAGTTACTTGCCTTTGGTTTTTCTTTTTCTGGTGGATACTAAGTTACTTACTCTTGGTAACACGCTTGCTTGTGGATATTATATCTTACTGCAGATTCCTCACTGCCCTCCTACCTCTCCGTTTTGTAGAGTGGTCTCTTTTTACCATCTAAAAAGGTTCCAATTTAGAGATCTACACAATGGTGCTAATAATTGTTTTGCACTTCACTCCTGAGGGTGCAGAAGGAGTCAAGCAAGAAAGTGATGTTGGCAGCGCGCTGGACTGGTGCGTATGTCCGGCTAACCTCCCGTCACTTCTAGTGCGGAACGAAGCCAGTGCAGAGTTGCATGGCTCCACCCATTGGTGTACAGGAGCACTGCTGTGAAAATGTTCGGGTCCAGTCTACCGCCCCGGGATAGTCAAAATTTGAGCTATCTGGCGCTAGATAGAATCCACCAGAAAGAGCGTTACTGAAGATGAGTAACTTGTTCTTCTAAAGACTGCATGCCCTAGTGTGTACTTCTGTTTGTATAATCCTTTCATGTGTTTAACCACCAGACCGTGTTCTTGCTTGTTATGATGTTTAGTAATTTGATTAAAGAATATGTTGATATATTTATGAATGATTGTTTCTCTTAATTAGAAGATTTTTTTTTAATTGAATGTCTAGCATGGGGAATTGAAAAAAATATATATTTTGTCCAAGGCATGTGATGATTTAGAAACTTGATTGTTCGGTAAAAAAAACACTTGTCTAATTTGATGCCATGCAGTAAAGTGACAAATTAAGTCACCAAATTAGACAAATTAGAGCATTAGAGTGTGTTCTAGTTTCAACTCTTAGGTAGCATAATTTCTAAAGTGGTTCCCGATTGGGCAGACATTTTTTCTTGGCACACGTAGTGGCGCTATTTTGTTTAGTGAGCATGTAGTAGTTAAGACCAAGGGAGCGGCTGGTCCGATGCCTGCCATAAATGCAGTCGGTGGCGCAGATGTGTTTCTAGTTGGTTCTTTTTGATTATTGTGTTTTTCACACTCTCCCTCTTTGAATACTTATTTCTAAAGGAGTATTTTATCTGTGGTGCACTTTAATCCACATATGACTTCTTAACCAAATGTATTTTAAAGTTATGAATTGCTGGCCTGAATCTGAATTTTCTAATAAATCTGTTACAGGCTGGACTCTGTTGTGAAGCTGTGCAGGTTGGAAATGCAGATAATGCTTCTAAGGAGAATGCTATGAGTGTGTTGTAGTATCATCTCTTAGATCACATTGTTTCTAAAGTGTATCCCAATTAGGCAGACATTTTCCTTGGCTTCCTTGATCCAAGTAGAGACGCTATTTTGTTTTGTCAGCACTCTAGTGATTGAGACCAAGGGAAGCGGCTGGTCGGGTGCCTGCCATAAAATGCAGTCAGTGGCAGGGACGCACAGCTGATGCGCCTTTGGCCAGCTCGTCCGCCCTTGAACGCACTCAGCACCAGCCATGCTGCCAGTTTTCAACCTCTTGTTAAGGCCAGACTCACTTGGGAAAGGGATTCATAAATTACAGAAAGCTAGGGCCTATGTTCAATCTGGAACACACCGTCTCGATCTTATGTCGAAATCTGAGGCCTTGTGAAGCAATATATGTGACTTCAACATTCAAATTATCAAGGGAAGAGAGATGCAGTCTTCTAATTCTATAGTTCTTTGGAAAGAAAAAACCTGTGAGAATACTTTAATTGCAAACTTATTTAAGGCGGCTTAATCAATGTGAGGTCACTTCCTAAGCACAAACTGGACACCTCAAGCCTCTGGAGTGAGAATAACCTGGATGTGGTATTTGTCACTGAAACATTGCTCGGCGCTTCCTTTGCTCCAGATACTGCCCTTGCATTTGCTGATGGTTATTCCATTTTACATCTTGACCGAGAAGGTTGTGCATGGGGGGTGGGCAATTGCCATGATATATTGTTCTCTATAATTGCTCTATTAGCAAGTTTGAGGAATTGGGTAATTCAGAGGGTTTGTTTTTCCTATTAAAATTACTAACAATGTGTGCTTTTCAGGGGTATTGCTTTATTGACTGCCAGAACAGTTTGGTAATTTTGTTGAGCAGGTATTATATGCCCTTGCCCCTTGGTAGCTACACAAGTTTAACTTCACCTTTTTAGTTGCTTTCAATGTCCATATGGATGAGCTTGATGATGAAACAGCAGTGGAGTTAGACAAGGCTTTTTGTTTCCTCAATTTAATTTTGACGCCCGCAGGCCCTATGCATAAATTAGGCCATACTTAAGACCTGATTTTCACGAACTGTGATTCTCGTACGGCTGTCGAACTCTGCTCAGTGACCTGGTCTGATCACTATTCTATACCGTTCTCCTGGTCTCATTTGTATTTACAGAAGTCACAAATATTGAAGGTTTCCTGACACCTCTGGTTTAAAATTGGGGACAATAACCATTTCAGACTGTCAGATACTATGAACACCCAGGTAACAGGAAAAATGGAAGCAGATGTCAACCATTTTAATCAAGATCTTTTTCAGATGTTTGACATGATTGCCGGAAGTAATAATTCTGGGCCTTGGTGAAATCAACCACCATCAACATGGTTTTCTCCACATCTCCAAAGTGTAAAACAGGCTTGTTAAATACTGGAGAGGACTTGGAGGAAAAAACTATCATTCAGAAGATTAAGCTTTATATAAGGCCCCCTTTAAAGATTTTCAAAAACTGATTTAAAGAACAAAAGAGGAGACATTTAAATGTCAGATCTCTCAATCTGAAAATTCCTCTAGGAAAACTTTTATGATTGTAAAATCTTTTTTGTCACCTGTCTGCGAATCAACTAAAAATCCCCCTTTGATAACCATTAGTAGACCAGTTGGCAGCCTACTTTAAAAAAAAGTCTGGAAGAGATTCAGTTGAATTTCCGTATAGAGAACGTTATTTCCAAGATTTCTTCAGCTTCTCCAGGAGGGTGCAGTTTGAAATTTGTTTGGCCCGGTCTTGCTTGAAGACACTTAAGCAGGCCTTTCAGAAGTCATTGTCATTGTCAAAGCGATGTTTATTTAGACCTTAGTCTTTAAACAGATATAAAACCAATTTATACAATATAAAACATCACTGTATGTACATTCTCAATGTTTAAGAAAGTTAATACATATTCAATAAGTGGTGCAAAATTCGATTGTCATAATCGGGATTACATTACATTTTAAAATTGTATGATAAAATATTCTTTAAAATGACTAGTACAAAATTAAAATGATTTAAAATCATTACATATTCCAGCTAATTTTCTCTAAGGAAACTTTTTACTTCTTTCATATAGTTCCCCACTGAAATCGCTATGTCAAGATTTGGCATTTCTATTAGTAGTTCTGCTGTATTATTCCGATGCCTTATATCATATTTTAGGAATAGCGGGCGGAGATAACGTTTACGCTGCTCTAACAGTATTCCACAATCTAGCAGAATGTGCAATATATCTCCTTTGGTACCCAAAGTACATTTACAATAACCATCACCATGTAACATTTTCCTTTTTAGTTCTTCATTTACTAGATAATGGTTTATTCCTACTCTCAGTCTTAAAATATCCTGCCTATACCAATAATTGGGTAAGACATCCAGGTAAGGGAACCAGTTTTCTTTTCGCCATGATTCCCTCATTTGTTGCACCAATTTTTTTTTTCTTCTCCAAGTATACCATGTCTGCCCTTCTTGAGGCCTCTTGACCGTATTTCATGAGCTCATTCTTAGTGAATTCTACCTGAAGGGAATCATGGGATCTTTTCACCTTTACATTTTCACAGGCCTGTGATATTTTCTTCCTTGCATTTTTAGCCCATTTAGGCTACCTAGTAGGATCTCTTTCTTACACCATTGTGACACCTTCTGACATATATCTATATCCATCCGCTTCCAGAATCTAACTAGGATATTTTGTACCTGTATACTCCAAGCGGTGGTACCTATCTCTGTTCTTATCGCTTGTATCTTCGATGAGGGTGGTAATTTCAGAGGGGTTTTCAGACACTTTCCTTCCTCTGAGTCCCACCTTTGTTTTCCACTAAGGTAAAGGACCTCAGCTCCATATAGTATTTGCAGGGGGATCATTGCACTAAAGGCCTTCAACACCGGTCTGTGTTACATATCTCCATAATCTCGATTGAATTTCTTCAACCCACAGATCGATGTGAAGGCCTTAGCTTTCTGAGCTTCTAGGTGGGTTTGCGACTTTAACATCCTGTCAAACCACACCCCCAGATAACGATATTCGTTCACCATTTCCAATTCGAAATCTCCTAACACCCACCTAAAGCTAGTCTCTTTTTTCCAAAACATAAGATCTTAGTTTTTTCCATATTTACAGTTATAAATTTCTCCCTACAATAGTCTCTAAAAACGTTTAATTTCCTTTGTAGTCCAATTTCAGTCTGATCTAAAATCACCAAATCATCTGCGTACAGCAGGCAGGAAATTTTCTTACCATCCATTTTCGGGCTTGCACTTCTTTCAACCACAAGGGTTGCCTGTAAGTCAGCCAAAAATATAGCAAAGAGCAGGGGGGCTAGCACGCAGCCTTGTATGAGGCCATTCTCAATTGCTATTTTTGGGGTTAGTGACCCCTCTGTGTCCCTAATTACTTGGGCCCAATTACCGCTATGAAACTCTTTTATTATCCTCAGCAAACCTGCAGGGATCTTTTTATTTTCTAGGGTTTCCCAGAGGCAGTTCCGGTCAACGGAGTCGAACGTGGCTCGAAAGTCAACAATACAGCAGGACAGCTTACCATTTTGTTCCATTGACTTGTGTGCCGCGGCCAACAGGGCAAAGCAATGGTCGACCGTAGAGTGGCCTTCCTTGAAGCCCCCCTGTTTAGTAGGTACTGTTGTGAACTCCTCTACCCAGTTCTTTAAACTATTCAAAATTATTTTTGAAAATACTTTTTCCCTTATGTCTAGCAGATTAAATAACCTATAGTTTTGTGGTGCATTCACATCCCCTTTTTTTGTGTATTGGCCTTTTTACTGCTCCCTTCCAGTTTTTTTCCCTCCTTCTATGATTACAAGAAACATTTGGGATAATAAATTCGCCTACCACTTCATCTCTGATTTTATTACTATTGCTGGCAGGTTGTCTGGGCCTGCAGCTCGTGTTAGCTTTAAATTAGCTATTGTATTTTTTACGTTCAATTCTGTAAAATCTGTTTTTCAATCTGCTACTAACCCTTGCCATGGTTCCGGCCCTCCTTCTACTGAATCTATTTGTGGGCCGTACATTTCCTTCAGATACTTCTCCCAGACTGCCTCCTCTACCACACAGTTCATTGCCCCAACTGGGTGATCTGCTGCTGTTTTTACTAGTTTCCAAAATTGTCTTAAATTCTTCGATTCTATAGTTTGCAATACATTTTCCCAGCATTTATCCTTATACGTTCTTTTAGCGTTTGCAAGTAGCATTTTATATTCTCTTCTCAATTTTTCCAGGTGCCTTTGTCCCTTCTGATCATATTTCCTTCTGATCATTCTAGTTTCTTTCCTAATTTCTCTTTTTTTCTTCTTACAATCTGCAGAGAACCATTTCGGTCGTTTTTCTGGAATTATATGTTCATTTATTTTATCTTTTTTTAATACAATTCAGAGACATTGCACCACTAGTTCTATTTTTCCCTCAAACCATTCCAAGTTTCTGGCCTCTATTTCCTCCAAGGGTATCTCTGTTGGAGTTTTCCTAGTTTTTCTATATACTCTTCTGATAGTCTAGTGTGACTCCGTTGAGGTATTCAACTTGTTGTGCGATAACTTTATCACTGGGTTTCGGCCTTCCCCCCTGAATCATCAATTGCAAGGGGTTATGATCACTCTCTTCTAAATGGAGTATCTTAAATTTGCTTATCAGAGGGAAATTTCAAGCAAACATAAACATATAATCAATTGGGCAATTTTGTGTGCCTTTTTTAAATGTTTTCTTTGCTGGGCAATCTGATTCCAATCTACCATTCAAGCAAAACAGACCCTTTGTCCCTAAGTAATTTCCCAGCATTTTATCCCGTCTTTGGGGTTCACAGTCTGGGAAGGTTGCCTCCTTAATCTCATATGCGTAGACTATATCCCTAAACCAGAGGTGTACCATATTTGAGCTCAATCTATGGTTGAAATCCCCCATTATAAAAAACATGTCCGTCTCATACTTTCCGCATAGGAAATCTATATCGTCTTTAAAATGCTCCAGCTCACTTTCATACTCCTTAATACTCTCCCATTGCATGTACACATTTATAATAATTAAATTTCATACTTTTTATCTAAGACCAGCAAGGACAATCTACATACCAAAAGCCATTTACATTTCACATTTAGCACAATCACGTTCTTTGCTATTTTTGTTGACACTAAAGTCATAATCCCCCCCAGCCGGGCGTCCGAACCTCTGTTTGCTAGCCGGACGGTGGTGCTGGTGGAAGCCATCGAATGTTGGGGTTTCGTCTCATAGCCAGGTTTGTTGCACACACTTAATTCCTATATTCTTTCCTAGTTTGTTTAAGCATTCCTGTTTTGCTCTATCACCCAATCCGTTTACGTCACAGGATAAGAAGTTAAGGCTATGCGACATCCCTGCATCCTATTCTACCTCGCTTAAACCTCCATCTTCCCCCATACCTTCATTATACCATTTGGAAGGACCGGCTGGGCTGCTACTTTGAATCCAGTTCCATGAATTATCAGTTTCTGAATTGTTTACTACTATATTTAGCATACCTCCCCCCTCTTCATTATTCTCCGTAATGCTCACCTTTCTCTTCCCAAGGCCTGCATGACAATTTAGGAAGTCTCTACCTAATTGCACCTGTTTTTCCAGATCACCTTCTGCAACTAACCATATCCCTTCCTGCTCGATCTCAGCCTCCGCTTTCCAAACTGCCAATTTTACCAAATTTGAGTAGACTAGGACTCTTGTGATTTCCTTACCGTTTGTATTTTCTACAAAGCCCACTTGTCTCAGATCTTTTGTACCTAATCCTCTCAGGCTTGGACATTTTGAGAATGAGAATAGAATTTGGGACCTATTTAAGGGTTGGATCTTCTATGCTTTCTTCCCCTTTTTTCCTGGTTGAACTGGCTCAAAATACAGCCATTTATTACTTCCTAACTCGGTGCCGGTCGACTAGGTTACTAGACCTAGCTGTCTGCTATCTTCCCATCTAACATTCCCCAAGTGGCTTTTTACTCCTGTTTTACCTGGTTGCGGGGCTACTTTTTCTAATGTGCTATACTTCTGGGCAAATCTATTATGTCCCGCATTTATTGGTTGTATTAGGGGATTTTTTTCTGATTGCTTTTTACTTAATTCCTTACTAAGCTTTTTCTTTTCTTGGTTCTTTAATGCCTCCCTCTTGTCGTCTAGTCTTGCTGGCTTATCAGATACCTTTGTAAATGCAGGGCTTGGCTTAAGCTCATCCTCTTTTTCCCGCTGGTTTTCTCTTATTTCTGCTTTAGATTCCCTCTTTCTACGTATCCCTCTTCTGTATTGTCTACAGTTATACCTAGTGCTATGTCTGAAGTTATGAAGTTATCTCCTATTCTTCTTATCAGCATCGGGCGTTTTGAAATATATACAGTATCAGCAGTTTTTATTTTTTCTACGCTCCCTTTCTGTACTTTTCTCTCTTCCTTTTTTGTGGACTGTGGGTCTTCTATTGGTCTCATCGTATGTGTCATCTGCCCTCTAATTCCTTGCAGCTCTTCCTCCTATCTTTTTTAAATACATGTTTTGCGTTTTCAAGACCCCATTGTTTAACATTGTAACTTCTAGTATCCCCTGGAGGGTTTTCTGAAGCATCAGCAGCAGGTCCATCATTGAAGAGGAGGATGTGGCAGAGATTTCTATGTCCTGTTCACTGTTCCTCTCTGGTTCGTCTACTCCTACACTTCTCTATGTCTCCCGTTGCCGTTCATTTGACAGTTGGACTGATATGTTTAATACCTCACCCCATTCATTTCTCAACTTTTCCGTAATGTTTCCCGTTTGACTTGAGGTTTCTTGTGCCTGTGTATGTTGCGAGAATAATTTAGGGGATGAAGACAAACGTTGCGCTGCCAGCAGTTCATTTTGACCAGAGATTGACTGACTTAACAGGAATGATGCCTCCAATAATTCTTCAATGATTTCTACTGAGCCATTCCCATCTTCCTGAATTACTTCCGTTTCCAGGTCTCTCCTGGGTGAGTCTACTTTTTTGTAGTATTTATCTACAAAGTCTTTTACAGATTTAGAGGCTGGCAGGCTTTCCTTACTTTCTATCACTGTCACTTTTATTTTCTTCTTTTGAGGCGCAACTTTCGTACTTTCAATAGGGCTTTCCTGGCTCACGTGGCTTTCTTCTTGGGTTCTTGATTCTCTAAAGAGTTCGCTTGTCCCTGGGCTGGGCTCCGTATGCGCTTTACGACTTTTCTGCTTCCTTTTTGGCGCTTAGCTCTCAGCCCGGGAATATAGCAAGAGTATTCTTATTTTACAAACTTTAGTATTCCAATTTACTTTGCTTTAACTAGCCCCCTGAACAATTTTGTTTAACAACTCTGTAAAGATACTGCAGTCTCACATACACTTAACTCTGTTGTGCCTTTATCCTGCCTTGCCCACCTGTTTACGTTGTTCTCTGTACTTTATATCTTGCGAATCACCCCTTACTTCCTTTCTTCCACTGGGGGGAGAGGGGAGGGGGGAGTGTTCCCTGGGTCTGACACCAGCTCTTTATATGGACTTTAGGTGCCCTGAACCCCTTCCCCGGGCTTTAGTTGCGCCTTGCTCCGTTCTCCTTTACTCCTTTCTCCAGCTCCTTATTTTCTGGAGCTTGCGAAGGACTTTACTTCTGCGGCTTCCGCGATCTTCCGGTCTTTCTCGCGGCACCGCAGTGCCCCGGTTCTCCCGCTCTTTGCGCACCCCAAGACTGCTCTCCTGACTCTGTTAATCCTGGAGCCTTGGGGCGCGGGTTCAGCGCTGAGCATCCCGACAAGCTGCTCGCGTTCCACCGTGGTTCGGAGCGGGCGGGGCGGGGCTCTTGAAGCGTTTGAACTTTTGGCGGGCGGAGCAGCAGGCAGAGAAATCGGCAGGCGGATGGGAAACAACAGGGTCTGTTCTCCGCAGTCAGATCTGGTTCTCTTTAGACCCCTGCCCCAAGTGGCTATTAAAGAAAGCAGCCCTTTGCTTAAACAATTACATCAATGATTTATTCAGTCAATCATTGCTTTCATGTCTTGTCCTTCTCTGTTAAAAACAAGCACTTGTGCTTCTGTTTTTTTTTTTTTTTTTAAGTGGCAGATATTTCTAATCTAAATAATTTTAGACCCATTTCTTTGCTTCCGATGTTGGCCAAGGTTTTTGAAAAGTTGGTGAAGTAACAAATGATACAATTTTTGCAATACTGTGTTTTGCATGTGACTCAGGCTGGTTCCCAAACTGGGCCCTGCATGGAAGCTGCATTATTGGAGGTCTTTGAATTTGACAAAGGTAAAAATGCTGTAGTCATTCTCTTGGATCCGTCTGCCGCTTTTGACACTGTGACCCTACAATATTTTATTAAACGTCTGGAAAAAAATAGGGGTCAGGGATTGCTCTCAGTTGTCTAAAATCTTTCCTCTTTGATCGAAGACAAGCTGTTCACCTTTCCCCGTTTACATCTGTTTTCGCAGACTTAAGATTCTGTGTTAGGCAAGACTCAGCTATGACCCCTACTCCGTTTAGCATCTATGTGCCTCCCCCCCCCCGGTGAAGGTGGTTAAACTGTGGGGTTTTAAGATTGTTATATGCTGATAACACACAACTGCTACACTCTTTTCAACAAGTTGACAGTTCATTGGAAGTCCTTTTTTCAGGATTGCCTCATCCTGATTGCAAAGTGGACGCCGTTAAATTTTTTGAAGCTTAATACTGATAAGTTAGAAGTATTGGTTTATGTAAACCCCTCTATGTTTGATTTGATCTCTATTTGGCCACATTCTCTGGGTATTTCCCCTGAGTCTGCAAAGATATTTATAAACCTTGATAGAAAATATTATTTGGACCTTTCCATTTAATCCCATGTTCTGTATATTGCTGCTGTTTGTTAAAATCTCTATCCACATTTTTTATTTTTTTTACCAGGGAAAGTCAGAAAACTTATTGTACAAGCCTTGGTGACCTCCAAATTATATTTTTCAAATTCTCTGTTTTTTAGGCATTTCTGCTAAATCTCTTCACAAACTTCAGACAATGCAAAATGCGGCAGCTTGGCTCTTTTTAAGGATTCCCGAAAGTACACTGTACTAGACAGGGCCTCAGGCAAGTTGCATTGGCTACGTGTGGAAAATCTTTGCTAATCACTTTTAGAGCGCTACACAAGAAAGGTCCGCTTTTTCATTAGCAGAGAATTAGTTGGTATAGTCCATGAACAGATTTGCTCTCTAGCAATAAGCCTGCCCTGGGCTCTGCCTAGAATAAACCGAGCCAGACATGGGGGGTCTGGCCTTCTCATATTTGGCAGCTAAGCTATGGAACAGGCTGCCCTTGAAACTTAGGAAATTGGATTCAAAATCTCAGTTTGACAAGGATCTTAAAACTTTCCTTTTTTAAACAAGGTTAGTTGTTGGTCAATTATTACTGTACTGTTTAAGCACCAGGACGCTTTTTTGAAGCAGCTGTTCGCACTATAGAAGAAGTGTGTCATACATTCATTCTCGTAATTTGATATTTCTGATTTTAGTATATCTGGTTATGCGTTAGTCCATATAAAAGTATAAAAAAAACAGATGGGTGAAAAGCCTGGATTATTCTTAGCCACTGGTAATCACTTGGACCACATCCCAGCCCATTATTATTTTGCACACCATGTCACCTCAGTTTGGACCCATCAATATGCAAATCAGTCTTGACCCTACTTCAATAGAGGTCCAGGCAGAACTTCCAGACTAGGTCCTCCCTGACCCTGATCACAAGCATCCCAAGACCTATTTCGCCCTAGTTAGGGCTCATTAGCCAGGTTTGTCTTAGTTCCAATGACAGTGTGCCAGGACCCACATCTGGATATACCCGTTCCCACTTAGGTGACACACTGAAGTTTACAAGAAAGTGATGGATGGAATGTGTTAATTTATCTCAGCCACTGGTAATTACTCGGGGCCGCATTCCAATCCCTCATTATTTTGCATGTCACCTCAGTTTGGACCCAACCATATGCAAATTAGTCTTGACCCTCCACCTTATGGGAACAGTCTAGTCTGAACTTGCCAGGCCAGCTCCTCACTGAACTGGAACACAAGCAACCCTGGACCGGTTTCACCCAAGTTAGTCCACACTGAGGCGGTGTAGTGTGTAAAATACCAATGGATTGGGATTCGGCCTGAATGATTACCAGTGGCAGAGATTATTTCACATATTCCATTCATCACTTTTTTGTATGCTTTAGTGTGTTGCCTTGAGTGGGACAGGCATGTCCAGACTAGGTCCTGTATTCTGACTTTTAACTTTATCCCTTTGTGATTTAACTCTGTTTGTTTAGGGGAGAGGAATTCCAAAGCTCATGAACTGAGACTGAACTTTCTGGTGTGTTCTTGGCATCGCTTGCTCTTCTGTGCCTTGTTGTGTTCCAGTGCAGTGATATACTTAGCAAAATGCAACATAGGCAAACACATTGCTGTTTACAGAGCCACAAGGGATCCATGTGTGCAGTGTAAGCTTTTCTTGGGAGAAGAGAGGGGGCGAAGAAAAGCTTCTTCAGAAGAATCATGCATCAGTGGTGTTGAAAGGCATCCTGCTGGGTATTAAGATATAAGCCTCCTGAGAATCCCATTGACACTGTGAGGATTGCCATAAAATGCTGAATAGTCACAGAAACGTTCACTTGAATTTTGCCAAGTGGCAAACAGCCAAAGTTTACCTAGAGATTGAGCCAAACGTGTTCGTATGGCACAACTGTTTTGTTAAGCGGAAAACTCTCCTTTGAAGAAGTGACTTAAGGCTGTTAAAACTAAGCTAAAGAAAGAACATAGGGTTTTTTCAAAATTATAGAATGTTGCCCTACAGCAAAGTTGTGACCAACTACTGGTTTATTAGATGTGTTCATTTTTCGCTTCTCACAGGCTTCTTCAACTTGTATCATCATTTTCATAAGCTGATGTTTGTTTGTGATCATGATTTCAGTGTATGTGACAAAATCCTACAAGATTCTTATTTTTATGTTTTGGTGGCTAGTGGTGCAAACTGATGCAGTCATTTGAAGAGTATACTTAGACACTAGAGTGAGTTAAACAACTGTCACCTTACATTCTTCCAGCAAGACTCCATCAAGATACAAAGATTCTGCTCCAGGCAATCAAATGAAGGTGAATTAAACATGGCTGCTGTAAGATTTCGAAGCACTGCCACTGAAAGTGAAGCGTCCCTAGTGTGCCTGACTGATTGAGCCATGACTAACGAAAGTGCATGGCCACCTGGCATGCCTGCTTGACTGAAGAGGAATTGGACATGTCTGCTGTAAGATTCTGATTGATGAAGCATGGCTAACGGAGAGAAGGGTCCCCGGTGTGCCTGAGTGACTGAAGCACTGCTACTGGAAGTAGACGGTCAGCCGACATGCATGATTGATTGGACGGAATTAAATATGACTTGTATATTATTCACGATTGAAGCATGGCTACCAGAAGTGATTAGTCACCAGGTGTGTTTGACTGAGTTGCAGCTGCCAGAAGTGGATGGGAGCCCGGTGTAACCGATTAACTCAAGTTGGTATCGGTGAACTTTCACCACACTAGCGAACAATATCAATGCAGTCACTTTGAATGTAGAGCACACAGTAAAATGTGATGGATCGCTTATTTGAGAAAGCACCCAATATACTCTGGCCTTTACTCTTCCAAACTAGTATGTGTAGTCTCCATTGTTGGGAATGTGGTGTGCGACTGGTTTGTGGTTCCACCACTATGCTCCTGGCTAGTCCATACATGGGACATCAATGGGCGACGATATTAGTGGTGTCTCTGGAGAGAGACCACACCCCACCTACTCTCTGGCAGGGTTCACAGATTCTGCTCCAGGCATTACAGGGAGTAGCCCCCATCATCCTGTCTTCAGCTGGTACAGGGATTTCACCCACAAATCCCAGGCAATCAAATGGTGGAGGTTAAGATATTTAAACGTTTGCTGCCCTCTGGAACCCTCTCTTCGCTACTGGAAATGCAATGTGAAAGCCACTTTCCCACCAACACATCTGTCAAACCAATCCACTGTGCAAGGCGAGAAGACAACGCAGGTGGAAGACGCTGCACCCAACAAAAACATGACTGTAATAGGTCACAGCTACATGGCCACAAAAGAACCTAGACATTATGGGGGAGAGGAATCAAATACATGTTCAGCTGGAAAAGAGTGTATGAATACGGTGTGTCAGTCAATTATACTTTTTATTTGATTTCATTAAAAAAAATCTTAACAGGATGGAAAAGCCACCATGGATAAAACGTGCATAAAATATACATTTTTTTATTTCAAAAATATGGAAAAGCACATGGAAGAATTGTTGACAAGCAAGGAGCTTTAGTTAAACACGTATTTAAAACGTGCAAGCAGTGCAGTATAAGGGTTTCGGGGCTTAATGTTCTGAACCTTCTTGAGTTGGTTGGCGGATTCTATTTTGTCCAGTTCTTTTGCCCCGTTTTTCAAAAAGTTTATGGCACTGTAGAACAGTGGGATTGATGAGCCCTCGAGACATTGAATCACTGCTGCTTTACACGTTCGTACTTGTTCCTTCCTGAAGACCTCCCGAAGGACGGTTTTGCGTGTTTCTGCTAAGACAGGGCAGATACATATTAGATGCAGTAATGACTCATCCCCTACCCCACTTAAACGGCATTCCTTTTATTGCCAAGGGTATTTCCATTTCGGGGTTAGTTCCTTAGATGGAAATGTCCCAAGCCTTAGCAACGTGAAGAAGTGATTTTTTTGATGACGAAAACGACCTAGCAAATAAGGTTGGGGTTGCTGCCTCTGATATGTCTGTATCACGGTCCAGGCATAGGATTTTTTTGCTAGGGCTGTTTTATCCAATGATAGAGTATACCGTTTTATGATTTTGTTGACCACAAATTTAAAGCCGGAGTAGGTAGGAGCAGTAAGCCAGGCCTCCTCTAGCTGCAGTGCAGAGAGCAAAGACTTCAGAACTTTGAAGATTGAATTATTAAGCCTGGCTTGATTTTTGATCTCTACCCAGCAATGGTGAGCGAGTGTGTTGTCCTCTGCTTCCCTCATCCTCCAATAGTACTTGACTAGTGCACCTTGTCTATCGGTGATCTGGTTTCCTAGACTGTATTCTAGCCGTATTTGAGCTTGCGGAATGTGACGGGTGATTGCAAACAATTTCTTGAAAAGAACTGATTGTGCTAGGTTCAGACCTGTGGCGTCTTTGCCATTCAAGATTTCTGTACCATATGAGATGGAGGGAATACATTTTGCTGCAATAACCTTTAGTAGATGACCGGTAGAGCAGCCTGCAAGCTTGTTTTTAAAGATTTTTAAGACGAACTGCAGCTGTTTGGATTTTGAGCAACCTTGGTCCAGGTGTGTCTTGAAGTTGAGGTTGCGGTCAATTTGGAAGCCTAGATATTTATACAAGTCCACCTCTGTAAGAGATTGCTTGTCCAAGGTCCAAGTAAATTTATGGTCTTTGACTACTTTAAGATGTTTGACAAAGTGCGTCACCTTCGTTTTGTGGTGATTGATGGTTAATTAAGTCGAGGTTGTATAGGCTCAGAGTTTGGTGATTAATCGTTGCAACCCTCCTGGTGTTTGTGCTAGGAGAACGATATCATCCACGTATTGAAGGCTGGGTGTAGAAATGTTGCCAAGTTTTGGAGGGTCGGATTGAATCGACCGAAGGTGCTCATCCAGGTCAGCGATGTAAATGTGAAAAGGGCAAGGCGCCAGCACACACCCTTGTTTTAACCCGTTAAGAGTTGTGATCTTGTTATGCTGAGCCCGTCTCCTTTCCTGATCTGGACCCACGTCTGAGAATACAAGTTGATTATAACCTCCAACAAGTTGGCTGGAACCCCCCCAATTATGCATTTTTGCCCATAGCGTGGCTCTCGAGACTTTGTCAAAGGCTGCTTTAAGGTCGATGAAGCATGCATACAGTGGCCTTGATTTTGCAAGGGCTTGGTTGGCTAGGAGGGTTACTGCAGAAATGTTTGTGAGAGTGCCCATCCCAGCCCTAAATCCAGTTTGCGTGTGAGGGATAAGATTTATTTGTGCCACCCAGTCCTCTAAATCTGCCAGCGGGTTTGATGCATATATTTTCACCTCCACATCAATTAACGCAATCAATCTTTAATTTTAGGGGTCAGAACGACAACCCGACTTATATATTTGGCTTAGAATACTTCCCCTCCAGGAGTCAGGAATCGTATTGGAGGCTAAAACATCCAAAAAAAAAGGAGTCAAATGGTTTGCCCACATTTGTGGTATTTGCCGAAACAAGGCGTTTGGAAGACCGTTGGGCCCTGGGGCACCCTCAAGTTTTTTTTATAATTTTTAAGACTTACTTGTTAAGGATCCGCGGAGGGAAGTATAGTAAATCAGAGGCGGCGTTGTGATTTACTAGGTCTCTTGCAGCAGCTCTGTCCCTTGTTTGGGAGCCACAGTCAGCGATGCCTGGGGATGTAGTTTTGTTGTATAGTGATTCAACATGAGCTCTCCATGTTTCCTCCATTACGTCCGAGTTGTGGTGTCTGTTCCTACCATTGGTGAGCTGTTTAATGATTTCCCTAAAGAGCTTGGAGTCTCTTTGTGTACAAGAGTAATGGAGTTTCGCCCAGAGGTGTTCATGGAACGCTTTCTTGACGGTCTTTATGTCTCTTTTAAGGTCTTTTCTGGCTTTAGAAATTAGAAGCAGGAGGTCTTGGGAGAAGGGTGATCCCCGAGATCTTAATTGTTGTAAATATTTGTTCAAATGCTGTTTTTGAGTTCTGAGGTTTTTAGTAACCATACTGCCCCTAGAGATATTCCTGCTTTGCTGCAAGTTACTTGATTAGAGCCTTTTTGATTTAGTTCTCTGATGAATTACTCCCAGGCCAGGATGCTTGATGATTCTGTTTTGGATTTCTCCAAAATGCAAATGCATGTACCCATGATGTCGCATATGTTGTCCGTTTTCCATGTGAGACATTTAGGATTGTGGCAAATCAGTTGTTGTGGCGTTGCATTGACAGGGATTGGATTTACGATTTTTCTTAAGAGCGTGAAGGATTGCGGTTGATGGTTGCTCTCTACTCTATCCAAAATCTGAAAGTTTGTGATGTGAGGAGCAAGGTCGTGATCCGTGAGAGTGTAATCGATGGTTGAAGCGTACTTTTGGGTAGGCCTTGTATATGCTGCTGAACAATCTGTCTGGCTTTGACCAATGAGCATACGCATTGAGAGGTTGTGCAATCGAGCTGCGCATCTCTTGCCGAGGGTGTCACGTTGAATTTTGTCTCTTGCAATAAAGTCATATTGAAGTCCCCAGACACCATGATGTTTGCATCAGGGTAGGCGAGTTTTAGTGTTGCAAGTGAGGCTAATAAATGATCAATACTTGCTTGTTTTTGTTTGAGCGTAGGGTGGAGGTAAATGTTCACGATCAGCAGGCTGGATGAAGGTGAGGTGTAAGTTTGACACAGTGAGACCAGGAGGATTTGAGGTCTATGGCGGAGCGAGACCGGAAATATCAGTCAAAATGAAAGTGGAGAGATCCCCTTTTGCTCTCGCTTGGTTAGACCCCTTCTTAGCTGGTTTTAGGAATTCCTTCTAGCCGACTAGGGATGTAGAATGTGTTAGCCATGTTTCCTGAAAGAGAAGTATGTTGTACTGTGTGATAAACTCCATAAAGTCTGGATCTTCTAGTTTTGTGCTGAGGCCAAACACGTTACAGGAACAAATTGTGTGGCCCTTGGGTGAATTAATGGCTACCTGTGGATTTTTTTATGCCCTGGCTTGGGATGTTCCGGCCGTGTTTGAGTGCCAAAATCCTGTTGACTGGCTGGCTTCAGGGTGAGCAAAGGTGATTGTAATGGTCCTGGCCTTTGAAATTTTGCCTGATAGGAGGCTGCAGTTGTCCGTGCCTTTGGAGCCTTTTAACAGGCCTGCTGAGTGTATAGGTGGGTTTAATGGGCTAGGATAGCACGGAGGGTCGATCTTTTTTAGCTTGATGCCCTCTTTTCGAGAGGGTCCCTCTGCTGCCAGATTTGCTCATTAAAGAGGGGGTCTACGAGTGTGGCCGTAGTGGTTTCTTGGAATTCCGTGGAATGCGGGTTCTGTTTGAACTTTATGCTATCGATGTCCCTAGTATTGATATGACTCAAGCGAGGGAGAGCTTTGAATACTTTTACAAGAAAGTTTCTGTTGAGGATGTCGTGGTTGCCCCTTGAAACATAGTGTGGGATGAATTCCAGTTTTTTTTTGTATAGCCACGGTCATGTTGGGGCACGTGATCGGCACCCCTTATAATTGTTTTAGCGGCCCCTTTCGACTCTGAGTGCGTCAAGGGTGGGTGCAGAGAGACGTTGGTATTGTTTTGAGTATGAATTTCATTTAGTTGGTGATGCCATTGCTTCCCGGGGTCGGCTTGTCGGTTATCACAAGGTTGCAGCAGTCTTTCCCGGCGTTGTCCTTGATCATGTTGACCTCTCTAGGGTGCATTATGCTTACTACTTTCATTTCAGTCCTGGATGGGGATACAAGTTTTGCTATTTGTGTGACCGGGGTGTTAAGATGTTGTTTCTCTTTCCTGGTTGGAGGTTTGAATAAACTGTATAGTTTGTCTGACAGTGGTTGTTCTCTTTTGATGTTGTTTGGGCTACGAAGTGTGGTAGGGGGGTCAAGTGGAGCGGTCGAAGGTTCCTTGCTGCTTTTTACTTCCGGAGCATTTAAGACTGCGTCGTTTTTGCTTTGTTTCCTTCCCTGTTCAGGTTTGACGGAAGTTGCTTTAATTGACCGTCTTGGTTGTTTGCTTTTTCTTGCTTTTCTAAGGTGTTTTTTCTCCCGCTTGGTTAGTGGGTTGTTTTCTTTAGGCAGCCTTCCTGGTGACTGATCGCTATTGTCAAAGGATTGGGAGGCCAAACTGTTGGGGTTATCCCAGGCGCTTGCGGCCGTGGGTGCCAATGTATTTGCTTGTGTTAGTGTTGGCGGAGTGCCCATGCTGCCAGTAGTTTGTCCCTCCATGGGGCTGGAGCCCACCGTTTCCTTTTCCCATGGGCCTTGTGAGCTTTCCTAGCTTGAGGAGTGAAATGTTTAATAGGGCTTCCCTGGCGTTACCCAGGAGATCTGTTGGTAATGTTGGAACAACGGCTAGTTTGTCAATGATATGAGAGAAATGGCAGTGGCACATTTGGTATATGGTGTCCGGGTCCCGCTGCACCTTCGTGATGATGTCAGTAAAGCTGTGTAATTTCTGTTGACACCCTGGACGTAAATTGCTATAATGTTTAAAAGATCTACTTGAGTATCTAGCTTGTCAGCTTGGAGTGTCTTGGCTTTGCCGATTGTATCCAAAGTATTAAGCCAGGTCAAGTCAAGTCAAAAAGGCTTTATTTCGATAAAAATTATCATAAAAGCTTCACTTAAAATACATGAATACATTTAAAGACACCAAAAACCAGAATGAAAAGAATTTGGATACAAACAAGTTAAGACATTTCAATATAGGTTAAAAAGAAGCATTTCATAAATGGTTTAAAAAGGAATTAAGCTATTAATTTAAGCCTTTTAGCTCTGATGGACCAAGCCCATGATTAAAATTTAGCAAGAGTGCAAGAATACATGGTACGGCTATCAGACATTAGTATGCGTAATGCCTCCGCATGACGCCTAGTGCCCAACTGACGGCATAAATGTTTAAGCCATTTCTTCCTCTGTAAGGCATACTCTCCATACTCAAACATGAAGTGTGCCACTGTCTCTGGTCTGTCTGTGCATACTTGGCAGAACTCTGTAGTTTGTGCAGGTGGTTTCCACCGTGATGAGAAGGCGTGCAAAGGGAGAGTTCCTGCTCTAAATTTAAAGTAGAGGGCCCTATCAAAAGGTTTCTCAATAGTGTCTAAGTAGAGTTCCCGTAATGGTAGGTCCTTAAATTTCAGGAAATCTTCAGTAAGTCTGCCCAGTGAACCACTAGTATTCCGTTGTCGCAATCCAGTTCCAATAAAGATTCTTGAGGGTTGCCTTGGGGGGGGGGAGGATCTGTTTGTCCAAGCTTCATTTAGACCTAAATTAGATAGCAAGGTTTTCATGTCTCTCAGCCATTTGATTTTATGCCACCCTGGTAGTGACATAATTTCTGAGAGGCCTTGCGCATATTTGCCAAGTTCCTGAACTCGCCACAGACGTGCCCATAGCAGAAGAGGTCGAAGCTTTGCTAGGTCATCAATGGGACGACATCCTAGATCTAGCATAAGTGGGACCATAGGAGTACCTTGTGGGAGAGACATAATAGCCCTACAAAATTTCCTCTCAGATCTTGGTAATTCGTTAGTAATACATGAGACCCATAACTGCCCCATAGAGAGCAGAACTAACACCTTTGGCTGTGTAGATTTCGAGAACAGCAGCTATGGGTCTGGTTACACAAGAGCGTTGTTCTTTCAGGAGGGCTCCTGTTAGTCTCTTGTGGGTTAGCAGCATTTTGTCCAGATGTGGGGCCCATTGCATTTTATGAGACAGACGAATGCCTAGATAGTCAAATACTTCTACCCTCCCTAGAGGTTCTGCATTCAAAGTGGGGGGGCATACTGTTTTTTTTTAGGGGTTCAACACAAGGTATTTCGTCTTATCAGTATTAATTACCAGACCCCGTTCAGAACAGAAGGACTGAAAATTGTTCAGAAGTTTTTGGAGGCCTATTGGGGTTTTCGATATCAGAAGCATATCGTCGGCGAAGAGAAGGGTGGGTATACGCTCTCCAGCCAGGGATGGTTCATCTGAAGGATGTTCCTGAAGGTGCTCGACCACCCCATTGATATAAAGAGAAAAGAGAGTGGGAGCTAACACACATCCCTGGCGAACCCCTCTCTCGACCGGGATACTGCTAGTTTTTTCACCCTCTGGGCCCCACCTTATCAGGGCAAAACTATTTTCGTGGAGCCTGACAAGCAATGAAAGAATGTAATGTGGTAGCCCCATGTCCGCCAAAACTTTCCAAAGAGTCTCCCTCGGCACAAGGTCAAAGGCAGTCTTTAAATCGATAAACGCGAGATAAAGACTGCCTTTGCCTATGACCACCACTTTCCAATACACCATCATCAACCTAAAAGCTTGTTCAATTGTACCAGTACCTACTCTAAATCCTGCCTGGTAGTCAGAAAGGATTTTGTTTTCATCTATCCAATCCAATATTCTGAACAATAGGACCTTGCCGACTACTTTTTGGCTAATGTCTAACAGACTAATAGGTCTATAATTAGACGGGTCATCTCTAGCACCTTTTTTAAAAATAGGGACAACCTCCGCTCCTTTCCAAGATAAGGGAATCGGAGCACCCCTGCAAATGGCAGCAAGTAGGGAGTGGATGAATTTTCCCCAATTCTGGACATCTGATCTCAGCAGGTCCCCAGGAATACCATCCGACCCAGCCGCTTTTTGGGGCATGATGGTACTTATGGCGTACTCCACTTCTTTTATTGTAAAATCAAATTTTTCGAAGTGGGTCTCCCAATCTAATTGGATCATAGTTAGGGCTTTTTCCCACCCTTCAACAATATTAGAGGCATCAGTATTATTAGGGCCATCTTGGCGAGTATATAGCTTTGAAAAGTGATTGACCCATGCCTGACTTGAAATATTGCATGTTATAAGGTCACTGTCTGGTCTATTTCTGGTTCTGATTGTATCCCAGAAACATTTTGGGTCTTTTTTAAAGCTAGCCTCTTTAAGGGTACACCAGTACTCCTCTTCCCATTCTTTCTTAGCATGTGCCAATATTCTCCTATGCTCTTTCCTAGCTATCTGAATCAAGGGTTGGGATTTGCCTTTAACAGCCTTTATTAAAAGAGACTTTGCCCGTCTGCATGATGATGTATACCAATCATGCTTTCCCCTAGGTTTACGATGAGGCAAATTCCTCCCTGCAGAGCCCTTTTCCTGGAATATTTCCCCTATAGACTTAACAGCTGCCTCAAAAATGGGTGTTGCCTTTTTAGCTAACAAGGCAGAGTTGGTAGTATCTAATTCCATTTGTGAGGCCATAAGTATTTCATTTACAGTGGAAAGTTTGGCAGCATCGGTAGAGATTTTATTCCACTTTAGGCGTCTTCCACAGGAAGAGACAGTGGTTTTATGCATTTGTTTGGATAGGGCTACGAATGCATTGCTAGACCAGGGTTTGGTTAAAGATGAGAAAGCGAATTATGGTCGCTTTCGACAGTGGGTAAAACTACCATATCCTGTACCAATCCCCAGAGTTTTAAATCCAACAGAATATAGTCAATCCTTGAGGTATGATTAACTCTGTTGAATGTAGAAGCACCCAGGCGGTCTGAAATTGTGCGGCCGTTCGTGGCTCTTAAATCAAACTCTAGTGTCAGCGCATTTAGCTGAATTGCACTACGAGTCCATCTTTTTATCGGGGGGATGGTTAATGCTGGAACACCCCATTTGCTGTCATCCTCACCTAGGTCAGGAATGTCCTCCATAAGGAGTGGCTCATAGGTACAATTAAAGTCGCCCGCGACTAGAATGTGGTCCCCTTCAGCATAATCTCTAAGTTGTACTTCAAGGTTAGATACTACCAGTGACGTAGACCCATTTTTCGTGCCTCTAGCATAGATATTGTATAAAACAAGGGATAAGCCCCTACTAGGGTTTTTCAACAAGATTCCTAATATATCTGGGCTGTTAATCTGCTTAGATGTTATACAGCAGTTAAGAGAAATGCTTACACAGATTAGGAGACCCCCCGAGGAACGTCCCTTCCCGTTTTTAAGCTTTCTCAGCAGGCACAAAATGGGTTACAAAACCAACCCGATGGAGCGGTTCAACACTCCAGGTCTCCTGAAACAAACAAATTTTGTGCGCTTCGACTAAGTCATTCCATTCAGGTGAACCCAGTTTCCTTTGGATGCCTGCAAGGTTCCAGCTAAGGATCCCTTGTCGGGGTTACCATTGTTATCGCTATTGTTTTGGGGTCCATGGCACTTGCTTGACTGCATAGGAGGTACTGGCTGGATATTTCTAGGGACTATCGCGTAGGGAAGATTAGAGCACAGGGTTTGCGATACAATCACCATGTGCTCCTCCTCTCCCCGTTTCAAGTCCAGGGGTGGGCCACTGGTTACCTCGAGAGTAAGTCAGTCTACCTCGTCAAGGGCGCAGAATCTGTTCCAGTGTGCAAACTGGGATAGAAAGGGGTTGATTTCAGGAGAACCTTGCCAAGGAGACTGCCACTGGTGGAAGAACTGCTGGGGAGCCTGTAAATAAGCCCTGTTAGTTGGAAAACTGGGTCTAGGGATATGTTATCTAGATGCCAATGGATAGAAGTAGGAAAGATGGAGTGGGTGGATTTGGGTGTTTACTCCATTAGTGGGTACATTGCATATGTAATTTACTACCTCTATATTCCTAAAAGTAATGGTTATAACATCCCCTGCTATAGTTTTAGTGTTCCTGCCTATCCACTCTCCTCTTCTAACTGCAAGTATTTCCCCGCACATGTGCGGGGGTAAGGGTCTATTTAGCTGTAGCCATTGGGCGCATTTGTTTCTTAGCTCAGCAAAGGTTTCTCTTCTTCCCTATTTCAGTGGTGGAACACCCGTTAGTACGACCACAAAGGGTGCAGCTTCAGGTGGCAAGTTGATTGTCTTGAAGCGAACCGGTCTTGACTTTCTCTTGATTTTTAGTTTGATAAGAGGTTAGTTTTGTACATTTACTAGTACTTTGGACATCCTTAACTACTTGATTGGGGGATTTTCCAGTTCCTATATCCTGCTGGATCTGCGGAGTGGAACCAGCAGTGTTAGAGGATGAGACAGCAGCGACTTTTTTACCAGTTTGGATCGGGTGCTGCGTAGCTGTAGCTGTATTTGCTGAAAGCGAAAGCGAATTTGGCTGGATAGGAGCATCTTTTGGAGGTTTGTTAGTAATTCTCCCCAATGACCCCCCTTTGCATGATGTGCTCACATTTCCCCCAGACTTGTTAGGGCCAATCACTTTGGTGTTTATTAGTGATGTCAATCTGTCGATTTTTGACATAAGAGGCTTAATGTGGGCAGTAATCGTGTCTTCAAGATCTGCTTTGAGATCAGCTACCATGTTTGCTACCCAACATGGTATACCTGATGAGGAATTAGGAGTTGGGGTCACTGAGTTGTGATTCCGTGTATTCGCTTTAGTCGTTTTCTTTTTCTTATGTACGCTACTTATAGTACCTACACTCTCATTTCCTGACGCTATGTTGCTTGCCATCCCACCACCCCATGTAGGACTTAAGTCGGGCTGGGGATTTTGTGAGTTCCCTAACAGCTCACTAGGAGGCTGACCGCACGGGAGCTCAGCAAAGGAACCACTGACACCAAGACTTGTATCCAGCTCGTCAGTAGCATCTAGAGATGGGGCCAGGGGATCAGCTGCTACCTCCTGGGAGTCGTGCACAAGTATTGTCGGTGGTAAGGATAGCCTCCTTTCTGTGTTGGCTATGGCAGAAGATACTACTCCTATAGTCTGTTGTAACATGATGTCAATTGCAGTAAGGGTGGGGACCGGTTGAGGGATGGACTCCTTTTGTTTAGTTTTCGATCGTAGGGTAGGCATTCTTCCGGTTTTCAAACCCTTCCTCATATTGTGTGCAGTCAAGAATGCAGAATAACAGTACAAAGTTAAGTTCTGAGTTAGCCCACACAGTATGAAGGGTGAAGATCACGGAACAAACTATAAATGGTTACCTGGTCGATGATACGGATGGAGACAGAGGGGTGGCCCAGCCCAGCCTCCTCTGGCCGCTGAGGGCCGTAGAGGGCCCGCCCTTTGCCCGGGCTTCGCCCGGCGTCCCGCGAGACGGGTCTGATGGGCTTTTTTTGTGCCGCCTGGCGCTCCCCAGTTACACGGACCCCAGCAAGGGCTTCTGGGTGATGAAGTTCGCCCCTCGCCGGTCTACTCTCGGCGGCCCGCTCTAGCTGGAATCAGAGCTGACGGGCCGCGGGAGACAGGCGGGCGGGTCCGTGAGAACAGTCAAGGGTCTGAAAAGGTCGGAAAGGGTCCGTGATACGCTCAAGGCGAGTCAGTACAGCGACAGCAAGGGCTACAAGGATTCCCCAAAGTATTAAGCAGAATAGGCCAGACAAAAGATGGTGGGAAACAACTGGATTCACCGGAGGGAGCCTGAGTGTGGTGGTCCCTGAAACTAAGGAAGGCAGTAAGAGGATCGCTCTGACATCCCGGGGACCTGCTGGGTTTGTCTCTTTTCCTTGGATCCTTGATTTGAAGGGATGGCATCAAAGGGGTGGTTCTATGTGTTTCAAACTGGAAGAACAACTCCTCCTGTAATTCCGTTTGGCTGGAGTTCTGGCCTTTGTGTTGTGTTGCTTCCGACAGGTGCGAAGATTGTTAGGACTTGTCTCTGCTGTTTGTATCTGAAAGAGACACGTTAGTGATGGATTCCTTACCGTAGAATATCCGCAGACGTCAGACTGGATCTGGAAATTTTTTGCATAGCAGTACCCATGCGCGTAGGTAGGCGTCGTCCGCGCTCTGCATCCGACGTTGGCGCCGTGATGACTTCGTCGGAGTACTTAGACCCCACCTCCGCGCGCTGACGTCAGTTCTTCTTTTTTTACGCGCCAGCAAGTGCAGATCCAGAAAAAGTTGTACCCTAGTCAATTTTTGACTAACTTTTTACGAACCTTTTGATCTACTTTCGAAGTCTCTCGACTCAGACGGTGCCGGTAGGGATGCCCGGGTTCAAGCCCTGCGCCGATTGCAACCGAATGATGTCGGTTACCGACCCCATCGCCGGTGCCTGCACTGTCTAGGCCCGGACCACTACGACAAGTCCTGCTCCGACTGCCGGGCCCTGACGTCTAAAGCTAGATGGGAGCGGTCCCGTAAGCGACTCGAGCTTCGGCAGTCCGCCAGGCGCCGCTCGAGGGTCCGAAAGGAGGTCGGGGGACCGGTCGCGGGTACGAAGTCACCACAGTTCCGGGAGTCGTTATCTATCTTCGGGCTCGAAGTCCTCAGGTAAGAGGCACAAGAAGTCTAAGAGGCACCATCGCTCTTCTGACTCTCCCCGACGATGCGACCGGGGGTTCGGGCGACACCGCCCACGCGGCTCCGCCGGAGGCGCGGGCGTCGCAGCCTGCTCCATACCCGCCGGTCCCTGGGCAGCACGCGACGCCAGAGGAGATCGAGGCCTTCCTCTCGGCCATGAGGTCGCTAACTCCTCCGTCGGGTCCGCGGCGCCTTCGGGCCAAGCGGCCCCGACTGGGTCCCCCAGTGGGCTGGGTGCTTCGGCGCCGTTTGCGACTTCGGTCCCGGCGCCGCAGGGCCCCACTGGATCCGGCTCCGGATCCGGGTCGCCGCCGGTCGACCTCACAACCTTGCCGGCGCTGGCCCCAAGGGTGTCGCCCCCGGCGTCGTCCCAGGACGACGCCGTCCCTGGTCCTACCCTCGATTCGGGTCCGGCGTAGGAGCGGCGCTGCTCGGCGCTGTATCAGACGCCTTCTGGAGATTTCTATTTCTATGACCCGGCCCCATTCTTTGAGCCTCAGTATCAGGCGATGGGTGACGAGGAGGATTGGGAGGGGTCTGAGGACCCTCTGGCACGCGAGTGTCAGTCTTCTGCAGACTGGACAGGAGAGCTTGGGGAAGCCAGTGGTCTGGACACTTCGCCAGACACTGGTTTTGTCTCCCCTTCTAGCGTGGCTACGGAGGAGGGGGCTGCTTATAGCGTGGTGCTGATGAGGGTGGGCAAGGCCTTGAGCTTCCCGTCGCGGCCGTGAGGACTAACCTCCTCCCTGAGGTCCTTAAACCGCAGTCAAGCCGCAGTCAGGCTCGGCCGAGCCTCTGCTGCCTTTTAATGAGGCCTTATCAGACGTTTTTCTGGGCACTTGGTCCAAGCCCGCTACAGGTCAGCCTGTGAATAGGAACGTGGCCAGGCGCCAACGCCCGGCTCCGGTCGACCCTTGCTTTCTGTCTACCCACCCCACCTCGTAATTCCCAGACCGCATTCCCGGAGGCTCCCCCCGATCGGGAATCCAAGAGGTACGAGCAATACGGGAAGAAAGTATTCTCCTCCCTGAGTTTAGGATTGCGGTCAGTCAACACCGTGTGCCTCTTGGGCTGCTACACCCACTCTCTGTGGGATACGGTCGCGGACGTGCTGCCAGAATGCCCGGTGGAGGTCCGGGCTAAACTCGGCCAAGCCTTTGTGGAAGGTCAAGATGCGGCGCGTTATTCCATCCGGTGTGGGCTGGACACTACCGACTCACTGGGCAGAGCGATGGCAACAACGGTGGTGATTCGTCTCCACGCCTGGTTGAGGTCCTCCAACTTCTCGGCTGATGTCCAGAACACACTTATCGACATGCCGTTCGATGGCCGTCGCCTCTTTGGCGACAAGGCATACCATGCGCTTGAGCGCTTTGAGTACTCCAGGGCTATGGCCAAGTCATTGGGCCTCTCGCCCCCGCGCCAGCAAACGTCTGCCTTTCGCTCCTTTCGTTGCCAAGGAAGGGGCGCTCCCACACTTCCAGCCAGCCACGGGTCGCAGACTACCGTCCAGTGCGGTGGCAGACGTGGGAACCGCCGTGGTGGCGGTCGGGGACAACGGCGAGGCCAGTCCACACCTACCCCTGCAGCATCCGCCTCAAAACCCTCCTAGTCCGAGCTTTCAGGCCCATGTGATGCCAGTGGGGGGCAGGGTTCGCCATCACCACCACCACTGGCGCACTGTCACTTCGGACAGGTGGGTCCTGCAAATCGTCCGAAGGGGCTACTTCCTCCCCTTCGAGACGTCCCCTCCAGCCATGCCACCCCAGTACCACTGTGTGTCAGGGAATCACTTGAAACTTCTGCAAGAGGAAGTTACGGCCCTCTTGGCCAAGGGGGCCATCGAGCGCGTTCCTGGGCCAGAAGTAAGGTGTGGTTGTTACTCCCACTACTTTCTGGTACCCAAGAAGGGCAAAGGGGGCCTACGCCCTATCTTGGACCTACGGAACGTCAACGGCTTCCTCAGGAAGGAGAAGTTCAAGATGCTGCCATTGGCTCAGGTCTTAGCTGCCCTAGACCCTGGAGACTCGATGGTAGCGTTGGACTTACCGGACGCTTATTTTCACATCCCCGTCCTGCCGGTCCACCGGCGTTACCTGCGGTTCACGGTAGGCCACAAGCACTTTCAGTTTACCGTGCTCCCCTTTGGCCTTACCACCGCCCCACGGGTGTTCACGAAAGTTATGGCGGTGGTCGCAGCTCATCAGCAGGTTAGGGGTGTGAGAAGTTGGCCTGATATTCAGTGTTCACTATTCTAGTGATCACTATGTATCAGTCCAAACAACCCTTATGGTGATTGGTTGTAAGTCAACCGATAGACCAGCTATCCTAGTAGCATGGACAAGAGCAGTCTTCGGGCTAAACTCTAGAGGGCGTGTTAAGCCAGCTGTTATACCATCACATATACGCCTTGAACACCAAGTGAAAGGACACCACACAAGTGTTATGAAAATAAACAGTGTATTTATTTAAATCACAACAGCCCTGTACTCTTTATGAGGACAGGGTACTAAGCACACAACAAATCTCTTACCAAAATACTTTAAGTTGCACAATTTACACAAATGCCCGAGGGGCACGAAAAACCATATACTATGAAGTCAGAGGTCAGAGGTGCCAGGGAAGCCGGGTCTCGTCGAGCTGGTCAGTCGGATTCCGGAGGAAGGACGTGCAGCAAACCACAGAGTTCTTCCTTCCTCCGGAATCCGACTGACCAGCTCGACGAGACCCGGCTTCCCTGGCACCTCTGACCTCTACCTACCTTTACAGCTAAGCTGAGAACCGTAGGTGCGACGAGACCTCGAGGGACCGGCCATCATCAGAACTGCACGACTTCTATCCAGCACGACCGCCAAGGGATCCTCTGGTGAGTGCTTTGGGGTCCGAGAAGCCCCGACCCTGAGCAGCTCCAGCACCGAAGTCCAGCCCCCCCAGCATCTCCACGATCTGTGTGGGGCCCTTCTGCTTTTTGCTGCTCACCGCGTTGTCTGGCTACTAGCCCGTTGGCTTGTGGCCTTCCCGACGACGATCAACGACGACAACACTGTTGGTCTGGTTGCTCCAGACTGGCCCTTGTTCCCTTCCAAAAGAGGAGCACCCCGGACCCTCCTGGTCCACTCAAGACACCATTTTAGGTCCACCGCGTGGGCTTGAATTTGCCAAGACTTGTTGTCCAAATCCTGGGTCCAGCGACATCGACAGCATCAACCATCGTGGGACAGCTCGCACCTCCATCCTGGTCGCCGACAACGCCTCCTGGTCCGTGAGACTGCAGAGCCCAGCGTCGCCCACTCACCTGGTCGAGGTGACTTCGCCCGGTGCCATCCTGGTGCCCACACAATCACTGGCTAGTGATTAAGAACTTGGTCCCCTCTGCTTTCAGGTGTCATCCATCTTCGATCCAGGCTTGGATCCATCGAACAATCTTCACTGGTCGCCTGCCAGCAACTTCTTTCTTCAGGCTCCTGGTTCGTCAACGAGGATTCCCGACGTCTTTTCAGACCTATGCAGCCGCAGCCCCTGGGCTAGGTAACTTCGGCATTTCGGTGCCCCAGCATAGCCTCACTATCCAAGGGTCCAGATCCACTTTCGTTTTTGACCTACCTAGTCGGGTTCGCCCGAGAACACTAACTTTGCTTTTACTAGCCTCCATAGACTTTGTCCCGCATCCCGCGTGAGAGTGCACACTCTGCACCCGAGTCCCCTAGGCCTCCTACTAGTAATCTGAAGGTTCAGTAACATAGTCCTAGCGATTCCAAAGCCTATTAGTCCAGTACTTACCTGCTAGTAATTTTGCATTCCACTTTCATAGTATATGGTTTTTCGTGCCCCTCGGGCATTTGTGTAAATTGTGCAACTTAAAGTATTTTCGTAAGAGTTTTGTTGTGTGCTTAGTACCCAGTCCTCATAAAGAGTACAGGGCTGTTGTGATTTAAATAAATACACTGTTTATTTTCATAACACTTGTGTGGTGTCCTTTCACTTGGTGTTCAAGGGGTATATGTGATGGTATATCAGCTGGCTTAACACACCCTCTAGAGTTTAGCCCGAAGACTGCTCTTGTCCATGCTACTAGGATAGCTGGTCTATCGGTTGACTTACAACCAATCACCATAAGGGTTGTTTGGACTGATACATAGTGATCACTAGAATAGTGAACACTGAATATCAGGCCAACTTCTCACAAGGGGTTTCAGTCTTCCCCTACCTCGATGACTGGTTGTTGAAGGTGGGCTCGCCCCAGACAGTCATCAGCCACCTCCCCACTACGGCCGACTAACTGCACCTGCTAGGGTTCTCCATCAGTGTGCCGAAGTCGCGCCTGTGTCCCTCTCAGAAGCTCTTCTTCATCGGAGCGGTTCTAGACTCGGCGCAGTTTCGGGTTTATCCTCCCGAACAGCGGGTTCGGGATATTCAGGCTCTGATTCGGATCTTTCAGCCTTAATCTCGAGTCTCGGTCAGGTTGACACTGCGGCTTCTGGCGCTGATGGCCTGCATCCTTCTGGTGCATCACAGGGCGGGGTGGGGTCGTGGACCCTGTGCCAGGAGGCTCTGCGCCTCTGGCAGTGGCTGGAACATCAGGGCGTGACCCTGGTGGTTCAACACCTGGCAGGTTCCCTGAACGCCAGGGCGGAAAAACTCAGCCGTCGGTGCATGATGGATCACGAATGGTGTCTGAACTCGGACGTGGCGCAAGGCATGTTTCAGCAGTGGGGAGAGCCTTGGTTAGATCTATTTGCCACAGAAGAGAACGCGCAATGTCGTCAGTTCTGCGCGTTGGAATTTCCAAGGCAGCACTCGCTCGGAGACGCTTGTCGTCGCTAATGGAGTTGTTGTCTGGTGTACGCCTTTCCGCCTATACCACTTCTGCCCAGAGCTCTGAAGAACATTAGGCGCGACCGGGCCCAGGTTATCCTTGTGGCTCCGGACTGGGCATGAAGATATTGGTATCCAGAGCTACTCAGCATGTTTGTCGATCCCCCCGATTCGTCTGCCTCTTCAGGAGGACCTTCTGTCGCAGCAGCAGGGGACGGTCCTCCACCTGAACTTGTCCAGTCTCCACCTCCATGCTTGGAGATTGAGCGGCTACAGTTGAGGCCATTTGACTTGCCGCCTGAAGTTTGTAATATGATTCTGGCAGCCAGGCGTCCCTCCACAAAGTCGATATACGCCTGCAGGTGGAGCAGATTTGTGGCATGGTGCACAGCAAAGGCTGTGGATCCACTCTCTGCCCCCCTTTCTGAGGTTCTCCTCTTCCTTCTTTCTCTTGCTCTGCTCTGGGCACTATAAAGGGCTACCTTTCTGCCCTTTCCACCTTCTTAAAGCTACCTGATCAGCCTTATTTGTTCAAGTCCCCAATTGTTAACAGATTTTTAAAGGGCATCACTCATATGCTCCCTCCTGTTCCTTTCGTGATGCCCCAGTGGGACTTGAACCTGGTTCTAACTTACCTGATGTGCGCTCCCTTTTAGCCGCTTCATAACTGTCCTCTCCGTCTTTATGCACTTAAGACTGCTTTCCTGGTTGCCATCACCTCTGCCAGGAGAGTGAGTGAGCTACAGGCGCTTTCCTGTAAACCTCCTTTACTTTCTGACCATCCGGACAAGGTTGTGTTGCGAACAAAACCCTCTTTCCTGCCCAAGGTAGTCACAGCCTTCCACATTGGGCAGTCCATCACCTTGCCCACCTTCTTTCTGCCTCCGCATCCTTCGAAAGAGGAAGAGGGGCTCCACCGCTTGGACCCAAAACATGCGCTCTCTTACTATCTGGATCGCACACGCCAGTTCCGGGTGGATGACCAACTCTCTGTTGGTTACGTGGGCGCTAAGAAAGGACGGGCGGTGCACAAACGTACCATCTCTCCAGGCGTCCTACTCTTTGGCTAGGAAGGAACCTCCTTTTGGGCTGAGGACCCATTCCACTCGGGCCACGGCGACTACTACTGCCCTGGCCCGAGGAGTCCCCTTGCAGGACATTTGTCAGGCAGCTACGTGGGCCTCGCTGCACACGTTCGCAAGACACTACTGCCTGGACAGCCAACGGAGGGATGACTTCTTTGGCCGTTCCGTCCTCCAGGACTTTCTGGTGTGAATATTGGTTCGCAGACCCACCACCGGGGTTGGTATTGCTGGGGTATCTATTCTACGGTAAGGAATCTATCACTAACGTGTCTCTTTCAGATGCACAAGTTACTACTTGTGTAACGATATATCTGTAAGAGACATTAGTTAGTGATAGATTCCTTACCGACCCACCATCCTCCCCGTTCTGCGAACCAATATCTAGGGTTAAGGTCATCCCCTTTCAGGGCCCTAGTTTCATGGCACCAGTGTTGGTTTTTATCATGGCTCTGCGTTTCTGGCGCGTAAAAGCTGTGTATAAGAACTGACGTCAGCGCGCGGAGGTTACATCTAAGTACTCAGACGACGTCATCACGGTGCCGAGGACGGACGCGGAGCTGCGGACAACGCCTACCAACGCGCATGGGTACTGCTACGCAAAAAAAATCCGGATCCAGTCTGACGCCTGGGGATATTCTACGGTAAGGAATCTATCACTAACTAATGTCTCTTACAGATATATCGTTAAACAAGTAGTAACTTGTGCATTGGGGTTGGAAGACTTTTGCGCTTTGAGGTGTGGGCCTCCTGATAGCATGATCAAATTGCCTAATGGGCTCGTGATATTTGTGATCGATTGGTCAGTAGGGACGCCATCTTTGGGTCTTTAAGGGTCATGGGGGCCTGGTGAAGGTGAAAGTAGTGACTGCGAGCAAATAGGGGCTGAGAAAGGCTGGAAATGATGATGCATTTGTGCCTCAATGACTTTGGGCTTTGGCTTTACCTTTTGATGCAGATCTGGGGGGTGGAGAACTTTTGATGATAGGGTTCTAAGACTTGGGACTACGCTAATTGCTTTGGGCGTAGCTACCCAGCCATTGGTCTGAGGTCCACTCCTAACGGTCTCGCATCTTTTGGTGGTACTGTCACATGGGAGACTCGTGGGAACCTCACTTGCAGAGACTATGGTGGGATGAGTTGAAGTGTTTGCTTTCGGAGTCTAGGAGTGATTGAGGTATCGGGTTTCCGAAGTAGATTTGATGGCAATTTTAAAAAAATCAGTGATCAGAGCCCGTTTGCTGCTGTTTCGACCTGAGTGAGGCCTGGTAGAGATCATGAATGCCTTTCCACTTAGCTTACGGGGTCGATGCTGTAGGTTTTGTCAGAGTTGCTGTTGGCTGAAGGCCCACATGGGCTTGGTTTTCATCTTCATAGGCTATCAAGACTGTTAAGGCTGCTGACTCACACGGCGATTCTGTATCTTCTTTGCTTGGTAAGCCTGGTCCTAAGGGGAGCTTGCTGGAAGGGGCTATGGTAGGTGCCTTAAGTTCCTCCTTAAACTTGTGCTTTTCTTTAGGGAGGGGCGCTCCTCTGGTTTTTCCGGAACACATTTCCAGTTTGCAGACCTGGGTTGCAGGGTTCAGGAGGCAGGGGGAACTGGTGGTGCAAGAGGTGTGGGAGCAGGGCTCACTGGGAGCGCCAAAAGACAGCACCCAACCTAGTTGGGCCACTTCTGTAGGCACTCCCAGTCACAACACTCTGCGGCCGCCACTAGCGGGGGCCGTGCTCTCGCACTCTCGCTCGCACGTCTTAGAACCCTGCAGGAAAACTTCATGGTGCGTGCCTGTTTACCTGCGCTTTAACACGCTATAATGTTTAATGCGTAGTTCCTTGCCTCTGTGCACATTACCTGCCAAGCGGTGACGACAGGCAGAGAAGGCGGTGGGGACGTGTGGGTACAGTTGCCCTTGATCAGGATTATCTGAGTTTTATCCGCCATTTTATCTGCAGTGAATGCAGTGCAGTGAATTCAGCATCAGTTGCTGCCCCCCGTTGCAGCTGGAGTAATGAAGACAGTGGGAGAGGGCTGGAGGGGTTTCAATCGCCCACTCCGCACGTTTGGTTTGCGTTGGCTAGCTCAACTCAGCGCTCAATGCAGGGAATCGGGAGCCACGAGAGCGGGGAGGCGGGGGCAGGAGAATAAACAACTGCCACTCCAGCCCGCTCTAACCCGACTTTTCTCCACTTGGCTCCCAGTACCTCTGGCCACCGGCTCTTTCCCAGATCCGATCCTGTCCCAACTACAGCTCCGCTCCACTCAAGCTGCTGACGGCTGACCGCAGGAAAGCGGGAAAGCTCCTCCTCCAGCAGGTGTGGGTTCAACTCACTCACTCTGTCTTAGGAGTTTTATGGGCATATATGGTAGGCCTGGTCAAAGTGAAGATGAGTGAAGCACGGCCACTGGAAGTGGAGGTCCACACAGAGCATCTCATTGACAGAGACATGGCTATCAGAAGTGGCTGGCCACCTGGCATACCTTATTGACTGAAGGTGAATTAAGCATGGCTGCTGTATGGTTGCAGTTGTCAGCACGACCACCGGAGTGAAGGTTCGCCTCTATGCCTGACTGATTCAGGCATGACTAGCAGAAGTGGGCAGCTACCTGGCATGACTGATTGACTAAAGGTAGGAAAACATGGCTTCTGTATGATTTTTAACAGCCCTGAAGAAGTCCGAAATACAGAAGACCTTCTTCAAAACTATGTTGCTTTGTGATGTCGATAGCCATTGATTTGAAGTTGTTGCAACTCTGATGATTTGACTTATTTGGGATTTCATGTTCTAAATCTAAGTCTTTACTAAACTCTCCTTCTTTCTAAATGAATTTATAGGAATGATTCCTCCTCCTGTGATCTTCTTATGTATGATTGTGACTGTGGAAGCACAGTCACCAGAATTGACCGGTGTTGGACCCGGCTCGTTGGGCAGGCTCACCCCTAGAATTTTTGCTTTTTCCTAGCCTGTTTATGGAACCTGGTGTTGGTGATTTTAGGCCTCTGCGCACTTTTTCACTGTGGTACAGTGTAAAGTGCTTGAGCTCTCTGTGAATGAGTGGTGAGTGACCTGCCCTCCCATAGGAATGAATGGGGAATATGTATGCCCATGGTAGTTCCTGATGTGTGGGGAGTGCAGGGGCGAGTTTGGTATGTATGAACTCGTGAGAATGAAATCTGCAAAATGATATATGCGGCATGACTGTGTCTAGTCTAGAAGTACTACTTTTGGAAGTTGGCATATTTGTGTAAGTTGGTGCTGGCGTGTGATTGGCTGGTGAGCCTGGCCCAGAGTGCCTGGGCCTGCTTGTGGATTGCCTGTCTGGTTTGAGGATGACAGGGGCTAGAGAGCCCAGGAGGTTGTCTGAAGTCAGCCCATGGATGAAAGGCAGCATCTGCTGCCAGGGAAGTGGGAGGAGATGGCACCTGATAGTGAAGGGCTGTGCCTGCCTAACTACCAAGCTGGCTCCACCTCCCGCTGGGCGACTGTCACCTCTGTCCCTGATACTGAAGGGACTTCCCTCTAAACCAGTCCAGCTGGTTCTCACACTGAGACTTCAAAGACTTCAAAGACTTTTCACTGTATAAGAAGGGGCTGTGTCCCCTTCCAAAATGTTCTTGTTTCTAACTTGAATCTGCCAGGGGCATGCTGCTGCTGGGGCCCAGGGGAATCCCTGGGCCCTGCGCAGCTCCTGGACACCTGATGGACTGATGGGGGACTCTTCCTGACTGTCCCCCTGCTTACTGGACTCCTGAAGGACTTATTGCTGGGACCTGCTGTGTGCTGTTTTTGCTGGGGGCTGACTGGACTCTGCCCCTTTGGTTCCAGGGGGGACTTTATTGATGGACTTGCTGTGTCCTTGGGACCCTTCTTGATGCAGGGGTCGTTCCTGTGGGCTTGCCTATGCCTCTAGCGCCTTGAGAGCGCTCTTGCGATATTACGGGCGTTTTTAGCGTCTCACGCCCGATGCGTGAGACTTGGCAGGTGCCTACCCTGCGATGTTGCCCGTATGTGGATTATCGATCCTGCGAGTGCCCACCTCGCTTATTTTGGATTTATCGTCCTCTGGCAGGTGCCTACCCTGCCAGGGACCTTGCCGCGATATTATTTACTTTCCACGAGGGAGCCCACTCCTCGGGAAACTGTGCCTGCGCCTGCCTGTCTAAGGAAAGGGCCGCCGCGCTGCCCGCGGCGACCCGGAAGTACCTGGCCGGCCGGCCAATCCCTTCACGGCCGGCCGGAAGTCCCGCCCCGCAGCCTGGGAGGCGGGAGAAAGGAGAGAAGCATGGCGGCCGTTACGGGGCTCCTCTGACCTGAGGGAGCCCCGGAGAAGGAAGAGGAGGCGCACCGAGAGGAGCGGAGCGGAGGGGTCGCGAGGCACATTGTCGGTGCCTGCCCCCACCGCGAGTGAAGTAGAGCCGCCGCCCGGAGGAGCCCGCCCCTGAGAGCCCGGTGAGTCGGCAGGGCTGGGGGGGGCTCCGTGTGGCTGCGGTTGGTGCCGGTCGAGGCACCGAGGAAGGGCGGCCCCGAATGGCAGTGGGTCGCCCCACCGTGGTTGTAGAGCCCGCGAGGGGCTCTTGAGGGCCCGCAGTTGTTGCAGAAGCCCCTGTGAGGGGCATGGGGGCCAGTGTTTGTGTTGAGCCCTGCAAGGCTCCAACGAGGGGGCAGAAGAGCAAGGAGGGGCGCCGGGACACATTGTCGGTATCCGCCCCTCCCCAGTAGCGCGAGCTCGCGCTCATGGTCAGTGTGAAGCCACGAGGGCTTCAAGGGCGGCCCCGGTTGGCAGTGGGTCGCCCCAACGCTTGGAGAGTCCAGGGAGGCTCCAGGGGGCATGTTGCTTTAGAGCCAGTGTGGCTCCAACGTTTGACCAGTGTTGGCCAGAGCCTGTGTGGCTCCAATGTGCGCAGTGTTTGTTTTAGAGCCTGTGTGGCTCAGGTGGCGCAGATTTGTTCTAGGGGCTACTGAGAGCCCTGCCACAGCTTTTTGATCCCAGCTGCCCAGCACTTTGTGGGCGGCTGCCACGTTTAGGTTTTTGTACTTTTGAAACTGGCGCTGCATGGCAGCGCACCCTGACTTTGGACTCAGGGCATCTTTGCCCCACAAGGCCAGTTGGCCTAGGGACTGCCACAGGTAGTGGCTTATGTAGTGTTGGCGCAATGTGATTTCTATGCTTTTTAATAGTTATTGCTAATGTGAGTTTTTGCGCTATTGATTTATTATGCACCTCTGAATGTGTAGGTTTATGCATTATGTGTCTTTCTTTCCATGCGCTGCACCTCTGAATGTTTAGTCATCATGTGTCTAATTGCGCTGCACCCCTGAATGTATTTTATTGCATCATGTGCTTTATTCTTAACACCTCTGAATGCTTTAGGCATCATGTGTTTCTCTTTATTACTCCTCTGAATGTAGGTTATTGCATCATGGGTAATGTGTTCTTTTCCTAGACCCCTAAACGCTGAGTGATACTTAGGTGGTTGTCTTTTCTACTCCTCTGAATGAATGTAGGTTTATTGCATCATGAGTAATGTATTCTTTCTTAGACCCCTAAATGCTGGTTGATACTTAGGTGGTTCTTCTTTTTTTAGTACAGGTGGTCCTAGTAAGGTCCTGGTTCCTGTTACCAGTGGTTACTGGTTGTTATCTTTGATTATTATTTTATGTTCCATTTATTCTTTATTCTAGAAGTGATTTTACATTCTACATTTTATCTAGAAGTGCTATATCTGATTCTGACAGGCGCCCATGTGGCCCTGTCTTGTGTACATAATCCCTGTGAATATTGCCCGTGCCAGTTGGCACTATGTATAATGTGTGATTTTATCTGATGTGTTTTTACAATACAAAAGTTCTTTTTATAATAACCTTGTGTGGAGTCTCTTTTGTGGTGTGCCTAGTATGTTGCTGTTGTGCGCTGGCGCAAATGCTTTACACATTGCCTCCGAGTTTAGCCTTACTGCTTGAGCCAAGCTACCAAGGGGGTGAGCAGAGGTTATCTTGGCGTGTGACTTCCTTGCCATGACTAGAATGGTGGTTTCTGCCTGGCTTTGGCGTCAGCCTTAGCCTACCAGAAATAGCCAGTTCTAACAACAGGTTACACCGTATGCCTGACTGACTGAGTTACAGGTACCGGAAGTGGACACCCGGTATGCTCGATTACCTGTAGGTAGTAAGGGTGAAAGTTAACTGGGTTTTGAAGCCATATCAAAAGTGTCACTTTGAATGTGGAGCACAAAGTAAAATATGATGAATCGCTTGTAAGTGAAAACAGCTAATAAATTGTTACTTTTCCGCTACCAAACTTATAAGTGTGGGCTTCATTAGTGGAATTCGAAATAGGTAACTGGGTAAGGGTACCTTCTCTATCAAAACCGGGAGAGGTATTTAATTTCCTGCAATTTACCGGTAAAGATGATGAAAAACTGTGACTGTCCTGGCAAACCTTGGAAGCCTGGCCTCTCTCTTTATGCATGCAGATGGCAGCAGTACTTAAAAATACTACAGCATTTTCAAAGAAGAAATTCCACAGTCTGCTTGCACCTCCTCGTCAGTTTATTCTTTACCTTGCTTACTATCTCACCAAGATTAATGTTGGCATATACACCTGATCCTGATAGATATGAGAAGGGGCATAGGACAGCAATGGTATTGCGGACGATGGCAGTGAGGAGAAACTGATACAGGCTGTGCAGTACCAGGGCATATGATGACTACTAGGAGCCACCAGTATGACTGCAGAAGGGTCTCCCTTCTGAGCATAACATGGGTTCAGGTGCCGCATCACAGTAGTGCTTTCTGAGCAGTCTACCAACAGCATTTCTCTGGAGCCTAGCCAAGCTAGGCTTGGCGGGTGGGCAGATCTTTCAATACTGGAATGATAACTTTGAAACAGTCTCGTCTGTGGGCATGAAGTGGGAGGCTATGAAGTTAATAATTCAGGGGTACTGTATTTCTAAAAAGGTGGGAGTACGCACCCACCTTCTCTCGAATGTTCAGCGGAAGAAGGCGGTGCTAGATGGGCTTCCGGGTGGGCTAGAGGGCACCCCAGATGGTATTCCATGACTGCTGGATAAGTGAGAGAGGTTGTTTGCACTGGTGGAGTGTCTCTACCACTTTGATTACAATGCGTATTCAGGTAGGGCTCATGCGGAGCAAGATAAGTCTGGCATGATGCTAGCATGGCTGCTGCGAGAAGATGGGGGAGGACAGTCTGTCCTTCAGTTGTGAGCCCATTCGGGCAGGATGTCTTCACCCAGGAAGAGATCCGCGGAAACTTCCTGCAGTATTATCATGATCTATACTCCTCCGGTGAGGTGAGCAGCAAGCGGAAGTGGCTGGACTATATTGCAGATGCTTCTCCGATGTCTCTTGATCTGGCAGTTGTGGACCAATTGGGAGTGGATATTGAGAAGGAGGTGCGGGGAGCAATTAAGGATATGGCGAGGGGTAAAGTGCCAGGTCTCAATGGGTTTTATGCAGCCTTTATGTCGGAACTTCCTAGGCTAGTGGTGCTTATCTGAAAGAAACAGTTAGTTATAGATTCCTTACCTTAGAATTACCCCCAGGCATCAGACTGGATCCGTAAAGTTTTTCGTCAGCAGTACCCCTGCGCGTTGGAAGGTGGTGTCTGTCGACTCCACGTCAGTCGTCGGCGTCATGGCCGCCAGGATGATATCGCGGTAGAGCCAGATAATCGATAAGGGAGTCCCTCAGTGATCCATACTAAGCCCCACACTCGTTAACCTATGTGTGTCCCCATTGGAAAAAATCATCAGAGCACATAGGTTTGAAACAGTGTCATACGCTGATGACATGCAGTTACTAATCACCCTTCGACCTGATCCCACTGACACTAAACTCAGATTCGAACAATGCATGACGGCCATAAATGACTGGATGACAAACAACCACCTATAACTCAATGCCAGCAAAACTGAAATCATGCTCTTCGGTGATGCACAGAAACTGTGGACAGATGACTGGTGGTCGCCCTCTTTGGGACCCTGCCCCCCACCTAAGACAGCAGCCTGAAATATTGGCATAGTCATAAACAACAAACTGTTCATGGTGGACCACATAAACAATGTAGTACGTACCAGCTACGGTCTAATGCACAATCTGAGGTAAACAAGTGGATTCCCCTCTCCTCTTACATGCCCCTAGTACAGAGACTAATCATTAGCCGTCTGGACTACGGAAATACACTACTTGCCTCCATAAATGAAGAGTATCGACAAAGCTCCAGGTACTGCAGAACATTGCGGCCAGGCTAGTCCTAAACCTCCCCCCCTCCCCACCCCCCCGCACCCCAGCTCAACCTTCGGGCCCAATTTGGGGACCCTCCACTAGCTCCCCATCAGAAAGAGAATCCATTTCAAACTCTGCTGTCTGGCCCACAAAACCCTTAACAGAAAAAGGCCACAGTATCTAGCTAAGAAACTGACAAACTACCAATCAGCCAGAACACTTCGCTCCCCCAGTAAAAAATTCCTAACTGTACCAAAAGTCTGCACTATAAGGAACGGGGGTAGATCCTTTTCCAAAATTGCTCCTGAAACATGGAATACCTTGCCTTTACAGCTCCGATCGGAACCCGATCATAAGAGATTCTGCAGAGCCCTTAAAACCTGACTATTTTAGCTCTGCCGCCCCACCTCCTCTGGTTTTCTGAGTATCAGCTAGCACTATGAGACCTACGGGTGATATACAAAAACACCAAATACATACGTACATACATAGACACCGCCCTCGCACACTGACGTCAGTTCTTTCTTTTTCCAGGCCAGAAAGCACAGATCCGGAGAGAGCGGTACCCCCCCCCCCCAGTCACTTTTTGACTGAGCTTTTTCTTGACTTTTGTCGGCTTCGTTGTTTTTTGAGTCCATACGACTCCTTCTGCTCGAGGAATGCCCGGCATTAAGGCTTGCGGTTTCTGTAACCGAGTGATGTCATTGACGGATCCGCACCACGTGTGTCTCTACTGTCTGGAGCTCGACCATAACCCCAAGTCGTGCTCAAACTGCCGGACCATGGCCCCAAAGTCTTTGCGGGAGCAGTCCCGAAGGCTACATGAGGCCCGGCAGTTGGCTCTGCGCCATTCGAGGTCCCTGTCGCGGAGGAGGTCGAGGGACAGGTCGCGGAGCCAAACACCATTCTTCCTCTAAGTCTTCACACTCGGGTAAAGGTAAGTCGAAGCACAAAAAAAAGTCATAGAAGCATTGTCGCTCTTCGACTTCTCCCCGTCCATCGGCCTACGCGACGAGGGATGTTAATGTTAATGTTATATCATTTATAAAGCGCAAACGGTTACCCTGAGGTGTCCTGGCGCTCGTTATTTCTCCTTTAAGCCACAGCCTGATTCAGCTAAAATGCAGTCTAATTTGAAAACAACCACGTTTTCAAGGCCTTTCTAAAGGCCAACAGATCACTGGTCCCTCTAAGATGTAGAGGGAGATTATTCCAAGCCTTGGCTGCTCCATAGATGAATTTCCGTCCACCCCGAGGAAATTTTTTTTGTAGATGGAACAACAACCAGTTTGGCACCTGATGAGCGTAGGTTTCTACTAAGTGACTACCACGAAAAGTGTTTTTGAAAGAATTCAGGTCCTTTGAGTTGCAGTGCCTTATGCACTATACATAAGGCTTTGAACAGTACTCGCTTCTTTACAGGAAGCCAGTGTAATTTCCTTAAACCATGTATAACCGGCTGCCGCATTTTGTAATCTTTGCAATTTATTTATACATCTTTCCTGCATATTCAGGTACAAGCCATTGCAGTAAACAATCTTTGACATTGCAAGTGCAGTAACCACTGTTTTCCTACTTCCAGATGGTAGATATGGATATATTTTTTTTGACTGTTTTTAAAACAAATGCCATGGAGGATGATACCTCATTAACTTGAGCCCTCATATTTAGTTTGTCATCTAATAAGATGCCAAGATTCTTTACTTTTTCCACTGGTATGGGAAGGGTCCCCAATTTTGGTGGCCACCAGGTTGGACTCCAGAAATTAGTATTATTCCCAAAGAGAATGACCTCAGTTTTATTAGAGTTCAACCTCAGACAGTTTTTTGGAGGAGTGTGGCTCACTGATTAGAGCGGCAGACCCTGATGCAGAGGTCTGGCCCGGGACCAGGGTTCAATTCCCGACGCGGCAGGGTCCTGAGCCCAAAAATGTCCACGGACTCGATAATTCTCGCCTCGGTGCCTATTCTAATCATGGGGTCCCACGCTGCAACTCTGGGCAATAGCTTGCTTAATCTCCACTACGGCGGCCCACCCGCTGCGGGATGCCTGGCTTTCACCTTGGGGATGCCCAGTAGGGGTTATCTCACAGGGAAAAAAGCCAGGACGGGTTCCCAAGGCAAGCGCCTTGATGCCTTCGGGTGATACGTGCGCTATATAAGTCGCAATACATTTACATTTACATCCAATCCCGACCACTTCCATACAATTACGAAAGCGCCAGTTCATGCCTGCTTCCTGTCCTGGCAGAAGGGACACTAAAATCTGTGTGTCGTCTGCATAAGACGTGAGGTCAAAGCCCAGGTTGTTAATAATCGGCGCCAATGAGGAGACGTACACATTAAATAAGGTTGGGCTCAATGATGATCCCTGTGGAACACTACAGGGCAACACAAACGGCTTAGATTGAAATTCACCCATGGAGACCACTTGTACTCTATCATTTAGAAAAGACTGTACAAGCTCCCACGCCTTATTGCTTAATCCACATGCCCTTAGACGGTCCATCAACAGATCATGATAGACCGTATCAAAGGCCGCAGATAAGTCCAGTAGGATCAAGGCGGCATTACCGCCCAGATCCACTGCTTTCCTGATCTCATCGGTGGTCTTAATGAGTGCTGATTCGGTACTATGACCACTCCTGAAGCCAAATTGGGAGGCGTCCAGAGCTTGGGTTTGATCCAGGAGGGGGTGGTGCCCCTCCAGCGGCTCCACGTGCGCACCCGTAGGGTTGGCTCCGGGTTTCCCCCCCTTCCCAGGACCGGGAGTGACCCCTGCCCAGCTTCGTCAGTTCTATGAAGCAATGCACGCCATCTGTGGGCAGCCCGACTGCCGGTGCAGCTTCGGGCCTGTGGACTTGGCTGGGGGCCCTGGGCCTTCACGCCGGTGCCTTTGGCATCGGCGCCGCAGGGTCCCCTTGGATCCAGGCATGGATCCAGATCAGCGCCGGTCGACCTTGTTACGCCTCCCCCGGCACCGATTCCACCGGCACCACGTCCGCCACCGGCTGTGTCCCCAGCCGATGTCGAACCCGGCCTCCACCTCAAGGTAGAAATGGAGCCAGACCGGCGTCGACTGATGCCGGATCCGATGCCAACAGGTACTTTTGTGCCCTTGTTCTACCCTGGCTCTTGGACACCAGATTGGCAGCCAGAGGAGGGTGAGGAGGACTTGGAGGGGTTTGGAGACCCATTAACCGACCAGTTGGTGTACAAACAGGACTGGTGAGAGGAACTGGGGGAAGCCAGTTGTCTGGATACCTCACCAGACCATGGCATGTTGTCTCCTCCTACAGTGACTACAGACGAGGGAGCGTCATATCCATTGGTGTTACGTTGGGCGGCCGAAGCTCTCCACCTCGAGCTACCTACAGTGGCAGTCAGGATTAACTTCCTAACAGAGGTCCTTCAACCGTCAGCAAGCCCTGCTGCTGCTTAATGAAGCGCTCACGGACATCCTTTTGAGCACATGGTCCGGGCCCAACACAGGGGCTCCTGTGGACAGGATGATTGCCCTACGCCCCTGCCCAGCCCTGAGCGACCACACTTTCCTCTCCCAACACCTACCCCTAAGAGCTTGGTGGTTTAAGCCTCCACTTTTAAAAGTGCCTTCCCTACCGCACCACCAGATAGGGAATCCAAAAAGCTGAACCACCTTGGTAAGAAAATGTTTTCTCCAGCCAACTTGGGACTGCGGTCGGTAAACACTGCAAGTCTGTTGGGCCGTAACACCCACCTCGTAGGATACGGTGGCGTAAGTGCTGCCTTAGTGCCCGGTGGAGGCCCGGGCCACACTCTCCCGTGCAGTTGCCGAGGGAAGAGATGCAGCAAAGTTTACCATCCGCTGTGGGCTGGATACTGCCAACGCACTTGGCAGGACGATTTCCACGTCAGTATCCCTTTAACGCTACGCATGGGTGCGTTTGACTGGTGTTTCCGGGGATGTCCAATCCACCCTTATGGACATGCCTTTTCATGGCCGTCGCCTTTTCGGTGACAAGGCAGACAACGTGTTAGAGTGCTTTAAGGACTCTCGGGCTACGGCCAGGTCCTGGTGCCTCTTCACCACCCGCCCAGAGCCACAGGCCAGTGCAAGCTGTTCAGCCCCAGTGCGGCCGGGGATGTGGGAGCCACCGCTGTGGTTCTTGGGGCCAGCGGGCAGGCCAGTCCACAACAGCTCCCTCTGCAGCAGCCTCCAAACCCTCCTAGTTTGACCTTTCAGGGCCACCAAACGCCAGTGGGCTACAGGATCGGCCATCACCTCCCCCACTGGTGCACCATCACATCGGACAGGTGGGTTTTGCAAATAGTCCGAAGGGGCTACTCCCTCCCCTTCAAGACTACCCCTCCACCCATGCCACCTCAGTACCTTTGCATGTCGGAGGATCACCTGGCTCTTCTCCAACAGGAAGTATTGGCACTCTTGGCCAAGTGTGCCATGGAGCATTTTCCTGCCACAGAAGTAGGTCATGGTTGCTATTCCCACTACTTTCTGTTACCCAAGAATGACAAAGGCCTGCGTCCAACCTTGGATCTCAGGAATGTCAACCGCTTCAAAATGTTGACTCTTGCGCAGGTTTTGTCTGCCCTCGAACCTGGAAACTGGATGGTAGCCTTGGACTTGCAGGATGCTTACTTTCACATCTCCTTCCTGCCAGCCCACTGGCATTACCTGCAGTTCACGGTAGGCCAAAAGCACTTTCAGTTTACCCTGCTCCCTTATGGCCTTACCAGCGCCCCTCTGGTGTTCACGAAAGTGATAGCAGTGGTCGAAGCTCATCTGCACAGATCAAGGGTTCCCGTCTTCCCCTTTCTCGACGACTGGCTGTTGAAGGTGAGCTCACCCCAGGCCATCCTCTCCCACCTCCAGACTACGGCCGAACTCCTGCTTTAGCTGGGGTTCTCCATCTATGTGCCGAAATCACATCTGACCCCCCCCGGAAGCTCCTCTTAATCGGAGCGGTTATGGACATGAGACAGTTTTGGTTTTATCCTCCCGAACAATGAGTCCAGGATATTCAGGCTATGATTCTGATCTTTCAGCCTCTATCCAGGGTTTTGGTCAGGATGACCCTGAGACTGCTGGGCCTCATGGCCTCCTGCAGCCTGCGGGTCAATTATGCCAGGTGGCATAATCCGGGCTCTGCAGTGGGACCTGAAGTTCCAGTGGGCGCAGCAACAGGGGAATTTGTCCGTATGCGTCCAGACCTCAGAGGGCATTACACGACAATTGCAGTGGTGGCTAACAAGCCAGGATTGGATCAACAGCAGATCCCTCTCCCTTTCCCAACCAGAACACACAGTGTTGAAAGACGCATCCCTTCTGGGATGGGGCGGCCGCATGGGAGAGGCAGGGATCAGAGGCCTCTGGTCTCCAGCGGAGTCCGGGCTCCACATCAACCTTCTGGAGCTTCAGGTGATTAGTCATGCACTCAAAGCATTCCTTCCCTCTCTCCGGGGAAGAGTAGTTCAGGTGTTCATGGATAGCACCACCGCCATGTGGTACTACAACAAACAGGGCGGGTGGGGTATTTGACCCTCATGTCAGGAGGCCCTCCGCCTCTGGACATGGCTGGAACATCATGGAATATCCCTGGTCGTTCAATACCTGGCAGGGTCCCTCAATGCCAGGGTGGACGAACTCAGCTGCAGGTGCTTGATAGATCATGAATGGTGTCTCCACTCGGAGGTGGTGCAAGGTCTCTTTCAGCAGTGGGGAGAGCCTTGGTTTGAGCTATTCGCCACCAAAGAGAATGCGGGATGTCAGCAATTCTGCGTTTTGGAATTTCCAAGTCGGCACTCGCTAGGCGACGCCTTTCGTCGCGAGTGGAGTTGTGGTCTTCTATACACCTCTCCGCCTATACCACTTCTGCCCAGAGTGCTGAAGAAGATAAAGCGCGACCGGGCCCAAGTCATTCTTGTGGCTCCGGATTGGGCACAAAGAGTCTGGTATCCCGAGCTGCTCAACATGGCCATTGATCCTTCGATCCACCTGTTTCTTCGGAAGGATCTTATGTCGCAACAGCAGGGGATGATCCTCCACCTGAACCTGTCCAGCCTCCACCTCCTTGTGTGGAAGATTGAGCGGTGGCAGTTAGCATCGTTTGACCTGCCTCCCGAAGTCTGTGATGTAATCTTGGCAACCCTTCACTAAGATGGTATATGCCTGCAGATGGAACAAATTTGTGGCATGGTGCACAGTAAAGGCTGGTGATTCCCTTTCTGCCCCTCTTTCTGAGGTTCTCTTGTTCATCCTTTCTTTGGTCCAGCAGGCCTCTGCTCTGAGCACTCTTAAGGGCTAACTCTCAGCCATTTCAGCCTTCCTTAGGCTTCCTGATCATCTTTCTCTTTTCAAGTCCCTTGTAAATGGATTTCTTAAGGGCATTACTCATCTTTTTCCTCCTGTTCCCTTCGTAATGGCCCATTGGGACTTGAACTTGGTTCTGACATATCTTATGTGTGCTCCCTTTGAGCCACTGCATAACTGTCCATTCAGACTTCCCACTTTGAAAAATGCCTTTCTGGTGGCCATCACCTCTGCACGCAGGGTGAGTGAGCTACAAGCTCTGTCTTCCAAGCCTCCCTTTCTGGCTGTCCATCCGGACAAGGTTGTCCTTAGAACTAGACCTTCCTTTCTTCCCAAGGTGGTAACTACTTTCCACCTTGGTCAAACCATCACTTTGCCCACCTGCACGGTGCCTATGTAGGCGCTACCCCAGCACGCGGACGTCAGTTCTTTTTTTGCCACGTGTGCCTCTGGAAGGATTGGGAGGAGTCGAGCTAGCCTTGCTGATGAGGGGAGGATGCTTTTTTCCAGTCCAGGAAGGACCTGGTCTGGCAGTTCGAGTTGGACTGTTCCCGTAGGGAGCAGGGTCAAGACTGATTTGCATATGGCTGGGTTCAAACTAGAATGGCACGGGGAGCAAAAAACAATGGATTTAGGCCCAGATCTTTATACTGGGGTGAATGTATGACATTGTTCTGCATTCTATCCATCAACTGTTCTTTTTACTCTTACCATTATTGGCACCCAGTAAGAGGCAGAATACGCCATCAACTGCCCCACAGGAGATCAATAACATCAGACCGCTGGGTTCTTAAGTTTTTTTGAAGGGGCTATTCCTTCCCCTTCGTAACATTCCCTCCGCCAATGCCACCAGCTTGCGACAGTCTGATGGAGGACCGACCATCTCTACTTACTCCGCCAGGTAGTTACGGCTCTCTTGGCCAAGGTAGACATAGAGAGGGTACCAACACCAGAAAAATGTTGTGGTTGTTATTCCGCTATTTTCTGGTGCCCAAGAAGAACGGAGGCCTTAGTCCTTGCCTAGACCTATACCTTCTTAATTTCTTCCTCGAGAAGAAGTTCATAATGCTCATGCTCGCTCAAGTCCTGTCTGCCCTGGACCCCGGAGGCTGGATGGTAATATTAGACTTGCAGGACGCATACTTCCACATTGCAGTCCTGCCTGCCGCAGGTTACGGTTATTGGTAGGCCATGAGCACTTTCAATTTGCCGTTCTCCATTTTGGCTTTACCAGTGCCCCTTGAGTGTTCATCAAGGTGATGGCGGTGGTTGCAGCTCATCTGTGGAGATGAGATGCTCCCTTTCATCCGAGCTGTTCTTGACACAGTCCCGGTTCGGGCATATCCTCCCAAACAGCAAGTCCATGATATTCAAGCTATGATAGAGATGTTTCAGCCTCTATCATGAATTGTTTGGAGGCTGACTCTGAAACTGCTGGGCCTCGTGGCCTCCTGCATTTGACTCATGCCAGATGGCATATACGGGCTCTGTAGTCGGACCTGACGTTTGAGGGGGTAGAGCATCAGGCACATCTCTCTGACATGGTCCAAATCTCGGAGGGAACTGCAAAAGACCCACAGTGGTGGGTAACGAACCGTGATTGGGTTAGTGGCCAAACTCTCTCCCTCAACCAACCAGATCTCTCAGTAGTGACAGGTGTGTCACTCCTGGGATGGGGCAGCCATCTGGGAGAGGTGGAGATCAGAGGACTCTGGTGTCCAGCGCAATCAAGACTGCACATAAACATGCAGGAGCTCCAAGCAATCCGACTTGCTTTGAAAGCCTTTCTACCCTCCATCAAGGGAAGGCTAGAGTGGGTGTTCGTAGCAACACCACCGCCATGTGATATGCAACAGACAGGCTGGAGTAGGGTCATGGACCCTTTTTTTTTTTTTTTTTTAATTTTTTAAAACCTTTATTGTAAAAGAGCACACAGCTATTCCGCCTAACATCCCGGAGGCAAGGCAGCATAGATTCAGGAGGAGAATAGTGCAAGGCGATGTACATCAGAACATTGCAGGTTGTTTTTTATTTTTTTGTAAATAACAAGATAACTAAACCAAGAAAAGAAACGCCAAAGGGCGCGTAAGAGTGGCAATGGAGCAACAGAGACGTAAAGGAGTCGGCCAGAGGCAGAGGAGGGCAGGTAGAGATTCGATAAAAGAAGGAATGGTAGGATGGGGAGGGGGGGGGGGGGGTGGAAAAAGCAGGATAATTACAAACATCATAAAACAGTTGGTGTCACAGGCTATGGTGATGTGTGTTTGCCGCCGGAACCTGTCCCCCTGGACGAACACCTATCGCCCCTGTATGCATTCCACGCCCCCCACACTTTATTCCATGTCTGAGGCCTCCCCCTGGCAACATAGACCGTCTTTTCTCTGAACATGCACCAATCCATGTTGGCTTTCCATTGTATCACCAGGGGGGCCGTAGCAGCACCCCACTTTTGAGCAATATCACGCTTGGCAATCATATTGCCCAATGTCACCCAACGAGTCTGCACCGTGTTGTGATCAGACGGTTCCCAAACGTTAAGGAGACACCTCCGCGCCTCTGCTGCCAGCACCACACCAGTCACCTCTCCTATAATCCGGTGCACTTTCGCCCAGTAAGGGGCAATGACGGGGCATTCCCACAGAATATGCAGAAAGGTTGCGAGAGCCCCACAACCACGACGACAAAGGCCATCGGGCGAGAATCCCATATGCAAGAGCCGAGGGCCGGTGACATACACCCGGTGAAGGATTTTGAATTGCACCAGTCGGAGACGTGAGGAGATAGCGACTTCCTTAGGGGAAGACACTGCGCTCTGCCAGTCCTCATCGTCAAGTTCCAGGCCGTCCGCCGTCCATTGATCTCGCAAGCACAGGAGGAGATCAGTTCGGACATTGATCAATTTCTTATAGGACAGAGAAATAGCACTGTCAGGCATATGGCCATCCAGAATCCTGTCCTCCAAGGGGGAGCTTTCGGGGATCTCACCCTCCGCCGGCTTGGCAGAGGTCAACGCGTGTCTCAGCTGGGCGTAGCGGAAAAACTCCGAACCGCCCAAGTGATATTCGGCCTGCAGTTGAGGAAAGGTCTTAACTTCGCCCTTAATAATCATATCGTCCACCCTGGAGATACCTATGAGGTCCCATTTGTCAAAGCCCTTGGTGTGCCACAGCCTGCCCAAGATATCAGAGTCGTACAGTGGGGTAAACCTAGTCAGTCAGCCCTGCCAACCCTGCGCTTTAGTAATCGTCCGCCAAATGTGAACCGCATCCTCGGTCGGGCCTGATAGGCGCCGATCAAGGGATCTGGAATACAGGGCACGATAGTAGTTGCCACCGCGTAAAAGCCACCTGTCCATGGCGTAGCCTGGGCTATCCACAGGGCCATAAAAACCGTGGTTGATAGCGGTGAGCTGAGAGGACCAGTAGTACCGACGTACATCCGGTAGGGCGATGCCTCCGTCGTACCACGGCAATGTGAGCTTCTGGATGGCGACACGAGGTCGGCCCTCCCAGAGCAAAGCGCGTTGCAAGCTCTCGATCTCTCGAAAATAGCGGGCCGGAACCGGGTCCTGAGTGTTCTGTAAGGCATACAGAAACCTGGGCAAGGACATCATTTTAAACAATGCTGCCCGGCCCAGGAGAGAGAGCGGGAGCCTGCGCCAACTATCCACATCTCTCCGCAGCAGCTGGAGAGGGGGGAAGAGATTGTGATCGTATCGCGCCTTAGAACTACCGGATATGTATATTCCCAGGTACTTAAAACCCTGACCGGCCATCTGGATATTGCAGCCTCTGGGGAGGCGCAGTGTGTCCCCCTTTAGAATGTAAAGGGAAGACTTGGCCCAGTTGATGACCAGGCCAGAGTAGCGCCCAAACAGCCTGAGAACATCGCATGCCACAATGAGCGACTTGCAGGGGGAAGTAAGGTAGAGCAGAATGTCATCTGCGTACAGGGAAACTCTATCTTCAAAGCCCGGGGCCCAGGTTATACCATGTAAGTCCGGGTGTACACGCAACATGGCCGCGAGCGGCTCCAAAGCCAGAGCAAACAGGAGAGGTGACAGGGGGCAACCCTGCCTGGTACATCGGTGAAGAGCAAAGGACGCCGACACGCGGCCATTGACCGTGACATTAGCCAGCGGGCAAGCGTAAAGGAGTTGCACCCAACTCAGAAAGACCGGTCCAAATCCCAGCTTTGCCAGTACCGCCCAAAGATAACTCCACTCAAGGGAGTCAAAAGCCATCGTAGCGTCGAGAGAAGCAAGTACCGCCGGTTCCTCTAGGGTGTGAGCTCTGGCCATAACACCATGAAGCCGGCGCAGATTAAGGGCAGTGTTACGGCGGGGAATAAAACCCGACTGGTCCGGGTGCACCAAATCACTAATGACTCCAACCAACCGATTGGCAAGCAGCTTGGCTAGGATCTTAGGTTCCACATTGAGGAGAGAGATGGGGCGATAGGACCGGCACACGTCTCTCGGTTTTCCCTCTTTGTGAATAACCACGATGGTGGCCAACCTCTGATCTAAGGGGAGGAGACCCTCGTCCCGTGCCTTCAAGAACATAGTCCGCAGGTGCGGGGATACCACATCCGGTCGAATTTTGTATAACTCGACAGGGATACCATTGGGGCCAGTTGCTTTACCCGACCTTAATGCACGGATCGCCAAGGCGACCTCGTCAGCGGATATGTCCCGATCTAAGTCGGCACGGTCCTCTTCAGAAAGACAGGGAAGGTCAATCGTCGAGAGGAACGCAGCCGAGTTAGCCTCGGAGCGGTCTGAGCTGGAAGTGTAGACACCCCGGAAATAATCAGCAAACGACTCGGCAATGGCACTTGGGTCTGTGACGGCTACACCGTCGCCGCCCAGAATCTCAGGCACCACACGGCTAGCCATCTCGCGCCTATCTAGCCAAGCCAGCAGCTTCCCGGCTTTATCCCCAACATCGTAGATACGACCTTGCTGTTCCTTGGCCAGGGTAAGGGCAGCATTCGTGGCGAGATCATGGTATTCCGCTTGTTTAAGGGAAAGGTCATGCAACAAAGAGGGGTCTGGCTCGGGTCCCAATCGGGACTCGAGGCGCAAAACCTCGTCTTCAACACAAGCGAGGTCGGCATCCCTGACTCGCCTGGCCTCCGCAATGAGAGCAAGAGCCTCACCCCTCAACACAGTCTTGAACGCCTCCCACAAGGTGAGAGCCGAGCCAACCGAGCCCACATTCTCCGAGAAATAGAGGTCAATGGCCTTAGCAAGGAGTGCACGAGTCTTGAGATTACGGAAATACCATGGGTTAACCGCCACCGGACGGTCAGACAGGACGATGTTAAAATCAAACGAGACCCACAACGGGGAGTGGTCAGAAATACCCCGTGCCAGAAAACGGGCCTCAGACACGGCAGACGCATGTGCAGCTAGGGTAAGAACGTAGTCTATACGGGAAAGACTACCATGGGCACCCGAAAGGAAAGAGAATTGGCGGAGCACGGGATGTAGTAGTCGCCAAGTGTCCACCAGACCCATGGAATCAAGAAAGGAAGGCAACCACAGTTGGGAACTGCGGAGATCTCTCGGCGGTTGGCGGTCCAGGGAACCAGAACAGACTGAATTGAAGTCACCCCCCATAATCAATTGGCCAGCAGGCAAGGACAAAATGGCGCCACCAAGGTCTCGGAAGGTACTAGATTGCAGGCCCGGGTTAACATAAACCGAAAGTAGCACTAGGGAACGCCCTTCCCATCTCCCCGCCACTGCAGCCTAGCGCCCCCTCTCATCAATCACAGTGACGTCTATCTCAAGGGGAAGGGACGCACGCACAAGGATACCCGCCCCCCGGGAGCCCGAAGAGAACCCAGAGTGGGCCACCATCTTGTAGCCTTTACGGTTAAGAGCCTTGCAGGAGTTTCCTACCAAATGCGTCTCTTGTAAAAGCACAATATCGGGCATATGTCTCTTAAGCAGTTGTATCACCACCCCTCTCTTAACACGGTCACCCAACCCATTAACATTCCAACTGATCACTTTCAATCTCCTACCCCCCATCATCCCGCAACCCGTCCCACCCAACCCCGGCCAACCCGACCATCAAGTAAACAGCAGTAAACACGATCCATTGCCTGAAGGAAAGATAAGAGAAAGAACGAACAAACAAATAAACTTGCATAGTTGCACCCCCCACCCTGCACCCCTGCATCAGACTAAAAAGCCCCCCCAACCAGCAGTGTGCCTGTCGCCCCAGAAACTACTCTACAAAAAGAGACCCAGAGGAGTAAGGAATCTCCGCGAACACCTCCCGCCACCCTCCATTGAACGACAGGAAAGTCAACAGGGTCAATTAAGAAACAATACCCAACAGTCTCATGAAGCGGGGTCATCAAACGCCGGTGTCCCTACAATAGAGCCAAGTCTCATAGATCCGGGCCACCAGCCGCACCTCCATCTTGTTCATCTTGAGCGTCCCGACGCGGCGACAAAGTGTCCAATCATTCACTCACATTCTCGGCAAAGTCAAAGAACAGAGCACGGCCCTCATGCTCAATCCGGAGTTTGGCAGGAAACATCATGGAATACTTATATCCCATATCACGCAGTCTCCGCTTTACTCCCGCATAGCTCTGGCGCTGCCGCTGTACCGTCCTGGTAAAGTCCGGGTAGAAGTGTATATCAGCGTTCTGGTACTTAAGCGGTCCATGTCGTCTGGAAGCCTGCAGGACCGCATCCCGGTCCCGAAAGTTGAGAAGTCGTGCCACGATGGGCCTAGGCGCCACGCCCGACTTCGGCGGGCCGCCCGGCACCCGGTGGGCACGTTCCACTGAGAAAAAGTTACTAAGGTCAGACGGTGCCAAATGGGTCTTTATCAGTTCTTCCACAAAGAGGTCCGTCGCCGCTTCCTCCGATCCCTCCGGGACACCGACAATGCGGACGTTCTGCCGCCTGGCACGTCCCTCAAAGTCCTCCAGCCTCCTCGAGAATTGGTCCGCAGTCATCCGCAGGTTCTGAACCTCGGTTTGCAGGTCCGAGACGTCGGCCGTGAGGCTGGAGGTCTTAATGTCCAGTGTTTTCACTCTATCATTAGTCTTGCCCAGGTCGGCTCTAATGAGAGTCAGATCAACAGCCATGGTGTCCACTTTGTGGGTCAAGATCTCATGTTGCTGTTGCATGTCCGCCCGAAAACTGGTGATGGCACCCATAATGTCGCTCAGGGTAGGCTTGGAGCCGTCGGGCGAGCCCGTAGGTGGAAGGCTCTTGGCAGAGGATCCTGTGACAGGCGGCGTCTTCGGCTGAACATATCGCTCAATTCTACTCTGCTGCGACTGTGTTTTCCCGCGGGCACCTTTGTTCGACGTCTTATCGGGGTCCCCTCTGCCCGCCGTGTTGGTTCCGATGAGGACAAAGGGCTGCACCAGCCAAGCCCGAACCCAGCGAGCCAAGTAGAGAACCCGGGCTAAACAGTTAGACCAGGCCGACGAAGGAACGCAGTGTAGGCATTAGTACTCCGCCAGCAGGGACAGCAGGCAAGCCCTCCGCATTCCAATCGTGTGGAGTGACGGAGACCGGAGAGACAATGGCACAGTCCTGGCACGGAGGTCCACTCGACGTAGCTCAGCGTAGGAACCACCGATTCGAAAACGGAAGGCAGTTCCCGCCTCAGTAGACCATCAGCAATAAGAATCCACCCTCGTGGAACAGGATTTCAGGCAGGATATATGAGGAGGATCGGAAGGTCCGCGGAGCTCCGAGCTTACGCGGCCATCTTGGTTGCCCGCAAAGCTCCTCCCCCCATGGACCCTTTGTTAAGAGGCCCTGCATCTCTGGAAATGGCTGGAACAGCAGGGCATTTTACCTGGGGGTTCAACATCTGGTAGGTTCTCTGAACGCCAAAGTGGACGAACTCGCCATCGATGCCTAGTGAATCACGAGTGGCGTCTCCATCCTGAGGTGGCGCAAGTTCTCTTTTAAGCAGTGGGGTAAGCCATGGTTAGATCTTTTCACCTCTGCAGAGAACACACAATGTCAGCAGTTTTACGTGCTGGAGTTTCCAAAGTGGCTCCTGCTCAGTGACGTTTTTCATCTCGAGTGGCACTCGGGCCTCCTGAACACCTTTCTGCCCTGACCACTTTTGTACTGAGTTCTCAAGAAGATCAGGAACAACCAGGCCCAAGTCAAACTTCTGGCTCTGGACTGAGCACGAAGAGTTTGGTATCCCGAGCTCTTAGCATGAGCATTGATCCTCTGATCAGGCTGCTACTTCTGGAGTATCTTCTGTTTGCAGCAGCAGGGGAGGGGCCTCTACCTTTACCTGTCTATTTTACACCTTTGTGCTTGGAGATTGAACAGCGACAGTTGACTGCTTTCTACCTTCCTCTTGAAATCTGCAATGTTATTCTGGCAGTGAGGCGTCCCTCCACCACGATGGTATACGTCTGCCAGTGAATTTTTTGTTATTATATTGTACAGAAAAGTCTATTGACCCTCTTTCTGCTTCTCTTTAAGATGTTCTTTTTATTTTTACACTTGCCCAGCAGGGTTCTGTCCTGGGCACTCTAAAGGGTTACATTTATGTTCTTTCTGCCTTTTTGCGGCTGCCTGATCAACCCTCTTTATTAAAGTCCCCTATTGTAAATAGATTTTTTTAAGGGACTTGTACATATGTCCCCTTTCTCCTTTTATTATGCCTCCGTTGGGCCTTAAGTTTGTCCTCACATTCTTGATGTGTGCTCCTTTTAAGCCTTTTCATAATTGTCCCCTCCATCTGCTCACCATAAAAAAAACCTTTCTTGTGGCAATGACATCTGCTCGGAGGGTGAGTGAACTGCAGGCTTTATCATCCAAGCTTCCATACCTGTCTGTTTTTACAGACAAATTGGTGCTTCGGAGTAGGGCCTCTTTCCTGCCAAAGGTGTTGGCACCATTCCATATGGGCCAATCCATCACCTTGCACACTTTCTATGCTTCTCCACATCCCTCAAAAGAAGAGGAGTGACTTCACCATCCTGACCCACGAAGAGCAATGTCTTTCTACCTTGACCGTACTTGAGAGTTCCGGTGGGCGACCAACTCTTAATGGTGTATGTTTGAGCAAAGAAGTGTTGGGTAGTACAGAAACGAACCATTTTGCGCTGGGTTATTCTCTGTATACAAATCTGTTATGCACTGACCAAGAAGCATCACCCTGAGGGCTTAAAGGCTTATTCCACCAGGGCTAAAACTGCTTCCACTGCATCAGCACGTGGAGTCCCAGTCCTGGACATCTTCCAGGCAGCAACGTGGGCATTCCTGCACACGTTTAACAAACACTGCCTGGACAGTCAGGTCCGCGGGGATATCTCCTTCGCCCGTTCGGTCCTGCAGGACTTTTTAGTTTTGAATTTGTCCGCAGCCCACCACCGGGAATGGTATTACTTGGGTATCTATACAAAGGCAAGGAATCTTTGGCTAGATGACTTCTATCAGATGAATAAGTTACTTACATCCGGTAAAGCGAGACAAGATCGAGCCCAGATTCCTTACCGGCCTACCCATCGTCCTCGCTCAGCCGATAAGTTTCTATGAACAGAGCTGATCCTTTTCAGGGCCCTAGTTTGAACACACCAGCATCAGTGCACTTCATGCCTCAGCGCTTCCGGCTTGGAAAGTTGTGAAAAGTAACTGATGTCACCACGCTGAGGTGGCGCCTATATAGGTGACGTGGACGGTACTTCTGGCGCATAAGACACCGCACAAGTCGACCAACATCACCTACTGGCCTGCAGGGGTACTGCTCGCGCAAAAATCTTGAGGATTCAGTGTGACCCCTGGGAAATTCAAAGGTAAGGAATCTGCGGCTAGATCTTGTCTCTACTAGATGATGCGTTATCTTAGGTAAGTTACTTGTTCATTAGTATAAGAGTGTTAGATACACCACAATCATAATTATCACACATTCTTAAGTAATTAGTCTAATCCCAACCTAAGGTGTAACTAGCTGCTTAACAACCAATTGTGTTCATTTACTTTATGCACTCGTGTAATGTCCCCATCCTTGCAGACCTTTTAGGCCATCAGGACTGACGTAAGAACTTTGTCTATCAGTTTTCCTTAAGCAAGCGTTCGCTGCGTCGCACCCTACCCTATTCCCTGGTATTTTCCATACCTTTTTGGACATGGGCCATTCCATATCGGAGTAGGAGTTAGCTTGCTGTACACTCCGGTTTTTCTATACATTACAGTGAACAGTACTCTTTTTCACATTATAGGAAGAAAAGCCTTCATTCCTTAAAGACAAAACTTGCAAAGTCATTTCTGCGAATAGCCACATTTCAGCTAGCGTGTTTGTTAAAGAACTTCAGAAACTAGAAAAACAACTTTCTCTGGACAGTTAACAAGAGCCTTTAAAAAACATGACAAGAGCTGGTCCCCGCCACCTGCTTTCACCTGCACAATTTAGGTTCTGCCCCCACAAATCTGTTAATTATGTGATGCTTTGCAAAATGAAACTACCTGTAGTCTAGGACACCAACTAGTTGTTTCTATGTTTCTGTCCAGGTGCTTCTTACCATGCTTGATGCAATCTAGGATCTTTTTTTTATCCGTTCCTGGGTGCTGGCATTGCCTGGCATCTGGGAACATATAGTACTTGAGAAGCAGTAAACCTCTGTCAAGACGAACAATGAACGCAAACTTTGTTATGTGGCCCTGTGCTAGTACTGGTATGTTAATTACATAGTTTTCCCTACACAGAATAGGCTAGTAATTACAGTCATGGGTAGGTCTGGTTTAGAGACATATGTAGCTGTCTCGGGAGCCTTAGGTTTTTCAAAAAATAACGACACACACACACCAATACTTATAGGATTTTTCTGCGATCACTCTTTATCCATTATTCTGCTCAAGTGTCATTCATATTTAGCCCTCCACAGCTTACAGTATGGTACAGTGGGCAAGCCCACTTCTTACATTATCTGTCTTGCCCTGTGAGTTATTACATTTATCCAGATTATGTGTACAGATGCCTAGATACGTGTATTTCATTGGTAGTAGGACCGGAGTGCCTCGGCTACTGGGTGCCACCCCCTTTTTATATATATATTTTCCATGTTTGCCAGTTTACATATTGCTTTTGTTAGCAAATAATATATACAACTACCGAATAAAGAAGTTGTATGCTTGTCAAGGTCAGACGTGTTCGCTTTTCCAATGCTTTTTAGCACTGGTACAAATGAATCCATTAAAAAATGTATGGTGTAGACTGTAGAGTAAATGCTGCAATTACGCCTACAGTGTGCTCAACACTGTAGATTTTGCTATATCACAAACTTAAAAAGAACCTTTGTGTTTGTATTTTCCTCACGCTTACTCATGTATTATCCGCCATACTTAATCACTGCGGACTGCTGTGCTGTGTGGGAATCCCAGTTCAGTGGCTTTAAACCTCTTGCTCAGGAATTTGTAACGCTCTGTGGGGGCAGCCTCTTCAAAAAGCATTCTGATTTCAGCTGTGATGCCAATTTCAGTCGCAGCTGGTGGTGACAGGGTTTGGCTTCCTTTGCCTCGAAGTCGGTGAATTAATGAGCACTGCTAGTTTGTTTGGCCGCTGAAGCCAACCTCAAACGGACTATTTCAATTGCTGTACTTGCTCCCTCCAGCATCCTGAAATTATTCATTGAAAACGCTGCTAAAAACCACGTATATCGAATGCAGAACGTGGCTGCTTTGTTTTCTTTGCGCAACCTGCTGTAGGCAGGGCGGGTCTCTTTGTGAAATCCCTTTTCGCGCCTGGTGCAATTTCCCCATGGAACAGTGTAAAATAAAAGGCTATTTGAATGTAAAAGGTAAGCAGCCGAAATATTCACTAAACGGGATTGTCCTTCAGTTGTTCATGAAGAGAGGCTAGTGTCAATCTTGCATTTTTTTCTCGTTAAAGAATAGAAAATCTCTTCTCAACACTAGTGCAAAATGCATTGTAACTAAATTTGAGTGTTGCAAAACCGTTCTATTGACTGTGCAGAGCTTACTAAACATATTTGCCTGAGTTGAGGATATTGAACCCCAGATCTGTATGTATGTTAGAGTACGCCTACTCTTGAGTGGCTATTTTTATGTGTATTATGTTATCATGAATTGATTATTGATTTGAGTCTGCGGGCTCATTTTGAAATTCGGGCTTTGTATATTATCAACGTACATACAGCGCACGCCGGGCGATTAATGCTTCTATAACTTGAGGTTCTGTTATGCCAACATTGGGTAGTTAGAATTCACAATTTTTTATAACATTGAACGCTAAATGTAATGATTCCTACACTAGTGTGAGAAAACAAGGACCCCCTGGGTATCAGCAATGTACAGATTCCTAGGGCAGGGTTAAACCAACTTGGGAAAAAGATCCTAGGCCATCTACAAAATAAGTGACTATGAAGGCTGGGACCAGTGGCGAAAAAGAATTGTAAAAAACAAATGTATACATAAAAACAATAGATTTAATTAACAAATAGATAAAAATCATATAGAGACTCAAACACATAAGTCAAACTATATGATACCATAAAATTATGACATAAATACTTCATGACAACATATATCACACATATTCAATAAAAATCTAATATATCACAGAAATATTTTGCAAATAATCAGAACATAATCAAAAGGGACTCTATGTGTTTGAGTCTCTATATGATTTTTATCTATTTGTTAATTAAATCTATTGTTTTTATGTATACATTTGTTTTTTGACAATTCTTTTTCGCCACTGGTCCCAGCCTTCATAGTCACTTATTTTGTAGATGGCCTAGGATCTTTTTCCCAAGATGATTCCTACACTAACCTCATCTGCACATTTCTCATTCAGTTTTACCCAGGGCGCAAGTCCTAAAAAAAGAAGTGGGGAGACGCTGTCACCGGAAGTGACGTCACAACAGGAATTTCATAGGTATTCATATGCCTTTAGATGAAAGGTGGTCTGCACCCTGCCTCACGGGGGCTGCTGATTCCTGCATTTAATCCCCCGCATTTAATGCACCCGCATTGAATACAGGTAGACAGATGTTTTGAATGAGCTCCGATCTAGCCCCAGAGAGGCCAAAGAGTGAAGTCCTGCTTTTGAGCGGGGATGGGGGGTGGGGGGGTGGTAGAGACGGACGGCGTCCATCCAGTAAAAACCCGGTAAAATAAGTGGGGGATGCCGCCACCCGCGTGGTACCCCGACTCGAACCCTAGTTTTACCCTTCATCAGTCTGTACTGTTTTGTCAAAGTGATTTTTTACATATGTAAAAAAGTGGGAAATGTGTTTTACTGTTTTTTCTTTGAATACACGTTTTCAATACATACTCAATAGTATTCCCGTATTCTAGTATTGCCTGATTAGCTCCTCAAACTTCTGATTTAATTGGTAGGCCCCTCCACGCACTCCCACTAACTGTACCTCATTCTAATCAGTTTCTACCTCCCTCCCTAGCGTTCCCACCCATAGCCCGCTATTATCTCACTTATCGATATAAGCATCTTCTCTTGTTTCAAAATACAGTTGCATCATCAATAAAAAACAGACCAACACCTTATCTTGTGGGAAAACTGTTGCAAGTGTATTCGCATTCTGTTATGCATATATACGCAGGTAGGTTTAGATTACGGGTGATCATCCAAGTGCAGTGCCATTAAGGACCAACCACTGACACCCCTCCTGAAACAATCCCCAACCACCGGGCATTACGTTGCCATCTCATTATTTATCTGGTGCTGTATATTACGTATTGGGGCTGCGGCCCAATGCTTTTTATGTGTTTGTTGCACCCATGTAATGCAGCAGCGGCAACGGGCTCAGGGCAGTGCGGTGACCGTGTAGCCCAATTAAGCTCCCCTTTTGTTTTTAGGTCGAGGACCGAAAGGCTGCGCTTGCGCAGTCTCCGGTCGGAGATTTAATGACCGCTTCCGCTGTGGCTATGTTAGCCAATGAATTCCCTGCAGCGTGAACGCCATCACGTTGATGACTCAGTGTATATATCACGTGAGTCTTTTGTAGTTCTTTCTGTAAAAGAACTACTTGTTCCCAAAGCGTTTTATGCTTTATTGTGGCACCTGTGTAATCTTTGTAACCGTTTTTGCTCCATGTCTGCATGTCACTGTTGTATGACTTGACGCAGTAATGCGAATCGCACACTATTAGTGTGGGGAATTCGCGATCGACATTTTCAAGCGCCATCTTTAAAGATCTCATTTCAGCTCGTTCAGCTGAACAGTTTCTGAGTCATTCAGTTTTGGTAATCATAGGTCTGAATTTACCAGAGCGCCAGCGACCTTTGACAATCGCGCACGCTACATTGTAGGAATTTTTATCTACATCGTAGTGTTGTGCGAATCTGTCCATATAGATTACGCAGGTATATTGTTCGAGAGGCAGAATTTCGATTGGCAGAGGATATTCTTGTTCATATTCTAGATCATCTAGTTTTTTCAGTTTCGGGTCAAAATAGTATTTCACGTCTTCTGTAGCAAGAGAATTTTCCCATTGTATCCATTTTGGATCTAATGCCACTGTATTCAGATTGTGTGGACTTGTTAATGCCTCAAGGGCTGATTCTGCTGTATAAACAGTTATTCTCTTGCCCTGGGCTAGGGCTCTTTCTTTTGCTACAGCAGTTAGAACCGCTGTCAGATTTTTTTCTGTAGAACTGAATTTCATTTCAGCTTGAGTGTACAAATGTGATTTGTAAGCTATAGGTACCGTTTCTCCCTCATTAGAGGTCGGGTATGTGAATCCGCATCTTCCTGGGATGACTCTGATTACAAGGTTGCGTACGTTTTCGCGAGTTTGCAATTTTGTTTTAGCTAACATGTCTGTTTGTAGTGATCTTAAAATTTCTGTGTGTTTCTGAGTCCAATTTCATGGTTTGAAATCAGGTTTTATTAATTCATAGAGAGGTTTAACCTTCTCTGCATAATTTAGAATGTATGTTCTACTGAAATTCAGGAAGCCTAGTATTGATTGTAACTTTTTCAGCGTCTTTGGTGCTTGGAGTACTGCACACTTTTCTAGGAAGTTGTCTGCCAGGCTTTTGCCTTCACTTAATAATTCATATCCTAAAAATAGGACTATTAGATGGGCAATTCTTGACTTTTTAAAGTTGAATTTGTAACCCTCTGATGCGAACCCAAGTATTATGGTATTCACTCTTTTTAAGTGAGTCTCCAGGTCATCATCTGTAAGATAGATGTCATCGACATATGATAATGCCTCATCATCATATATTTGTAGTAACTCTGTTACCCTTACTGAGAATAATCCTGGGCTATTCTTGAATCCCTGTGGGAGTCGGCAAAATTGTTTTTGCAACCCCATTATTGAGAAAGCGGTCAAATACCTGCTTTCAGGTGCAATGTTTTGACAGAAGAATCCATTAGAGATATCTAATGTCGTTTTATATTTTTTGCGCATGATGTTATTTATTAGTGCTGCACTGTGTGAGTTTTGTACTGCAAAAGTTTTGCAGCAGGAGTTAAAATGTCTGTAGTCCAAAACTAGGCGATATGAATCGTCTGGCTTGGAGACCGGAAACAAAGGATTGTTCATTTGTGGGGTGCATGTTTCAATCACCCCTTGATATTCAAGTTGATCTAAAATCTCCCTGACTTGCTTTTATGCTTCTTGTTTAACTGGGTACTGCCTTCGTGCAGTGGGTTGACTTTTTAACTGGATTTTGTGTGGAGGAGACTTCTCATTCATCCTACATGATTCAGGAGCTTGGGCCACTGCCCATTTTCTTGCAAATGTGTATTTTTTATGAATCAGAATATGATTTGAGAAGGCAGGCATAATCATTTCTTCGCCATGAGGGCACTCCCTGACAAACTCTGGTGGCCAGTCTTTTTCAGCTAACAGGATGTCATAGCCTTTAGAAAGTGTCTCCCAAAAGAGACCTTTTATTTTCCTAGTTTTATCTCCCTCTATGCGTAATGTTATTTCATATAGTTTATGGGGCACGCTAACTTGTGTGTCTGCAGTTTCCACCTGAATGTATTCATTCGTGTCCACTGTCTCCAGAAGATTCATCAGGATCTTGCGAGCATTGTCTGGGCCCACTCTCCGTTTTTTCAGTTGTGTCCTCAGAATCCTCGGCATGTTTAATTTTAATACTTGCTACCTTCTTTCTGGGAAATTGTGATTTATTACTTTGATGAGCAGGTTCTTTGTCTTTGGACGTGCTCTTCCTTGTGTTCTGACCGTCCTCTTTTTTCCGATTTCTGTGAGGAAGTCTGAAAAGATCAAGAGGGACATGTATCAATATCTTGATATCTATCAGGTTTTCTTAATTTATCCCTATCTCTAAGGCTGTATCTTTTCTCAGAGGGTTCCCTTTGGGGAGATTTGCCTCCTCGGCCAGGAGATCTTTCTCTCCGTTGCAGAGACCTTCCTCTGGACTGGAAACGTTTTTCCTTGGGAGTGGATTGTTTATTACCCTCCCAACTCTTTTTTGGAGTATTTAGATTATTTTTAATAAATGTTTTTTCAGGATTTTCAGTTAGTTGAGGTTTTACCGGTTTCCCACCCAAACTATCTCTTCCTAGCTCTTCATAGGATTTTTCTATGGTTCTGGCAAGTTCAAATGGTTGGTCTGTTATATCGGTTTCCTTCAATTTCTGGAGGTACTCTATATCGTTCCTTGCCAATTGAACTAATCCTCTATATGCCTTTGTTAATTCTTTTAGTTTAACTAGGAGTTCTTCGCTTGACATTGTTTCAATGTCTGGGTGTGTTGCGTAGCTGGCTAGAACCGGCCCGTGGCTCCTGGTCTACCTAGTGGGCCGTGCCTGGTGATGTGATTTTGATGTTTTAGGGCGCCTTCAAACCAGAGCAGGTGCTCTTGGTAAGTTAGTGGGATTTCAACGTCCTCGAAAGGAGTGTATATATCAGGAGGTTGCTCTATTTTGTAATAGTGGAAATCTTTTGTCACAGCGTGTGCTGCTGGAAAATGTATCCATGGGTAGAACACCTCTGTCTGCCGATACTCATGTGCCTCTATCACGAATATGACCGTACCACCTCTGGGTGATAGTCCATTTTCTATAAGTTTAAGAGTTATAGTTCTTATTATATTGACCGGAATGAGTATAGCATTCGGATCAGTTTCTTGGATGGTTGTATCATCCGCTATGAGTTGAGCTGTAATTCTAGCTTGTGCCCTATTGTCTTCACTTTCTCCCATCTTACTGACAAAGTTTTGTTGCAGGTCAAGTTTCAAGGAAACAAAGATTAGGTGCACAATATTTTGAAACACTGTATCCTTCAACGTTGACTAAACCAAAAACTAATACATAGGATTCTCATCCTACTAAGTTCCGGCGGATATTAACCTTTCACCCACTCCAGACGTCTATTGGAGTTTTTACGGGAGAAGGGGGTCTGTGTGAAAAGCACGACTGAGTTACTCTAGTGTCTTGCGTTAGTTTTATTGCCTTACCAAATGTTGGGCGCCATGTAGTGTAGTTCCTGTATTCCCAATAGGCTCTGCGCATTGGAATAACATAAACAGCAGTGTAGACGTAGGACTGAGGTCATCTAGGTCTCTACTGACTATGTTAGACTTAATTAGTTTTGACAGCTAGCTCAGAGGTCACTAGAAACTTTCTCGAATGTTCAGGAAAGGGTTAACCATCCTGATTTAGACAAGAAGGGATTAGTTTCTGACAACCGCATAAACATGACAACTTTGCTCCCCCAGAATAAAGAGTATATCTCCAGAGTCGTGTGAAAACAATAGACAACTATTTCACTCAGTCAGTCGTGCATGCTTAGTTCCACCAGAGTGCAGAGAAATGGAGAGACTGGCGTTTTCAATAAAAAATGTTATTCTATTGAGCAGTCTTCTTTCTCATGCAAGAGAAATGAATTGCCACAATTGCAATACTTATTGTAAAGTAAAGTGCGTACAGTAAAATTAGTATTATGAAATATTACTGTAAAAGCATTGATATGGTTTCTTAGCCATATGATACTTTAAAATGGATAAAATATATACATACATAAAAACATTGACTAACGAACTCAACTGGTGCTTCTAAATACGCCTACCCCGGTGTACCTGACCTAGGCCTAATACGTGGGAAGGAGTAAGTAAGTTGCAGTTTTTAAGTTAAGTTAAGTTTTTGCCAAGTATCGGAATCAAGAATTCTCTCTAAGGTTTTAATCAGCTCCGTACCTTGGTTATAGAATGAAGGAGGTCTTGTATCTCGTTTCTCAGGACTTGATCTCCCAACAACCCGCGAGGGTGACTTGGGAACACCGGAGCTGGATTTTCTCGGCTGGAGAAAAAGACAGCGTCTCTCTCAGTGCGTCAAGGGGAGGGACGGTTTACATCGGCTCTCATAACAGCTGGGCTCCCGGGCAAGTAGAATGTCGCTCTGCTCCCAACCACTGTGTGTTTGCTTAAGGCAACCTTGGTATATTTATACCTGAAAGGTGCCGGGTTTGACGTAAGGTTGGACATTAGACGTCACTAAGAACTAACAGTTCTTTCTGGACTCTAGGAATTCTTGTGCAATTCAAAACAAAAGCAGGGGGGTTTTCCCGGGCTGCTGGAGGCTTGGTTTGTTTAAAGAACGCGTTGTGCTTTCTAGGAGTCTATGGGAGTAGCCTTGCCGTGTTTTGGACTGCAAGGGCTATTACTAAATATGGATATGATTCTTATGCCTTTATAAGGATATTATTAATTATAACCACATAAGGGCATGAATAGGGAATATCGAATTAGGGTCCTAGATAGAAATACAACAACATTTAGTGGGAACTGATAGGAAACTTAACCCCTTGGGCGCGGCCGCGATTCTGCGGCACATTCCGATCGCAGGTGCGGTCATGACGGCCGGAAGCCGTCATCAGCACACGAGCACTGTGTGCCATGACGGCTCCCGGCCATCATCAGCATGGAAGGGGTTAAGGCAGTGCCTACCATTTCCACTGGTTTCGCATCCACCTGCCCCCAATTAAAACAAGAAACGTGGAAACGGAAACGTATGCTCAGCTGCACTTTTTTGTTGTTTATAATTGCATTAAGGGCGCAATACCTTATGTGGCTAATAGAGGTCCCTTTACAACTTCACAGTGACACCTAGTTACAGCCTGTGGTACTGCACCCTTTCCTTTCTTAACTCCTTAAGCGCTGCCGTCGGCCAACGGTCGTCGCGTGCACTACCTTGGTAGTGCTGCGCACGTCGGTTGGCCGACTCAGCCCCACCCGTTATTCGAACGTTCAGCACTGGGCGCTGAACGTTCGACGCTCTAAACGGGTAAATGGATTTTGGTTTATTACTTATGCTACTGCTGGGATATTTTTTTGAAGAAAAAAAATGAACAAACATCATTTGCAATGCCAATAGCATCAAACTTTCACAAATGCAAGACCTATTGCATTGAAAATGCTTGTTTAACTTCTCAGTGTGGGAGTTATTTTCCATGCTTGCACTAGGGCTGAGGACACCCTTGTCTACACCACTGCCTGTCACATGTCTCAGCCCCGTGCTCGCAGTAGTTGATGTTGCATTTTGCACCCTTATCGTTAAGGTGCTTTTTTCCCTATTGCCATCCATAGCTTATACTTTTGACCTTACCTGACTTCTAAGTAATTGTTCCCTTGGTCTAGAGATGAGGTTGCGTCGCCTCCCTGTGTTCTCTAGTGTAAGAGCCTCCTTTATTCTTCCTCCTACTGATGCAGCCCTCACTTTATTGTGATCCTTTTTGTACAAGAAAAAGTTGGACATCAAGCCCTTTAAATTAAATTTTTCTTTTTGTTATGACGAAGTAAATTCAAAGTGAGTTTCTAAGCATTTCTAGGTCAATTTGTCAAATATATGATTTTACAGAAAAAGTTACAAGTGTTTTTGAGAAACTGCTGAAATGCACTGCTAATGTTAAATGCCTACTCCTTCTACTTTCAGACACCTCGTGATAAATGCTAAGCAACATGTGTGGTTGTTTCATTCAAGAGCAGTTGTAAATGGATGTTTAGTTGGTAGTGTTTAGTTTAATGTATTAGCACCCAGCGCTCATATTTATTGGTAATATGCTATAGTGTGCTAACATTGTGCAGTTTGTAACCTTGAGATGTGTATGGTGTTTATTTTAAAGATGCCCAAGTTAACATCCAAATAAGTATAAAACAGGTATGTGGTGGTAGTGTTTCTCAAAAATGAGAAAACGTCCGCACATGTGAATGATACAATACTCTAAACACGTATACGTGTAATGTTACTTTCAAACAGTTTCTAATGTGAGGTGCACTGTTATCCTGTCAAACACCCACCACCAGGAGTGTTGGATTAGCAAAAAATGAATTTTTACTAATGTTAAATAACAAAAGAGAAAACAGGTATTGATCATGCACCCTCACAGGATGTATAATGGTCCAAGTACTAATCACAATTTTATAAAATACAATTCATTGATAGGAAAAGGATTTCCAAAGTACGGATCCAGAGCCAAGCGTTAGACTTCAAATCTTTTATTTTATATTCATTAAAATTATTTCCAGCTTGTCCTGCCGACACGTGTTTCGTCTCTATGGAGACTTTTTCAAGGCCAAGAAGACGGAAATGGTGCACTGGTTTTAAGCATCACGGTCTTGTTATAAGGAGAAGTGGATAAATCCAAGTTCTACGATCACATCAGTAAGATCAATCTTAAGGACAATGTATAGTGAGTCCACAGTCTTCACGATCCGAGTCACCGGTGTATAATCATAGAGGGTATGTGCTGGCATCCAGAGCAGTGGTCAAAAATATTTTAAGAAGAAAAAACTTAGTTAATGACACGTCATATTTCTTGAAGGTTGATTCAGAATTCTTGAATTTTATATGTTGACCATGATAAGTCACTCATACGTCGTGGCGTCACCCTAGCACCTTCACCGAAGCCAGCTAGTAGCTTGATCTTTTGTTATCCAAATAAGTATGGCGGGTCAGTTCTTTGTTCCATGGAAACTCCCAGTCAATCGGAAATTCTTTTAACAGTAATTCCTACTGTCCCTGGAACCATTGGAAGCAGATATTACTGTTGGCTCATTGAATAACGAGAGGCTCTTTCTTGGACTTTGACTTTCCGATGGATATTTCTAATCACTAATTCCTCATCTTGGAATACTCCCCAGGTGCTAGACTGGATCGGATTTCACTAGCAATGCTCCGATGGGCTGCTAAATAGTGCTGTGCATCCCCGCATCGACTTAATACTGCCTTGAAAGAGACTGAGCAGAGCTGCTTATAAGCACCACCCATGTGCAATGACATAAGCTCCTTTTTTTCTGTACGTTCTGACAAGGATCCAGAGCTCCATTCTTAATTTTGTCTGCCTTCCATTGACTCCTAAAACAGAAAGTGTTCTAGGGAAACATGTCTATTAATTTGACCACAGGTTTCAAACCATGGTGCAACTAGAAAACATTGCGGTCATGGATTAGCACAAGGTGCATCTCTGGTGTTTGGGCTTAGGACATGAATCGAAGTCGTTCAGTAAGAGCACCTAAAAGTGGTCCAGAACTGGGAAGTGAAGCTGTATATTGCTGGACACGAGGAAGCCGCAACCTCGTGTTATACTCACTCTCACTCCAGGTAGAGGGTGTGAACTTGCTCTTGCTCCTGAGGTCGTTTCTGGAAGACATCAACTTTCTCGTCAAAGTCTCCTGGTTTGCCAAAATTTAAGTCCAGAAGAACTGTAGTGTAGTTCCTATTTTCCCTATAGGCCCTGCGCATTGGAATAACATAAACAGCAGTGTAGACGTAGGACTGCGGTCTTCTAGGTCTCTACTGACTATGTTAGACTTAATTTAGGTTTGCGCCAGCTAGCTCAGAGGTCACTGGAAACTTTCTTGACTGAATAGGAAGTGATCAGCTTCCCTGGTTCAGACAAGAAGGGATTGAGCTTCCGACAACCGCATAAACATGACAACTTTGCTCCTCAGAATAAGAGTCAATCTCTAGAGTCATGTGAAACAATAGACCGCTATTTCACTCAGTCAGTTGTGAAGATTTAATTTCACCAAGGTGCAGAGAATAGAGAGACAGGCGTTTTCAATAAAAGATATTATTTATTGAGCAGTCTTCCTTCTCATGCAAGAGAAATGAATTGCCACAATTGCAAGACTTGTTATTATGAAAAGTGCGTACAGTAAAAGGAGTATTACGAAATATTACTGTAAAAGCCTTGATATGGTTTCTTAGCCATAAGATAGTTAAAATGAATAAAACATATATACATTAGCTAACGACCTCAACTGGTGCTTCTAACTACGCCTACCCCGGTGTACCTGACCTAAGCCTAATACTTGGGAGGGAGTAAGTAAGTAGCAGTTTAAGTTAAGTTGGTTTTGCCAAGAGTTTGCTTAAAGAATTCTCTCTAAGGGTTTAGTCAGCACCGTACCTCTGGAATAGAATGTAGGAGGTCTGGTATCTCCTCTCAGGACCCGATATCCCAGTCACCCGCAAGGGTAGGCTGGAAACGCCGGAGCTGGATTTGCTCGGCAAGAGAAAAGACAGCGTTTTTCTCAGCGCGTCAAAGAGGAGAGGCAGCGTCCGTGGGCTTCTCGCATCTGCTGGGCTCTCTGCAAGAGGACAGCTGTTCTGCTCCAGTATTCACCACCACCGTGTGTTTGCTTAAGGCAACGTTGGTATATTTATACCTGAAAAGTGCTGAGTTTGACGTAAGTTTTTGGACATAAGACGTCAATAGAGATGTCACTAAGAACTGGTCGTTCTTACAGTGCTCGCAGGAGTTCTATTACTAATCAGAACAAAGCAAGCGGGGCTTTCCCAGGTTGCTGGGGGTTTGGTATGTTGAAAGAACTCGGTGTGCTATCTAGGAATCTAAGGAAGTGGCTTCTGCTGTGTCATGGACTGTCATGGACTGCAGAGGCGAGTTACTGAAATATGGCTCTGATTATTATGCCATTTATAGGGATATGTATTGATTATAGCCGTATAGGGGCATGAGGTCACAATATTGATCGGGGTCCTAGATAAAACACATCACCCACTCCACAAATTTATGTCCATCAATTACTAAAAACGTAAGCAATAAGATGCACGTGTATTCCTACCCACCCCAAAATACATTTTGCATTTGAAATGGTGTACATGAAATACATGAAAATGATAATAAGTACTGTACGTTTTAAGCAGAGTAATCATTCAAAAAAAATTTGCATATATATTCAGTTGAACGATTTTGCGAAAAATTACACATGAAATGACTCTTAATACAGAAAAGAAGGGCGAGACTATTTCATCACATATAAATACAATTGCTGTAAAATGTGCTAGAGGCTGAGGTAAAATTTTGTCTCTAGATCTACTAAAAATAGAAGCTCTGTTCTTTATGAATAGTTCTACTTTAAGCAAAGTACTCGTGCCAGAAAAAAGGTAAATATTTTGGATTTTTTGAAAAAAATAATTTCATGATGAGCGGGGGAGAAAATGGTTCCAAACGCTTTTCAGTAGCTTTTGTTTATCAAAGCTGAAGGCCGAATTCAGAGTTCATGGCAACGCTGTGTGCCAGATTGTTTTCCAAAAAGTTATTGTTTCTGTTCAGGGGAGAACATCATTACAGACAGGCTTGCAAAGAATTGGTCTACATATTCAGGTGACAGTTCAACCAAGTTCGATAATGCTGTAACTTGGCGGTTTTGAGAATGATTGCTATCATCGATTTCAGGATCAGCAATGCTCACAGAAGGTCGTACCTGGGTGATGTTGCTTTCATTTCTTGCTTCACTGCCACCACCTAATCGTAGCGCAGGAGTCTCAACGAATGCCGTCATCAGGATTGGTAACCGCTGGGGACAACACGATGCGTGAGCCGTTACTGGACTTAGCAAAGTATCGATATCCATTGGTACTGCTGATTGTAGTGCAAGACAGGTGTCTAACACGCATTCCTCTCCGCATAGCATACATCGAAGCACAGGTAAGATGCAGTTCTGCCAAATAGGTCTGAATGAAAGAAACCAGGTCATATTCAGATCTCTTAGCCGGGCTAATCCAAGGACTTTAGTTATGCGGTCCCGGTAGAGTATTGCTAGGATCGTTTCTTCCATCCTTGCCGGAGTCATGTCTGTGTTTTGGCTTGCCATATCGGAGCAGGAGGGTCAAAAATAAAATACCTGCTACGAGTCTCGAAATTAGTGGTAGGCCGCCAAAGACCGAATGGACAAAATTGGGAAAGATGCCCAGGACTGCTTCGAAGGGTGTTAACAGTCCAGAAAAAATTGTCTTAAATACATTCGAGATACCTCTGGCATTCGACATATTTAGGATTTGGCTGAGCATTTCTGTGAAATGCACGGGGCAGTTTGTTGATAAGAGTGTATGTATCTCTGCAGTTGTCCTTGCAACTTGGAGATCATAAGTCTCTTTTGATGACGTGATGGGCACTGTTGTCTGTAAAAGCACAGACTTCATTCTACTTAAAGTATCAATTCGTATAGAAGAGATATTCAACGGAGGCCAAGTCGGAGCCACTGAGTCTCCAGGGCCATTCGGATACAATGCTTGCATACAGCAAGTGACCATGGAACTCACGCTTAAGAGATATGCTTTCCCTGGCACCAAGCCACAACAGCTGTGATCCGTTATTAGAACGTAACTCCCGTTAGAAAGTTGCCTAAAGAATGGCTCTATTTGTGCTGCAGGTGTGCCGTGCTGGTGGCATGAAAGGTTATTCGAAGTACCCTCACAGGCTCCATGCAAGTTAATACCTTGGCACAAAAGTATACCGCTTAGTGATTGTTTACACTCATTACCACTAAGAAATACATTTTTGTTGTTGTCACTATAACGTGTGTGTATAAGGTAATTTCCATGATGACTTAATGTATCCTTTACCCAACTTTTCATACTGGCCTGACGGTATATACTCAAGGCAATTTTTAAACTGGAAAGTTGTTATGGGAATTGTGATAATCCCGTGTATTATCCATTCAATGACAGGTCTTTCTGACATTGTCAATGGTAATCTCTCAAGTTTTTCGATGCTCAGGATTGTATAGTCTGCTCCTTTTTGTGCCAAACTGATCTGTTTATCAGTAAGGTTAAAGATAGAAAACAATGACGTTGTGTTCATTAAACGCCATTGCACATAGCCTGAACGGAGATTTTGCAACGTCCAGCCTAGCTGTACAATAGAACGTAATTGGGACTGGCCATGTTGTAACATTAGCAAGTCCTGGTCTATTATATCAATAGCAGATGATACAATACTGTCCAGCGAATATATTCTGGAGGACAGAGTCATTAACCCATTGTCCACAACAGAAAGTGATTTTTCCAAATTAATACGATCAATTTCTCGTATTTTCTCAGCTGTTTCAATTTGAGTCTCTTTCCATGCCTCGTTGTAAGCAGCATATATACTGGCCGCTATGAAACGTTTTTGACGCTGTTTGCGAGGTCCCATTATGAAATCTCGCAAGTCAGCACCATCTTTAAGTAAAGACAAGTGTTGCTTAATTTGTGCCAGTGTGGACGTTTGTAGCCATTCAAGGCATAGTTTCCCTACACTGTATGTTGTTACTATCCCTGGATGTTGTCTCTGGGAGTATCTAGAGTCTGGTCTGGTCATTTTTAACCCCTGTATTTTGTTCAGGAATCTGTCGGCCAGATTAACCACTTTTTCCAATCAGGATGTGTTCTGTTTTCATTTAAAATTTGGGATAAGTCTACCTCAATATCTGTGGTTGCATTATCAGGTATATCATCTTTGGAATAGACGGTTTGTTAAGGTCTTTAATCTTGGCTAGGCCAAGACAGGTCGTTTGTTGAATTGTGTCATTCAAGAACATTATTTGTTCTGGGATCATGCAGGCTCGAAATAATGCTTCTAGGCCTTGTTTCTGCCTATCTTTTGTACCCCAGATGGTTTTCGTTTCAATGTTATTTTTCCAAAAATCAAAACCAAATGTAATCATTTTTTCATAAAATGCTTCCGAATATATCAATTTAGTATTTGTCAGCATGGTTTTTGTTCCTGTTTTATCTAACAGTTTGTAATAAAATGTTTCTGCATCACTTGTATTAAACCCAGAGAAGTATTGGAGTTTCTCATAGAATGTATTTGAACTGCTTTTAGGAGGAGTAGCACAATGTTGCCATTGGTTATATTTAAAAACATTTCTAGTTTGAGCAGATTTGTGTAAATAGTGATCTGCATAATGAGTAAAACAGTACATCTGTTCATAATTCGATGAACCTTGCAAATCATGTTCTGTAAATTTTGCTGACAAAACCAAATCCGACATCATATTATTAATACTTTCAAAGTCCCAATCATCAGAGAATGTACTTGGTTTTACGAAGTCACTTAACGAAACCTTAAATTGATGAGGATATTTCAAGAATTCGACCGGGCCATATATTTCGTAGTCTGTCTTGTCCCAAACTACCCCGCCGGGTATTAGGATGGCTGTGACATTCACTGATGATAGTTCTCTTTTCTCGATGTGAGATGATTTGTGAGGCTTCAGAACTAAGTTGATGTTCTGACTTGCTGTGTCCATTGTACTGTATTTTCCCTCAATGAATTTTCCCAAGCAAAGTACCATGATGAGCCAAAGCAGGAGGAAAAATACACCTAGCCCAATCCAAAATTCTAACCATGGAGAAATAAGATAGGTTTCTTTGAGTTGATGAAAGAGTTCTGTTGCTTTTTCTTTAAAAGTCTTTGTTGCTGGCGTCACTCCAGAATCGCTTTGATCTTCAGACAAGTTATCGAAATTAATGAAGTAGCCAGATGCAGATCTGTCGATTTGTCGGAATTGTTTTCTCAATTTGCCTTTCAGTAGCACATTCCGATGCTACATCATTGTAGACTGGTGTTTTACGATGAACTGTTTCAATTTGGGTTTCAAGAGGCACAAGTTCCATGGCATTTCTGCATAGTCCTTTTTTATTCACTGCAGGTTTATCAAATGTGATTAGTCTTTCAGTTTGAACCTCTTGGATACTAGCAAATTTGGGTATTCTGTTACTTCTTGGGAGTCCACTGGGCCTACTATTTATTATAGGCCACATGATTGTGGTTTCACCAGGTCGATGGATACAACTCTGTTCTCCTTTTTACCAGCAAGGGGCGGTAGTACTACTGATCTTGTTCCGTTGATTGCTAAGACAGGTACTGCTTTTCTGTAAGAAGGCCCAAATTCCTTCTTCACCGCTATTTTTTCTCTGACCAGATCGCCAATCTTTGGAATCCAGACAGGTCTTGCTGGGACAGGCGGTGTGTCTTCAGTGGGTGTTGGCTGCTGCTTTAACTTTATGTTGCTCAGGGCTTTTCTTGTTTCATTTAAGTCCTGTAAAACAGCCAAACGATCTTTGATGTCAAAGTCTTTATTCTTATCTTTTACCACTGAAGCATGACTATCTAAGTCCTGAACATACATTCTAGTCCCGAACAATAGTTCGTACGGGCTGAAACCTTTTAGAGAATTTCTTGGCAAGTTGTTAAGACTACGTTGGACACTTGTTAAATGTTGGACCCACCCATCACCCGAACCTAATACCTTTGCCGTTATAGATTGCTTTATGTCTCGGTTTTTTCTTTCCACTACCCCGTTTCCCTCAGGATGGAAGGGACAAGAGAATCGCAATCCAATGCCCATGCTGGTCATGGCCTCCCTAAAAGCTTGAGAGCTAAAAGCAGGACCCTGGTCAGAGTGAAGCATGGCTATTGCGTATGTGCCGATAAAGACTCGCAAATCTTTTATAACCGTTCTGGCGTCAGCCGAGCGCTGGGGCCACATTTTTTAAGTGAATATAGTCTTAAAAAAGTAATTAATAGGACGCTGGATTTCGTGTGTAGATAGCCCTATGCTACCTACAGAAATGACCATGGCAGTACTCCGGTTGGCTCGTTACTGCGGTCTCTGTCGCAGTCTGGACAGCTCTTTGCAAATTTATAATGTTGCAGGCTCATCCCTGGCCACCAGTATTCTGATTGTAATTCTGTCAGAGATACCTTCATCTGTTTGTGCCGCGGACCTTCACCCATGTGTGCGTCTGCTATTAATAAGACTCTCCGGTTCGTGTTTGGAATTACCCTATCCCCCACTCCAGGGATTCGAGCAAAAGGAACGGAGTTTGCATCAATTATGTATGTATAATTGAGTGAATAGTTCACAGGTAGTGCTGCACAGTTGTCTTTTGAAGACGTTTTTACTGCCAGCATGGTTTCCCCGTCTATGTATTTTTCTGAACGCTTTTTTGTGGCTACGGAAACCGGTTTAGTTGCTTCCGCTGTGGCTGTATTAGCCAATGAATTCCCTGCAACGTGAACGCCATCACGTTGATGCCTCAGAGTGTGTATCACGTGAGTCTTTTGTAGTTCTTTTTGTAAAAGATCTACTTGTTTCCAAAGCATTTTATGCTTGATTGTGGCACCTGTGTCATCTTTGTAATCATTTTGAACCCAGTTCTGCAACTCATTATTGTAAGAATTGACGCAAAAATCCGAATCGCACACGATTAGTGTCGGGAATTCTCGTTTGGCATTTTCAAGCGCCATTTTTAAAGATCTGATTTCAGCTCGCTGAGCCGAACATTTTCTCAGTGATTCAGTTTTTGTTATTTACGGTCTGAATTTACCGCAGAGCCAGCGACCTTTAACAATCGCGCCGGCTGCATCGTATGATTTATCATCTACATTGTAATGCTGTACAAATCTGTCTGTATAGATTATACAAGAGTACTGTTCTAGGTGCAGAATTTCGATTGGCAGAGGATATTATTTTTCATATTTTAAATCATTCAGTTTTTTCATGTTCGGGACAAAATAGTATGTCACGTCTTCTGCAGCAAGAGAATTTTCCAACTGTATCCATTTCGGATCTAGTGCCACTGTAGGCAGGTTGACCGGGCTTCTTAATGCCTCGAAAGCTGATTCTGCTGTGAAAACAGTGATTCTTTTGCCTTGTGCTAGTGCTCGTTCTCTCGCTACAGCAGTTTGCACTGCCTTTACAGTATCTTCTGTGAGACTGAATGTTTTTTCTACTTGTGTGTACAAATGTGATTTGTAAGCTATTGGTACCGTTTCTCCCTCATTAGAGTTCAGGTACGTAAATCCGTGTCTTCCTGGGATGATCCGGATTGCAAGGTTGCGTGTATTGTCACGTGTTTCTAATTTTGTTTTAGCTAACATGTCTGTTTGCAGTGATCTCAAAATTTCTGAGTGTTTTTGAGTCCAGTTGATTGGTTTAAAATCAGGTTTTATTAATTCATAGAGAGGTTTAACCCTCTCTGCATAGTTTAGAATGTAAGTTCTTCCGAAATTCAGGAAGCCTAGAATCGATTGTAAGTTCTTCAGCGTTTTTGGTGCTTGGAGTACAGCGCACTTCTCTAAGAAGTTGTCCGCTAGGCTTTTTCCTTCACTTGATAACTCGTATCCTAAAAATAAGACTGTTAGATGGGCAATTCGTGACTTTTTAAAGTTGAATTTGTAACCCTCTGCTGCGAACCCAAGTATTATGGTGTTCACTCTTTTCAAGTGAGTATCCAAGTCGTCGTCTGTGAGATAGATGTCATTGACATAAGATAATGCCTCATCATCATATATTTGTAGTAACTCTGTTACGCTGGCTGAGAATAATCCTGGGCTGTTCTTAAAACCCTGTGGGAGCCTGCAGAAATTTTTCTGTGACCCCATTATTGAGAAAGCGGTCAAGTACCTGGTTTCTGTTGCAATATTTTGACAAAAGAAACGATTAGATATGTCTAATGTTGTTTTGTATTTTTTGCGAACTATGTTATTCATTAGTGCAGCACTATGCGAATTTTGTACCGCAAATGTTTTGCAACATGAGTTAAGGTGTCTATAGTCCAAGACTAGACGATATGAATCATCTGGTTTGGAAACAGGAAGCAAAGGATTGTTCATTTGAGAGGTGCATGTTTCAATTACCCCTTGGTATTCAAGTTGATCTAAAATCTCCCTGACCTGTTTTTTAGCTTCTTGCTTAATTGGGTACTGCCTTTGTGCAGTTGGTTGACTTTTTAACTGGATTTTGTGAGGAGGAGAGTCCTCATCCCATCCTACATGATTCTTATATAATGCTGGTGCCTGGGCTACTGCCCATTTCCTTGCATATATATATATGTAGTGTGAATTGGAATGTGATTTGAGAAGGCAGGCATAATCATTTCTTCGCCATGAGGGCACTCCCTGACAAACTCTGGGGGCCAATCTTTCTCGGCTAACAGGATGTCATAGCCTTTTGAGAGGTTATCCCAAAACAGACCCCTTATTTTCCTAGTCTTATCTCCCTCTATACGCAGTGTTATTTCGTATATCTTATGAGGTTCGCTAACTCTGGTGTCTGCAGTTTCTACTTGAATGTATTCATTCGTGTCCACTGAGTCCAGATGACTCATCAGGATCTTGCGAGCTATGCTGATTTCTGCTGCACTGTCTAGCATTGTCTGTGCCCACTCTCCGTTTTTCAGCTGTGTCCTCAGTATTTTCGGCATGTTCGATTACTCTAATGCTGGCTACCTTCTTTCTTGGAAATTGTAATTTTTTACTTTGAGCAGGTTCCTTGTCTTTTGACTTGGTGTGCTCTTCCCTTGGATCTGACCGTCCTCTTCTTTCCGATTTCTGCGAAAAAGATCGAGAGGGACATGTATCATTACTTTGATATCTATCGGGCTTTTTCAAGTTATCCCTATTTCTAAGGTTGTATCTTTTTTCAGAGGGCTCCCTCTGGGGAGACTGGTGTTCTCGATTCGGAGTTCTTTCTCTCCGTCGAGGAGACCTTCCTCTGGACTGGAAAACTTTTTCTTTGGGAGTGGATTGTTTATTTCCATCCCAGCTCTTTTTAGGAGTGTTCAGATTATTTTTAATAAATAATTTTTCAGGATTTTCAAGTAGTTGGGGTTTTACTGGTTTCCCACCCAAACTATCTCCACCTAATTCTTCATAGCATTTTTCTATGAATCTGGCAAGCTCAATTGGTTGATCTGTTATATCTGTTTCTTTCAATTTCTGGCGGATCGCCACAGATGCTGCTTCTCCTTTTATGTTGGCTAATAATATAGCCGAGACCTGCTTGAAGTCTTTCAGTAATTGCATACCAAGAGTTAAAGCAGGTTCTGGACCGTATTCATTCTGAATTTGTTTTAGAACATCTGCTATTACCACCATGGACGGAACGCCATGTGTTTTTGTGTAAATGGAAGCAAAGACTGTACCCCAAGTGTCACAGTCCTTCACCTGTGGTGCGACCCCCATTGGAAGGCAGATAGTCAGAATTCTGTGTTTCTCAATAGGGGTAGTATTCGGGAATACTGCCTCTATTTGAGTAATTTTCTGTGCTAACCAGAAGGGAATTTGTTCCTGTTTTGCAGGAGTTTTTCCAAGACATGATTGTATGTTCTGTGGTGTGATTTTATTTGGGTTCCCCTGATGAGGGGTTAGCTGTGGAATATTAACAGCTGTTTGGACTGTTGCAGTCCGCATTACATATTGGACTAACTGTCTGTGTATTTTAATTAATAATTTTAGCTGTGCTAAAAGTTTTTCTCTTGACATTTTATCAATGTTTGGATGTGGTGTGTAGCTGGCTATAACCGGCCACGTTGCTCCTGGTCTACCTAGTGGACCGAGCCTGGTGATGTGATCATTATGTTTTAGAGAGCCTTTAAACCAGAGCAGGTGCTCTTGGTATTTTAATGGGATTTCAATCTCCTCGAAAGGAGCGTATTCTTCCGGTGGTTCCTCTATTTTGTAATAGTGGAACTCGTGTGTTGTAGGGTTTGCCGCTGGAAAGTTTATCCTCTGTTTGCCGATATTCGTGTGCCTCTATAACGAAAATGACTGTACCACCTCGTGATGTCAGTCCATTTTCTATAAGTTTTAAAGGTATAGTTTTTCTTATGTTTGCCGGGATGATAATTGCACCCGGTTCATTAATCCCTGTAACATCGAAACCCCGATGATTCATATCTACTGCAACTTCATTGGTTCCTTTGTTATTGCCATTTTCTGACATTGTATTAATGAAAGTTTGCAGAGCAGTTTTCAAGGAAACAAAAGATTAGGTGCACAATATTTTGGAACACTGTATCCTTCAACGTTGACTAAACCAGAAACTCAACATAGGAATCTCTTCCTTCTAAGTTCCGGCGGATTTTAACCTTTCACCCACTCCAGACGTCTATTGGAGTATTTACGGGAGAAAGGGTCTGTGTGAAAAAGCATGACTGAGTTACTCTAACGTCTTGCGTTAGTTTTATCGCCTTACCAAAAGTTGGGCGCCATGTAGTGTAGTTCCTGTTTTCCCTATAGGCCCTGCGCATTGGAATAACATAAACAGCAGTGTAGACGTAGGACTGCGGTCTTCTAGGTCTCTACTGACTATGTTAGACTTAATTTAGGTTTGCGCCAGCTAGCTCAGAGGTCACTGGAAACTTTCTTGACTGAATAGGAAGTGATCAGCTTCCCTGGCTCAGACAAGAAGGGATTTAGCTTCCGACAACCGCATAAACATGACAACTTTGCTCCTCAGAATAAGAGTCAATCTCTAGAGTCGTGTGAAACAATAGACAGCTAATTAACTCAGTCAGTTGTGCAGATTTAATTTCACCAAGGTGCAGAGAATAGAGAGACGGGCGTTTTCAATAAAAGATATTATTTATTGAGCAGTCTTCCTTCTCATGCAAGAGAAATGAATTGCCACAATTGCAAGACTTGTTATTATGAAAAGTGCGTACAGTAAAAGGAGTATTACGAAATAATACTGTAAAAGCATTGATATGGTTTCTTAGCCATAAGATAGTTAAAATGAATAAAACATATATACATTCATATATACATTAGCTAACGACCTCAACTGGTGCTTCTAACCACACCTACCCCGGTGCACCTGACCTAAGCCTAATACTTGGGAGGGAGTAAGTAAGTAGCAGTTTAAGTTAAGTTGGTTTTGCCAAGAGTTTGCTTCAAGAATTCTCTCTAAGGGTTTAGTCAGCACAGTACCTCTGGAATAGAATGTAGGAGGTCTGGTATCTCCTCTCAGGACCCGATATCTCAGTCACCCGCAAGGGTAGGCTGGAAACGCCAGAGCTGGATTTTCTCTGCGTCTTTCTCAGCGTGTCAAAGAGGAGGGGCAGCGTCCGTGGGCTTCTCGCATCTGCTGGGCTCTCTGCAAGGGGACAGCTGTTCTGCTCCAGTATTCACCACCACTGTGTGTTTGCTTAAGGCAACGTTGGTATATTTATACCTGAAAGGTGCCGAGTTTGGCGTAAGTTTTTGGACAGAAGACGTCAATAAAGATGTCACTAAGAACTGGTCGTTCTTACAGTGCTCGCAGGAGTTCTATAACTAATCAAAACAAAGCAAGCGGGGCTTTCCCAGGTTGCTGGGGGTTTGGTATGTCGAAAGAACTCGGTGTGCTATCTAGGAATCTAAGGAAGTGGCTTCTGCTGTGTCATGGACTGCAGAGGCGAGTTACTGAAATATGGCTCTGATTATTATGCCATTTATAGGGATATGTATTGATTATAGCCGTATAGGGGCATGAGGTCACAATATTGATCGGGGTCCTAGATAAAACACATCAGAACAACTCATGAGGGCCATGGGGGTGGAGGCTAACTTAGTGGACTTTTTGCGGGATTTGCATAGTGATACTAGGGCAAATATTAGGTTTGCCCAGGAACTTGGGATCTCTAGGGATTTCAGTATAGAAAGGGCTGTAAGGAAGGCATGCATTCTTGCCCCGTTTCTTTTTAATCTTTGTATAAATGATTTAGAAAAGACCTTGACAGAAACAGGGGCAGACTTTCTGTATGTGGGGCGAAGGGGTCTGCCCGTTCTGCTTTACGCAGACGACGTGGTTCTCCTAGCCTGAACCCCAAGAGGTTTACAAACCCTACTAGACACCTTTTGTAGTTTTATGGCAGATCGCGATCTAGCCGTAAATAACTCAATCATTCATAATGCAAGTTGGGTTACGCCCTAAGAAGAGGTATCCCTATAGGGTTAATGCGGAGAAAGTGCCTATATCCCCAACCTTCTCTTACCTGGGCGTCCTAATGGATGACCTTTTGGATTGGGGTGCTCTGGTTCAGAGGAGGAGGGGGGAGGTGATAAGAGCAAACGCATCTATCCTCAACTTTGCCTCAAAATGGGCAAACCCCCGATTGCAGCAATGTTGAAATTATACCAGGCGAAAAGCGTAGCCATTGCTAGTTACGGCAGTGAAATATGGGGTTATGCAGCTTCGGGAGGATTTCAGGTGGTTGAGAATAACTTTTTAAAACAGCTGTTGGGTGTACCCATAGGTACCACTAATCTAATAGTTCAAGAAAAGACAGGGTCAGCATATATCTGTGACAGACTGGCTATGCGTCCATTGCTCTTATGGCTCAACTGCTGGCTTAATAAAGATCTAAGCCTCAATCATGAGTTAATGAAAGAAGTAATGAGCCTGGACCACATGACTGATATCCCTTGGCTAAAATACATAAAGAGTTGTTTTGGAGAGTTGGGGCGCCGGACGTTTTTTTAAGACCTTATCTTATAACCGCATAAGACGTCGTGTTTGTAAAGAAATCTTTTATCTCGCTCAGAAAACTAAACCGAAATGGGGTAGAACTGTCTGAAACTAGCGTCTGTAAATTTGTGATGCTTAAAACGACCCCAGACACGGAGCACTATCTTTTATTGCCCCTGTCGGCCCACGAGCGGTTCTTCTTGACCAGGTTTCAAATGGATTATTTCAATTTTTTACTTGCTGTTCCTCAGGGGTGCCATAGAGGACAAGTGCCAGCACCCTGTGGCTGAGACTGAGTGTCCCCACAGGATTTGCTGCATTTCATGTTGTTTTGCAGCTTCTATGATGCTCCCCGGAGGTTCTTTTTAAAATCACTTTTAAAAAAATAAATCTTTACCAAGGTGCGCCCAGCGCTTTATTTTTTACAAATGTTAGAGCCCGAATGTATTCCATTTGTGTTTGGATTTTTGAAATGTTCGCTGAGGTACAGAAAATGTACGGAAATTTAAATTCTTATTTAGTGGCTGTTTTACTTGTAACTTAATGATGAGGTCACATGGTCATCCTAGCCGGTTGATCCACTCAACTGTAATTATGGTACCTTTTTTTATTAGCCGGTGGTTCCATCCAAGCTATAATTATAGCGCTTTTTAATAATTTCTATATAATTTCTATATATGGCATGTGCATACTTTTTTTTAAAATTCAAATCGTTTTTATTTGGGAAAAGAAATAGAGAAAAGACAAAACAATGGCGAAATAATAAAATAATAGAATGCAATAAAATACAGTAAATACAATGATACAATTATGAGTCAAAAAGAATAAAAAATGTAGCATGTGATTAAACAGAGGTCTGTAATAAGTTGTAATGAGTTGCATACAGATTTGGACAAGAATACAGGCCTATTTAGATCTAATTTCTAACAAAATTATACAAACTACAAATCACCAAACTCTACACACATAATACATATACAGTTGCACAAACAATGTGTATATCTGTCTGGGGGTCTTATGTCGCCAGTATCTGTGGCCGTCTCCTAGGTCATATTTTCCTGAGGGGATAATGCCTTGAGGTTGGTGATTGTGCACGGCAATCATGGTGTGTGAGATGAGTTCTGCCCAACCACACATCGGAGGTAGGCGTATAGAGTTACCTATAGTACCTATGGCGGATCAAATGAAAAGGAGGAAGAGTCAAGCAATTTCCATAGTTTTTTATTAGAGGCGCGACCTGGGGAGGAATGTAGTGCCGGGTTATCAGCCCCTCTTAAAAAGGACACCCATTCCTGCCACATTTTGAACGACACTTCAGAGGCGTTCTTCCACTTACATAGCACAACTTTGCATGCTAGAGTGAGCAATAAATCAAGGAGCTGATGGTCAGTAGCATTTGTTATTTTTGGGTCAAGTACTCCTAGTAGGATATAAACAAACTCCCTCGTAGGCTTGATACCAAAAGTGTGTTCTGTGCAATCAAAGAATTTTCCCCAATATTTCCTCAGGGAAGGACAATTAAAAAGCATATGGGCCAGGTCTTCTACTCCTGAATCACAATTCCAGCACTTAGAGCTGTCTCTTAGGTGAAGTTTAAAAAGCTTCTCCGGCGTCCAATATGTCCTGTTAATTATCATGTATTTAGTTTGCGACAGTATAGGGGAGACCTTGTTCCTGAATGCAGTTGTGTGGATTATATCCCATTCGAAGGTCATACCCGTTGCATTGGGCTCTGCTTCCCATCTCATCTCATTTTGTCTGTGTGCTTTCTGGGGAAGGGGGAGAAGGAGTTTGTAAACCGTCTAGACAAAGTGTCCCGCTTTTCTGATGCGAGAAATGTTGCTCCAAAGCCATGGCACAGGGGATGTCAAGGAGCGGGGAGACAGTAGCGCTTTTAATTTCAGAAAGTCGTAGAAATCTATTGGTGCGAGATAATGTGTGGCTTGAACTGAGGAGAACGGTAGTGGGTTGCTTCCCTCGTAAAGACCACTCACCAGATTGATACCTTTTTCAGACCAGTGTACCCATTGGAGAGGTTCTGCATTGATTTTTAACATGGGATTATGCCACAAGGCAATGGAGGTGGATTGTTTGAGTTTTAAGCCCGTGTGATGTGATTGCATACTTTTTAATATGTTTGATGTGTACTGTGAATAGGAAATATATATGCCCTGTTCATTTTGGAGTTCTGTAATCTTTAATGGTTTTCTACTTTGTAAAGTGAATAAAGTTTTATTGATTGAACTCGATTGAATAGAATAAACATGCACAACCAGCTAAATTTAAGTCCAGAAGAACAATTCAATTGAATAGAATGAACATGCACAACCAGCTTATGCAGTAAAGATTGAAACGGTATCCTATATATACAGTGTGTTCCTGGGGTGCCAGAATAGGGTCTGGCCCCCTAGGCACAACATAATACCATCTGAAGTTTAATTCAATTCTTAAATGTCTCAACAAAACAATGTCATCAATCGTTTATACTTGAAGTTATTTAATAAGTTTATCCAATATTCATTGGACAACAATGTATCAATCGTAAATGAGTTGATGTGATGAACAATGATTCCAAACCTACAATAGTACATCAAAATCATAATGATCCTTGTATGAACTCAAGCTCTTCCCGATGCATTTCAGGGGATAATTCTATAATGGAAAAGAAACATTACAAAATAATGATGAAACCAACCTGTATATAAATAACACCACATGGTGATATTTAAAGGTAACAAATGACAACATACATCATCAAGAAGTATGTGAATAATGGAGCCATGCTGCAGTGAATAAAACATTAGATAAAACCCAAAAGCTGAGCCATCTCAAATGTATGTATAATGTAAATGCAGTGAAACCAGTTAAGTATCCTGTGGTTGGCGTTGTAACCAATTATACGCTGTGTTAATTAAATGAATGATCAAACATGCCCTCAGTTAAGGGCTAGTGCTGGGATGTGCAATTCCTATAGCCCGACGCCCAGGACATATTGTTTAGGGTTAAGGGCAACAAGTTTTCATGTGCATTTTGTCCTTGGGACAAGTAGGTCCAACCCCTACAGCACAAACCCCTTGGCTGCCAGTTTACAGTGCTATATTATGAATCAGGGAAGGGCGTATTAATGCCGTTCAATGTGTATTCATGGTTCATTAATGCAAAGCCTTAATTATTAGGGTGGGTGCTCTAAGTAAATGTCGTTAGCTGCGATAGCACTATTGACCGTGGTTTCAGTATAAAAATGTGGACACACATTTTCATAGTTTAGCAATCTGAGGCTATGTATAATGCCCTCAGAATGCTCTCTAATTAGATTCAAATATTTGCAGAAGCTTGAAAGCTAGATTGATGATTCTTTGCGTTCAAAATAAAATGTTCAAAAAAAATTCAAGTAGGAAAAAAACCTTAGTACTGTAACATTTTAGGTACCATTTATTTGCAGCATCATTAGGTAAAATGTGTTGATGTATGCTAGTACTTCTAAAAAATATTCATAATGGAAAATAAATGTAACTAGTTTCAATAAGATTATAGGAAACCTAAAAAGAAACAAGCCTTTACAAATCCATAGGTCTGAAATTGGTGGTCAGCCTTTTGGTTTTGTCAGTGAGTGCTTTGTTTTGGCATTTTTTTTGTATTACCTCAGTGTGGGATCTGCTGGGCCCATACCGTTATAACAAACATTGGCAAAAGCAAAAAAAAAGTTTTGGGCCTCAAAAAGCACACATTGCCACATTAGTTCCTGGCATTGAAGATAACTACTTTGAGCCTGGAACCAGCCATGCCGAGACGCTGAAACCGAACGTCTGTTACTACAGTATTGCAACAACTTTGCACTAATACGGCCAGGGATGGACATACAGTGGACCACCTGAATTGATCTATGGGCAAGAAACATCAAGCCTTTTGAAAACGTGATAACCATAAGAGAAGACAGAAACTGCATGAATTAAAGAATTATACAGGAGTGAACAAACGACTGAAAAAACAATAAAGAAAATGAGCGTGAAAATAGGGGAAGTACCCGAACACAATACACCTGAAAGATTTGCAGTGCCCTGAAGAAACTCCTGGGTAGGGAGTGAAACGCGTTGGCTGGACTTGTTGCATACTCTATTGATGATTTGTGTTTTTGATGGACAAAGATAAATAAAGAACATTTTTCTACTTACTTCTTTTGGACTACTATTTTGGTGCGCCCCCACGAACATTAAAAAATTGTTGAATTGATCTGGAGAGCACAGCGACGCCAAACAGCAGCTGGTGTCGGGGTTGGCAGCACAGAAAAAGATACTTAAACATTGACTGACTTTGGAACTGGAGCATTAGGTGCGGCACTTTAAGGTCCGCTGCTGCTTTTTCGTACAAATAACTACTTTGTGTGCCGATATGCTCCTTGCAGTACCTCTGCGTGTCGGAAGGTGGAGTCGGTCGGCTCTGCGTTAGTCGTTGGCGTCTTGTCGCCCGGATGACGTCGCGGTAACTACTTAGATGCCGCCCTCACGCGCTGACATCAGTTCTTTCTTTTTCTGCGCCAGCCAGCGCAGATCCAGAGTACCCCCAGTCACTTTTTGACTGACTTTTTTGATCGACTTTGTCAACGTCTTTTTTTGAGCCTCTGACTCCTGGTACACGTAGGGATGACCGGCTGCAAGGTTTGCGGTTCCTGTTCCAGACTGATTTTGGTTACGGAACCGCACCGCGCGTGCCTCTTTGGCCTGGAGCGTGACCACAACCCAAAGTTGATGTCCCGGTCGCGAGAGAGATTGAGGGACCGGTCGCAGAGCCATCACCATTCGTCCAAGTCATCGAAGTCTTCGCACTCGGGGTCAGGTAATTTGAAGCACAAGAAGTTGACGAAGCATCGTCGCTCTATGACTTCTGGTCGGTCGGCCGACCCGACGAGGGATGCGGGTGGTGCCCCTCCTGCAGCTCTGCATGCGGAGCCCGAAGAGTCGACTCGCGTTTCCCTCCCTTCCCGGGACCCGGAGCGACTCTCATCCCAGCTCTGTTTGTTCTACGAGGCAATGCACGCCATCTTTGGGCAGCCCGAACCTTCTGGTGCGCCTTCGGGCCCATGGACTCGGTTGGGGGGGCCTAGGCCTTCTCAACCGACACCACTACCGCATTCAACGCCGGTCGACCCCCTGGCTGGCGTCGACCCCGGCCAGTCCACCAAAACCCCCCCTCCGCAGCAGCCTCCAAACCTTCCTAGTCTGACATTTCAGGCCCATCAAACGCGAGTGGGCGGCAGGATTCACCATCACCTCCCCCACTGGCGCACCATCACGTCGGACAGGTGGGTTTTGCAGATAGTCCCAGGGGCTACTCCCTCCCCTTCAAGGCTACCCCTTCAGCCATGCCACCACAATACCACCGCATGTCGGAGGATCACCTGGCACTCCTCTAGCAGGAATTTACTGCTCTCTTGGCCAAGGGAGCCATCAAGCGTGTTCCTGTCTCAGAAGTCGGTCGTGGTTCTTAGTCCCACTACTTTCTGGTTCCCTATAAGGACAAGGGCCTGCGCCCTATATTGGATCTCAGGAGCGTCAACCGCTTCCTCCGGATGGAGAAGTTCAAAATGTTGACGCTTGCTCAGGTCTAGACTGCTCTCGATCTGGAAGACCGAATGGTAGCGTTGGATTTGCAGGACGCTAATTTTTCCATCCCCGTCCTGGCGGCCCACCGACGTTACCTGCAACTCAAGGTAGACCATGATTGTAGGAGAGTAGGGTCTGCAATCCTATGGTCACGCCAGATTTTTGCTTTTTGCTTCACTGATTTACGACTTTCCCTGGCTGTGGGCCTGCTAATCAGACCCACAGCCTAGCTGTTCTCTCTCTAAATTGACATCCATGTACTTTAGGTGCATTTACCAATTGGTATTGGGTCACTCTTGTAAGTCCTTGTACAGTGTACCATAGGTACCCAGGGCACAAGTGAACCCAAGGCCTACCAGGGGCTGCATCATGTATTATGCCACCCCTGGCTGGCCCTCCAAATCTGACACAACTGGCTGATCAATCAGCTGGTGCAAGGTGTTGTAATACCCCTTTGCTTTAGATATAGTATACCTATATCTAAACCTAAAATGAACACATATACTCCTATAAGTCACTCCTATGGCAGGCATTAACAATCCTGGAGGCAGAGTGCTCCGAATTATGTGAGATAGTGCTCTGGCATGAGCTGAGCCTGTCTACAGCTTTCGGAACCAAGTTCTTTAGCTGTTTCCATGATAACGCTATACCATATACTCTTAAGCGCATTATAACCTCGCGGTTATTTCTAACTTTGGCATAGCATTATCAAAACATGTCGAGTAAGGTGTCATACGAATTGGAATACTACCCCCTCACCAGTTCTGGCGACGGGGGTAGCATTCCACCCTTCTAGAGGGACACAACATGTATGTAAATGTGAACCCTGATAAAAGTTAACTCGAGCCTCAGCATCACAAAATGGATGCTGCCACCACAGACACAAGTCTGACCTCCTGCTGCTGGGAGTCCTTCCAGCAAGCGAGGCTTGGACAAAGGATTTCCTGCCTTGGGAGGTGCTAGCACCACCCCAGACAGGATTTTGTGTATTAGGGAGGACAGGCCTGAAAGGAATGAGACATGCCTGGGGCGCACAATGTGCCCTGTGCATACTCCGGTTCAAACCAGTTGCTGGGGCACTCCAGCCCCAGCTCTGGCGCAAAACCGGACAAGGGATAGGGGGTGTAACCACCCCCCTTCCTGGTCCCACCCATAGGAGGGACCTAGTCATAGTACAGCCCCCTTTAGGAGAATAAAGGAAGGAGCTGGTCCCATTCCAAATTAGATTATCCTGATTTGAAACTCTACAAGAAGAAACTCTGGACTTCGACGTTCTGCTCCACAGAAGACTGAAGAAATCTCCCTTGTGGGCAAGGAGTGTCCACCCTGCATCTGCAGGCACCATCAAGCGTCCTAGCGGTTCACTTTGTCATCTTCCCGAGTGGATCCAGACTTCAGAGCCCGACGAGACCCGGATTCCCAACCTCTTCGACCTCTACCTACATCTGCAGCACAGCTGAGATCCGTGGGTACGACGAGACACGTGGGACCGACCATCTTGGAGAAACTGCACTTCGCTTCCAGCACGACTTCAGAGGCATCCTCGACGAAGTGCTTTGGGGATTGAGAAGCCCCAGTCCCGAGCAGCTCCTGCACAGAAGATCAGCCCTCCAGCATCCACGAGATCTGCGTGGGGCCCTTTTGCTTGATTGCTGCTTGACGCGTTGTCTGGTCACTTGCCGGCTGGTTAGTGGCCTCCTAGACGACGATCCTTGAAATCCACACCGCTGGTCTGGTTGCTCCAGACTGGCCCCTGCTTCCCTTCAGAGGAGAAGCACCCCGGACCCTCCTGGTCCGCACCAGACGCCTTTTCCACTCACCGCGTGGGTTGCCTTTGCCAAGGCCTGTTGACGCCGATTCCGGATCCAACACCGCCGACAGCGAGAGCCTGCGTGGGACAGCTCGTGCCTTCATCCTGGTCGTCGAAGACACCACCTGGTCCACGTGGCTGCAGAGTCAAGCGTCCACTCTTCACCTGATCGCGACGACAGCATCTGGTTCCTTCCTGGTTCCACTACAGTCACTGGCTAGTGACTGTGAACATTGTCCCCTCTGCTTTCAGGTCTTCATCTTCCTTGATCCACCCTTGGATCACTCCGGACATCTTCCATCTGACCACCTGCAGCATCTTTTCTTCCAGGCTCCATAGACTTCAACGCGGAAACCAGACATACTTTGACACCTGTGCACCCGCAGCCCGTGGGTGAGGTAACAAGGGCATTTCGGTGCTCAAGGGTAGACTGACTCTCCTAGTGTCCAGATTTCCAGTCGTTTTAGTCCTAGCTCGTCGGAACTGTCTAATACTTACCTTTTCGTAATTTGTACTCTCCATTGACTTTGTTACGCATCTCGCGTGTGAGTTCACACTCTGTACACGCGTTCCGTGGGCCTCCTATTACTTACCTCAGGTCAGGATAGTGTAGTCCCAGCGATCCTACATCCTCTGGACAGCTCCATTCCTTCTATCGATTACCTTATACCATTTACTTAGTATATGGTTTGTCGTGCCCCTAGGGCACCATTGTAATTTGTGCAACTTATCGTATTTTTCTTAAGAGTCTTGTCATGTGCTTAGCCCTCTGATCTCATAAAGAGTTCAGAGGTGTTTGTTAGTTAATAAATATCTTGTTTATTTTCATAACTACCTGTGTGGTGTCCTTTCATTTGGTATTCAAGGGGTTATATGTGGTAAAACAGCTGGCTTCACATGCCAAAAGAGTTTAGCCTAAGACTGCTTTGTTCATGCTACCATAAGGATAGCTGGTCTATAAGGTTGACTTACAACCAATCACCATAAGGGTTGTTTGGACTGATACAAGGTGATCACTAGAATTAGTGAGCATCATATATCAGGCCAACTTCTCACATCCATGATCATTTTCAATTTACTGTGCTCCCTTTTGGCCTTCCCAGTGACCCTCGGGTGTTCATGAAAAGTGATGGCAGTGGTCGCAGCTCATCTGCTTAGATCAGGGGTTTCAGTCTTCTCTATCTCGACGACTGGCTGTTGAAGGCGGGTTCCCCCAGGCAGTCTCCCACCTCCAGACTACAGCTGACCTCCTGCATTCGTTGGGGTTCTCCATCAATGTGCCGAAGTCACACCTGATTCCCTCTCAGAAGCTCCTCTTCATCGGCGCGGTTCTGGACATGATGTGGCTTCGGGTTTATCCTCCCGAAAACCGAGTCTGGGATATTCAGGCTATGATTCCGATCTTTCAGCCTCTATCCTGGGTTTCGTTCAGAATGACCCTGAGGCTTCTGGGCATTATGGCCTCCTGCATACTGCTGGTCGATCCTACCAGGTGGCATATGCAGGCTCTGTTGTGGGCACAGGGGAATCTGTCTGATTGCGTCCAGATCTCGGAGGGCACTGCGTGACAATTTCAGTGGTGGCTCACGAACCAGGATTGGGTCAACGGCAGATCCATCTCTCTTCCCCAACCAGAACAAACAGTTGTGACGGATACATCCCTTCTTGGATGGGGAGGCCACATAGGAGAGGCGGAGATCAGAGGCCTCTGGTCTCCTGCGGAGTCCGGGCTTCCTATCAAACTTCTGGAGCTCAGGGCAATCCCTCTTCCACTCAAGGCATTCTGTTCCTCTGACCGGGAAAGAGTAGTGCAGGTGTTCACGGACAACACCACCGCCATGTGGTACTATAATAATAATAATAATAATGGGTCTTGTAGAGCGCAATGGTGACGCACAACGGCGTGTCCCCGCGCTGAAATGTGAGCGTGTTCAGAGGGAGTCCTGCGGGGAGGGCCGCTATCTGGTGTAAAGATATGTTTTCAGCTTGGCTCTAAAGATGAGCTCTGATGGTTCCAGACGCAGCGCTACTGGAAGTTTATTCCAGCAGGATGCGGCGAGGTACCTGAAGGACCTGCCACCCATCCTTGCTCTGGACACCTTTGGGATAGTTAGGCGCCCTGAACCAGAGGATCTCAGCGCGCGGGATGGCTCGTATTGTGTCAGGAGACCCTGAAGAGGAGGGGGTGCCCTGCCATTAATGATCCGGTGACAGGTGCAGAGGGCCTTGAATTCTACCCTGCTCCTGACCGGAAGCCAGTGCAAGGCCTGGAGCGCGGGTTTGGAGGCTGATCTTCTAGGAAGTTTGAGAACTAGCCGAGCAGCGGCATTTTGCAGGACCTGTAAGCGGCTCAGATTCTTCTCGGGGATTCCTAGATAGAGAAGGTTGCCATAGTCCATCTTGGATGTGACTAAAGCATGCACTAATGTTCGGCGGGCTCTGATGGGAAGGAGCTCCAAAACCTTCCTGAGAGTCTTAAGGATCCCGAAACAGGTGCCGACCACCCGATTGACCTGGGGGCCAAAGGTAAGATCGGAGTCGAACCAGACACCTAAATTCCTCGCCTCCAGGCAGGGGGTAGGTGTTGGTCCCAAGCAAGGAGGCCACCACGCCGACGTCCACGCCGCCCGGTCTCCCCCTACCACCAGCACCTCAGTCTTGTTGCCGTTAAGTTTAAGGCAGTTGGCAGACATCCAGGCAGCAAGATCTTGCATGCATGCTCTGAAGATGTCCGCCGCAAGGCCGGGTGCACGCGATAGGGAGATGACCAGCTGCGTGTCGTCGGCGTATGACACCATGCGCAGACCGTAGCTCTCCACTATGGAGGCGACCGGGGCCACATATAGATTAAAAAGCGTTGGGCTTAGGGACGAGCCCTGTGGAACCCCCTGATCCAGTGCCACTCGCCTGGAGTAGCAGTCACCCTGCCTGACTTGGAAACCACGGCCCGAAAGGAACGACTGCAACAAACAAGGCCGGGTGGGGTCGTGGACCCTATGTCAGGAGGCCCACCCCCTCTGGACATTGCTGGAACATCAGGGCATATCCCTTTTGGTTCAACACTTGGCAGGTTCACTGAACGCCAGGGCCAACAAACTCAGACGCAGGTACTTGATGGATCACGAATGGAATCTTCACTCGGAGGTGGTGCAAGGTCTCCTTCGACAGTGGGGAGAGCCTTGGTTAGATCTATTCACCACCGAAGAGAACACACAATGTCAGCAATTCTCTGCATTGGAATTTCCAAGGCAGCACTCGTTAGGCTGCGCTTTCCGTCCCGAGTGGAGTTGCGGTCTGTTGTACGCCTTTCAGCCTATACCACTTCTGCTCAGAATGCTGAAGAAGATCAGGGGCAACCTGGCGCAAGGTATCCTTGTGGTTTGGGATTTGGCACGAAGAGTCCGATATCCAGAGCTGCTCAACATGGCCATCGATCCTCCGACCCGTGTGCCTCTTCGGGAGGATCTTCTGTCGCAGCAACAGGGAACGGTCCTCCACCCGAACCTGTCCAGCCTCCACCTCCTTGCATGGAGATTGAGCGGTGGCAGTTGACATAGTTTGACCTGCCTCCTGGTCTGCCATGTTATCTTGTCAGCCAGGCGTCCCTCCACTAAGACCGTATACGCCTGCAGATAGAATACATTTGTGGCATGGTGCACAGCTAATGCTGTGGATCACCTTTCTGCCCCTCTTTCCGAGGTTCTCTTGTTCCTCCTATCTTTGTCCCAGCAGGGCTCTGCTCTAGGCACTCTTAAGGGCTACCAATCGGTCATTTCCGCCTTCCGCAGGCTCCCTGATCAGCCTTCTCTTTTCAAGTGCCCTGTTGTAAATACATTTCTTAAGGGCATTACTTATCTGTTTCCTCCTGTTCTCTTAGTAATGCCTCAGTGTGACTTGAACTTGGTTCTGACATATCTTATGTATGCTCCCTTTGAGCCACTGCATAACTGTCCTCTCAGACTCCTCACTTTGAAAACTGCTTTTCTGGTGGCCATCACCTCTGCTCGCAGGGTGAGTGAGCTACAAGCTCTTTCTTCCAAGCCTCCCTTTCTGGCTATCCATCCAGACAAGGTCGTCCTTCGAACTAGACCTTCCTTTCTTCCCAAGGTGGTTACTTCTTTCCACTTTGGCCAAACCATCACTTTGCCCACCTTCTTTCCGCATCCTTCAAAAGAGGTAAAGAGGCTTCACTGTGAGGATCCAAAACGTGTGCTTTCTTTCTACTTGGGCGATCACGATGTCAACGATGTTCGCGGAGTCGACCGACGCCACCTTCCGTCGCGCAGAGGTACTGCTGATGAAAAACCTTTCTGGATCCAGTCTGACGCCTGGGGGTAATTCTAAGGTAAGAAATCCATATCTAACTTATGTTTTTTACAGCTATATCATCATTACCGAAGGTAAGGTACTTGTTCACTCACGCAAAAATCAGCTCTTGTGTCTTTCCCGTTTTTATAACCAGAAAGTGAGTAGCACATGACCTACTCGGCGCTCTCATGAAGCGTGCCTAATGGTCTTGATTTACTGCGCTTTCCTCGTGGTAAGATTGGATGCCATCTCTGTAGTCTCCAAGTTTGGGAAACATGAGCCTCGTTATCTCGGTTAGGTGAAAGTGAAATGGAGTGAAAAGCGATATTTCTTGTTTCACCTTTTCGGACATATATCTTTGGAAGTAGCGCACGTTTCTTGAAGTGCTTCTGTGTGCTCATTGTGAACATGTGTTTTTGCCTTTGCTGGGTACAAAGATCACGTGAGCTTACACCAACCAGTCCTACATTTGACTCCATTGGTGTATACCTGTGTACTTACCATCCTCTGTATTTATAGAACGCACTTCTACTGAGGGGACCTGATTACGAGTTTGAAGACGGGTTACTCTATCACAACCGTGACGGATATCCCCTCCGCCATATTAGGAGTTCCATTATATCCAATGGAACATAAGGAACTCGTAATAGGGCGGACGAAATATCCCTCACGTTAGCGATGGAGTTAAGAGTAACCCGTCGCCAAACTCGTTATCATGCTCAGTGTCCCGACGCTACTAGACTGCAGATGCTGATGGGCGCCATCAAAATGTGCACGTAGTTATAGACGTTTGGTGTTATTACAGCCAGGACTGTCAAATATAAAAAATCTCTGTACGACATGAACGTTTTGCAATAAATAGCATTTTTTAATGACCAAATACTTTTCTTTTGTTTTTTATAGACTGAGTTGTCAAGAAAAAGCAGACGTTCCTGTACTTTTCAGAGATGTCTCATCACTTTTGCTCATCCAAATTTTAACAATGCCCCAGCCCTTGCGCAAAGGTAAGTAAACAATGTGAAACCCTACTGCCTACTAAGTGTAAAATATGGGTCTTCAGAACATCAGGGCAGAACGTGTTAGATGGATTCCAGAGTAATAGCTGTGTCTTATCTAAAAAGTGACATTGAACTGACATTTTTGTGTGGTTTTCCTTGCTTATCTGTGCCGCGTCTTCCTCCTTTATCAGTCGTTCAATGCAGTGAAGACAGGAGGCATGGAAACACAAAACGTATCAAGATCTGTTCTAGAGAAATCATGCCCTTCGCTTGACCTTCGTCTGCTCAGTGTGAAGAGGCAGCTCTATATTTCAAGCTGAACCGAACGCCTCAGGGTGAAGGAATGTAATTTATTTTGAATTTAGCTCTTCGTATTGCAGCAGTCGTGTAATAAGGGGGCAGCGACCAAATGCTAATCACTATTGTGCAGTGCGTAGAAGAAATGCAGCATCATGTTTGTGTGAAAGAAATGGAAATGCTTTTATTTGAAATAATTGTATTCATCGATACAATTAACAGGGTGACTGTGTGTCTTTGAATCTGACAAATACAAGAGAAGCCTTTTGTTTAGGGTGACCAACTGGCATTTGTGCAAATTCAGGACGGTGAGTGTAAAAATTCAGGACAAAGGGTCAAAATTCAGGACACAAATTCAGGACAGGAGGTCAAAATTCAGGACAAAACTTCAGGACAATAGGTACCTTTTACAGACACATCAGAGGTCACGCAATAGTATATAAGTAAGCCCAGCCATTTCCAAACATATTCAACCATTTGCAAACCTATCCATCATGTATCCTTCCATCTATCATTTCACTCATCCATCCCTTCATCCATCCCCTCATCCATCCTTTCACTCATCCTCCATTATCCATCCATCCATACACCCTATCACCCTATCCATCTGTACACTTATCCATCCACTCTTCATCCCATCCACCCATTCACTCATCCATTCAGCCATTTACCCTTTCGCCAATCCAGCCATCCTTTCACTTACTAATCCTTCCACCCATCCACTCTTTTAGTCATCCATCCATCCTCCCTTTCTCTCTCCATCGACCCTTTCACTTAGCCTTCCTTCCATCCATCCACCCACCCATCCATCCATCTACTCATCCACTCATGAATCCATCCATTGCCCCTATCACTCATCCATCTATCATTTCACTCCTTCACACATCTATTCATCCTTTTGTCCCTCTACCCTCCCTTTCACTCACTCATCCATCCTTACACCCACCCTTTCACTCATATGTCCATTCATTCACCCTTGCACTTATCAATCCATCCATCATTTCACTCATCCACCTACCCCCATCATCCACCCACCCACTCATCCATCCTTTCACCCACCCACCATCCAATCCACTGATCCATCCTTTCACCCACCCACTCATCATCCATCCTTTCACCCACCCACTCATCATCCATCCATCCATCCTTTCACCCACCCACTTATCCATCCATCCATCCATCCTTTCACCCACTCTCCATCCATCCTTTCACCCACCCATCATCCATCCATCCATCCATCTGTCCATCCCCTCATCATCCATCCATCCTTCCCCTCATCATCCATCCATCCCCTCATCATCCATCCTTCCCCTCCTCATCCATCCATCCTTTTCCCTCATCATCCATCCATCCTTTTCCCTCATCATCCATCCATCCTTCCCCTCATCATCCATCCATCCTTTTCCCTCATCATCCATCCATCCATCCATCTGTCCTCCCCCTCATCATCCATCCATACTTTTCCCTCATCATCCATCCATCCATCCATCCATCCTTCCCCTTATCATCCATCCATCCATCCTTCCCCTCATCATCCATCCATCCATCCCCTCATCATCCATCCATCCTTCCCCTCATCATCCATCCATCCTTTTCCCTCATCATCCATCCATCCTTCCCCTCATCATCCATCCATCCTTTTCCCTCATCATCCATCCATCCATCCATCCATCCATCTGTCCTTCCCCTCATCATCCATCCATCCTTCCCCTCATCAACCATCCATCCTTTTCCCTCATCATCCATCCATCCATCCTTCCCCTCATCATCCATCCATTCTTCCCCTCATCATCCATCCATCCTTCCCCTCATACATCCATCCTTCCCCTCATCATCCATCCATCCTTTCACCCACCCCCTCATCATCCATCCATTCCCTCATCATCCATCCATCCATCCTTTCACCCATCCCCTCATCATCCATCCATCCATCCATCCACCCTTCCCCTAATCATCCATCCTTTCACCCACCCCCTCATCATCCATCCATCCATTCATCCATCCTTCCCCTCATCATCCATCCATCCATCCTTCCCCTCATCATCCATCCATCCTTCCCCTCATCATCCATCCTTTCCCGTCATCCATCCATCCATCCTTCCCCTCACCCATCCATCCCCTCACCCATCCCATCGATTTATCCTGCCCCTCATCCATCCATCCTTCCCCTCCATCCATCCAGCCATCCATCCTTCTCCTCATCCATCATCCTTCCCCTCACCCATCCATCCATCCCATCCATTTATCCTGCCCCTCATCCATCCCCTCCATCCATCATCCTTCCCCTCATCCATCCTTCCTTTCATCCATCCTTCCTTTCATCCATCCTTCCCCTCACCCATCCATCCATCCCATCCATTTATCCTGCCCCTCATCCATCCATCCTTCCTCTCCATCCATCCATCCTTCCCCTCATCCATTTATCCTTCCCCTCATCCATCCATCCTTCCCCTCCATCCATAATCCTTCCCCTCATCCATCTTTCCCCTCATCAATCATCCAGCTACCCTTCCACCCATACATCCAGCTATTTACATTTTCTCTCCATCCTTCCCCTCACTCATCAATCCATCTATCCTCTCTCATTATCCATTTATTCAATCTTTCATTCATCCATTCACCCTTTCACTAATTCATCCAGCCATTCACACATCCCTTCACTTACTTACTCGCCCACCTTTCCATATTAATTTTGAGCTGAGCCCTTTTGAGAAGAGGCCCATCAAGAACTTCACCCTCGCTGCAGGGGCCGTTCTAGGACTGGGACAGAAGCCACCCAGGGCAGAGACAGGATCCACCACAAGGGGCACAAGAGCCACCACAGGTGGCGGTGGACTGGAGCCACAACATGGGGGGACAGGAGCCATCCCAGGCGTGGGGTGGACTGGAGCCACCACATGGGGGCTCCAGTCCACCACTGAGGGGAGGGCAAGAGCCATCACAGGAGAGGGAATACAGGGGTGGGCATGCAGTATTCTAGTATCATCTTGGGCTCCTCTCCTGCACAAGACAACGCGAAGACAGGCTCTCAGTCCAAAATGCCATCCCCCACTGTGATATACAGTACTTACAGGAGATACTCTAAGAGAACTGATTGAACTGATTGTCCTCCATACTTTGTTAATCAGTGTGGGTGCGATTGTGCCATTTCTTTATTGTATTACATTATGCATGTTTGAAGAACCGAGGTTTGCTTACAAATTAGTGACAGTAATTAAGCTCGGTGAAGAGAAGCAGGTGCTGCCTCGGTGTAATCAGGGGTGTAATCTGGCTGAGTCTAGGATGTTTGGGGCACTGGGTAGAAATGGAATGTGTGAGGCTGTGGCCCCTCTAAATAGCAGATACAAGACGCGTTCAGGGCTGTTTGCATGTGAATGGATGCCCCTGCTCCTGAACCTGCAGCCCCTCCCTCTGTCACCTTCAAGCACCTCTTAACAGCTCATCAAGGGCTGGAGGTGCGAGGGTTGCCATCCCGCTGTGCCTCCACAGTGCTGCTGGGGGTCTGAGCTTTCATACAGCATCGGAGTCAAAAAGGGCGGTGGGGGCAAGCTGTGCCCGGTCAAAATTACGGACAAATGGCGTCCGTTAAAGAATCCTTCACGGACAACGGACAGACAGCCAAAATGACGGACTGTCCGTGAAATTTACGGACGGTTGGTCACCCTACTTTTGTTACTCTCTATTATCCCTGAGCCCACCAAACAGTGGCACACACGGACCTTTGCTTTTACCGTTTGGGTGTAGTGGCACCATTGTGTCACCAGGGTAAAGCGATTGGAGCGGATCTTTAAAGAAATGACCACTTTTACCATATCATTACCTTGCCACTGGAGTGCTTCAGTTGCAGTGCATGGATGGAGATGCGTACTTTTGGTGCAGTACTATTGCATTCATTATACCCTTCAAGCAAATGCTTCTTTGCTCAAGAGCACCTGCATCGTAGTACGAAATATATGATGCATTGTTTCCAACCATAGTCCTATGTTTCTTCAAGAACTATGTCTATAAGTAACATTAGAGCAGAGTAATGCAGGCATGGATGGATGGCTTCCATGGTTGAAGCTATCTGTTAATTAACTGTGTTGAGCATTTGACAACGAGGTCTCTAGTAAAGTAGATGAAGGCAGACACCAGAACACCTCTGAACCCTAGAACAGAAAAGCACCACAACGCAGTCAAGTTTAAATGTTTGGATGGTACAGAACATATAATCTCATGTAATGCCCATGATCGCAACCTGATCGCAAACATGTGTACAGTTAAATAAAGAATTGCAGTCCTCCCGCTGAAAATCCTGGGTACCTTGTCATGGGTTCTCACTGGTTTGTGAGACAGCCCTTCTCTGATCTATGGTCAATGGCACAGAGTACTTCGAGACCATGTGCAGCATCTAAGGACTCCTTAACCTCTTTGGGGTCTTCCACACTGGCAAAGTTAGGCTGGCCAACAGAGCTTCTGCAGGACCGTTAAGCTTGTTTCCAGCCTGCGAATCGGAAAAGGGCTGCACTCCTCTCCATGTTCAGAAGAACCAAAGAAGTGTTTATACAGGCTTGTGTCACCAGTGTTGCTCATTAAGCTGATCTGAGCTTAAGCTTATATTTTGAAGTTTAGGCAGTTGGGCTGCATTCCACGTCCAGTCTGATTGACTGAATACTCTGCAGTTCAAAAGTCCAATTGGTTAGGGTGTTATTTTCTTTCCTTGTAGCGACTCCTAAGAAGGGCATCCCTTGCCATCTTTTCAGAACTTGTTTTGGTGGTACTGCCTACAGGCAACTGGCTGTTGTAGCTGAAAACCAGGATGGATCCAGAGACAAAGGAACAAAAGAGGAAGAAGTGGGTATGAGCTGCTCTTGTTCTGTATGGGCACCATTCATTTTCCATCTTCCAACCACCTTTCATACAATTGAAAAGATGATCACAATCAGTCAGTTGTAACTCTAAAGACAGTTGCACCATCAGCCATCGCAACAATTTAATGTTCTCACAAGTCACAAATTATATGGGCTATTGTTCAAAAACCTCTGGAACATAATACACAGAAACATTAAAACTTATGAATCAGCATAATATTAAGAGACCTCCACTGCATCAAGCCAGTTCAGAATGAATATTACTCCTGACTTCAGTTATTCCATCCTAAAACCTAAGATGCAGCACCAGTCACGGCCTATGCTAATGAGTGCATGGGGTCTACCCCATAGGGTACTTGGGGCCGGAGAGATCTTTTGATGGTCTCTCTAATCCTAGTGCAAATAAAGTGCCTTCTTTAGGGGCGCCATATAATCAGTTTTATGGGTCCCTAAGAATTAGGTGCCTCATCAACTATTGCCTAATCAGAAATGCCGGAGAGCTGAAGGATAAAGGGAAAATGGCTGGGATGTTCCAGCTGCACAGATGGTTCGGGACTTTAGTTCTTACAGGCTATGAGTCCTGAGAAGCATTTGATGTGGGCTTGTGCATGTCCTTAGGTTGAGCATGTTTATCTGGCAGGGTGCCAACTCTTGCCAGAGCACTTATGACAACAGGCCCGCTCTTGCTGTGCTCTGCCTTCTGCTGTTTACCTCTGAAGAAGGGTCCATTGACATGTGCATGGGTGATATGCTAACATCCTCTATCTGATAGAGATGTCTAGCCACAGATTCCTTTCCTTAGAATTATCCCCAAGCGCCAGACTGGATCCGGAAACTTTTCTACAGCAGCACCTCTGCACAGTGGTAGAGGGCATCGTACGATTCCATAACAACGGCGTCCACTGGTTGTCAGAGTCCACTGATGTCAGTTTCTTTCTTTCTCCGCTTCCACGTGGCCTACCCCCACGGGACAGTGTGCTTTTTCTAGACATCATTGAGGTCAACTATGTTGACCCCACACCCTCATCCTATCTGCATGTGGTTTCTAGGCCCGCACTCTGACTCTGAATGGTGCAACTCTGGTCTTCAGCTTCAGTTGTCTATGTTGCAGGAGTGCCACATATGCTGTTGGCAATGCGGTGGTCGACGGCCCCTCATTGGTCTCGGTTCTTTTCTTCCTCTGAGGAACGGACGAGGGCCAGCTCTTGAAGTCCTTAATCCTTGCGGTCACCTTGTGAGTCATGCCTTTGGCCGCCGGCGCCGTGGCCTTCCTCAACTTCACCGCGTACACGCAGTGTCCCTGACCCGCCTCTTATTCCTCCAATTTCAGAGTCGGACCGAGAATCTGGGCCTTTCCTTCCAGTATTTCTCGGCATCAGGGCAATTCTGGCTCAGATGAGGGAATACTAATTTTTTTTGTGTGCATATTTTATCTGAAAGAGACACGTTAGTGATAGATTCCTTACCTTTGAATATCCCCAGGCGTCAGACTGGATCCGGAAATTTTTGCGTACCAGTACCCTGGCGCGTCGGTACGTCGTGGGCGCCGTGATGACGTCGTCGGAGTACTTAGACGCCGCCTCCGCGTGCTGACGTCAGTTCTTCTTTTTTCCGCGCCAGCAAGCGCAGATCTGGAAAAAGCAGTACTTCTAGTCACTTTTTGACTAACTTTTTGGATCATTTTGATCATCTTTTCGAAGTCGAACGACTCCGATCGGTGCCATAGGGGTCGGTCACGGATCCTCACCGCCGGTGTCTACTCGGTCTAGGCGTTGACCACGACGACAAGGCCTGCCCCGACTGCCGGACCCTGTCTTCAAAAGCCAGGCGGGAGCGGTCCCGCAGGCGACTCGAACTCCGGCAGTCCAGCCACCACAGCTCCGAGAGTCGGCACCACTCCTCCGGGTCGAAGTCGTCGTCGTCAGGTAAGAAACACAAGAAGTCGAAGAGGTGTCATCGCTCTTCTGACTCCACCCGTCGCGGCCGGGGGTTCGGGTGACACCGCCCACGCGGCTCCGTCGGAGTCGCGGGCGCCATGTCCAGCTCCACACCCTCCGGTCCCTGGGCGAGACGTGACGCCGGAGGAGATCGAGCGCTTCCTCATGGCCATTAGGTCCCTCTCTCCTCCGACGGGCTCCGCGGCGCCTTCGGGCCCAGCGGACCCTTCTGGGGCCCCTAGCGGGTCGGGGCCTTCGGCCCGACGCCAGCCGGTGCTTCGGCCCTGACGCCGCAGGCGCATTCGGGCCCGGCGCCGCGGGGCCCCCGGTCCCGCCGGCGCCTTAGGGCCCGGCGCCGCAGGACCCCACGGGATCTGCTTCGGGATCTGGGTCGTCGCCGGTGGACCTTACGACCCCCCCCTGCGTCGGTCCATCAGGTGTCACCTCCGTCGCCGTCCCCGATGCCTCCTCGACCCGGTTCCGGCGTCGGAGCGGCACCGCTGGGCGCCGCTCTCGACGGCGCTTGGGGAGTTTTACTTCAATGAACCGGCCCATCAATTGACAACCCTGATTATCAGGAGATGGGTGATGAGGAGTACTGGGAGGGGTCTGAGGACCCTCTGACCAGAGAGTGTCAGTCTCAAGAGGACTGGACAGGTGGACTTGGGGATGCCAGTTGTGAGAAGTTGGCCCGATATGCAACGTTCGCTATTCTAGCGACCGCTATGTATCGTTCCAACGACCCTTATGGTGTTTGGTTGTAAGTCAACCTATAGACCAGCTATCCTAGTAGCGTGGATACGAGCAGTCTAAGGCTAAAGACTCGAGAGGGCGTGTTAAGCCAGCTGTTATACCACATATACCCCTTGAACACCAAGTGAAAGGACACCACACAAGTGTTATGAAAATAAACAGTTATTTATTAAGAATCACAACAGCCCTGTACTCTTTATGAGGACAGGGTACTAAGCACAAACCAAATCTCTTGGGAAAATACCTCAAGTGCACAATTAAAACAAGTGTCCGAGGACACGGAAAGTTTAGTGGTCTCGGGCGGACCCGATAAGGCAAGTCGGAAGCGAGGGACTCAGGACCCTAGAGTAAGGAGGCTATGCAGGCACCGAAATGCCGAGGTTACCTAGCCACGAGGGCTGCGGCTGCACAAGTCTTACAGGCGTCGGGGGTCTTCGCTGACGAGCCAGGAGCCGGAAGAAAAGGAGTTGCTGGCCGGCGACCAGTGATGAATAGTTCGTAGAGATCCAAGCCTGGATCAGAGATCGATGACACCTGAAAGCAGAGGGGACCAAGTTCGTACTACTAGCCAGTAGTCAGAGGGTACCAGGAGGGCACCGGTTGGCCGTCACCTCGACCAGGTGAGTGGGCGACGCTAGGCTCTGCAGTCTCACGGACCAGGAGGCGTTGTCGGCGACCAGGATGGAGGTGCGAGCTGTCCCACGAAGGATGATGCTGTCGGCGTCGCTGGGCCCAGGATTGGGGCAACAAGCCTTGGCAGATCTCAGGGCCACGTGGTAGGCCTAAGATGGCGTCTTGAATGGACCAGGAGAGTCCGGGGTGCTCCTCTCGGAAAAGGGAGCAAGGGCCGGTCTGGAGCAACCAGACCAGCAGCGTTGTTTGTCGGTTATCGTCAAGGAAGGGCACAAGCCAGCGGCTAGTGACCAGACAACGGGCTGAGCAGCGAGCAGAAGGGCCCCACGTAGATCGTGGAGATGCTGGGAGACTGCACTTCGGTGCTGGAGCGGCTCAGAGTCGGGGCTTCTCGGACCCCAGAGCACTCACCAGAGAATGGCTTCGATGGTCGTGCTGTTTAAGAAAGCGTGCAGGTTTTGATGATGGCCGGTCCCTCGAGGTCTCGTCGCACCCACAGATCACAGCTGAGCTGATGACGTGGGTAGAGGTCAGAGGTGCCAGGGAAGCCGGTTCTCGTCGAGCTGGGCCGTCGGATCCTTGAGGAAGGACTTACAGCAAACCGCAGAGTTCTTAGATGGTGCCCGCTGATGCAGGGTGACTACTCCTTAGTCACAAGGGAGAAATCTTGAGAAGAGTCTCGAATGTCCTTTCGTAGAAAGTAGTTCTTGATTCAAAGATGATCTAATTTGGAAGGGTCCCCGCTCCGGCCTTTATTCTAAAGAAAGGGGTGGGTACATGACTAGGTCCTGCCCTAAGGGTGGGACCAGGAAGGGGGGTAGTTACACCCCTCTCCCCCTGCCGGACTTTCCCCAGGCCAGGGCTGGCGCCCCTGGAACTGGTTCTGACCGGCAGATGCGTAGTGAGCACCGGGGTGCCACTCCGCAGTCACCTTCTCGCAAAAGCCCTACCTACCCAGAATACACAAACCCTGTCTGGGACGGTGCGAACACCGCCCTCGACAGGAAACCCTTTGTCCAAGCGCTCCTCGCTGGAAGGACTCCCAGCAGCAGGAGGTCAGACTCGTGTCTGTGGTGGCAGCATCCATTTTGTGGAGCTGAGGCTTTAGTTAACTTTAACCGGGGTTCACAGTTACGTACATGTCGTGTCCCTCTAGAAGGGCGGAATGCTAACCTCGTCGCCAGAATTGGTGAGAGGGCAGCATCCCGATTCGTATGACACCTTACTCGACATGCCTTGATAACGCGACACCGAAGTTACCGATGTGGTACGCGTTATCATGGAACAGCCATTGGGTCTCGATTCCGCAAGCTGCAACCGGGCTCGGCTCGGGCCAGAACCTAGTTCACACGAGCCCACGCACTCTGCCTTCAGGATTGTCAAGGCCTGCCATAGGAGTGACTGATAGGAACTCGGGTGTCCATTGTATGGTTAGATATAGAGCTACTATACCTAAAGCAAAGGGTGATTACACGACTTCGCCCCAGCTGTCATGCAGCCAGTTGTTTCAAATTTAGGAGGCCAGCCAGGGGTGGCATAATACATGCTGCAGCCCCTGGCGGCCCTGGGTACACCTATGCCCTGAGTTACAGGGTCTGATAAGGTGGCCCAGTACCAATTGGAAATGCACCTAAGGTACATGGAATCCATTTTACAGAGAGAGCAGTAGGCCTGGGGTCCTGATTGGCAGGGTCCCAGGTCGACTATGTCAAAAACCAGCTAAAACACAGGGCAAAAAGTTGGGGGCAACCATAGTCAGGAGGTACCTTCCTACACCAGTGGTCTGGACACCTTACCAGACACTGGTTTTGTCTCCCCTCTTACCGTGGCTTCGGAGGAGGGGGCAACCTACAGTGTGGTGTTGATGAAGGCAGCCAAGGCCTTGGGCCTTGAGCTCCCCGTCGCGGCCGTGAGGACTAACCTCCTCACTGAGGTCCTGAAACCGCAGTCAAGCTCGGCCGAGCCTCTGCTGCCCTTTAATAAGGCCTTGACCGACGTTCCTTTGGGCACTTGGTCCAGGCCCGCTACGGGTTCGTCCGTAGATAGGAACGTGGCCAGACACCACCGCCCGGCCCCGGGCGACCCATGTTTCCTGTCCACCCACCCCGAGAGCCTGGTCATCCAGGCATCCAATTCCCAGACCGCATTCCCGTCGGCTCCGCCGGACAGGGAATCCAAGAGGTACGAGCAGTACGGTAAAATGATCTTCTCCTCCCTTAGTCTTGGACTGCGGTCTTCCAACACCGCATGCCTCTTGGGCCGCTACACCCACTCTCTGTGGGATACGGTTGCGGAAGTGCTGCCAGAGTGCCCGTTGGAGGTACGGGCCAAACTCGGCCAAGCCCTTGTGGGAGGCCGAGGTGCAGCCAGATATTCTATCCGGTGTGGGCTGGATACCTCCGACTCACTAGGTAGAGCGATGGCAACAACGGTGGCAGTTAGAGGTCCGCCAACTTTTCGGCCGATGTCCAAAACACACTGATGGACATGCCGTTTGATGGCCGTCGCCTTTTTGGCGACAAGGCAGACCATGCGCTTAAGCGCTTTAAGGACTCCAGGGCTACGGCCAAGTCCTTGGGCCTCTCGGCCCGCGCCAGCAAACGGGTGCCTTTCACTCCTTTTGTGGCCAAGGAAGGGGCGCCCCCACACGTGCTGCCAGCCACACGCCGCATCCAGCACGGTGGCGGCCGTGGAAATCGATGTGGAGGCGGTCGGGGGCAACGGCGAGGCCAGTACACACCCTCCCCCGCAGCATCCGCCTCAAAACCTTCTTAGTCCCTGCTTTTCGGCCCATGTGACGCCAGTGGGGGGCATGGTTCGCCATCACCACTGTCAGTGGCGGACTGTCCCTTGGGACAGGTGGGTGCTGCAGATCGTCCGAAGGGGCTACTCCCTCCCCTTCGAGACGACCCCTCAAGCCATGCCACATCAACACCACCGCATATAGGGGGATCATTTGCGGCTTCTGCAGGAGGAAGTATCGGCCCTCTTGGCCAAGGGGGCCATCGAGCGCGTTCCCGGGCCAGAAGTAGGACGTGGATGCTACGCCCACTACTTTCTGGTACCCAAGAAGGGCAAAGGGGGCCTACGCCCTATCTTGGACCTACGGAACGTCAACGGCTTCCTCTGGAAGGAGAAGTTCAAATTGCTGACTGTGGCTCAGGTCTTAGCTGCCCTGGACCCAGGAGACTGGATGGTAGCGTTGGACTTGCAGGACGCTTATTTCCACATACCCGTCCTGCCGGCCCACCGGCGCTACCTGCGGTTCACGGTAGGCCACGAGCACTTTAAGTTTACCGTGCTCCCATTCGGCCTTACCAGCGCCCCACGGGTGTTCACGAAAGTGAGGGCGGTGGTCGCAGCTCATCTGCGCAGGTTAGGGGTTTTAGTCTTCCCCTACCTCGACGACTGGTTGTTGAAGGCGGGCTCACCCCAGACAGTCGTCGGCCACCTCCAGACGACGGCAGACCTCTTGCACCAGCTGGGGTTCTCCATCAATGTGCCGAAGTCACACCTGTGTCCCTCTCAGAAGCTCCTTTTCATCAGAGCGGTTCTCGACTCGGCGCGGTTTCGGGTTTACCCACCCGAACAGCGGGTTCGGGATATACAGACTCTGATTCCAATCTTTCAGCCTTTATCCCGAGTTTCGGTCAGGTTGACGCTGCGGCTTCTGGGGCTGATGGCTTCCTGTATCCTTCTGGTGCATCACGCCCGTTGGCGGATGCGGGCTCTGCAGTGGGACCTGAAGTTTCAGTGGGCCCAGCATCAGGGCAACCTGTCCGACCATGTCCTGATCTCGGAGGGCACTGCAAGACAGCTGCAGTGGTGGCTCACGGACCGCGATTGGGTCAGCGGCAGATCCCTCTCCCTTCCCCAACCGGAGCACGTAGTTGTGACGGACGCGTCCCTCTAGGGCTGGGGAGGCCACATGGGAGAGGCGGAGATCAGAGGTCTCTTGTCTCTGGCGTAGTCCCGGCTCCATATCAACCTTTTGGAGCTGCGGGCGATTCGTCTAGCACTGAAGGCATTCCTCCCCTCTGTCCGAGGGAGTGTAGTGCAGGTGTTCACGGACAACACCACCGCCATGTGGTACTGCAACAAACAGGGTGGGGTGGGGTCGTGGACCCTCTGCCAGGAGGCTCTGCGCCTCTGGCAATGGCTGGAACATCAGGGCGTGACCCTGGTGGTTCAACACCTGTCAGGTTCTCTGAACGCCAGGACGGACGAATTCAGCCGCCGGTGCATGATGATCACGAATGGCGTCTGAACTCGGACGTGGCGCAAGGTCTCTTTCTGTAGTAGGAAGAGCCTTGGTTAGATCTATTCGCCACCGAAGAGAATGCGCAATGTCATCAGTTCTGCGCGTTGGAATTTCCAAGGCGGCACTCGCTCGGAGACGCTTTTCGTCGCGAGTGGAGTTGCGGTCTGTTGTACGCCTTTCCGCCTATACCACTTCTGCCCAGAGTGCTGAAGAAGATCAGGCGCGACCGGGCACAAGTCATCCTTGTGGCTCCGGACTGGACACGAAGGTACTGGTATCCCGAGCTACTCAGTATGTCAGTCGATCCCCCGGTTCGTCTGCTTCTTCAGGAGGACCTTCTGTCGCAGCAGCAGGGGACGGTCCTCCACCCGAACCTCTCCAGTCTCTACCTCCATGCTTGGAGATTGAGCGGCGGCAGTTGAGGCCATATGACTTGCCTCCTGAAGTCTGTAACATCATTCTGGCAGCCAGGCGTCCCTCCACAAAGTCGGTATACGCCTGCAGGTGGAACAGGTTTGTGGCATGGTGCACGGCAAAGGCTGTGGATCCTCTCTCTGCCCTTCTTTTTGGGGTTCTTCTCTTTTTTCTTTCTCTTTCCCAGCAGGGCTCTGCTCTGGGCACTATCAAGGGCTACCTTTCTGCTCTTTCAGCCTTTTTGAGGCTGCATGATCAACCTTCTTTGTTCAAGTCCCCTATTGTTAATCGATTCTTGAAAGGCATCACACATATGTTCCCTCCTGTGCCCTTTGTGATGCCTCAGTGGGACTTGAACTTGGTTCTTACTTTTCTGATGTGGTTTCCCTTTGAGCCACTTCACAACTGTCCTCTCCGCCTTCTTACTTTGAAGACTGCCTTCCTGGTAGCCATCACCTCTGCCAGGAGAGTGAGTGAGCTCCAGGCTCTAGCCTGTAAACCTCCTTTCCTTTCGGTCCATCCGGACAAGGTTGTGTTGCGGACAAGGCCCTCTTTCCTACCCAAGGTAGTCACAGACTTCCACATCGGGCAATCCATCACCTTGCACACCTTCTTTTCTGCCTCCGCATCCCTCAAGAGAGGAAGAGAGGCTCCACCGTCTGGACCCAAAATGTGCGCTCTCGTTCTATCTGGATCACACACGCCAGTTCCGGGTGGATGACCAACTCTTTGTTGGTTACGTGGGCGCTAAGAAGGGAAAAGCGGTGCACAAGCGGACCATCTCGCGGTGGATCATCTTGTGTATCCAGGCGTGTTACTCCTTGGCTAAGAAGGAACCCCCTGTTGGGCTCGGAACTCATTCCACTCGGGCCACAGCGACTACAACTGCCTTGGGCCGAGGAGTGCCCATGCAGGACATTTGCCAGGCAGCTACGTGGGCCTCGCTGCACACGTTTGCAAGACACTATTACCTGGACAGCCAAGTCCGGAGGGATGGCTTCTTTGGCCGTTCCGTCCTCCAGGACTTTCTGGTGTGATTATTGGTTCGCAGACCCACCACCGGGGTTGGTATTGCTGGGGTGTTTATTCTAAGGTAAGGAATCTATCACTAACGTGTCTTTCAGATGCACAAGTTACTATTTGTGTAACTATATATCTGTAAGAGACATTAGTTAGTGATAGATTCCTTACCAACCCACCCATCCTCCCCGTTCTGCGAACCGATATCTAGGGTTAAGGCCATCCCCTTTCTGGGCCCTAGTTACAAGGCACCAGTGTTGGTTTTTAGCATAGCTCTGCGTTTCTGGCGCGGAAAAGCTGTGTCTAAGAACTGACGGCAGCACGCGGAGGCGGCGTCTAAGTACTCCGACGATGTCATCACGGCGCCCACGACGACAGACGCGGAGCCGCAGACGACGCCTACCGACGCGCTAGGGTACTGCTACGCAAAAATTTCCGGAGCCAATCTGACGCCTGGGGATATTCTAAGGTAAGGAATCTATCACTAACTAATGTCTCTTACGGATATATCGTTACACAAGTAGTAACTTGTGCATATAGCGCGGACTCGACCTGAAGGTATTGGAGCGCTTTACATGAGCACCATATTTACATTACACATTCAGGCACGGGGAGATTAAGTGATTTGCCCAGAATCGCAGGAAGTGGATGCGACATTGAGGCTCAAACCCTGGTTTCTGGCACCAGCGTCAGGCATTTATGCCGACGGACCACACCCTCTCCTCTCTCTCCATGCCATTTTTGGCACACAACCTCCCTCTGGTGCACTTCTTTGGCCCAGGGAGGTCGGTGAGTCCTCGACTGATGTCAAACTGGTAGGTCTTCCCTCGGTGTCCAGTGGGGCCCTACGAATCTGTGATTGACTCCATCTCGGCTCCAGTACACAGCCCTTTGGGGTTCCCTCTTGTGACGCCTGTGTTGGCTCTGCTGGTGCCGACCTCGCTGGCACAACTTGCCCCTTCTTTGTCTCCCCTCCCCAATGCGGAGGTATCACCTTCTTGGCGCCGATCAACTTCGAGAACAGCGTCGTAGATCAGTCCTCTTCGAGCTATCTTTCTCTGCTTTCAGAGGATCCTCCTTTTATTTTCTCCTTGGCACACCGGTATTTTGGTGATGTGGGTGGTCACATGACTGAGCCTCCTCCGAAGTTTCATTGGGTTTCTGCCCTTGGTGACGCTAGTGGCCCTAATACTTCCCCATCCTATTGCCTGTTTTCACCTCCCCGCCTTCGCTTCGGAGGCTAGCTCAGCTTATTTGAATAGTTGATGTAGTTCTGGGGCAGCAGCTTTCTTCTGTGGAAGTTGCCATTGATCTCTTACTTGGGGTACTCCAGCACGTACAGCTGAGCACTGAGCCTGCGCTTCCCTTCAGTGAAACCCTATTTGATATTGCTTTGGGCACTTGGGCTATACCTGTTTCAAGGGCCTCATTGGACAAGTCTATAGCTCATAGGCACCATCCTGACCCTGGAGTCCCGCTCTGCCTTTCCTGTCATCCTATTCCGTACAGTTTTGTGGTTCAGGCTGCTACAGCTTCCCCCAACATAGTCACCGTGCCTGACATCCCTCCAACAGGCAGTCTAAAGGTCTGAATGCTTTGGGTTGATATATCTTTTCTGCGGCCAGATCTACCTTACAGTCCCTTAGCATGGCTTGTATTTTGGGCTGTTTTTCTGATGTGCTGTGGGATTCATGCCTTTTCCCTTCCGACCTTGATGTCTCTCAGGATACTCTTTCTCAGCTGATCCTGGGTGGCTGTCAGGTGGCCACATTACTGAGTCGTTGTGGCATGGATACCACAGATTCTGTCGGACGGGCCATGGCTCTTTCCATGGCTCTTCGACAGCGTGCCTAGAAATGCCTTTCGATGGTCAACATCTGTTTGGCTCCCAAGGGGACTCCTCTTTACGCCGTTTGCCGGGTAATCAGAGTGGGGCGAAACCTTAATATCTGATTGCCATACAGTCATCTTCTTCCCCTGTACTTGGTCAGGTTGGGAATGGTCTCCTGTATTTCCTTCTGTGTGGACTGTTATAGGGCTGTGCCAGTTGGCTTCTTCTTTTCACTTGTCTCTCCATGTACCGTCTGTGTGGTGTCTTGCCCTGGCAGGTATTATCTTTCTTCATTTTACCCTGTTGATGACAGGTTGTGGTTCCCGGTTGTTCTATGGGATGCGCCTTACTTTCTGACCCTGCTGGTGTCTACCCTGGTGACTGCACGGTCTTCCTCGCTTTCTACCCAGGTTCTGATTGTGGTATTTTCATACTATTGTGCAGATGCAATGTTGCCTTGTTCCCTGTCTGACAGGGAACTTAGTCTGTATGCCTTACAGGTTTTCCTCAATATGTTTTGGACGCCTTCATACCCCTTAAAGGGGACTCTTCTTGCCCTGCTTGGTGCACTGTTGTAAGTGGCATGAGTGGCCAACTTGGCCACCCTACCGCTTCTATGCCTCTGCATGGCCTGTTTTTCCTCTGCGTTTCCATGACACCTCTGTGGTCATCCCCAATATTTCATTACTGGCCTGGCTGTTCTTCAGATGTGCCTTATGCCTTTTTTTCGGGGAATATGGAGAATGTTCCTCTCCCGTTCTTCTCGGACATGATTTCCTTGTCCGTCCACTCCGGGGTGGATTGTACGGAGGTTTATGATCTCATAGGATTCTTACCCGGGAAATGTAATTCCACTTCTTGCGAGCACGATTGCAGTTCTCACCCCTTGGGAGCTCATCTTCCTTGTGCTAAAAGGCTACCCAGTATGTTCTTGGGTGGCATCATGATTCTCGGCCACGTTGTTCCCTGGCTTGTTGGCCGGACATGAGTTGTCCAGTGCAATCGAGGACTTTCCTTTCCTTTGCTTGTGGTGGGATGTTTTATTCGACCCCTCCTTTCCAGGTAAGCAGTCTCTCTTTTTCTTATGCAAACTGGATAGACTAGTCGGGGATATTTCCTGGAATCAGTTCGCAGACCCTCCTCTGGGATGGTATTGCTTGGGTATCTACTCTAAGGTAAGAAATCTGTGGCTAGATATCTCTAACAGATGAATAAGTTACTTACCTTCGGTTACACCTTATCTGATAGAGACTATACACAGATTCCTTACCGACCCACCCATCCTTCCCGCTCAGCGAACTGATTCTTCCCTTCTTCCGGTTCCCATCTTTGTACTCTTGTGCCTTTCGTAAAAAATAAAATAAAAAAACCACACATAGAAGAAACCAAGAAGAACAACCCAGACTTCGTCATTCTTCATATAAGCGTCTTTTTTCCAAAACAGGACTCTTTTCGTGCACACTGTTTCAATATCAGTTTTCATACGTGGCTCTGCATTTTAGCGCGTAAAGTAGTTACGTAATTAACCGGGGAGAGCTTATAGGGACTCTGAAGACATCACATCCGGTGGACATCATACAGAGTCACCCGGCGCCCTCTACCGGCGCGCCAAGTTATTATTGTAGAAACATTTCTGGATCCAAACTGGTGCTGGGGATAAGTTTAAGGTAAGGAATCTATGGCTAGATCTAGTCTCTATAAAAAACTTGACGGTCTAAAGTAAAGCTGAGTCCTAAAGGTTCTCACCGGGAGCAATCCAAACTGGACATGCACTGAACCAGCCTCAAAGTGGTCGAGAGACACTAATGATAAAATTAAAGTCCTATCAGCCCACCCTCATGGCGGAGCATCGTCATTTAGGACGTCTAGAACCTGGCTGGTGTGTCCATGCCTCGATGTATTGGCTGGATGACATGCGCCTGAGGTTCAAGGAGTGATAGTGTCCTCGCCACTGGCGGTGCTGGTACAGTGCAGTGCAGTGAATTTAGTGAGTGATGTTAAAATGACTATCGAGGCAAAAAAATATTTTATTAGGTATTCACCTAGACGTCAGGTTAAAAAGAGGGAAAGCACAGTGTGAAAGGATCACTGTATTCTTTGCTAAATGGTCAAATGGGCCAACATGTTTCTGCCTTGTGGTGAAAAGTCCACCGGCATTCTTCAGGGCCAAAGCTGCAATAGTGCTACTGCAAAGTTACACTCAAACTTGAGGTGCAAATCAAATGAATTAAGAAAATGATATGTCTGGTATGGTAAGTTGGACGATCCTACCGTATCCTTGTAAACTCTGTATTAAGTGGAGGATACCATCCCTGCAGACAAAGAAAAACAGAGAAAAAACACACCCACTCAATATTCTGTCGATGTGCAAACTCAATGCCAGGAAACATGCGATCCTGGACATAATTATAACGTCAATAGGTGATAAACAGAAAGAACTCAGCTAGGCCAGTCCTACATTTGATGGCCATTGATATCGATATCTGTTGCCCTATGGGTCAAACCATCATGATACAGTTATAAAATTAAAACAACGAATCAACTTACCCAACTAGTTGTGGGAGTATAACCTCACCTCTCTCGGCAACAGCTCGGAGGATGAGGCCCCGCTCTGTGCACAGGGAATATATATGAAAGACACATTAAGAAGCCTCATAGGTGTCTTATACCTTTGGTATATATTAAAGTGTGCATACAACTTGATTGTAATACGCCCACCATGATAACTTCACTATGGAAAAAAGGGGGGGGTGTAGCATCTGATACTATATTCAAACACTATGTTCAAAACTTGCAAAACAGGATAGAGTGTTAATAAGTACGATTATGACTGATCCTGCAAAGTTACATAGAGATGATGATGTGATGTCTGTCTTGATTTTTCTAACTTGCAAATGTGCTTCAATACTGAGACCAACAACTCAAGGAGAAAGCTGTGCCCTCTGCTCTGCTTAATGGTCAAGTAATCTCCATATCAAAGCCTTACTACAACCAGGAGGGAATAGTGCCTCAGTATCTCGTCAGGGGCAGCCTACGATTAATAGTATTGCAGGTCAGTAAGTATACTAGGTAAAGACTAGTAGAAGTTCAGTTACCCTACCCCACAAGGACCCACAGGTAGAGAATGGACTCTTTGGACGTGCAAGGTCAATACACCCCGTACAACACTCACCTCTCCGTCGGTACCTCTCGGCGTAGTCCTGAGCCGAAGGGGAGGCAACGAGGAGAGGCGGGAGGAGTGTTTAAATACCCGCCATGATTGGATGAAAGCCAAAATGATAGCACACACCTGGTGTATTCTTCGGCCTGAGAGCGGGGCCTCATCCTCCGAGCTGTTGCCGAGAGAGGTGAGGTTATACTCCCACAACTAGTTGGGTAAGTTGATTCGTTGTTTTAATTTTATAACTGTATCATGATGGTTTGACCCATAGGGCAACCGATATCGATATCAATGGCCATCAAATGTAGGACTGGCCTAGCTGAGTTCTTTCTGTTTATCACCTATTGACGTTATAATTATGTCCAGGATCGCATGTTTCCTGGCATTGAGTTTGCACATCGACAGAATATTGAGTGGGTGTGTTTTTTCTCTGTTTTTCTTTGTCTGCAGGGATGGTATCCTCCACTTAATACAGAGTTTACAAGGATACGGTAGGATCGTCCAACTTACCATACCAGACATATCATTTTCTTAATTCATTTGATTTGCACCTCAAGTTTGAGTGTAACTTTGCAGTAGCACTATTGCAGCTTTGGCCCTGAAGAATGCCGGTGGACTTTTCACCACAAGGCAGAAACATGTTGGCCCATTTGACCATTTAGCAAAGAATACAGTGATCCTTTCACACTGTGCTTTCACTCTTTTTAACCTGACGTCTAGGTGAATACCTAATAAAATATTTTTTTGCCTCGATAGTCATTTTAACATCACTCACTAAATTCACTGCACTGCACTGTACCAGCACCGCCAGTGGCGAGGACACTATCACTCCTTGAACCTCAGGCGCATGTCATCCAGCCAATACATCGAGGCATGGACACACCAGCCAGGTTCTAGACGTCCTAAATGACGATGCTCCGCCATGGGGGTGGGCTGATAGGACTTTAATTTTATCATTAGTGTCTCTCGACCACTTTGAGGCTGGTTCAGTGCATGTCCAGTTTGGATTGCTCCCGGTGAGAACCTTTAGGACTCAGCTTTACTTCAGACCGTCAAGTTTTTTATTGTTTCTTGTAGTCTGAGTAAGGGGTTTTGACTCTGATGGTCTCTAAACTATTTACCCTTGACCCTTCTTTAAAAATTGGTATTTTTTATTAGATCTAGTCTCTACCAGATAAGGCTTTACCAAACCTAGGTAACTTATTCTTTAAGAACGTTCAGCTTCAGTTGGCACCTTCATTATTTACGTTGGGATAGTGCTTGTCGTTTACTGATGTGAGGAGTTGTTTGTATGGAAGGACTTCAGTAATGTGAGCAAGCTTCTAAGCAGTTTGGTTTTTCATGTCTGCATATGGAAAGGTTGTTGGTGAGGTTTTTTTGTGTACCATGGTGGTGAACGGCTTTGGCTTGTGCTTATATGTTATAGTTGGAGCATGAGTGTTCGGATGATTTACATGGAAGTCATTTAAGAGGGTGTTGACATTGGCTGTGGAGGTGGCAGAGCAAGAAATGTTTTCAAGCTTTGTTAGTTTTCGGACAGGCTTTTGAAGGGTCTGAAGGTGTATTTTCTCTTTTAGGTTGAATTCTGTGTGTTGCTTGAATAATGAGCATGTTGATGGTAAGGTGGTATAGTGTTCTGATGCTGTTGAAGAATGTCTCTTGTTTTTTCATGCTTGAGTTTTCTAGGAACCCTCAATGAGGGTGGTGTGGGTGTGTTCGATGGATTAGGTGGGGAGGAGGTTTGCAAATTTGTCTATAAAGTCCTTGATCTGTCAGGGAAGCCTGTTGACGAAGTACACGAACCTTCCTGGCATTTCAGGCCTACGCAGGTAGTTCCCCTATCTGCCTTAAGCTGGGAGGCCTGGGCGATAGGACTGAAGTAGGGAAGAAGACAAGAGGTTTCAGATCGGGACCTGTTATAATATTTCTAGTAGAGGCACATGCTGGGAAATGCAGTGATATTAATTTCTGTGGAGCTAAATGCTGGTAAACGAGGTCCCCTTGTCTGGTTTCTGCTTTTGAAGATGTTTTATCTGCAAACCAGTGATTTCATGTCCTGCAGGTATGGATATTGTAAACTGCAGTGATGCTTCTTCCTAGATGGCTGATTGCTAATGAAGAAAATACCACTTGTCTAGCTTTCTATTTTTTAATCACTTGAGTGCAATGAACGTGACCTCCACATCCATAGTGCAACCAGATGCTGTTGATGTGGAGGTCACGTCCAAGCACTGGGCACTCAGGCAGTGGCTGTTGTGTGCTGCTTTGATGCATCTCCCTTGTGACATTTCCCTGGGTCGGAGCAGGAGACTTTTCTGCTCCGAACTAGGTGGTGTGACTCTCCTGCCAATAAAGTACTCGCACCTGTAATACGATCACCTCATTCTCATGCTGGCATTGAGGAAACCACTTCCTGGTTTCCCTGAGTGTACCAAGGGGGCTGAAAACAGCTCAGTTTTCTGCGCTTGATGGGAATTGTGCTGAAAGGGCGGGGTGGGGGGGTATTGTTTTAAACTTGAGAACCTAAGTTTCAAACAACACCTCCCTTTCCCTGCAAAGCCCTAGGCAATGCCAGTAGGATAGGATGGCCTCACGCTTCCCCAAGACACCAGCAATTTGTGGCTGGGGGAGCGGGCCCTTGTGTGTGTTGGATGGATTAGGTGGGGGAATTTGTATATAAAGCCCTTGTTATGTCACTGAGGCCTGTAGATTGAGTACAAGACCCTTCCTGGCATTTCAGGCCTAAGCAGGTAGTTCCTCCAACGGCATTAGTTTTTCTTGGGAGGGCTGAAAGCCCACTGGATACCAGGTATCTTATTTACATAAATAAGTGGAGCGGAGCCTGGCCCATCTTGACATCAGGCCCCACCCTTACCCCTAAAGCTCAACAGTCTTTATGCTCCCCTAGGGACTAACGCAGCCCAGTGCCAAGCAAGAGGAAATGTTGATTGTTTTGGGTATCATTTTTCCATATGGGCCAGAAGAGTGGGGCTAAATCCCAATCTCATCCTACTTGCTGTGGTCAGTGGGTGTTATTTTCAGCCTTGGATCAACCACCACCTGTACCTAACCCAGTCATTTCTGACATCAAGAGGAGTCCAGGTGGTATGCCTTGTGTGAATCCCATGCCTATTTCTTACCCACAGTGCTGTGCAAATCTTAAACTTAACCTAAAATCATGCATTTTCCTTTCATTCCTGTGACGTAAACTTCTGAAATCTGGAGGTGTCCACAAAATACTTACCATCTAGTTTTCACACACATATCCAGAAGTAAATGCTACCCCACTTGTTTAGCTCGGCTAGCACCTGCTAAGCAAAAGTCCTCATAACGCAATGTGGAGACATTGTCAAGAGAGGTAGGTGCATTAATTTGGCTCGGGCTCATTTGCCACCAAAGAAAACCTACCACTAAAAACTAAAACTAAACACTGAGGGAAGTTTAGGGTGGTGTGGCTTGCCAGGATCCTACAACGTTTTCTTACCCACAATGCTGTGCAAACCTAGAAATGTTTCCTGAAAATCATGCATTTTCCTTTAATTCCTCTGATGTAAGCTTTTGGAATCTGCGGGGTTCCACAAAATTCCTAGCACCTAAAGTTACCCAATTTATCTCGCTATTGGTTTGATCTGGTCCTATTGCGATAAGTCACACAAGTGGGTATAGCATTTTTATGGAGAGAATTTTGGGAACACAGTAAAACATTTATTATTACCAATTGAATTTCTTTGCATGTGTGACTTCCAAATGTAAGCCAGTGTGCATGAAAGAAGTCATTTTGCAAAAGGCAATCTGAATCACACAATAGTATGAGTAACCACAAATTCAGAATTGAACAAATAGCCCCTGTTCCTAAAGTCAGTATCTTATGTAGCTTTCAAAAGTAAAAATGTTACCTTTATACCCATTTTTCATTCTGTTTATTCCCATATGAATTGCTGTATAGTTGGCACACAATGAAAAATCATTGTAAGGTGCATCTCAGTTGTTGGATCTGGGTATCGCGTATTTCTGGAGAACCTACTGTGAGAAGTTGGCCTGATATGCAGTGCTCACTATTCTAGTGATCACTATGTATCATACCAAATGACCCTTATTGATGATTGGTTGTAAGTCAATCTTATAGACCAGCTATCCTAGTAGCATGGACAAGAGCAGTCTTTAGGCTAGAGGGCGTGTTAAGCCAGCTGTTATACCATCACATATACCACTTGAACACCAAGTGAAAGGACACCACACAAGTTGTTATGAAAATAAAAGGATATTTATTTATAACACAACAACCCTGGACTCTTTATGAGGACAGGGTGCTAAGTACAATACAAAGCTCTTAAAGAAATACTGAAAGTCGCACAATTTACACAAATGCCCGAGGGGCACGAAAAACCATATACTACAAAAGTGGAATGCGAAATTACTAGCAGGTAAGTACTACTCTCAGAGGCTTTAGAACCGCTGGGCCTACAATGCTGAACCCTTAGATTAGAAGCAGGAGGCCTAGGGACGTCGTGTGCAGAGTGGAAACTCTCACGCGTAATGCGGGACAAAGTCTATGGATGCTAGTAAATGCAAAAGTTAGTGTTCTCGGGCGAACCCGACTAGGTAGGTCAAAAACGAAAGTGGATCTAGACACTTAGAGAGTGGATCTACGCTGGAGCACCGTGGTACTCAGTTTACCTAGCCCAGGGGCTGCGGCTGCATAGGGTTCAAGTGTCGTCGGGAATCCTCGTTGACGAACCAGGAGCCTGAAGTGGAAGTTGCTGGCAGGCGACCAGTGAAGATGTTCCGGGCTGATCCAAGGACTGGATCAGTGAAGAAGAGTACCTGTAAGCAGAGGGGACCAAGTTCTGAATCACTAGCCAGTGATTAGGTGGGCACCAGGATGGCACCGGACGAGGTCACTCAGCCAGGCGAAGAGGTGACACTGGATTCTGCTGCTGCACGGACCAGGGCGCTGATGTCGACCAGGCTGAAGGTCTGCAAGCTGTCCCACGTCGGATGTCTGCTGCTGGCGATGCTGGATCCGGTGAAGGAGGCAACAAGCCTTGGCTACGGCAAGCCCACGTGGCGACAGAAAATGGCGTCTGGAGTGGACCAGGAGGGTCCGAGGAGGGTCCCCTTCAGGAGGAGACTAGGGCCAGTCTAGAGGAGCTAGACCAGCGGGGAAACAAACGTAGGACGTCGTCTGGAGGGTCACTAGCCAACGGGCAAGTGACCGGACAACGTAGCAGCAACCCAGGAGCAAAAAGGGCCCCACGCAGATCTGGTGGATGCTGGGGGGCTGGACTTCGGTGCTCGTGCTGCTTGGGGTTGGGGCTTCTCTTACCCCAGTGCACCCACTCGAGGGTCCCTCGGTGGTCATGCTGGTTCAGTGTCGTGCTGGTTCTGATGATCGCCGGGTCCTCTGGTCTCGTCGCACCTACGGTTCTCAGCTGTGCTATAGAGGCAGGTTGAGGTCAGAGAGGGCAGGGAGTCCGGGTCTCGTCGAGCTGGGCAGTCTGGTTCCGGAGGAAGGACGTTTCAGCAAACCGCAAGATACTTAGTTGGTGCCTGCTGCTGCAGGGTGACTACTCCTTAGTCACAAGGGAGAAATCTTGAGAAGAAGTCTTGAGTTCCTTTCGCAGAAAGTAGTTTCAGGATTCAAAGATGATCTAATTTGGAAGGGTCCCCGTTCCCACCTTTATTCTAAAGAAAGGGGCTGGTACGCGACTAGGTCCTGCCCATGGGTGGGACCAGGAAGGGGGGTGGTTACACCCCTCTCCCCTGTCCGGACTTTCCCCAGCTCAGGGGCTGGTGTGCCCCTGGAACTGGTTCAAGCCGGCATATGCACAGTGAGCACCGGGGTGCCACTTGCAGTCACCTTCCTCTAAAGCCCTGCCTACCTAGGATACACAAAACCCTGTCTGGGATGGTGCTAGCACCGCCCCTGACAGGAAACCCTTTGTCCAAGCTCTCCTCGCTGGAAGGACTCCCAGCAGCAGGAGGTCAGACTTGTGTCTGTGGTGGCAGCATCCATTTTGTGATGCTGAGGCTTGAGTTAACTTTAACCGGGGTTCACAGTTACATACATGTTGTGTCCCTCTAGAAGGGTGGAATGCTAACCCTGTCGCCAGAATTGGCGAGGGGTTAGTTTTCCAATTCGTATGACACCTTACTCGACATGTTTTGATAAAGCGATACCAAAGTTGGCAAATAACCGCAAGGATTATAAGGCACTTAAGAGTATATGGTACGCGTTATCATGGAACAGCTATTAGGACTTGGTTCCTCAAGCTGCAAACGGGCTCAGCTCATGCCAGAGCACCATCTCACATAATTCCAAGCACTCTGCCTTCAGGATTGTCAAGGCCTGCCATAGGAGTGACTGATAGGAATATATGTGTCCATTTTAGGGTTAGATATAGGTATACTATATCTAAAGCAATGGGTGATTACACCACCTTGCCCCAGCTGTCGTGCAGCCAGTTGTGTCAGATTTAGATGGCCAGCCAGGGGTGGCATAATACATGCTGTAGGCCCTGGGTACACCTATGCCCTGATTTACAGGGTCTGATAAGGTGGCCCAGTACCAATTGGTATATGCACCTAAGGTACACGTGTCAATTTAGTGAGAGAACAGCTAGGCTGTGGGTCTGATTAACAGGCCCACAGCCAGGGAAGTCGTAAACCAGTGAAGCAAAAAGCAAAAATCTGGGGTGATCATAGGATTGCAGACCCTACTCTCCTACATGACCCCCCCCCCCCCAAAACTTTGGGACAATAAGCTAACCTTGACCAGGTGAGTCTTCTTGTTCTAAGTGGAAATATCTGGAGAGCCCATCGGCATTGCCATGATCAGTACCAGGTCTATGTTCCACTGTAAAGTCCATCCCCTGTAGGGAAATGGACCACCTAAGCAGTTTGGGGTTTTCACCCTTCATCTGATTTAGCCACAAGAGGGGCTTATGGTCGGTCTGAATCTTGAAATGAGTGCCAAACAAGTATGGCTTCAGTTTCTTCAGGGCCCAAACCACAGCAAAGGCCTCCCTCTCAATAGCTGACCAATGTTTCTCTCTGGGGGTCAGCCTTCTGCTAATAAAAGCAATGGGCTGGTCATGACCATCAAAATTCATCTGAGATAGAACAGCTCCCACACCCAACTCAGAAGCATCTGTTTGGACAATGAATGGTTTGGAGTAGTCTGGACTCTTTAGGATAGGTGCTGTGCACATGGCCTGCTTTAGGTCATTGAATGCTTTTTGACAGCCTGCTGTCCACTGAACTTTCTTTGGCATCTCTTTACTTGTCAGGTCATTAAGTGGAGTCAGAATTGATCCATAATTTCTGACAAATTACCTGTAATAACCAGTCAGGCCCAAGAAAGCTCGAACCTGAGTCTGGGTGGTTGGTGGAGCCCAGTCCTTGATGGATTGTATCTTGCTCTCCAGTGGCTGAACCTGGCCTCCACCTACAAGGTGGCCCAGGTATACAATCTGTGTCTGCCCTATCTGGCACTTTGTGGCCTTGATAGTGAGACCTGCTGCTTGCAGTGCCTCGAACACTTTCCTCAGGTGGACCAGGTGATCCTCCCAGGTGGAACTAAAGACAGCTATATCATCAAGATATGCTGCACAGAAGTCATCCAGCCGAGTGAGAACTTGATTCACCAGCCTTTGGAAGGTGGCAGGTGTATTTTTCAGACCAAAGGGCATTACCACAAATTGATAATGCCCACCAGGGGTAGAAAATGCTGTCTTGGGCTTGGCTTCCTCAGCTAACCTGATTTGCCAATACCCAGCTGTCAGGTCAAATGTGCTTAAGTAGTTGGCAGAAGCCAATCTATCTATAAGTTCATCTGCCCTTGGTATTGGGTGGGCCTCAGTCTTAGTGACTGCATTGAGGCCTCTGTAGTCTACGCAAAACCTCATCTCTTTCTTACCACCCTGGGTGTGAGGCTTTTGCACTAGAACTACTGGACTAGCCCAAGGACTATCTGAGGGCTCAATGACTCCCAGCTCCAACATCTTCTGCACTTCTGATTTAATGCAGTCTCTGACATGATCAGGCTGTCTGTAGATTTCACTCTTGACTGGCAGACTGTCACCAGTGTCAACCTCATGGGTACACCAATTGGTTTGACTGGGTGTCAGAGAGAACATATGTCTAAAGGATTGAAGAACTTGTTTGCAATCCTTTTGCTGATGCTCAGAGAGGCTGCCACAAAAGACAACACCATCTACTGACCCATCATCAGGGTTCTGAGTGAGCAGGTCTGGGAGAGGGCCACTCTCCTCCTCCTGTCCCTCATCTGTGGCCATGAGCAAGCTCATGTCCTTCCTGTCGACATATGCCTTGAGCCTATTCACATGGAGCACCCTGAGGGGGCTCCTGGGAGTTCCAAGGTCCACCAGGTAGGTGACCTCTCCCTTTTGCTCAATGATTGTGTGGGGCCCAGACCATTTGTCTTTGAGTGCTGCTGGGGCCACTGGCTCCAACACCCACACCTTCTGTCCAGGCTTGTACACAGTCATGACAGCCTTTTGGTCATGCCAAGCTTTTTGGAGTTCTTGGCTTGCCTCAAGGTTTTTAGAAGCCTTTTCCATATACTCAGCCATCCTGGAGCGGAGACCAAGTACATAGTCCACTATGTTGGTTGCAGTCTTTTTGAGAGGTCTCTCCCATCCTTCCTTCACCAAACACAGGGGTCCTCTCACAGGATGCCCATACAGAAGTTCAAAAGGGCTGTAGCCAACCCCCTTCTGTGGGACCTCTCTGTAAGCAAACAAAAGGCAGGGTATCAGGACATCCAATCTACGCCTGAGCTTTTCAGGTAGTCCATGAATCATCCCTTTTAGGGTCCTGTTGAACCTTTCAACAAGCAATACAGGAACCCAATGTGAAGGGTTCAGAGACCTGGTTGGTGTTTTCTGGTTACTGCTTACTAAGTCAGTGTGTACCAAGAGTTTGAGAAAGAAAAATTTCTTTCTAGAGTCCCCTCACTCACCGGGGTTGCCCCACGGTGACATGCTTCATCATTGGGGCCATCCCAGTTCTCTACGAAAAGGGGCGTGCTGCGACAAGACGACTACGCAGGAGCACTTGTTTTGTGAGATGACTATGTGTGGTGTAAGTGTGGTGATGGTGGAGTGGGTGTGTAATTAAAAATACCGTGCTAGTGGGCCTCAACAATTTATTTTGCTCCTAGTGTGGTATAAATTAAAAAGGGGTAACACTGTATTCCAACTTTGAGATTGAGCTAGATCAGTGTTATGGTCGACATGTTTCAAGCTCCCCCAGGCTTTTCATCAGGACCATGCAGGGTCCAGCCCTGTATTTCCACTCCTATATTCTAATGAATAGGTGTTTAAAAATAAATGCTAGTTATTTATGCTATACGCTGTTAATGATAAAACATGCGTGTTTTATATACATACGGTTTGTATTTTACTCGTACTGCTGTAAAAGAGAATGACATTTGTTTAGTGGCAAACATCCCCCTTCAAAAAGGGGGAAAAAACACACATGCAGCTCACTTCATCTAGGGCGTGGGTGTGCCCTGGGCACCATACTGGTGCGTGCTGGTTTCAAACCGGTGTGGAAGATAAAACACTGTGAATAAAGTGGTTTAGTGATTTCACACAAAAGACATACGACTTAATGTGACTATTGACAAGACACACAACACATACACATAAAAGAAAATATATCATGGCAGATAGTATATTTACATATATGAGTGTTAAGTTACACTTCATGGTCTTAGGAGAGGGCAGGATCGCCTAGTGGAAACATTGCTGTAAGGGGTTCGAGGTAAAGGTTATAATCCTCCTTATCTGTAGTTTCCTTCACGGAAAGTTAGTTTAACCCTTAAAAAAGGTTTGGTATAGTGGCATTACTGCGCCATTCTGTACTTACTTCCTATCGGCAAACCCGCTCGGTACTACCTGTTCACTCCTCACCCGACCGCATACTAAAGCAGAAAGGGTTTGCCGGTGTATTTAGACACATCGCGCTTCCGGGTTGCTGGGCCTTCCGAGACGACTAGAACGTTTCGTCTATGGCGGCCATCTTAGGAGTGTGTCGTTGAGATCGACACAAGTACTTGGCAATTTTGTGTGTAAAATCGGCATTTGGCCGAATTTCGGAGTGTGGGGTAATTTTGAGGGATGCTTAAGTGAAGGGCTTAGTTACAGTATAATTTAGAACACAGATTTCTATTTGTTAAAAGGAAGGGAAAAACGGATGGTAATTGTGGAGAGTTTTTGAACTCATCCATTTTTGTTGTGGTGTGTTTTTAGGATGCTCAGACAGAGGATTGGTGTTTCACTTTGTCGTTAATAGATGTTTCTGTTTTTCTTCCAGAGGAAGGAGGAGGGTGGGGTTTGGACAGTTTCAGAAATAGTTTCAGTTTTTAGAAATAAGGTACTTGTCCTTATTAATTTGTACATAGCGGGTCTAGGGTCGAAATGCCCCCCATGGGATTTCATCGTTGAGCCCCAGGGTGTCAGTGTGCAAGCGGAACACCCATCTTTGTTCTCGTTCATGGAGGATTCTTTCCAGGTTGTCCTTATTCTTCACTACTTCCAGGACTACCCAAGTGAGGTCATTTGGTGTGTGGTTATGCTCAAGGAAGTGGGTGGTCATTCTGGTGGTAGCTCGTTTGCACCTTATGTTGCTTCTGTGTTCTACTATGCGGGTGCTGACCTTCCTTGTGGTCATCCCTACATAGTGTAAGTTGCATGTGCAAGTTATCAGGTACACCACTCCACTGGTGTTACAATTGGAAAAACCTCTTAGTTCTCATCTTGTAGCATTGTTGAAGGTTATGTTTTTCGTTGTGGATGTTAAATGACAAACACTGCAATTGTTACATGGAAAATGACCACTTGGTAGTGGTTGAGATCTTATTGTTTGATTTGTTAGTATGGGGCGGGTATGTACCAAAAAGTCTTTCAAGTTTTTGCCACGTCTATGGCTGAACATGGGGGTAGGTATGGTTAGTCCACCACTGTTGATTATCGGCCAGTGTTTTTTGATTATTTTAGACACAGTGTCTGAAACTTGATTAAATGTAGTGATACAAATTGGTCTGTTGTTCTCAGATTGAGTTCTCTCCTTTGGTTCTAATAGGGCTTCCCTATTATTATTTGCTGCTCGTTTTTTTGCTTCCTTAATCAGTTTGTTTGGGTATTTTCTGTTTCTCAGCTTGTTGCCCAGGTCTTCTGCTTGGGTTAGGTAGTCAGTTTTTTTGCTACAATTCCTTCGTAAACGGAGGAATTGCCCGAATGGGAGGTTCTGTCTAAGATGGCGAGGGTGGAAACTGTCAAAGGCCAAGAGACAGTTTTGTGCTGTCTCTTTGAAGTGAGTTGTTGTCACTAATTTTCCTGACTCAGCATGTATATTCAGATCTAAGAATACCAAGTCAGTCTTGCTCATTGAGCAAGTGAATTTCAGGAAGGGATCCTGTTCGTTGAGCCACGTCAAAAAGGTTTGTGCTTCTTCCTCTGTACCTTGCCAGATCAACAGAATATCGTCGATATAACGTTTCCATTCCAGAATTCGGTGTCTGTGGGGGTTCCTCTCATTTAGTATTTTGTTTTTCTCCAACTGATGGACATACAGTCCGGCTATGCTCGGCGCGAAAGTGCTGCCCATGCTGGTCCCATGTTGTTGTTTATATAGTGTTGATTCAAAACGGAAAAAGTTTTCAGACAATGCTAATTGACAACATTCCATCACCACATGTCGTGGGGTGTGGAATTCCCACTCGCTCTCGTACAGTACTTCCTCCAATATCTGTAAGGTCTCCCTGTGTGGCAAGCTGGTGTACAGACTTTCAACGTCCAGACTAATTAGAATACTGGATGTTGGGTCAAAGGTTAGATCTTTTAGGAGGCATAGTACGTCCTTAATGTCTCTAAGGTAGGTGTCAGTTTTCTGCACCAAGGGTCTGAGAAAGGCGTCCGCAAATTGTGACAGGGGTTCTAGGATTGACCCTATCCCTGAGACTATTGGTCTTCCTGGTGGATTTTCTAGTCTCTTATGAATTTTGGGGATAGTGTAGAAATATGGTATTGTTGGTTTCTTATTAGTCAGAAACTCTATCTCTTTCTTACTCGTTGGCTTGACACTCCTCTGTTAGGTAGGCAATCGAGATCCTTAATCGTTCTGTGGGATCTTCATCCAGTATGGCGTAGTTTCTTGTGTCCCCTAACAGGCGAAGGCATTCTCTTCTGTAATCTGTGGTGTTCTGTAGGACGATTGCCCCGCCTTTGTCGGCTGGCTTGGGTCCAACTCCTGTACCTCCTTCATGACTGCTTTCTCAAAGGTCAGTATTTCCACGGGTAGGCTGTGGGCCCACAATCAGCAATACAAGAACTCTCAAAAAACAACCTCATTACCATCAAGCCAGCCGACAAAGGCCTTCTTGAGTCTTCTTTTTCTGCTGTGAAGCCTGACCCCCACCCTCTTTGATTTGTTGGGGGCCTGTCGAAGACTTCTGGTCATTTTGCTCATTCTTATTACTACCCTTTTGGTCTGCTTTCTTCTGACCACCCTGGGTCTGAGCCTGGTTCTGCTTGACTCTTTTTCTGACCCATCTGTCGGCCTTCTTTCCCAATTCTTGGGGAGAGGTCAGATCTGAGTCAACAAGGTGCTGATGCAACAACTGGTTCTGACAGTTATTTAAAATCTGTTTCCTCATGATCAGATTGTACAACCCTGTATAATCAGTAACCTTACTGCCCAGCAACCAGCCTTCCAAAGCCTTAGTGGCACAATCCACAAAGTCAGACCAATCCTGAGACTGAATTTTCTGGGTATCCCTGAACAGCAACCTGTACTGCTCAGTGGTTAAGCCAAACCCATCAATTAGTGTATTTTTGAGGACTTGGTAATTGTTAGCATCCTCAGCTCTAGTAGTGAGGTGCTTATCTCTACCTTTGCCTTCAAAGGAGAGCCACAAGATAGCTGCCCACTGACTCTGGGGGACGCACTGGACAGTGCAGGCCCTCTCCAAAGCAGTCATCCATTTGAGGATGTCATCCCCTTGTTTAAAGGGGGGCACTATCTTACTCAGGTGTCTAGTGTCTAAACTCCTGTCCTTTTCTCTAGGTAAAATGATGCCACCAGTGGGGTCTGTCCCACTCAATTTCTGCTCTCTAGCAAAGGCAAGTCTCTCTTTGGCCAGGGCAAGTTCTTCCCTTTCAATCCTCAGATTGACTTCCCTCATCTTGGCCTCATGCTCTCTCCTCTGAGGGGATGTCATCCCTCTGTGAGAAGAGGTCTGAGAGCCATTGGTTCGAATGGGTCTGTTAGAGCCTCTGGATAGAGACCTAACTCGTCCATTCCCAATGTTAAGCCTGCCTGGGGGTCCCCCAAGTCCATTCTCATGCCTACTTATGTTGGTCCTGGTGAGTCTACTGACTTCTACCTGACCCTTGTCTGCCTCATCCCCTGACAACTCCTGATCCTCTTCCTCACATTCACTAACTGCTTCATTGAGGTTGAGGTCAGGGTCCCCAAGGGTTCCCTCTAAGGGGGGCATGCTCCCATCTGGATTAGAAGGGCCTGTGTTAGAAGCCCTCCTGGCATCATAAGTCTCTAAGAGACCAATCAGGAATGGGATTGTAGGGTTAGAACCCTGTTTTAGCTTCCTGGAGGTACACACTTGTCTCATCTCCTGGAAGCTAAGAGCTGCATATCTTGATATGACCTGTGGAGGGTCAACTGACACAAGGGGGGCCTCTGAGTTCCCTCCTTTGTCTGACATGCTTTCTAGTGAGGTGTAAGTGGTACACTTACCTACACTATTTGTTTGCCTACTGATCCCTTGTTAAGAGTTGTAGTCAGGGTGTGCTAGGCCCTGTTGAACTACAACAGCTAGTTCAGTAGAACTCAGAGTATTTTAAGCTAAGTTATATGTACCTTGGTACTTATGTGATCTTTCAAATGATATTCTTAGGATACGTGTGGTAAAAGAACAGCAAGCTCAAATCCCAACCGCTGCTCACCAATGTGAGAAGTTGGCCTGATATGCAGTGCTCACTATTCTAGTGATCACTATGTATCATACCAAACAACCCTTATTGATGATTGGTTGTAAGTCAACCTTATAGACCAGCTATCCTAGTAGCATGCACAAGAGCAGTCTTTAGGCTAAACTCTAGAGGGCGTGTTAAGCCAGCTGTTATACCATCACATATACCCCTTGAACACCAAGTGAAAGGACACCACACAAGTTGTTATGAAAATAAAAGGATATTTATTTATAACACAACAACCCTGGACTCTTTATGAGGACAGGGTGCTAAGTACAATACAAAGCTCTTAAAGAAATACTGAAAGTCGCACAATTTACACAAATGCCCGAGGGGCACGAAAAACCATATACTACAAAAGTGGAATGCGAAATTACTAGCAGGTAAGTACTACTCTCAGAGGCTTTAGAACCGATGGGCCTACAATGCTGAACCCTTAGATTAGAAGCAGGAGGTCTAGGGACGTCGTGTGCAGAGTGGAAACTCTCACGCGTAATGCGGGACAAAGTCTATGGATGCTAGTAAATGCAAAAGTTAGTGTTCTCGGGCGAACCCGACTAGGTAGGTAAAAACGAAAGTGGATCTAGACACTTAGAGAGTGGATCTACGCTGGAGCACCGTGGTACTCAGTTTACCTAGCCCAGGGGCTGCGGCTGCATAGGGTTCAAGTGTTGTCGGGAATCCTCGTTGACGAACCAGGAGCCTGAAGTGGAAGTTGCTGGCAGGCGACCAGTGAAGATGTTCCGGGCTGATCCAAGGACTGGATCAGTGAAGAAGAGTACCTGTAAGCAGAGGGGACCAAGTTCTGAATCACTAGCCAGTGATTAGGTGGGCACCAGGATGGCACCGGACGAGGTCACTCAGCCAGGCGAAGAGGTGACACTGGATTCTGCTGCTGCACGGACCAGGGCGCTGATGTCGACCAGGCTGAAGGTCTGCAAGCTGTCCCACGTCGGATGTCTGCTGCTGGCGATGCTGGATCCGGTGAAGGAGGCAACAAGCCTTGGCTACGGCAAGCCCACGTGGCGACAGAAAATGGCGTCTGGAGTGGACCAGGAGGGTCCGAGGAGGGTCCTCTTCAGGAGGAGACTAGGGCCAGTCTAGAGGAGCTAGACCAGCGGGGAAACAAACGTAGGACGTCGTCTGGAGGGTCACTAGCCAACGGGCAAGTGACCGGACAACGTAGCAGCAACCTAGGAGCAAAAAGGGCCCCACGCAGATCTGGTGGATGCTGGGGGGCTGGACTTCGGTGCTCGTGCTGCTTGGGGTTGGGGCTTCTCTTACCCAGTGCACCCACTCGAGGGTCCCTCGGTGGTCGTGCTGGTTCAGTGTTGTGCTGGTTCTGATGATCGCCGGGTCCTCTGGTCTCGTCGCACCTACGGTTCTCAGCTGTGCTGTAGAGGCAGGTTGAGGTCAGAGAGGGCAGGGAGTCCGGGTCTCGTCGAGCTGGGCAGTCTGGTTCCAGAGGAAGGACGTTTCAGCAAACCGCAAGATACTTAGTTGGTGCCTGCTGCTGCAGGGTGACTACTCCTTAGTCACAAGGGAGAAATCTTGAGAAGAAGTCTTGAGTTCCTTTCGCAGAAAGTAGTTTCAGGATTCAAAGATGATCTAATTTGGATGGGTCCCCGCTCCCACCTTTATTCTAAAGAAAGGGGCTGGTACGCGACTAGGTCCTGCCCATGGGTGGGACCAGGAAGGGGGGTGGTTACACCCCTCTCCCCTGTCCGGACTTTCCCCAGCTCAGGGGCTGGTGTGCCCCTGGAACTGGTTCAAGCCGGCATATGCACAGTGAGCACCGGGGTGCCACTTGCAGTCACCTTCCTCTAAAGCCCTGCCTACCTAGGATACACAAAACCCTGTCTGGGATGGTGCTAGCACCGCCCCCGACAGGAAACCCTTTGTCCAAGCTCTCCTCGCTGGAAGGACTCCCAGCAGCAGGAGGTCAGACTTGTGTCTGTGGTGGCAGCATCCATTTTGTGATGCTGAGGCTTGAGTTAACTTTAACCGGGGTTCATAGTTACATACATGTTGTGTCCCTCTTGAAGGGTGGAATGCTAACCCCGTCGCCAGAATTGGCGAGGGGTTAGTATTCTAATTCGTATGACACCTTACTCGACATGTTTTGATAAAGTGATACTAAAGTTGGCAAATAACCGCGAGGATTATAAGGCACTTAAGAGTATATGGTACGCGTTATCATGGAACAGCTATTAGGACTTGGTTCCGCAAGCTGCAAACGGGCTCAGCTCATGCCAGAGCACCACCTCACATAATTCCAAGCACTCTGCCTTCAGGATTGTCAAGGCCTGCCATAGGAGTGACTGATAGGAATATATGTGTCTATTTTGGGGTTAGATATAGGTATACTATATCTAAAGCAATGGGTGATTACACCACCTTGCCCCAGGTGTCGTGCAGCCAGTTGTGTCAGATTTAGATGGCCAGCCAGGGGTTGCATAATACATGCTGCAGCCCCTGGTAGGCCCTGGGTACACCTATGCCCTGAGTTACAGGGTCTGATAAGGTGGCCCAGTACCAATTGGTATATGCACCTAAGGTACACGTGTCAATTTAGTGAGAGAACAGCTAGGCTGTGGGTCTGATTAACAGGCCCACAGCCAGGGAAGTCGTAAACCAGTGAAGCAAAAAGCAAAAATCTGGGGTGATCATAGGATTGCAGACCCTACTCTCCTACACCTACAAACCCCATATATCACCAAGACCAGAATGGTCTGTCAGACGTAACGGTATGTTGCTTTTGTAAACAGCCATAGTGACAGGAAGTTACGGATGAAAAAGTTATAAAAAATGGCTTTTTTTACCCTCTCATTTTCATTTTTTTTAATCAACTGTTAGTTTCTTTGTGAAAACCTTGAGAGATCTACACAAAAACCCCAGTCAAGTGGTTAAAGTTTTTTTTGCAGATAACCAGTGATGGCACTTCCTGTAGAGATGGATACTGGGAAATTCAATTCAGTGTTGTCATGTCTTATGAAGATGGATGTGTTGAAATGTAGTGATGTCATGTCACATCCTGTAGGAGGTAATGCTGTTTAATGTACAGATAGTTTTGTTGGATACTTTTAAAAGTAGATTTCTCATTTTCAGACTACTACTCAGGTACCCAACAGGATTCAGAAACGTTCTCAGTAATGCTCCTGCACATCACGCAGCTCTGCATCAGCTCTGTACCGCACAGGAAGTGACATAGTGGAGACAAGTATAAAGCCACCCATGCGTGCTGATGTCAATTCTTTTCTTAACGAGCTGTCCCATGTGCACCTGGTGCTCCACTCCCACAATCCACAGCTTTTTTCAATTTCTCTATTTAAAAAAACTAAAAAACTGTGTGTTATGCAGCCATGCCCCCTGGGTTTATTGGCAACATCTCAGCAGGTCGAGCCCTTTTGAGAGGCATGCCTTTGGTCCCTAACGATTCTCAGGACTCCCAGTCATATTGGGCCCAGACAGCATGGTAGCGAGTTCCCCCACTGTGCTGTCTGGGCACCCTGAACCTGTTTGAGTTCCCTGATGGTATCGAACCTGACATTGAAATCAGCAGCTGTTCCTCAAACGTCGACACTGGCACCGATGCTGGAGGAAGATGCACAACCCATCGTGTTGTACAGCTCAGAGCCAGCATCACCTTGACTGAAGCCATGTACAGGTCTTGATGTGCTGCAGCCGCTCTGTATCCATCTCAATCAGACATGATCCCACTGCTCTGCAGTCGTGCACAGACTTTACACCAACCTTTTTGCTTGGACTCGAACTTAGCCAGCCTTTTGGAGTAAATAATGGACGGGATGGGCAAGAGTTTACCTCACCCTGTGATGATGAAACCTGGTACGTGTAACTTTAGGATGCGTGTGGGCTGGACACCTCATTCCACAGACTCTGTCCTGTGTCTCAGTTAAGATGGCACTTAGGCTTTTTTGGCATACTAGCTTCCAGCACCTTGTCCACTGACCATGCTAGATGCACATGTGAGCTTTGCAGTGGGACTTGAAATCTCAGTGGGCTTAGTACCAAGGAAACCTGTCGGATTTCTTCTAAATATTGGAGGAGACTGCAAAAGACCTGCAATGGTGGCTGCTCGACTACAAGTGGACCAGTGGCAGATACCTCTTCTTGCCCCACCCAGAGTTGATGGTGGTGACGGATATCTGTAATGGGTGGGGGAGATCATCTGAGCCCCACATCACATCAATTTACTGAACTGGCTGACAATTCCCTTGGTATTTAAGGCCTTCTTGTCCTCCATCAACGACCAACTAATGCAGGTTCCCATGGGCAGCACCACTGCCATGTGTTACTTCAACAAGCAGGGTGTGTGATGTGCTGGGTCCTAACGTGGTGGGGTCCTGGGTTCTGTGTGGAAATTCTCAGCATCTCTGGAGCTGGCTGAATTGTCAGGAGATTTCCAGTGCATTAGACCACCTATTGTGATTTTTAAATGCCAGGGTGGACAAACTCAGCTGACGATGGCTAGTGGATCAGAAATGCCAGTTCTACTTGGAGGTGGCACAGAGCATTTTCTGACAACAGTGAGAGCTCTAAATTTCTTTGCTACTGCCGAGATGCACAATATCAGCACTGCAGTGTGCTGGAGTTCCCAAGAAGGCTTTCTCTCATAGACGCATTCTGTCTATAGTGGAGCACAGGATTCTATATGACTTCTGGCCACTAGATCTCCTCCCCAAGTTGTGAAAAAGGTCAAGACCGACTGGTCCCAAGTCATCCTAGTGGCTCCTGATTCGGCCAGAAGAGTGTGCATGAACAACCACCCTGCGATCAGGCTACCACTTTGGGAGGATCTTCTGTGGCAGTAGCAGAGCAGAAAGCTTCACATAAAGTAGCCCAATGCAGATTTCCATGCGTTGAAATGGAGCGGAGGCAGTTAATTGAATTTGATATGCCACCTGAAGTGTTGGATTTTATCTTCGCTTCCAGCAGCCTTCCTCAAAGTCCAAATTTACAGCTGGCACACGGAAAAGATTGGTGGCCTGGTGTGGAGTTCACAAGACATACATTTTATAAGCCTAATTGTCGGATGCTCTCCCTTTGATTTTGTCTTTGGCCCAACAAGTCCTTGAACTGGGGATTATTTAAGGTTATTGGTCAGCCCCTTCAGGCATTTTACATTTGTCGGATCAACTGTTCTTGTTCAAAACTCCTGTTGTGATGCGATTTTTTGCAGACGTGCCACATATATTTCCATCCAAGCAGTTTGTGAGGCCACAATGGGACCTTAACTTACTCTTGATGTTCCTCATGTCTGTGCCCTAAGAGCCGATTCTCAGCTGCTCATTGTGTCTTCTGACTCTGAAGACTGTCTTTCTCATTGTGATCACTTGAGCTTGAGTGCATCTAGAGTGCCTGAGTGAATTTCAGGCACTGCAACCACTCCACTCCACCTTTTTTCTAGACAAACTGCTGCAGAGGACTCTGGTGTCCGTCTTGTTTTAAAGTCCTAACTCCGTTCCACGTTGGGCAATCACTTCTTTCTTTGCATTTCCTCGTTCCTATAAGGAGGAGTAGAGGATCTATTGGCTGGACCAGAACATGGCTTTACACTGTTATGTTGATTATACAGAGGATTACCGGGTAGACCATTAGCTTTTTGTTGGGTTCTCCAGGGTGCAGAAAGGGAAGGCTCTATAGAAAAATACTCTGTCAAGGTGGTTAGTCCTCTGCATTAAGATCTGCTAAGCATTGGCCAAGAAGCAGTTTCTGGCAGGTCTGAGAACCCATTCCAAAAGGCCCAAGGATGCTCCCACTGTATTGGCATACAGAGTGCCTGTCCTTGATATCTGCCACGCAGCGACATGAGCGTCCATGCACACGTTCACTAGCAAAACGGCCTTAACAACTGGGTCTGCCCTGAAGGACATTTCACCCATCTAGTCCTGCAGGACTGTTTGGTCTGAGTCCCCTCCATAGACTCTCCACCTTGGGAAGGTACTTCTTTGGTATCTATTCTGAAGATCAGGAAGCTGCTGATAGAAGTATTCATCAGAAGAACAGGTTACTTACCTTGAAGTAATGCTCTTTCTGGTGGATATTCTATGTAAGTGCAGATTACGTATTTCTTTTTCATGCCCCTGTTCTGTAGAATAGCCTCTTTTTAACATCTAAAAGGTCCCAAGTTAGGAGTTGGCACACTGATGCCAACAATGGTTTTGTGCTCTGCGTCTGAGGGTATGAAAAGATTCTAGAATAAAACTGACATCAATTATGCAGGGTGGAGCTTATATTTGACGGCACTCTGACATTTCCAGTGAGGTGAGGAGATGTACTTGGTGGCACACTGCGTCATCTAGCTACGAGCAACGAGCAGGAGCGTTGCTGAGAAAGTTTCTGGTTCCTGATAAGCGCTTGGGGACTGTGCTAAAGGTGAGGAGTATGCAGTTAAAAAGAGGACTCACCAGAAAGAGCGTTACCGAAGGTTAGAAACATGTTCTTCTTAATCATTATTTCTTGTGACCTTCAGCCTACATTTTATGGGGCACTGCTTTCCTGTTAGCTCTAATGTTCGGTCTGAGAGTTGGTGAATTTCAAAATTTGATTCTTTGAAGCGGATAGGATCTTTCATCATGACTTGGTGATGCTATTGTCCTCCTAGGCATATTTGTTCCTGTATCTCCTTGTTCTTGGAGTATTGGAGCTGTACTTTCAGAGAACAATTTCACCCCATAGATTCCCCTTCCAACCTGTAGCTATTGGAAATTCTGCAGACAGGGTTAGGGTGACATTAGCAGTTTTATTGTGGCATGTCCAGATTAGAGACACTTATAGGGAGTTGATATCTTGCTACATGAATTTGTTTCGGAGCATCATCCTGTCATCATTTTTAATCTGGGGAGGTAGTTACTAGAAACATGTTTCTTTGAAACGTACCGTTCTAATTTTGTCTTCCTTCTCCCCCCTTAAATTCACTGCTCGGAAACCTGTTCCCTATATTGGTCAGAACAGGGAGCCTAGTGTAGGATTAAATTAGAAATTTACCTTGATGCTTCCAACATACTTCAGCAATCTTCCTTAATCCATATTTGTTTATTTGACCAATGAATGAAGTGGAAAGTGAAGTAGATGCATAGAAAGAAAGATACATTGATAGTGGAGACAGCACTGCGGAGGTGCTACTTCCGCTAATTTACTACTGTTTTCAGAGCAGTTGATGATTCTCATTCTATCGCATAGCATTGCCTCTGTATCAAGGGTCTCAATTAGGAATTTAAAAGTTACAATAAAGTAACTTTAAAGAATTGAGGTTTGTGCTGAAATGGAGTGCCACCAACAGCCTCTTTACGATACATCTGTGGTACTGAGATTGGAGAAGTGATATTTCAGCAAGTATAATTTGTTTGATGGGTAGGCATTTTAACATTGTCACTGATAAGCTGTATCAATCTGTTTACATAGATTTGTATTGTATGGGTTAAATTAAAATGTATATCACTTTTTTTACAAGTAAATTCATGGTTTCAGATATCTAAACATGTGAAGTACTTCCTCGTTTGCATGATTTTATATGCAATGTATTTGAAAAGAGTTTAAAAGTAAACTGCAGTGTAGGGGGTTAAAGGACAACAGGTCCACTGTTGTTTCATTATATATCTGATGGAGGCTTCTAGCCGTAGATTCTTTACCTTAGAATTATCCCTAGGCATCAGACTGGATCCGTAAATCTTTTTGCGAGCAGTACCCCTGCATGCCGATAGGTAGCGTTGTTTGGCTCTGCTCTGTTTGGACATTCCCGGGTGCCTATGTAGGCGCCTCCCCGGCGCACTGACATCAATTCTTTTCTTTCTGCACCAGTCAGTGCTGATCTGGAGAAGAGCTACCCCGTAGTCATTTTTTGACAATTTATTTTTGTTGACCTTTGTCTAATCTATTTGAGGTTTTTCCTCCAGATGTTTCAGTGATATCATCAAGGAAGGCCAGCTTCAAGCCCTGCAGCGCCTGCCACCGATTGGTGACGGACCTGCATCTTGTATGCCTCTGGTGCCTCGAGCACAACTACAACCCGAAGGCCTGTGCCGATTGCTGCGCCATGAATCAGAAGGCCTTAAGGCAGTGATCCCTCAAGTTCTTGGCGGCTCAACTTGCTACGCCACAACAATCAAGTTCAAGGTAAAGAAGAAGGTCCCAGGAGTGGTCACAGACCCCAAGATCCTCATTGCACTTGAAGTTGCCGGGTCACTCGGGTAAGTCACACCACCACAAGAAGAAGTAGTTGAAGAGTACTCCGACTTCTCAACGTCCTTCAGCCAATGAGACGAGGGAGTGTACACATTCAAGGCCTGGCTCCAAGGTACAGCCAGTGTATGGGCCATCTCTGCTCCTCATGGAGCTTCTGGGAGCCGGGCTACCCCTGCACAGCTAAAAGAATTCTATGATGCTACACATCACCTATTTGAGAAACCCGTTCTCTCTGGTGTGCCTTCGGGTCCCGAGAATTCAACAGTGGCCCCTTCTGATTCTGATCCTCCAGCCCTGTCACCTGTCTGGGTCCTAGGATCCATTCTTGGATCCCAACTGACTCCAGTCGTGCCATTTCGACCTTCTGTGGTACTGATCCCGATGGTGACGTTCATGGCGCCACCGGCCCCATTCTAACCCCTAACTTTGACATATGCCAGTGGTTAACTGGAGCCATGCCTTCCAGGCCCAAACTTCCTTGCACAACACCCTAACCTGGAGAGCTTGGTGGTCCAAGCCTCCAACTCTCACGTAAATCCTGGCACATTCCCAACTGCACCACTGGATCTGGATTCCAAGAGGATCGATACCTTAGAGAAGACAATGTTTCCTTCCACCAGCCAGGCACAGAGGTCCCTGAACACCACATGCCTTTTGTGCTTCCATTCCATACTCTTTTGGATATGGTTGGCAATGGTCCCAGAGTAGGCCCGGGCTGTACTCACCCAGGCTGTTCTGTCCCAGGCTTTACTCCAGGCTGTTGCCATTGGCAGGGATGCGGCTCAGTTCACAATCCAATGTGGACTAGATACGACCAACTTGCCGGGCAGAGTTGTTTCATCGACAGTGGCTTTACGACGCTATGCCTTGTTGAGGATGACTGGCTTTTCTGGAGTTGTCAAAGCACTGCTTATTTACAAGCCCTTTGATGTTTTCTGTCTCTTCAGAGACCAGGTGGATTTAGCACGGGAGCCCTATAAGGATAGCAGCCTTACGGCCAGGTCCCTGGGCTTTCCATGGCTCCTCGCCACCCTCAATCCACCTTTTGCCCCTTTAATGGCCACGGAAGGGGTTCCCAGCCATGTTTATATCCCCTCAGCCACCACGCACGATTCTCAGCCCCTGTATGTCTGAGAATGCGGTACCCAGAGGCCTCGTGGGTCGGGAAGCCAGCAGTCAAATCAGTCCGCCACCCACCCAGCAGCCGCAGCCTCCAAACCATCCTATTCTGCCCTCTTACCATCGTGGGATCCCAGTGGGTGGCAGGATCTGTTACCACCTGCCCCACTGGTGGTCCGTAACATCAGACAGGTGGGTTTTGAAGATGGTCTGAAGGGGCTACTCTTTCCCCTGCGGTACTACCCCTCCTCCATGCCAGCAAGACCTTTTTCAGTTTCTGTGCTTCCCTTTGCCATACCAGCGCCGCTCAGGCGTTCATTAGGTGTTGGCGATGGTTGCAGCTCATCTGTGGCTATCGAGGTGCCAGTCTTCCCCTCTCCTGACAACTGGCTGTTGAAGGCAGGCTCGCCAAAGGCTGTCAGGTCCCACCCCCATACTACAGCGGACCTCCTGCACTCTCGAGGGGTCACTAGCAACATGCCAAAGTAACACCTGACTCCCTCTCAGAGGCTCCCTTTCAGCAGAACTGTTCTGGACACAGTGCAGTTTCGGGCTAGTCCTCATGAACGCCGAGTCCTGGATATTCAGGCTATTACACCCATGTTTCAGCTTCTATCCTGGATTTCAGTGAGACTGACTCAAACGTTGCTGGGGCTCATGGTCTCCTGCATTCGACTGGTGACACATGCCCGCTGGCATATGTGCGCTCTGCTGTGGGACCTGAAGTTTGTGGGCGCAGCATCAGTGGAATCTCTCCAACATGGTCCAGAACTAAGAGGGAACTGCAAAAGACTGGCAGTGGTGGCTTAAGAACCACAGCTGAGTCAGTGGCAGACCCTCCCTTATCCAGCCAAATATGACAGTAGTTACAGATTAGTCACTCCTGGGAAAGGGTGGCCATTTGGGAGTGGTGAAGATCAGAGGAGACTCTTCTCCGGCAGAATCCGGACTCCTCGTCAGCTCTGAGTGATCCGATTGTCACTAAAAGCCTTTCTACCACTGTTCCCTTTAAGGTGCGCGCCTGGGTGGCTGTGCATACAGCAGTCCATCTCCTAGCAGGGGGTACACTGTTGCGTGCATTTCAAAGAAGAGACCTTTATGGTCTAAGTGGAGAAATCCGACAGACGAGAAACAAAAACAAATGATGCTACTTAAACCTGAAAAGCAATCAATTTTATTTGTTGATGGGCTGATCGCCAACGTATTTGGCAAGGGTCTGTTTGCAATAAAAGTTAAAGTATGACATTTTTTAAAAAGGCAGCTGCATGATTCCTCACTGTCTGCACAAAGAGGTCTGCCAATATTTGCTGATGTCTTTCAACTTCACTGCACGCTACAATAAGATTTCGATTTCATTCCAACATGATGTTTTGTTTTTTTTGTTTTTTTTTTACCTGAGATGTGTCATTAAACCCCAAAATTTTGTAGAGGTAGGCAAGATTACAAATTAACGGGGATAGCCGAGCCAAGGTTCTGGCTCTGATCTTAGAGCCCATGCAAGAGCTGAGCCCTGAAAATATTTAACAGTTTAATTGTACACTAAACATCACATAAATATGATACAAAATTCTAAAAGTTTATTTCTTTAAAATATGGAATCTTTGACATTAATACATCACAATATAGCTCTGCATTGAGAAGTACTTTATTAAAACATGAACCATTTAGTGAACTAAGAGACAAGACAATGTTCATGCAAACCATGTATGTGGCCCAGGTTATTATAGAGCAACATTATAGTCTATTAAATCAAACAATAGGATTTTGTACAACTGGTGTTCTAAACTGAAATATTTGAAAGTGCTTTCATATGCAATAATGAAGAGAAAAGAGTTTTGCTGAAATAAAATATTTGCCTAAGACCACACAATTTAAGCGGAGTAACCACGATTTGTCCCGGTTTCCTGGTGTCACTTTGCACAAATCAAGCAGTAAATGGTGGGTATCTATTTGTCTTTCCAGATGTTAAAGCTTCCTTTTTACCTCTTTGTGCACTTTTCTGCAGGTTTTCTATAGCACAAACTCGACCTGAAGGTATTGGAGCACTTCACATATGCAGTAGTTATATTACACAAGGTCGCTATTCATTGTTTATAGGCATGAGGAGATTAGGTCTTTTGCCCAAAATCACAGACGGCTGAGCTTACTCCAAGAGTTGAACCTCCTCCAAAGTTGACAGCTCAGGGTGTAATACCACATACAGAGGATAGGGAGGTAGGCAAAAGCCACATGAAAGATTGCCTCGTGATGGGCTCGAGCTTCCAAAATGACCTCGAGCTTCCAAAAGGGCCTGGAGGTGAGCCATACCCAGGCCTTAGCTCGAGCTTTCAGTAGGTTGCCACCTCCTATTGTAAGTATTCATTGCAATGAAAGCTACTATTTATTATCAGTTTAACCACGCCAGAAGCATTATATATGTATATGTCTCAAGATAAATAATACTTAAAACTGAGTACAGGTAAACATTTGCTTGTCAAGAGAACGGAAAGAATGTTTCATATAAACGTGTACATGCACACGCATAACATTTCTTTTCCTTCTTGTGACAGTTGTTTACCTGTATTCAGATTTAAACATTGTTATGTATCTTGCTGTATCTCCTTTTTGTCAATATTGTATATTTATTTCTACTTGCTTGTTGTCAATCTTTATGAAGCACTCTGATGCCTGTTTGGCTTTGTGTATGCTACACAAAACTACGTAAATAAAAACATGCACTTTTTTTTAGACCAAACAAAAAATTCTTCAAAGTTTTTAGACTAATGGATCATTGAGGTCTACATTGCTTCATCACCTGCAATCTTTATTTAGCTGGTCTCGTAAAAAGATTCTGAATTTAACATTGAGTTTCCAGTGCTCTAATTGCACATTGACATTTGCTTAACGGTACCCCATCCTCTTCGTTGTTTATTTCTAATAAATTAGAGAGGGAGAGAATGTGTAAGTATGTGCATGACATTGCAGCAAAGTTTGGCATTACATATTATGACATTCCGAACATTTCCTTTGCGGATCAGAAACTGATTTAGTTTTGAAGAGCTATTCTATCAGTAGTGTGCGGGCGTCCGTTCTTATTCACTGTGACCTTTGGTTACTGAGTGATATTGGAGTGCTGTACCAAATTCCTCATTTGCCAAGGATGATCATTGCCAATCCTGACAGTTGCATGTGCTGTTGGATTAAAGTATGACTGATTTTGCATAAGCAAAAGAGCGAGGTAAATAAATAGTACGTTAGAAAGTGAAGCCTTATTTCTACAGTTATGCTAATTGTAGAGGCAACTTTTTCAACCCAAAATTACCATTTGTGGGAGGTGTAAGTAGTCGGTCTACATTTTACACCCAATTAGAGTTGCAATTCTCAGAATAAGGAAAGAGTGCCTATTGCACATGATTTCGCTCAGTTTGAGGTTTGCAAGACATTATTTTACACTCTAACCCCCAATTTGTAAAAGATTTTCCTTGGCATTAATTATGGGTGGAAACCCATATCTCACACAGTTTGCACTAGAGCTGTAAACTCAGTTTAGGAACAAATGAAAAATTGCACATGAAACTGCAGTAGCTGCCCAATAGTAGTCTGGGCCTGAATGAGCTAACGACTGAAAGACCATTAGTACGTGTGAATTCATTACAGTGTAAGTGAAAAGACAGAAAGCAAACAAGAGAGACTAAATTAAAGACTGAATCTGAAGGCTTGAGTGAGACAAGAGGCATGTTAGAGTTAGCGAGCTAAGACAACTGTCAAAACTGTAAATGGGAGTACCACCTACAGTTTTGAACAGGTGCGGTACCAAGATCACACTTGCATCCCAGCAGTACCTATTTTGAACTGGTTGTTGACAGTGTGCACCCCTGCCACTTATTTATGGGGATCAGGACAATTTAAGTTTATCCTGTGGGTAGTGGTCCCGATTGTTAAATATTAAAAAATATTTTGCTAGTTTGGCCGAGAATCAAAAGTCTGAAATCTCTCCGGCAGTCCGTGTTGGGTCTACATGTATGTATGCATTCCACCACGAATAAAGACTATGAACCATGCTGCACTGGTGTTTTATTTTTTTCTCAGAGGCCCAGCCCATGAACACCCCTCTAAATGGGAACATGACAGTACTGGAATATTTCCTGAGTGCCCTTCAAAGGGATCTTTGGCAGAACAAAGTATTTTGATTAAATATATGTCAAACTTGGGTCCAAGATGCGCTATTGGACACTTTGTTTCCAAGCTTTTCTTGCGCTAACCCTTCGTTGAGGAAGGCAGGTTCACTGGCTTTGTATGCTGAAATCCAGCTTTGGGCATTGTACATGCAGGCAGCAAGCAGTGCCAATGGGATAAGTGGTCTGTGCCAGTGGGAGAAGTGGTCTGGTCCCACCAATTTTTTTTTTTTAACAAATCAAGCACTGCATGTAAGGTTGAGTTGGCACCCTGGAGGTACTTTCCACGTCAACTGTTTGATAGACAGAGTCGAGGACTTTTCAGAGAAGAGCATAAGAAGCTGCACCTGCGCTCTGGGGGTGTCAGCAGAAAGAAGCCTGGAAAGGGGACAAGTGCAGTGAATTAGGATAAGAGCAGTTTAACTTTTACAAAACTCCTCTTCTGTTGGACTGCCAAGCTTGGATTATTACATGAGCTACACCATGAACTGTCCGAAATTTCAGTACTGCCTATTTGCCTTTAGACAATACAGTTTAAATAATATGATTTAAAAATATAATTTACCATTTATTTCATTGGTGTAAAAAATTTAACTTTTCTTTCACCCAATCATCCAAGAGGTAGCAAGCTTGCTTGCATAATGGCTTATGGAAAGTTCCATTTGCACACACAGCTCAGAATAGTGTGCACAAAGGCACTGCATTGCCACTCAGCAAACAAAGTAATTAGAAGGAACATTGCTTTCTACCCTCCATCAAGGGAAGGCTGTACACAGACAACATCACCGTTATGTAGTACTGCAACAAACTGGGCGGGGTAGGGTTGTGGGCTCCTTGTCATGAAGCTCTGTATCTCTGGTCATGGATGGAACATCAGGGCATTTCCCTGGTGGTTCAGCATCTGTCAGGCTCTCTGCACGCCAGAGTAGACAAACTCAGCCGAAGATGCCTTGATGACCACGAGTGGCGTCTCCATCTGGAGGTGGTGCAAGGTCTCTTTCAGCAGTACGGAGTGCCTTGGTTAGATCAGTTCTGTTAGATCTGTTCACCAAGAATGTGCAGTGTCAGCAGTTCTGTACGCTGGAGTTTCCAAGACGGCTCTTGTTAAGATACACTTTTTGTCTTGAGTGGAACCCAGGCCTCTTGAAGGCCTTTGCACTCAGAATTCTCAAGAAGATCAAAATCGACGGGCCCAAGTTTGGTATCCAGAACTGTTACGCATGGCCATCGAACCTCCGATCAGGCTGCCACTTCGGGAGGATCTTCTGTCACAGCAGTAGGGGAGGGTCCCCCACCTGAACCTGTCAACTGTTCACCTTCTTGCATGGAAATTGAACAACGATAGTTGACAGCTTTTGACCTTCCTCCTGAAGTCTTTAACATTATCTTGGCAGCCAGGCAGCCCTCTTCCAAGATGGAATATACCTACAGTTGGGGAAAATGTGTGGCTTGGTAAACATAGAGACAGATCAATCCCTTTTCTGCCCCCATTCTCAGGTTCTCCTTTTCATTCTTTTTCTTGCCCAGCAGGGCTTTGCTCTGGGCAATCTAAAGGGATGTCTCACTGCTATTTCTGCTTGTTTGCAGTTGTCTGACTGGCCATCCCTCTTCAAATCCCATATTGTAAATAGATTCTTGAAAGGTTTGCAACATTTGTTTACACCTTCCCCTTTCATTTAGCCCCAGTGGGACCTCGAATGCGTTCTGACATTTCTTATATGTGATCCTTTTGGGCCTTTGCACAATTGTTCATTCATGCTCCTTACCATCAAAGGGCCTTTCTCATGGCTATAACATCTGCTCGGAGGGTCAGTGAGTTTCAGGCTTTATCATCCAATCCTCCCTACATCAACATTACCCAGACAAGCCGGAAAGTAAGATTTCTGTGATGGGAAAGCCCTGTAACCGCAACAGAGAACTGGTCAGAAATTAAAAACTATCTAATCAAACTAACACACACCTTTTAGTGCTGGGCTTTTGCTGTGCCCATGCTATGTAAACAACATCAGTGCCCTTGCTTGGATGCGAGAGGTGGCATTGAGTTAATGATGCTAATGCCAGAAGGCTCGTGTTGTGGGTAGGCAGGTACCAATGGCCACTGATTTCTGCTTGTAACAGTCCTGGGTAAAAAGAGGAAATGCAGTTGATGGGCTTCAGGATTAGCTGGTGGGAGGCATAGCAAAGATTTACACTCTGCCCTTCTTGTGCCGGTAATGAGGATGACTAATGTGGAGAATGCAAGGTGTAGTAGGTGACTGGATGCGCCATCAGTGATGAATGAGGATTCTGCAATCCAAGACAACTTTAACTTGCAATACAGTTTCAGCAGAGTCAAAGCAGTAGTAATCAGCTACTATATACAAAATCATGTACCAAAACTACCCTTTTAACTGTGAATTCTCTGATCATATTATTCCTCCGCTACCAAAAGTGCTAGTTGTGATGATGCTGTAGCACACAGATGAAACCTTACATCGAAAAGTGTATTCTAGAAAGATAGTTGTGCCTACTCCCACAGTGGCCTGGTTGATGGGGTGCTGCTACACATAGACCTGCATGCAGCTTGAAGGAGGTGAACTGCGGCTGAATCCTCTCATAGGATAACGTGCTGTAGAACAACACTGATCTACTCACTGTGCTTTGCTAGGGCTGTAGTCTGCCTCTAACACTGTGTATCTGGGAACGTCCTTCTGTTGTGCCGATGGCTAGCATAACATTTATTAACTATAAACTGTTTGCCCTTTACTTTTTTCCAATTTATGGCTTCAGCGGTTCTGCTGCTTTCTGGGGAGTGACACAAGCACGTAACTTTTACAAGCCTAAAGCAGCTTTGAAACAAAATTGATTGAAACTATAACTTTTAACGTTTAATCTCTACGCATTTGATCAGTGCCCTATACACTTAAAAATGTTTAATTATTTAGGAGGAATAACGTCATTGGATATATTTAACGTGGCTTTCTTTTCAACATTTCCCATGCCTTATGCTGGGAATGATCATTTAATTTCACTTAGAGGACATAGGCTGATTGAAAGAGAACCACGTCAACATTTGCCCTTCAAGAAACCCCCAGGAGAAAATCTTTAACTGCCTTATTAGGTCTTAAATGGACATTGTATCTTTTTCAATCCTACACTGATTAAGGCAAAGTAAACTCCATTACACTCTTCACTCTGTTCATTCACAGGAAGAACATTGATCTGAACTCATCACAAAGAAAGAACACAGCGAATTAAGTATGTTATTACAGAAGAGACTCCTTGTTGGAGGTCAGATTCTATTTATAGGCTTTCGTCTCTTCAATGTGTAGAGAGGGAAAATAAGTGGTGTCTGAAGTGCATTTTGTGCTCATAAAGTGAGCGTATTGCAGGTCAGCTGTAAAATATTGGATACATCATACATTACTGGTTAAGCTACTAGCCATTAACTGCTATTGCGATAGTGGTAAAAGTATGTTTTTATTCGATTAAAGTCTGTCATTGAGAATAGTCTGTGATGCATTACCTTGATGCATCCTAAAATTCTTTATTTTGTAAAACATACAAGCCTTGCCATTTCTAGAAATAAAGTAATTGACTTTATAAAAACTAAACATATGGTACTGTGCATGACCAACATACGTGCTTCCAATAAGACATTGGGTAAAGTCCATACCTCAGTTTGTAGAAGTATTTTAGTTTTTTTGTCTTCTCTGTGCATTGTGACTTCATTGATAATTACATAGAGCAAGAACTTGGGATTTACTCTACTCGGTCCTGTATTTCTGATAATGCTGTTCTTTCCCTTTAGTCATGGTTTTGTTTCCTCTTCTCTTTGAGTCTGTTATTCGGTCCCTGCAACCAGCACTAAGACTCCTGGCTTTAAGAGTAGCCAGATTTGTGTATCCACATAGAAGAGTTTTATGTGGTCTCCTGAAAAAAATAAGAAGTTCCATGACATGTTTTGACAGTTTCTCTGCACTTATTTACAATATGATCGGTCCTTGTCTGTATTATTGAATGGGCTTGAGGAAACCGAGAGCAGTTGCTAGATTTTACTACACAATCAATTGTGGCTACCTCCTCCTACAGATTCCTTCATGAACTCTTTCCAGGTACCAGCCTAGGATACGGAACTTTATTTGATGCAACAGTTTATTGTCGTTTGCCACCATGCAACATCCCAATTGATCCTTGCAGCTTCTTCAGAACATACAAAGCGAAACTATATAGGGCCCCTGCTTTTTCCACACCCTTATCAATGTGAAGTAAATGTTTTATTGTACAGTTAATTAGAACATTACAAATAAAAAATGAGAACACCATGTGAAAAAGCCTTCAGCTATGTTTTTTTGTGCCGTATACAATGCACCAAAGATATTTAGTTCGAAAACGAAGAGTTAGAGTAGTGCTTAGTTCATTCCTATTGCCATATTCCCAGGAGACCTACGTTGAGGGTCCCGGAACTGACTTAAGTTCATCGGAAACAGGAAAGTTCGCCAAGTTGAAATGCAAGATGTAAACATGAGCTTTGTAAATTCGCCAAATAAATAAGTCTTTTAGAAGCTTGAGTTCTAAAAGTACATACTACGTAGACCTGAGTGGTGCAAATTAGCCAATTTTGTATGCGTTATTGAATCTTTCTAAGTTAAAGTGCTTGGTGCATAAGCAAATAGCACGGTGTCATGATAGTGAGGTGGCTTAAGTGTTCCCATCAAAGTGGGGTAGATTATATGTTCAATTTCTCCAATATTGAACGTAGTCAATATTTTTCAGATTTTTCTTGAGTTGTCTTTTGTTTGCCTGTTTTTCTTTCACAGAATGGCAATGGCTCCAGTCTCTTTTCTACAATGCTAAGGAATCTTGTAACACAGCAGTTTAATTGCGTGGCGGTAGGAACAAAACTGCTCAGTACCGCCTGTCTGCAAGTTCAAACGCCTTTTTGGTTAAAAAGGCGGAACAGCATTGTTCATCGCTCCTCCAGTATGCTTGTGCAAATACAAATTATGTGTAGACGGTCTTCACGCCCAATTCCGCATAGGCGGCAGGTGGTGGTCGTTGTATTATACTTCCAGGGTGGTAGGTGTAGAAGCGAGGGTAGCATGCCCAAGCGGTATCTTAAAAATGTATCCTTCACTGGCAAGTTGAACCCTGTGCTGAAATATGGTTGCGGTTTTGCAGCGACTTAATTTTTCAATACCAACCAGCCGTGTGCCCTTTTCGCCAGTAGTGACTTGTCTTCTATTATCGAGGTCGCTTTGCTGGCTTTGGTGACTAGTGTTTTAAAGCTGGCGTGGAATACTGAAATCTCTCAAAGAGCTTGGTAACCTTGATGCGTTAAGGAGTCGTAGAGCTAAGCTCTGGCTAGGGATCTTTCTCGAGATGGCAATTCTACCCAGAGATGAGAGTTGTGTGTATTCTGCTCAGCACCCCTGATCTTTTGGCAGCATTTTATGTATGGCCCCTTCTGGTCAAAGTCTGTCTCTGAAGGCCAATTTCTAATCTTATTTGTGCGGGGAGTGTATTTTGGGAGACAGAAGATCATTCTGTATGCTCTAATGATGGTGTTACCCATGGTGGTTTCGTCTCTCCCTCGCAACGGCTCACTTCCATATGTTATTGCTTTGAGGAGTTATGCTTAAAGTAGCTGGAGTAAAGGGGTATAAAAAAAGGTCATCCCTTTCTTCTTCCAATGCTACGGTGGTGCTTTATTGTCTCAGGGAGTTTTTCTGAGCTTTGAACGATCCCTTAGTGTCTATGATGGCGCTTAGATTTTTTTATTTTGTCCTAGGGCCAATATGGCTTTCTCCATTTTGTATAGTTTATTGCAATGCTTTTTGTTTTTACCAAGTTGATTTGTAAGGCATTTTCCTGCAAGTTCTCTTGGGTGGCCTCCAGTAAGTGCTGCAAAACAGCTTGTTTCTGGCTTATTAATACTAGATCGTCCACATAAAGAAGGTTTGAGGGAACCATGTTTCCCAGTCCCCTGTTTTAGCCCTTTGGTTTTGGGAATTCACCTGGAGAGATGCGTCCCAGTTTGACTTTTACCCAGGAGTCCATGTGTAGCAGGACTAGCTGCTTTGGAAGGGTGGGGCAATATTCCAGTTGTTCAACGTCTGCCATAATTTTGCTCAGTCAACATGGTCAAAGTCTGAGCAGTAATCGAAACATAAGTACAGTGATTGTTTAGCTTCTTTTGCAGCATCTATCTACATGAACAGGACCATGATGTTAGTGATTGTTCCAATATGCTTGTAGAAGCCAGTTTGTTTTTAAGGTATGATGGAATTGCTTCCGGCCCAGGATGTTAATTCCTCCAAGATGTTACCTGTATAGTATTTGGCATCATTATCGAGCAGGGCGACCAGACGATAGATTTTTGCACTGCTCTTGTCGCCCTACTTGTAGATTGGGGAAGTTATAGATACCTTCCTGGATGCCAGGATCGAGTCTACCTTCTGCATCTGTTTGAAGACTGGTTGCTGTGCTGTGATGCTGACGTCAGCCACTATAAAGGGTTGTAGAGACTCATGGTTTAGGATTTTTATGCCAGCGTTATTGTCAGCATTATGTATGGGGTCTGGGAGTGCTTCTTATGCTGATTTTGCGCAGATTGCTGAATATGTCTCCCACTGCTCAGAGTCTTTTAAATGACTGAACAAGTAATTCGCCTAAACTCCTCTGGTAAAATGAGTTTATTCCTATATGGGTCGGGCGTTGTTAGTGAGTCGATTGTTTGCCACAACTGCACACTATCATTGCTCCTTGTGTCGTAAAGCAGCTTTGCCCACAGTGACTCATTTTCCTGCCTCTTTATGGTCCAATTTAGTTTTTTTAAGGCAGCTTTGTGACGTCTTAGTTAGCACTACTGAGTGAAATCTTGTAGTCTCCTGTAAAGTTTTCCTGAAGTTTTGTTTGACACGATTAAGCCTTTTAGTTTGGAAGACATTAAGGGTTGCTGGGCGACTCCCATTGTGGCTATCTCAGTTGTTGACATGCAGCATTAATTGCCTCCTTTTCCTGCTTGTTGTTGGTATGGAAAAATCAGGGTGACACAAGGTCAGATGAGCGCAGTTTATCAAGTTCTTTGATCGTCCCTAAAAGGTGCCGTATGTTTCCCCTGTTTAGAATGACTCCTGTCCTCCTAGATTTATATTCTGGCTGGAAGATTTATAGTGTTGGTGCCCGGTTGGTCCCTGGCTGCTTCACCGTTGGACTGCAGAGTGACACACTGGTTTTCTTGTAATTGAAGGGTTTCAGTGGTGTTGAGTTCTTGGCTGGAGTTGGTGTCCAACTGGCCACTGGCTAGGGTGTGACTAAGCTGCAGATCCATGCATGTCATTAGATTCTTTGGTTATACCAGTTGTGATGGCCAGTTGCTTCATGGCTGGCAGTGCTGCCTCTGCTATCTGAAAGAGACACGTTAGTGATAGATTCCTTACCTTAGAATATCCCCAGGCATCAGACTGGATCCGGAAACTTTTGCGTAGCAATACTCCTGCGCGTCGGTAGGCGTCGTCCGCGGCTCCGCGTTGGTCGTGGGCGTCGTTAGCGCCGGAATGACGTCGCCGGAGTACTTAGACGCCGCACTCGAGCGCTGACGTCAGTTCTTCTTTTTTCCGCTCCTTTTTTGATCTTTTGATCTGTTTTTCTCGAGTCGTTTGACTCCTACAGTGCCGGTAGGGATGCCCGGGTTCAAACCCTGCTCCAAGTGCAGCCGACTGATGTCGGTTACCGACCCCCATCGCCGATGTCTTCAGTGTCTAGGCCTCGACCACGACGACCGAACCTGCTCCGACTGCCGGGCCTTGACGTCTAAGGCTAGGCGGGAGTGGTCCCGCAAGCGACTTGAGCTCCTGCAGTCGGCCCGCGCCGTTCAAGGTCCCGGTCCCACAGGAGGTCGAGGGACCGGTCGGGGGATCGGAGCCCTCGTAGTTACAAGAGTCGGCATCGGTCTTCGGGATCAAGGTCCTCAGGTAAGAGGCATGAGAGGTCGGAAAGGCGTAATCGTTCTTCCGACCCACTCTGATGCTCGCGCGACGCGGCTGGGGGTTTGGGTGACACCACCCAGGCGGCTCCGACGGAGTCCCAGGCGTCGCAGCCTGCCCCACACCTTCCGGTCCCTGGGCACGATGCGACGCCAGAGGAGATCTGCGGTACCTCATGGCCATGAGGTCTCTCCCTCCTCCGCCGGGCTCCGTGGCGCCTTCGGGCCCAGCGGTCCCGGCTGGGGGGCCTAGTGGGTCAGGTTGTTCAGCTCCGACGCCGTCGGGTGCTCCGGCCCCGGCGTGCCGGCGACTTAGGTCCCGTCGCGCAGGCCCCCACTGGATTTGGTTCCGGATCCGGGTCGTCACCGGTCGACCTCACGATCTCACCGACGCCGGCCCCTAGGGTGTCGCCCCCGGCGACGCCGTCCCCGATCCTGCCCTCGATTCGGTTCCGATGCCGCTCTCGACGTCGTATGGAGACTTTTACTTCCACGAACCGCCCCCATCCTTTGAACCTGAATTTCAGGTGATGGGTGACGAGGGAGATTGGGAGGTGTCTGTGGACCCTCTGGCACAGGAGTGCCAGTCTCAACAGGACTGGACATGTGAGCTTGGGGATGCCAGTGGACAGAACACTTCGCCAAACACTGGTTTTGTCTCCCCTCCAACCGTGGCTATGGAGGAGGGGGCTGCCTACAGTGTAGTGTTGACGCGGGCGGCCTAGGCATTGGGCCTAGTGCTCCCCCGTCGCGGCCGTGAGGACTAACCTCCTCACTGAGGTCCTTAAACCACAGGCAAGTTCGGCTGAGCCTTTGCTGCCGTTTAATGAGGCCTTGTGTGACGTTCTTTTGGGCACTTGGTTCAAGCCCGCTACAGGTCAGCCTGTAGATAGGAACGTGGCCAGACGCTACCGCATGGCTCCGGGCGACCCCTGCTTCTTGTCCACCCACCCCACCCCCGAGAGCCTGGTTATCCAGGCCTCTACCTCCCAGACCGCATTCGTGACCGCTCTGCTCGATCGGGAATCCAAGAGGTACAGGCAATTCGGAAAGAAGGTGTTCTCGTCCCTGAGTTTGGGACTGCGGTCAGTCAATACCGCATGCCTCTTGGGCCGCTACACCCACACCCTGTGGGACACGGTCACGGACGTGCTGCCACAATATCCGGAGAAGGTCCGGACTAAACTCGCCCAAGCCCTTGCGGAGGGTTGAGATGCGGCACGTTATTCCATCCGGTGTGGGCTGGATACCACAGACTCACTAGGCAGAGCGATGGCGGCAGTTCGACACCACGCCTGGTTGAGGACCGCCAACTTTTTGGCTGATGTCCAGGCCACCTTTCTGGACATGCCGTTTGATGGCCTTCGCCTCTTTAGCGACAAGGCAGACCATGCGCTTGAGCGTTTTACGGACTCCAGGGCTACCGCCAAGTCCTTGGGCCTCTCGGCCCTTCGCCAGCAAACGGGTGCCTTTCGCTCCTTTCAAGGCCAAGGAAGGGGCGCTCCCACACGTGCTTCCAGCCACGCACCGCAGACTAATACACAGCGCGGTGGCGGCCGTGGAAACCGCTGTGGCGGTGGTCGGGGACAACGGCAAGGCTAGTCCACACCTTCCCCTGCAGCATCCGCCTCAAAACCTTCCTAGTCCGTGCTTTCAGGCCCATGTGACGCCAGTGGGGGGCAGGGTTCGCCATCACCACTTCCACTAGCGCACTGTTACGTCTGACATGTGTGTGCTGCAAATCGCCGGAAGGGGCTACTCCCTCCCCTTCGAGACGACCCCTCCAGCCATTCCACTGCGTGTCGGGGGATCACTTGCAACTTCTGCAAAGGAAGTTACGGCCCTCTTGGCCAAGGGGGCCATCGAGCGCGTTCCTGGGCCAGAAGTAGGGTGTGGTTGTTACTCCCACTACTTTCTGGTACCCAAGAAGGACAAAGGGGGCCTGCGCCCTATCTCAGACCTACGAACCGTCAACGGCTTCCTCCAGAACGAGAAGTTCAAAATGCTGACATTGGCCAATGTCTTAGCTGCCCTGGACCCAGGAGACTGGATGGTAGCGTTGAACGTGCAGGACGCTTATTTCCACATCCCCGTCCTGCCGGTCCACCAGCGCTACCTGCGTTTCACGGTAGGCCAAGAGCACTTTCAGTTTACCGTGCTCCCCTTCAGCCTTACCAGCGCCCCACGGGTGTTTACAAAAGTGATGGCGGTGGTCGCAGCTCATCTGCGCAGGTTAGGGGTTTCAGTCTTTCCCTACCTCGACGACTGGTTGTTGAAGGCAGGCTCGCCCCATACAGTCGTCAGCCACCTCAAGACTACAAAAGAGAATGCCAGTGCTGATAATATTTACTTGAGGCTAGGACTAGTCCTCCGCAAACAGAAAATTAATTCCAGGAAGGGTACTGCTGTTTAGTCGCAATTTTATTTGTAGAAAATCAACAATTTATTATAAAATTTATCTTTACATTGGAGAAGAAAACATTGGAAAAAATCAAGATGAGAGCGGACACATCAAAATACATTCAATTGAACACATCAAACATTCAGAACTTCAATCATGTCACATTCACAACACATTCAACACATTCAGACTTAACTCAAGCATACCACATATTACTGCTGCAAGAGAAGAAAAATACAAAACTAGGTCTGCGTCAATTAAACAAAACAAAAATTCTACGACTACGACTCCTGGTACACGTAGGGATATCCCATCGTCGGACCGGCTTCAAACCTTGTGACTCCTATCACAAGCTGATGTCTGTCACTGATCCGCACCTCGTGTGCCTCTGGTGTCTGGATTCCGACCACGACCCAAGTTGTGCTCCGACTGTCGTGCCATGAACCCGAAGTCTTTTTTGGGAGCAGTCCCGAAAGCTTCAGGAGGCCCGGCAGTCAGCTCTGCGCCTCTCGAGGTCCCGGTCGAGAGGGAGGTCGCGGAGTCACCACCATAATTCCTCCTCAAAGTCTTCGTCATTGGGTAAGTCGAAGCACAAGAAAAAGGAGAACAAGCAGCGTCGCTCTTCACCTCCTCCACATCTGTCGGCCAACGGGACGTAAGATCATCCTCCTTCGGCCCTGCCCGCGGAACCTGCTGGGTCTGCTCCGAGCCGCCCTCACTTTCCGAGAGCCAGCACATCCCCTGCCCAGCTTCGTGCATTTTACGAATCCCTCCACTCCATCTTCGGGCAGCCTGACTCAGCCGGCATGCCTTCGGGTCCAGGGACTCGGCTGGGGGCTCTAGGCCTTCGATGCCAGAAGCTCTTCGCTGACGCTCCCCCAGGCATCTAGTCCTGGATCCAGATTGGCGACGGTTGATCTCATGAAAAATCCCCCAGCGCTGATTCCTCCGATGACGCCTCTGCCACTTCTGACGCAGGTTGTGCCCCTGGCCGGCATCTACCCCGGGCTCCCCCTCAGCTTGGACGCGAAGCTGGACCAGCGTTAACCAAAGCCAGTACCGGCTGGTACTTCTCTACCACTGTTCTATCCTGGCGTTCCTTTTCACCCTGAGTAGCAGCGGGAGGAGGGTGAGGAGGACTGAGAGGAGTCAGTTGACCCTCTGGCAGACCAGCTGGAAGATTTTTTTGTGATTTACTATGTACTTAGAAACTGTGGAAGCTTAACAATTTTGTGATTTTTATATGATTTCGTTTTTTAACATTGTATATTTTATGTAATAGTGTGGCTAATTGGTTCAAATGTGATAATATCATGTATGTTTTTAAATAATGCCCTTCAGAAAGTGATCTGAATTTTAAATGATAAAAATACAAATCAATAAAATACAAAGACTGTAAACATCATATTTTCGTGTTGGTCTGATACATATTTAAAAATTGTGTTGCTATTAAGATTTGAGTGTATGAAAGATAAGAGTGTGGAGAAAAACATATGTAGTCCAGGGATTTCTTTTTGACTTAAATTAGACCAGCTGGAAGAGCCAGACTAGAGAAAGGAGTTGGGTGAGGCCAGTGGTCTGGATCCCTCGCCAGAACTTGATATGCTTTCTCCCCCTACCGTGGCCATGGAGGAGGGAGCCTCTTGCGCTGTGATGTGGTGTAGGGCAGTTGAGGCCTTGGGCCTTGCGCCTCCTACAGTGGCAGTCAGGACTAACCTCCTGACTGAGGTGCTTTATCCGCAGCGGCCTCTTCGGAGCCTCTGCTGCCGTTCAAGTAGGCCCTCACAGACATCCTTCTGGGCACTTGGCCCAAGCCCAGCACAGGGTCTCCTGTGGATAGGACGATTACCCAACACCACTGCTGGCCCCGGGCGACCCAATTTTCCTCGCCCAACACCCTTCCCCTGAGAGCTTGGTGGTCCAAGCATTAACATCCAAAGGCGCATTCCCTATTGCTTCTCCAGATAGGGAATCCAAGAAGATGGACCCTCTTGGGAAGAATATGTTTTCTTCCACCAGCTTTAGACTGCGATCGGTGAACACTGCATGCTGCCACAGTTCCCATAGGAGGCCCGGACTGGACTCTCCCCTGCGGTCGCCGAGGGTAGAGATGCAGCAAAGTTTGTCATTTGGTGTGGGCTGGATACCGCCAACTCACTAGGTAGAAGTATTTCTATGTCGGGAGCCTTGAGACGCTACGCCTGGCTGAGGTCTACTGGCTTTTCTGGGGATGTCCAGTCAACCCTTTTGGAATGTCCTTTCCTGGCCGTCGCCTATTTGGCGACAAGACGGACAATGTGCTTGAGCGCTTCAAGGACTCTAGGGCTACAGCCCGGTCCTTGGGTCTCGCTGCCACCTCTTGCCCCTTTCAGTCAGCCTTCTGCCCCTTTTGTGGCTACAGAGGGGTGCCCCACCATGTTCCACCCAGGGCCACAGGCCAGCACAAGCTGCTCAGCCTCTGCGCAGCCCTGTGGGTCTGGGGGCCAGAGGGCGGGCCAGTCCAGCAGTGCCCCCTCTGCATCAGCCTCCAAACCCTCCTAGTCTGACCTTTCAGGGCCACCAGTTGCCAGTGGGCGGTAGGATCCGCTATCACCTCCCCCACTGGCACAACATCACGTCTGACAGGTGGGTTTTGCAGATAGTCTGAAGGGGCTACTCCTTCCCCTTCAAGACTGCCCGTCCCTCCATACCACCAACACTCCATTGCATGTCGGAGGATCATTTGTCCCTTCTCCATCAGGAAGTTATGGCTCTCTTGGCCAAGGGATCTATCAAGCGAGTCTCTGTGCCAGAAGTAGATCCTGGTGGTTATTCCCCCTACTCTCTGGTACCCAAGAAGGACAAAGGCCTGCGTCCTATCTTGGATCTCAGCAACATCAACCGCTTCCTCTGGAAGGAGAAGTTCAAAATGTTGACATTGGCTCAAGTCCTGTCTGCCCTAAACCCTGGAGACTGGATGGTACCGTTGGATTTGGAGGACGCTTATTTCCACATTCCTGTCCTGCTAGCCCATGGGTGTTATCTACAGTTCATGGTAGGCTACAAGCATTTTCAGTTTACTGTGCTCCCCTTTGGTCTTACCAGCGCCCCTCGGGTGTTCACAAAAGTGATGTCGGTGGTCGCAGCTCATCTGCGCAGATAAGGGGATTCTAGTCTTCCCCCTATTTCGACGACTGGCTGTTGAAGGTAAGCTCGCCCCAGGCTGTCGTCTCCCACCTCCAGACTACAGCGTACCTCCTGCATTTGCAGGGGTTCACTATCAATGAGCCTCTCAGAAGCTCCTTTTCATCGTAGCAGTTCTGGATACAGCGCAGTTTCGTGCTTATCCTCCCGGGCAGCGAGTCTGGGGTATTTGGGCTATGATACGGATGTTTCGGCCTCTATTCCGGATTTTGGTGAGAATGACTATGAGGCTGCTAGACCTCATGGATTCCTGCATCCTGCTGGTGGATCATGCCAGGTGGCATAGGCGGGCTCTGCAGTGGGACCTGAAGTTCCAGTGGGCACAGCATTAGGGGAATCTTTCTGATTGCATCCAGATCTTGAAGGGCACTGCACACCAATTTCAGTGGTGGCTAACAAACCAGGATTGGGTCAACGGCAGATCCCTCTCCCTTCCCCAACCAAAGATCACAGTGGAGACCGATGCGTCACTACTGGGATGGGGCGGCCACGTGGGAGGTGGAGATCATTAGCCTCTGTTCTCAGGCTGAGTCCAGGCTCCAAACCAACCTTCTGGAGCTCCTGTGTGATTCATCTTGCACTGAAGGCATTTCTCCCTTCTGTCAAAAGAAGTGCAGGTGTTCACGGACAACACCACTGCCATGTAGTACTGCAACAAACAGAGCGGGGTGGGGTCGTGGACACTATGTCAGGAGGCTCTTCGCCATTGAACGTGGCTGGAACATCAGGGTGAGTGAGTTAGCTTCAGGCTCTATCTTCTAAACCTCCTTTACTTGCTGTCCATCCAGACAAGGTTGCCCTCTGGACTAAACCTTCTGTTCTTCCCAAAGTGGTCACCTCTTTCCACATAGGACAGACCATCACTTTGCCCACCTTCTTCCTGCTCCCGCATCCTTCCAAGGAGGAGGAGAAACTCCACCATCTCGATCTAAAACGTGCGTTATCATTTTATCTGGACAATTACAGGTGGACATTAAATCTTTGTTGGCTATGTGCGCGCCAAGAAAGGTCGGGTCATGCAAAAGAGAACCATCTCTCGATGGGTCGTCCTTTGCATTAAAATCTGTTATTCCTTGGTGAAAAAGGAGCCCCCCGATAGGGCTGCACGCCCATTCCACCAGGGCAACGGCAGCTGTTTTGGGACGTGGAGTTCCCCTCAGTGACATATACCAGGCAGTCATGTGGGCATCACGGCACACGTTCACTAAGCATTATTGCCTGGATAGTCAAGTCCGCTGAGACGGCTTCTTGGGCCATTCAGTTGTCCAGGACTTTCTGGTGTGAACTTAGTTTGCAGACCCACCTCCGGAGTTGGTATTGCTGGGGTATCTATTCTAAGGTAAGGAATCCATAACAGATGAACAAGTTACTTACCTTTGGTAACGATATATCTATAAGAGACATATATTAGTTATAGATTCCTTACCGCCTCACCCATCCTCCCCGTTCTGCGAACTGACTTCTAGAGTAAGGGACTCCCTTTCAGTGCCCTTGTTGTGTGCACCAGTTGTCAGTGTCTTGCATGGCTCTGCGCTTCTGGCGTGGAATGTCGGGTAGAATAACTGACAGCACGCAGGGGCCGCGTCTAATTAGATACCACAACATCATTCCGGCGATCGCAACGCCAACGACGAACACAAAGTTGACCGACACTACCTACCGTCGCTCAGGGGTACTGCTGAGGAAAAAATTATCCAGATCCAGTCCGACGCCTGGGGGCAATTCTGAGGTAAGGATCTTTTAATTTTTATTCATATTTTTGTTCATGTTTCTATCTAATTGCTCAGTGTAGCTAAGCAGTGCTGGAACATTTTTGCAATGTCTTTCTTGTGCCCAAATTTGCAGCAAATGATTTTCTTTATATTTTCCATTATATTGAGTTACTTTAAAGTCAAGAAATCCTTTGAAACAATACAGAAATATTTGATTTGGTTTTATTTGTTTGTTGCTTGTCTCTGTTCACTCTTTATAGTAATTGAAATGTTTACTGTTTGCCTACCTTATTTGTGTTTTTGAGAAGCCTACCATCCTGTACGCATTGCGATGAAAAGAAACTTGTTAGTAACCATGTAAAGCAAGTAATACTTGTGGAATTAATTAAGAGGGCCTCTACTTTGTTTTTCCTTCCCTTTTTAGAACACTTTACCTGCATTGTGAAAGTTTTGTATACTTTATTGTATACTCAAGCTGTTACTGCACTGTCTGTTAAACTTGGCACCGAAGAAAGATTGGCATGGAAAAACGCTGGTGCTGTGAAAAAGGTTTGTTGTTCCCTACTTTGTCGTTTGGCAATTTTAGTGACAAAAATCATGCATACCTCTGTTCGAAGTGCTTTGTTGTTCTAAAAGTTAGTTATATTGCTAACCAAATGTGATTGTCTCTAATCTGTTAGCCATGCAAAGAGTGCTTGAAGTGCTGCATGGAACCAGTGCAGCACGCTAAAGGAATGAAACACAGCAGCATCACAAGCTTTGAGAATACAAAACAGAGCACAGACAAAGGAGACCCAAAGAAACATGTTTCACAAGACTTGGCACAAATAGCCTGTGCCCGTTTGTACATGCCTATGTTCGCATACTTCAAACCATTAAAGCCACTCATGACTGCCAATATTTGTTATCATTGTGTATAGGTTTTATATATTCTTTATTGCCACTGGATCTACTGCCAGACACTCCCATGTCCTTTATCTCACTGTTGCATGTTGATGCTTTCTCTGTTTATGACTGGTTCTTTGTATTTCTCTTCCTCCATCTTTCTGCTTTATTTATTTTTCCCTCTCTTGATAAATGTCTGATGCGGAACAATAAATGCTGGATCGCTCTCCCCACCCCATTCTCGCCCCCCCCTCACCCCATTCTCGCCCCCCGCAACCACCGGCGTATGTCAAAGTGTATGCCTGATCACTTCCTCATAAAAGTGACATAGTCTATAAAATTTCTGCTCAGGATTTGTGTGATTCCTCGAACCTTCAAATTGAAGAAGTGGAATGTATAGCAGTATGAATCTTAAAAACGTGTCTATTTTAGAATCCATGTTAAAATGAAAGTACAATGGTCTTTTTCCTACGTATACGGCTAACTGCATATTCCTAATTTTAAGAGTATTCCCCAGGTGCCAGGCTTTTCATAGTGGTACTCCTGCGCACCACTGGGTGATGCCGTTTGGCTCTGCGTTTACTTTGTAATGCGGAAAAAGTGGTGTCTCGTATAAGCGCCACCTCTGTGTGGCAATGTCAGTTCTTTTTTCCGCGCCTTCCTATGAGAACGCAGAGCTCCACTCCCTTTTGTTAGTTGAAAAATTCTTTCAACAGTTACCTTCCAGTGAACAAGGGAATTATGTCCGCACTGAAGACTACAGGGTTCAAACTGTGTTGTGATTGTAAAAAAAACAGATGTTGGTGATGGACCTACACAAGGTCTGCCTCTGGTACTTGAGCACGGCTCTAAGATGTGTGAAGAATGTGCCCTCATGCACCCAAAGCGGATCCATGACTGTAAAGTGAAGCTGTACGTTGCTTTACACCAACATAAGTCTCAGATCTCATGTAACTTCCACTCCAAGTCGAGCACATGGGCTCCATCTCTCTCTCTCGGACACTCCCGCACAGGCCAGTGGGCTGGATATGTCCCTGGACACAGGGTTTAGTGTGCAGTGGTGATTAGAGCAGTCGAAGCCCTGAATCTACAGCTACCCTCAGTGGAAGTCAAAACTAATGTACTGACTGCAAGTTTGCACCCAGGGCCGGCTTCTGCTGAACACCTACTCCCATTTCATGAGCCCAACTGAGACCCTTATGGGTATCTGGGTGAAACCTTGCTCTTACCCGCCAGTAAACTGACCGGTGGCCAGACAACCTAGGCCGTCACCAGGTGACCTAGACTTCCTTACTCAGGAGCTGAATCCTGAGCGTTTTGCAGTCCAATCTTCCACCAGTTAAGTTAACCCTAATACATTTTCTACAACCCCTTCAGACAAGGAGTTAGAAGGGATCGAGGCATTCTTAAAACAAATGTTCTCCCCACCTGCTTGGCATTTCCTTCAGTCAGTGCATTTTGACTTTTAGGATGGTACATGCACATCCTTTGGGACATGGTTAGTGAGATTGTGCCGGATGTTCCAGAGGAGCTCCGGTGTCTTTGGCTCAAACCGTTCAGAGCAGCTAGGAAGCAGCCAGGTATGTCATCAAAACTGACCTGGACACTACTGACTGTTAGGGGCATGTGGCAGGCACGAGGGTGTTGCCCCACAGTTACCCGTGGATGATATACACTGACTTTTCAGAGGATGTGTAGATTTCCTAACAGACATGTTCTTTGATTGGCGAAAAGACTGATTCTGCCCTTGAACACTTAAAGGAAAACTGAGCCATAGCGCATTTCTTGGGCCTTTCCACTCCTGCCTGACAGTTTCCGTAGCAGTTTCGACCCTTTTGATGCTACCCCAGATGGCTGGTGTATAGGCACCTCCAGTCCCTCTAGCCCTTTCATGGCCGTGGCATGGGGTCTAGCATACATCATGCAGACACTCAGCCCTCTGACCCGGTAGTATCAGCTTCTACGATACTTTGGTTTACCGTTAGCTTCACACAGCCATCCTGTGTGAAAGCAGATCATACATTTTCTGCTAGGGTGGCAGACCATCATATCGGACATATTGGTCCTCCAGATCATCCAAGAAAGCTGTAGCATACCATTCCTTTCTGAGCCACCTCAACTCCGTCACATAGAACATCTTTCAGAAAGACACCTTTCCATCTTGCTGCAAAAAGTGCAGGCTGTATTTGCTAAAGGGGCCATCAAGAGGGTGCTGGCCTTGAAAGTAGGTATGAGTTGTGACTCCTGCTACTTCCTAGTGCCAAAGGAGGATTGAGGCCTTGTCCTATTTTAGACCTGTGCTTTCTAAATACCTTTGTGCAGAACGACAAACACAAAATGCTCATTTTGACCCAAGATCTGTCTGCTCTTGTGACCTGCAGGATACTTATTTTCATGTGCCTGTCTTGCAATCCCACAGCCACCATCTGTGGTTCAAGGTAGGCCAGGAGCAGTTTTATTTTACTATACTCCTGTTTAGCCATACGAGCACCCCTCAGGTGTAGGTAGCGGTCGCAGTGCACCTTTGAAAGTTGGACATATCATTTTTCCCCTACATCAACACCGGCTGTTTAAGGCAGATTTGCCAGTCAGTCTTGGACCACCTCCAGACAACTATGCACCTCCTAACATCACTGAGGTTCTTGATCAACAAGAGGCTCCCCTTTATTGGGCCTTCTGGGTACAGTGCTGTTCAGGGCAGTTCCTCTGCCACAACGAGTCCATGGTATTTAGGGTATGATACGAACATTTCAGCCTTGGTCGTGGACCTTGGTGAGAGAAGCTGAGTTTTTTGTGTCTGTTGGTCTGAATGATCCAGCTTGTCTCTGCCACCAGATAGCAGATGCGGGCTCTGTCGTAGAAACTGATGTTTTAGTTGGAAACCTTTTGAATGTTATCCAGGTTCCAGGGCAGACTGAATAAGATCTCCAGTGGTGGCTTCTCAATCGTAATCTGACCAGTGTCAGACCATAATCACTTCCCAACAGAGAGTCTGCTGGTGGAGAAGGGGTGCGTCCCATCTGGGTTGGGGTGTTTATCTGGGAGAGCAGGTCAGAGATCTCTCCATGCAGATTCTACAAGGTTTACTGGCTCACTCCACCAGAACCAAAGCTACTACCACTGTGCTAGCATGCGGAGTGCCTGTCCTGGATATCTGTCAGGCAGCCACATGGGATTCGGTACATACGTTAACAAAGTACTACTGCCTTGACAGGTGCGTCAGGAGTCCCATTTTTCCCACTTGGTCCTGCAGGACTTTTTGGTCTCAGTCAGTTCAGACACCTACCACCGTGATAGGTACTGCATTGGTATCTATTCACAAGGTGAGGAATCAGCAGTTAGAAGTATCCATCACAAGAACAAGTTACTTACCTTAAGTAACGATCATTCTGGTGGATACTTTGCCTAACCTCAGATTCACCACCAACCCTTCGACCTCCTCATTCTATCAACTAGACTCTTTCCACCTAAAACGGTCCCAACCTAGAGATCTGCACACTGGTCATACCTTTGCGTCTGAGGACCTAGAAAGCAACTGACCTCAACATACACAGGTGGCTCTTATATGCAGCTCTCCATGTCACTTTCGGAGCAAAACAATGCCAGCCCAGGGCCATACTATGCCACCTACTGGCACGCAGAGGTACTGCTGAAAAGTTTCTGTATCTATGCTGACGCCTGGAAGAGTATTCACAAGGTGAGAAATCTATGTTTAGATAGATTATCCACCAGAACTATTCATGTTCGGACCAGGGGTTTTGCCATTTGAGAAATGCTGAGTCATGAAAATGGCCTCCTTATAAAATAAATACGGAATATATTTGTTTGTCCTTTTAACTTAAGTCTGAGAAATAACCCAAATTAGCCATAAAGAACATATTTTGATTGAATTAGTTATATACAATAGCTGCATATATATCTATCAATGTTTTAGTATTCATTGCCTTCGTTTGCTTCCTATGGCCTGTACGCCTGATTTGTTCCAGTCTCATTCTCCTATTCCTCGGGACCACCCTGTAATCGGAATTGTGGCTGTGCTACTCCTGTGAATGTTCGTCCCATGGGTGACCTCTTCCTTAAAACCAGGCTTGCAGCAATGAGCAACAATTGGACACATTATTAGGTCTTGCTTTACCTGTCTGGGAGATTTCATGTTACTAATACTTTTAAAACATATGTATGTGAAGTATTACGGGGAAAGTGGGGCTTCGGTCAGCCCACTTCAGCTATTGGCTGTTGTAGGCTTGATATGCCATTGCTTGTCTGGGCTGCCCATTAAGGCTGCGGAATACCGCAAGGTGTCCCATTTGTGTTGTAATTGGTGATGGTGCAGAAGAAGTCTTCTGGTTGGCCTATAGAAGCAACATTACTTGTATCTTGTAAATCAGTCAAACATTTTAATTGCTGGTTTATGGCTTAATTGTATAGGAAGCACATCCTGTTTTCCTATAAGGCACGCTAGGGCTATTCACTAATCACTCTTTTCATTCTCGAACAGCTAGAAGCAAAAGACAAAAAAATCACTTATTACCAACAATAAGCTAGATCTACTATCTTTGCCATTACACTATTAAGGGAAGCGAGACCTGTCGCTTTGGGAATGTTTCTTAATCAATGACAGTCTGAAGTAAAATTTTATACACGTAAAAATGTTCTTATTTATATTTGACTTGCTGATTTTGTGAGCGAACTGCAATTTCCTTAGAGGTTTAACTTGAATACAAAAATCTCATTGATTTCTACATTGCTCAAGAGCTAGTAATACATTTGCCTGTATACCGTGTGCATCGAGCGTGGATTATTTACTAACCAAACGGCATAAGTGGAGCTCGGACGGTTACTGTGTCTAGGGGACTTGGGCGTCATCAATGTTCTTATCTGCAGCGGAAATGCACTCACACAAGCATGCTTCAGGGACATCAACCTCCTGTTGGAATTTATCCTGAAATGACAGTGACACTCTTCTTAGTACACTTCAAATCCAGATTGAACTCTAGCCTATCGTGCCACATTTAACGTTATTTAGTGCCTTTTATTTGATTAATAACAAAACAGAAAATATGTTTATTCTTCACGAGAGTGTCTTTTAATTCCCAAAACGTCGAATATCTCTGCGCATACACAGGATGCAAGAACACTTCACAAAAAATGTTTTCAGAATGAAAGCAATTTTATGCAGAAAGTGAGCGTCAACATTTTCTTTCTTTAAAAATCACAATCCAATAAACCAGATTAGATTTAAAAGAGTGCATTTGAAGGCACCACCTTAGCCATTCTTCTTATAAGAAAAGGGTAGCAGGAAATGATTCTTCCATGATTAAACTGCACAGTTGTGTTTTTCATAAGTTTTCCTTAAAGACGTTTTCTTCTCTCATTGCTACTATAAGTCACGATGCAGGCTCTTTTAGACGGATGTAGTGGCAAAGTGGTTAGACTTAGTTGCCTGACATTAATAAGGAGTGCTGCATTTGTCAATCTGTCATTCAAGCAGTTATGGGGTAGAGATGGGGTTTGCTTCAAGCCAAAGCGGGGAAATTGACAAGTGCAGAGAGGTTATTAATACTACATCCATCTTATCTATGTGTGCAATCAAGTAGGTTCCCTCCTCCTTTCCTGATAACAGCAATGTCACGCCGTCCTAAGTTTACATCCACAGCATCTTGCTGTCACAGACGCTCATGTTCAACATCAAAGTGCAAATATTGCGCCACTTTTATGCCTCAATACTTGTGAGATAAGGATACTCTAGGCCATTGTTGAGGTTGCCTTCTTAACACTGTCATTGTCCCCACACTCGCTAGCATCATTTAGTCCCGGTAGAGGATCAGTGCACTTATTGTGAGAAGTTGGCCTGATATGCAGTGCTCACTATTCTAGTGATCACTATGTATCATTCCAAACGACCCTTATTGATGATTGGTTGTAAGTCAACCTTATAGACCAGCTATCCTAGTAGCATGGACAAGAGCAGTCTTTAGGCTAAACTCTAGAGGGCGTGTTAAGCCAGCTGTTATACCATCACATATACCCCTTGAACACCAAGTGAAAGGACATCACACAAGTTGTTATGAAAATAAAAGGATATTTATTTATAACACAACAACCCTGGACTCTTTATGAGGACAGGGTGCTAAGCACAATACAAAACTCTTAAAGAAATACTGAAAGTCGCACAATTTACACAAATGCCCGAGGGGCACGGGAAACCATATACTACAAAAGTGGAATGCAAAATTACTAGCAGGTAAGTACTACTCTCAGAGACTTTAGAAACGCTAGGCCTACAATGCTGAACCCTTAGATTAGAAGTAGGAGGCCTAGGGACGTCGTGTGCAGAGTGGGAACTCTCACGCGTAATGCGGGACAAAGTCTATGGATACTAGCAAATGCAAAAGTTAGTGTTCTCGGGCGAACCCGACTAGGTAGGTCAAAAACGAAAGTGGGTCTAGACACTTAGAGAGTTGGTCTACGCTGGAGCACCGTGGTACTCGGTTTACCTAGCCCAGGGGCTGCGGCTGCATAGGGTTCAAGTGTCGTCGGGTTTCTTCGTTGACGAACCAGGAGCCTGAAAGAAGTTGCTGGCAGGCGACCAGTGAAGATGGTTGATGCGATCCAAGCCTGGATCGGTGATGGAGACGACCTGTAAGCAGAGGGGACCAAGTTCTGAATCACTAGCCAGTGATTAGATGGGCACCAGGATGGCACCGGATGAAGTCACCTCGACCAGGTGAGTGGGCGACGCTGGGCTCTGCAGTCTCTCGGACCAGGAGGCGTTGTCGGCGACCAGGATGGAGGTGCGAGCTGTCCCACGAAGGTATCTGCTGTCGGCGATGCTGGACCCAGGATTGGGGCAACAACTCTTGGCAAATGCAAGCCCACGCGGTGGACTCAAAATGGCGTCTGGAGTGGACCAGGAGGGTCTGGGGTGCTCCTCCGTTGGAGGGGAGCAAGGGCCAGTCTGGAGCAACCAGACCAGCGATGGAAGTGTCGTAGTTCGTCGTCAAGAGGGCTACAAGCCAGCAGGCAAGTGGCCGGACAACGCGGTGAGCAGCAAAGAGCAGAAGGGCCCCACGCAGATCTCGTGGATGCTGGGGGGCTAGACTTCGGTGCTGGAGCTGCTCAGGGTTAGGGTTTCTCAAAACCCAAAGCACTCACTCGAGGATCCCTCGGCGGTCATGCTGGATAAGCTTAGTGCAGTTCTGAAGATGGCCGGTCCCTCGAGGTCTCGTCACACCCACGAATCTCAGCTGGGCTGATGATGCAGGTAGAGGTCAGAGGTGCACAAACATAAGATGGAAGGTGCACACAATTAGAGTCCAAAAGAAAAATGGTGTATTGTATATCTTCTTCTTTATTTAACAGTATTCGTCAGATACAGGCACAGCCAACGCGTTTCGTTCCATTTGCCTTGTGGAACTTCGTCAGGGCGAATCAATTCAGTTTGAAGTTGTCAACCTATTCGGACAGAACCGTGTGGATCAAAACAGCAGATGGCAATTGTTCGTCAGAGGCATATAACCTTCATATATTATAAGGCGGTGTTCACACTAGGTACGAGTGTGTCAGCCCAGTAGGTATCCCAACGTTAAGTTCAATAATTTTCAGAGTATGGCAGATTTCAGGGACTTGATACAGTGGTGTTTCGAAGTTGAGCAAATGCCCGCCGGGGAGTCTAGTGGTTCCCAGGGGAAATTTCTTATTTTCCTTGTAATATCATTCTCCGGAAAGGGCATAGAGTGAAGGCGTAGAGGACACCGGTCTGCAGTGTGGCACGGTGTTCGTGGTAATAACCACCGAGCACCTGTAGTCGGGTGCTCGGGTTCAGTGATCTGGCTCGTAGCGGCGTCCCGGTCGTGCTGGATAAGCGTAGTGCAGTTCTGAAGATGGCCGGTCCCTCGAGGTCTCGTCACACCCACAAATCTCAGCTGGGCTGATGATGCAGGTAGAGGTCAGAGGTGCCAGGGAAGCCGGGTCTCGTCGTGCTGGTCGGTCTGGTTCCGGAGGAAGGACGTGCAGCAAACCGCAGGTTACTTAGTTGGTGCCCGCTGATGCAGGGTGACTACTCCTTAGTCACAAGGGAGAAATCTTGAGAAGTCTTGAGTTCCTTTCGTAGAAAGTAGTTTCAGGATTCAAAGATGATCTAATTTGGAAGGGTCCCCGCTCCTACCTTTATTCTAAAGAAAGGGGCTGGTACGCGACTAGGTCCTGCCCATGGGTGGGACCAGGAAGGGGGGTGGTTACACCCCTCTCCCCTGCCAGACTTTCCCCAGCTCAGGGGCTGGTGTGCCCCTGGAACTGGTTCAAGCCGGCCTATGCATAGTGAGTACCGGGGTGCCACTTGCAGTCACCTTCCTCTAAAGCCCTGCCTACCTGGGATACACAAAACCCTGTCTGGGATGGTGCTAGCACCGCCCCTGACAGGAAACCCTTTGTCCAAGCTCTCCTCGCTGGAAGGACTCCCAGCAGCAGGAGGTCAGACTTGTGTCTGTGGTGGCAGCATCCATTTTGTGATGCTGAGGCTTGAGTTAACTTTAACCGGGGTTCACAGTTACATACATGTCGTGTCCCTCTAGAAGGGTGGAATGCTCACCCCGTCGCCAGAATTGGCGGGGGGTTAGTATTCCAATTCGTATGACACCTTACTTGACATGTTTTGATAAAGCGATACCAAAGTTGGCAAATAACCGCGAGGATTATAAGGCACTTAAGAGTATATGGTATGCGTTATCATAGAACAGCTATTAGGACTTGGTTCCGCAAGCTGCAGACGGGCTCAGCTCATGCCAGAGCACCATCTCACATAATTCCCAGCACTCTGCCTTCAGGATTGTCAAGGCCTGCCATAGGAGTGACTGATAGGAATCTGAATGAAAGGAAATGAAAAAAGTATTTAATAGAGCGCACTGCGGCCAAGCGGCTTCCTGGCGCTGGGGACCTGATCAGAGCTCACAGAGGGGAACCAGGAGAACTAAGAAGGGAATGCCTGAGCAAAAAGGAAAGTTTAAGGGCCTTACGGAAGTGAGTGTAAATGGGGATAGAACGAATAGAGAGTGGGAGGCTGTTCCAGAACTGGGGGGCCAGGACCGAAAACCGAGTGCCTTCCATTCTGGTTTTACGGAAGCGGGGGATGTGCAAGAGAGAGAGGTAGGAAGATCGAAGGGTGCGGCTAGGGGCGTTAGAGGATATGAGAGAGGTGATGAAGGAGGGGGCAGCGGGGGAGTGAGCCCGAAAGGCTAAGCAAGCCAGTTTGAAGAAGGATCTGGATAGGAAGCCAGTGAAGAGATTTGAGAGCGGGAGTGATATGGGAGGATTTAGGGAGGGACAGAATGAGGCGAGCAGCCTGATTTTGAATGGCCTGGAGCCGACGGGTTTCGTAGGCGGGTATGCCCACGTACAGGCCATTCCCATAGTCGAGGCGGGAGATGACTAAGGCCAAGACTATGGTTTTGAGTGCGTCGGTGGAAAAAAATTGCGAGATTTTCCGGATGAGACGGAGGGAGAGAAAACAGGAGGACACGACGGAGCTGATCTGGCTGTGCATGAATAAGTCATGACTGACTTTAATACCAAGGGTACGAACAGAGGAAGCGGGCGAGGGAGGGGGACCGAAAGAGAGGTGCCAGTGTGCAGGGGACCAAGGGTTAGAGGGACCACCAGAGAGGACAAGTTCCATCTTGTCAGGATTGAGCTTAAGATGGTTAGCACTCATCCGCTCAGAAATGAAAATTAAAGTGGAACAAAATTTAGGAAGAGAGTCCGGAGAAGAAGAAAGATCAAAGACGAGCTGGAGGTCGTCGGCGTAATTGTACACAGAGACCCCCAGCTCGAGAAGGGAGGAGATGAGAGGATGGATATAAAGATTGAAGAGAAGGGGGGAAAGGGAGGAACCTTGGGGAACACCACAGGTGACCGGGCGGGGAGGGGCAGAGAAACCGGAGAGGTGAACAGCCTGGGACCTGTCCCGAAGGAAGGGCGCGAGCCAGGAGAAGACCGCGCCCCGAATGCCCGCTGCGCTGACACGGTCGAGAAGAATGGAGTGGTCAACCGTGTCAAACGCAGCGGACAGATCGAGAAGGACCAAGGCTTGGGGAAGGTTAGAGTCGGCTTTCCCCTTGAGTTCATCCAGAACCGCGAGGACCACTGCCTCCGTAGAGTGGCCCGGGCGGAAGCCCGCCTGATGGGAATGCCAAGAGGCCATTCTCCTCGATATACGAGGAGAGGCAGGAGGTGACATGGGCCTCAAGGATCTTGCCGAGGTAGGGAAGAAGGGAGATGGGTCAAAAATGAGAGGGGAGAGAGGGATCCAGACCAGTTTTTTTTAGAATGGGGAGGACGATTGCGGATTTGAAGGATAAAGGGACGGAACCAAGAGCCAGAGAAGAATTAAGTAAAGCGAGAGGGGGGGCGGGGCAGTTAGTGAAGATAGTTTTAAGAATAGGTGCACAGTCCGCAGGAGAGCCAGACTTAACTTTGAGCAGATATTTGAAAAATAGGTCAGGGGAAATAGAGGGGAAGAGAGCAAAGGAGGACGGGGGAGGAATGAGGGGGCAGAGGAGGCTGGGTTGAGGCACAGTGGGGATGTTAGCTTTAATCTTCACAATCTTGTCAATGAAAAGTCATTGAGTGACGAGCAGAGGGACTGAGAGGGAACCAGGCAAGGAGAGGAGCGATCGGAGGTGGCAAGATTGTGAACCAAGGAGAAAATTTCACCGGATTTGTTGGCGGAGAGAGCTACTCTCTCAGTGAAATAAGAGGTTTTGGCCACTAAAATAGCTTTTTTATATTCGGTGAGAAGTTGTTTGTATTTGGCGCGCAAAGAGGGACAGTACTTCCGTCTCCAGAGGCGTTCCGACCGCCTCAGGTCGAGTTTTAACGCTTTGAGCTCTGGAGAGAACCATTTGTGCGCATCATAGGGGCGAACCGCTTTGATCTTTCTGAGCGGGGCCACTAGGTCACACGAAGAAGATAGCCATGTGCTGATGGCGTTGGCCTGAGATTCGAGGGAAAGATCAGAGAGGTCCGGGGCGGATGAAGCCAAAGAGCGCGAACGAGAGTCAAAGTCGGTCTGATTCCAGTTGCGGGCTAGAAGGGATTTGGGAAGGGGGGGCTTGTCGACCACACCCAAGTGAATAGAAAAAGAAATAATAAAGTGATCCGACCAAATGCAAGGAGATATAGAGGGAGGTGAAACAAGAGAGCGAGAGGACCAAATTTGATCCAGGATGTGACCTTGAACATGGGTGGGAACTGTAACATAAGATATGAGATTCAAGCATTGAAGGGTGGCGGAAAAGTCTTTAGAAGGAAGATCTTCCCTAGGATCACCCGGCCAGAAGTTAAAGTCGCCGAGCAGTAGGACAGAGGAGTTGTTGACCACCAAAGTGGCCAAAAGGTCCTGAAGGGAAGCTACAAAGGAAGGCATAGATTGAGGGGGATGATAGACGAGAACAACAGTGAGGGGGGCAGGAAGGTTGAGAGAGCGGGCCACTAAGTAGTCCACATTGGGTATAGGGGGGTGAGGAAGAAGTTGGAATTGGAGAGTCGACCGAATGATCATTGCCACACCTCCCCCAGCCTTGCCATCCGGGCGGTCAGCTCGGAGGGCGTAATAGGTATCGGGGAGAATGGCTAAGAGATCTATGTGTCCATTTTAGGGTTAGATATAGGTATACTATATCTAAAGCAAAGGGTGATTACACCACCTTGCCCCAGCTGTCGTGCAGCCAGTTGTGTCAGATTTAGATGGCCAGCCAGGGGTGGCATAATACATGCTGCAGCCCCTGGTAGGCCCTGGGTACACCTATGCCCTGAGTTACAGGGTCTGATAAGGTGGCCCAGTACCAATTGGATGTGTACCTAAGGTACATGGAATCCATTTTAGAGAGAGAGCAGTGGGCCTGGGGTCCTGAATAGCAGGGTCCCAGGTCAACTAAGTCGGAAAACCAGCAAAACACCAGGCAAAAAGTTGGGGGCAACCATAGTCAGGTATCCACCCTCCTACACTTATCACCATATTTTGAACATCAACAGGCTTGTGCTGAGGATATTTTGCAAACATGGGTTTGAGGTTGGTTCTATAGTGCAAATCCCACAAAACCCTTCCAGACACACTCCAGTGGATGCACATTACTCAAGTTCCAAACCTGGATTCTCTTCATCTCCACCACTTGTCTCTCCTCTTTCTCCAGCAGCACCATGGGAAAAGATTTCGTTCCAAAGAATAGCTTTGACAAGACCTCAAGAGTTTTACCCCAGAGAGGTGAAGACGTTAAAGTCGAACCGTTTGGAGCACGATAAAGATAAATCTACAGCCTGAGCTAGGAACCCACACAACTGAATGTGCACTGATGTTTTAAAAGCTTAAAAGAATACGTATATGAGAAAAAAATATTTCTCTAATCTGAGATACATATTGGATACTATCCCCGGCTGGGTTGATATAATTTAAAGTAATGCTTCATAGTTGAAGGGTATATGGTATATCCCTTCTATTGATTGCCAGTCTTCTTGAAAAAAATTCTTACGCCCATCACCATGTGGGGTCCCTAATTTGTACTCCTCGGATCCTAGAAATATATATTCTTCAACATGCAAAGATAGATGTAAACACCCCCTTTTTGGCTACCTGGACCCTGTTGTTCTCTTTCGGCCCTGATGAAGGTGATAATACCATTCTAATCACCGAAACGTATGTAGGCCAGTCATGCACATCTGACAAGCCTAGGATCAGGAAAGTCACTCAAAGAAGAAATAATTGTGGACAATAAAAAGATGGATCAATGCCCTTTATTATGATTATATTTTATATAAATTAACTGTTTGACATTTCAGATGTGCTTTCTTGTTCACCCTTTTTTAATGCTAACGGAGGCCCAGTTATTAAAGTTTAAATTAGCCTCGGGTACTGGGACCCCTGTATAGCTTTTAACTCTCACTTCACCACCCTGCACACTCAGTAACATACCTGCTCCACTGTATCCTGGCGTTGAAGCACACCCGGGACACATTCGGTGTCACTGGGTGGGCCTGATGATGAAGCATGCCACCAACTAGGTTGGCGGGTGAGGGCTTCATGAACAAACAGAATGGTTTGTACCTTGCCATACAGCTTTGAGTCAAACGAAACACTTCACAAACAGGCTAGTCCTTATTGATTAAACATATAAACCCTGGGGATACGGACTAGCTACCTAGTCCTCTCTCTCTCCTTTAATAACTACATGCAAAGAAGTACCCCAAGGCCAGAGCTGGCACCTTGAAGCAACGATTCTGAAGCTGCTGGACCACTGCTGAGGTTGGTCTCTGGAGTCCTGACGTCCCTCGTTGGGTGCTGGCTCGTTGTAGAGTGGGAGTCCGCTTTGGCTCAGTTTTGTAGGTTTTTGCAGAAAGGGGTCCACTACCCCGGGTACTGGTGCCTTTCTGCTGGGGTGAGTCCTACGGCCTCGACTTGGTGTAGAGGCCGAGCTTACCCTCCAGAGCTAGTGTAACATAGGCTGGAACTCCGAGACGTCGGTCAGGCTGGAGAGCTGGATGACGCTGGATCTGACTTCGATGTTTTGGAGGCCTGGGACTGCAGGGAGATAGTACTCCTATCTTAAGGGAGTTTTTTTGACGATTTGCAAAGTGCTGAAGACTCTCTTTATGAAGGCCACACAGCAACGAGATGAGCTAGGATGGTATTTGTTATGTTGCAGCATGTAGGAGTTTGTGCCCAAAGTTCACCACAAGGTCTGCAGTGTTCAGTCCAACAGCGATTGTTCGTTTGTCTTCTTTTGCCCGTGATACTACTGTTCAGGGTCTGGGGATGCCACCTTAATAGAACATTTTGGGGCATTTGCAAGTGAGTGGCAGGTAGTGGCCAATGGGCCCTTTCCCTGGGGTGTCTACGCTCTCAATCCCACCTCCTGTGGGAGGGGGACATAGCCCTATTCCTGACTGGAGAAGTTCCACCTAAAATGTACTTCATCTTGCCTCCAGCACCTGAGGAGTGGAGCTGGCAGAGGTGGGTACACCTCCTACTCTTTCTAAGTTTTTACACCTGAATTCATGCCAAAAGGGGATGAGGACAGGAATCGGGGCCTGCTCCTTCTGTCAGGAGAGGCCGGGGTTGCATTCCAGCCACAGATCGCTCTTCCTGACTAGGGGGAGGTGTGAACACCTCTGCCCATGGCAGGCATTATTCTCGATCTCTGAGCATGAAGGTACTCACCCCATGAGGTCAAAACTCTGTCTGGTGGTGACAGGCTGGCATAGACGTGTCGGCAACCCCACTAAGTGTCGGTAGATTTCAGGAGACCCCTCTTAGGGGTCTTCTTTGTGCAGTTATTAATAAATCTTACACTAGAATCACTGCAAGTTTATGAAGACGAAATGTTTAGTATCAAACATCTCATAATACAGTGAAGCGACCATGGAGCTGGGGAACTCGTATTGACAAGTGTCCAGCCCATGTACTCTAAAGCTTCCCTGTTCACTTACAATATCCAAGAATCAACATGGATATTGCAGGGGCATATATGCTCAATCAGATATGTCCTCACAGGAGATAAAGTGCACCCTGCCATAGGACTATAAGCGCGCTAAAGGGGTGTCTTACCTATAACCCATGCAGTGTTTATAGGCATGAAAAACAGGGATCGACTCTTCGTTTTTTTCTACACCAAGGCACATTGTCTGCAATGGCAGTGTGCATGGCCTAGGTGAAGGGACCCTAGGGTGGCACAATTCGGCAGCTACCCTTGGGGTCCCTCTTCAGAGCCAATGCCCTAAGAACTAGGGGTGCCATTTACTAGAGACAAAGGATCATGAAGTTGCACCAATTGGGAAACAAAGGGTGCAGTTCAGGGAAAGAGCTTCTGGCACAGTGGATCTGGTTGGCAGGGACCCTGTTCGCTCCTAGTTGAAATGACATCATTTTCCAGGCAAAAAGTATGGAATAACCATGTCCAAAAGAGGCACTTTGATGCAAGCATGAAGAATTAGAACTTTGAGGAAAACTGGGATAGAGGTTAAAGAGTAAGATGGGTGGAGTGAGAATTCTTAGGTTGATGAGGTGGTTAAAGGCATGAGGTTCGGTTAAAAGGGAAACTGAAATAGGTAGATGTGGAAGAAGGGTGGACGAAGAGGTTAAGGGAACAAGATTAGAGATTAAGATGACAAAAAAACCTACTGCTTGGGGAAAATTGGTGACTTGTTGGAGATAGAAGTGAAAGAACAAGAGGGGCAGTTAATAAGGTGGACAGAAGACGACTGGGAGAGATGGAGTATAAAAGATGAGGTAGGCGTGAATTTTAATGTTAATTGATGCATTCAAAATATACTTTGTGGTTGCAAAGACAGCCTCTTTTTCCTTAGTTTTCAACCATCACTGACTGCCTGCACCAAAGCTAGTTTTTGTTTGAAGGAGCCCTTTACCACCCTTCTCCCGATGCCCCCAACCCCTCCAATACTTAAGCCAGCACAGCACTATATATGTGTGTTACTGACGAACATGTCTGCTCATAAGTACATATCACCCACAAAAGTATTTGAAAAAATTATGACATCAACACCCTTGCTGTTTTAGAGTAGAGGTAAAGCTTCCTATGGTTTAATTTATGAGCTGATGTATAGTGTCCTACATCTGAAAGAAACAAGTTAGTGTTTGATTTCTTACCCTAGAATATCTCCAGGCGTCAGACTGGATCCGGAAAGTTTTCGTCAGCAGTACCCTTGCGCGTCGGTAGGCATCGTCTGCGGCTCCGCGTCCGTCGTGATCGCCTTTATGATGTCCTCTGAGTACTTAGACGCCGCCCTCGCACGCTGACTTCAGTTCTTCCTTTTTCCGCGACAGCAAGCGCAGATCTGGGAAGAGCTAGTACCCTAGTAATTGTTTGACTAACTTTTTGGCTATTCTTTTCAAGTCGATATCGACTCCTGGTGACGGTAGGGATGCCTGGATTCAAACAGTGCGACGCCTGTCACCGGCTGATGTCGGTGACCGACCCCCACTGCCGGTGTGTCTGCTGCCTCGGGGCCGACCACGGCGACAAAATTTGCCCCGACTGCCGGGCCTTGACGCAGAAAGCTAGGCGGGAGCGGTCCCGCAAGCTCCTCGAGATCCGGCAGTCTGCTCCAAGCCACTCGAGGTCCCGGTCGAGGAGGAAGTTAAGGGACCAGTCGCGGAGCCGCAGCCATCGACGCTCTTCGAGCCATCGCCACTCGAAGTCTTCCAGTAAGTCGAAGAGGCGACATCGCACTTCTGACTCCGCTTCCGGGTCGCGTGACTCAGCTGAGGGTTAGGGTGACACCACCCACGTGGCGCTGCAGGAGCCGCGGGCGTCTCATCTGATCCTATACCCTCTGATCCCTGGACTGCATGCGACCCGGGAGGAGATACGTGACTTCTCCGTGGCCATGAGGGACTCACTTCCCTGTCGAGGCCTGCTGGCGTGCCTCGTGCCCCGAAGACCCGACTAAGGACCCTAGCGGGCTGGCAGCTTAAGCACTGGCGCCGTCGGGGCTTTGGCCCCGGCGCCATCGACGAATCAGTCCTGACGCCGCAGGACCCCTGGGGATCCAGGCCTGGATCCCGGTCGATGCCAGTTGACCTCACAACTCCTCCGCTGGTGCCGACCCCGATGGTGTCACTTTCGGCACCGCCCCCGGTTTCAGCCCCGGTCCGGGTCCGGCGTGTGAGCGACTTCCCTCGGCGCGGTCTCCGGCGTCAGTGGGTGAGCAATTCACCTATGACACGGCTGCGTCATTTCTGCCTGTTTTTCGGTACACAGATGAAGGGGAGGACTTAGAGGGGTCTGAGGACCCTCTGGCACAACAGTGCCAGTTAAGTCGGGACTGGGCATATTAGCTGGGGGAGGCCAGTGGTCTGGATACTTCGCCTGACAATGGATTCATCTCTCCTCCCTCCGTGGCTATGGAGGAGGGTGCAACCTATGGTGTGGTGTTGCGCAGGGCAGCCAAGTCCTTGGCTCTTGAGCTCCCTGCTGCGGTCGTGAGGACTAATCTCCTCACTGAGGTGCTTCAACTGCCAGTAAGCTCTTCGGAGCCTATGCTGCTGTTCAATGAAGCCCTCACGGACGTTCTGATGGGCACTTGGTCCAAGCCCTCCACAGTGCCCCCTGTGGATCGGAACATGGACCGACACCGCCCGGCTCCGGGCTACCCTTGCTTTCTGTCCGTTCACCCCACCCCTGAGAGCCTTGTGATCCAGGCTTCCCGTCCCAGACCACGTTCCCGACTGCTCCTCCAGATCAGGAATCCAAAAGGTTTGACCAGTTTGGGAAGAAACTGTTTTCCTCACTGAGTTTGGCGTTGCGGTATATCAACACCGCTTGCCTTTTGGGCCGTTACACCCACTCCTTGTAGGACACGGTTGCGGATGTGCTGCTCCAGTATCCGGAGGTGGCCCAGGCACGGCTCGCCCAAGCACTTACTGAGGGGCGGGATGCCGCACACTATTTATTCAGATGTGGACTTGATACCACAGACTCGCTGGGCAGAAAGATTGCCGGGCTGAGATCCGCCAATTTTTCCGGGGATGTCCAGTCCCCGCTCATGTACATGCCATTCGATGGCCGTTGCCTTTTTGGCGACAAAGCAGACAGTGCGCTTGAGCGTTTCAAGGGCTCCAGTGCTACGGCCAAGTCCTTGGGCCTGTCGGGCCAGCGCCAGCAAACTTCTGCTTTTGGCCCCTTTCGTGGCCAAGGAAGGGGCGCCCCCACACTTTCGTCCAGCCACAGGCCGCAGAACTAACCTCAACGTGGTCGCGGACGTGGGAACCTCCGTGGCGGTGCAGGGGGACAGAGGCCTGCTCAGTCCACATCGACTACCGCAGAATCTGCCTCAAAGCCTTCCTAGTCTGAGCTTTCAGGCCCATTCGATGTCAGTGGGGGGCAGGGTCCACTATCACCTCCTCCACTGGCGTACCATCACTTCGGACAGGTGGGTGCTGCAAATCGTCCGAAGGGGCTACTCCCTCCCCTTCGAGGAGACCCCTCCAGCCATGCCACCGCAGTACCACTGCATGTCGGGGGATCACAAGCAACTTGTGCAGGAGGAAGTTATGGCCCTCTTTGCCAAGGGGGCCATCAAGCGCATTCCTGGGCCAGAAGTAGGACGTGGTTGCTACTCCCACTACTTTCTGGTACCCAAGAAGGGCAAAGGAGGCCTATGCCCTATCTTCGACCTCCAAAGCGTCAATGTCTCCCTCCGGAAGGAGAAGTTCAAGATGCTGATTTTAGCTCAGGTACTGGCTGCCCTAGACTCTGGGGACTGGATGGTAGCATTGGACTTGCAGGACTCAAATTTCCACATCCCCGTCCTGCCGGCACACCGGCGCTATATGCGGCTCACGGTAGGCCATGAGCTCTTTCAGTTTACCGTGCTCCCCTTCGGCCTCAACAGTGCCCCTTGGGTGTTCACAAAAGTGATGGCGGTGGTCGCAGATCATCTGCGCAGATCAGGGGTTTGTCTTCCTCTATCTTCTTGACTGGTTGTTGAAGGCGGTCTCGCCCCAGGCAGTCAGTCTCCCACCTTCAGACTACGGCCGATCTCCTGCACTCACTGGGGTTCTCCATCAACATGCGGAAGTCACACCTGTGCCCCTCTCAGAAGCTCCTCTTCAACTGAGCGGTTCTGGACTCGGGGCAGTTTCGGGTTTATCCCCCCCAAGCAGCGGGTTCGGCATATTCAGGCTCTTATTCCGATCTTTCAGTCTTTGTCCCGAGTCTCGGTCAGGTTGACGCTGCGGCTCCTGAGGCTGATGGCATCCTGCTGGTGCAACACGCCAGGTGGCGGATGCGTTCTCTGCAGTGGGACCTTAAGTTTCAGTGGGCACAGCATCAGGGCAACCTGTCCGACCACGTCCTGATCTCGGAGGGCACTGCGAAACAGTTGCAGTGGTGGCTCACGGACCGCGATTGGGTCAGCTACAGATCCCTCTCCCTTCCCCAACCGGAGCACGTAGTAGTGACGGATGCGTCCCTCCTGGGATGGGGGGGCCACATGGGAGAGGCGGAGATCAGATGCCTCTGGTCTCCGGCGAAGTCCTGGCCTCCATATCAACCTTCTGGAGCTGCGGGCGATCCGGCTTGCACTGAAGGCATTCCTTCCCTCTGCCCGGGGAAGTGTAGTGCAGGTATTCATGGACAACACCACCGCCCTGTGGTACTGCAACAAACAGGGCGGGGTGGGGTCGTGGACCCTTTGTCAGGAGGCTCTGCGCCTCTGGACATGGCTGGAACACCAGGGCGTCATCCTGTTGGTTCAACACCTGGCAGGTTCCCTGAACGCCAGGGCGGGTGAACTCAGCCGCCGGTGCATGATGGATCACGAATGGCGTCTGAACTCTGACGTGGCGCCAAGTCTCTTTCTTATATGAAATGGGACTACATCTAGCCCCAAAGAACCGGTCGCACAGCTTCATGCCGCCCCTGGCGTGCATGTTTTTGCCAAAACTTTTTTCTTTTCTTTTGGATTATACCAACTTTTATCCAATATTTTAACTTCTCTTGAGAGATTTTTTCTCATTATTATCCAAATCCACAACCCGGATCAAATGCCAATTTTCAATTTTCATCCATTCAAACTGTGCCAATCCAGGCCTCTTGTAAGAATACGAAAGATGCAAACACCGCTCTAATTGAATACATATCTGATTGCGACAAAGTTTCTTAACATTTCATATTTTTCGACATTGCAAGAAACTTTGTCGCAATCAGATATGTATTCAATTAGAGCGGTGTTAATAAATATTCTGTTATTATTTATTGTAGTGACCCCCGAAGAAGGGCACCAAGATGCCCGAAATGCATTGGGTTTTTTACATGAAATAAAGACTGCTTGCGATGAAGTTTGCATCTTTCGTATTCTTACAAGAGGCCAGGATTGGCACAGTTTGAATGGATGAAAATTGAAAATTGGCATTTGATCCGGGTTGTGGATTTGGATAATAATGAGAAAAAATCTCTCAAGAGAAGTTAAAATATTGGATAAAAGTTGATATAATCCAAAAGAAAAGAAAAAAGTTTTGGCAAAAACATGCACGCCAGGGGCGGCATGAAGCTGTGCGACCGGTTCTTTGGGGCTAGATGTAGTCCCATTTCATATAAGTTCATTTTTGACTAATGGCAGTGGGGTATGCCTAAAAACCGATCTGCACGCAATTGTCTACAAAGGAAAGATAAAACTGGAGATAAAAAAAGAAATGGGAAAGAAGGTGTGCATCCCTTCATCAATGTGAAAGCCAAGTCTCTTTAGGCAGTGGGGAGAGTTTTGGTTAGATCTATTCGCCACCGAAGAGAACGTGCAATGTCATCAGTTCTGTGCGTTGGAATTTTCAATGCGGCTTTTGCTCGCGACGCTTTTTGTCGCGAGTGGAGCTGCCCTCTGTTGTACGCCTTTCCGCCTATACCACTTCTGCCCAGAGTGCTGAACAAGATCAGGCGAGACCGGGCCCAAGTCATCTTTGTGGCTCCGGACTGGGCACGAAGATACTGGTATCCCGAGCTACTCCGCATGTCAGTCGATCCCCACTTTCGTCTGCCTCTTCTGGAGAGCCTTCTGTCACAGCAGCAGGGGAGGGTCCTCCACCCAAACCTGTTCAGTCTCCACCTACATGCGTGGAGATTGAGCTGTGACAGTTGAGGCCATTTGACTTGCCTCCTGAAGTCTGTGATGTGATTCTGGTAGCCAGGCGCCCCTCCACAAAAACGGTATACGCCTGCAGGTGGAACAAATTTGTGGCATGGTGCACAGCAAAAGCTATGGATCCACTTTCTGCCCCCCTTTCACAGGTTCTCCTCTTCCTTCTTTCTCTTGCCCAGCAGGGCTCTGCTCTGGGCAGTATCAAAGGCTATCTCTCTGCCATTTCAGCCTCATAAGGCTTCCTGATCAACCTCTTTCGTCCCTTGTTGTAAATAGATTCTTGAAAGGCATCATGCACATGTTCCCTCCTGTTCCCTTCGTGATGCCTCAGTGGGACTTGAACCTTGTACTAACTTATCTGATGTGCGCTCCCTTTGAGCCACTTCATAACTATCCTCTTCGTCTTCTGACTCTTAAAACTGCTTTTCTGGTTGCCATCACCTCTGCCAGAAGAGTGAGGGAGCTCCAGGCTCTGTCTTCTAAGCCTCCTTTCCTCTTTGTCCATCCGTACGAAGTTGTTCTGAGGACTCGTCCTTCTTTCCTGCCCAAGGTGGTTACAGCCTTTCACATCGAGCAGTCCATCACCTTGCCCTCCTTCTTTCCGCCTCCGCATCCCTCAAAAGAGGAAGAGAGGCTCCACCGTCTGGACCCAAAACGTGCGCTCTCTTTTTATCTAGACCGCACACGCCAGTTCCGGGTGGACGATCAGCTCTCTGTTGGTTACGTGGGCGCTAAGAGGGGACGGGCGGTGCACAAGCGCACCATCTCTCGGTGGGTCGTTTTGTGCATCAAAGTCTGTTATTCCTTGGCGAAAAAGGAGCCTCCTGTGGGGCTGCGCGCCCATTCCACTCAGGGCACGGCGGCTACTACTGCCCTGGGTAGGGGAGTCCCCGTGCAGGACATCTGTCAGGCAGTTACGTGGGCCTCGCTGCACACGTTTGCTAAGCACGACTGCCTGGACAACCAAGTCCGGAGAGATGGCTTTTTCGGCCGTTCCGTTCTCTGGGACTTTTTGGTGTGTTCTTGGTTCACAGACCCACCACCGGGGTTGGTATTGCTGGGTCATCTATTCTAAGGTAAGCAATCTAACACTAACCTGTTTCTTTCAGATGCACAAACTAACTATATATATCTGTAAGAAACAGTAGTTAGTGTTACATTCTTTACCGCCCCACCCATCCTCCCTGTTCTGCGAACCGATATCTAGGGTTAAGGTATCTCCCTTTGAGGGCCCTAGTTTCATGGCACCAGTGTCGGTTTCTTGCATGGCGTGGAAAGCTATGTACAGAACTGACGTCAGCGCGCAATGGTGGCGTCGAAGTACTCCGACGTCATCCCGGTGATCACGACTCCGGTGGCGGACGCGGAGCCGCAGACGATGCATACAGACGTGTTAGGGTACTGCTGATGAAAACTTTCCGGATCCAGTCTGACGCCTGGGGATATTCTAAGGTAAGAAATCTAACACTAACTACTGTTACTTACAGATATATCGTTACCGAAGGTAAGTAACTTGTACGTCAACCCCCCATCTATTATTATTATTATTATTAGCGCAGCTTATAGAGCGCAAGGCTACCTCCAACGGAGGGGTCCCAGCGCTGACAGCAGTGGCAGTGGCATGACCAGATGAATTAGGTCGGCTTTAAGACAGGTCAAATAACCATGTTTTCAGTACAGTGGAATACCTCAGAAGTAATCTAATGCTTGATGCAGGGCAACACTATATTTTGTTCAAGTACATTTAGTGTACCCACACTGCAGTATTCCAAAACATATTGCAAGTTGATATACAAACTTGAGCTTGACTGGTCATTGAAGTGGCACTGTGGAGTCAATAATGGCAAAATGACTCTTGTAACAAGCATGTTTTTTTTAAACTTTTTATTATGGAATAAAACAATACAAAAGAAATAATAAGATCGCAGGTGAACGCCATCAAGTACAACACTTCGGTTCATTAGGTTCTGTGCAGGATCAGCCAATTTATAGAAAAAACATTAGGATCAAGGGGAATCCTGCGCTGCCATGTCAGGATCTCCCCTAGGGGCTTCACAGAGGCCTCCATGATACTGGTTCCAAGCCCCCCCACACCTTCCCCCACTTCCGGGGGCAGCCCCTAGCGACATAGACCGCCTGCTCTCTCATCATACACCAGTCGAGGTCTTCTTCATATTTATGCACCTGAGGCGGCTGGCAGGCACCCCACAACTGCGCAATGTTTCGCTTGGCTACCATGCACGCTAACATCACCCATTGCCTCTGATAATCATTGAGATCCGTCGGTTCCCATACATTCAAGAGGCATCTACGGACTTCCATACGTACTTCCAACCCCAACACAACTCTCAATTTCTCGTGAATCTTCTCCCAGTAACTTTGTACGAAGGTACAGTGCCAAAGAATATGCATCAATGTGCCCACTTCTCCACATTCTCTCCTGCATGCTGCGCTAGGTGCTCTGCCCATTCACACAAGCCGTGGCCCGGTAACATAAACTCTAGGGAGCACTTTCAATTGGACCAAGCGAAGCCTCATATGAACATCAACTACCCTGGGGGAGGACAGCGCCTCTGTCCAGTCCTCATCATCCATTTCAAGGCCATCTGCATACCATTGTGACCTGAGCCTAACCAGTGGGTCTTCTGCGGTGTTAATTAATTTACGATATATCAAAGAGATTGTCTTGTCTGGGATATGACCATCAAGGACCCGGTCCTCCAGAGGTGACGCCTCAGGGAGTTCTGTTCCCCCAGGGATATGCGCCAACAACGAGTGTCTCACCTGCAAATATCGAAAGTATTAATTCTGGTGGAGACTATATTGTTTGGCAAGCGAGTCAAACGTGTGTATCGAATCTTTCCCCACACATCCTTGATCTGAGTGATTCCAATGAGGTCCCATTTATCAAACGCTTTGGATTTCCATAGGCTACTCAGTTTTTCAGAATTTAACAACGGAGTGGCCAGTGTAAGTCTGCCCTCCCAGCCCAGGCTTTTGGTAGCAGTGTGCCACACCCGTACTGTATGTGCCATCTGACCCGTAAGGGGAAACCTACCCAGTCTAGAATATAATGCTCTTTCTATCCTGCCGCCCAGGGCCTGATCTCTATCCATAGCATAACCTGGATCTCCGGGGACTCCATAAACAATATGATTCAACGCGGCTAGATGTGAGGCCCAGTAATACCTTCGCAAATCCGGCAGTCCAATACCACCATCAAATCAGGAGCGAGCCAATTTGTTCAAGGCTATACGAGCCCCTCCGTCCCACAAGAGATGCCGCTGAAGGGCCTCTATCTCCCTGAAATAAGCCGCCGGTACGGGGTCCATTGCATTCTGCAACGCATATAAGAATCTTGGTAGTGCCAACATGTTAAACAGGGTTGCTCTGCCGAGCAAAGACAGTGGGACAATCTTCCAGCGCTCCACATCCCCTTGGCATCGAGCCAGAGGAGACACCAGATTATTATCATAGCGCCGCTTCGGATCGAGCGAGACATAAATTCCCAAGTATTTAAATCCGTCCTTCTCTATACGGATGGGGCAGGTATACGGAACCTCTGCGGGATCTCCAGTGAGGTCATAAAGTACTGATTTGCTCCAATTTATAGCTAGACCGGAGTATCTCCCAAAGATATTAAGCACATCCAGAAAATACCGGAAGGAGGTCTTAGGTTTAGTAAGGTAGAGTAAAACATCATCTGCATATAACTATACTTAATCCTCCCATTCCGGCGTCCAGCGCAATCCGCGTATAGTGATGTCCCAGCGCACCCATGCCGCTAACGGTTCCATTGCCAATGCAAAGAGCAACGGCGAAAGAGGGCCCCCCTGTCTGGTACCTCTTCCAAGGGAGAAGTCCCGGGACTTGCAATTGTTAACGACCACCCTCGCCAGTGGCCTCGTATACAGTAAGTGCACCCAACTCACAAACTCATCACTGAAACCCAGCTTGGTCAACACTGCAAATAAATATGGCCATTCCACTCTATCAAATGCCATTGTGGCATCCAAAGACACCAGAACCGCCGGTTCCTCAAGCTTCGAAGCCCCTCCAAGTACACCATGCAACCGACGCAAATTCAACGCAGTGCTGCTCCTCGGCATAAAACCGGATTGGCCTGGATGGATCAGGTTTGTTATCACTTTCACTAATCTGGTAGCAAGGAGCTTGGTCAGGACCTTAGGCTCTACATTGAGCAGCGATATGGGCCTGTAGGAGGAGCAACACGTCTTAGGCTTAGCTTACTTATGAATAACAGCTATATTGGCCACCCGCTGATCATATGGGAGCTCTCCTTTTTCTCGACTCTCGAGAAACATGGCGCGGAGATATGGTGCTACTCTGTTGGCATTCAGCTTATACAACTCGATAGGTATTTCGTTCGGGCCAGAGGCCTTACTGGAGTTAACCTGCCGTATAGCCTGGGCGACTTCATCATCTGTATAGCAGAGTCAAGAAAACTTCTATCCTCATCTGAAAGGCATGACATGACAATATCTTTAATCATTTCTCTGTTTTCTTGAACCGTAAAACAATTCCCGGCCTCATAAACCCCCCCGATAATACTCTCGAAATTAGTCTGCCACCGACTGCAGATCTTTAATCAAACCCCGCTCCTGACTATCCAATTCCTGGACTAACCTTGACGCTCGCTCCCCCTTTTCCAACCAAACAATCAGTTTCCCGGCCTTATCAGCATGCTCATATATACGGATTTGTGTTGCATTATGTTGCGCCACGGCGCTCTCTCTCTAGCCAAAGTCCTAAAGTCTTCTTCCCGGAGCCTCAGTAAGTGGAGGTCCGCCGCTGTAGGTGATTCAGCAAACTGTCGCTCTAGACACGTGAATTCCCCCTCCTTGCTGGTAATCACCGCCTGTCCTTCCCTCTTCAGCCTCGAAACAATGGACAACACTTCGCCCCTCACTACAGTTTTCTATGCTTCCCAAAGTGATCTGGCTGATGTAACCGATCCCTCATTCTCCAAAAAGTATCTGTCTGCCACCTTAAGAATTTCTTTCCGGACTGTAGGGTCCTTCAATCTCCAAGCCCCAATAGGAGCCACTCTACCTGCTGCCGGAAGCTCAAACGTGAGACTAAGCCATAGCGGGGAGTAGTCTGATAAACCTCTCCCCAGGTACCCGGCCTCCAAAATCGAAGGTGCCGCTGCCGCCGGAATTAAGACCTAGTCAAGTCTGGACAGGGATCCATGTGCGGCCGAAACATGGGAGTACTGAACGGATCTCTGGTTGCGCGCACGCCAGCCATCAATCAACCCAAGTGTACCTAAGAACTCCGGAAGCCATCTCTGTGATTGCGCCAGCACCCGGGGCGGGTTGCGGTCCAATTCACCATCCAGCACTGAATTAAAATCTCCACCGAGTACTAGCCCTCCCAGGGGAAGTGCAAGGAATATGTTGCTCAAATCTCTCGGACTGAAGGGCCGGCGGCACATACACTGACAGAAGAGTAGATGTCTGTCCCCCAAGCTGGCCAGTGACTCCAGCATACCTACCCCGCTGATCAATCCAAGTCTTCTGTACGGAGAAGGGGAAGGAGTTTTCAATCAGAATACCCACTCCCCTGGAACCGGATGTGAAACCCGCATGCACCACCATTTTGAATCCCCCTCTGTGTAGAGCCATGCATTTTTTACCAATTAGGTGAGTTTCCTGTAGCAACACTACGCCCGGGGAGTGTCTCCTAATGAGTTGACTAACCATCCCCCTCTTGATCTTGTCTCCTAAACCATTCACGCTCCAACTCAGCACTTTCATCCCAGATCCTCCTTTTTCACGTGCCTTCAAACTCATTTGTGAGAAAGATAAAAACTGGATAGTCACCACGTCAAAAATACGCACATACATACACAACTCAAACCAAAACAAAGATTCAACATCTCTAACAAACATATACACCCCTCCCCCCTTACACCACCCCCCTACCTGCACCCCTGCATAAGGACATTGCCCAACCCCAACTCGCAGTGTGCCTGTCACCCGACCCTAACAAATTAACTAAAGATAGTACGAGGGGGAACCCAGACCTCAGCCCCTTCTTCCCCACTCCAAGAAAGACCCACCGAGTCATAGTCATATATAAGTTTCCTATAAAACCGCACCCCCCCCTGTGGCAGTCATCAATCAGATAATTCTGGCCTCACTGTTCCTCTGCAGTGTCCACACGCCTTTCCTCTGATTGAGGCCGCGTTGTGCTGTCCAACCAGTCCTATTCTGCCTCCGGATGATCAAAAAACCATGCCTTCCCATCCACCTCTACCCGAAGCTTAGCCGGAAAAAGCATTATCGCATCGCATTCCCTTTTCCCTCAGTCTCCTTTTTACAGAAAGAAAGCTCTGTCTCTGCCGTTGTACGGCCTGGGTGAAGTCTGGAAAGAAGGACAAAGTCGTGTTCTCAAAGCGAAGCGGGTCTGCGGAAAGTGCCGCTTTCAGGATCACATCCCTGTCTCTATAGTTCAGCACTCTAGCTATCATCGGGCGAGGAGGCGCTCCGGGTCTCGGCAGTCCACCCGGCACTCTGTGGGCCCGCTCGACCGTAAAAAAGTTGCTGAGGCCCTTCGGCTTTAAGTGATTCAGTACAATGTCCTCTACAAATAAGTCTGGAGCCTGCTTATCCGATTTCTCCGGTATTCCAAGAATTCGAATATTATTCATCCTATTACGCCCCTCATAGTTGTCCAACTTCTGACGGGTTTCCTCACGGGCCGCTTGCAAGGCCCAGATCTCTCGCTGCACCTCCGCCATGTCGTCTACTAGACTGGATGTCTTGATGTCTAGCGATTTAACCTTTTAGCTCGTCTTGGCATGGTCAGCTCTCAACAGGTTAACCTCCAGCTTCACTGTTTCTAATTTATTGTCCAATGCGTCCATTTTTTCCACCATAGACGTCTGTACTTTGTTTATGGCGGCCATGACATCGGCCAGCGTGGGCTCAACGGCCTCTCCCGGGGAGTCTCCTCCGAGCGGCGGAGATTTCCTCTGTTCCACTGGCGAACCTTTGGCCTGTGCATATCTGTCCATCTTGTTGGTCTTTACATTTTTCAATCCTCTTCCACCCCGCTGTGGGGCCTTTTCGTTGTCAGTTTTCGACGCCATGGAGGAATTCATAATGGCCGTCGCTCTTGTGTTCCAACGCAGGGCTTCACACCTTGGACCATGTATCACACCTCAGTCGTGCATACAAGACGCAGTCCGTTTCGGTGATGCAGTGTCTGTCATTTCTGATTTCACAACTTTCAAATGGGCGAAGAGGAGGTCGACGCCCGAACCAAGCCGGAGCTTCCGGTGTCTCAGGCCGCTGTTGTTGCATTAACATCCGGCTCAGGGGTATACCATGGACCCCGGTCTCTGAAGGCGTCAGGCCCAAATCTTCCGATGCCGCTCCGGAGGGGTAGAAATATCCGTTTTCGCCCCAGTTTTCACCTACTATTATCTTTTCGACTCAGCCGTCGAATTTCTCGGGTGGCAGGATCAAAACAGAATAGACTTAAAGGAGGAGCGGGCTCTACGGAGCTAAGGTCTCACGCTGCCATCTTGGTCCCGCGTGTAGCTCTTCCCATCGTAGCAAGCATGTTTAAACAAATCTACTTGTCTGCATTTAGCATTGGCCGAAGAAGCATTCCTAATTTACCAGACATATGGGTAATTGTCATAGACTAGTGTAGACCTAAGTACACATTGAAAGTGCTGGAAATTAGTAAATACCAAGGATGGGGAAATGTTTGTCCTAAATAAAGTGTGTGTAAAAGTTAATGTATTGTAGTGAACGTCTAATACGTTCCTGAAAAGAGAGCTGAAACCGCATCAGCCCACATGGTTAATATTTCCTAAGGATGTAATTTTTGCCACAGCTTTTTAGCCACTGTGCTTACTTGAACAACCATTGCTAATGCCGTTATGTCTGGCTTGTAAACACAAATTCAGGCTAGATGTATTGACTTTGAACCAGCATGTGTTTGTTTTGTGGCTGTGACTGCTGCCTGCGGATAGGGTGACATGTAAGGCCTGCTTGCAGTCCTTCTCACCAAGAGTTCTTAGGGTGTAGCTGGAGAGCTGGTCTCCGAGGGGTGCCAGAGTGCTTGTGGTAATATGTGACTGCTGCTGTAATGTGTGTGGAAGGGATCTGGTAGAGCATATAATTAGTTTAAGAGTGCGTATGGTAGTGTCACAGGTGCTCTGTGAGGGATGTGAGAGGACTTCTAATATTTATGCTGTTGTGTTTTTCCACTGTAAGAGCTTCAGCAGTTCCCCAAATCTTTTCTTTGAGGCCGTGGCTAAAGACATGCTTTGTACCTATTTAACAAGAAGCTGCACTTGCTCCTAAGTTGACTGTTCATCCTAATGAGACTGCCCAAAAATTAGGCGAGAGTCATGAACCACTCAAATTATCTGTTTACTCTCAAGAGCCCTTGACCCGCAACAACCGGCAGGCCACCTTCAACACCAATCAGCCCTCCACCACCTGCATGGATCACTACCCCCACACCATCTGCTCAACTAGTTGTATTTACTGGCATCACTAAGCACCAGTTTAGTGGGAACGACCAATTGAGGAAACAATAGAGAACGAAATATTCCGTTGTTATTTATCTAGAGATTTGACATGACAATCGGGGGGGGGGGAGTGAAGGGGGGACGTTATAAGGTTTGTGTTTAAAATGGCATAATAACCTGCAATATATGTGTGTTTAAGAACAAGCCCAATCAAGATAATGTCAAGATATAGTTGCACAGATAATGAAAGAAGGTATATATGAAAGTAGATATAGCAACTGTATATGTGTTATTTTAAATGCCAATGAAAATTAAAAGAAATCACCAAGCACCAGTTATAGCAGCGATCAGAGTCTTAACCCCGCCCCTTTCACCCATTACTGCTACCAGGCACCCCCCCCAATCTGCTCGTGGACTTTAGACTCACATGGACAGCTCGGCAATTTGTCAGTTGCCTTGATCCCCAGGGCACAGAGAAAGAGCTGCCTTGGGCTTAATCAGGGAAGTAGTGCACGTTAGAGACTCCGAGTGCTGCATTACGCACACGAACAACCAAACTGTTTTCAGCCAGTAATGTTGCTGGAAAAAAAAACATTTTCAATTAGAGACTGCTAAATAATGAACATAAATTACTAGGTAACATTCCTTACTAGGGTCTTTGACATAGATCACAATGTAAAACCCCATCCTGGATTCAGAATGCGAAACCATGTCCTACTCCTACTATGTTTGCAATGGAGTAGCACGGGGCCCGAGCGGCACAAGTTTTGTGGGCGCCTTTTAGTAGGAATATGTATACGTGCCGTAATGTCTTCTTCTTTCTTTATTCTGTATTCATGTTCTGTTTACCATTTATTATAGATATTATAATTATGAGGCCCATCCTTTAACAAGTTTGCAGCGTATGAGACAAGTTATTGAAATGCATCCAGGCTTACTACCGCTGACGCAAATTCGAAGCACTTTTCAGCGAGTAGTGTGCTACTCCGTCACCGTTGGTAGAGAGTGCTAGAGAGCAGCGGACGTTGAACGCCAGAACGCCAGCAAACGCCATCCTGAACGGCTCGGTTCGGCGAAAAGAGTGGGTTGCGGACCGTGGCTGGTTGACGGCTGGCAAGGCTAGCGGAGCACCTTCTCCGCGGCTCCCGAGCGGCTGAGCAAAGCCACCGCCGCCGCCGCCGCTGCCGAGTGGCCGCTGAGAAGGAAGGTGCGGTTCAGACTCGGTTCTGGAATTAAAGCGGTATCAGCGGTATCAGTCTCATGCCGCATTGAGCCAGCCCTGTGTGTGGCGAAGGGCAAAGGGGCTGCGAGTGGAAAACAGCCAACAGCCGAGTGCCCTTTGGTGCAGCGGGCGCACTGACTAGAGAGGCAGGGAGTTACTGGAATCAGAGAATCATCAAGTTACTGGGAGCAGCAGAGAGCAGAGAATTACGGACTTAGTGCACGGCAGCAGCCACGACCAGAGGAGCGGGAGCAGGAGGAGAAGCCGGTGCTTTTGCACTCTCCGAGCTTTTCTTTGCACTCCCAGAGTCTCCTCCGTTTTTCCCGTGGTTTGGAGCTACTAGGAAGAGGAAGAGGTCCCGGTCTTGCTGAGAGAACCCGGTGCCGTGTTTGCTAGCTACGAGGTAAGAGGCAGAGGTGGAGGCGGGGGAAGGACGCAAGCGCGGCCGCCGCTAGAGGTGGCTGCGAAGTAAGAGCCGGGGGGTGTTGACCGAGGGGGCTGCTTGACCAGGTCCCCCTGTGTGCTCCGCTTGCACTGTCCCCCTCCCACCCAAAGCTGATTACTACCTGATTACTAGCGCCGCTCCCGCCCCACCCTCCTGAAATAAGCGACCCATCGACGCGATCGGAGATACATCCAACCTGCAGTCAATCTCCCGGTGGTCAGCAGACGCCTCACAACCCACAGTTTTCCAACAGCCCGCTAACTTCATTACAAAATTCAAAGCCTAACTGGCAAAAAAAACAACAAATAAACTAACTCCCTCAATATTCTAAAAAAGAAGGCAAAGCCCCTGTATACTGTTGGTAAACTACTATTCATGATACTTGTCAATCCAGAGGAACAACCGCACCGCCCGCCCGACAAAAAGTAAATCTCAACCATCTCAATCATCATAAAAATGAGATCAGGAAAGATACGAGGCAAAGACAATCCACCATAGTAACCTCAGGGGAAGACAAAAAAGGGCAATGGAGCCCTTTCGAGCACGATCAATGAGGCAGTGGAAGGAGTTGCTGCAGGCAGTGGCAAGAGCCCCAAAAAACTAAGTTCAAAAGAGCCATGCACCAGTTCTATGGAGCCATTAGAACCCCTTCATGCAATGACAAAACAACATGGTTCCCGGAGCTCAGTTGTGGCAGCAAAGGGGCCCCACAAGGGCCCCACAGCCTGCGGCCGACCTGATCACCACGCAATGCCCTCTCCTTCCCAAATTGCTCAAGCCCTGTGTCCCAAAGCATGCAAACGTGCCTTAATTACTGACTTCCTCAAAGTTTGCCAAAAACTCTCTACCGGGAGTGGTGTGGAATTCCCACAAGATAACGTCAGCTCCAAACCTTACAGCAACCAACATAATGCCTTCACGGACACAATGAACAAGGGTACTAAATTATCATCATCTCCATCTAATTCAAGGTGCCACAGTGAGCCCCGTAACACCCAAAATATTAAAATAAGAAGGAATTCTGGGGGCGGGGGACTAGGTCCTCCCGGGTCAGAAGACTCTATCAGACACCAACAGGTCAAAGGCCCGGGCCGTCTCTCGTCGTATCCACCTTCCAAGGCTCAACAAGCATTCCACATTTCATCAGTTTGTGCTTTAGTCCATCGGGCTTCAGAAGCAAGTAACGACGTGAGCAACGATTCGGTCTTCCTGGATCAAAGCCCACGATCGACCCAGACAACCATCCCTGAAACAACAGAGGAAGGCTCACCTCAAAACCAAAACTGCACCCAAAAGCTGCCGACACCGCCAACGGTGAGCTCCCCTAGTTCAACGAGTGGTCACTTCACACTGGAATCAGACAAAAAGGAGGGAAACCATAGCTTCCTCCCTGCAGGACCAGCAACTCACGCGATCGAAGATATCAAAGTTAGTAGAATCTCGAAGTCACTAGAAGATAACGTTCCAGCAAATGATACTGTAGAGCTCAAACGAAGCACTCGTCCGTTTCCCGTCCTTTACGATTTAAGTCCTGGTAATGAAGACAGCATCTTAAAAAGGACATCGCGAAGGAGTGCCTACCTGTGCGAGCATCAAACCCAAATTGATCCTTCTAAACATCTTGACTCCTCATTTATACTCAGTTACACCCAGGGGGAAACCTTCGAGAGCACTCAAACAGCCACAATATGGCCACAACTATTAAAGACAATGGAATCCATAGGCATAGCCATGTCCTACCATGCAGACAAATTAGACATGCAAGTCGACCTGCTCAACCTCTTGGCTTTTCATGTCCAGGGAATTGAATCAAATTTACAGGACTTAAATAGTATGATTACTAAGGAGCAACTTAATAAGGACTCCTCTTTCTATACCTGTCACTGCTCCCAATTAACAGATAAACTGGCCACCGTACCCAGTTTGATTACACAAATACTGGGGGCCGTTGGGGATTCATCAAAGGAAACAAAGATAACCATAAACCAAGCAAACGTCCAACAAGACGTCAATAAGGAATCTGGCCGGCCAATAGACGATGATAGCTGTGGCAAGGAAAGCTCAGAACTCCGAGACAAATCCTCCTCTCTCTCTACCAACGACATCCCCATGCCAGTAACCTCAGATGATCAAAATCCAGTTGCCACCCGAGAGGAAGCTTTGCTAACTCAGCTACTACCACCAATCAAGGTAACAGGCTCCAACCATACTAAACAGGCACCCACTCTCACAAAGAGAGAAAGGAAGCGCCTGTGAAAAGTCAGAAAACTCAAACCACAGACTTGAGGGGTGCTACAAACTCAGTCCCAAACAACAATTCCAACGGCAAAGAAGTTACACAGGAGTCAGAGGCTGCCCCACCTCAAAACAAAATAACATCAGAGCCAGGGCTACCTTCAATAACTAATTCTCCACCCAAGGAAACCTCTATTTCTAATGGTCCAATAGAATGCATACGTCCAATCCAGAATGCAAGGAAAGTGTATAGCATTTTCAACCCTCCAGGAGAGAAAGCAGAACGCAACTCACCAAGTCCAGACTCAGTTCATAATGCAGAGATTGAGCAAGGATCTCAACCAAAAGCTAGCTCCCAACTCATGCAAGTACCAGCAAACGACGGGCAAGCAGACGCAGACAAACCCGTAAGGAGTAAGGCAATTAAGACAAGAGACATGCTGAGTTCAGAAATTGAAGCATCATCAGTCCCGGCCCCTAATGGTAATGGTAAGGAGGCAACAAGCAGTGTGAACACATCATACTCGCCCATAATAGAGCTAGAGGCAGAACGGGCAGGAACAGCCTCGTCAAATCCCGAAGAGAGAAGACGTCCAAAAGATCAAAAACGGCATATCCCAAGTAATAAAATCTAGCTAATTCCGCAATATAGCTCGAGAGGGCCTCACGACATACTAAATAGACTGTCCATTTTAAAACTCCTAGAAGTACTACCTGGTCTCCGACATATAAAATCAAGCGACTTGGTATCAATCGAGTTTAAACCAAACCCTCTCAAATTAGCCCCTGAATCCACAATAACAATGTGGACCAAACATACTGTCACCAAACTAATCCTGACACATAGGGAGGACTTTGCTTTATGGGGCATAGAGCTAAAAAAGGTGGAGCCTGCACGATACCCCAGCCCGTTGCAGAAAGAAAGCCTCAAACGAATTCTTCTAAAAAATGCCAAAGGTCCAGAACTAAGAAGCAGTATCGAAGATGAAGCTCACCCACTCAGGCAAATTGTAATTACTTTTGCCCATCAGGACGCCGCCATATCCGAAAGGCACCAACAAGCCTCCCTGGCACTAACCCAAAGGAACCTAGAATGAACCAACGATAGACGAACAAGAGGGAAAGAGCAGGGCTGCAAGATCTGTTCGTGGAACGTCAACGGACTAAACACAAAGCTGGAGGAAGATGACTTCATAGAATTCATCACCCAGTACAAACTACTTTTGTTTCAGGAAACATGGTTGACAAAAAACACACCGCTGGTGGGATACAAAGAATTTTTCACATCCGCACATAAGGAGGCACGTCTTGGTAGGGCCAAGGGTGGCCTATCTATCTACATATCTACTGACTTCTCTTGGTCATCCAGCTGAATTGAACGAGACTCCACATGGAGGCAATGCATCAAAATTGAAATTTCGCCCATTATGGGTTTATTGATCGTAAACTTATACATGCACCCCGGCGGAAAACACAAAGGGAAAAGGATAAAACAACTAATCACAGTAATTAACACACTGAAAACCACCTACCCGAGCGATAACATGCTTATAACCGGAGAGTTCAACCTGAATTTACTGCAGGGTGACGAGGGAACTCTCCCCACACACATTGATCCGCGACAGGGCAACCAAAGTAGGAAAAGCGCAATTGGGAGGAAATGCGCTATCGAACTGGATGCCCTCCACTTATACACACTAAATGGAAGGGGCCACTTGGACAAACCAGCAGCCCTAACGAGGGTTAGCAAGACTTCAGGTTCAACAATAGACTATACTTTGGTTGACCCCGACCTATTCGCTCCTATCAAAGATTTCCATATCCAGGCACGGGGAGAAAGCGATCACTACCCACAGACCTTCGCATTAACAATTCTGCCAACTAAGTCCGAGCAAGCTCAGCTTTTATCTTTGAATACCAAACTTTTCAATCTACAAAGGCTAAATTGGAACGAAGAGAACATTTCCAACTTAATGGAGACATGCCACTCATTGTTGTCACCACCTGCCACGTCAAAAGACATAGTAAAGACCTGGGAATCCTTCGTGGCGGATAAATAAGAAATACCAAAGTAAACGCAGAGGACAAAAAACAATAAGAAACGGAGGAGGGAAATGGTACACTCCAAAACTACGCTTATTAAAAAGACAACTGAACGCTTATCTCAGGGCTCAACGTAAAAAGGATCCTCAACTACCACAACAAACCCTGAAAAAAATAGAATCCTTAAAAAAAGAGCTAAAACGAGAGATCAAAATGGCCAAGCGACATCACATGGAAAAACTTGAGTGCATTATACTCCATGCAAGCAAACAGCAGAATTCCAAAAACTTTTAGGCAAAAATAAATCTCATGCTCAACGGCAAACATCGGCAGTTTAACTCAGACATGACTGATCAGCTCTGGTGCAGCCACATCGATTCACTATATAACTTCACGCACGACACATCCACTGATATTACATTGCCACCACCATCTGAGTCCACTCCAACCCAAAGCCCGAGTTTAATGGTAAATTCAAAGTCCTCCGAATCCAAAGCCACCTGCAAACCATTGACACTGGAGCACACAGGAGCAATCGACCAAATCACAATGACGCAGGTACTGAATATCATAAAAAATTTGAGAGCAGACGGAGCTCCTGGTCCAAACGGCCTCCCCAATGCTCTATTTAGGCAAGATCCAAAGTTTTGGGCCAGCCAATTATCTCCCTTGTTTTGTCACAGCTTAAGCACCGGGAATATTCCTGACTCCCGGAGGGGCAGCATTTTACACCCGATATACAAATCAGGGCCCTGCTCAGACCCAAATAACTATAGGCTAATAGCCTTAATAGATGTAGATGCCAAAATCTACGCATCAAATCTTTTGGTAGAACTGGAATCTTGGGTCAGCAGCAAAGGGCTAATCCCTCCGACACAAACAGGTTTTAGGGCTGGAACGGGCACTCTCACAAACCTATCCGTGCTAACCCTGCTGGCTAAAAAGGCAATCAATAACTCCACTACGCTTTACACTTGTTTCTTAGACTTGACAGCTGCTTTCGATAAAGTGCCTAGATCCAAACTTTGGCCCAAAATGAAAGCCTGGGACGCGCCGCCAAAGCTAAAGGGAGCAATTATAGAGCTATACTCGCACTCCTGGGTTCAAATAAAAAAAGGAGACGGACGATTCCTAACTAAGAAATTCACAACTTTGAACGGCCTAGAACAAGGCTGCGTGTTGGCGCCCAGCCTCTTTAACATCTACACCGCAGACCTAGAAAGTGATCTACGTACAATCCACGGAGATCCACCAAAACTGGACCAAACACCCATAGCCAGTCTACAATATGCTGACGGCATTGTGCTCCTCTCAAAAACCCCGATCGGCCTACAACGTTAGATTTCCAAACTCGCGTTATATATCACCAAAGCACAACTAACTATAAACCTCAAAAAATCAAATATCCTATGCTTCTCCAGCTCCCGAAAGAAAAAAACAAAATTTGGATGGAGGATAAATTCTTCTACATTAACACAGGTGGACAAATATAAATATTTGGGCATTATACTGGACTATCAATTAAAGAACAATCACCACTCGGAACTGGGGAAATCAAAAGCCAAACAGCTTCAATTTGCCTTTAAAACCATACAAAAACACCTAAGTGGTAGTTCCACCGGCCATATGCTAAAGATCGTAGCTGCCAAATTCTTGCCATCACTCACATATGGCTCGGAAATGATGGCAATTAGGGACTCCACAGTGCTAAATCTTGCCCAATCCAGACTGTTTAAAAACCTCTTGTCGATCCTGAGACACATCTCACAAGCCCAAATACGTTTGGAATATGGACTAACTAATCAGACTCCGGCAAGACAAGGTGCTCTGGCCAAATACTACTGGCGTATGAGGGATGCTGAAGACAACACACTTGCCCACCTCTGCTGGCTAGAGGTCGAAAAACAGGCCGGGTCCCCTAATTCAACATACAAATCCCTTAGGCAAGCGCTCGATTCCTTAAAGCTGGAAGAAGCCTGGCTTTCACCTATGTCATACAACGCATGTAAACAGCTTACCAACAAAGCCATCAAATAAGTATCGCTGCTAATGGACAAAGCCGCAGTAGCTGGTAAAAGCCATGCATGGATTGTGTTGCCAACTTACAAACACCAGAAACCTCAACCATACTTGCAAGATTGTTTTAGGGACTATTATAAGAGGAAATTAAGCCTTATGAGGCTGGGATGCTTTTCGAGTAAAGACCTCACCCCCAAATGGCAACGGTCCTGGCCAACTTCTGCCTGTTGTCTCTGCGGCAACGCCGTAGAGTCTTTATTGCATTTAATATGCATATGCCCTGTACTGCAAAAATCAAGGAAAACGCTTTTGCTACCACTTTTAAGAGAAGCTCAGGCGAGAACTTGCAGGGCGGCTGTAATAGAATGCCTTAGCGGATCTCGGATACAACTAGCTTGCAAAACTATAAAATTCTTGGCTCATGCTGCTGAAGATCTAGAAAACAAGGCAGTAATTAAAGATGACCCTGGCCAACTGGTCTCATCACTGCTGACCCTGGACCCCCACCTTCTTTCCTAACGGATACCCCTTTATTCTCACTTTTCCAGGTTGCGTTCTTCATTCTGAGTCAAAATGTGTATCTCCCACCAAATTACATTTATTCTCCAAAGTATTTGCACCTTTTCCCAGAACAATCTTCTGTTGTTTCGAAGTTCCAATGAGATAGTCATACTTTCCTTCAGCTATATCTTTATAAGTCTACACTGCGATTGTATATTTGTGTAAGTTAGCCAAGATTACGTTATTTTAACTTATTATTTTTAAGTTGTTTTTATGTTGACTTCACGATGTACATGCTGTTTGCATGGTGGTAAGATCCACCATTTTATGATTTTTACAAATCAAATAAAGTACTATATAAGATAAGAAATGCATCCAATGACAAATTGTTTGTTGTTGCCTTAGTTAATGTTGCTACCATGTCAATTTTAATAAACCTAATTAAATTTAAAAAACCTGATTCAGATTTAAAAAGATGTGTATATCATAATTACCAGTGTCAACCTGCTAATAGAAGTCTTTTTAAACTGCTATATCATTTGAAGTTAACATCTCTTTTTTAACATTTACAGAATACCTGTGATTCTCAGAAATCTTTGGAAGCGCTATTGAATGTTGTTATAACAGAACTGTCCAAGGGAAAGTTGTATCAAGCCGGAGAAACTGAAGAGGTGTCAATGGTATGTAGCTGTTCACCTTAGGAAGTGATAACCTCAAGTGTGAAGGTAAACAATCTAAGCCATTGAAATTCGGATATGTGGATACAAGCTGCAATCGTAAGCTATGCTATTTTAACAGCTACGTTTCCTCTCAAGGAACGAACATCAGTGAATTTAATCATTTTTTTCTTTTTTTTTTGAAGATTACCTCAAGTGTTTGGTCGCCTCAGTCCATTGAGTATTTTCTGCAGCAGTTCTGCCTTCCTTTCCTCAGGATCAGCAGCCTTCTTCAGCATCACCTCTTTGGAACAGATTTACCCAGCTGCCAGGTTAGTGCGAAAAAACGATAAATCACTGGTTTGTGTTCGAAATGTCCATAAAGACAAGTGTCTTCTACCTCCCCACGTCATTTTGTGAATGCCTTTACATTACACCGTGTAAAGTGCACATAGGTGAGAGAAATTTGTTGCATGCTATTCATTATAATACATCAGGAATTTAATGTTTATAAATTGTGTCACAACTGGAGGCGAGGTTTGGGCTTGAGCTTCCTTTGCTGGTTATTACAACAGCCTGACCAAAGCACATATAGCAGAATTGAATAACTATTAATTCAATCTGATAGAGACTTCCAGACATATACTCCTTACCGTGGAATTATCCCCAGGCGTCAGACTGGATCCAGAAACTTTTTGTGTGCAGTACCCCTGTGTGCCAGTAGGTGGCTTAATTCAGCTCAGCTTGGCGTCATCAGCATCGTCCTCGTCGTGTGTGCACAATGCCTATATAGGCGCCACCCCAGCGTGCTGATGTCCATTCTTTAGCTTCTGCGTCAGTCAGCGCAGATCCAGAGAGAGCTACCCCTGATCAATTTCTGACTGTGCTTTTTCGACATCTTTTTGAGAGATCCTCTCCTGGTGTGGCACGGATGTCAACTAGATATGCCGGGTTCAGCCCTGTGGCACCTATCATTGACAGGTGTCGGTGATGGACCCGCACCTTGTTTGCCTCTTGTGCCTGGAGTGCAACCACGATGCGAAGACCTGTGCCCATTGCCACGCCATGCACCCAAGGCCTTGAGGGAGCAGTCTCTCAAGCCCCTTACTGCTCGATGCGCAAAGCCGCAACAGTCTCGATCTCGCTCAAGATGAAGGTCATGGGATCGGTCGTGACGCCCGAGATCCTTGTCGCACGCGCAATTTGGGTAAGTCCCACCAGAAAAAAAGAGCAAGAAGTCAAAGGTCCTCGACTTCTCCCCATCCGTCGTGGTCTTCAGACAAGACATGGGAGTGTTGTCATTCGAGGTAGGGCTGTTGTGTGCGATTATAAATTCTGTATGCATTTCCCGATCCATGCCCTTATATAGGTATAATTCACAATGCCCTTATATAGGCATGAAAATTCAGTCCTTATTTAGGCATAGCCCATGCTACCCAAATACAGGCATGGCTACTTCCATCCATTCATCTACGTCACAAAGAGTTCTTGGAAAACCAGACTCTTAAACCGTTAGGGTCTTCCCCTTGCTTGAATATTGATTTCTCCAAGAAACTCATTATTATGCATGAACATCTATTCCTTAGGGGTTCATTCATGACGTTCATATGCCCGACTCTTACTTCAATTCTGGCATTCCTAAACACCTTCCAGGTATAAATATACCTTCACTTGCTATGGCAAAGCACGGTGTGATTCGGTGCAGTTCGACTACCTACTTGCACAACGCAGCTCACTACAGCAAGTGCCGAAGGAAGCCAGCTCCTTAGCTGACGCACTGACTAGAAGCTGTCATCCTTCTGCCGAGAATCCAGCTCTAGTGTTTGACTTCCCTTGCAGGGTGTTGGGGGATCGAGTCCAGGGAAAGAGATACCAACCTCTCTCATTCTAAGGTATGGAGCTGATTAGAACCTACTGACTATGCGGCGATCCGGAAGCAGGCAGTTGTGCAAGGTTTCTCCCTCGGAAAAGTTGTGTTCTCGGGACACCTTCCTGCAGGGCGCCATGTCCAGTTTACGACTAGGATAAACTCGTTTTTGTTTCCCGTGTTGTTGGGATCCCCTCCACACGTGGTGATTCAATTGGAATCTTGTGTGATCTGCCATTTGGTACTTTGACCAAACTACGTTTAGGCCAACATCAGGACTGATAACGACATACGTCCTGAAGAAGACCGGGGTGACCTTTAAGGCGCAGTAAGTCGGTCGAAACATGTTGACACAAGCGGTATTAGGAGGGTTGTTTTGAGAGCTCTAATTCTCTCTTTGAAACACTACCCATCCTTTTTCTTTGTTTAATTCTGGTGGTGGAACCTATTAATAAAGGTTTGTTTAGTATCCTCAAACCAGTTTTAAAGCACTTCCTTATTAACTGCACTTTGTCGCACACCAGTTCTAGTCACAGGGTGACACTCACTGATCACGTTCTTTGTATGTATGTATATATATATATATATATATATATATATATTTTTTTTTTCTTTTTTTTTTTTTTTTGTTATGTGTACTTTGGTCTTTTATGTTTACCCCTCCCCTATGCTCCGTCCTGAGTGTGGCTACACCTGGGCGTATTGTAAGCAGACCCGATGATGAAGCATGTCACACACTTCGGTGTGTGAGTGAGGGCAGTATTTCCAAAACAGTTATATTTTCTCTGTTTTGTGGTGTTCTACTTTTTTTGAGTCTCTCCACCCCTTCTTGTGTGTATGAATGTGACTTAGGGGGTTCGGGTGGTAGAGTTGTAGATACGGTTGACCCTCTCCCCTTACCTGTGTTGAATAATAGAACCTAGAGAAACCTTTGGCAATTCTTGGCAGAACTAAACTATAACTAAAGACAACACCTACTTCTTCCCTCGTACTAGACCTAGGTTAGGTACACTGGGGTAGGCGTATTTTAGAAGCACCAGTTGAATTTTTTAGCCTGTGTTATTTATGTATGTATTTTTATGTATGTCATAGCAACAGACAGTGCTATCACAGTATTACTTTATATCACTGTTTGCGCTGTACGCATTATACTTCGCATTCTGTCTAACGATTGTAGCAGTTCACCTCTCTTGCATGAGAAAGAAGACTGTTCAGTAAATCCTTTTATTTAAACACCCGTCTCTCTATTTCTGTGCAACTCTGTAGAAACGAAGCATGCCCGATTGACTGAGTGAAATAGTTATCTATTGTTTCCACGACTCTGAAGATATTATTTCAGTTCTAAGGGAAACAAAGTTGTCATGTTTATGCGTTTGTCAGAGACTAATCCCTTCTTGTTTATTCGAGAAAGTTTCAAGTGACCTCTGAGTTAGCTGGCACCCACACAATTAAGTTTAATATGCTGGATGGAGACATACTGACCTCAGACCTACGTCAAATCCATAGTGCATATTATTCCAATGCGCAGAGCCTATTGGGAATATAGGAACTACACTACATGGCACCCAAAGGTTTGGTAAGGCACTAATTTAACGCTAAATACTGAAGTAACTCAGTCGTGCTTTTTTCAGAGACCCTTTACTCCTAATACACCAATAGACGTCTGGAGTGGGTAAGGGATAACATCCGCCATAGCTTAGTAGGAAGAAAAATCCTATGTATTAGTTTTTGGTTTGTTCAGCGTTGAAGGATACAGTGTTCCAAAATATTGTGCACCTTATCTCTGTTTCCTTGAAGCTTGCTGTGCAAATTTCACTAAGCAATGTCCGAAAATGGCAGCAACCCCAAAACCGGTGGAGCTGCAGGCGACAACGCTGTGCCAGCTTTTAACGTTACAGGTTTTAATGAAACCGACGTGATTACTATAATCATTCCTCCTAATGTAAGGAAAGCCATCACTATAAAACTTATAAAACATGGCCTATCAGCAAGAGGTGGTAGAGCAGTTTTTGTGATCAAAGCACATGAATATCACCAGACAGTTATTCTACTCATGAATAGTATTCACAGAATCAAATCCAGTTACACATTTGTTTCACTTCTACATACATGAAACCACCGGATGAGTATATTCCTTTCGAGGATATAGAAAGTTCGAGGCATGTGGGCTGCTGAATTCATATCTGGGCATAGATCGCCGCCTAGTGTTGGGTCCGGATGATTGCACATTGTTGTCCTGGAAGAGTCATCGAAGTATCACGAGATAGGTGGCTCCTCCCCTGGACTACAGTGCGCATGGGCATCGACTCCATCCTCAGATTGTTTTTTTCCGCCATTGAGTTCGGATGTCTTTAATTCCCTCTTGTCGGAATCGATAGAAAAACTTTCCTAAGACCAAAAGGTCTTTAGTCTATACGTCGGTATTGTCTTGCGTTCGGCTTTGCTTCTTCTAGCTCGGCTCCGAGCCGGTTTCTGTACTTCCGCGTGCTCTCGGCACAGAAGGCCTAGTCGACGCTCCTGACTTATCGACCATCCATCATGGACCGAAGTTCATTCAAGAGATGACCGGTGTGTAACTCGAAGTACCCCCACATCGACGTCCTCCCGGTGTGCAACAAGTGTCTGTCGCCGGACCACGATGAAGCCAAGTGTATGGCCTGTTCACGATTCAGGTCCAAGAAGACACTCAAGCTCCGATGAGCTGCGCGCCTGGAGGCCCAGCAATCTGCTCCGGCGCCTACGGACATTTTCGATGCTGGGGATGTCGAGGAAGAATATATCCAGGACGTTTCGGAATCGAACCTTGCGTCGGACGTCGAAGAAGACTACGACGCTGATGCTGAGGTGTTCGACAGCGAAGAAGTCGTCGAGGAGGTAGGAGACGACAACGGTGCCCTCTGGGCCATGGAGGATAGCTCGGACGAGGAGCTTCCTCAAACTGACTCTGGGGCCGTGCCGGTTTATAAGGCCCAGGTCGAGGTATCGCCTTCGGGCCTTACCCAAGACCTTGATATGGGTTCCACGGCCCCGCCTTCGGGCCCGGCCACAGATATTGTTACCAAGCCACTCCCTGGCAAAACAAAACCGAAAGTGAAAGCTACGGTCTCGACGCCAGACCCTGCGCCGGTGCAAATATCGAAACCGAAAGTGCGCATCGCTTTGGTCGGATCGAAAACTTATGAGGCTTCGGCGCCGAAGATGGCTGTCGAGCCGAAAGGCCAAGTCAAGGGCGTCGAGACGAAGTCTGCCGCGCCGAAGACTAAAGTAAAGGTTGTCGATACTGGCGCGTCGGCGCCGAGGACGGTCGACGCCGGCAAGGGCCTTGTCGACCCGAAGAAGGCTGTCGACGAACCAAAGAAAACTCTCGGTGACCAGAAAAAGCACCTCGATGACCCGAAGGTCCTCTCTGCCCCGCGTCCGCACGACAGGGCCAAGGCCGCTGCGCCTCGTGAGTCAACAACGAAAGTGGCCTCGAAAGACTCGACTCCGAAGATGGCTGAACCGGCGCGTCCATCCGCCGCGTTCACCAAGAAGGTGACGGACTCCCTGCAGCGCATCAGGGACGGCACCGCAGCGGTCGAACCGAGGGACCCTCCGCCTGCGAAGCCTGTGGAGAAGCCAGTTAAGGCGTCCACGCCGACCTCTTTACGTTGCCGCCTAAGACAGCGCCGAAGGCTTTCGCTCCTAAGGCAGTGGCCGGCGTGCCCGAAAAGGTCTCCTTGGCGCCGAAGGCGTCGTTGGTGGTCCACAGCCCGCGACCTCGACAACTTTCGGAGGATGAGCGTCTGGAACACTTCGTTGACGCCGAAACGGGCAAGCTTTCCCTCCTGAAGCGGAAAATCACCCCAGGACCCCAACTGGAGTCTTACAAGATCCCTCTCAAGAAGAAGGACTCTGCTTGCTCTCCGGTCTTGGTGGAACCCCTTTCACCACAGACTCATGATGTGTCGCCCACTTACTCCGATGTGGACGCTGCTGAGGGTGATGAGGAGGATGAATACAGTTATCCAGTCTATACAGACCCTGAGGATACAAATGAGCCCTGGGCAGCTGGTGGTGACCCCGGGGATCCTCATTCAGGACAAGACCCTCAACTCTTTTCTGTCAAGACTTCACCTACTGAAGACTCTGCGGCTTTCAATGCCCTCATTGAACGGGCTGCTAACAATCACAATGTACAGCTGCATGCTGACCCTGTGGATGTGGATTTCCTCTTTGACACTTTTTCAGTGTCAGAAAAGACTGTAAAAACTCTGCCTATGCTAAAAGGTGTTCTGAAGCATGCTGCTGAGATCTTCAAAGAACCTACCAGGGCGAGGGTGATCAACCCTAGGATTGACAAGAAATACAAGTCGGCGCTTACTGATCCTACCTACATTAAAGGACAGTTGCCTCTGGACCCCCTTGTCATCTCGAATGCCCGGAAGAGGGCCAATTCTCAGACTACGGGTGATGCTCCTCCCCCGGACAAAGAATCCAAGGTCTTTGATGCTTCGGGGAAGAGGGTAGCAGCACAGGCGGCCAACATATGGCGCATCTATAACACACAGGCGCTTCTAGCGCGCTATGACAGGGCGCACTACGATACACTAGAGACCCTGTTGCAACACCTGCCCTGCCTGATCAATACAAAGAGGGGGCTGAGATGCTGATTCAAGAGGGGAAGCTAATCTCCAACGCATCCATTAAGTGCGCTCTGGACGCAGCCGATACCGCTGCCAGAGCTATAAACACCAGCGTTATGCTTCGGAGACATGCCTGGCTGAGGATCTCTGGACTTAAGCCAGAAATCCAAACCACCATCCTCAACCAAACGGTTAACCCAGATCACCTGTTTGGCCCAGAAGTTGACACCACCCTAGAGAAAATAAAAAAGGACACTGACACTGCTAAATCCATGGGTGCCTTACAATCCCAGCTGTTTCGGGGTGGGTCCTTTCGTCGCTCCAGCACCAGAGGCGTCTCTAGGGATCAGCTTTCACAGTCCACGCAATACTACAAGGGCAACACCCAGACTACTTATGCCAACAAAAGTCGCGGTGGTTATCGTGGCAACAGCGCCAAGGGCAGAGGACGTGGCAACAACAGCTCCAGGTCCTCTGCCACCAACAAACAGTGACGCCTTGTCACTGCCCCCCGACCACACAACACCGGTCGGGGGGAGACTCCAGCAGTTCCTGCCCGTCTGGAAGTCCATCACCACGGACAGATGGGTCAGAACACTTATCCAATACGGTTATTGTCTGGAGTTAACATCCACTCCACCCAACATGCCCCCAAGGCACCGTCCTATGTCGGACGAGCACGTGCACTAATTGCAGCAGGAGGTCACCGTCATGCTGCAAAAAGGGGCAATAGAGCTCGTGTCTATGCAAGAAAGAGGCACAGGGGTATACTCCCTGTACTTCTTAATTCCAAAGAAGGACGGATCCCTCAGGCCCATCCTGGACCTCAGGCCCCTCAACTACTACATCCTGTCGGAGCACTTCCATATGCTGACCCTGCAGCAAGGGCTCCCGTTGCTCAGGCAGGGGGATTTTCTCGCAACTTTAGACCTAAAGGATGCATATTTTCACATTCCACTGCACCCTTCACACAGGAAATACCTCAGGTTCACCATCCAAAACCAGCACTACCAGTTAAAGGTTTTGCCTTTCGGTGTCACCACGGCACCCAGGGTGTTCACAAAGTGCCTGGCGATAGTGGCGCCGCATCTCAGGAGACGGAATATCCACGTCTACCCCTATCTGGACGACTGGCTCATCCAAGCGAAGTCAGCCCAGTAGTGTGCCGCCCACATGTCCCACACCATTCACCTCCTGCACGATCTGGGATTCTCACTAAATTACCCAAAATCCCACCTCCAGCCCGCCCACGTACGGCAGTATCTGGGTGCGACCATAAACACTCTGGCGGCCACGGCACAGCCGAATTCAGTGAGTCAACAGCATTCAATCGCTGATACGAAAATTCAGACCTCAACACTCGCTTCCAGCAAGAGTGTTCATGCAGTTGATAGGCATGATGGCCTCCTGCATTTCCATAGTCCCGCACGCGATGCTACATATGCGTCCGCTTCAGGAGTGCTTAGCACGTCAGTGGACTCAGGCTCATGGGCAGTTGAAAGACCTAGTGTTTGTGAGCGGTCGGGCATACAACTCTCTGCATTGGTGGAATCCACAAAACCTTTGCAAGGGCCGACCGTTCCAAGAGCCTGTGCCACAGATCATCCTGACGACGGACGCTTCTCTCCAGGGATGGGGAGCTCATGTACTCCACTACACTGTGCAGGGACTATGGACGCAACAGCAGAGAAAGATGCACATCAATGTTCTAGAACTGATGGCGATCTTCATGGCACTAAAAGCCTTCAAAGTACATCTATGCAACAAGGTCGCGTTGACCCGGACGGACAACATGACGGGAATGTACTACATTCAAAAACAGGGAGGAACACACTCTCTCATCTGGCTCAGAGCATGTGGAAGTGGGCCATTCAGAGGAACATCTTCCTCATGGCGGAACACCTCCCGGGCAAGGACAATCAGATGGCGGACCTGCTCAGCAGGCACAGCCACCAGATGCACGAGTGGGAGATATATCCATCAGTACTCCAACCGTACTTCCAAAGATGGGGTCATCCAGAGATCGACCTCTTCGCCACAAGGGAGAACGCAAAATGCCAAAGCTTCGCCGCCAGGTTCCCACACCCACAGTTGCAGGGCAATGCGATATGGATGAACTGGTCAGGCTAATTTGCGTACGCTTTTCCCCCAGCACCCTTGATACCGCTGGTGGCACGCAAGCTCAGGCAGCACTCGATGACTCTCATCCTGGTTGCTCCAACGTGAGCTCGCCAACCATGGTACACCACTTTCCTGGAACTATCCGTGGTACCGCATCAGAGGCTACGTCTCACACCCAGCCTTCTGACGCAGAGCCATGGCAACATTCAGCATCCAGATCCGCAACAGCTCAACCTGGCGATCTGGCTCCTGAAGTCCTAGAATTTGGCTACCTGCACTTGCCTTCCGACTGTATGGACATCATTCGGGAGGCGAGGAAGCCCACCACCAGAGCATGCTACGCGGCAAAATGGAAGCGGTTTGTCATTTATTGTGCAAATCACAACATTAACCCGCTAGATGCTTCTATTCAGAATATCATCTGTTACCTTTTCCAATTGTACAAATGTAATCTGGCCTATACTTCCATTCGCATACATCTATCTGCAATGGCCGCATATCTCCAGAATAGGCAGCACCTCTCGCTCTTCAGGGTGCCTGCCATTAAGGCTTTTCTGGAAGGACTCAAGCGAGTAATTCCCCGCGAACTCCACCACCTCCGGAGTGGAACCTCAATGTGGTCCTCACCCGGCTGATGGGTCCTCCCTTTGAGCCACTGCACTCCTGTGAGATTCAGTTCTTAACGTGGAAAGTGGCTTTCCTCATAGCGATTACATCGCTACGGAGAGTTAGTGAATTACAAGCCCTGACTATCCAAGAGCCATTTATTCAAATTCATTCTAACAGGGTGGTGCTTCGCACTAACCCTAATTTTCTACAAAAAGTTGTGTCTCAATTCCATATCAACCAGACTATTGAATTGCCAGTTTTCTTCCAGAATCCTGAGTCATTGGCGGAGAGAATGCTCCACACCCTTGACGGCAAAAGGGCCCTGATGTATTACATCGATAGGACCAAGGATTTTAGGAAGACTAAGCAACTCTTTGTCGCCTTTGCACCGCACCACAAAGGTAACCCTATTTCCAAGGCTGGTATTGCTAGGTGGATCGTTAAATGTATCCAGATCTGCTATCTGAAAGCAAAATGTACTCTCACCATTCCACCAAGGGCCCACTCCACCAGAAAGCTGGGGGCCTCTATGGCATTCCTTGGAAACATTCCTTTGGAAGACCTTTCAAATGTGGCTAGCTCGACTTCTCGCAGTTTACTCTTTTGAATCTGCAATATATGCAACTAGAGGAACCAAAACAAAATTACGTGGTAAAGAATTGTGGCACCCTATATCATTATGGAAAGAAGAGCTCTGTCCCAGTGGAATTGGCTAATGGAAATTTGAGGCCTCATATGTTATTTCTGATATGTGTTTTTTTCTTCTGAATTTAAATGTAAACAATCGATGTATCACATTAAGTTTGTATTTTGTATTACCCTCTGCTGAATGCTGGTTCCAAATAAAAAAAAATTAAAAAAAAAAAAAGGAAGACATATGTAGAGCAGCCACATGGTCTACCACACACACATTTACAAAGCATTATTGTGTTGATGTGCACTCCAAACAGCAGGCAGCTGTAGGGCAGGCTGTTCTCAAAACACTTTTCCAAACTGCTGCAGCTGGCACGGGCGGCAGCCGCTAATGGAGGGACTGCTATGTATTCTATGCACAGATATTAATTCAGCAGCCCACATGCCTCGAACCGAATATGCTACTTACCAGTATGCATCTGTTCTTGGCATGTAGGGCTGCTGACATTCATATCGCCCGCCCTCCTCCCCGGCGCCTGTAGCAGCTGCAGAATTCACATATACTTCTAGCATGGTCATCATTCACTGAGTTTCACTCCATCTTGGCCACAATGGCTAAAAACAATCTGAGGATGGAGTTGATGCCCATGCGCACTGTAGTCCAGGGGAGGAGCCACCTATCTCGTGATACTTCGAAGACTCTTCCAGGACAACAATGTGCAATCATCCGGACCCAACACTAGGCGGCGATCTATGCACAGATATGAATGTCAGCAACCCTACATGCCAAGAACAGATGCATACTGGTAAGTAGCATATTCGTTCCTCTCACATACCAGGAGCATGAGCTCTGGTTTAAAGGCGCCCTAAAACATTTAAATCATATTACCAGGCTTGGTCTACTAGGTAGACCGGGAGCAACATGGCCGATTTTAGCCGGCTGTACACCTCATCCTGACATTGAAGAAATGACAGATGTAGATTTACTAACTCAACCTCAAAACTTACAGACAATTGGTTCATGTCATGTGGACTCTTACAGTCCAACCACCAATAGTTATTCCACAACAAACCTCTCACCAGGGAAATACACTAAAAATTACACCACAGACTTTACACGCAGTTATGGGTAAATTACCCGCAAAACGTGAACAAATTCCATTCTGGGTAGCTCAAAAAATGACTCAAATAGAAGCAGTATTTCCTAATACTAGCCCTCATGAGAAACACAGAATTTTAACAATCTGTTTACCAATGGGGATCACACCACATCTGGAGGACTGCATCACTTGGGGGTACAATCTTTGCTGCAATCTACACTAAAACACATGGTGTTCCGTCCATGGCGGTAATACCTGATGTCCTGAAACAGATTCAATATGAATACGGGGCAGAGCCTCTGAATTTAGGCATGAAATTACTGAAAAATTTTAACCAGGTCTCATCAAACATATTATAGGAGAAGCAGCATCAGTGGCGTTCCGCCAAAAATTAAGGGAATTTGATGTAACAGAGCAACCACAAGAGCTAGTCAGAATAATTGAAAAATCCTATGAAGAATTAGGCAGAGACAGTCTGGGTGGGAAACCATTAAAGCCACAACTGTCTGAAAGTCCTGAAAAGGTCTTTTCTAAAAACACTCCAGCCTCCTCTAAAAAGAAGTGGGAGAATAGCAAACAAGCTTCTAAAGAGAAGCTTTCTCAATTCAGAGATAGGTCTCCTCAAAAGGAGCCCTCTGAAAGGAGGTATAACCTCAGGAATAGGGATAATTTAAGAAAACCTAATAGATATCAAGATACTGATACACGTTCCTCTCGTACCTTTCAGACTCTTTCACAGAAATCTGAAAGAAGAGGACGGTCAGAAAACAAAGAAGAACGTGTGAAGTCCAAAGACGATCAACACTTTCAGAAAAGTAAACAAAAAGCTCAATTCACCAAAAAGAAAGTAGCAGGTCTAAAAAATCAGACATGCCGAGGATCTTGAAGACACAAGTCAAGAACGCAGAATGGGCTCAGACAATGCTGGACAGTGCAGCAGAAGTGACAATAGCTTGCCAGAACCTGAAGGATCTTCTGGGGACAGTTTACTTGAATGAATTAATTCAAGTAGAAACTGCAGATACCAGGGTTAGTTCTCCACATATGTTATATGAAATAACACTCCGAATGGAGGGAGACATACCAAGAAAAGTGAGCGCACTCTTTTGGGAGTGACTTTCTAAGTGTTATGACATTCTTCTAGCTGAACAAGACTGGCCACCTACATTTGTCAGGCAGTGCCCACATGGCGAAGACCTCATTATGCCAGCCTTCTCTAACCATATTCCAATTCATTTAAAGTATACATATGCCAGGAAATGGGCAGTCGCCCAAGCCCCAGCATTATACAAAAATCAGATAGGATGGGATGAGGATTCTCTCACCATAAAATCCAATTAAAAAATCAACTAACTGCACAAAGGCAGTACCCAGTTAAGCAAGAAGCTAAAAACAGATCTGAAAGAGACACGTTAGTGATAGATTCCTTACCTTAGAATATCCCCAGGCGTCAGACTGGATCCGGAAACCTTTGCGTAGCAGTACCCTGGCGCGTCGGTAGGAGTCGTCTGTGGCTCCTCGTCCGTCGTCGGCGCCGTGATGACGTCGTCGGAGTACTTAGACGCCGCCTCTGCGTGCTTACGTCAGTTCTTTTTTTTTCCGCGCCAGCCAGCGCAGATCTGGAAAAAGCAGTAACCCAGTCCCTTTTTGACTAACTTTTTTGAGATCATTTTTGATCCTTCTCGAAGTCTTGCGACTCCGATCAGTGCCGTAGGGATGCCTGGTTTCAAGCATTGTGAAGATTGCGACCGCACCATGTCAGTCACGGATCCTCACCACCTGTGCCTGACTTGTCTAGGCGTCGACCACAACGACAAGGCCTGTTCCGACTGCCGGGCCCTCTCTTCGAAAGCCAGGCGGGAGCGGTCCCGCAGGCGACTCGAACTCCGGCAGTCGGCCCGCGCCGCGTGAGGTCCCGGTCCCACGGGAGGTCGAGGGACAGGTCGCGGGGACGGAGCCACAACAGCTCCGGGAGTCAGCACCACTCCTCCGGGTCCAAGTCATCGTCAGGTAAGAAGCACAAGAAGTCGAAGAGGCGTCATCGCTCTTCTGACTCCCCCCGACGCTCGCGCGACGCGGCCGGGGGTTCGGGTGACACCGCCCACGCGGCTCCTTCGGAGTCGCGGATGTCACGTCCCGCCTCACACCCTCCGGTCCCTGGGCGAGACGCGACGCCGGAGGAGATTGAGCGCTTCCTCATGGCCATGAGGTCCCTTTCTCCTCCGACGGGCTCCGCGGCGCCTTCGGGCCCAGCGGACCCATCTGGGGCCCCTAGCGGGTCGGGGGCTTTGGCCCAGACGCCGTTGGGTGCTTCGGCCCCGGCGCCGCCAGCGCCTTCGGGCCCGGCGGCGCAGGGTTCCACGGTCCCGACACCGCTGGCGCCTTCGGGCCCGGCGCCGCAAGGTCAAGCGCCGCCGGCGCCTTCGGGCCCGGTGCCGCAAGGTCAAGGGCCGCCGGGGCCTTCTGGCCCGGTGCCGCGGGACACCGCTGGACCTTCCTCGGGCTCTGGATTGTCACCGGTGGACCATACGACCCCCCCGGCGTCGGTCCGTCAGGTGTCGCCTCCGGCGCCGTCCTTGGGCGGCGCCGCCCCGATTCCTCCTTTGCTCCGGTTCCGGCATCGGAGCGGCGCCGCATCCGACGCCGTTTGGAGAGTTCCACTTCTACGAACCGGCCCCATTGATTGACAACCCTGAGTATCAGGAGATGGGTGATGAGGAGGATTGGGTGGGGTCTGAAGAACCTCTGACCAGGGAGTGTCAGTCTCAAGAGGGCTGGGCAGGAGACCTTGGGGATGCCAGTGGTCTGGACACCTCACCAGACACTGGCTTTGTCTCACCTCCTACCGTGGCTACGGAGGAGGGGGCAACCTATAGTATGGGGTTGACGAGGGCTGCCAAGGCCTTGGCCTTGAGTTCCCCGTCTCGCCCGGGAAGACTAACCTCCTCACAGAGGTCCTTAAACCGCAGTCAAGCTCGACCGAGCCTCTGCTGCCCTTTAATGAGGCCTTGACCGACGTTCTTTTGGGCACCTGGTCCAGGCCCGTAGATAGGAACGTGGCCAGACGCCACCGCCCGGCCCCGGGCGACCCATGTTGCCTGTCCACCCACCCCACCCCCGAGAGTCTGGTTATCCAGGCCTCCAATTCCCAGACCTCATTCACGTCGGCTCCGCCGGACAGGGAATCCAAGAGGTATGAGAATTATTAGTTTGGGACTGCGGTCTTCCAACACTGCATGCCTCTTTGCCCGCTACACCCACTCTCTGTGGGAGACGGTGGCGGAAGTGCTGCCAGAGTGTCCGTTGGAGGTACGGGCAAACTCGGCCAAGCCCTTGTGGAGGGCCGAGATTCAGCCAAGTGTTCCATCCGGTGTGGGCTGGATACCACCGACCCGCTGGGCAGAGAAAGGGCAACGACGGTGGCAGTGAGACGCCACGCCTGTCCAGAACACTCAATGGACATGCCGTTCGATGGCCGTCGCCTTTTTGGCGACAAGGCAGACCACGCTCTTGAGCGCTTTAAGGACTCCAGGGCTACGGCCAAGTCCTTGGGCCTCTCGGCCCGCGCCAGCGAACGGCTGCTTTTCTCTCCTTTCGTGGCCAAGGAAGGGGCGTCCCCACACGTGCCGCCAGCCACTCGCCGCAGACTAACATCCAGCGCAGTGGCGGACGTGGAAATCGCCGTGGAGGCGGTAGGGGACTACGGCGAGGCCAGTCCACAACTTCCCCCGCAGCATCCGCCTCTAAACACTCCTAGTCCGTGCTGCTCGGCCCATGTGACGCCAGTGGGGGGCAGGGTTCGCCATCACCACTCTCACTGGCGCTCTGTCACTTTGGACAGGTGGGTGCTGCAGATCGTCCGGAGGGGCTACTCCCTCCCCTTCGAGACGACACCTCAAGCCATGCCACCGCAATACCACCGCGTATCGGGGGATCACTTGCGGCTCCTGCAGGAGGAAGTTTCGGCCCTCTTGGACAAGGGGGCCATCAAGCGCGTTCCTGGGCCAGAAGTAGGACGTGGTTGCTACTCCCACTACTTTCTGGTACCCAAGAAGGGCAAAGGGGGCCTACGCCCTATCTTGGACCTAAGGAACGTCATCGGCTTCCTCCGGAAGGAGAAGTTCAAAATGCTGACTCTGGCTCAGGTCTTGGCTGCCCTGGACCCAGGAGACTGGATGGTAGCGTTGGACTTGCAGGACGCGTATTTCCACATCCCCGTCCAGCCGGCCCACGGCGTTACCTGCGGTTCACTGTAGACCATGAGCACTTTCAGTTTACCGTGCTCCCCTTCGGCCTTACCAGCGCCCCACGGGTGTTCACGAAGGTGATGGCGGTGGTCGCAGCTCATCTGCGCCGGTTAGGGGTCTCAGTCTTCCCCTACCTCGACGACTGGTTGTTGAAGACGGGCTCGCCCCAGACAGTCGTCAGCCACCTCCAGACTATGGCAGACCTCTTGCACCAGCTGGGGTTCTCCATCAATGTGCCGAAGTCACACCTGTGTCCCTCTCAGAAGCTCCTTTTCATCGGAGCGGTTCTCGACTCAGCGCAGTTTCGAGTTTACCCACCCGAACAGCGGGTTCGGGATACACAGGCTCTGATTCCAATCTTCCGGCCTTTATCCCGAGTTTCGGTCAGGTTGACACTGCGGCTTCTGGGGCTGATGGCTTCCTGCATCCTGTGGTGCATCACGCCCGGTGGTGGATGCGGAATCTGCAGTGGGACCTGAAGTTTCAGTGGGCCCAGCATCAGGGCAACCTGTCCGACCATGTCCTGATCTCGGAGGGCACTGCGGACAGCTGCAGTGGTGGCTCACGGACCGCGCTTGGGTCAGCGGCAGATCCCTCTCCCTTCCCCAACCGGAGCACGTAGTTGTGATGGACGCATCCCTCCAGGGCTGGGGAGGCCACATGGGCGAGGCGGAGATCAGAGGCCTCTGGTCTACGGCGGAGTCCCGGCTCCATATCAACCTTTTGGAGCTGCGGGCAATCCGTCTAGCACTGAAGGCATTCCTCCCCTCTGTCAGAGGGAGTGTAGTGCAGGTGTTCACGGACAACACCACCGCCATGTGGTACTGCAACAAACAGGGCGGGGTGGGGTCGTGGACCCTCTGCCAGGAGGCTCTGCGCCTCTGGCGATGGCTGGAACATCAGGGCGTGACTCTGGTGGTTCAACACCTGGCCTGTTCTCTGAACGCCAGGGTGGACGAACTCAGCCACTCAGCATGATGGATCACGAATGGCGTCTGAACTCGGACGTGGCGCAAGGTCTCTTTCTGCAGTGGGGAGAGCCTTGGTTAGATCTATTCGCCACCGAAGAGAACGCGCAATGTCATCAGTTCTGCGCGTTGGAATTTCCAAGGCGGCACCCGCTCGGAGACGCTTTTCGTCGCGAGTGGAGTTGCGGTCTGTTGTACGCCTTTCCGCCTATACCACTTCTGCCCAGAGTGCTGAAGAAGATCAGGCGCGACCGGGCACAAGTCATCCTTGTGGCTCCGGACTGGGCACGAAGGTACTAGTATCCCGGGCTACTCAGTATGTCAGTCGCTCCCCCGGTTCGTCTGCCTCTTCAGGAGGACCTTCTGTTGAAGCAGCAGGGAACGGTCCTCCACCCGAACCTGTCCAGTCTCCACCTCCATGCTTGGAGATTGAGCGGCGACAGTTGAGGCCATTTGGCTTGCCTCCTGAAGTTTGCAACATCATTCTGGCAGCCAGGCGTCCCTCCGCAAAGTCAGTATACGCCTGCAGGTGGAACAGATTTGTGGCATGGTGCACAGCAAAGGCTGTGGATCCCCTTAATGCCCCTCTTTCTGAGGTTCTCCTCTTTCTTCTTTCTCTTGCCCAGGAGGGCTCTGCTCTGGGCACTATCAAGGGCTACCTTTCTGCTCTTTCAGTCTTTCTGAGGCTGCCTGATCAACCTTCTTTGTTCAAGTCCCCTATCGTTAATCGATTCCTGAAAGGCATCACACATACGTTCCCTCCTGTTCCCTTCGTGATGCCTCAGTGGGACTTGAACTTGGTTCTTACATTTCTGATGTGCGCTCCCTTCGAGCCACTCCACAACTGTCCTCTTTGCCTTCTAACTTTGAAAACTGCCTTCCTGGTAGCCATCACCTCTGCCAGGAGAGTGAGTGAGCTCCAGGCTCTATCTTGTAAACCTCCCTTCCTTTCAGTCCATCCGGACAAGGTTGCGTTACGGACAAGGCCCTCCTTCCTACCCAACGTAGTCACGGCCTTCCACATTGGGCAGTTTATCACCTTGCCCACCTTCTTTCCGCCTCCGCATCCCTCGAGAGAGAGGAAGAGAGGCTCCACCGTCTGGACCCAAAACATGCGCTCTCCTTTCATTTGGATCGCACACCCCAGTTCCGGTTGGATGACCAACTCTTTGTTGGTTACGTGGGCGCTAAGAAAGGGAAAGCGGTGCACAAGCGGACCATCTCGCGGTGGATCATCTTGTGTATCCAGGCGTGTTACTCCTTGGCTAAGAAGGAACCCCCTGTGGGGCTGAGGGCTCATTCCACTCGAGCCACAGCGACTACAACTGCCTTGGGCCGAGGCGTGCCCTTGCAGGTCATTTGCCAGGCGGCTACGTGGGCCTCACTGCACACGTTTGCACGACATTATTGCCTGGACAGTCCAGTCCGGAGGGATGGCTTCTTTGGTCGTTCCGTCCTCCAGGACTTTCTGGTGTGATTATTGGTTCGCAGACCCACCACCACGGGGTTGGTATTGCTGGGGTATCTATTCTAAGGTAAGGAATCTATCACTAACGTGCCTCTTTCAGATGCCCAAGTTACTACTTGTGTAACGATATATCTGTAAGAGACATTAGTTAGTGATAGATTCCTTACCGACTCACCCATCCTCCCCGTTCTGCGAACCGATATCTAGGGTTAAGGTCATCCCCTTTCAGGGCCCAAGTTTCATGGCACCAGTGTTGGTTTTTGGCATAGCTCTGCGTTTCTGCCGCGGAAAAGCTGTGTCTAAGAACTGACGTCAGCACGCGGAGGCGGCGTCTAAGTACTCCGACGACGTCATCACGGCACCCATGATGCCGACGACGGACGCGGAGCCGCAGACGACGCCTACCGACACGCAAGGGTACTGCTACGCAAAAGTTTCCGGATCCAGTCTGACGCCTGGGGATATTCTAAGGTAAGGAATCTATTACTAGCTAATGTCTCTTACAGATAGACGTCTCTTATCGTTAGACAAGTAGTAACTTGTGCGTCAGGAAGATATTAGATCAACTTGAATACCAAGGGGTGGTTGAAACATGCACCAAAACAATGAACAATCCTTTGTTTCCTGTCTCCAAACCAGATAATACAGATCGTCTAGTATTGTACTACAGACAACTAAACTCTTGTTGCAGTACATTTGCAGTGCAAAATGCACACAGTACAGCATTAATGATTAACATTATGTGTAAAAAATATAAAACCACATTAGATATTTCTAACTGTTTCTTTTGTCAAATTATTGCACCTGAAAGTAGGTATTTGACCGCTTTCTCAAGAATGGGGACACAGCGTCACTTCTGTCATCTCCCTCAAGGATTCAAGAATAGTCCTGGGTTATTTTCAGCAAGGGTAACAGAGTTACTACATACTTATGATGATGAAGCAGTGTCATGTGTGGATGAAATCTATCTGACAGATGATGACTTGGTTAGGCACTTGAACAGGGTGAACACCATTATACTTGGATCCGCCTCTGAGAGTTATAAATTCAATTAAAAAAAATTGAGAATTGCCTATCTAAACGTCCTCTTTTTAGAATATGAACTTTCAAGTGAAGGCAAAAGCCTGGCAGCCAACTTTTTAGAAAAGTGTGCGCTGCTCCAACCTCCAAAAACGCTAAAAGATTTACAGGCAATTTTAGGTTTCCTAAATTTCGGAAGAACTTACATTCTAAACTACGCAGAAAGGGTTAAACCTCTCTACGAATTAATCAAACCTGATTTTAAAACAGTAAATTGGACACAAAAACACTGAAATTTCACTACAAAAAGACATGCTAGCAACTACACATTTGCAAACACGTATAAACGCACGCAACCTAGTGATCCGAATAATTCCGGGTCAATGCGGATTCACCTACTTAACTTTTAATGAAGATGAAAAAGTTCCAATAGCTTACAAATCACATTTGTATACACAAGCAGAAATGAAATTCACTTCTACAGAAAAAATTCTGACAGCTGTTCAAACCACTTTAGCAAAAGAAAGAGCCCTAGCACAGGGGAAACACATTATGGTTGTAAACTCCTGTTCCATCCTTAGAGGCAGTGACAAACGCGAGCATTCCAAATGCTAAAGCTTTACATCCACGATGGATACAATGGGTTAATTCTCTTACTGCAACAGATGTTGAATACTTTTTTGATCCATATTTGGAAACACAAGCATTTCTACAATACGAACAAGAATGTCCTCTGCCTCCTGAAATTCTGCACTTCACCAGTATGAATGTATAATTTATACTGACGGATCAGCTCAACCCGCTACGGGGGGTAAACAAGCCTTAAGTGCGGCGTGCGCGATCGTTTAAGGTTGTATGCGCGATGGCAAATTTAGACCAATGATCACTAAAACACAATCTCTAGAAGATTGTACAGCTCAGTGAGCTGAACTACAAGCATTCAAAATGACACTTGAAAACACAGATTGGGAATTCCCCACACTCCTAGTGTGCGATTCTTTCTATTGTGTCTAACTTTATAATGAATATTTACAGAATTGGATTCAGAACGGTTTCAAAGATGCAAAAGGTGGCACAATCAAGCATAAAATGCTTTGGAACAAGTAGTTCAGTTACGAAACGGACTACAAAACACTCAACACTCACGTGATACACACACTGAGTCATCAAAGTGATGACGTTCACGCTGAAGGGAATTCATTGGCTGATGAAGCCGCGAAGGGGGCTGTGCAATTGGCTTCCGTAGCTGCAATCACTCGTTCAAAAACGAAAATAGAAAACAAAATAATGCTGGCTGTCAATACTTCAAGGAAAGACAGTGATAAAACATTACCGAAAGGGTTTCCACTCAAATACTCATATATATAACTGATGCGAACATTGTTCTGTCTGCTTGAATCCCTGGGGCGGGGTATAGGGTAATTCCAAACATGGAACATAGATTAGGACTAATCCTAGCAGCACATGAAGGGCTCGCCTCTGCACATGCAGGTGTTTCCGCCACAGTATCGTTTTAAAACAGAGATACTGGTGGTCACGTGTGAGGAAACAGACCAGAAACTATGTGTTGGACTGTGAAATATGCCTTAAGATTAAAGTCTCCACTGTGAAATGTCCTGCGCAGACGCCCCTGTTAATCTCAGATAAACCATTAGCGTGTGTTTACCTGGACCACTGCAGTCCTTTACAAAGGGATGGTAACTATAAATACATCATGGTTGCAGTGGATTAGTGTTCAAGGTTCAATTGGATGTGGCCTCAGCGCTCGGCTTCACAAAGGGGGGTTCCTTTCTGTGGTTGCTAAATAGAAGCGCTAAATGCTTTTACACATAAGACACCAATAACATTTCTGTTCACACTGATATGTATCCTGACCTGTTCCTCAATTATTTCAAAGAAGCAGAATATTTCATTAAAATCAGATTTATTAAAACCTTAGTCAAAAGCTAGCATGGTATGCATTCCACAATTTTACAATATTAAAAACAATTGCAATAAGTAAACATTGAGCACATATACATTATTATACACAAGTTTAAAAACAGAGAGTAATCAAGTTGTCGACGCGTTTCGGTGTTAAAGCTGGATGGTACACCTTCCTCAGGACTACAATCAAACTTCTTTAATCTAAAAATATACGGAACAGTCAGTTAGTGTACATACATTGTGAGATCTTATTTGCAGAAAATTATTTACACTTCTACTGGTGTCTACTCGAGTGTGCACAAAAGAATTCCTTACTCAATTCGCAGTGTTGAATTTGCGGTTTCAGTTTCAATCCTGGGGATAGATAAATCTTATCCACTCTTATGGTTCAATATTCTTCTGTTAAAAGGCCTGTATGTACAAATATTATTTTTAGTGTGTTTAATTTGATCCACACTATTATGCCTAAGTCATTTTTCCAATTAGAAAAATGACTTAGGCATAATAGTGTGGATCAAATTAAACACACTAAAAATAATATTTGTACATACAGGCCTTTTAACAGAAGAATATTGAACCATAAGAGTGGATAAGATTTATCTATCCCCAGGATTGAAACTGAAACCGCAAATTCAACACTGCGAATTGAGTAAGGAATTCTTTTGTGCACACTCGAGTAGACACCAGTAGAAGTGTAAATAATTTTCTGCAAATAAGATCTCACAATGTATGTACACTAACTGACTGTTCCGTATATTTTTAGATTAAAGAAGTTTGATTGTAGTCCTGAGGAAGGTGTACCATCCAGCTTTAACACCGAAACGCGTCGACAACTTGATTACTCTCTGTTTTTAAACTTGTGTATAATAATGTATATGTGCTCAATGTTTACTTATTGCAATTGTTTTTAATATTGTAAAATTGTGGAATGCATACCATGCTAGCTTTTGACTAAGGTTTTAATAAATCTGATTTTAATGAAATATTCTGCTTCTTTGAAATAATTGAGGAACAGGTCAGGATACATATCAGTGTGAACAGAAATGTTATTGGTGTCTTATGTGTAAAAGCATTTAGCGCTTCTATTTAGCAACCACAGAAAGGAACCCCCCTTTGTGAAACTACATTTCCCAGTCCTTTCTGGGTCGATAGGGAAAACTCTCTCTTTGTTTTACTCAGCGCTCGGCTGACGCTCGAACTGTTATAAAAGATTTGCGAGTCTTTATCGGCACATATGCAATCGGCACACTACCTTCTGACCAGGGTCCTGCGTTTAGCTCTCCAGCTTACAAAGAAGCCATGGCCAGTTTGGCCGTTGCATTGCGATATTCTAGTCTATTCCATCCTGTGGGAAATTTGGTTGTGGAGAGATAAAACCGGGACATAAAGCAATCTATAACAGCTAGGGTATTAGGTTCTGGTGACGGGTGGGTCAAACATCTAATAAGTGTCCAACGTAGTCTTAATGACCTGCCAAGACGTTCTCTAGGGGGTATCACTCCCTATGAGGTCCTTTTTGGGACAATAATGTTGGTCCCCGACCTTGATTGTCAAGCATCAGTTGTGGAACTGATGTCAAAGATCGTTTGGCTGTTTTGCAGGTTTTAAATGAATTAAGACCTAAACAAAGCAACGTTTCCTGAAGCCAACTACCACTGGGGAAAAATCACCCGTCCCAGCAAGGCCTGTCTGGATCCCAAAGCTTGGTGATCTAGTCAGAGAAAAGATCGCAGACAAGAAGGAATTTGGGCCTTCTTACAGACAACAAGTACCTGTATTAGCAATCCACGGATCAAGAAAATTTTTATTGTCACCCCTTGCTAGTAAAAAAGGAGAACAGGTTTGTGTCTATCGACCTGATCAAATCACACTATGTGGCCGATACTAAGTAGTAGACCAAGTGGACTCCGATCAAGTAGCAGAAGCACTCCTCTAGCTATTATCCAATAGGTTCAAACTGAGAAACTCATCACCTTTGAAGAATCTACAGTGAGAAAGGAAGGACTAAGCAAGAAATCTATGGAACGTGTACGTCTTGAGACCCAAATAACAGTTCATCAAGAAACACCTGTCTACAGCAAAGTAACAAGTGATCAAGTGGTTCCAGCGATTTCAACAAATCTAGATGCAATAACCACCTTTGACAGAACTGCCTTTGGCTATTTCATTAGCTTTAATACGTTTACTGAGGATCCCAGCGAACCTGAAACAACACCAGCAAAAAGAACTTTCAAAGAACAAGCAACTGACTTTTTTCATCACCTGGAAAAAACTTATTTGGTTTCACCATGGATTAAACTTTGGATTGTGTTGGGAATATTTTTTCTTCTACTTTGGTTAGCTCTGGTAATAACTCTGGGTATGCTTATAAATGGAAGATATGTCAAAATGGACACAGCAAGTAAGAACGTCAACGTACTCCGCAAACCACACAAATCATTTCATCGTGAACAAAGGGACTTGTCAACCGTGAACATCACAGCCGTTCCTATACCAGATGGCATAGCTTGGGACAAAACAGAATATGACATTTTTGGCCCGTCGGAGCTGTTGAAGATTCCACACTTATTCAAGATTTCATTAAGTGACTTTGTTTCATCTAGTACCTTTTCTGATGATTGGGACTTCGAAACTGTTAATGATATGATGTCTGACTTAGAAATGTCTGCAGTATTCACAAATCATGAATATTTAGAGGGTTCATCAGACTATGAACAAATGTATTCTTATAATCACTATGCTCATCATTTCTTGCACAAATCAAGAATGCCTAGAAATGTATATATGTATAACCAATGGGAACATTGTCCTACGACACCAAAGGCTAGCTCAAAAACTTTTGCTAATAAGTTTCCATGCTTTTCAGGGTTCAATGTGTCCAATCCAGAATCATTCTACTTGTAAACAAAACAGGAATGAAAAGTATGTTGACAAATACCAAACAGATTTATTCTGCAGCCTTTTATGCCCAATTTTCTAAACTAGGTTTCGACTTTTGGAAAGACAACAATGAGACAAAAACTGTCTGGGGTACAAAAGATTGGCAAGTGCAGGGGGTAGAAGCTATGTTTAGAGCCTGTATCATCCCTGAGCAAATTATGTTTTTGAATAACACTGTCCAGCAAACATCTTGCCTTGGGTTAGCCAAGATCAAAGACATGAACAATCCGTCCATACCTACACCTACAGCTGATAGTGATAACACTTCAGAGGAGAAGGTCGACGTACATATTATTTTGCATCATCACAACGGAACAAATCCAGATTGGAATAAATGGTTGATCCGGCCCACAGACACAAACAACTGTCAAAATAGATTCCTGAACAAAACACAAGGGGTTAAATACAATAGGCCAGAACCAAGATAGGTTCAAAGACACCATCCTGGAATAGTAACAACATACAGTGTATGGAAGCTCTGCCTTGATTGGCTACACAGATCTACACTTAAGGATGTAAAACAACACTTATCTTTACCTAAAGATGGCACAGATCTTAGGGAATTCTTGATAGGACCAAGGAAACCGCATCAAAAACGTTTTATATATGCCGGTATCTATGCTGCTTATAATGAAGCATGTAAGATTACGCAAGCAGAGACTACAGAACGAATACGAGAAATTTATCGTATTAATTTAGAGAAAACTCTCTCTGTAGTTGACAATGGGTTAACAACTCTGTCGTCCAGGATATATTCATTGGACAGCATAGTGTCCACAAATACTCTATCATTGGAACACTTCCCAGCTATCAGCCCCCAGGCTTTCCTAGCCTTACTGTCCAAAGTAAAATCTGGCTCTCAACTGGACTGTTGCCAGCCACACATCCTGAAAGAAATCTTCTCCACTCTCCCACAGCCTGCTGTATCTCTTCTGAATGCATCCTTGTTACAGGGCTGTGTCCCTAAAACATTTAAAGATGCAATCGTGGTCCCTGGAGCGAACCCATCAAACTCCTCTAATTATCGCCCAATATCCCTACTCCCCTACCTAGCCAAATATTGGAGGCTCACGTGGCTAAATGCCTATCTAATTTCATGGAACAATCTGGTTACTTGGACCCCCACCAGGCAGGGTTTCGTCCTGCCCACTCTACGGAGTCAGTGATATTGGCAGTATTGGACGACCTACGTAGTAAAGCAGACTTAGGTATCCCTCTAGCCCTGGTGCTCCTGGATTTATCCGCCACGTTTGACACGTTGAATCACATGATCTGAGGGACCGTGTCAGACAGGCTGGTATCCAGGGCCCTGCCCTTAACTGGATCGAATCCTTCTTAGAGGTACGCCTGGCCAACTTTACAGCACCTAAGTTAACCACAACTTGTGGGGTCCCTCAGGGCTCCTCTCTATCCCCCCACCTGTTCAATCTGTACCTCCTTCCTCTCATTAAGTCTGTAAAGGACAGGAATGCGATTACATTCAACTATGCTGATGATCTTCAGCTCACATTTACCATAGACAACTCCCCCAAGTCAATTACCAACTTTCAGGAAACTATGTTATACATCCGTCTTTGGATGGATCACAATCACCTGAAACTTAATCTAGGTAAGACGGAGGTGCTACTGATAGGGGGAAGCCAGATCTTCTGGGGCCCACATTATTGGCCAGAAGAACTTGGTCCCCCTCCAAAGCCCTCTACCTCTGTAAAAAGCCTTGGGGTGAGTATAGACAGAGACTTATCACTAAAAACACATATAGGTGCAGTGGTATCAACCTGTTTCTTTCAATTGTGAAAGATCCAAAAGATCAGCCACTTGCTTACCCACGCAGCTCTAATACAGGTGGTGATAGCTCTAGTACTATCCTACCTGGATTATGCCAACTCGATCTATCTGGGGATGCCACTCTGTCCGACTAAGCGACTCCAGATGGTGCAGAATCAGGCAGCAATATTGATCCAACAGCAACCCAGGTGGCAATCTGCCAGACCCCTCTTAAAAAGACTACACTGGCTCCCACTGCCTCAACGGTCCGCCTTTAAGACAGGCTGCTTAATCTTTAAATCACTAAACTGTCAGAGCCCCATATTGATCAACAATCTATTCTCCAGGTACACCCCTACCCGTGATCTTCGTTCCAAACACCTTCACCTACTAGCTACCCCTAAATTCAAACGGAAACGACATGGAGGCTTTCGATTCGCATACCTGGCTCCACAACTGTGGAACTCACTCCCCTTTGAGATACGGTTCTGCACAGAACTATTGAGTTTCAGAAAGCTGCTTAAAACATGGCTATTTGAACAAGCACATGACTAATACTTCTCTTTGGCTTTGACCAGTTAGAGTAGTGCCATGAAACCTCTTGGTGTACGCGCGTTTTATAACATTAACATTGGACAGCATAGTGTCTTCTGCCATAGACTTCATGGAACAGGACTTGGTCATGTTGCAACATGGTCAGTCGCAATTAAGTTCTGTCATGCTATTAGGCTGGATGTTACAAAACCTTTGTTCAAGCTATGTGCCTTGGCGTTTAATTAATACTACGTCACTGGTTTCAGAATTCAATCTCACAGATAAACAGATCAAATTGGCACAAAGAGGAGCAGACTATACAGTGCTGAGCATTGAAAAACTGGAAAGATTGCCATTTACGGTAGCAGAAAAACCAGCTACTGAATGGATAATACATGGAACAATCACTCTGCCTGTTACTATTTTCCATTCTTAGTATTGCCTAAAACACATACCAACAAGCACATATGAAAGGTTGGGTAAAGAATACATCAAGACATCCTGGGAATTACCATACACACACACATGTTGGAGTGGGAAACGTTCAGTGTTTCTTAGCGGTACAAACTGTGAAAACGCACTAAGCGGTTCTCACCTTTGTCTGGGTATAAACTTACACTGGGCCTGTGATGGTATCCTGCCACCTGCCAGGTTCACCAGCTGCAGTGATTGATCCAATTTTTGGACAACTTTCGAATGGGGTTTACTTTATGTTGAACGATCACAGCTGCTGTGGCATGTTGCCAGGCAAACGATACCTAGTAACTGTGTCATCCAGGGTCACTTTCTGTATACAAGTATTGTTTCCAAACACAAAGACAGCCAAGGAGTCACCTTTATGGCCTTTGCTGAACATCTCTTCTATACGAATTGACACTCAAAATGAAAGCCATTCTTTTGCAGAAAACTGTGCCACTGACCTTGGCCAAAGAAACCTATGATCTATAAGTCGCAAGGACTTCTGCCGAGACAAATGCCCCCTTGACTACAAACTGCCCTATGTATTTCTCTGAAATGTTAAGTCGAATCTTAAATATGTCTGATACGAGCGGTATTGTACATCTATTTAAGAACGTATGTTCCAGACTATTAGCACCTTTTCAAGCAGTCCTCTGAATATTTCAAACTTCGTGCACTCTGTGTTTGGCGGACTGCCTCTCCTTTTGGGACCCGTTGCAGGGATACTATTTTTGCTCCTTCTGCTATGATATGGCAAGCCAAATCACCAGCGCCACTCCAAGCACCATAGAGAGAGCTCTATTGGAGATGAAATGTTGTGAGCGCATCGTTCAAATTTTGGGATTAACTCGTCTACGAGAATTAAATACCACATGATTTCTGTCATTCAGACCAATCTGGCAAGATTGCATCTTACCTGTTCTACGCTGTCTGCTATGCGGAGAAGAATGCGTGCTAGACATCTGTCTAACACTCCCATCAGTCATGCCAATGAATGTTGATACTTTGCTTGAAGCGGTAACGGCCCATACTCTGTGTTGTCCCCAGCGGCTACCAATTCTGATGACGGCATTCATTGAGATCTCACAGACGCAAAATGCTGATGCTGAGGTATGGGAGGAAACAACAGGCGCGCAGGTAACATCCGATTCGAACATTGCTGATGTGACCAATGCTGAAGGCGATGCATCACATCTATGTGCGGTTAATCTTCTAAACAAGGTAATCCAACTATCAGCTACAATGATAGACAACTTTTGTACAGACATAGAAGAATTCATGTTTTCTCCAAGCTCTAACACTGGCTTTTGAATTTGGCACACAGTGTTCTGAAAGACACTGAATTTGACCTTCATTTTTTACAAAACAAAGAACTTTTTCCTATGACTAATTTTTTTTCCCCAAATTTGTATTTTTCCTTTTTGGCACAAAGTAATCTGCTTATAGTATAACTATTCATAGAGAACAAGAATTCTTTGAATACTTCTAGAGACAATATATGACGTTGTCCACAACCAAACAGTTTTATGTAATCTGACATGAAATGATTTCGGACCTTTTTTTTCTGTATTTACGAGCCATTTCATAAATGTATATTTTTATGATTCATTCATGTTTGCATTTAAATTGTCGAAAATATGCTCTGAATGAATACTTGTTTTAATGTGTACAGCAACAATGCATGATTATGCTTTCAACCAGATCTAATGCATTTTTTATGTATTTTGAAGGGGTTATAGTACTTCATGTGTAGATATGTTTTAGATATGTTCAGACATGTTTAGTGGTACATACGAAAGTGGAGTGGGTAAGTGGGTGTTGTGTGCGATTATAGATTCTGTATGCATTTCCAGATCCATGTCCTTTTATTGGTATAATTCACATTGCCCTTATATAGGCATAGAAATCCAGTCCTTATTTAGGCATAGCCTATGCTACCCAAATACAGGCATGGCTACTTTCATCTATGTCAACACGAGGTCTTGGAAGACCAGACTCTTAAACCGTTAGGGACTTCCCCTTGTTTGAACATTGATTTCTCCAAGAAACTTTTTATTATGCATGAACATCTATTCCTCAGGGGTTCATTCATGACGTTCATATGCCCGACTCTAACGTCAATGCTGGCATTCCTAAACTCCTTCGAGGTATAAAATACCTTCACTTGCTATGGCAAAGCACGGTGTGATTCGGTGCAGTTCGACTACCTACTTGCACGACGCAGCTCGCTACAGCAAGTGCCGAATGAAGCCAACTCCCCAGCTGACGCACTGACTATAAGATGTCATCCTCCTGCCTAGAATCCAGCTCCAGTGTTTCTGACTCCCCTTGCAGGGTGTTGGGAGATCGAGCCTAGGGAAAGAGATACCAACGTCTCTCATTCTAAGGTCTGGAGCTGATTAGAACCTAGAGAAACCTTTGGCAATTCTTGTCAGAACTAAACTATAAAGACAACACCTACGTCTTCCCTCGTACTAGACCTAGGTTAGGTACACTGGGGTAGGCGTATTTTAGAAGCACCAGTTGAGTTTTTTAGCCTGTGTTATTTATGTACGTATTTTTATATATGTTATAGCAACAGACAATGGTATTACAGTATTATTTTATATTACTGTTTGCTCTGTACGCATTATACTTCGATTGTAGCAGTTCACCTCTCTTGCATGAGAAAGAAGACTGTTCAATAAATCCTTTTATTGAAACGCCCGTCTCTCTATTTCTGTCCAACTCTTTAGAAACGAAGCATGCACGATTGACTAGGTGAAATAGTTATCTATTGCTTCCACGACCCTGAAGATATTATTCCGGTTCTAAGGACAACAAACTTGTCATGTTTATGCGGTTGTCCAAGACTAATCCCTTCTTGTTTATTGGATAAAGTTTCTAGCGACCTCAGAGTTAGCTGGCACACACACAATTAAGTTTAATATGCTTGATAGAGACATACTGACCTCAGTCCTTTGTCAAATCTATAGTGTATATTATTTCAATGCGCATAGCCTATTTGGAATATAGGAACTACACTACAGGGCTCCGCAGTTTAGCCTGCTCCTGGAACAGCTCTGTGCCTCTCTGATTTTCCGGGAGCCCAAGCGACCCACTGGTCAACTTCGAGAGTTTTATGAGGCCATGTATCTCATATTTGAGCGGCCCATCCCCGCTGGTGCGCCTTTGAGCTCGCTGGTTCGTGAAGGGCCCCAATTGGTTACAGTTGGGTCCCTTGGATCCACAGATGGAACCGGATTGGCGTGGCACATGTCATCACGACCTTCCCTGATGCCGGTGCCGATGCCCCCGGCTCCAAGGTGCCAATCAGCGTTTCCCCAGATACTGGCATGCTCTTTCCCCCTACCAAGGCTACAGAGAAGAGAGGGTTGTTTGCTATGGTAATGTGAAGGGCATGGATGGACCTGGATCTTAGTTTGACCACAGAGGCATTTAAAACGAATGTCTTGACCGAGGTGCTTTAGACGGGAGTGCTCCCCTCAGAACTGTTTATCCCCTTCAATTAAGCTCTCACAGACGTCCTGCTTGGGACTTGAGACAGAGCCTCACAGGGGCTCCTGTGAACAAGGTGATTGCCACCACCTACTCCAGGGGAGCCCAATTTCCTCATGCAACACCTTAGCCTGGAGAGCTTGTTAGTCCAAGCCTCTACTTCCCGTGTAAATCTGGTTAATCCCTACCGCCCCACCGTATAGGGAGTCCAAAAGACTGAACACCTGGGGCAAGAAAATCTTTTTTTTCCACCAGCCTAGCACTGCAGTCCTTTAGGGCCATTACTCCCATGCTTTATGGGATTTGGTTGCGCAGGTGGTGCCCATGGTTTCAGAGGCGTCCAAGACTACACTTTGCCAAGCAGTTGCTAATGGGAGGGATGCATCTAATTTTACAATCCTATATAGGCTGGATACCACCGACTCGCTATGCAGAACAGTTTCAACTGTAGCCTTACGGTGCCCCACCTGGTTAAGGACAATTGTTTTTTCAGGGATTTCAGGGGATCTCCAAGCATTGCTTTTGGAAATGCCGTTTGATGGCTCCCCTCTCTTCGGAGAGCATTCAGACTCCGCGCTGGAGCACTTCAAAGACAACAGAGCTACAGCCATGTCCTTGGGCCTTTCCATGGGCCCTCACCAATACCAGTCCTCTTTTCACGGCCATGGAAGGGGCTTCCAGCCGCGTCTTTGCATGCCTAACCATCCAGCGCACAAGCTTCCCAGCCCTTATATGGTGAAGGACGCAGTACTCACAGACTTCGTGGGTGGGCCAGCCAAAGGTTAGGCCAATCCTCTACCCCCCATCCAGCTGCAGCCTCCAAACCGCTCTCGTTTGCCCTATCTGAAAGAGACACGTTAGTGTTAGCGAACGAGGTATGAGGCAATGATGACTGCACCTATTGTTCAGTGGGGTTATAGTCGGTCCTAGTTTTAATTATCGCATGGTCCGCACGATGGAGAGACCGCTCAGTGAAAACAAATTGTGATAGACTATTCAAAAGACCCTTACAGGGAAAACACGTACCAAGAGCATCATACTAGATCTGCAAAGCAAATACGGTTGCACACAAGACTGTTTTTAAAGGGGAGCATTTGCCATAGACTCTAATATTAAAGGAGTACAAGAAAAAGCCCCTTATATTTCAATTTTGCCCTGAAGAAGTCCTTAGTGACAAAACGCGTTGGCTACGTTGGTTTTTAAAGAAGAAGTTAAATAAAGAAACTTGAAACCAGACCTGCTGAATGGAATGATATTCTTCGTCGTGCAATATTGTATTTTACAATGATTATGTGGAGTGCTGGATCACAGTGTTTTGTTTGTGGAGACCGGATATGCACTCACCTGCCTCAGTGGAGCTCTATAACATCGGACCGCTTGGTTATTCAAATTGTCTGAAGTGGTTACTCCCTCCCCTTTGTTACTACCCCTCCGCCCATGCCACCTCCTTGTGACAGGCTGATGGAGGACCATCTTGCCTTGCTCTGCAAGGAAGTGACAGCTATCTTGGCCAAGGGAGCCATAAAGTTGTGCTGAGTCCAGAAGTAGGTTGTGGTTGCTAATCCTGCCACTTTACGGTGCCCAAGGACGGAGGCCTTTGTTCTATCCTTTACCTCAGCCCTCTTAATTTCTTCATTAAGAAGGAGAAGTGCAGAATGCTCACACTTTGTCAAGTCCCGGGAACTGGATGGTAGCGTTAGACTTGCAGGATCCATATTTCTACATTTCCATCCTGCTTGCTCACAGGTGTTATATGCGGGTCATTGTGGGCCACGAGCACTTTCAGTTTGCAGTGCTCCCTTTTGGCCTTACCAGTGCCCCTAGGGTGTTCACCAAGGTGATGGTGGTGGTTGTAGCTCATCTGAAGAGATCAGGGAGGCCAGTCTTTCCCTATCTCGATGAGTGACTCTAGAAGGCAGGCTCACCTCAGGCTGTCATCTCCCACATCCAGACATTGGCTGGGGCTCACTGTCAGCATGCCAGATCACACCTGAATCCTTCTCGGACACTCCATTCCATTCAAGCTGTTCTGGACAGAGTGCAATTTCAGGTCTGTCTTCCCAAACGGCGAGTCCAGACTTTCAGGCTATGATACCGATGCTTCAGCCTCTATCCTGGATTTTGGTGAGACTCACTCTCAGCCTGCTGGGATTAATGACCTTGTGCATCCTACTTGTGACACAAGCCTGCTGGCATATGTGGGCTCTGAACTGGTAGCAGAAGTTCCAGAGGGTACAGCATCAGGGGAACCTCTCCGATATGGTCCAGAGCTCGGAGGGAACTGCAAAATATCTGCAGTAGTAGTTAACGTACTGCGATTGGGTCAGCGGCAGACCCCTCACCCTTCCTTAACCAGATCTCATAGTGGTGACAAATGCGTCACTCCTGGAATGGGGCAGCAATCTGGGAAAGGTGGAGATCAGAGACATCTGAGCTCCGAGCAATCCAGCTGGCTTTGAAGGCGTTTTTACCCTCCATTAAGGGAAGACTAGTACAGGTGTTCACAGACAACAACACCGCCATGTGGTACTGTGACAAACAGACCTTCGTGGGGTTGTGGACCCTTTGTCAAGAGGTCCTGCGTCTCTGGATATGACGTACAAACTTAGCCGAAGATGCTTATAGGATCAGGAGTGGCATCTCCTTCCAGAGGTGGTGCAAGGTCTCTTTCAGCAGTGGGACGAGCCTTGGTTAGATCTGTTAAGAAACCACAATGTCAGCAGTTCTTCATGCTAATGTTTCCAGGTGGCTCTCACTTGTTGGCAATTTTCGTCTCATGTGGAGCTCAGGCCTTCTGTACACATTTCCGCCCATACCACTCTTGCCCGAAGTTCTCAATAGGATCATGAACGACTGGGCCCATGTGACCTTTGTGACTCTGTCCTGAACTTGAAGAGTTTGGTATCCCGAGCTGTTGAACATGGCTATTGGTCCTAAAATCAGGCTGCCCCTTCTGTAGGATATTCTTTCACAGCAGCAGTGGAGGGTTATCCACCTGACCCTCTCAACACTTCACCTGCATGTGTGGAGAATGAGCGTCGACAGTTGACAGTTTTTAACCATCTGCCAAAAGTCTGCAGTGTTATTTAGGCAGCCAAGCGTTCCTCCACCAAAACAGAATACAGCTACCATTGGGACAAGTTAGTGGCACCGTGTGCTGAGAAACAGGTTGATCCTATTTCCGCCCCCCTCTCTCAGGTCATTCTCTTTATCTTTTCCCTTGCTCAACAGGGCTCTGCTCTGAGCACTGTAAAGGGCTACCTTTCTGCTATCTCAGCTTTTCTATGGTTGTCTGACCAGCCATCCCTCTTTAAATCCCCTATTGTACATAGGTTCTTGAAAGGTTTGCAGCATGTTTCCTACTTCACCTTTAATCATGCCTCTGTGAGACCTTAATGTAGTCTTGTTGTTTTTGATGTGCGCTCCCTTTGAGCCCTTCCACAGTTGTCCTCTCGGGCTCCTTACAGTGAATACGGCTTTCCTGATGACAATATTATCTGCCTGGAGAGTCAGTGAGCTTTAGACTTTGTTTTCCAAACCCCCATACCTGAACATCTACCCAGACAAGCTGGTTCTTCACACTAGAGTCTTCTTTATACCGAAAGTGGTTCCTTCCTTTCAGGTAGGCCAGTCCATCACCCTGCATACTTTTTATGCTGTCACATCACTCTAAAGAAGAGAAACAACTTCACCTACTGTACCCAAAAAGAGCGTTGTCGTTCAACCTTGATCGCACAAGAGAGTTCCGAGCGGACGAACAACTCTTCGTGGAGTACGTCGGAGCGAAGAAGGGAAAGGCCATGGAGAAGTAGGCCTTCTCCTGATGGATCGGTGTCTGCATTAGGATCTGCTACACATTAGCCAAGATGCAACCCCATAGGGTTTGCGTGATAATTCCACTAGAGCTAAGTATGACCCCACTGCTTTAGCACACTGAGTTCCGGTCCTGAATATCTGCCAGGCAGCAACGTGAGCTTCTCTGAACATTTTCACAAAGCACTACTGCCTGGACAGTCAGGTCTGCAGGGAAGGGCTTTTTGTCTGTTTGTTCCTGCTGGACTTTCTGATCAAAGTTAGGTTTGCAGACCCGCCTCTGGGGAGGTGTTGTTTGGGTATCTATTTTAAGGTACATAATCTGCAGCTAGAAGTCATTATCAGATGAACAAGTTACTTACCTTCGGCAACACCTTATTTGGTAGAGGCTCTATCTAGACCAGATTTCTTACCAACCCACCCATTTTCCCTGCAAACTGTTTTCGAGGGATAGGGTATTCCCCCTTTCAGGACCCTAGATTTCCACACCAGTGATCGGTGTTCTTTGTAGCTCTGTGCTCCTGGTGTGGAAAGTCGCAAAAAGAAACTGACATCAGCCCGCTGAGGTGGCGCCTTTAAAGGCATTGCACACTTAACTTCCAGCACCGACAGCTCCATGCGCAGCCGAACGACGCGACCTACTGGCATGCAGGGGTACTGCTCATGAAAAATTTCCAGATCCATTCTCGGGATAATTCTAAACAATAAGGAATCTGCAGCTAGATGGACTCTCTACCAGGTAATAAGGTGTTACCAAATATAAGTAATGTTCAACAAGAGCACTATTTTTTTTGCATAATAAGCAGTTCAGTTCATACTTTATATAGCGTGGACTTGGCCCATGGGAATTTGAGCACTTCACAAAAGTAGTATACAATGGATTACAATCGTCAAGGAGAGACCATAAGCATCACATTAGGACAGAAGGGCCAAAATAGCAAACAGTTATCCAGTGTATCTTAGCAATGGTATTGTTATAGGCTTTACCTGAAATGTTGCTTGAATCTGAAAGAAACACATAGTGATAGATTCCTTACCTTACAATTACCCCCAGGCGTCAAACTGGATCCAGAAAGTTTTCGTCAGCAGTACCCCTGCATGTCGGTAGGTGGTGTTATGTGACTCCGCGTCCGTCGTTGTCGTCGTGGTTGCCGAGATGAAGTCGCGGGCGCTACTTAGACGCCGCCCATGCTCACTGGCTTCAGTTCTTTCTTTTTCCGTGCCAGCAAGCGCAGATCCGGGAAGAGCAGGTACCCCCCAGTCATTTTTTTACTGGCTTTTTTATCGAGTCTTCAACTCCTGGTGCAGTTAGGAGGCCCAGTTTTAAGTTCTGCGAGGATTGTCATTGCATGATGTCGGTGACTGATCCGCACCGGGTGTTTCTTTTCTGCCTGGGGCGCGACCACGACCCCAAGTCGTGTCCTAACTGCCGGGCCATGGTGCCAAAGTCTTTGCAGGAGTGGTACCTGCAGCTGCTGGAGGCCCGGCAGTCAGCTCTGCGCCGTTTGAGGTCCCGGTCCAGCAGGATCCATGTCTTCACACTCGGGGTCAGGTAAGGCGAAGCACAAGAAGTCGAAGAAACGTCATTGTTCTCCGACTTCCCCTCGTCGGTTGCGTGGCACGGCTGAGGGTGCGGGTGGTGCCTCTCCCGTGGCTCCGGTGGAGCCTGTGGTGTTGCTGCCGGCCTACCCGCCCTTTCCTGGTACGTCAGCAACACCGGCCCAGATACAGGAGTTGCTGTAGGCCATGGCTCGCCTCTTTGGGCCGTCGTGCCCGCTGGTGCGCCTTCGGGCCCGCAGTCCCGACTGGGGGTCCTCGCGTTCCATCACCAGCGACTCCAGCTCTGGCGTTATTTCCGGCTTCGGCCCCATCTCCGTGGGACCCTCATGGATCTAGGCCTGGATCCCGGTTGACCTCATAACACCTCCACCGACCCCAACGGCACCACTTCGGACGTCCCGCTCCTCAGGAAGACGTCGCCCCCGGTTTCAGCCTCGAAGGGGATGCAGCATCGGGCCGGCGACGATCGATACTGTTCTCGACGTTGCTCGGGAATTTCTATCCCCATGTCCCTGCTCCTTATTTAAGGCCTGTGGAACGGCCTGAGGAGGAAAGAGGAGGACTGGGAGGGGTCTGAAGACCCCCTCACATCTGATTGAGAGGATGACCAGGACTGGGCAGAGGAGTTGGGGGAAGCCAGTGGTCTGGATACCTCACCAGACCGTGGCATGCTGTCTCCTCCTACCGTGGCTACGGAGGAGGGCGCTAGTTATGCTGTGGTGTTGCCTAGGGCGGCTGAGGCACTACACCTTGTGCTCCCTACTGTGGCTGTCAGGACCAATCTCCTGACTGAAGTGCTTCAGCCAGCAGCTACTTCTGCGGAGCCACTGCTCCCCTTCAACGAAGCACTTTCCAACGTTCTTTTGGGCACCTGGTCCAGGCCCACCACAGGGGCTCCTGTGGATAGGAGCGTGACCAGATGCCATCGCCCTGCTCCAGGTGACTCCATTTTCCTCTCCTAACACCCCACCCCCAAGAGCTTGGTTGTCCAAGCCTATGCTTCCCCGACTACCTTCCCTTCCGTACCACCGGATAGGGAATCCAAGATACTGGATCAGTTCGGAAAGAAGATTTTCGCTTCTGCCAGTTCTGCCCTGCGGTCTGTGAACACTGCATGCCTCTTGGGCCATTATTTCCACTCTCTGTGGGAGTGCTGCCTCAGTGTCCGGAGGAGGCCTGTCCAGTTCTCTCCCAGGCTGTTGCAGAGGGGAGAGATGCAGGTAAGTTCATGATTTGTTGGAGGCTAGATACCATCGACTCACTTGGCAGATCGATTGCAACGACGTTGGCGGTTCGACACCACGCCTAGTTGAGGACGACCGGATTTTCGGGGGATGTCCAGAACACACTTATGGACATGCCCTTTGATGCCCGTTGGGCCAAGTTCTTGGGGCTGTCTGCAGTCCGCTCTCCTCCGCCTTATGCTTTTCGCTCCTTTTGTGGCACCGGAAGGGGCACCCCTCAGCGTTCTCAACAGAGCCACAAGCCTGCACAGCAACAATCTCAGTGTGGACGTGGGTTCCGCCGTGGCAGACCAGGGGCCAGCGGGCGGGTCAGTCCACCTCCACCCTGGCCGCTTCTGCCTTCAAACCTTCCTAGTCCGATCTTTCAGGCCCTTCAAACGCCAGTGGGCGGCAGGCTTCGCCATCACCTCCCATACTGGTGCACCATCACATCGGACAGGTGTGTTTTAGAGATAGTCCGGAGGGGCTACTCCCTCCCCTTTGAACCTACCCCTCCAGCCATGCCACCTCGTTACCACCGCATGTCAGGGGATCACTTGGTGCTTCTTCAGCAGGAAGTTGCAGGCCTCTTGGCCAAGGGGGCCATTGAGCACGTTCGGACGCCAGAAGTAGGTTGTGGTTGTTGTTCCCACAACTTTCTGTTGCCCAAGAAGGACAAGGGCCTGCGTCCTATCTTAGAACTCCGGAACGTCAATGACTTACTCCTCAAAGAGAAGTTCAAGATGCTCACTCTGGCTCAGGTCTTGTCTGCTCTCGATCCACAAGACTGGGTGGTAACACTGGGCTTGCAGGATGCTTATTTCCACATCCCAGTCCTGCGGGCCCACCGACGTTGCCTGCGGTTCACGGTAGGCAACGAGCATTTCAGTACACCGTGCTCCCTTTTGGACTTACCAGCGCCCCTCGGGTGTACACGAAAGTGATGGCGGTGGTCCCAGCTCATCTGCGCACATCAGGGGTCTCAGTCTTCACCCATCTCGACGACTGGTTGTTAAAGGCGGGCTAGCCCCAGACAGTCATCTCCCACCTCCAGACTACAGCCAACCTCCTGCCTTTGCTTGGATTTTCCATCAACGTGCCGAAGTTGCACCTGGTTCCCTCTCAGAAGCTCCTCTTTGTCGGATTGTTCTGGACATGGCGCAGTTTCGGGTTTATCCTCCCGAACAGCAAGTCCGGGATATTCGGGCTCTGATTCTGATCTTTCAGCCCTTGTCCCGGCCTTTGGTCAGTGACTCTGAGGCTGCTGGGCCTCATGGCCTCATTTATCTTGCAGCTCGATCATGCCAGATGGCATATGCGGGCTCTGCAATGGTGTCTGAAGTTCCAGTGGGCCCAGCATCGGGGGAACCTGTCAGATCACATCCAGATCTCGGAGGGCACTGCACGACAATTGCAGTGGTGGCTCATGAACCAGGATTGGATCAACGGCAGACACCACCGCCATGTGGTACTGCAGCAAACACGGCGAGGTGGGGTCGTGGACTCTGTCAGGAGGCCCTGTGCTGGAACATCAGGGCATATCCCTGGTGGTTCAACACCTGGCAGGTTCACTGAACCCCAGGGTGGACAAACTCCGCCTCAGGTGCATGATGGATCACGAATGGTGTCTTTACTCGGAGGTGGTTCAAGGTCTCTTTCTGCAGTGGGGAGAACCTTGGTTAGATCTATTTGACTCTGAAGAGAACGCGCAATGTCAGCAATTCTACACGTTGGAATTTCCAAGGCGGCACTCGCGAGGCGATGCTTTTTGTCGCAAGTGGAGTTGCAGTCTCATATACGCCTTTACGCCTATACCACTTCTGCCCAGAGTGCCAGAGAAGATCAAGCGCGACCAGGCTCAAGTCATTCTTGGGGCTCCGGGTTGGGCACGAAGAGTCTGGTATCCCGAGCTGCTCAACATGACCATCGATCCTCCGATTCGACTGCCTCTTCAGGAGGATCTTCTGTCGCAGCAACAGGAGACGGTCCTCCAGCCGAACCGGTCCAGCCTCCCCCTCCTTGCGTGGAGATTGAGCGGTAGCAGTTGACGTCATTTGACTTGCCTCCCAAAGTTTGTGATGTAATCTTGGCAGCCATGCGTCCCTCCACTAAGGCGGTATACGCCTGCAGATGAAACAAATTTGTGGCATGGTGCACAGCAAAGGCTGTGGAACCCCTTTCTGTCCCACTTTCTGACTTTCTTTTGTTCCTCCTGTCTTTGGCCCAGCAGGGCTCTGCTCTGAGCACTAAGGGCAACCGTTCGGCCATTTCAACCTTCCTCAGGCTTCCTGATCAGCCTTCTCTTTTCAAGTCCACTGTTGTAAATAGATTTCTTAAGGGAATTACTCATCTGTTTCCTCCTGTTCCCTTCGTAATGCCTCAGTGGGACTTGAACTTAGTGTTAACCTATCTTATGTGCGCTCCTTTCAAGCCGCTATATGACTGTCCTCTCAGACTCCTAACTCTCAAAACTGCTTTTCTGGTGGCCATCACCTCTGCATGCAGGGTGAGTGAGTTACAAGCTCTGACTTCCAAGCCTCCCTTTCTGGCTGTTCATCCGGACAAGGTCGTCCTCAGAACTCGACCTTCCTTTCCTCCAAAGGGGGTCACTTCTTTTCATATTGGCCAAACCACCACTCTGCCCACCTTCTTTCCGCCTCCGCAGCGTTCAAAAGAGGAAGAGAGCTCAACCGTCTGGATCCAAAACGTGCGCTCTCCTTCGATTTGGATCGCACCAAACAATTCCAGGTGGAAGACCGGCTGTTTGTTGGTTACGTGGGCAATAAGGAAGGTCGGGCCGTGCACAAATGGACCATCTCCAGGTGGGGAGTTCTGTGCATCAAATCCTGTTACTCTTTGGCTAAAAAGGAGCCTCCAGTGGGGCTGCGTGCCCAGTCTGCCAGGGCATCGGCAGCTGCTACTGCTTTGGGACGGGGAGTCCCCCTAAATGACATCTGTCAGGCACCTACGTGGGCATCGCTGCACTCGTTTATGAGACACTACTGCCTGGACAGCCAAAGCTGGAGAGACGGCTTCTTCTGTCGTTCTGTTCCCCCAGGACTTTCTGGTGTGATCTTGGTTCGCAGACCCACCTCCAAGGTTGGTATTGCTGGGGTATCTATTCTAAGCTAAGGAATCTAGAACTAACTGTTTCTTTCAGATAAACAAGTTAACTACCTTGATATATCTGTAAGAAACATAGGTTAGTTATAGATTCCTTACCTTGGAATATTCCCCAGGTCAGCTTAGTAATGCAGAGTAAATGCCAATAGAGGGCATGAAAATCATTTATAATGAAAGTTTACTGAAAGCACTTTAAAAGCCTTAAAAAATGTCCATAAAAGTAAGTTCTATTTCGAAAGCATTCTCCCGTAAAAAAGCGTTCATAAAAGGTTCTCTATATAATTGAATATATTGTGATTGTTTTTCTGAGCACCTTGAAAGCCACTATGTTTAGGTAGAGCAGAGAAAAAAAGACAGTTCGACCTTCAATTTGGTACATGTTTAAAAAGTTGTCAAACAGATCCCAGCACAGGAGAGGCCATATTGTTTAGGAATCCTGCGCTGAATACTCAACATCACAGAACATTTCATCCGCAGGAAGCAGTCCTTCTAGTACCTCTAGTATGATATCAAAGGAGCATCACTAGTTCCCACGGCAGCCGTCGGGGAAGAATTATATGCCTGTGTGCCTGAGACTGATGCCTGCACATCCGTGGTGGAGCCAATTTCTGTTCTAACAGGAGCTTAAGCGTCCCTTGGAGGCTCTGGGAACGGCATAACCAACATGGGAATACGCTGTGGACACCTCTGCACCTGGGCCCGCAGAGGCGCCAGGAGCATGTTGATGTCCGACGGCGCAACTGATGGAAGTTTCAGACAGAGGCCCAACAAGCGTCCGAATCTGCAAACAAGGCAGTGGAATACTGGCAGATTGCAGTCAAGCCAGGCTGGTCTGAATGACAGGAACCAATGCACACTCAGCTCTCCTAGCCGAGGTACATTCACGAAGAGCACCCATCGCTCAAGACAACGTCGCTCCATGACTTGAGTGATGTTGACATCCATTGCGAAGCTATAGAATTAAAATCAGGATGCCCGCTATTGAATGCAGGGAGGAATCTCTCCGAAAACGCTTCCAAGTATAGAGTGTATACATGATAGAATCACTATAAAAATTGTTTTAAAGGTGGTTAACAGACCTGATCCAATGCTCCTAAATAAGTGTACTGTCCCCCGTGTATCAGACATGTTAAAGATACGCAAACCATTTCTCGGAAATGGAGCGGAAAGTTTGTACGTACCAGAGCTTCTATCTCTGCCAAAGACCTTGCCACTTGGAGATCAAAGTTTTCTCGGGCTGAAGTTAAGGCCACATTATGCTGAAACAACATGGCTTTCAGTCTGCTCAGAAAATAAAACCCTATGTTTGGATGCATTCAGTGAAGGCCACAGTGGTGCATCCCTAACTGTGCAAGCTGGGGGAAACAATACTTGCTTACAACAAATAACCCTGGAGTTGATGGTCACTAGATAAGCAATGCTGAGCATCATACCACAGCAGCCTTGGTCATTCAGCATCAATTAACTCCCATTTTAAAGCAACTCAAAAACTGGATGAATTACAGCAGCTGGGGAACACTTCAGATAGCAGGATAAGTTTGCTATTGACGCATTATATGTTCCGTGCAGTGATATTTCTATACTCACTAAAGATCTACTAAAAGGCCGTTTTGCAGTTTGAACCACTCAAGAAAACTTCCTTCTCCTTGTTCCTACACCAAATGTGTATGGTAACTCCAAGGTTTCTCGTATATATGTTTCACCCAATGATTCCTACCTCCCTACTGGGTAATATTTGAGGCAGTATTGGATTTGTAATGTCATGATAGTCAGTGTGATATAGCCGTGGATTAACCATTCCGCAGATGGTGATTCTGCTACAGTAAAAGGTAACTTCTTTAGTTTTTCAATGAGCAGCATGGTGTACTTCACATCTCTGCATGCCATGGTCAGTCTTCTTAAAGTCAGATTGTAAGCCAAAACCAGATTTGTGTCTTTATCGCCATGGAATGTGGCCAGAAGACCCTGATTGAAGCATCCAGCTTAAGAGCATAATAGCTCGTAGCTGTGATTGCCCATGTTGTAGAATAGACAAATCTTGTTTCGTTATGTAGATAGCTGAGGACACAATGTTTCCCAGTGAATAAATACGAGACAAGAGTGTGGTCATGCCTATGTCTACCACAGCTAAGGCCTTTTCTAGGTTAATTATATCTATTTCACAAAGTCTCTCTGCAGCTTCCTGTTTGGAGACTTTCCAAACCTCATTATAGATGGTATATAAGAAGTGTTTCCTAAGTGGTTTAGAAATCCCTAAAATCCATGTTGTCTCCTAGAAGGGACAAGTGTTGTTTCACTTGTGAAAGTGTCGAGGTCTTTAGCCAATCTAGGCACAACTTTCCTACACTTTAGGAAGTCACTACCCCTGGGTCGTCTGTGTGTGCATAGGGTGGATCCGGCCTATGGATACTAAACCCTTCGGTGGTACTCTTGAATCCTGCATTATACATATTTACACCAATTTTGAGAGGATTAATTGTATGTATTTGTACCATGTGTCCCCCCCCATGTGTTAGTGTGTTATTCGTGAAAACCTCATTTGATGTGGGTGAAGGGATGCTCACTGTTTTCAGGTCTTTGATTTTTGTAAACCCATAACAGGTAGTCTGTTGCACTGTTCTGTTCAGGAAAATCATCTGTAATGGCATGAGGCAAACTGCATAAAGCCTCGTTTCCTGAATCTGCCACTCTCTTGTCCCCAGATAGATTTTGTGTCTATGGTGTCTCTCCAGTAGTCGAAACGCTGTATAGACAGTTGGGAGATAAAAGGTGCTGAATATATCAGCTTTGTGTTTAATAGCATAATTTTCTTCGCTGTTGCATTTGTCTGTGCTAGTTTGTAGTAAAACGATTCTGGGTCGGATGTATTGAACCCCAAAAAGTATGCAAACCTCTGTTCGAATGTGGCAGAACTACCTTTCGGTGGTGTTGGGCAATGTTCCTATAGATGGTACACATTAGCAGTGCGCTGTGCACTTGCTCTATGCAAAAAATGATGACCATAATTCTGGTAACAACATGGTATCGAAGCCAGTGGTATTGTCATAAAATTCCCTGAAAGAAAATGCATCAGATTGTTCCAAATCTGTAAGCATAGTATTTACAGTCTCACTGTCCCAATCATCAGATTGTGTAGTGGGGGTAATGAAATCATTTAAAGAAATTTTGAGCAAATGTGGAATTTTCAAATGTTCAGTGGGGCCATATACATCATATGAAACTTTATCCCAAACAATACCATCAAGTATTGGAATTGCTGTAATGTTCACCAGGGACAAGTCTCTTTGTTTACAATGTGATGACGTATGTGGTTTCAGGACTAAGTTCACAGATTGTACTGCAGAGCGTTCTGGGAAATAATGTCCTTTCAGAAGTAAAAAAAGGACAGTCACTGTGCCAATCAGAGTGAACAGGTATACTACCCCTATTGCGAACCGAATATACAACTAAGGTGGCACTAAGTTAGTATTTTTGAGCAAAAGATAGAATTTTTAAATTTTTTCTTTCTTTGAATTGGGCGGCGTTTGATCTGGTTCACTTGAATCTGAAGAGAAATCATTGAAGTTGATGAAGTAGCCAGACGCAGTTCAATCTATCTTTGGTAGCTCAGCAGGTTTTGTAGAACTGGCAAATGTGTTGTTTAAGGCACATTAATGTAGACATCATTGTTGGGCCGAATTGCAACTTGCATTGTTGGTTCTTTCTGGTGTTTTTCAATTTCAACTGGAATGATTTGTGCTCATTATTTGTTTCTCGTTCATATTGCTTAGTGGAGTCTTGGAAGGTTATGAGTCTTTCCATCTGAACTTTCTGTATAATAGCAAGAGGAGGTCTATGGCTACTCAGGACCACAAGCGGCCTACTGTTGAGGATCGGCCACATGATGAGGTTTGATCAGATCAATGGAGACAAATATTTTTTCTTGTTTGCCGGCAAGTGGCTGAAGAAGTACTATTCGCTAAGACAGGTACAGCTGTTTTGTAAGATGACCCAAACTCCCTTCTGTCCACAATATTTTCCCAGAACAGGTCCCCAATCTTGGGGACCGAGGAAGGTCTTGCCAGAACTGGTTTCACTTCCCTAGTGACAGTTCATTTGACTTGCACGTTGCTTTGTAACGCTCCGAATTCATTCAGTTCCCGTAAAACAGCCAAACGGTCATTCAGTTCAAATGGTTTTGCATCCCCCACTGTGCTGGATCAGATCAGGTATGAACATTCTTGTCCCAAACAGGATTTCATAAGGAGTACGACCTCCCAAGGATTTTCTTGGCATATTATTTTGTACCTTCTAGACCCCATATAGGTGATTGACCCAATGACCACCAGCGCCTAATACCCTTGCTGTTAAAGATTTTTTCAGGTCCTGGTTTTGGAATGTAACATGCCAATTGCGTATGTCCCACTGAAGACTCGTAAATCCTTTATAACCGTTTGAGCGTCAACCGAGCGCTGGGGCCAAACCCATAGGAATCTAGAGAATGAATCCACTGCCACCAGGATGTACTTGTAAGCCCCGTCGGTCTTTAAGGGGGCCTCAGTGGTTCCAAATAGACACATGCAAGAAGTCTGTCTGAAATCAGTAATGGTGTTTGTGGTGGTCTGTGAATGGTGAAACCCTTCATCTGCTGGCAAATATCGCACTTCATAACATAGGCCTTTGTTTGTTTTGTCAGCCCGACCACCAGTACCGCTTCTTCAATAATGAAATTGTTGCAGTGACTCCTACGTGTGCAGATCCCAGACCCTCGTGTGCAGCTACAATTAAACCTAATCTGCGATATTTGTTTGGTATTACTCTATCCCCCACTTCTGGAATTTTAACATACCGTGTGTCTTGCACATCTAAATTGTAAGAGTACTTGAGTGGAAAGCCTTTTGACAGGACGACAGAGCCGTTCATGTGGCAGTGAAAGCTACTAGTATATCTCTGTCTATTCTTACTTGTTGAACGAGTGATTGCTGGGAACGGCAGCAGTTCTTACTGTCACCTTGGCGGCATCATCAGCCAGTGAATTTCTTTCAACGTGTATGCCAACTCGCGGATGACTCAAGGTGCAACCCTTGGAGTCTCTGACCCCATTCTGGCCCCAGTAGTGAAGATATTCATTGTAAGAGTGCACGCAGTAAAACGAATAGCACACAATCAGTGTCGGGAATTCCCGATCCATATACTGTAGTGCTAGTATCAGGGCTTTCAGTTCTGCAAGCTGTGCTGTACAATCTCCTAATGATTGCGTAGTCGTATTGCTGTGATGGAACTTGCCATCCCGCATTTGACCTTTCACTATAGCACATGCGGCGCTATATTGTGGTTTACTTCCAATAGCCGGATGAGCAGAACCTTCAATGTAAATGATGTTTTCATACTGATCAAGAGGCAAGATTTCATTCAGGAGAGGGTATTGTTGTTCTTACTGCAGAAATGCTTGTGTTTTCAGTGTAGGATGAAATCTGTATTCTACATCTATTGCAGTGAGAGAATTAGCCCATTGTATCCAACATGGATGCAATGCCTTTGGAATGCTGGCTTTTGTTACAGCCTCTTAAATCGGTATCAGGGTCACAAGGATAATGCATTTCCCCTGTGCTAGTGCTCTTTCTCTCCCTACAGCAGTCTGTACTGCCGTCAGTATTTTTTCTGTTGCAAATTGATTTTCGGCATTTGTTTACAAATCAAATTTGTATACGATTGGAACTGTCTCACCTTCATTGAACATGATGTAGGTGCACGCTGATAACCTGGGAATGACCTGTATTACCAGGTTGCGGACGTTTACTCGTGTCTGCAAGTGTTTTGAAGCTATCATGTCAGCTTGATCTGAACTTACAGTGTCTCTATGTTTTGAGTCCACTTGTTTGCTGTGAAATCAGGTCTGATTAAGTCAAAGAAAGGTTTTACTCTTTCTGCGTACTCTTGATTGTATGTTCTGATGAAATTTAGAAATCCTAAAATGGATTGTAAACCCTTCAAAGTGTTTTGGAGGCAAGATTAGTGCGCACTTTTCTAAAAAGTTAGCAGCAAGGTTTTTTTCTTCACTTGACAGCTCATATCCCAAAAATAGGACACTAAGTTGGGCAATTGTAGTTAAATTAGTAGCCCAAATTGACAAAACCAACAATTATGTTGTTACCCTGCACAAGTGTTCAAGTAATTCATCGTTCGTAAGATCAATATCATCTAGATAGGACACAGCCTCTTCATCGCAAGTTTTTAATAGCTCTGACACCCTTGCCGAGAATAGCCCTGGGCTGTTCTTATAGCCTTGAGGCAAACAGCAAAATTGACGCTGAGTGCCGAAGGTAGAAAATCCTGTCAAATATCTGCTTTCAGGAACTATATTTTGGCAAAAGAATCAATTCGAGATATCTAGTGTTGTTTTGTATTTCTTCCACACAATGTTATTCATGAATGCAGCACTATGTGCGTTCTAAGCTGCAAATGTTTTTGTGCATGTTTCAAGTGTCTGTAATCTAAATCCAAATGATATGTGTTGTCAGGTGTCATTACTGGAGACAAAGGGTTGTTCATTTACGAGGTGCAAGTTTCAATCACACCTTTGTATTCAAGTTTGTCTAACATTTCTCTTACCTGTTTCTTCGCCTCATTTTTAATAGGGTCCTGTCTCTGTGGAGTCGGAGTAGTTTTTAATGGGATTTCGTGTTGTTTGGACTCCACGTCCCACCCTACATGGTTGCTCTATAATGCCGGAGCTAGTGCTTGCGCTCACTTCTGCGCGAATGAGTATTTCAAGAAAACAGGAACGAGGTCGGGAAAAGCTGTTAAAATGACGCTTTCACCTTTTGGGCAATCTATTATAAATGTAGGCGTCCAATCTTTTTCTGCTAACAGGATGTCCTATCCAAATATCAAATTTTCCCAAAAGAGACCCTTAATTTTTCTTAAGATATCCCCCACTATTTGGACATTAATTTTGTGTAGACTGTGTGGGACACTCACTCTTGTATCAGGTTTTTCCACCATGATGTATTCATTCTATACTGCTGTCACCAGAAATTCCTACAGGTTCTGGTGAGCTATTGTTACTTCTGCCGCTCTGTCTAGCATGGTCAGAGCCCATTCCCCGTTCAGAAGCTGAGTCCTCAGTAACCTGGGCATTTCTAATTTTTAAGCCAACTACTTTCTTCTTTTTGAATTGAATCTTTGCTTTAGGTTGCTCTTCTGTTTGATAATGAAATCTGAAATGCGATGTGTTTCCCTTTTTCCCTTTGGTCAATACTCTGTTTTTTGTTCTGACTATCCTTGTCTCTTCAAGCTTTTTGATGAACCCTGAAAGGAACGAAAGGAACGTGTATCAGTATCCTGATACCGGTCAGGTTTGATAATTTTATCACGATTCCTCAGTTGTACCTCTTATCAAAGGACTCCCATTGGGGAGACCAACCACTTGATCGTGAAGTGTTTCTGTTATTCTTATTTTTATATTGATTACTTTCGCAGTGATTTTTAGAAGCAATGGGACTTTGCTTTGAGTTATCCCTATCAGAACTACTCGCCACTTGTGGTTTTTCTGGTTTGGCTCCCAAACTATCTCTATCTAGTGAAGCATAGATTTCTTCGATAATTTTTGGTAATTCATGTTCCTGATTTGCAGGAGTTGTTTTTCTTAACCGTTGGCGTATGGCCCATGCTGCTGCTTCCCCCTTGATGTTGCTCAGCATAATTGCCAAGACTAGGTCAAAATTACATAAGTTTCATCCTCAAGTCCGGAGCAGATCCTGCCCCGTGCTTGTTCTGTATCTGTTTTAATACAATAACTGATATGGTTGGCGTAAGATTGTTCCCCGTGTGGTACAATCCTCCAGTGAGGGAACCATTCCCATTGGCATGCAAATTGTTAACATTCTGTGTTTTTCCTGCGGACCCATATGGAGAAATACTGCTTCTAACTTTGCTTTTTTTTTAGGAATCCAGAATGGTACTTGATCCCTTTTTGACGATAACACACCCATTATTGCTTTTAGTGTTTGTGGACTAATTATTGGTGTGGGCTGGGTCTGGACTGTTCCAGGTGGAGCAGCTCTTGCAGGTTGTAGTATGAGTGTTCACATGACGAACTGGACAATACGTCTGTATAGCCTGACTACTTCTTTGTAAAGTGCACGCACTTCCCCTACTGGGAGTGTGTCTATCTCAGGATATGGAGTGTAAGCCGCTAAGATCGGCCATGTCGCTCCTCCTAAGCTGAGCGGACCAAGTCTTATGACCGAAGTTGCGTGATTTAGGGTGCCTTTAAACCAGTTTATATGTTGCTGGTAAGTTAATGGAACTTCAATGTCTTCATACGGGATATATTCTTCCGGTGGATCCACTTCAATGTATTCGTGAAATAAATGAGTCTGTGGATCTGCAGGTGGGAATTGAACCCAGGAATAGAATATCTCTGATCCGAACACCTTGTGAGCCTCAATCACGAAGGTTACATGGCCAAATGTTCAAATAATTTCAGAGTTACTGCTTGTCTGCAGTTCTTTGTAAAGTTAAGAGCGTTATCAAATTAGTCTCCTTGCGAACCTCCACTACTAGTCGCAGGTTCAGTAATTTTGAAAGGAGAGGAAAGTAAATGTTTTAAAGAGGTGGGAACCTTTGATCCTTACAGGCTTGTCTAAAACCTTCAGCCAATACATAGGGTGTTTTTAAGTGTTTGTGGGGGCACACAAAAACAAAGTCCAAACAAGCAAAAATATATGAAAAATAGTTCTTATTTATTTTTTAAATGTTCGTAGGAAAGCTCATCATTTGAATCACAAATAGATCAGCCAACGTGTTTCTCTCCCACATAGGGAGCTTCCTCAGGGCAACGTGACAGTAAGTGTTCAATCAAGGTTCGAGGATTATCAAGATATGTTGAAAGAAGGAGGAACCAAGTCCTATCCACTGGTCCTTTGGAGTGACTCCTTTAAATGTCCTGAAGTCACATCAATTGGAAAATCGTGGATCCCAAGGATAGATCGCCTCAGGACACTATGCACATATATATACTTACGAAGGATCTCTTAATAAATTCAGATCCAATTAGTGGATAGTATTGGCACCACAAATCCTCTTCACGTCAAGTAGGGAACTAATAGGCTCATGGGCGTGTAATCTGCATTGTCCCATATTCTGGACAGTTCGGTGATAGAGCGCGATGCGACCCGCCACTAATTGGATCTGAATTTATTAAGAGATCCTTGACGCTGGTTGATTCAGCTGGGGTAACCAAGGACCTCAAAAAGTATCCTTTATTTTTGAAAGCTAAGCCCTGGTTTTGTGTAAAATGGGAGTCTTGGAGATCCTTTGGATAGCTGCCACTCTCCCTCTCCATCCCCTTTTCTGCTTGTGCCTTCTTCTGGAGGAGCTCATCTGATCTATCTACTCCTGTGGACGCTGTCTTGACCATCCGAGTAGAGTCTATATCCTCTGACCCACAGGCTTTGCAGTCTGAAGTTAGGCCATAATCGACTCCGAATAACTCCTCCCAGGATAACAGATCCTTCTCTATGCAATAGAACGCCAAGAACCTCCTTAACTTGATTCTAGAGGAGATTTGAGAGCTGAAAGCCTCCCTATCCGCTAAAATCGCTGTAATCTACGCTGGTTTAACTAAAATTGAAGAAAGCATGGTTCAGGTTCCGGCGCGGCTTCTTGAGGCAGAGACTAGGATCTCGCAATTGGAGGACCAAGTTTCAACTATGAATAATAAAGTTGCCACCTTCCAGAGCCAGAGCACAGCATTGGAGTATAAACTGGAGGAATTAGAGAATCATTCTAGACGCTCCAATCTCCGTATTCTGGGTGTTCAGGAGGGCCAGCAGACTTTACAATGGGTTGATTTATTTATTTAAAACAATTTCCTCCCAGAGTTTAATGGTGATCTCACTATTATGCGAGCACATCCAATCCCAGCAAATCTTCCTCCAAATGCTAAATTCCCACTGACTATTTTGGTTAATTTTGGTGATTTCAGGGTAAAGGATCAAATTTTAACCAAGGCCATTAAACAGCGAGCAAGTTAAAAGTGCTAGTTAAAGGCAGATTTCACGTATTTTGTAATGGAAGCGCAGGAATTACTGCAACAAATTTTGATGGCTAAATCCTAATGGCCTGTAGACAGTATAGCGTCAATATAATGTCATAGTGTTAATGTTATGAGTTTACAAAGGTTTTCAAAATATTTCCAAAACGTTTTCAATCACTTGTTTTGGTCTCTTATCCTGGTGCTCGTCCATTTTCTAGTACATCCTCTTAGGCAGTTTGTCATTTATTGGCTTCTGGTTTTCTTCTTTTTCTCTTTGCTTTCTCTGCTCTTGCTTGTTTTATTCTTTTTGAAGGAGTGGGGGTAGGTAGTCCGGTAGCACCTGGCAACAAGTCATAGTGCCAGTTAAGGGGGGGGGGGGATAGCCTGTCAGGTGTGAGCAGAGACGTTGGTCTGCTCATGGAGGCTACGGGAGGAGGATGGGGTCACGGGGTGGAAAAGGGAGCATGGGGGAAAACTAAATCCATATTTTAAATACAGATGCATCCATTTATCATTAATAGACCTATATTTTGTTAGACTGCAGATGGGGCCTTTGACTGATGTCGGAGATTTTCAGCACATTTCTATATTATTAGGCTGCTCGGAAACTATCTTGCTTTTTGCAAATGGATAAAAAGGAAATTTTGATAGTGGTCTCTCTTAATGTTAATGGCCTCAACAATAAGAAGAAAATGCGGGCCATTGAGGCATGGGTTAAGACCGAAAATCCAGCGGCCATTCTCATACAAGAGACTTATATAGCAGTGGGGAAACTAGCAGATTTCCCAATGTTTAGGTCCTGGGCAGCTTATATGGGTGTCTCCTCCTCTTCGGCATCTCATTGGGGGTACAGCGATTTTCCTTAGCAAAAAACTCCAGGCTGAGGTAGTTCATTTTGTAAACGATCAGAGCGGAAGGTGGTGCTGGGCCAACTGTAAATTAGGAAGTTGACTCTTAACTTTCGCCAGCATATATGCCCCAGTAGAGGATAATCCTGTGCCATATGAAGAGTTTTTTCAATCTTTAATTCAAGTACCTTGCGAACTGATCTTAGGGTGGGGCTTCAATTTTCTAACGAACCCTAAAATTGACTCCTCAGCTGTATCTAAAAAACAGCTAAAACCCAAAACTTTAAAAGTTTTGCAAAATATGGCTTGACTTTAGACATATTTGATCCATGGAGGGCAGTATTTCCAACTAAGATCGCCTATACTTGTTTTTCAGGTAGATTTCATACCTCTTTACGCATTTAATGTATTCTTATTTCTAGGAGACTGGCTTTTAGCCAGCAGAGAATCCTTCAGAATGGATTTTCGGATCATGCATTGATCATTCTTCAGTTAGAGCTGAGTAAATATATAATGACTTCTAAAAGATGGATGTTAAATCGGAAATACCTATTAGAAGAGAACTGGGTGCTCTTTATTAAAACCGAGATTGAAGAGTTTCTTGAGCAAAATCATGGCTCAGCACCTCCGCATGTGGTCTGGGATTCGCTTAAAGCTTTTATACCGGGATTAGCTATCGGAAAAGATGCCGATAATTCAAGGAAAGCTAAGGAAGAATAGCACATTTTAGAGCAGAAAGTGCAAAGGACCTTTGATATATTTCTCAGTAACCCCTCGGCTTTTAACCAACGGCAGCTCGATCAGGCTAAACGGGATCTTAGCGAAAAATACTGTTAAAAATGAATCTTTTTTTCAGCACCACAGGCAAAAGGTCTACGAAGAGAGTAATTATACCGGGAGGTTCCTCGCGTGGCAGGCTAGGGAGCAGGCTGTAACTAATCAGTTACCGCTTTGAGATGTCCTATAACTGCTTCCCGCTCTGATGACCCGGGAGTTATAGGAGATATAATGTTACATCATTATAGGAACATATACGGCCAACAACTGACCATTGACATGACATCCTTGAGAGACTTTCTGCAGGCCCATACTTTCAGGGGTTGAAAAAAGCATGGCAAGTCCTTTTACATAAGAAGAACTGGGGGATGCCATTAAAAATCTCCCGGATGGTAAAGCCTGTGGCCCGGACGGCCTCCCGGCGGAATAAAAAAAAATCTTTTTTAGCACCAATTCGGATTATCTTTTGTTGGTGGCCAACTCAATTTTAGAGGTTGGGGTGATACCATTTAAAAACGGGAATGTAGTCCGTTTTAAAAAAAAAAAGTAAGGATAGTGAAGACACTAATTCTTATCGTCCCATCACGTTTTTAAATTCTGACTATAAAATAATGGCTAAACTTTTAGCCAAATATTTTAATCGAATTGCCTTGCACTTGATCCATCCTGATCAAACCAGTTTTATCGCTGGAAGGCAGCTCGGTACTAATACGCACTATTTAGCGGAAGCACATGATTATTTTGAGACTCGGAAGATACCAGCTCTGGTCCTCTTATTAGATGCCAAAAAGGCATTTGACCTAGTTGTCTGGGAGACCTTGTTTATTATTCTGGCAAATTTTGGTATATCTCCTAAAATTACGGGGTTGGTTCAGAAATTATACTTGAATGCAGAAGCCATCATTATCAAGATCGCCACTGAGGTAGGCCAAGTTAAGATTAAACTGGGAACTAGACAAGGTTGTCCATTGTCCCCGGTCCTATTCGCTTTTTTTAATCAAGCCATGGGCGATAGCCATTAGGAACAGTATGGATATCTGGCCTCCACTGCCAACTATGGCAACATTTAAATTATACGCCTAGGATATCATGCTCCTTATAAAGCCTGAGAAGGAGGTTCAAGCAAAAGCTTTTGAGATTTTTGAGCAATTTGAATCGCTTGGCGGATATAAAATAAATAAATAAACCAGAAATTATACAGTGTGGTGGTGCACGTACAGATTTACATCTTGATAGTCTCCCTTGCCTAAATACAAAACCGAAAAGATATCTGGGTGTTTATTTTGCGGTGCGAATTTCTGAATTATATGATTTAAATTTCGCCCCACTTTTGCGAAAAGTCCAGGATTTATTCTTCCAATGGAATTCTCTTCCATTAACAATTTTGGGCATGGCTGTGTTGATTGAAATGTCTGTTCTTCCGCTGTTTAATTTCCTTTTCTAAGCAATTCCCTGTGTTTTAATTACCTCTTTTTTTGCTAAATAAGAGTCTATATTTACATCTTTTCGGTGGGGAAAGGTCCCCCGAACTGCACTTAGCACGTTATATGAGGAGCTGGAAAATGGTGGATTAGCTCTCCCAAATTTTGGGGATTATTATTTTGCATATTTTGCACAATGTATTTCCAGATTTAAATCGGAATTACAATTGGGTCTTTTTTAAAATTATTTTATGAACTTAATCTGTAAAGAGAATCAGATCCACTGCCCACTAACAATTGTTAAATCTCCTAAATTAGTACGGTATAAGTGTATACAGTGGTTTTTCCATAAAACGCCAGGCCTTTTATAGAAAATATTCTATCCCTACAATTAACTCCTCAACTCCGTTATCTGGTCCTATCTTACTATCTGGGGTCAGAGATTCGTCTGTAATTACACAAAAATGGGCCAAGGCTGGCTTTTGGAAAAGCTCAGATTTTGTAAGGAATGATAGATGGCTGAATATAGCTGAAATGTCTCATTTAATTCCAAATGACTTCCTTCTCCTTGGGTCATATAATATTTTTAGTAAGTTTCTGAGTAAACTTGATTTGGTCCAGATCGTCGAACGGAAATGCTTAGTATATGATCTATTAGAAGATATAGTATTTAAGAAACCTGGGGAATGGAAAAAGCGTTTAGCCTCTGTCAAGGTTATCGATCTGAGGGGAAAACCATAACGAAATGGGGAGCATTTAGATGGCTGGCTTATAGTTGCAAAATCAGAGAGAAGGACATTTTCAAATTCCAGGGGCAAATGCTGACAGATCTGACAGTGTATTGTAGCTGATATTTCAAAGGCTGTTGATACCTTGAGTATAACTCTGCACACTCTCCCAGTTGATCCAGTACACTCCTGCCTATCTCCCAACTACTGGCTCTCCTAGAGCAGAGGATAACTCACCTCAAAAAGCGTATTCCTTTGTGAAGACTAGTTTGGCTCTATCACAGCTTGTTACCTCTGTCAAAGTAGGGTTCCAGTTCGCTAGAAGCTCAGAACAGTTCACCAGAACCATCTTTGGCAAGAAGAAGTTCGAGATGGATAGACGTAATACAGGGCTGTGAACCTCCGCCTAGGCACATCACCGCTCCATCAACCTGAATGGTGCCTCTTTGCATGTCAATTCTGTAACAAGGATGTTTAAATGAGTCAGTGCTAAATCTACATTTGGGCACACCTGCTTTTCCAGTTACTGAATCATCAGCCGTGTATGTCATTTGCTGTCTCGTATGCTTCTTCCCTATAATATTGAACAAAGATTGGGTTGACGAGTTGAGTGAAACCAATGGGAAAAGCCTAAGTTCCAGCGGTTACACAATCTGTAGGGAAATGAGAAATCTAACTTTTGATTTTCACTTTACACTGGGGGATCTGTATTTGTTATACTGACTCATTTCCATTGTTTCTGTGCCTAACAGGAAGAAGACGAATGTGCAGTCCTCGCTGGCTGCCTAGGACTGCTGCCATCCCCCGTGCAGACATTACAGCAGTTCACTAGTGCCTCCTGTCTTCACTGGTCCGTACCAGCATTTGACATAATAGCTCAGTGGTGCTCAGAAGTGGTTTCATTTGCTGACACGCATGCTGATCAAGTACAGGTATGTGTACACGTTTCAGTGAGCATTGCCACTGTTTTTTATGGCTTTTATTTGAAAATGACTCTAATCGTAATATTTTGCATGTGTTCGCGTAGCAATGGCGTGTTGTTCTTAGGATATATTGGCTACTATATTTATTGTTGAGGTGTCTGTGACAAAACAATTTGGGGCTATTTTTCTTAGCTCCAGTAAAAGATATTACTTTCAGTTGCAGTCTACAATCATGAAAGGTACATGGCTCAGTTTGAATTATTCTTTATTTTGTTAGGAAATGTGGAGCGCCATCTCTGCCTGTGGTAGTGATGTAACCTTTAAACATACTCAATATGCATTTACTGCCCTTGCCTTGATGCAGTTAGAGAGGCTGCATTCATCACTAGTCAGACCAGCTCCTTTTGCGGTAAGCGACAGACTTAATAGAAGAGCTGATGAAAAACTCAGGGCCGTCTGAAGATGAGGGCCCCTTACAGAGCGATGTTTGAAGCCCATGACCTTTACAAGATACCCTGTTTCAGTGGCAAAGAATGCCATTTACAAGCTTTGACAGTGCCAGTAGGTTTAGCTTTCAGTCAGTGACTGAATGCCTCACACTCAGTATTTTATGTAACTTTAGTTTAATACAGTGAAGAACGTATGGCCTTGCAGTTTACATAACATTTTTGAGTTATAAGAGTTATAATTTAATTTCAACTTTACTGCAAAACGTCGGACATGACTATCGACAGCACACCGTCAAAGTGTATAGTCAGGGAGTCTCACACAACTGCAAGTCCACTCATTACCCTCATAAAATAGTAGCAAAGCCCATAGGTCTGGCTTACACTCAAAATCGCTCTTCGAGTTTGACTGTGTAATATTGTGGATGGCCGAACAGAGATGAATGCAAGAATGAGTCAAAATTAGTGCAAAGATAAATGACTGCATGGACAGGTGACTACAGAATGATGAAACAGTCACAAAGATGTGTAAAGTCTTCTGGGAGCTGCTTAAGATGATGGACTCAAAGGAAATGATGACTGACCGGGATTTCGTTGAATGGATGTTGATAAAAAGAAAAAACTGAAAGCCATTCTGATTTATGGTGGTGTGGAGTGCATATTACAGCAGTCTAATAAACTGATTGTGATAAGAATTCTTAGCGGCCCACAGGAAGTTAATCCGACAGTGGAGGCTCCTCTGCAATGGTGGAGGAGCGTCGCCCCACTGCCTGGCTCAGAGCCAGCATATGATGTTAGAACATAGTTTTATTTTTCATTTGCTGGCTCTGAGCTAGCGCTGTAGGGAGGGGCGGGTCCAAGGCATGGGAGAGGGGAGGAGGAGTGCTGTGTGCACTCTCTAAGTGCGCATATATGTGTTAGCCGGCCTTCTCAGGCAGATTTATATGGCGCAAACTCGACCTGAAGGTATTGGAGCGCTTTACAGGAGGACCAGTTACGTTACACAATGACACATTCATTTTTTGGGGAGGCACTGGAAGATTAAGGGATTTGCCCAGAATCACAGGATGTGGAGTCGACCCCGCTGCTCGAACCTTGGTTTCCCAGCTCCAAAGTCGGTAGTCTAGCCGTGAGACCACATCCTCTCCCCACACAAGCGCACTTAGGTTTCTCCAGCCGGCTACATTGAACAACCGTGGCTGCTGGGACCAGGAAGAGGGCAGGAGGCGGCCATCGGCTTCAGGTAAGTTCTTTAAAAAATATATATATATTATTAATTAAAAGCCTCTGTGCTACCCCTCCCACATCCCCTCAACCCACCTGACCAACCTTTGTTTGTGGCAGCACCACTGCATTAGTGTGTGCCTGCTGGACTGTGAGAGGTTCGGTGGGTTTGCCTGTTGGTCTGTGAAGAGTGTGATAGTGATGTCTGGTAGTGCTGAAACTGGTAGTGTATGAGGAATGTGTAGTTTCAGGCTGTTACTCTGTGAGGTTTAGGAATGTTGTTGTATGGGTGTAAATACTAGTCTGGAAGGGATGTGAAAGTGCATGAGTAGTACTCTGTGAGTCATCTCAGTGCTTCTGGTAGTGTGTTACTGCTAGTTTAAGGGTGTGAGACTTCTGTTGGTATTTAGGGTGTTTTCCGTTTTTGCACCATAAGCGCTATTTGTGAATAGCGCTTCAACAAATATTGCTAAACTGAGTCCTCTTCTCTGCTTCTGAGCCTTGATGGGTTACTTTCCCTAATGAGACTACCCAAGATCTGTATTCAGAGGGGACATTAATGACCCAAGCTGTCCATTTTCTTACTTTTGAGAACCTTTACTTGGTGACCGCTGGACTCCGCACCTATGAATCACTCACCCCTACATCATCTGCACTACCAGTTGTGCCTATTGATGTCAGCATGTGAGCAGGTACACACCTATAGCACTGGACCCTCAGAGTAGAGAGGCTGAGCAGTCCAAGGATTACTGTTTGGTGGCGTGGGCTAGAAACTCATCTCTCTACACAGTGCAAAATAACACTTAACAATTTAATTTCCAGTCCGTGCTTTTATTTAAACAAATATAAATACTTTAATCCAAACACTAAATATAACATTTAAAATGTACACAATGGAAATTAGACCTATCTAGTGTCAGAGATAAGGTATACCTGAACACATGACTACTGAAATTTGCACACACGTATTCAGAAAGACAAGCTAAAATCCAATATTTCTATGCTTGACACATTTACCCAAATCTAAAGCCAACTGCTCCACAGTTTCCATGAATTTTATAGGTTTCTTCATACATTGTTTTGGATGAGAACACATATGACAGAAACCGAAATTATGATTAGTTGGTGTCCAGCTTTCTCCAAGAAGAATAAAATAGGACCTTGAAAAAGATAAATTAAATGTAAACTTCCAGACAGTGAGCTAATCATTTGTTATTCGTCCTGTGGTATTGCCAAATTTGAGGAGGAGGCTAAAATATCAGTAGCAAACATGCTATGTATAACATGTGCTCAGTTGAAAAAGCGAAATTGCAGTAATTGAATCAGCTATTACAGTGATTTTCAAATACATATTCATGCAGCTCTACCAGCCACTCCTGTGCTAGAGATCTGTGCAAAAAGGTGTCTCGTTGTTCAAAAACAGTGTAGAGTCCTTTCCTATTGTGTTTATTACTGAGTTCACAATGTTTAAATACTTTCTATTGTATTTATCACAGGGTGACACCATGTACTTCCCCATACTCCTGTATTTGACACAGAGTCTCTGTTAACAATGAGTGTATTATTTATGAGCAGTGGAGGTACGTAATAGAGAGGCAAACTCAACTGTTGTCCAATCAAATACCCTTAAGGAGAATGCCAACAAATAGGAGATGACATATCCCTGTGGCCAGCTTACCCAAACTGAGCTTCAAATGTACTCCTTAAGCATTTGATGCTCAGTCGCAAGGCAGGGCTGTCCAAGGCGTATTCAGTAAGGTGATATATGGTAAAAACCTAGACTCTGCTTAGTCCACAATGGATCTTAATAAATCCATGTCCAGTCACTTGTTTTACTTTTAAATGGAAATTGTACATTAATTCACTGGCAAATAAATGCTAAACATAATAATACATTGTGCTTAACCCCTTCAGCGCTGCGCGAATTCCGCTGCGGTGCTGAAGGTTCTAAAGAACCTATGGACTCATGAGGGAACGGTTCCGTCATGAGCACAGGCCAACCGACGCTCATGACGGAACCGTTCCGTCATGAGCATGGAAGGGGTTAATGAAAACCAGTCCTCTACAGGTCCTCCTTAACTTTTGTGTAATTGTGTAAGAATGTCATCTAGTGTTACACAATGTAAAATCTCTTCCTATTGGGTTTGTCACAGGGTAACATTTCTTTGTGTTCCCTTCCTCATTGAATTCACAATGTAAAATGTCTTCCCACTCTATTTGTCAGACAGTTTGCAATGAAAAACCCAACAGGAAGCTCCGATCCGACCACCTCTTTCTAGCAAATGTCCCAGAATCAGGAAAGCATGGTCAGGAGGGCGTCTGTTCTCATACAACGCCTCCAAGCTCTGGAACTCCCTGCCCCTCAACATTCGCAGGGAAGCCAACCTACTAAAATTCCTTAAGCTCCTAAAAACCTGGCTGTTCCCTTAGGTTTCGTCTGTTCCCTGGCCAATTCCTCGAGTCAAGCGCTGGGACGCCCCCGGGTATCTATGCGCTTTACAAATTCACTTCCAATTCCAATGTTGTATTTGTTAGATATCTCATAACGTAAACCCACTTTCTATTGTGTTTGTCAAAGTGTTCACAGTGTAAAACTGCTGCCTACTTCATTTGACACAGGTCCATATGAACAATAAGTCTATGAATCTGGAGCAATGAAACAAATCTATGGGCAGGATAACACAACTGTTATCTAAGCAGATGCCAATAAATATAACCTAGGGGCAGAGCCAAAGTCCCTGTCCATTTAGTGTTTTTGTGATAACTTGCACTCTGGTGGACAGCTAGAGTTGGCCTTTAGTCAAACCTTTTAAATCTAAAAACAATACACAGACAGACACATCTGAAAGAAACAGGTTAGAGTTAGATTCCTTACCTTAGAATATCCCCCGGCGTCAGACTGGATCTCGAATGTTTTGTGTAGCAGTACCCATGCGCGTCTGTAGACGTCGCCTGCAGCTTCAGGTGCGTCGTCTGCGTCGTTGGCGCCGGAATGATGTCGTCGGAGTACTTAGGCGCCGCCCTCGCGTGCTCACGTCAGTTCTTTTTTCCGCACCAGCAAGCGCAGATCCGGAAAAAGCAGTATTCCTTAGTCACTTTTTGACTAACTTTTTCGATCTTTTTGATCCTGTTTCGAGTTGTAAGACTATCCGTGCAGGTAGGGATGCCTGGGTTCAAACCCTGTGCCGATTGCAACCGACTGATCTTGGTTACCGACCCCCATCGCCGGTGCCTGGATTGCCTTGGGGCCGACCATGATGACAAGTCATACCCGACTGCCGGGCCTTGACGTCGAAGGCTAGGTTGGAGCGGTCCCGTCAGCGCCTCTAGCTCAGGCAGTCGGCCCGCTCTGTTCACGTCCAGGTCGAGGAGGAGGTCGAAGGATCGGTCGCGGGGCCACAGTCATCGCACCTCGGCGAGTCGACACCTTTCGTCGGGCTCCAAGTCCTCAGGTAAGAGGCACAAGAAGTCAAAGAGACGACATCGCTCTTCCGACTCCCCCCGACGCTCGCCTGATGCGGCCGAGGGTTCGGGCGACAACTCCCACGCGGCTCCGCCGGAGCCGCAGCCGCCACTTCCAGCTCCATACCCGCCGGTCCCTGGGCTGAACGCGATGCCGGAGGAGATCGATGCCTTCCTCATGGCCATGTGGTCGCTGGCGCCACTTCCAGCTCCATACCCGCCGGTCCCTGGGCTGAACGCGACGCCGGAGGAGATCGATGCCTTCCTCATGGCCATGAGGTCGCTGTCTCCTCCGTTGGGTCCCGCTGTGGTGGCTTCGGGCCCAGCGCCGTCAGGTGCTTTGGCCTCGGCGCCGTCAACAACTCCGGTCCTGTGGCCGCAGGCCCCACCCGATCCGGGTCGCCGCTGGTCGACCCTACGACTCCTCCGCCGATGCCGACCCCCAGGGTGTCGCCCCCGATGCTGTCCCCTGTCCCTCCCTCGGTCTGGATCCGGCGTCGCTCAACGCCGCATTCGACGCCGAGAGAAGAGCAATTCTTCTATGATCCGGCCCCATCCTTTGCACCTGACTATCAGGAGATATAAGGCGAGGGGGATTGGGAAGGGTCTGAGGACCCTCTGGCACGGGAGTGCCAGTCGTATCAGGACTGGGCGGTGGATCTAGGGGAGGCCAGTGGTTTGGACACTTCGCCCGACACTGGCTTTGTCTCCCCTCCTACCGTGGCTATGGAGAATGGGGCTGCTTACAGCGTGGCACTGACGAGGGCGGCCAAGGACTTGGCTCTTGAGCTCCCCGTCGAGGCTGTGGGGACTAACCTAGTCACCGAGGTCCTTAAACCACAGGCAAGCTCTTCGGAGCCTCTACTGCCGTTTAAAGAAGCCCTTACTGACGTTCTGTTGGGCACTTGGGCCAGGCCCGCTACAGGTCCCCCTGTAGATCGGACGTGGCCAGGCACCACCACCCGGCCACGGGCGACCCTAGCTTCCTGGCCACCCACCCCACCCCTGGTTATCCCGGCCTCTAACTCCAAGACCACATTCCCAACTGCTCCACCTGATCGGGAATCCAAAAGGTATGAGCAGTTCGGTAAGAAGCTGTTCTCCTCACTCAGTTTGGGGTTGCGGTCGGTCAACACTGCTTGCCTTTTGGGCCGTTATACCCAATCTCTGTGGGACACCGTCGCGGATGTGCTGCCAAATTGCCCAGAGGAGGACCGGGTCAAACTCGCTCAAGCCCTTGCGGAAGAGCGAGATGCAGCACGGTACTCTATCCGATGTGGGCTGGATACCACGGACTCGCTGGGCAAGGGCGATTTCCACGACGGTGGGGGTTCGCCGCCACGCTTGGCTGAAGTCCGCCAACTTTTCGGCTGATGTCCAGAATTCCCTCATGGACATGCCGTTTGATGACCGTCACCTCTTTGGCGACAAGGCAGACAGTGCACTTGAGCGTTTAGTTTCAAGGGCTTCAGGGCTACGGCCAAGTCCTTCGGCCTGTCGGGCCAGCGCCTGCAAACTGCTGCCTTTCGCTCCTTTCAGGGCCAAGTAAGGGGCGCCCCCTCATGTCCTGCCAGCCACAGGCCGCAGACTAACATCCAGCGCGGCGGCAGACGTTGTAACCGCTGTGGCGGTGCCAAGGGACAACAGCGAGGCCAGTCTACATCCACCCCCGCAGCATCCGCCTCAAAGCCCTCCTAGTCCGAGCTTTCAGACCCATTTGACGCCAGCGGGGGCAGGGTTCGCCATCACCTCCTCCACTGGCTCACCATCACGTCGGACAGGTGGGTTCTGCAAATCGTCCGAAGGGGCTACTCCCTCCCCTTCAAGGTGACCCCTCCAGCCATGCCACCGCAGTACCACCGCGTGTCGGAGGATCACTTGCAACTTCTGCAAGAGGAAGTTACGGCCCACTTGGCCAAGGGGGCCATCGAGCGCGTTCCTGGCCAGAAGTAGGGTGTGGTTGTTACTCCCACTACTTTCTGGTTCCCAGGAAGAGCAAAGGGGACCTACGCCCTATCTTGGACCTGCGGAACGTCTACGGCTTCCTCCGGAAGGAGAAGTTCAAGATGCTGACTTTGGCTCAGGTCTTAGCTGCCCTAGACCCTGAGGACTGGATGGTGGCGTTGGACTTGCAGGACGCTTATATTCACATCCCCGTCCTGCGGGCCCACCGGCGCTACCTGCGGTTCACGGTAGGCCACAAGCACTTTCAGTTTACCATGCTCCCCTTCGGCCTTACAATGGTGTTGGTCGCAGCTCATCTGCGCAGATTAGGGGTGCCAGTCTTCCCCTATCTTGACGACTGGTTGTTTAAGGCGGGCTCGCCCCAGACAGTCGTCAGCCACCTCCAGACTACGGCCGACCTCCTGCACCTGCTGGGTTTCTCCATCAATGTGCCGAAGTCACACCTGTGTCCCTCTCAGAAGCTCCTCTTCATCGGAGCGGTTCTGGACTCGGCGAGGTTTTGGGTTTATCCTCCTGAACAGCGGGTTCGGGATATTCAGGCTCTGCTTCCGATCTTTCAGCCTTTATCCCGAGTCTCGGTCAGGTTGACGCTGCGGCTTCTGGGGCAGATGACCTCCTGCATCCTTCTGGTGCATCACGCCCGGTGGCGGATGCGGTCTCTGCAGTGGGACCTGAAGTTTCAGTGGCCCCAGCATCAGGGCAACCTGTCTGACCACGTCCTGATCTCGGAGGGCACTGCGAGACAGTTGCAATGTTGGCTCATGGACCGCGATTGGGTCAGCGGCAGATCTCTCTCCCTACCCCAACCGGAGCACGCAGTCGTGAGGGATGCATCCCTCCTGGGCTGGGGGGGGGGGCCACATGGGAGAGGCTGTGATCTTAGGCCTCTGGTCTCCGGCGGAGGTCCGGCTCCACATCAACCTTCTGGAGCTGCGGGTGATCCGCCTTGCACTGAAAGCATTCCACCCCTCTGTCTGGGGGAGTGTAGTGCAGGTCTTCACGGACAACACCACTGCCATGTGGTACTGCAACAGGGTGGGGTGGGGGTCGTGGACCCTGTGTCAGGAGGCTCTGCGCCTCTGGCAATGGCTGAAACATCAGGGCGTGACCCTGGTGGATCAACACCTGGCAGGTTCCCTGAATGCCAGGGCGGACGAATTCAGCCGTCGGTGCATGATGGATCACGAATGGCGTCTGAACTTGGACGTGGCGCAAGGTCTCTTTCAGTAGTGGGGAGAGCCTTGGGTAGATCTATTCGCCACGGAAGAGAACGCGGAATGTCATCAGTTCTGCGTGTGTAAATTTCTAAGGCTGCATTTGCTCGGCGATGCTTTTTTGTCGCGAGTCGAGCTGCGGTCTATTATACGCCTTTCCTCCTATACCACTTCTGCCCAGAGTGCTGAAGATCAGGCGCGACCGGGCCCAAATCATCTTGGTGTCTCCGGACTGGGCACCAACATACTGGTATCCCGAGCTACTCAGCATGTCAGTCGATCCCCCGATTAGTCTGCCTCTTCGGGAGGACCTTCTGTCGCAGCAGCAGGGGACGGTCCTCCACCTGAACCTGTCCAGTCTCCACCTCCATGCCTGGAGATTGAACGGCGCAGTTGAGGCCATTTGACTTGCCTCCTGAAGTCTGTGATGTGATTCTGGCAGCCAGGCGTCCCTCCACAAAATCGGTATACCCCTGCAGGAGGAATAGATTTGTGGCATGGTGCACAGTAAAGGCTGTGGTTACCCTTTCTGTCCCCCTTTCAGAGGTTCTCCTCTTTCTTCTTTCTTCTTTCTCTTGCCCAGCAGGGCTCTGCTCTGGGCACTATCAAGGGCTACCTCTCTGCCATCTCAGCCTTTTTAAGGCTACCTGATCAGCCTTCTCTTTTCAAGTCCCCTGTTGTAAATAGATTCTTGAAGGGCATAACTCACATGTTTCCTCCTGTTCCTTTCGTGATGCCTCAGTGGGACTTGAACCTTGTTCCTACTTATTTGATGTGCGCTCCTTTCGAGCCACTTCACAATTTTCCCCTTTGACTTCTCACTCTTAAGACTGCCTTCCTGGTTGCCATCACCTCTGCCAGGAGAGTGAGTGAGCTCCAGGCTCTTTCTTCCAAACCTCCTTTCCTTTCTGTCCATCCGGACAAAGTTGTCTTGAGAACGCATCCCTCTTTTCTGCCCAAGGTAGTCACAGCCTTCCACATCGGGCAGTCCATCACCTTGCCCACCTTCTTTCCTCCTCCGCATCCCTCGAAAGAGGAAGAGAGGCTCCACCGTCTGGACCCAAAACGTGCGCTATCATTCTATCTGGACCGCACTCGCCGGTTCCGGGTGGACCACCAGCTCTTTGTTGGTTACGTGGGCTCTAAGAAGGGACAGGTGGTGCACAAATGGAGCATCTCTCGGTGGGTCGTGTTGTACATCAAGGTATGCTACTCTTTGGCTAAAAAGGAGCCTCCTGTTGAGCTGAGGGCCCATTCCACTCTGGCCACGGCGGCTACTACTGCCCTGGGTCGGGGAGTCCCCTTGCAGGACATCTGTCAGGCAGCTCCGTGGGCCTCGCTGCACACGTTTGCTAGACACTATTGCCTGGACAGTCAAGTCCGGAGAGACGTTTTTTTCGGCCGTTCTGTCCTCCAGGACTTTCTGGTGTGATCATTGGTTCGCAGACCAACCACCGGGGTTGGTATTGCTGGGGTATCTATTCTAAGGTAAGGAATCTAACACTAACCTGTTTCTTTCAGATGCACAAGTTACGTAGCTTAGGTAACGATATATCTGTAAGAAACAGTAGTTAGTATTAGATTCCTTACCTCCCCACCCATCCTCCCCGTTCTGCGAACCAATATCTAGGGGTAAGGTTCTTCCCTTTGAGGGCCCTAGTTTCATGGCGCCAGTGTCGGTTTTTATCATGGCTCTGCGTTCCTGGCACGGAAAAGCTGTGTATAAAGAACTGATGTCAGCGCTCGAGGGCGGGCGTCTAAGTACTCAGGCGACCTTATCCCGGCACCGACGACGGACGCAGAGCCGCAGACGACGCCTACCGACGCGCAGGGGTACTGCTACGCAAAATTTTCTGGATCCGGTCTGACTCCTGGAGATATTCTAAGGTAAGGAATCTAACACTAACTACTGTTTCTTACAGATATAACGTTACCGAAGGTAAGTAACTTGTGCTTCAACGCCAGACTTTAAGTGAGTGCCCCGTGCACAATTCTTCCGGCACTTGCCGCTGTTGAGTGCCACTGAGAACCAGATCCAAAACATTTTCAAAACTTTCAACAATAGGAAGGTGCACCAGGAAAGAAGTCCATATTTCATTTTGATTCCATCATCCTCTTTATAGGTGATATGTAAAATACAAGTTAAAATCGAGCCAAAGTGTTTTGTTCCATGTTAGAAAGGAACTTCATCAGGGCTCAAAAGTAATGTTGTGTAGGAGTCATATATGCAGCTGAAGGACAGTATCATCATATATCTGAAATAGACTGTAGTTATAGATTTCTTACCTTAGAATTACCCTGGAACCGTGTGGGGCCTGTCACTGCTCCATGTCGGTCATGAACCCTAACTTCGTGTGTCTTTGGTGCCCGTAGCATGACCATGACTTGAGGTCGTGCTCCAACTGCCGGGCTATGGCGTCGAAAGCTTTGATTCCGGTCCAGGTCTCGGTCGAGAGAAAGGTCCGAGCACTGTTCCGTCGAATCTAAGTCCTCTTCATCAAATTCATTGAAGTCAGGTAAGAGGCACTACAAGAAGCACAAGAAGTCATTGTGTACTTCGACTTCACCCCACCTGTCTCATGATGCGGCAGAGGAACCTCGGTTTTCAAAGCCTTGGTCCACAGAACGGGTGCCTGGGTCAGCTCTGTGTTCCCCTCCCTTTCCAGAGCCGGGAGCGACCCCGCCGAGCTCACAGAGTTTTACGACTCCATGTGTGCCGTGTTTGTGTAGTCTGACCCTGCCGGTGTGCCTTAAGGCCCTGTAGGCTCAGATAATGGAGAAGTCCCAGTGAGTTCTGCTACTCAGGCCCCACCACCACAGCCTCCAAATGGCCAATTTCACGGGTCCGGACCGGCGCAGGTGGCACCTCCACAGCAAACTCATTGTCGCTGGTGCCCACCAGCAGCACCTTCCCAGTCCTGATACTGGATGACACGGTACTGGTTGGTCATCCACCGAAGCAGAGATCAGCGCTGATGAAGCTGTACGGCGCCATGCTGTTCAACCTGCCCTTTTTTGAAAGGTTAGGGATGGATGAAGAGGATTGGGAGGGGCGGAGTATCCCTTACAAATCCAGCAATCATAAGAGATGGACTGGTAGGAGGAACTGGGTGATGCCCGTCGTTTTGACCCGTCCCCAGACTCTGGCATGCTGTCACCAACTACCCTGGCTACGAAGGAGGGGGGCATCATTTGCCATGGTGGTCAGTAGGGCTGTGGAGCTCCTGGACCTGCAGCTCCCTGTGGTGGCAGTCAAGACTAAGGTCGTGACAGAGGTCCTGCAGCCTAGGGTCTCCAGTTCAGAATCCTTGTTGCCTTTTAATGAGGCCTTGACGGATGTCCTCCTGGGTACCTGCTCAAAACCCAGCAAAGGGGCTCCTGTGAATAGGACGATTGCCCGCCACCATCGCCCTGCCCCGGGCAACCCACTTTTCCTCACCACTGTTAGATCTGGGTGTCTCTAGTTGGCAATGGTATTCACCTTTGCCCAAATAGGGATCCTTACTTCTAAGTCAGGATAAGGGGATTACACTCCTTAATAACCCCTGCTCAGCCCCTTGGTAGCTTGGCACGAGCAGACAGGCAGTATGCTAAGCATTTGTGAATATACACAGTAATACAGTGAAAACACTACAGATGGACACAAGACAGGTTTTATAAAAATAAGTATTCTTTATATAGACTTATATATTCTTTATATAGACTTAACACAAGACCACAAACGACAAAAATCCACAATACTATACTTAAAGATGGTAAAAGTTGCTTTTCTTCAAGTTGATGATAGATGTGACAAAGTTCTCAACAAAGTACCTGGATGCGTAATGCAAAGTGAACAAAAGGCTCGCAAAAGGGGAAATGCGTTGGTTCCGTGATCCGGGGGAAATGATGCGTCGTGCCTCAATGCTTGCGCAGAGAAGGGGATGCGTCCTGACCCTTACCAGTGCGGAGGTGATGCGTGGATTCTCGGCCTGCGGGCCCTTTGCAATGCGCAAGATGGCACCCTTGATGCGACGCTGCGATGATGCTGCGTAGGCGCCCTGGCAGCCTTGCAACGACTCTATACTTTGGAGCCGCAACAGGCCCTGCGACATGCTTCTCTGGTAATGCGATGGCGACTTTCTCAATTGCGTCACGCTTCTCCGGTGATGCGACAGCAGGCAGCTTTGATGAACACCCGCTTCCAGGGAGATGCAGTGATTTCAGCTGCTGCGGTGACACGCTTCCTCTCGATGCGTCGCGCTTCCAGCTCCCAGCGACACGCAAATGTCTGTAGATAGAATTCCCAGCAAGGAAATTCAGAGGAGAGCTGGAGATTGAAGTCTTTTGTCCCTGAAACTTCAGCAGGAGGCAAGCACAGTTCAAGCCCTTGGAGAATATTCTGTAGATAATGAAAGTCCTTAAAAAGTTCCTTCTCCTTTCCTTGGCAATGAAGCAACCACTGCAGGCCAACCCAGCTGTGGGGATGGGAACAGACTCACTAAAACAGAACTTGTGGGTAACGCGGGTTTTATTGATTTAAACACTCGTCTACGCTGTATTACTCTTCGGTAATAAGGAAGGGGGAGGTCACTGTCCGATTCGGCTCCGGGTGTCTTCTGGGACTTGCAGTCCGGAAGGGAGGCGTGTCTTCTTCCAGCTCGGTGTTCAGGTAGAGGACGTAAAGGGAAAAAAACGGGACAGGTCTTAGTCCGGGTCTCAACAGATTGGACAGTGATGCAGGGAAAGGGAGTGAGGGACACACGTGCGCAGCAACAACCCTCTTATCGGAATGTGAACGATGATGCGGTGATGGGGAAAGGGTAGTGCACTGGAAAGCCGTATGAACGCCTCAAGGAGGTTTAGCCCACTTACGTCCCGCCCAGCCCGCAAAGCGTGACCGTACCTGCAAGAGCCACACTTCCCTTGAAGTGTGGCTGGGCGAAGCGCCTTCTCGTTGGCCTCCTGGCTTGTCGCTGCAGTAGTCTGCTCTCCCTCCAGTCTCTCCTCCGGTCCACTCCTCTTTCTCCTCGATGGTCCTGGCACCTCCGCCGTCCCCTCTCTCTGCCTCCGATCTTCCTCCTCCTACCGTGGCTCCTGGCTCCTGGCTCGCCTCCGATGTTCTCCTCTCCTCTCCTCCACTCTTCGCCGTTGCTCTCCTCGCTTTTCCAATCTCCAGACCTCCACTCCTCTTCGTCGCACTCCTTGCTTCTCCAAACTCCTCCTCCACCTCCGGACGATGAACACACCTGTGCGTAGTCTTCGCAGGTTTTTACCTTGTGTTTGTGGGCGGGGCCTGCCTCGGGATCCGCCCAATTAAAGTAACAGTGTTCCTCAGGGTGGTTGTACTCGAGTCCAGGTGTGACAACCTCGTCTAACTTCCAGTTTTCGGTCTGCTGTTTGGAGAAAGGCAAAAGGTCATTGTCTCTTTTGTCATCGTCCGCGTCTCCCCCATCACACCAGCAAACATCACACTGGCAGAGGGGCAGTCAAACTCCTGCAGCTTCCTTGGTTCTTCTCCTTGGCAAAAGGTTTCTTGTTCCAGAAGTGATCTAATTTCTTGGGATCAGGGTCCCAATATTTATACCCCAAAATCCTTTTGTTCTCCTGCCTAGTCCAAACCAATTCCTGAGCACTCTGTTTACATGACTCTCTCCTTCCTTTCACTGTGCAGGGCAGAGACATCAGACGCACCACAGGAGGTGGAGCCAGCACAGGGGAGGGAAGGTACAGCTCTGGAGCACTTTGTTGACATGATTCTGTCTCTCCTTTCCCGGTGCAGGGCAGAGACATCAGACACACCACAGGAGGTGGAGCCAGCATTGTAGAGGGCAGGCCCAGCCCTATTCAGGTCCCAGGTGCAACTCCTCCCTCCCATCTAGATGCAGATCTCTCTATTCACCACTGGGCTGCCCCAGCCTGTCTCCTTGAATCCCCCAGCCCTTTCACTCAAACACCCAGACAAGGAATACACAACATAGCAGAGACAGGCCTGGACAGTTAGGCAAGAAAATACCTACTTTCTAAAAGTGGTAGTTTCAAACACAGAATGTTAAAACCAACATTACTAAAATATGTATTTTATCATTCTGAGTTCAGGCATACTAAATTCGAATTTCTACCATGTTCACCGAGTCAGTTAGGATTATAATAATGTAATAATCTAACTTCCCATTCTGGCCTATGGAGAACAGGCAGCCTTGCAATAGTAAAAAGCGAAAATGGCTGTAATTCACTATTAGGACATGCTATACACACCAGAGCATATCCTACCTTATACTTATAATGCACCCTGCCCTTGGGCCTACCATAGGGCTGTCTGATATGAGGCAAAGGGAAGGTTTAGGGACTGGCAAAGGGTGCACTTGGCCAAGTCGACATGGCTGTCACAGACTGCGCACAGGCCTTGCAATGGCAAACCTGAGACACACTTTACAAGCTGCTTCTGTGAGTGGCACAACCAGTGCTGCTAGCCCACCAGCAGCTTTTGATTTACAAGCCCTGGGCAGACATGGTGCACTGTACTAGGGTCTGACAAATCAAATAACCCAATCATGGAATCACCAATTAGTACATCAATTTAACATAGGGAGCACTGGCACTGTGGCACTGAATAGCAGTGGCACAGTGCCCAAAGCATATAAAAAGCAAAAACATATCAAAACAGAGGAGCCAATCTGTCAAAATGGAAGGGAGACTCACATCTGAAAGAAACACGTTAGTGTTAGATTCCTTACCTTAGAATATCCCCAGGCGTCAGTCTGGATCCGGAAACTTTTGCGTAGCAGTACCCCTGCGCGTCGGTAGGCGTCGTCTGCAGGCGTCCCCTGCGGCTCCGCGTCCGTCATCGGCGTCGTGCGCCGTGATGACGTCGCTGGAGTATATAGACGCCGCCTCCGCGCGCTGACGTCAGTTCTTCTTTTTTCCGCGCCAGTGGACGCAGATCTGAAGAGCAGTACTCCGGTCTTTTGACCAAGTTTTTCGATTGTTATTTCTCTAATTGTGCCTGATAGGATGCCTGGGTTCAAGCACTGTGATGACTGTGAGCGCACGATGTCGGTCACAGACCATCACCGCCTCTGTCTCCGGTGTTTGGGCCCCGACCACGACGTGGACTCCTGTGTCGACTGCCGGGCCCTCACCAACAAGGCTAGGCGGGAGCGGTCCCGCAAGCTGCTGGAGCTCCGGGTGTCGGCCCCACGTCGGACCGGGAGCGGTCCCGGTCCGGCCGGAGGTCGAGAGAGCGTTCGAGGGAGCGTTCGCGGAGCCGCGCCGAGCGTTCCGGAAGTCAACACCACTCGTCAGGCTCATCAGGTAAGAAGCACAAGAAGTCGGGGCGTCGTCATCGTACCCCCGACTCCCCCCCGACGCTCGCGCGATGCGGCCGGGGGCTCGGGTGACCCCAACCCCGCGGCTCCGCGAGAGTCGCCGGCGCGGCCTGCCTCATACCCTCCGGTCCCTGGGCACGGCGCGACGCCTGAGGAGATCGAGGCGTTCCTCATGGCCATGAGGGCGCTCGCTTCTCCGACGGGGCCTACGGCGCCTTCGGGCCCAGTGCTACCGTCTGGGGGCCCTGGCGGTTCGGGTGTCCCTGCCTCGGCGCCGTCGGGTGCTCCGGCCCCGGCGCCGCCGACGGCTCCGGCCCCGGCGCCGCAAGGGCCTTCGGGATCGGCGCCGGCTGGTCTTCCGGCCTCCCGGGCGCCGTTACCATCGGGGTTACCCCCGACGCCGCCGGCCGGCGGCGGGGTTCCGGCGCCGGCTCCGGGCGGTGCCGTCCCCTTACCTTCACCGACGCCGGACGCGGCGCCGGACGGGCGTCGCTCGACGCCGGTCCCGGCGCCGATGGGGCCCATGAACCCCGAGGAGCCGGTCTACATCGTTGACTCCGAATACGGAGAAGATGAAGAGTTCGGTGAAGGTTGGGAGGGGTCCGAGGACCCTCTGTCACGCGAGTGCCAGTATGACCCGGACTGGACAGGTGACTTGGGGGATGCCAGTGGTCTGGACGACTCTCCTAACCCTGGTTTGATCTCTCCTCCTTCCGTGGCATCGGTGGAGGGAGCTGCCTATTCTGTGGTGCTGATGAGGGCTGCCAAGGCCTTACACCTTGAGCTCCCCGTCGCGGCCGTGAGGCCTAACATCCTCACCGAGGTCTTCAAACCGCAGTCATGCCCACAGGAGCCACTGCTGCCGTTTAATGAAGCCTTGTCAGACGTTCTGTTGGGCACGTAGTCCAGGCCCGCTTCAGGTGTGCCTGTTGATCGGAACGTGGCCAGGCGCCACAGTCCTTGTCCGGACGACCCCAAGTTCCTGTCTACCCACCCCACCCCTGAGAGTCTGGTGATCCAGGCCTCGACCTCCCAGTCCGCATTCCCGTCGGCCCCGCCCGACCGGGAATCCAAGAGGTATGACCAATTTGGCTAGAAGGTCTTCTCGTCCATTAGTTTGGGCCTGCGGTCTTGCAACACCGCTTGCCTCTTGGGCCGCTACACCCACTCTGTGTGGGATACGGTCGCGGAACTGCTGCCAGAATGCCCCATGGAGGTGCGGGCAAAACTCGGTCAGGCTGTGGCTGAGGGCCGGGATGCAGCGAAATATTCGATACGGTGTGGTCTTGATACGACCGACTCGCTGGGCAGAGCTATGTCAACGACGGTGGCGATTCGTCGCCACGCCTGGCTGAGATCCGCCAATTTTTCGGCTGATGTCCAGAATACCTTGATGGACATGCCGTTTGATGGCTGTCACCTGTTCGGTGACAAGGCGGACCACGCGCTTGAACGCTTCAAGGACTCCAGGGTCACGGCCAAGTCCTTGGGTCTCTCGACCCAGCGTCAGCAACCGGGTTCGTTTCGTCCCTTTCGTGGCCAAGGAAGGGGCGCCCCCACACGTGCTGCCAGCCACGCGCCGCAACAATGCTTTCAACGCGGTGGCGGCCGTGGAAACGGCCGTGGTGGCGGTCGGGGACAACGGCGGGGTCAGACCACACCTTCCCCCGCAGCATCTACCCCAAAATCCTCCTAGTCCGTGCTTTCGGCCCCATGTGACGCCAGTGGGTGGCAGGGTTCGCCATCACCACGCTCACTGGCGCACGATCACTTCGGACAGGTGGGTGCTGCAAATCGTCCGAAGGGGCTACTCCCTCCCCTTCGAGACCTCTCCTCCAGCCATGCCACCGCAGAACCACCGTGTGTCGGGGGACCACTTGACACTTCTGCAGGAGGAAGGTACGGCCCTCTTGGCCAAGGGGGCCATCGAGCGCGTTCCTGGGCCAGAAGTAGGGCGTGGTTGCTATTCCCACTACTTTCTGGTGCCCAAGAAGGACAAGGGGGGCCTACGTCCTATCTTGGATCTAAGGAACGTCAACGGCTTCCTCCGGAAGGAGAAGTTCAAGATGTTGATGTTAGCTCAGGTCTTGGCTAGTCTAGACCCACAAGACTGGATGGTAGTGTTGGACTTGCAGGACGCCTATTTTCACATTCCCGTCCTGCCGGCCCACCGGCGTTACCTGCGGTTCACGGTAGGCCTGGAGCGCTTTCAGTTTATCGTGCTCCCCTTCGGCCTTACCAGCGCCCCACGGGTGTTCACAAAGGTGATGGCGGTGGTCGCAGCCCATCTGCGCAGGTTGGGGGTTTCAGTCTTCCCCTACCTAGACGACTGGTTGTTGAAGGCGGGCTCGCCCCAGACAGTCGTCCACCACCTTCAGATGACGGCAGACCTCTTGCACGACCTGGGGTTCTCCATCAATGTGCCGAAATCACACCTGTGTCCCTCTCAAAAGCTCCTTTTCATCGGAGCGGTTCTGGACTCGGCGCAGTTTCGGGTTTATCCTCCAGAACGGCGGGTTCGGGATATTCAGGCTTTGATTCCCATCTTTCAGCCGCTATCCCGAGTTTCGGTCAGGTTGACGCTGCGGCTGCTGGGACTGATGGCTTCCTGCATCCTTCTGGTGCATCACGCCCGGTGGCGGATGCGGGCTCTGCAGTGGGACCTGAAGTTTCAGTGGGCACAGCATCAGGGCAACTTGTCCGACCACGTCTTGATCTCGGAGGGCACTGCGAGACAACTGCAGTGGTGGCTTACGGACCGCGATTGGGTCAGGGGCAAGTCCCTCTCCCTTCCCCAACCGGAGCACGTTGTCGTGACGGACGCGTCCCTCCAGGGCTGGGGTGGCCACTTGGGAGAGGCAGAGATCAGAGGCATCTGGTCTCCGGCGGAGTCCCGGCTCCATATCAATCTGTTGGAGCTGCGGGCGATTCGTCTGGCACTGAAGGCATTCCTCCCCTTTGTCAACGGGAGTGTGGTGCAGGTGTTCACCGACAACACCAACGCCATGTGGTACTGCAACAAACCGGGCGGAGTGGGGTCGTGGACCCTTTGCCAGGAGGCTCTGCGCCTCTGGCAATGGCTGGAACGTCAGGGCGTGACTCTGACGGTTCAACACCTGGCAGGTTCTCTGAACGCCAGGGCGGACGAACTCAGCCGTCGGTGCTCGATGGATCACGAATGGCGTCTGAACTCGGACGTGGCACAAGGTATCTTTCTGCAATGGGGAGAGCCTTGGTTAGATCTATTCGCCACAGAAGAGAACGCGCAATGTCATCAGTTCTGCGCGTTGGAGTTTCCAAGACGGCACTCGCACGGCGACGCCTTTCGGCGCGAGTGGAGTTACGGTCTGTTATACGCCTTTCCGCCTATACCACTTCTGCCCAGAGTGCTGAAGAAGATCAGGCGCGACCGGGCCCAAGTTATCCTTGTGGCTCCGGACTGGGCTCGAAGGTACTGGTATCCCGAGCTACTCAGCATGTCAGTCGGTCCCCCGATCCGCCTGCCCCTTCAGGAGGACCTTCTGTCGCAGCAGCAGGGGACGGTCCTCCACCCGAACCTGTCCAGTCTCCACCTCCATGCTTGGAGATTGAGCGGCGGCAGTTGAGGCCATTTGACTTGCCTCCTGAAGTCTGTGATGTTATTCTGGCAGCTAGGCGTCCCTCCACTAAGTCGGTATACGCCTGTCGGTGGAACAGATTTGTGGCATGGTGCACAGCAAAGGCTGTGGATCCTCTTTCTGCCCCTCTTTCGGAGGTTCTTCTGTTTCTTTTTTCTCTTGCCCAGCAGGGCTCTGCTCTGGGCACTATCAAGGGCTACCTTTCTGCCCTTTCAGCCTTTTTGAGGCTTCCTGATCAGCCATCTTTGTTCAAATCCCCGATTGTAACTCGATTCTTGAAAGGCATCACTCACATGTTTCCACCTGTTCCGTTTGTGATGCCTCAGTGGGATTTGAACCTGGTTCTAACTTTCCTGATGTGTGCTCCCTTTGAGCCCCTTCATTCTTGTCCTCTCCGTCTCCTGACTTTAAAGACGGCTTTCCTGGTTGCCATCACCTCTGCCAGGAGGGTGAGTGAGCTCCAGGCTCTTTCTGTCCAACCTCCTTTCCTGTCCATTCATCCTGACAAGGTGGTTCTGAGGACTAGACCTTCTTTCCTGCCCAAGGTTGTTTCGGCCTTTCACATCGGGCAGTCCATCACCCTCCCTTCCTTCTTCCCGCCTCCGCATCCTTCAAAGGATGAAGAGCGGCTCCATCGTCTGGACCCAAAACGTGCGCTTTCATTTTACATGGATCGCACTCGCCAGTTCCGGGTGGATGACCAACTGTTTGTTGGCTACGTGGGTGCGAAGAAGGGACGGGCGGTTTGTAAACGAACCATCTCTCGATGGGTCGTCCTCTGCATCAAAGCGTGCTACTCTTTGGCTCGGAAGGAGCCTCCTGTTGGGCTGAGGGCCCATTCCACTCGGGCCACGGCGGCTACTACTGCCCTGGGCCGGGGAGTCCCCTTGCAGGACATTTGCCAAGCGGCTACGTGGGCCTCGCTGCACACCTTTGCGAGGCACTACTGCCTGGACAGTCAAGTCCGGAGGGATGGCTTCTTTGGCCGTTCTGTCCTCCAGGACTTTCTGGTGTAGTATTGTATTGGTTCGCAGACCCACCACCGGGGTTGGTATTGCTGGGGTATGTATTCTAAGGTAAGGAATCTAACACTAACGTGTTTCTTTCAGATGAACAAGTTACTTACCTTCGGTAACGATATATCTGTAAGAAACATTAGTTAGTGTTAGATTCCTTACCGAACCCACCCATCCTCCCCGTTCTGCGAACTGATACCTAGGGTTAAGGTCATCCCTTTCAGGGCCCTAGTTTTACATGGCACCAGTGTTGGTTCTCTCATGGCTCTGCGTCTCCTGGCGCGGAAAAGCTGTGTGCAAAGAACTGACGTCAGCGCGCGGAGGCGGCGTCTATATACTCCAGCGACGTCATCACGGCGCACGCCGACGACGGACGCGGAGCCGCAGGGGAAGCCTGCAGACGACGCCTACCGACGCGCAGGGGTACTGCTACGCAAAAGTTTCCGGATCCAGACTGACGCCTGGGGATATTCTAAGGTAAGGAATCTAACACTAACTAATGTTTCTTACAGATATATCGTTACCGAAGGTAAGTAACTTGTTCGTCAATGATGCCAGGTCTACCAACCACCCACCCCAACCCACAAAGCTTGGTGGTCCAAGCTTCCCGTGGCGCGTTCCCTTCCGCACCTCCGGACAGGGAATGCAAGAGACTGGAGAATTTTGGTAAGCACATTTTTTCTTTCGCAAGTTTTGCATTGTGGTCGGTGAATACAGCATGCTTTTTGGGCCGTTATTCCCATTCTATATGGGACACTGTTGCGCTCGGTTTAGGATGGGCTCTACTCTCCCAAGCTATTTCCGACAGGAGAGATGCAGCGAAGTTCGCCATCAGATGTGGCTTGGACACAACAGACTCGCTGGACTGAGCGATTTCCACAATGGTGGCTGTCCGTCGCTATGCCTGGCTGAGAACGTCTTACTTCTTGAAGGATGTCCAAGCTAACCTCATGGACATGCCCTTCGATGGCTCCTGTCTCTTCATATACAGGGCAAATGCTGCTCTTGATTGCTTCAAGGACTCGCGGGCCGTGACCAAGTCCTTGAGCCTTACCACAGCCTCCCGCCGGCATCAGCTTTTTGTTCCTTTCGTGGCTAAGGAAGGGGCTATCAACTGCACCATCCCTTTTCCAGCCAGAGGACCACACAAGCTTGGTAGCCTTTGCGGGCCGTGGACAGAGTTAACCATGACCCCGCTGTTTGTGAGGCCTGAGATCAACCCAGGCCACAACCTCCTCCTCCACCTCTAAACCTTCCTAGTTCGATCCTCTAGGATCATCTACAGCCAGTTAGTGGCAGAGTACGCTATCATCTCCACCACTGGCAAAACATCACGTTGGACAGGTGGGTGTTACAAATATTCTGAAGGGGTTACTCACTTCCCTTCAAGACTACCCCTCCATCCATGCCTCCAGTATACGATTGGCTGATGGAGGATCACCTTGCCCTACTCCGCGAGAAAGTCAAGACTCTCTTGGCCAAGGGAGCTATAGAGAGTGTTCCCGGGCCAGAAGTGGGCTGTGGTTGTTATTCCCACTACTTTCAGGTCCAAAAGAAGGATGGAGGCCTTCGTCCTATCCTAGATCTCAGACCCCTCAACTACCGCCTCAAAAAGGAGAAGTTCAAGATGCTCACCATAGCTCAGGTCCGTTCTGCTTTGGAACCAAGGAGACTGTATGGTAGCATTGGACTTGCAAGATGATTATTTTTATATTCCCATCCTGCCTGTGCATAGTCACTATCTGCGGTTTACGGTGGGCCATAAGCACTTTCAATTTGAAGTGCTTCCCTTCGGCCTCACCAGCGCCCCTTGGGTATTCACAAAGGTGATGGCAGTGGTCGCATCCCATCTGCAGAGATCAGGGGTTCCAGTCTTCCCCCTATCTCGATGACTGGTTGTTGAAGGTAGGCTCATCCCAAACGGTTGTCTCCCACCTCCAGACTACTGCAACCCTCCTGCATTTGCTGGGGTTCACTATCAATGTGCTGAAGTCACATCTGACCACCTCTCAGGCGGAGCGGTTCTGGACATGGTGCAGTTTCTGGTCGATCCTCCCAACGGCGAGTCCAGGATATTCAGGCTATGATATCGATGTTTAGACCTCTATCCTGGATGTTGGTCAGAATGACTCTGAGGCTGTTGGGCATCATGGCCTCCGGCATCCTGCTAGTGACCTATGCACGGTGGCACATGCAGTCTTTGCACTTGGACCTAAAGTTCCAGTGGGCACAGCATCGAGGGAATCTTACCAACCTGGTTCAGATTTCAGAGGGCACTGCGGGAGACCTGCAGTGGTGGCTAGTTCAAGGGCAGACATCTTTTCCTTCCCTACCCAGATCTCATGGTAGTGACAGATGCATCCGTTCTGGGATGGGCTGGCCATCTGGGAGCAGTGGAGATCAGAGGACTCTGGTCTCTGGCGGAAACCAGGCTTCATATCAATCTGTTTGAGCTTCGGGCAATCCGACAGCCACTGAAATCCTCTTTGCAGTCAATAAAGGGAAGGCTCATACAGGTGTTCATGGACAACACTAACGCCATGTGGTACTGCAACAAACAGGATTGAGTGGGGTCATGGACTCTATGTCAAGAGGACCTGCGTCTCGTGACTTGACTGGAACATCAGGGCATTTCCCTGGTGGTTCAACACCTGGCCGGTTCTCTGAACACCAGGGAGGACGAGCTCAGCTGAAGGTGTATTGTGGACACGTATGGCATCTCCATCCGGAGGTGGCACAAGGTGTCTTTCAGCGGTGGGAAAATCCTTGGTTAGATCTGTTCGCCTCCGAAGAGAACTCTGTGTCAGCAGTTTTGCACGTTGGAGTTTCCATGGCAGCTCTCGCTAGGTGACGCTTTTCGCCATGAGTGGAGCTCAGGCCTCCTAGACACCTTTCCGTCCATACCACTTCTTTCCAGAGTGCTCAAGAAGATCCGGAGCGACCAGGCACAAGTCATTCTTGTGGTTCAGGCCGGGCACAGAGAGTTTGTGTTCCCGAGCTCCTAGACATGTGCATTGATCCTCCGTTCCGGTTGCCCTTTCAGGAGGATCTTCTGTCGCAGCAGCAGGGGAGGGTTCTCCACCCGAACCTGTCTACTCTGCCTTCTTGCGTGGAGATTGAGCGGCGACAGTTCACAGCTTTCGACCTCCTTCCTGAAATCTGTGAGGTAATTTTGCAACCAGACATCCCTCCATAAAATTGGTATATGCCTGCTGATGGAGCAAATTTTTAAAATATTGTACAGACCGGTCTGTTGACCCCCTGTCTGCTCCTTTATCTGAAGTCCTTCTGTTTTATACTTTCCTTGGCCCAGCAGGGCTCTGCTCTGGGCACCTTGAAGGGCTATCTTTCGTCCCTTTCCTCTTATCTTCGGCTTCCTGATCAGCCCTCTCTTTTCAGATTCCCTCTGGTGCAGAGATTCTTCAAGCGATTAACCCACTTATTTTCCCTTTCTCCCTTTATTATGCCATAGTGGGACCTTAATTTGGTTCTTACCTTTCTGATGTATGCACCGTTTGAGCCTCTGAGGTTGCTCACCATCAAAACAGCTTTTTGGGTGGCAATAACCTCTGCCAGGAAGTTAAGTGAACTGCAGGCACGGTCTTCACAGCCTCCTTACCTTACGGTCTTTTCGGACAAAATGGTGCTCCACACAAGCGCATCTTTTCTGCTTAAGGTGAAAACACCCTTTCCTATGGGCCAGTTGGTTACTCTACCCACCTTCTATACACCTCTGCACACTTCCAAGTTAGAGGAGCGTCTCCATTGTCTGGACCCCAAAAGAGCATTAATGTTCTCCCTTGATCGCACTAGAGAGTTTAGGGTGGATGACCAACTCTTTATAGGGTACGTGGTTGCAAAGATAGGACGTGCTGTCCAAAAGAGGACTATAACCGCTTTGTTATCCTATGTATAAAGATCTGTTACGCCTTAGGGAAGAAAGATCCTCCTGAAGGGCTTAAATCCCATTCCACCAGGCTCAAGGTGGCCTCAACGGCTGTTCAGCGTGGTGTTCTCGTTTCTGATATTTGCCAAGAAGCCACTTGGGCGTCACTGCACATGTTCGACAGACACTACTGACTGGATTCCCAGGTTTGCAGAGACGGCCTGTTCGGCTACCCTGTTTTGCAGGAATTTCTTGTCTAAACGTTTCCGCAGTCCCTCCTCCGGAGATGATATTGCTTGGGTATCTATTCAAAGGTAAGGAAGCTGCAGCTAGATGTCTCTATCAATGGACAAGTTACTTACCTTCGGTAAAGCCTTTTCTGGTGGAGTTATGATATAGCTGCAGATTCCTTACCGATCCGCACATCATCCCTGCACTGCAAAATTGTTTTTTAAGTGTTGGGGATGTTCCCCTTCAGGCCATAGCTGTTTCTTATTAACACACCATGGTCAGTTACTTAATGGCTGTGTGCTTCTGCAGGGAAAGTCGAGCAAAGTACGGATGTCAGTGCGACAAGGAACATGACGCTGATGACGTTACACAGTGTCGACCAACGACTTCTACCGTCGCTCAGGAGTACTGCTAAAATAACATTTTCCAGATCCAGCCTGATGCCTGGAAGTGCAAAGGTAAGGAATCTGCGGCTAGATCATGTCTACCAGATTAGGCGTTACCGAAGGTAAGTAACTTGTCAGTTTCAGCCACTAGCCTACATTTTGGTGATGACTGAGACTGGTGAGCCTCATGGCTTCCTGCATCCTGCTAGTGACACATGCCAGATGGCATATGCGGGCTCTGCAGTGGGAACTTAGTTACAGTGGGCACAGCATATGGGGAATCTCTCCGACATGGTCCAGATCTCAGAGGGAACTGCATGAGACCTGCAGTGGTGGCTAACGACCTGCGGTTTAGTCAGAGGCATACCCCTTTCCCTTCCCCAAGCAGTCAGTAGTGACAGATGCATCACTTCTGGAATGGGACGGCTGCAGGAGTCTGGTCTAGTATATGGTGCACACTTATTTAAGTGAAGCACCTTGCACTAATTCAGATGACCCTTATGGTGACTTTAGTGGGCTTAGACTACCATGATAGCTGTGGAGAGCAGCATCAAGGCTTACTTCAGAAGGAGTGCTAAGCAGCTTGTTTTACCACAACTAATCATATAGTGTAGGTTAAACGAAAAAAAGAACCACACAGTCTTGTTATAAAAACAGGTATATTTATTATACACACTCACTCACACATTGGTATATCTCCTACCCGGAGATATCAACACAATACACACAATGGTTCAATCATAAATGGGTAAGTAAGCACAAATACACAGTGGTCTCCAGGGGGGGACCAAACCATATACTAAAGAGGTGGAATGCGAACTGCGAACAAATTCAGGACTTGGACCAGGAGACACAGAAGAGCTGGGGACACAAGGAACCTCCCGAGGTAAGTACCCAGGAACCACAGGCTGTGGGCAGATTGGGAAAACAGCTCCAAGTCAATGGGAAAGTCACAGTTGCAGTTTTCTGGAAGAAGGATCCTTCCCAGTGGACCCTGAAGAAACACAGTGGCAGACAGAAGGTTGGAGAGTCACCCTACCCGTATATAACCCTGGACCCAGGATACTTACACCAGGGAAGCAGAGTGCATAGTTGCGAAATGATGTCGGAATCTGCCATAGACCACATTGGAGGACTTCAAGTAAGATGCTCCTGGTGAAGAAGGGGAAAGAGTCCAGTGGAATCCAAGGGTGGATTCTTGAAGTGAAGAACCTGCAAGCAGAGGCGGCAGAGTCTATGCTACTAAGAGGTGACTAGGAGGCACGGAAGACCAATGACCACCAATGACGGAAGGTGCAGGAGTGATGACGGTATCTGAAAGTAACAGGTTAGTATTAGATTCCTTACCTTAGAATATCCCCAGGCATCAGACTGGATCCGGAAACTTTTGCATAGCAGTACCCCTGTCCGCCGGTAGGAGTCGTCTGAGGCTCCACGTCCGTCGTTGGCGCCGGGATGACGTCGTCGGAGTACTTAGACGCCGCCCTTGCTCGCTGACAACAGTTCTTCTTTTTTCCGCACCAACAAGCGCAGGTACGGAGAAAGTGGTAACCTTTAGTCACTTTCTGACTAAGCTTTTTCGATCTTTATTTGGATCAGTTTCGAGTTGCAGCACTCAATCGGTGCCGGTAGGGATGCCTGGGTTCAAGCCCTGTGCCGACTGCAACCGACTGATGTCGGTTACCGACCCCCATCGCCGGTGCCTACATTGCCTGGGGCCCGACCACGATGACAAGTCGTGCCCCGACTGTCGGGCCTTGACGTCGAAGGCTAGGCGGGAGAGGTCCGGTAAGCGCCTCGAGCTCCGGCAGTCGGCCCGCGCCGTTCGAGGTCCCGGTCCGGGAAGGAGGTCGAGGGACCGGTCGCCGGAGTCATCACAGCTCGGCGAGTCGACACCACTCGTCGGGCTCCAAGTCTTCAGGTAAGAGGCACAAGAAGTAGAAGAGGCGACATCACTCTTCTGATTCCCCCCGACGCTTGTGCGATGCAGCCGGGGGGGGTGGGTGACACCGTCCATGCGGCTCCCCCGGAGCCACAGGCGTCGCGGCCTGCTCCATACCCGCCGGTCCCTGGGCAGAACGCGACGCCAGAGGAGATCGAGGCCTTCCTCATGGCCATGAGGTCGCTCTCTCCTCTGTCGGGTTCCGCAGCGCCTCCGGGCCTAGCGGCCCCAAGTGGGCGTCCAAGCGGGTTGGGTGCTTCGGCGCCGTCGACGACTTCGGTCCCGACGCCGCAAGGCCTCGCTGCATCCGGTCGCCGCTGGTCGACCTTACAACCCCGCAGGCGTCGGCCCCTAGGGTGTCATCCCCGGCGTTGTCCCCGCACGACGCCGTCCCTGGTCCACCCCTGGGTCTGGATCCAAAGTCGGAGCCGCGTCACTCGACGCCGCATTCGGCACCGGCTGAAACGGAGTTCCTCGAAGATCTGGGTCCATCCTTTACACCTGATTTTCAGGACATGGATGATGAGGGAGACGGGGGAGTGGGGTCTGAGGACCCCCTGGCATGTGAGTGCCAGTCATTTCAGGACTGAACACAGGAACTAGGGGAAGCCAGTGGCCTGGATACCTCCCCAGGTTTTGTCTCCCCTCCTACCGTGGCTACGGAGGAGGGGGCAGCTTATAGTGTGGTGCTGACAAGGGCGGCCAAGGCCTTGGCTCTTGAGCTCCCGGTCGCAAAGGTGAGGTCTAACATCCTCACAGAGGTCCTTAAACTGCAGGTAAGCTCTCGAGAACCTCTACTGCCGTTTAATGAGGCTCTCACGGACGTCCTGTTGGGCACCTGGTCCAGGCCCGCTACAGGTCCCTCTGTAGATAGGAACGTCGCTAGGCGCCACCGCCCTGCTCCGTGTGGCCCTAGTTTCTTGTCCACCCATCCCACCCCCAGGAGCCTGGTTATCCAGGACTCTACTTCCCAATCCGCATTCCCGGCTGCACCACCGGATCGGGAATCCAAGAGGTATGAGCAATTCAGGAAGAAGATGTCCCCCTCCCCTAGTTTGGGATTGCGGTCGGTCAACACTGCGTGCCTCTTGGGCCGTTACACCCTCTCTCTGTGGGATAGGGTCGCGGAAGTGCTGCCTGAGTGCCCAGAGGGGGCCCGGGTGAAGCTCGCTCAAGCCCTCGCGGAGGGAAGAGACGCAGCACGGTATTCAATACGGTGTGGACTGGATACCATGGACTCGCTGGGAAGAGCGGTTTGCCGCCACGCCTGGCTGAGGTCCGCCAACTTCTCGGCCGATGTCCAAAACACCCTTATGGACATGCCGTTTGATGGCAGACACCTCTTCGATGGCAAGGCAGACAGTGCGCTTGAGCGTTTAGTTTCAAGGACTCCAGGGCTACGGCCAAGTCCTTGGGCCTGTTGGCCCAGCGCCAGCAAACTTCTGCCTTTCTAGGCCAAGGAAGGGGCGCCCCCTCACGTCCTCCCAGCCACGGGCCGCAGACTAACATCCAGCGCGGCGGCAGACGTGTTAACCGCCGTGGCGGTGCCAGGGGACAACGGCGCGGCAAGTCCACATCCATCCCCGCAGCATCCGCCTCAAAGCCTTCCTAGTCTGAGCTTTCAGGCCCATTCGACGCCAGTGGGGGGCAGCGTTCGCCATCACCTTCTCCACTGGCGCATCATCACATCGGACAGGTGGGTGCTGCAAATCGTCCGAAGGGGCTACTCCCTCCCCTTCGAGGTGACCCCTCCAGCCATGCCACCGCAGTACCACCGCGTGTCGGGGGATCACTTGTAACTTCTGCAAGAGGAAGTTACGGCCCTCATGGCCAAGGGGTCCATCAAGCACGTTCCTGGGCCAGAAGTAGGGTGTGATTGTTACTCCCACTACTTTCTGGTTCCCAGGAAGAGCAAAGGGGGCCTACGCCATATCTTGGACCTACGCAACGTCAATGGCTTCCTCCAGAAGGAGAAGTTCAAGATGCTGACTTTGGCTCAGGTCTTGGCTGCCCTAGACCCAGAAGACTGGATGTAGCGTTGGACTTGCAGGATGCATATTTACACATCCCCGTCCTGCCGGCCCACCGGTGTTACCTGCGGTTGATGGTAGGCCACGAGCACTTTCGGTTTACCTTGCTCCCCTTCGGCCTTACCAGCACCCAAGGGGGTTCACGAAAGTGATGGCGTTGGTCACAGCTCACCTGCGCAGGTTAAGGGTTTCAGTCTTCCCCTACCTCGACGACTGGTTGTTAAAGGCGCGGTCGCCCAAGACAGTCGTCAGCCACCTCCAGCCTACGTCCGACCTCCTGCACCTGCTGGAGTTCTCCATCAATGTGTCGAAGTCGCACCTGTGTCCCTCTCAGAAGCTCCTCTTCATTGGAGCGGTCCTAGACTCGGCGCAGTTTCGGGTTTATCCTCCCAAACAGCGGGTTCGGGATATTCAGGCTCTGATTCTGATCTTTCAGCCGTTATCCCGAGTCTCGGTCAGGTTGACGCTGCGGCTTCTGGGGCTGATGGTCTCCTGCATCCTTCCGGTGCATCACGCCAGGTGGCGGATGCGGGCTCTGCAGTGGGACCTGAAGTTTCAGTAGACCCAGCATCAGGGCAACTTGTCCGACCATGTCTTGATCTCGGAGGGCACTGCAAGACAGTTACAGTGGTGGCTCACGGACCGCGATTGTGTCAGCCGCAGAGCCCTCTCCCTACCCCAACCGAAGCACGTAGTTGTGACAGACGGGTCCCTCCAGGGCTGGGGGGTTCACATGGGAGAGGCGGAGATCAGAGGCCTCTGGTCTCCGGCGGAGTCCCGGCTCCACATCAACCTTCTAGAGCTGCGGGCGATTCGGCTTGAACTGAAGGCATTCCTCCCCTCTGCCGAGGGAGTGTAGAGCAGGTGTTCACGGACAACAACACCGCCATGTGGTACTTCAACAAACAGGGCAGGGTGAGGTCGTGGACCCTATGCCAGGAGGCTGTGGGCCTCTAGTAGTGACCGGAACATCAGGGCGTGACCCTGGTGGTTCAACACCTGGCAGGTTCCCTGAACACAAGGGCGGACAAACTCAGCCGTCAGTGCATGATGGATCACGAATGGCGTCTGAACTTGGACATGGCGCAAGGTCTCTTTCAGCAGTGGGGAGAGCCTTGGTTAGATCTATTCGCCACAGAAGAGAACGCGCAATGTCATCAGTTAGGCGCGTTGGAATTTCCAAGGCGGCACTCGCTCGGAAACGCTTTTCGTCACGAGTGGAGTTGCGGTCTGTTGTACGCCTTTCCGCCTATACCACTTCTGCCCAAAGTGCTGAAGAAGATCAGGCGCGACCGGGCCCAAGTCATCCTTGTGGCTCCGGACTGGGCACTAAGATACTGGTATCCCGAGCTACTCAGCATGTCAGTCTATCCCCCAATTCATCTGCCTCTTCAGGAGGACCTTCTGTCACAGCAGCAGGGGACGGTCCTCCACCCAAACCTGTCCAGCCTCCACCTCCATGCGTGGAGATTGAGCAGCAACAGTTGAGGCCATTTGACTTGCCTCCTGAAGTCTGTGATGTTATTCTGGCAGCCAGGCGTCCCTCCACAAAATCGGTATACACCTGCAGGTGGAACAAATTTGTGGCATGGTGCACAGCAAAGTCTGTGGATCCACTCTCTGCCCCTCTTTCTGAGGTTCTCCTCTTTCTTCTGTCTCTTGTCCATCAGGGCTCTGCTCTGGGCACTCTAAAGGGCTACTTCTCTGCCATTTCCGCCTTCTTAAGGCTCCCTGATCAGCCCTCTTTGTTCAAGTCCCCAATTGTAAATAGGTTCTTGAAGGGCATCACTCATATGTTTCCTCCTGTTCTTTTTTTGATACCTCAGTGGGACTTGAACCTTGTTCTGACTTATCTGATGTGCACTCCTTTTGAGCCACTTCATAACTGTCCTCTTCGTCTTCTTACTCTTAAGACTGCATTCCAGGTTGCCATCACCTCTGCCAGGAGAGTGAGTGAGCTCCAGGCTCTTTCTTCTAAACCTTCTTTCCTTTCTGTCCATCTGGACAAAGTTGTGTTGCGGACGCGACCCTCTTTCCTGCCCAAGGTAGCCACAGCCTTCCACATCGGGCAGTCCATCACCTTGCCCACCTTCTTTCCGCCTCCGCATCTTTCGAAAGAGGAAGAGAGGCTCCACCGTCTGGACCCAAAACATGTGCTCTCATACTATCTGGATCGCACACGCCTGTTCCGGGTGGATGGCCAACTCTTTGTTAGGTACGTGGGCGCTAAGAAGGGACAGGCGGTGCACAAACGAACCATTTCCAGATGGGCTGTCTTGTGCATCAAGGCTTGTTATTCACTGGCTAAAAAGGAGCCTCCTGTGGGGCTACGTGCCCATTCCACTCGGGCCACTGCGGCTACCACTGCCCTGGGTCGGGGAGTCCCCTTGCAGGATATCTGTCAGGCAGCTACGTGGGCCTCGTTGTACACGTTCGCAAGACACTACTGCCTGGACAGCCAAGTCCGGAGAGATGGCTTTTTCGGCCGTTCCGTTCTCCAGGAGTTTCTGGTGTGATCATTGGTTTGCAGACCCACCACCGGGGTTGGTATTGCTGGGGTATCTATTCTAAGGTAAGAATCTAATACTAACCTGTTTCTTTCAGATGCACAAGTTACTTACCTTCGGTAACGATATATCTGTAAGAAACAGTAGTTAGTATTAGATTCCTTACCGCCCCACCCATCCTCCCCGTTCTGCGAACGGATATCTAGGGTTAAGGTCATCCCCTTTCGAGGCCCCAGTTTAATGTCACCAGTGTTGGATTTTATCATTGCTCTGCGTTTCTGGTGCGGAAAAGCTGTGTATAAGAACCAACGTCCGTGCGCAAGGGCGGCCTCATCCCGGCGCCAACGACGCGGACGACGGACGCGGAGCCGCAGACAACGCCTACCGACACACAGGCGTACTGCTACACAAAATTATCCGCATCCAGTCTGACGCCTGGAGATATTCTAAGGTAAGGAATCTAATACTAACTACTGTTTCTTACAGATATATTGTTACCGAAGGTAAGTAACTTGTGCGTTCGGTAGCTGCAGCTTTGACGACCAGGTGACGCTGTGTAAGACCAGGAGCTGTTCACGAGCTGTCCCACGTTGGAAGTCATGAGCCAGTGGTCGGTGTACGGCTGGAGCACCGACAAGCCTTGGCAACAGTAACAGACATGGTAAACGAAAAAGGAGCAACTTTAGGAACAGCAACGTCCAAGGGACTCACCAATTGCAGGAGAGTCAGAGCAGGCCCCAAACAAGCAGGGGATCCCACTGAAGCTAAATAAGACCCTTAAGGGGACCCACAGGCCGAAGGCACAGGAGTAGCTGGAGGACCTCAAACAGCTCACAAAAGACGCGAGCCCATGGTGCAGAGGATGCGTGAGGAGGAAGATCTTGGCAGGAAGAGAGGCTGGAGCCTCTTGATCTCTGGAGTACAGAGCCAACAACCCTTGGCAATGGCAAGTCAAGGCAGTGCACAGGGGTTCAGTTCCAGCGGTTCTGCCGAGATTCAACCGAGGGTACTGGCCTCAAACTTGCTGAGAGGACAAGTCCGGCCTTGTGGGAGTTGCAGAACCACCAACTGTGTTTCTGAGCCTTTCAGAGTCTGTGGGACGTCATGAGCAGCAGACCAGTCAGCTTTGTTTCTGTGCCTTCAGATGCAGGGAAGTGACTACTTCACTCCAAGAGAGATTCCTTTACGTGTCTTTGATGCCTACAAGCCTGTAGAGGAACCTGGAGGAAGCACAGACACAGATGACGAAGAAGACTTGCAGAACAGCGAGACCAGGAGTAGCAGGAGTCTTCCTAGGTGCAGTCTCGGTTCAAGGCGAAGTCCAGCAAAGTCCAAGGTGCCCCGACAGTCTTAAGTTCAAGAGATTTTGGGTTTGAATCTTGTCCCATGGCAAATCTGAAGAACCAACCACAGGTAAGCCCTTAAGTATCCTAGGGAATCAGTTGGAATGATTCAAGGGTCCCTCCCAGAGGAGTGGCTGGACCGAGGGGAGGATACTCCCATGTCCTTTGTCCAATTTCGCGTCCGAGCGGGAGTCAAGGGCTCCCTGAACTGGCTCAAACTGGATCATGCAAGGAGGGCACCAAATGTTCCCTCTAAGCAGTCTGGTGGTGCTGGCCAGCACCCCCACCCCAGCCCAATACACCAATTCCTATCTGGGAGGTGGCCACACCACATTGTGACAGGAAATCTATTGTTCTACCTTCCCCTGCTCGAGCTGACCTCAGCAGCAGGAGGCAGAATTGTGTCTGGGGTCGGCAGAAGCACTAGCTTGGTGGCAGACCCTGGAATGCTGTTACCAGTAGTACTGGGGGCTTCATGGAGAAGCTCTCCAGTGCATGGATTAATACTTCCAACACCTATAATGGTGTTTGGGTATGATTCTGAAATGTTTGATACCAGACATGCCAAGGTTTGGCATAGCCAATGTATAGTTAGCCATTGCGTAATGACGCATGGCCACTATATGCATAAAAATGGCTGACCACACTTACAAGGCCTAGAGAATTCACTCAGAGGTTTGTGTTGGGTGCCCTGCTCATGCAAGGCACCCTCACACTTCTAACCTAGCACCCTGCCTTCAGTATTGAAAGGCCTGCCTTAGTGGTGACAGATAGGTTTTAAGTGAAGTGACCTCAGATATAAGGAAACTTATATCTGTTCTAAGTGGTGCTAGCAACTCACACAGGCTGCAATGCCAGGCCTGTAGTCACATTTTGAGTGCTCTTTCATGGCATAATGCATGCTGCAGCCCATGGGAGACCCCTGGTGTACCTATGCCCTGGGTACCTTAGTACCATATACTAGGGACTTACATGGGTAGCTCAGTATCCAATTGGGAAGGTAACAAAGTACTTACGACTGTCAATGTTAGGGAGAAAAAGCACAGTGACTTGAGTCCTGATTAGCAGGATCGCAGTCATATTAGTCATAAAACAGAACAACACCAGTAAAAAGTGGGGGTAACCAAGAAAGCGTATACTACTTTCCCACAGTGGCCAACTGGGAGAGATGGAGATCAGAGGACTCTAGTCTCCCGGAATCGGGACTCCACATCAACATGCTGGAACTCTGATCCAATTGGCATTGAATTACTTTCTACCCTCCATTAAAGTAAGGCTTTTTCAAGTGTTCACAGATAACACCACTGCCATGTGGTACTGCTGCAGGGCAGAGTGAGGTCATGGATACTTTGTCAAGATGCCCTGCGTCTCTGGACATGGCAGGAACTGGTCATATCTCTGGTGGTGCAACACCTGGCAGGTTCCCTGAACGCTAGGGTGGACGAACTTAGCCATCAATGCCTATGGAATCACAAATGGCGTATCCATCCAGAGGTGGCACAAGGTCTCTTTCAGCAGTAGGGAGAGCCTTGATTAGATCTGTTCACCTCCGCAGAGAAAGTGCAATGTCAGCAGTTTTGCTCGTTGGAGTTTCCATGGCGGATCTCACTCAGAGATGCTTTTAGTCATGGGTGGAGCTCAGGCCTCCTGTACGCCTTTCCGCCCATACCACTCTTGCCCAGAGTTCTCAAGAAGATCAGAAACGACCAGACCCAAGTCGTCCTTGTGGCTCCAGACTGAACACAGAGCGTCTGGTATCCCGAGCTTCTACAGATGAGCATCTATCCTCCTATCAATCTATCCCTTCAGAAGGATCTTCTGTCGTAGTAGCAGGGAAGGGCCCTCCGCCCAAACCTGTCAACTCTACGCCTTCTTTCGTGGAGATTGAGTGGCAGCAGTTGATCGCTTTCGACCTTTCTCCCATAGTCTGCAATGTTATTCTCACAGCCAGTCGTCCCTTCACTAAGACGATTTATGTTTGTAATATATTGTACAGAGAAGTCTTTTGACCTTTTTTCTGCTTCACTTTCTGCTATTTAGTTTTTATTTTGTCCCTTGCCCAACAAGACTGTACTCTGGGCACCTTGAAAGGGTACCTTACAGCTTTATCTGCCCTCCTGAGGCTGCCAGACCAACCATCCCTTTTTAAATAACCCATTGTACATATATTTTTAAAGACCTTGTACCTGTGTTTCCTCCTGCCTCTTTCATTATGCCTCATTGGGACCTAAATTTGGTTCTCACTTTTCAGTGTCCTCCTTTCGAGTCTCTGCATAATAGCCCCTTGCGGCTGCTCTCCATCAAAACAGCCTTCTTAGTGGCAATTACATCTGCCGAGAGGATGAGCAAGTTACAGGTTCTATCATGAAAACCCCCATTTCTGGTGATATTACCTGACAAATTGGTGCTTCGCACTTGGGTCTCTTTCCTTCCGAAAGTGGTAATTGCATGTGATGTGGAGCTATCTCTTACCTTGCCCACTTTCCACGCTCCTCCACATTCCTCCACCGCCTAGACCCAAAAAGAACGTTGTCGTCCTACCTTGACCACACAAAAGATTTCCGGGTGGACAACCAACTCTTCGTGGGGTGTGTTGGAGCAAAGTAAGGTCTTGCAGTGCAGAAGAGGACAATCTCCTGGTGGGTCGTCCTCTGCATCAAAGTTTGGTATGCTCTAGCCAAAAAGCAGCCTCCCGAAGGCTTAAGTTCTCATTCCAATCGGGGGCTAAGGCTGCTACCACTTCTTTGCAACATGGAGTACCAGTCCTGAATATCTGCCAGGCAGCAACGTAGGCATCCCTGCACACGTTCACCAGACATTACTGCCTGGACGCACAAGTCTGGAGGGATGTCCTTTTGGGCCGCTCAGTCCTGCAGGATTTCCTGGTATATTTTTGTCTGCAGTCCCTCCTCCGGAGATGGCATTCCTTGGGCATTTATTCAAAGGTTAAGGAATCTACTGCTAGATATCTCGATCAGATGGACTAGTTACTTACCTTTGGTAACGCCTTATCTGGCAGAGATATGATCTAACTGCAGATTTCTTACCGACCCACCCATCCTCCCCGTGCGCTGGACACGTTTCTAGGGTCAGGGCAGTTCCTTTTCAGGGCTCTACGTTTCTAAAAAAAACACCAATGTCAGTACTCTTCATAGCTCTGCGATTCTGGCGTGGAAAGTCATGAAAAGTAACAGACTTCAGTGTGCCTTTATAGATGTCCGTTCCGGCACAGACGTCACAGAGCCGTCAGGCATGCCAGGAGATGTATTGCTGTAAGAAAAATCTTCCGAATCCAGTCTGACACCTGAGAAATTCAAAGAAAGGAATCTGGGGCTAGATTATATCTCTACCAGATAAGCAGGGCCGGACTGGCTGTATCCGGCACTCGTCGTTTCCCCGGTGGGCCGCCAGGGTGGGAGCCGTGTTTGGACCCTTGAAGGAAGTTTCTGTTACTGGGCGGTTTTCCAGCATAGCTGCAATATAGACCCCCTGTAACAAAAGCAGCAGAAGTGTTTTCCACGCCCACCTCCTCATTTGCCAGGGCTGGTTTGCGTTCCCAGTTCAGCCCTGCAGATAAGGCTTTACCGAAGATAAGTAACTTGTCTGTCAGGTGTTTAAAGCCTGACCATTTTTGGGGAGACCTCCTTAGCACTGCAATATTTTAGAATTTTGTTAGAAAAAAAAAGAGAAAGCAAGTTCCGGATCTACATTGAAGGCACAGTATAAAAATGGATACAGACATTTTTGTCCTGGGTGGGTGCTATATGGCTTTAGTGACTTCTCCAGACATCACCTCCGATGCCAATACAAAGCCAGCGCCACATTTTGCTGTTGTACGGCATTGAAGTTTTCAAATCAAGTCTGATGCCTGGGTTATTAAACAGGTAAAGTATCTGCGGGTAGGGTATCCACAACAAAAGATTGTTGCCTAAGTTTAGTAACTTTTTCTTTTAGCCCACGAGGAAAAATGCAAGCTATCTCATGATAGCTTGGCCCATCATATGAGATGCTGCTCAGAGGTCTAGTAATAACAAAGCTAGATGACCCTTACCTACTGCCCTTAAATGGCAGTTCACTACTACAGGCTGTTCACTACAAACAAATGTATTGGTTTGTTTGTCCATTGTTTGCACTCTTAGGGCCTTATTACAGAAGTACCCCAGGGGTGCAACGGGCTGTTCGCCACCGCTTTGCCAGCGTGGGAGCCGGGTTTGGACCCTTGAGGGACGTTTCTGTTACCGGGGCGGTTTTCCAGCATAGCTGCAAAATAGACCCCCTGTAACAAAAGCAGCAGAAGTGTTTTCCACGCAACCCCCTCATTTGCCAGGGCCGGTTTGCGTTCCCAGTTCAGCCCTGCAGATAAGGCTTTAACAAAGATAAGTAACTTGTCTGTCAGGTGTTTAAAGCCTGACCATTTTTGGGGAGACCTCCTTAGCACTGCAATATTTTAGAATTTTGTTACTGTAAAAAAAAGAAAGAGCTAGTTCCGGATCTACATTGAAGGCACAGTATAAAAATGGATACAGACATTTTTGCCCTGGGTGGGTGCTATATGGCTTTAGTGACTTCTCCAGACATCACCTCAGATGCCAATACAAAGCCAGCGCCACCTTCTGCTGTTGTACAGCATTGAAGTTTTCAAATCAAGTCTGATGCCTGGGTTATTAAACAGGTAAAGTATCTGCGGGTAGGGTATCCACAACAAAAGATTGTTGCCTAAGTTTAGTAACTTTTTCTTTTAGCCCACGAGGAAAAATGCAAGCTATCTCATGATAGCTTGGCCCATCATATCAGATGCTGCTCAGAGGTCTAGTAATAACAAAGCTAGATGACCCTTACCTACTGCCCTTAAATGGCAGTTACCTACCACAGGCTGTTCACTACAAACAAATGTATTGGTTTGTTTGTCCATTGTTTGCACTCTTTGGACCTTATTACAGAAGTACCCCAAGGGTGCAACGGGCTGTTCGCCACCGCTTTGCACGCACCCGGGGCACTTTGGTATTACAGAAGGGGCAGCAGATAATTGTGCGTCCCCTTCTGTAATATTGATAGCGCTGGTGCACATAAAGCACCAGTGCTATCATCAGAGGGCGTTCCCTCATTTACATGGGGGCAGGGATTCATGCAAATGAGGGAATCCCTTTTCCTCTGCACCCGCGCCGTATTACAGATGCAGCGCAGAGGCAAAGAAGCTGTCAGGAGGCACACTGACAGTGCACCACTGTCAGTGTCCCCCCTGATGCCTACCCTCTGGAGGCAGGGAAGGGGGTCCCATGGACCCCTCAACCCCAGACATCCCCTTGGAGGCAGGTGCAGTCACTCACTGCTGCCGCCTGCAAGGGGATCTCTCCCCCCCCCCTTAAAAGTGTAGATGGGTTGCCATCTGCACTGTGAAACAGAAAGCAGCTTCAAAGCAACCGCTTTGTTTTTCACATGTATGCGCAGCGCGAGTTAGCGGCTGCCCTGGGACCAGCGCATTTTCCCTAATATGGTGCATCTCCCTTCTTTGCACTAGGCGCACCTTTTAAAAGATGCACCCAGCGCAAACAAGAAACATGCACTGTATGTATGATACAGCCCCTGGGGTACTTTGGTATGGCGCTCGCGTCTTGCACTGTTTATAGTCCGTCATTTATTTTCATGTCCTTTCACGTCACTTGCAGCGCGTTCACTCATCTTTTTCATACCGCCGAGTCTACAGACTTTGAGCAGGTCCTGATTAGAAAATTCTGGTGCACCGTTTTAAGTAAGTACCTCCACCGAGGACCACTTTCACCACGCTTCACGCTTGCACTTCATGACCGAGTGGGTCATTCACTTTAGTCCGAGTTCACTGCCGGTTCACTCTTCGGGCACCTTGAAGGGATTACTGTTGCTAGCATCGCGGGTCGCCGCGTTCCGCTTATTTTATGTTTGGGCACGTTTGTTCCTTTTTATTTTTTGCGCAGAGTCACTTTAGACATGTTGTCTGTTCACGCATGGATGATAATCGATCGTTTTGGTCACTATGCATATTGTTTAGGCACAGTTCGGCACGCCTTAGATTCACTTCACTGTGTGAGATGTAGACATCACTGTTAGGATGTTTTGCATGGGGTAATGTTTCGGTCCTATCACGATACGTTAGGTTGCATCAGTGCACTGTATGATTTATGGTCAGTAATTATTTAGTTAGTTGAGTTATTCATTGAGATGTATGAACTTATTAGTGATGGCATGTTGTTCTTCTTTATGTTTGTAGAGCCTTCCCCTGAGGAAGGGCTATACAACAGCCCGAAATGCATTGGGATTGTTAACGTTGCATGATACTTTTCATGGATTATATCAGCTGAATTTGCTTTTCAAGTAATCATTCACCACTCCTGAATATAATGAGAACGGATTAAAACACTGGAGCAATCGTTTCAACTTGTGGATTGAACTTCTTTATGAACTTGTTTGAACCTTTAGACTGTATAGTCATTTGTACGCAGAGCACCGGAGAGTCTTCCTCCAATTGGAGGGAGCTGTGTATTAGTCTTTATAACCAACGCTGATTGGTACAGACAGCGTCTTCCCTGGTAGCTCGCCACAGACCATCATCACAGATTAAATTTTGGATTTACCACGCTGTGCAAGTCCTGCTTCTTTTCTTTGTTAGTACTTTGGTATGACAACAGGGACCTGAGATCATGTGCTGCCCCATCTGTAACATTGATCTTTCCGGTGCAATTACCGCATGCAAATGATGGTTTTCCTTTTGCTATTGCAACCATGCTTTTTTACTGATACTGGCACCATAGCAAAGAAACTACCAGGAGGTGCACTGATTGTGTATTTCAAGGTGGCATGCAGCCAATGCACCCTCACTTCACCCCTGATGGTCATCCTTGGGAGGTTTTTTTGCAGGGGTCCAGGTGGGTTCCAGAGATTCCTCATGCAATATAGACTGCACCCATATTCAGGGGACTCCTGCTCCTTCTTTGACATGAGACTGGTCTGCCTCTAGTGAAAAACAAGCATTTGCAATGCAATAGGTCTTGCATTTGCGAGAGTTTAAGCTATTGTTATTGTGAATGACAATGCTTTTTATTTATCTGTTTTAATAATGAACACATAAATAAAAGGCAATGTCATTTACAATGACAATAGCTCAAACTCTTGTAAATGTGAGACCTATTTTATTTCAAAGAAGCAACAGCCATTGTCTCGGCCTGTTCGGAAAGTGAAAGCATTCATGGGGTTCTGAATGTTGTTGGAAAGCAGGTCGTGCCTGCAGTAGGAGAAACTCAATGAAGAAAATAGTGCTTATAGACTAAATAAGGCATACCGTGTGCCAACTGAAGTAAAAGGGCCAGTCCTTATGGGTGGTTACAAATGAAGACAAGGCAGTACTAAGGAGGGACTAACAAGACTATTAACAAATCAGAAGTCAGCATTTACAAAGGACAATGACACAAGGCAATGAAAAATGTGGGCAGAGAGTGGGGGCAGAGTTTCAAGTCCATACTTGAATGCAGCATGCCTCGCAGAGCAGCCCATGCGCTATCCAGGCTCGACCTAAAAAAATACAAGCAGGGCTGCAGCCATGTTGTTGCAGGGCTGCAGCCATGTTGTTGCAGGGCTGCAGCCATGTTGTTGCATGGCTGCCTCAGCAGAATTTGAGGTTATCTTTAAGAGACTATTATTTATAGATTCCTTACCTTAGAATTACCGCCAGGTGTCAGACTGGATCCGGAGAATTTTTGCCTCAGCATTACCCCTACGAGTTGGTAGGTGGCGTCAGTTGACTCAGTGTCCATCGTCGTGGTCGCCGGAATGACATCGCAGTGCCTCCTTAGAAGGCGCCCCCACGCGCAGACGTCAGTTCTTTCTTTTTATGCACCAGCCTAGCGCAGATCCGCAGAGAGCTTGCCCCTTAGTCACTTTTAGACTACACTTTATTTTACTTTTGTTGACTTCTTTTTCAGATCTTCGACTCCTAGTGCGCGAGGTATGTCCCATCGTCTGACGGGCTTCAAGCCCTGTGAGGTCTGTCACAAACTGATGTTCATGACGGACCCACACCGCGTGTGCCTCTGGTGCCTGGAACGCGACCACAACACAAAGTCATGCTCCGAATGTCAGGCTATGATTCCGAAGTCTTTGCGGGAGCGGGCCTGAAAGCTTCTGTAGGTTCGGCAGTTGGCTCCATGTCACTCCCGGTCTAGGTCGAGGGGAAGGTCTTGAGACCGGTTGCGGAGCCACTACACCTCGATCAAGTCTTCGCACTTTTCAGGTAAGCCGAAGCACAAGAAAAAGGCGAAGAAGCACCATCGCTCTTCGCCTTCTCTCCGTCGGTCGGCTGACAAGATGCGGGACCCAGAGTATCATCACTCTAAGGCTCCGTCTCAGGGTGCCTGACTCATGGAAGGATCCACGCCTCCCTCTATTTCCGGGAGCCGGAGCGTCTCCTGCCCAGCTTCGTACATTCTACTAAGCCCTACATTAAATCTTTGGGCAGCCTGACTCCAGTGGTGTGCCTCTGGGCCCCGCAGAGTTGGTCGGGCCCTGGAAGTTCGATGCCAGCGGCTCTGGCGCCATGGAGGGCCCCCATGGATCTGGGCCTTAATCCGGATCAGCGTCGGTCGACCTTCCCCAGTGACGATGCCCCTGGCGTCAGCCGTGCCCCCGACTGACGCTGTCACCATCCTCATCCCCGAGATGGACCCGGAGCCAGACCAACATCGAATCCAACGCCAGAGGGTACTTTTGTTCCCATGTTCATCCCAGATGTTCCCTATCGGCGTGAAAGTGGTGATAAGGACTGGGATTGTTCGCTGTAACCTTTGGCAGACCAGCTGGAAGAACCGGACTTGAGAGAGAAATTCGTTGGCACCAGTGGTCTAGACACTTCACCAGAACTTGGCATGGTTTACTCCTAATGTGGCTACAGAGGAGGGTGCTTCCTATGCTGTGGTGGTGCAGAGGGCAGCCGAAGCCTTGGGCTTAGAGCTCCCCACAGTGGAAGTCAGGACTAATCTCCTGATGGAGCTGCTTCAACCTGCAGCAACTTCCTCTGAACCCATCTTACCCTTCAATGAAGCCCTCACGGACGTCCCTCTGGGCACTTGGTCCAAGCCCAGTGCAGGGGCTCCTGTGGAACGGACGATTGCCCGGCCCGGGCGATCCCATTTTCTTCACCCAACACCCTTCCCCCGAGAACTTGGCAGTCCAAGCCTCTTCTTTCAAGACTCTTTCAGACTTGGAATCCAAGAAGCTGGATCATCTGGGGAAGCAAATGTTCTCTTCTAACTTGACATTGCGGTCCGTGAATACCGCGTGCCTCTTGGGCTGATACTCGCATACTACCTGAGCTATGGTCTCGCAGGTGCTGCTTAGTGCCCAGAGGAGGCCCGGGCTGTTCTCTCCCAAGCTGTGACAGATGGGAGAGATGCATCAAAAGTCATGATTCGCTGTGGACTGGACATTACCGACTCACTGGGCAGAATGATTGCCACATCAGTAGCCATTCGGTGCTACGCCTGGTTGAGGACGTCTGGTGTTTGGAGGATGTTCAAGCAACCTGGCATGGACAAGCTCTGCGATAGCAGTCGCCTTTTTGGTGACAAAGCAGACTCGGCGCTGTAGCGCTTTAAGGATTCTCGAGCTACGGCCAGATCCTTAGGCCTTGCGGCGTCCTCCCATCCACCACAGTCTACCTTTCGTTTATACGGAAGGGGCATCCCACCACATCTGGCCCACTTTAGCCACCGGTCTGCGCCAGCTGCCCAGCCTCTGCGTTGCCGCTGACGTGGGGCCCAGCGACATGGGTCTGGGAACCAGCGAGTGGGCCAGTCCACCCTCTCTCCCCCTGCAGCAACCTCCAAACCCTCTAGTCTGACCTGGGTGGAAGGATTCGCCATCACCTTCCCCAGTGGCAATCCATCACATCAGACAGAAGGGTTTTGCAGATCGTCCGAAGGGGCTACTCCCTCCCCTTTGAGACTACCCTTCCCTCCATGCCACCGTCTCCTGAACGTATGTCCGAGGATCATTTGGGGCTTCTCCACCAAGAAGTTTCAGCTTTCTTGGCCAATGGAGCTATTGAAAAGGTCCCTGCCCCAGAAGGTGGTCATGCTTGCTATTTCCGCTACTTTTTGGTGCCCAAGAAAGACAAGGGCCTAGGTCCTATCCTAGACCTAAGAGCCCTCAACCGCTTCCTCCGGAAGAAGTTCAAAATTCTCATGTTGGCTCAGCACCTGTCTGCCTCTACCCTGGAGACTGGATGGTGGCGTTGTACTTGCAGGACTACTATTTCCATATCCCCATCCTGATAGCCAACAGCCGCTACCTACGGTTCATGGTAGGCCGCGAGCACTTTCAGTTCACCCTGCTCCCTTTTGCCTTACCAATGCCCCTCGAGTGTTCCCCAGGGTGATAGCGGTGGTTGCAGCCAATCTGCACAGATCAAGGGTTCCAGTCTTCCCTTATCTCGACGACTGGCTGTTGAAGGCGGGCTTGCCCCAGGCTGTCGTCTCCCACCTCCAAACTACGGCGGACCTCCTGCATTCGCTGGGGTTCACTGTCAACGTACCGAAGTCACACCTGACTCCCTCTCAGTCGCTCCTTTTCATCAAGGCTGTTCTGGACACAGTGCAGTTTCGGGCCTATCCTCCCAATCAGCGAGTCTGGGATATTCGAGCTATGAAACCATTATTTTAGCCTCTATCCTTGATTTCGGTAAGAATGACCCTGAGGATGCTGGGCCTCCTGCATCCTGCTGGTGGATCATGCCAGATGGAATATGCGGGTTCTGCAGTGGAACCTGAAGTTCAAGTGGGTGCAACAACTGCAGTCAGTGTTAGTGAACCAGGATTTGGTCAGAGGAAGAGCCTTCTCCCTTCCCCAACCAGACCTTATGGTGGTGACCAATGCATCACTTCTGGAATGGGTTGGCCACCTGGGAGAGACAGAAATCAAAGGAGTCTGGTCTCCGGCAGAGTCCGGGCTCCATATCAATCTGTTGGAGATTCAGGAACTTCGCCTTGTACTGAAGGCATTCCATCTCTCGCTCAAGGGGAAGGCACTGCAGGTGTTCACAGACAACACCACCGCCATGTGGTACTGCAACAAACAAGGGGTGGGTTCGTGGACCCTATGTCAAGAGGCTTTTTGCCTTTGGACACGGCTGGAACATCAGGGAATAACCCTAGTGGTTATACACCTAGCAGGTTCTCTGAACGCCAGGGCAGACAAACTCAGTCGTCTCTTCCTGGTGGATCACGAATGGCGTCTACACCCAGAGGTGATCCAAGGTCTCTTTCAGCGGTGTCCGGGAGTCCCGGGTAGATCTGTTCGCCGCTGAAGAGAACGTGCAATGTCAGCAATTCTGCACGTTGGAATTTACAAGGCGGCACTCGCTCGGCAACACTTTTTGTTGTGAGTGGAACTGTGGCTTCCTGTATACTTTTCCACCTGTACCGCTTATGCCCCGAGTGAGTGCTGAAGAAGATCAAGCGTGACCAGGCTTAAGTCATTCTTGTGGCACCGGACTGGGCATAAAGAGTCTGGTACCCCCAGCTCCTGAGCATGGCTATCGATCTTCTGATCAGACAGCCCCTTTGGGGCGATCTTCTGTTGCAGCAGCAGGAAACTGTTCACCCCCTGAACCTGTCCAGCCTCCACCTCCTTACCTGGAGATTGACAGTTACAGTAGACCCCTTTTGACCTTACACCTGAAGTTTGTAATGTCATCTTGGCAATCAGGCGTCCCTTCACTAAGTCTGTATACGCCCGTCAATGGAAAAAGTTTGTGGCATGGTGCACAGCGAAGGCTGTGGACCCCCTCTCTGCCCCTCTTTCTGGGGTTCTTTTGATCCTTATCTCTTTGGCCCAGCAGAGGTAGGCTCTGGGCACTCTTCGAAGCGATCTGGCAGCCATTTCTGTTTTTCTTCAGCTACCAGATCAGCCCTCTTTGTTCAAGTCCCCTATTGTAAGCAGGTTCTTTAAAGGCATTATTCATCTCTTTCCTCCATCTCCTTTCATAATGCCTCAGTGGGACTTGAACATTGTCTTGACTTACCTTATGTGTGCTCCCTTCTAGCCTCTTCACAACTGCCCTCTTAGGTTTTCACTCTGATGACTGCTTTTCTTGTTACCATCACCTTTGCTTGCAGAGTGAGTGAGCTTCAGGCTCTTTCTTCTAAGCCCCCTTTCTTCTCGGTGCATCCGGACAAAGTGGTGCTTCTAACGAGACCCTTGTTCCTAGCTAAAGTTGTCACTCCTTTTCACATCATACAGACTATCACTCTGCCCACCTTTTTCCCGCCTCTGCACCCTTCTAGGGAGGAGGAGAGACTCCACCGTCTGGACCCGAAACATGCGTTGTCTCTCTACCTTGACCGCACGAAGGATTTTCGGGACGACGATCAACTCTTAATAGTCTCTTTCAGATGAACAAGTTACTTACCTTCAGCAACGATGTATCTGGAACCTATAATTAATATATGTATCTTACAGATACATCGTTACCAAAGGTAAGTAACTTGTTCAAGTTGACAGAATCGGTGGAACAAGTATGCACATGTTCTTCAATTTAAGAATTTGGGTATTCGGTAGCATCATTCATGGTCATAAGTCATTTGGTTTGTTGTGAGTTAAAACCACATCTGCTGATCTTATCTTTCATTCCACAACTGGTATAAGGCTTTCTAAATTGAGTGTGCCAAGAAAATATGTAGAGTTACATAGTGTTGAAAACTGCAGAATAATAGTGACTTTAAAAAGTAAAAAAAAGATTTTGATGGACTTAGGCTATGTTGTGGGATGGTGCACTTCTTCTTGCCCAGTGGTTAATTTGTGAAAAAATAAATGACAGGGCTCTCGTCAGGATGCAGCTTGCACAAGCCCATTTCTCCTATTAGCACCGCATAAAACAGAGCCAACTACTAACCATGAAAGTGGGGAAAGGGTGTGGTGTAATTGCCAGGGCTGCCCTCTTTGGGCTGGGGAACTAGCTTCGACTCTTAGCGTGGGCTCAACAAGAGGCGCTAAGGTTCTATAGGACTCTAACAAGGGGCACTATTACACAAAAAGTAAGAAAAGGGTGAGCATTGCGGGAAAACAACAGAATTAGCCTCTTACTCTGAAAACTGCAAATCACACTTCATCAGTTAGTTCATAATATTGGATTTTGTGAGTGCCACATAGGGAGCAAAATAAAAGGGCAGATAGTTTCCCATGCGTGATCATGAATCTTCTGCTTGAAAGAATGGCAGAAAATGATTTTCAGGGTGAGCGCGGGGAACGATAGGTTAAGGCAAGGGGATTTTCATGGAGAAAATATCTTACCTTTGAAGTAAAAAGAAAACATTTCAGTTGAAAATGCACTTTTGTGGTCGATTTTCAGATCAAAGATTTAACCTGGTTACATTTGCACGTACAGAAATAGCGATATATTTGATTACTCAAAAAGTCATTAATTCATTCAAAATGTAGGAGTGATAATAGAGGATTAAACTTCCAACTTTTGTTAATGAGTATTTGTGAATTGAAACCCTAGTAAGTCCGTTGTCTGTTTATAACCACCTTCTCATTCCAAAATGCGCTCTCTCCCCTCCTGGTGTCAAAAGACCTCTGAAGCAGGCAGCATAGCCACTATATAGAGGCAGTACATACAAAATAGATGAAGTGTCTTAATAGTTGTAAATCAATCAGTCTGCTGATCTAGAGCTATGTGTAACACAGACTGGAAACTCACCTGCAATCTAACAGAAAGGAGGAACATGGTTGGTCTTTTATTCACCCAGCCCTCTGCAGGCAGCCAACAAAGGTCAATACAAGGAAGAAACTAGGGCCTGATATAGAGTGGGTTAGAAGTGCACAAGGTTGGATGGTGGATTAAATCCCACTAGTGAGTTTTCTAAATGTACACTTCCTACAGGAATCCAAGAATGTTTTTTTTTTTTTTTTTTAAGCAGTTTTAGATAGAGCGAGCTCGACCCAAAGGTATTAGAGCGCTTTAAATGAGCACCAGTTACGTTACACAAGAACGCATTCTTTTTTGGTAGGCGATAGGCACGGGGACATTAAATGATTTGCCCATAATCAAGGATATTGGGCTGACCCCGAGACTCATACCTGGTCCCCCAGTTTCTAAGTCTCTAAACCCGAGGCAAGTTTGAAATGTCCTTTATAACAATAATAAGGGAAACTTATAAAGCGCTTGGTTACGCTCAGAAGCGTGTCCCCGCGCTGCAACTGAAGAACTCGGAACAGAAGTGAGGAGTGGGCCCGATTATCTTGAAAATAGGTATGTTTTTTAATTTCTTCCGGAAGCTAGATTCAGATGAATCCAGTCGGAGATTAAGAGGCAGAGCATTCCAACTCTTTGCTGCCAGGTAGCGAAAGGATCTTTAAAAGAGTCGTTTGATAGAAGCAGCCTCGAGGCAACCCGGTAATCAAACCATTAATCTAGTTAGGTATAAAAGAGCAAAGAAGAAGGCAACACGATATTAAAATAAGTGTTCTGAGCCAGCAGTAGAGGGTGAGGGTGAGTAAGTTCCCACAGTTGCTCATTGTGGGTTTGTACTACGCATGTGTAACTTGTGAATAACCTCTGAAGTATAGCACCAAACCCCCAGCTGTGATTCCTGCCCTAAACCCCCCTTGTCCCCCTTCCTTACCCCTTCCCTCCCTCGTACTCCCCTCTGTACCTATTTGCAGGTGAGGCTGAGCGAGGCTGCTATCTCACGAGTTTGGAGTGGGCTCAGGTACTGCTGGACCTGGAACCCCTGGTTTAGAGTGATCAGCTGCTCCTGGGTGATGCACATCCACAACTACACTATTGTATTGTATTGCATGTATATAGCGCTTACTACCCCATACGAGGCGTCTACCTGCTTTTTCAGCGAGTAGCTCGCGGCTCGCGACTCCGGAACCCATAAAGGATTAGTGGTGAATTAGTAAAGTGATTTGAGTGATGCATATGTTAATCAGTTATTTGGATTGAGAAGGATAGTGGAGGGGGCTACAGAAGGGAAAATGGTTTGCATTTATATAGCGCCTGCTACCCCAGATGGGGTGTTGAAGTGCTTTTTCAGCAAGAAACACGCTACTCTCGGACCCATACAGTATTAATGGTGAATTAGTATAGTGAAATATGAAAGTAATTTAACAAAAAGAGCACACTAGGTAGAGCACAGAAAAACCACAGAGCCCACAAATCAATTAGCAAGAAAGAAACCAGTGATGGACCTACAAAGCCACAACTTACGCCCTTATTATTATTATTATTAAAAAAAATGTATAGAGCGCGTAGTCACCCTGAGGTATCCCAGCGCTGAAGATCCCTACATCTGTGGGTCCGGGTGCAAAAGGGGGGGGGGACGAGAGGTTCAGGTGTGGAGATAGTTGAGTTAAGGGAACAGGTGAGTTTTCAGCCGTTTCCTGAAACGTAAGTAGTTAGGTTCTTTTCTCAGGTCTCGGGGGAGAGCATTCCAGAGGCGTGCGGTGTGGACCGAGAAGCGTCTTCCACCCGTGCGAGCTTTCTTGAATCTGGGAAGGATGATAAGGGACTCCTTGTCCGATCGGAGGGATCTTGGGGCTTTATATGGTCTTATGAATTTCCTAAGAATAGGGGGGCCTTGATTCTGCAGTAGTTTATGCGCCAGGCATAAGGCTTTGAATATCACTCGTTCCCTCACTGGGAGCTAGTGAAGGAGCTTCAGTGCAGGTTTGGCTGAGGCTCTGGCACGGGTGTTGGTGAGGATCCGGGCAACTGCATTTTGGATTCTCTGTAGTTTGTTCAGAGTTGCTTCGGGTGCGCCCAAGTAGATTGAGTTGCTATAGTCGAGCCTGGAAACTATAAGGCCTTGGATGAGAAGTCTTTGCGAAGTGAGTGGAAGTAGGGGCAGGATCTCATTGATTTCAGTAGCCCGAAGCAAGTACTGGCTACTTTTTTTTGCTTGAGTGGAGAATGAAAGGTCGGTTTCGATCCATACTCCCAGGCTTTTTACTTCCTGTTTTGGGTCTGGGGGGGGCCCAGACAGGGTGGCCAGATGTTCTGGGGGAAGGTGAGTCCTTTCTGACCCAGAAGGAGAATGTCCGTCTTTGAACCATTCAGTTTTAAGGCTGAGCTGTTCATCCACCCTTGTATCTGCGTCAAGCAGTTGAATAAGTCCGCAGGTTGTTGACTAGGGTGGGATAGGGAGACAACTAGTTGTGTGTCATCCGCATAACTGACGATGCTCACTCCGAACGGGGTGACGACCTCCTCCAATGGGGACATGTAGATGTTAAACAATGTGGGGCTCAGGGAGGAGCCCTGAGGCACCCCACATTGAAGGGGTGTTTCGGAGGAGCGGGTGTTATTCTCCCAGATCTGGAAGGAACGTTGGGCCAGAAAGGAGGAAAGCCAGGATAGAGCAGTGCCTTCAACTCCTACCCTCTAGAGCCGTTTGATCAGGAGTTGGTGGTTGACGGTGTCGAAGGCCGCGCTCAGGTCGAGGAGGATCACTGCCACTGATCCTCCTTCGTCTAAGAGTGCTCTGGCCTCCTCCACCGCCGCCAGGAGGGCGATGTCAGTGCCCTGCCCTGGACGAAAACCTGTCTGCGAGTTTTTTAACAGGTTATTGGATTCAAGAAACTGAGATAGTTTCTTGTTCACCAGTTTCTCAGCAATCTTGCTGGTCCCGGGGAGGAGGGATATTGGTCTGTAGTTGGCCAATTCCGCAGGATCCAAGGAGGGTTTCTTTAGAAGCGCTTTAACAACTGCCGCTTTCCCACTAGGGGGGACGATTCCCTGTTGTAAAGACGCGTTGATCAGATGGGTGAGGGGGGGATGATGATGGGAGCTACTTCCTTGAGGGTCCGTAGCGGGGCGGGGTCCCTGGGAGATCCGCTTTTGATGGTTTTTAGCGTATTCTCGACTTCTTCGGTGGTTATTTGCCCCCAGGAGGATAGGCGGGGGGAGATCCGAGTGTCGAGGGGATCGTCAATCTCGCTCGGATTGGTAGAAGGGATGGAGTCGAGGATTTTTTGAATCTTTTCTTGGAAAAAGCTGGCTAGCTGATGGCATTTTTCCTGGTCTGCTTTGGGGTCTGGGGGGTTTCTCGGGCCGGGGTCGGGGATCTTGAGGAGTTCTTTCAGGATGGTAAAAGTTTCTTTGCTAGAGCAGGCGGCTTTTTCAATTCTTTCCTGAAAGAATAGACTTTTTGTCTTGCCAATGGAAGATTTGTATATTGATAGGGAGGTGAAATAGGCATCTTTGTTAGCATTGGATTTCTCCTTCCTCCAGGAACGTTCAGCTCTTTTACAGCCCTGCCGTAGCGACTTGAGCTCTGGAGTATACCACGGGGCCGAAGGTATTCGTTTGGTATGTCTGAGAGTGGCGGTTTTGGGGAGGACTGTGTCCAAAGAGGATGTGATCCAGGAGCTAAACTGTTTATCGGCCGTAATTGGGTCAGAGGAAAGCGTTGGAATAGAATTAGAGAGAATGGCGGACCATTCGGATGGTAGGAGTTTGTGCCAACGTCTGTCGGTGACTTTGATTTTCGCGGACTGGGGGGTAACAGTAGGAGACTCCCAGGAGATGGGGATTAGAAAGTGATCGGTCCATGGCAGTGGCAAAGGAGGACTGGTGGTAATATTGGCGACATTGGTGAGGACGGGATCTAAGAGGTGTCCCTTGTCGTGGGTGGGTTCGTTATTAACCAAACGAATGTTAAGTGACAGAAGGTCCACAAGCAGGTCGGAAGCGGTCCGGTCAGTGGGATCTGTGAAGTGGAGGTTAAGATCACCTACGATAAGAAGGTTGGAAACGGAGGAGGCTAGTTGAGAAACCGTCTCGGTGACCGCATTGAGGAATTTCCCAAGAGTACCCGGAGGGCGGTAGATTAGTAGTCCCGAAAGGGAGTGCGCCGGGGAGGTTTGGAGGGAAAAATGCCAGCTTTCAGAGTCTTCAATGTTGGCGTCATTGGTTCTACAGATGAGGTGTTCTCGGTAGATTATAGCCAACCCGCCTCCTCTTCCTCTGGTTCTGTGAAGGGTTTGGATGAGGTAACCTGGGGGAAGGGCGGTGACAATGTCCGAATCAGTACTGTCGGAAAGCCAGGTTTCTGTAAGAAACAAAGCGTCTATGCCTTGATCTTGGATCATCCCATTGATTTCAAGTGCATGCTTGGGGAGGGAGCGACAGTTGAGGAGACCCAGCTGTAATGTAGAATTGGCTGGGGTCTGAGTGACTGGGTTGCAGTGCGTGCAGTTTGTGAAGGGTTTACCTTCGTCATGAATGTAATGACATCCTTGGTTTTTTTCAGGTCGGAGATCCAGGAGCGTGTCTGCTGGGTACATCAGACGAATGGGGGGTGGATCCGGCAGAGTCCCTGGGCCTGGGTCCGTACGGGCCCAGACGGGCTTGCCTTAGGCGCGCCCGCTGCGCCCGTCCGCTGCGCGTACGTGAGATACACATGTTTGAGAAGGCGAAGGGGCGTGGCCTCGAGCGAGTGGGCGTGGCCACAGGACCGGCTCACTCGCTGCTGGCGGCGAATCTAGGCGTTCCCGCTGCAGCGATTAGTCAAAAGTAACTTTCCACCTCCCTGGCTACCATTAACACACTGCTGTCCATCAATATATGCATTTACAGCATTTGCTGAAGGGGAGGCCCAATGCCACCAAAATATTCAGAAAGCACCACCCTTAAACATATTCTCGTTTAAAACTTTGCCAACCAAGGTGAGCCTTTCATCAGAATAACTGTTTGAAGAAATAATGAACCTACAGCCAGTATTGGTGCCCAAAGCGCAATGGGCATGCATCTCTGCTGCCATCACTGCCCAGATACCCAGGGCCATGGCAGTAATTGTTCGCAGTGCCTCATAAAACACTTAGCACCAGGAAGTGTAACAAACATCTGCAAATTACTAGAAGGTGTTCAATGTCGCAAAGCATGGCCTCTGGCCACGTCTGTGTTATCAAGCATGAGATAAGAAGGTACCATGTCCTATCGTCACTGTAATCTAGTGGGTATACATGAGAAAAGTACTGTACTTGCCTTATGTTAAACTCAATAAAACAAAGTTAAACAAAAAAAAGTGATGGGGGTGGTCCCAGCCTATCTGCGTAGATCAGGGATTCCAGTCCTCCCCTATCTAGACGACTGGCTATTGAAGGCGGGCTCACTCCAGGCTGCCGTCGCCCACCTACAGCCTACGGCAGACCTCCTGCATTCGCTGGGGTTCACTATCAACGTGCCAAGTCACACCTGATTCCCTCTCAGAAGCTCCTCTTCATCGTAGCAGTTCTGGATACTGCCCAGTTTCAGGCTTATCCTCCAGAGCAGTGATTTAGGGATATTCAGGCTATGATACCGATGTTTCAGCCTCTATATTGGATTTTAGTGAGAATGACTCTTAGCCTGCTGGGCCTCATGGCCTTCTGCATCCTGTTGGTGGATCATGTCAGGTGGCATATTCGGGCACTGCAGTGGGACCTGAAGTTCCATGGGGCGCAACATCAGTGTAATCTTTCAGATGTCGTCCAGATCTCGGAGGGCACTGCACACCAATTGCAGTGGTAACTAACAAACCAGGATTGGGTCAATGGCAGATCCCTCTCCCTTCCCGAACCAGACTACACAGTGGTGACAGATGGGTCTGGGATGGGGCGGCCACATGGGAGAGGCGGAGATCAGAGGCCTCTGGTCTCCGCCGGAGTCCGGGCTCCACATCAACCTTTTGGAGCTCTGGGTGATCCGTCTTGCACTGAAAGCATTCCTTCCTTCTATCAAGGGAAAAGTAGTGCAGGTGTTCACAGACACCACCACCACCATGTGGTACAGCAACAAACAGGGCGGGGTGGGGTCGTGGACCCCATGTCAAGAGGCTCTCCCCCTATGGGCATGTCCATGGTGGTTTAACACCTGGCAGGTACCTGAACGCCTAGGCGGACAAACTCAGCCGCAGGTGCATGATGGATCACGAATGGCGTCTTCACTCGAAGGTGGTGCAAGGAATCTTTCAGCAGTGGGGAGAACCTTGGTTAGATCTATTCGCCACTGAAGGGAACGCGCAATGTCAGCAGTTCTGCATGTTGGAATTTCCAAGGCGTCACTCACTCGATGACGCTTTTCATCTTGAGTGGAATTGCGGTCTTCTGTACTCCTTTCTGCCTACACCACTTGTAGCCAGAGGGCTGAAGAAGATCAAGCGTGACCCAGCCCGTCATTCTTGTGGTTCCGGACTGGGCATGAAGAGTCTGGTATCCCAAGCTCTTGAAAACGGCCATAGATCCTCCGATCAGACTACCTCTTCAGGAGAATCTTCTGTCGCAGCAGCAGGGGACGGTCCTCTACCCGAACCTGGCCAGCCTCCACCTGTTTGTTTGGAGATTGAGCGGCGACAGTTCACTGCTTTTGCCCTTCATCCGGCAGTCTGTAAAATCTTGGCAGCCAGGCGTTCCTCCACTAAAACCTTAAACGCCTGTAGATGGAACAAATTTGTAGCATGGTGCACAGCAAAAGTCATGGATCCCCTTTCTGCCCCTCTTTCAGAGGTTCTGCTCTTCATTCTTTCTTTGGCCCAGCAGGGCTCTGCTCTGGGCACACTTAAAGGATATCTTTCAGCCATTTCGGCCTTTTTAATCAACCTTCTCCTTTCAAGTCCCCTATTGTAAATAGATATCTTAAGGGCATTACTCACCTCTTTCCTCCAATTCCGTTTGTAATGCCCCAGTGGGACTAGAATCTGGTCTTAACCTCTGCTCGCAGGGGGAGCGAGCTTCAGTCTCTTTCTTCTAAACCCCCTTTCCTCGCTATTCATTCGGACATGTTTTCCCTTCGAACTAGACCTTCTTTTCTTCCCAAAGTGGTTACCTCTTTATCATAGGACATCACTATGCCCACCTTCTTCCTCCTCTGCATCCTTCTAAAGAGGAGGAGAGGCTCCACCGTCTGGATCCAAAACGTGTGCTATCATTCTATTTGGATCGCACAAAACAATTGCTGGTGGATGATCAACTCTTTGTTGTTGGGCGCTAAGTAAGGTTAGGCCGTGCAAAATCGCATCATCTCTCGATGGGTCGTGCTTTGCGTTAAAATCTGTTATTCCTTGGCGAAAATGGAGCCTCCAGTAGGGTTGCGCACCCATTCCACCAGGGCGACAGCAGCCACTACTGCTTTGGGACGTGGAGTCCCCCTCAGTGATATCTGCCAGGCAGCCACATGGGCAGCATTGCACACATTCACTGAACATTACTGCCTGGATAGCCAAGTCCGGAGAGATGGCTTCTTTGACAGAACGGTTCTCCAGGAATTTCTGCTGTGAACTTGGTTCGCAGACCCACCTCCAGGGTTGGTATTGTTGGGTAAGGAAACTATAACTAATAGTCACTTTCAGATGAATAGGTTACTTATCTTCCGTAACGATGTACTTGTAAGAGACATATATTAGTTATAGATTCCTTACTGCCCCACCCATCCTCCCTGTTCTGCGGACTGACTTCTAGAGTAAGGGACTCCCTTTCAGGGCCCTAGTTTTGTGCACTAGTGGTCAGTGTCTTGCATGGCTCTGCCCTTCTGGTGTGGAATTTCATGTAAAGAACTGACGTCGGCGCGCAGGGGTGGCGTCTGTGAGAAGTTGGCCTGATATATAATGTTCACTATTCTAGTGAGCACTTTGTATCAGTCCAAACAACCCTTATTGATGATTGGTTGTAAGTCAACCGTAGACCAGCTATCCTAGTAGCATGGACAAGAGCAGTCTTTAGGCTAGACTCTAGAGGGCGTGTTAAGCCAGCTGTTATACCATCACATATACCCTTTGAACACCAAGTGAAAGGACACCACACAAGTTGTTATGAAAATAAAAGGATATTTATTTAGAACACAACAACCCTGGACTCTTTATGAGGACAGGGTGCTAAGCACAATACAAAGCTCTTACAAAAATACTTTAAGTTGCACAATTTACACAAATGCCCGAGGGGGCACGAAAAACCATATACTCTAAAAGTGGAATGCAAAATACTAGCAGGTAAGTAACTAGTCTCAAAGGCTTTGGGATCGCTAGGACTGTACTACTGAACCTTCAGATTACTAGCAGGAGGCCTAGGGGGATCGGGTGCAGAGTGTGCACTCTCACGCAGGATGCGGGACAAAGTCTATGGATGCTAGATTTCGTAAAGTTAGTGTTATCGGACGAATCTGACTAGGTAGAGCTGAAAATAAAAAGGATCTGGACCTTTGGATAGTTAAGCTATGCTGGAGCACCGAAATGCTCAGGCTACCTAGCCCAGGGGCTGCGGCTGCATAGGTCTGAAAAGACGTCGGGAATCCTCGTTGCAGTCTATGTAGCCTGAAAGAAGAAGTTGCTGGCAGGCGACCAGTGAAGAGATTCGGAGGGATCCAAGCCTGAATCGATGATGGAGGATACCTGTAAGCAGAGGGGACCAAGTTCTGAATCACTAGCCAGTGATTAGATGGGCACCAGGATGGCACCGGATGGAGTCACCTCGACCAGGTGAGTGGGCGACGCTGGGCTCTGCAGTCTTTCGGACCAGGAGGCGTTGTCGGCGACCAGGATGGAGGTGCGAGCTGTCCCACAAAGGTATCTGCTGTCGACGGCGCTGGACCCAGGATTGGGGCAACAACTCTTGGCAAATGCAAGCCCACGCGGTGGACTCAAGATGGCGTCTGGAGTGGACCAGGAGGGTCCGGGGTGCTCCTCTGTTGGAGGGGAGCAAGGGCCAGTCTGGAGCAACCAGACCAGCGGTGTTGTCCTCGTGGTGCGTCGTCAAGAGGGCCACAAGCCAGCAGGCAAGTAGCCGGACAACGCGGTGAGCAGCAAAGACAGGGGGGCCTTTGGGGTCCACCACTGGCCTCCCTGACCTCTACAGCCCTGGGCTGACTGAGGCAGGGTAGAGAGGGGCAGGTTACCTGCTCCAGACTGGGTCCCACCTTGGAAGGGTCCACTGACATCAGAGGTTCTGCCAGGCTAGGCCTGACTACCTCTGGGGCAGTTCCTTTACAAGTGGTCAGATCAGTTGCCTGAGGAGGCTGATCCTTTCCTAAAGTCTGGTGGGAGGGAGATGTCTCTTCCTCCTCAATGCTCTCTGTCTGAGTGGAGTGATCCATAGTTTCAGGCTTCACAACACTATTATCTGTCTGAGTTTGAGCTGTGGCCATCACAACTCCACCAACCTTTTCAGGAAGGGACTCAGTTTGGGTTTGGGCTGTGACCATCACAGCCTTGCCAACCTGTTCAGGAAAGGCATCTTTCTGGGATAGGGCTGTGACTGGCACAGCCCTCCTGACCTGTTCAGGGAGGACATCTTGGACTGGGGCTGTGGCCATCACTGCCCCACTAACCTTACCATGGAGGTTTACCATTTTAAAATGGGTTTCTTGCTCTACCTCAGCCCAGGCTGAGATCTCTAAATCATTCCCCAGTAGGAAATCCACAGGCAAGTTTGGTGACACTGCCACTCTCTTGTGACCAGGGACACCTCCCCAGCTGAGATTTACCACTGCTATGGGATGATCTCTCTGCACTCCATCAATGTTCATTACCTGGTATGTGGCTCCAGGTATAAGTTGCCTTGAGGGGACTAGGCTTTCAGTCACCATGGTGATGCTAGCCCCTGTGTCTCTATAGGCCTCAACCTTTGAACCATTGATGAGGGACTCCTGTCTGTACTTGCCCAAAGTGTTGGGACAAGCTGTGAAGTTGGCAAACCCCATGCCAGTCTCACAGACAAGAGTATCTAAGTCAGGGGACTTGGTTAGGCCAGAGTCCCCAGGAACTCCCAAAGAAAATGCACCCAGATTCTTGGGGGCACTCCCACCACCTGGGGGATTACTACTAGTAGTAACAGGAGGCTGGGAAGTTTTATTTGGGGGTATGTTCTCCTTATTGTTGTTGGCCTTGGGGCAACTGTTGTCAGTTTTGTAATGGCCTACCTGTTTGCAGGTATGACAATAAGGTTTCTTTTGGGTGGGGGAGAAGTCTGGGACCCACCCTTTTCAGAGGATTTTTGGAGCCCTGTGGTTTGATCAGAAGATTTATTCCCACCCTTCTTCTGAGGCTTGGTTGATTCCTTCTTTTGGTCACCACCCTGGTTCTTAGGCCTGACCCTGGTTCTGACCCATTTGTCTGCCCTCTTACCCAATTCTTGTGGAGAGGTCAGGTCAGAGTCTACCAGGTGCTGGTGTAATAACTGGTTCTGACAATTACTTAAGATTTGCTCTTTCATAATTAGATTGTACAATCCTTTGAAATCAGTAACCTTACTTCCCAGTAGCCAGCCTTCAAAAGCCTTAGTGGCACAATCAACAAAGTCAGTCCAATCCTGAGACTGAGTTTTCTGGGTGTCTCTGAACATCAGCCTGTACTGTTCAGTTGTTAATCCAAACCCATCAACCAGTGTATTCTTCAGGACTTGGTAATTGTTAGCATCCTCAGCTCTAGTAGTGAGGAGCTTATCTCTACCTTTGCCTTCAAAGGAGAGCCACAAGATAGCTGCCCACTGACTCTGGGGACACACACTGTACAGTGCAGGCCCTCTCCAAAGCAGTCATCCATTTGTGGATGTCATCCCCTTGTTTAAAGGGGGGCACTATCTTACTCAGGTGTCTAGTGTCTAAACTCCTGTCCTTTTCTCTAGGTAAAATGCTGCCACCAGTGGGATCTACCCCACTCAATTTCTGCTCTCTAGCAAAGGCAAGTCTCTCTTTGGCCAGGGCAAGTTCTTCCCTTTCAATCCTCAGATTGACTTCCCTCATCTTGGCCTCATGCTCTCTCCTCTGAGGGGATGTCATCCCACTGTGAGAAGAGGTCTGAGAGCCTTTGGTTCGAATGGATTTGTTAGAGCCTCTGGATAGAGACCTAACTCGTCCATTCCCAATGTTAAGCCCGCCTGAGAGTGGCCCTAGGGGTCCCCTAGTTCCATTCTCATGCCTACTTAAGTTGGTCCTGGTGAGTCTACTGACTTCTACCTGACCTTTGTCTGCCTCATCCCCTGACAACTCCTGATCCTCTTCCTCACCTTCACTAACTGCTGCATTGAGGTTGAGGTCAGGGTCCCCAAGGGTTCCCTCTAAGGGGGGCATGCTCCCATCTGGATTATAAGGGCCTGTGTTAGAAGCCCTCCTGGCATCATAAGTTTCTAAGAGACCAATCAGGAATGAGGTTGTAGGGTTAGAACCCTGTTTTAGCTCCCTGGAGGTACACAATTGTCTCATCTCCTGGAAGCTAAGAGCAGCATATCTGGAAGTGACCTGTGGAGGGTCAACTGACACAAGGGGGGGCTCTGAGTTCCCTCCTTTGTCTGACATGCTTCTAGTGTGGTGTAAGTGATGCACCTACCTACACTATTTGTTTGCCTACTGATCCCTTGCTAAGAGTTGTAGTCAGGGTGTGCTAGGCCCTGTTGAACTACAACAGCTGGTTCAGAGTATTCTAAGCTAAGTTATATGTACCTGGGTCCTTACGTGATCTTTCAAATGATATTCTTAGGATACGTGTGGTAAAACAACAGCAAGCTCAAATCCCAACCGCTGCTCACCAATGTGAGAAGTTGGCCTGATATATAATGTTCACTATTCTAGTGAGCACTTTGTATCAGTCCAAACAACCCTTATTGATGATTGGTTGTAAGTCAACCGTAGACCAGCTATCCTAGTAGCATGGACAAGAGCAGTCTTTAGGCTAGACTCTAGAGGGCGTGTTAAGCCAGCTGGTATACCATCACATATACCCCTTGAACACCAAGTGAAACGACACCACACAAGTTGTTATGAAAATAAAAGGATATTTATTTAGAACACAACAACCCTGGACTCTTTGAGGACAGGGTGCTAAGCACAATACAAAGCTCTTATGAAATTCTTTAAGTTGCACAATTTACACAAATGCCCGAGGGGCACGAAAAACCATATACTCTAAAAGTGGAATGCGAAATACTAGCAGGTAAGTAACTAGTCTCAAAGGCTTTGGGATCGCTAGGACTGTACTACTGAACCTTCAGATTACTAGCAGGAGGCCTAGGGGGATCGGGTGCAGAGTGTGCACTCTCACGCAGGATGCGGGATAAAGTCTATGGATGCTAGATTTCGTAAAGTTAGTGTTATCGGACGAATCTGACTAGGTAGAGCTGAAAATAAAAAGGATCTGGACCTTTGGATAGTTAAGCTATGCTGGAGCACCGAAATGCTCAGGCTACCTAGCCCAGGGGCTGCGGCTGCATAGGTCTGAAAAGACGTCGGGAATCCTCGTTGCAGTCTATGTAGCCTGAAAGAAGAAGTTGCTGGCAGGCGACCAGTGAAGAGATTCGGAGGGATCCAAGCCTGAATCGATGATGGAGGATACCTGTAAGCAGAGGGGACCAAGTTCTGAATCACTAGCCAGTGATTAGATGGGCACCAGGATGGCACCGGATGGAGTCACCTCCACCAGGTGAGTGGGCGACGCTGGGCTCTGCAGTCTTTCGGACCAGGAGGCGTTGTCGGCGACCAGGATGGAGGTGCGAGCTGTCCCACAAAGGTATCTGCTGTCGACGGCGCTGGACCCAGGATTGGGGCAACAACTCTTGGCAAATGCAAGCCCACGCGGTGGACTCAAGATGGCGTCTGGAGTGGACCAGGAGGGTCCGGGGTGCTCCTCTGTTGGAGGGGAGCAAGGGCCAGTCTGGAGCAACCAGACCAGCGGTGTTGTCGTCATGGTGCGTCATCAAGAGGGCCACAAGCCAGCAGGCAAGTAGCCGGAAAACGCAGTGAGTAGCAAAGAGCAGAAGGGCCCCACGCAGATCTGGTGGATGCTGGGGAGCTGGACTTCGGTGCTGGAGCTGCTCAGGGTTAGGGCTTCTCAAACCCCAAAGCACTCACTCGAGGACCCCTCGGCGGTCGTGCTGGATAAGCGTCGTGCAGTTCTGAAGATGGCCGGTCCCTCGAGGTCTCGTCACTCCCACGGATCTCAGCTGGGCTGATGATGTAGGTAGAGGTCAGAGGTGCCAGGGAAGCCGGGTCTCGTCGTGCTGGTCGGTCTGGTTCCGGAGGAAGGACGTGCAGCAAACCGCAGTGTTCTTAGTTGGTGCCCGCAGATGCAGGGTGACTACTCCTTAGTCACAAGGGAGAAATCTTAGGAAGAAGTCTTGAGTTCCTTTCGTAGAAAGTAGTTTCAGGATTCAAAGATGATCTAATTTGGAAGGGGGCCCGCTCCTATCTTTATACTAAGGAAAGGGGCTGGCACGCGACTAGGTCCTGCCTATGGGTGGGACCAGGAAGGGGGGTAGTTACACCCCTCTCCCATGCCGGACTTTCCCCAGCTCAGGGGCTGGTGTGCCCCTGGAACTGGTTTAAGCCGGCCTATGCATAGTGAGCACCGGGGTGCCACTTGCAGTCACCTTCCTCTAAAGCCCTGCCTACCCAGGATACACAAAACCCTGTCTGGGATGGTGCTAGCACCGCCCCTGACAGGAAACCCTTTGTCCAAGCCTCCCTCGCTGGAAGGACTCCCAGCAGCAGGAGGTCAGACTTGGGTCTGTGGTGGCAGCATCCATTTTGTGATGCTGAGGCTTGAGTTAACTTTAACCGGGGTTCACAGTTACATACATGTTGTGTCCCTCTAGAAGGGTGGAATGCTAACCCCGTCACCAGAATTGGCGAGCGGTTAGTATTCCAATTCGTATGACACCTTACTCGACATGTTTTGATAAAGCGATACGAGAGTTGGCATATAATCGCGAGGATTATAATGCTCTTAAGAGTATATGGTACGCGTTATCATGGAACAGCTGTTAGGACTTGGTTCCGCAAGCTGCAAACGGGCTCAGCTCATGCCAGAGCACCATCTCACATAATTCCAAGGGTGATTACACCACCTTGCCCCAGCTGTCGTGCAACCAGTTTTGTCAGATTTAGATGGCCAGCCAGGGGTGGCATAATACATGCTGCAGCCCCTGGTAGGCCCTGGGTACACCTATGCCCTGAGTTACAGGGTCTGATAAGGTGGCCCAGTACCAATTGGTAAATGCACCTAAGGTACATGGAATCCATTTTACAGAGAGAGCAGTAGGCCTGGGGCCCTGAATAGCAGGGTCCCAGGTCAAAAGTTGGGGGCAACCATAGTCAGGTATCCACCCTCCTATAGCGTCTAAGTAGACATCGCGACATCATTCTGGTGATCACGATTCCAACGACGAACGCGGAGTCAACTGACGCCACCGACCAACGTGCAGGGGTACTCCTGAAGAAATATTCTCCAGATCCAGTCTGATGCCTGGGAGTAATTCTAAGATAAGTAATCAATAACTAAAATGTCTCTTACGGATATATCGTTACTGAAGGTAAGTAACTTGTTCTTTATGTTTCTCCAATGACTTTAAGGTAGGATCACTGGAACTCATTTTGTGGGGCTCTCTAAAAACTATCATACTTTATTTAGCACAGGAGACAAGAGCCCACTTGGTTTGGGGTTTTTGGAAGATGGAGAATGCTTCTTAAGCTGGGAGAAAAGTATGCTATACTGCATCAAGTTTGAATGTGCATACTTATTTCTCATGTACCTTTCTGAAGCCCATTGGATGAGGGCCAATTAGCCCACTCCCCTCATGCTGTGAAAGGAGATAGCGGCCTCCGGTCACTCAATAGATCTTCTCCATCTGTAAACTACTGCTTTCCTGTTGTCACCTGGGCAGTACTGGGTAATAATTTTTATGTAAAAAAAAAAGCTGTAGCAGAAATAACTTGTATTGGTGCAGTTTTTTGCTCTGCAGTCTGCTAAGAATAAAGTATAGACTACATAATGATGCATACGATTACTGATAAGTCTAGCTCAATGGGCTCTGAGGTCCGGCGTCCATGTGATGAAAAGAGAAGCTGGAATTGCTCAGGGCATTTCTGTTTTTAGATCCGCCATGATGTATATTGTGCTCCAATTAGAGGACACAGCATCAAAGTATAATGTGATATTAATCCTCATAGCTTTGTATGCCTTTGTATGCCTTTGATATAACAGAAATGGTTTTATTTTTTTCAGGATTTGCTCATACAGGATCCTCAGTGGGACTTGCCACGCCTCCTTCAGCTGCCAGAAAATTATAACACCATCTTTCAGTTCTATCACCGAAAGTCTTGCGCTGTCTGTCTGAAGGTTCCTAAGGACCCTGCTCTGTGCCTCGTGTGTGGGACGTTCGTTTGCTTGAAAGGCCTTTGCTGCAAGCAGCAGAGTTACTGTGAATGTGTTCTGGTAAGTAACTGTGTCCTGATAACTGCCTACATCTTAAGTAATGTACGAATGCAAACTTGCCTCTACTTCATTTCTTTTCAATCGCACTTCTGTTGTTAGTTCACAATTAACACTTTCATTTACTGAGGCTGAGCACATGCACTTTGATCTACTTTACTGCTGATTGAAAACACAGGTGTTCCTATATCAGCCTGGCACGCTTCCTTGTTCTGTTGAACCAGATCTACAAGGTGTAGCTACAGATGTTCCCAACAGGGTTTGCTTTTTTTACTCTAATGGAGGCTTTAGAAACGTTCATGCCTGGATTATTGTGATTTCTGATTTTATATATATGCGGGGCTAGGTAAGCCATCAGCTGGAGAAAGCTGTTGCCAAGTAAAAATAAGGATTGTAAACACCAGTAGAGTTGCCTTGTGTAAAGGGCATGCACACAACATACAGCACACAGAGTATGCAAATACACAAACTAACCTACAGAGACCCATTTCCACAGAGTCCACATGACATTCAGGCACCCATGCACACAGGCAAACAGACTATAAGCATGACTGCACACATATCTACTCTCATATATAGCTTCTTTCATCAGGGGGCATCAGTGGACTGCTGGGTCATCTGTAGTAAGGAGGACAAGGTGAAATGCAGAAAGGTAGCTCACAGGTACCTCAATGTAGGAAAACCAGAAGGGTGATGTTCATCAGGTGAGCATTAGTGATGAATCTCAGGGCAATGTTTATCAGTGTGACTCTGTTGAGAAGTTTTGTATGTGTCCTGGGTGCACAGAGCAAGATGCCTCACTCTAGTTGCAGGTGCTGTGCATAAGAGATCACAATATCTGGTAGAGACTTCTAGCCACATATTGCTTACCTTAGAATTAGCTCAGGCATCAGACTGAATCCAGAATTTTTTCATGAAGAGTACCCTTGCACGCTGGTAGGTGGCATCCATGGTGCCTATATAGGTGCCACCGCAGCATGCCGATGTCAGTTCTTTTCTTTCCGTGACAGTCAGCGCAGATCCGATGGGATCTACCCTGTCAGTCACTTTTTGACTGTGCTTTTTCTACATTCTTTTTATTTCTTCTCCTGGTGTAGCAGGAATGTCTATTAGGAAGGCTGGATTCAAGCCCTGTGGCGCATGTTATCGACCGATGTCAGTGACAGACTCACCACTTGTATGCCTCGGTGCCTGGTATGCACTGATTATGCGAAGACCTGTGCCAATTTTCACGCCATACACCTCCAGGCCTTGAGGGAGTGGCCCCTCAAGCTCCTTGCCGCCCAACATGCGACGCTGCAGCATTCTCTATCCCAATCGAGAGGAAGATTCCTGGATCGGTCGCGGAGTCTGAAATCTTCGTTGCATTTGAAGTCATTGGGCCACTCTAGTAAGTCGCTCAACATCAAGAGTTTTATGAGGCCATGTGTCTCCTATTTGAGAGGCCCATTCCCGCCACTGCACCTTCGGGCACCTCATCCTTAGGAGGAGCCTTAGGAGGATCCTCTAGTGGTTCCATGCCTGTGACTCTGTGTAGGGATCTATGCTTCATGGAATTGTGAGCAAGTTGCTAGGAGCTTATAATGTTATGATCTGAAAAGGAGACAGTAAAGTAGAAGCTGTGGAAGGAGCTGGAGGTCTCTTTACTTCTGACCATTAAAGACAAACTTTAATCATCTATTCTGTATTGAAGTCATCTTTACATTGGCAACGAGGACCAAGGAACTCTGGCAGGGAACAGATGCTAGGACCTCCACCCCTGGATGATACTACATGATGGTAGTATACATTTTTACTCCTTCAGATTAAACTACCTGCAAATTCTGGATGAGAATTCTGTCTGGTATGTACTTTTCCAAACACTGCTTTGTAAATTTGGGATTTATCTTTTACCTGTTTACAAGGAAGCTGTAATTTTGGAACTTTTATCGTGATTTGGTGGATTTATTGCAAGTACTGCTTGGATTGCGCACTGTGAAAACTGTCTGGAGCTCCATGCTGTAACTGAGAGCAACCTTCCGGTAATACGTGTGACATTAAGTGTCCTTCGCTAACAAGAAAAGAAAAGGTGAAGTTGTGGAGGTGTCGATTGAAGACAACCTTTACACTAAGGCATGGACTGTTAAAACTTTTCGCGATCCATGCGCATCCTTTGAAAACTTTAACGGCCTTACCTGCACGTTGCGTTGCCATCATTGCCGTCATCGAGTTCCATTTTCAAGCGTCATCGGACTTCTTCGAGCGGACCTCACATCATCATCATCATTGCCCTCATTGAGTTCTGTCCTCAGGCGTCATCAAACTTCTTCGAGCGCTACTTCACGTCATCTTCACATCCTCACGTCTGTCATGTACACGAGGTCAAGGTCGTCAAGAGCGTGACCCGTACGTGACGGCCATATTTGTTTATGCATTTTTTTTTCGGGGACTTTCTCCAACGCATTTTATAAACATCAACAAATTCGCTTCAAGAACGAATTTTAAACAAGAAATTTGACACGGAAACGGCAAGTTACATTTGACAACACAAATTGCATCAGAAAGCGTTAAGCTTCTTCTTCAACTCTTCATTCACTTGTGCACATCGTGACAAGCAGTGTCACATCATTCAGTATATATTTGAAGCAACTTTGACAAGGTTACCTCGGAATGCACTAACATTTACTAGAAGTATTTCTTAATTTTAAAATCCTTATTATTTAGGTTCTACATTTTGGCATACACTGATTTTAATTTGAACTACATGTAACAAGTGATTATGCTTTATTTCTATTCTCATGGCTGATCAAACTTTTTCTGCTCCTCCTTCTTTTCTTCCCTATTCTGGTGAACCTTCAATACCTTGGAAGGAATGGAAAAAAATATTTTTAACTTACGTTTTAGCTTCTGGTGCGGATAAATATGGTCCAGTTCGCAGACAAGCAATATTACTTCATAATTTAGGAGTAGAAGGTTGCATGAAGAATTACCTGAAATATCTTTGGGTATGGGAGATGGGCATGCTAGCAATGTCTATGAAATGAGTATGCTGATGTTTTTTAAATAGGAGTTTTGTGATGAAGATCAATACTGTTTTAGAAAGGCATACATTTTTCTGTTGTGCGCAAAAGAGTGATGAAGATATAGCAACCTATGTAGCAGCCTTAAGGGGTTTGTCTCTAAATTGCCAATTCAAAGATTTAGCAGATTCCCTAATTCGTGATCAGATCGTCAGGTGCACCAATAATAGGAGAGTGAGGGAGAAATTACTTATAAAGGACTGTACGTTGGAAGAAGCAATTTAAATTGTCAACGGTCTAGAGAATACTGACTTATGGATAAAAGAGATGGACAAATGCACCAGTTCTATAGTGTCAAAAGACAGTAGAGTGAAAGAATCAGGGTCTAGTGCAAAATGTTCTCAAACTCCAGCGTGTGTTGATGAAACCAAAATTGTTAAACGGAGTGCGAAGTTTGATTCTAAATCCATGAATAAGCCATCTGGACATCGTCCTATTAATGTTTGGCAGCAAACTAACTCTTGTGTAGTGAAATGTTACAGGTGTGGTGCTCCTGGACATATTGCATCCAGCGCACGTTGTACAGCTAGAAATGCTATATGCAGAGCGTGTGGGAAAAGGGGTCATATAGCCAAGGCGTGTAATGCTAAAACACAGTATGTTAATGAGATTGATGATTGTTGTGAGAATGTTGAAAAACTGATGTTGTGTGTTGATGGTTTAACTTTGAACGAGGATTGTCTTTGCTCCCAGAAGCCTGTGTGTCTTATTAATGTGGCCACTGAGAGTTCAGACAAGCTAGAAAAACCGCATTGCTTGATTAATTTCGACTGTAGAGATCCCAAGCGTCCTGAGACTAGAAATTTCAAAATGTTAGTTGACTCAGGAAGCTTGTACACATTATTGTCCAAGGATGTATACATTGAAGTTTGGGAGAATGATAGCGACATTGATTCTTGGGTTGCACTTGACATAAAGGCTGTAGGGTATGGTGGCAAGACTATAGATATTCTAGGGCTCAGGTGGATGGTAATAACTTTTCGTGGTAGGAAAGTATTTGGACGAGTTTATCTTACCAAACAAGGATCTAACTTGCTTGGTTGGCGTCACCAGAAGGACTTAGGAATTACGTTAAATCCTAATGCAGCTGAACCAGTTTCTTCGCTTTCTGTCCTTAGTGTTGACACTTTTGAAACTGATGTCATAAAAAAGTTTCCTAATGTTTTCTCAGAAAAGTTGGGAAAGCTGAAAGGATTTTCTCACAAAATTATCCTTAAGAAGAATGCGGTGCCGGTGGTTTACAAAGTGAGAAATGTACCCCATTTGATGAGGGGACCTCTTGAGGAGGAATTGGATAAATTATTAGATTTGAAAATTATAGAACCTATTGAAGCCTCGGAATGGCTTGCGCCCATTGTGGTCGCGCCTAAGGATGGTGGAACCAAAATTCGGCTCTGTTTGGACTTGCGCGATTTAAACAAGAATATATGGGTTGATAGACAACCGTTACCAAACATTTCTGAAATGTTAAGTGCAATGGGTGGAGGTGTGCTTTTTTGTGTAATTTACATGTCTGCAGCCTACCACCAAATAGATTTGGACGAGAGGTCAAGACATCTTACCTCGTTTGTAACACCGCTGGGGGCATTTTGTTATTGCAGAATGCCTTTTGGTTTGGCGTCGGCCTCAGCGGTGTTCCAAAGAGTGATGCAGCAAGTTCTGGTTGGTATCAACAATGTTTTATGTTTCCAAGACGATGTATTGGTAGTTGGGAAAGACTGTGATCATCATGATAAGATCTTGACAGAAGTTTTGGAATGCATGGAAAGTAATGGTTTGACCATAAAGAAAGAAAAATGCCAGTTGAATCGAGATAATGTAACATACTTAGGTCATGAAATATCAGGTCTAGACATCAAACCTAAAAAAAGTATAATTTCTGCAATCAACGACGCTCCTACGCCATCAACCAAAGATCAGCTAAGATCCTTCTTGGGATTAGCTGAGTATTGCTCAAAGTTCATAAAAAGGGTTTTCTGATGTTGTTGAACCTTTGAGGCAATTGATGAAGAATGGTGTGGTCTTCAAATGGAATGAAGCTTGTGAGGAAGCATTCAAGTGTGTGAAAAGAGGAATTCTACATGCACCTACTCTAGGTCATTTTGTCGGTAAGGCAAAAACCTTGGTTACCACTGACGCTAGTGCTGTGGGAATTGGAGCAGTACTGTCTCAGATATCTGATGGTGTGGAAAGAGTTATAGGTTTTGCCTCAAGGAGACTACAAGGAGCTGAAGTTTCTTATTCAGTTATTGAGAGGGAAGCTCTCGCTTGTAAGTGGGGAATTAAACACTTCAGATATTTTCTTTGGGGTTTACCTTTCAGAGTAAGGACAGATCATAAGCTCCTTGTGCATTTGTTCAAGGGTGAAAGAGGTTTGGAGGGTAATGTCACTCCAAGAATATCAAAGTGGATTTTTTCTGTGCTTGAATATAACTTTGAGATGGAATATGTGAGAGGAGAGAAATATGTCATTGCAGACTATTTGTCTAGAATGCCAGTAGAGTTAGTGCTTGGGGAGTCAGAAATCAATGACACAGTGATTAGTTGTGATGAAATAGTAGCATTTGATAAGGGAGAGTGGGAGAGTGCCATGTCAGATGATCAGCTAATTCCTTTGGTTATGAAAAATGTCTCTGCAGGATGTTCTAGGGAATCCGCTGATGATATTTGTTTGAAAGGTTTTTATAATGTAGAAGCTGAGTTGATTGTTTCTGAGGGTAAGCTGTGGAGAAGGAACAGATTAGTGCCGCCGTGCAATCTTAGATCCAAAATCATGAAGATAGAGCACGAAGGTCACTTGGGAAGGAACATGACTAAAAGAATGATTCGTGAGTCATATTGGTGGCCGTGCATGGATGGTGAAATAGATGATTTGGTTAGGAATTGCCATGCGTGTGCTGGAAGCGATAAGACGAAAGTAACCTCCTCTTGCTTGTGTTGATTTTCCAGCACGTCCCTGGGAGAAACTGGCCATTGATTTTCTAGGTCCGATTTCAAAATTGGATGCTCAGAATAAATTTATAATGGTCCTTGTGGATTATCATTCAAAATGGTTTGTGATGGAGTCTACTGAAAGCATTGACACTAGAAGAGTGATAAGTTTTATGGAAAGAACATTTTTAAACAAGGGTATTCCGAAAACTTTGGTATCGGATAATGGAGTACAGTTGGTTTCGAGAGAGATGAAGGGATTCGGGCCCCTTGGATTCATGGAGGGTTTCGGACCAGCACCAGTCGTAGCACCTAGACATTTCCCGATGCTGGTTCCGATGGCGACGCTCCCAGTGCCGCCCCGTTCTGATCCCTGACTCCAACATGGAGCGGGAGGGACGTCGTCCGATGCCGACTGGAGCCATGCTTTCCAGGCCTGAGCCTTATTCCTATGAGCTAGGGCTCAGGGAGGATTGGAAGAGGTAATTTGACACTGAGAAATACCAACCTTAAGATACCCAAATGAACTGGTGTGAGCATTTGTCGGAGGCCGGTGAACTCAACACCTATCCAGATACTGGCATGCTTTCTCCCCCTACCGTGGCAACGGAGAAGCGCGTCCTTTGCTGATGAAAAGGGCAGCTGAGGTCCTGGACCTTAGTCTGCCTTCAGTGGAAGTTAAGATGAACGTCTTGGTGGAGGTGCTTGATCCAGGAGTGTCTCTCCCATTTAGTGAGGCCCTTACAGACGTCCTGCTTGGGACTGGGTTCAAGCCAACAAGACAATTGCCCACCGCCCCAGGGGACCCCAACTTCCTCACACAACTTTCTACCCTGGAGAGCTTGGAGGTCCAAGTATCTATCTCCCATGTAAATCCTGACACATTCCCTACCACCCCACTGGATAGGGAATCCAAGAGGATGGATACCTTAAAGAAGAATATGTTTTCTTTCACCTGCCTGGCACTGCGGTTCGTGAACACTGCGTGCCTTTTTGGTTGTTACTCCCATGCTCTATGGGATTCTTTTGTGAAGGTGCTGTCAATGGTCCCTGAGGAGGCCCGGGCCATATTCTACTAGGCTGTCTACGACTGGAGAGGTGCAGCTAAGTTCACAATAAGATGTGGACTGGATACCAACGACTCACTGGGCAGGGCTGTTTCCTTGATGGTTACCTAACAGCACCACTCCTGGCTGAGAGCAACTGGCTTTGCAGGAGATATCCAAGCATTGCTTATTCACATGCTCTTTGATGGCTTCCTTCTCTATTCGGAGATAAGGTGGATTCAGCGCTGGAGTGCTTTAAGGACAGCAAGGCTACGGCCAAATCCTTTGGTTTTTCCATGGCTCCTTGCGAACCCAATCTGCCTTTAGCTCCTTTCTTGCCCAGTGATAGAGCTTCCAACTGCGTCTATACCCGACCAGCCACCACGGCACACAAGCTTCCCAGCCTTTGCAAGGCCAAGGACGCGGTACCCACAGATCCCTTGGGTCGGTCCACCAGATGTCGGGCCAGTTAACCCCTTCCCCCCTGCCCACCACACCCTCCAGAACCGCAGTGTCCGTACCCCTATAGTCTGTCCTCTTACCTACATAGGCACACAATAGGAGGCAGGGTATGCAATCACTTGATCCACTGGAGGCCTATAACCTCAGACTGATCAGTTCTCCAAATTGTCTGAGGGGATACTCCCTCCCCTTCATGAGTAACCCTCCACCCATCCCACTGGCTTGCGACAGGTTAATGGTGGACCAGCTCTGCCAGCAAGTGAAAGCTCTTTTGGTCAAGAGAGCCATCGAGAGGGTACCAATGCCGGAAGTAGGTCGTGATTGCTATTTCCGCTACTTTCTGGTGTCCAAAAGTTATCGAGGCCTTCATCCTATCCTAGGCCTGTGTCCTCTCAATTTCTTCCTCAAAAAGGAGAAGTTTAAAATGTTCATGTTTGCTCAATTCGTATCTGCCCTGGGCCTGGGGCACCGTATGGTATCATTAGACTTGCAGAACGTATATTTCCTCATTTCTGTTCTGCCTCCCCACAGGCATTACCTGCGGTTCATGGTGGACCACAAGCACTTTCAGTTCACTGTGCACCCTTTTGGCCTTACCAGCGCCCTTCGGCTGTTCACCAAGATGATGGTGGGGGTTGCAGCTCATCTGACAAGATCGGGTGCCAGTCTTCCCCTGTCTCGATGAAAGGCTGTTGAAGGTGGGTTTGCCCCATGCTGTTGTGTCCCTCCCCCAGTCTACGACAGACCTCCTGCACTCGCTGGGGTTCACCATCAACATGCCAAATTCACAGCTAACACCCTCTCATATACACCAGTTCATTTGAGCTTTTCTGGACACGGTGCAGTTTCTGGCGTATTCAGAACGACTAGTCCAGGATATTCAGGCTATGATACTGATGTTCAGTCTCTCTCATGTATTTCAGTAGACTGACTGTAAGGCTGCTGGGCCTCATGGCCTCCTGCATTCTGTTTGTGACACATGCCCGCTTGCCTATGCGGGCTCTGCAATGGGACCTGAAGTTCCACTGGGAGCAGTGTCAGTGGAATCTCCCTGACCTGGTCCAGATAAATTTAAAGTTTCACTTAAATGCGTTTTTATGCAGTAATGCTTTCCTACGGAGAAAAGGGCATTTACTGCATACCGGTATTTGCAAACGATTCTCAGGGTTCAACTTAAGGTGATAGGGGGCCAAGGTCCAATGTACCATCAGCAGTTCAAGTTTAGCTGGCCTGGAGTGTATGGGTGCAGAAGTGCTGGACTGGTTAGTAGCCTTGTAGGCTAAGAGTGGGACCACCTAGAAACAGGCTTCAAAGGGGGACTGATGGAGCTTCCCACAGGGGTCTCGGTTCGTGGGGGTCCTGGGAGGAGAGGAGCACTGCCTGTTGACATGGAATTGGCCTTGGGAGCTCGAGTACAGAGGATTTTGATCGGCTGGTGCTCGTGCCTCAAAGTCACCCACGGATCTCAGTTCAACCTGCAAAGGAGGGCAAAACAGAACATCTGGGTCACTCTCAGAGCTGGCCTCTGTGGTGCTGATGTCCTTCGTCAGCTGCTTGATCTTTGCCCCATTTGGAGTCCGGATTAGACTCAAACAAGCTTTAGCTAATGCATGGGGCCTGTACCCCGGGTATTTGTGCACGGCGGCTCCGGTTGGTCCTGGCATTTTCTCACTTGGTGGAGAGATGGATCTGATCTCTAGGAGCACTGTGACCTCTTTCTGGTCTGCTTCTGCTTCATTGGTGGACCAGGTAAACTGCAGAACAGTGAACCAGACGTGGTCGGTGCCTGCAGGCTATAGGGAACTTCAGGGGAGATGCTGATGGCTTGGCAAAGTGCTGGAGGCCATCCAAGGCTTTTGTAGTATCCACAGACGCAAGATAATTCGAATTGTCACAATTGTCAGGACAGGAGCAGGTAGGCAGGCAAGGTTTGGTGTCAAAGGCTGCCGCAAGTCTGCAGTTCTTGCTTCTTCTGCTCTTTTTTGTCCTCTTCTTTCTTCAGTCAGAGAAATCTAAGTTCCTGGTGTCAGGGGACCACCTACATACTCAATTTATGGGTGTTAAGGGGAATGAAGGGTAGTAGCCAATGGGCTACTTACCCTTGGGGCCACTACACCCCTTATATGACCACATCCTGTGGGAAGTGGGCATAACCCTGAATTCCTATTTCCACCAAAATCAAAATGGTGGAACTCTTCTTTCGTGGAGCACATCAGGCCTTAGGGGTGTGATTAGCCTTGTGGTGCACCCGCTACCTAGCATAGCTAATGTCCCACCTGTCCTGATGCCAAATGGGCTTCCTGATAAGGGGTGACACCTCCCTGGTCTGGGGGAAGCCGGGGTCACATATCAAAGACGGTAGGAGCTTTGAAGTCCTTGGCTTTGGTATGCAGATTCACTAGTCATCCTGCTTGAGGATGTAGTGTAGTTCCTATTTCCCTTATAGGTTCTGCACATTGGAATAACATACACGATATGCTTGCATAGGACTGAGGTCAGTATGCCCCTATTATGTATATTAAACTTAATTACTGTGAACCAGCTAGCTCAGAGGCCACTAGAAACTTCTTGAAGACAAGAAGGGAATAGCTTCTGGCAACCACATAACATAAAACCCTGATCCCTCAGGATTGTGGAAACAATATACAACTTTTCATTCAGTCACTCATCTCAGAGGAGAACATAGAAGAAACAGTCGGGTGTGTTTACAATAAAATGTATTGCACAGTTGTTATTCTAGTACTGGTTATATGTGCTGCGACAACTGTTGGACAGTAACAGAGAATTATGGACAGGAGTGCAGTAAAATAAAAAGGCATTGTTCTACCATTTTGCAATAGTAATGAATACATACATGAAATACAGAATGCATTAAGATAAAGCCTATAGCCCTATGATGCCTAACTAGATGTACCTAAGTGTACCTAGCGTGTGTGTAGGTCTTTAGAGAGCCAAGAATCCCCCTAGGATTTAGTCTAACCCAATTACCTCAGTGGGACTTCATCCTGATCTCGAGCTGGACACCCACAGATGGGTGATGGACCTCTGCCAGCCTCGCTCTTCTGACTCCCCCCGACGCTCGCACGATGCGGCCGGGGGTTCGGGTGACACCGCCCACGCGGCTCCTCGGGAGTCGCATTCGGCCCCATACCCCCGGTCCCTGGGCTGAACGCGACGCCGGAGGAGATTGAGCGTTTCCTCATGGCCATGAGGTCCCTTTCTCCTCCGACGGGTTCTGTGGCGCCTTCGGGCCCAGCAAACCTGTCTGGGGGCCCTAGTGGGTAGGGGGCTTTGACCCCTACGCCGTTGGGTGCTTCGGCCCCGACGCCGTCAACGCCTTCGGGCCCGGCGCCGCAGGGCCCCACGATCCCGACACCGCCGGTGCCCTCGGGCCCGGCGCCGCATGGTACAGCGGCCCCGGCGTCGTCGGCGCCTTCGGGCCCGGAGCTGCAGGACGCCGCTGGACCTTCCTCAGGCGATGGATCGTCACTGGTGGACCTTACGACCCCCCGGCGTCGGTCCGTGTGGTGTGCCCTCCGGCGCCGTCCTCGGCGGCGCCGTCCCCGATGCCTCCTTTCATTCGCTTCCGACGTCGGGACGACGCCTATCGGCGCCGATCTCGACGCCTTTTGGAAATTTTAGTTTCTATGAACCGACCTCATTCAATTACGACCCTGAATCTCAGGAGATGAGGGATGAGGAGGATTGGGAGGGGTCTGAGGACCCTCTGGCCAGAGAGTGCCAGTCTAACATGGACTGGACAGGAGACCTTGGGGAGGCCAGTGGCCTGGACACCTCTCCAGACACTGGATTTGTCTCTCCTCCTACCGTGGCTTCAGAGGAGGGAGCTACATATGGTGTGGTGTTGATGAGGGCTGCCAAGGCCTTGGACCTTGAGCTCCCCGTCGCGGCCGTGAGGACTAACCTCCTCACTGAGGTCCTTAAGCCGCAGTCATGCTCCATGGAGCCTCTGCTGCCGTTTAATGAGGCCTTGACGGACGTTCTTTTGGGCACTTGGTCCAGGCCCGCCACAGGTTCGCCTGTGAATAGGAACGTGGTCAGACGCCACCGCCCGGCCCCGGGCGACCCATGTTTCCTGTCCTCCCACCCCACCCCCGAGAGTCTGGTCATCCAGGCCTCTAACTCCCAGACCGCCTTCCCGACGGCCCCGCCGGGCAGGGAGTCCAAGAGGTACGAGAACTATGGTAAGAAGATCTTCTCGTCCCTTAGCTTGGGACTGCGGTCTTCCAACACCGCAACGGTGGCGGAAGTGCTGCCAGAGTGTCCGTTGGAGGTACGTGCCAAACTCGGCCAAGCCCTTGTGGAGGGCCGGGACGCAGCCAAGTATTCAATCAGGTGTGGACTGGATACTACTGACTCGCTGGGCAGAGCGATGGCTACGACGGTGGCGGTACGACGCCACGCCTGGCTGAGATCCGCCAATTTTTCGGCAGACGTCCAAAACACCCTCATGGACATGCCGTTGGATGGCCGTCGCCTCTTTGGCGACAAGGCAGACCACGCGCTTGAGCGCTTTAAGGACTCCAGGGCTACGGCCAAGTCCTTGGGCCTCTCGGCCCGCGCCAGCAAATGGGTGCCTTTCGCTCCTTTCGTGGCCAAGGAAGGGGCGTCCCCACACGTGCCGCCAGCCACTCGCCGCAAACTGTCCTCCAGCGCAGCGGCGGCCGTGGGAACCGCCGTGGAGGCGGTCGGGGGAACAAGCGGAGTCAGTCCACATCTGCCCCCGCGGCATCCGCCTCTAAACCCTCCTAGTCCGTGCTTTTCGGCCCATGTGACGCCAGTGGGAGGCAGGGTTCGCCATCACCACTCTCACTCGCGCACAGTCACTTCTGACAGGTGGGTGCTGCAGACCGTCCGAAGGGGCTACTCCCTCCCCTTCGAGACGACCCCTCAAGCCATGCCGCCGCAACTCCACCGCGTTTCGGGGGATCATTTGCAGCTCAGGCAGGAGGAAGTTTCGGCCCTCTTGGCCAAGGGGGCCATCGAGCGCTTTCCTGGGCCAGAAGTAGGTCGTGGTTGCTACTCCCACTACTTCCTGGTACCCAAGAAGGGCAAAGGGGGCCTATGCCCTATCTTGGATCTGAGGAACGCCAACGGCTTCCTCCGGAAGGAGAAGTTCAAAATGCTGACACTGGCTCAGGTCTTGGCTGACCTAGACCCAGGAGACTGGATGGTAGCGTTGGACTTGTCGGACGCATATTTCCACATCCCCGTCCTGCCGCCCACCGGCGTTACCTGCTGTTCACGGTAGGCCTCGAGCACTTTCAATTTACCGTGCTCCCCTTCGGCCTTACCAGCGCCCCACGGGTGTTCACGAAGGTGATGGCGGTGGTCGCTGCCCATCTGCCCAGGTTAGGGGTCTCAGTCTTCCCCTACCTAGACGACTGGTAGTTGAAGGCGGGCTCGCCCCAGACAGTCGTCAGCCACCTCCAGACTACGGCGGATCTCCTGCACCAGCTGGGGTTTTCCATCAATGTGCCGAAGTCACACCTGTGTCCCTCTCAGAAGCTCCTCTTCATCGGAGCGGTTCTCGACTCGGCGCAATTTCGGGTTTATCCGCCCGAACAGCGGGTTCGGGATATTCAGGCCCTGATTCCGATCTTCGGGCCGTTATCCCGAGTTTCGGTCAGGCTGACGCTGCAGCTTCTGGGGCTGATGGCCTCCTGCATCCTTCTGGTGCATCACGCACAGTGGCGGATGCAGGCTCTGCAGTGGGACCTGAAGTTTCAGTGGGCCCAGCACCGGGCAACCTGTCCGACCATGTCCTGATCTCGGAGGGCACTGCGAGACAGCTGCAGTGGTGGCTCACGGACCGCGATTGGGTCAATGGCAGATCCCTCTCCATTCCCCAACCGTAGCACGTAGTTGTGACGGACGCGTCCCTCCAGGGCTGGGGAGGCCACTTGGGAGAGGCGGAGATCAGAGGACTCTGGTCTCCGGTGGAGTCCCGGCTCCATATCAATCTGTTGGAGCTGCGGGCGATTCGTCTGGCACTGAAAGCATTCCTCCCGTCTGTCCGAGGGAGTGCAGTGCAGGTGTTCACGGACAACACCACCGCCATGTGGTACTGCAACAAACAGGGCGGAGTGGGGTCGTGGACCCTTTGCCAGGAGGCTCTGCGTCTCTGGCAATGGCTGGAACATCAGGGCGTGACTCTGGTGGTTCAGCACCTGGCAGGTTCTCTGAACGCCAGGGCGGACGAACTCAGCCGTCGGTGCACGATGGCGTCTGAACTCGGACGTGGCGCAAGGCCTCTTTCTGCGATGGGGAGAGCCTTGGTTAGATCTATTCGCCACCGAAGAGAACACGCAATGTCATCAGTTCTGCGCGTTGGAATTTCCAAGGCAGCACTCGCTCGGAGACGCTTTTCGTCGCGAGTGGAGTTGCGGTCTATTGTACGCCTTTCCGCCTATACCACTTCTGCCCAGAGTGCTGAAGAAGATCAAGCGCGACCGGGCCCAAGTCATCCTTGTGGCTCCGGACTGGGCACGAAGGTACTGGTATCCCGAGCTACTCAGTATGTCAGTCGATCCCCCGGTTCGCCTGCCTCTTCAGGAGGACCTTCTGTCGCAGCAGCAGGGGACGGTCCTCCACCCGAACCTGTTTAGTCTCCACCTCCATGCTTCGAGATTGAACGGCGACAGTTGAGGCCATTTGACTTGCCTCCTGAAGTTTGCAACATCATTCTGGCAGCCAGGCGTCCCTTCACAAAGTCGGTATACGCCTGCATGGTGGAACAGTTTTGTGGCATGGTGCACAGCAAAGGCTGTGGATCCCCTCAATGCCCCTCTTTCTGAGGTTCTTCTTTTTCTTCTCTCTCTTGCCCAGCAGGGCTCTGCTCTGGGCACTGTCAAGGGCTACCTTTCTGCCCTTTCAGCCTTTCTAAGGCTGCCTGATCAACCATCTTTGTTCAAGTCCCCTATCGTTCATCGATTCCTGAAGGGCATCACTCATACCTTTCCTCCTGTTCCCTTCGTGATGCCTCAGTGGGACTTGAACCTGGTTCTAACGTTTCTGATGTGCGCTCCCTTTGAGCCACTTCACAACTGTCCTCTTCGCCTTCTTTCTCTGAAGACTGCCTTCCTGGTAGCCATCACCTCTGCCAGGAGAGTGAGTGAGCTCCAGGCTCTCTCTTGTAAGCCTCCTTTCCTTTCAGTCCATCCGGACAAGGTTATTTTAAGGACTAGGCCCTCCTTCTTGCCTATGGTGGTCACGGCCTTCCACATTGGGCAATCCATCACATTGCCCACCTTCTTTCCGCCTCCGCACCCCTCGAGAGAGGAGGAGAGGCTCCACCGTCTGGACCCAAAACGTGCGCTCTCATTTTATCTGAATCGCACACATCAGTTCCGGGTGGATGATCAACTCTTAGTTGGGTACGCGGGCGCTAAGAAAGGGAAAGCAGTGCACAAACGGACCATCTCTCGGTGGATTATCTTGTGCATCCAGGCGTGTTACTCCTTGGCTAAGAAGGCACCCCCTGTTGGGCTGAGGGCTCATTCCACTCAAGCCACGGCCACTACTACTGCCTTGGGCCGAGGTGTGCCCTTGCAGGACATTTGCCAGGCAGCTACGTGGGCCTCGCTGCACACGTTTGCAAGACACTACTGCCTGGACAGTCAAGTCCGGAGGGACGGCTACTTTGGCCGTTCCGTCCTCCAGGACTTTCTGGTGTGATTATTGGTTCGCAGACCCACCACCACTGGGATGGTATTGCTGGGGTATCTATTCTAAGGTAAGGAATCTATCACTAACGTGTCTCTTTCAGATGTACAAGTTACTACTTGTGTAACGATATATCTGTAAGAGACATTAGTTAGTGATAGATTCCTTACCGACCCACCCATACTCCCCGTTCTGCGAACCGATATCTAGGGTTAAGGTCATCCCCTTTCAGGGCCCTAGTTTCTTGGCACCAGTGTTGGTTTTTGTCATGGCTCTGCGCTTCTGGCGCGGAAAAGCTGTGGCTAAGAACTGACGTCAGCACGCGGAGGCGGCGTTTAAGTACTCCGACGTCATCACGGCGCCGACGACGGACGCGGAGCCGCAGACGACGCCTACCGACGCGCAAGGGTACTGCTACGCAAAACTTTCCGGATCCAGTCTGACGCCTGGGGATATTCTAAGGTAAGGAATCTATTCTAAGGTAAGGAATCTATCACTAACTAATGTCTCTTACAGATATATCGTTACACAAGTAGTAACTTGTGCGACAGTCCCTCTGCGTCCCCCACATGGGGCCTAGGGAGCAGAGTATCCGTAACCTGCCCCCTTATCGATATATATTTTTAAACATGTTCAGGATATGGGACTGAATCCCCAAGTCCGGTAATGGCTGCCAGCAATATTTTCTCATGTTGCTGGAGCCAATCAGAGCGCTCGCTCCTGCTGGAGTTTTGTTTTTAAATTGGCGCTCCCGCAAGAGCCTCTCAAAACTCTCGCAGATTGAACCGTCCAGATATACAATTATTTTTTAACTTTATTTCACATAAACTACTGACTGGATTTGCACTAAATAATCGAACAAGTTACTTACCTTCGGTAACGATATGTCTGTAAGAGACATAGATTAGTCCCTTACCCTAGAAGTCAGTTCACAGAACGGCGAGGATGGATGAGGCGGTGAGGAATCCATAACTAATCTGTCTCTTACAGATATATCATTACCGAAGGTAAGTAACTTGTTCATCTGAAAGAGACAGTTAGTTATGGATTCCTCACCTTAGAATAGACACCCCAGCAATACCAGCCCTGGTGGTGGGTCTGCGAACCAAGTTCACTCCAGAAAGTCCTGGAGAACTGAACGACCGAAGAAGCAGTCTCTCCGGACTGGAGTGTCTAAGCAATAGTATGTGGTAAACGTGTGCAGAGAAGCCTATGTGGCTGCCTGGCAGATGTCAAGAAGGGGGACTCCACGTCCCAAGGCAGTAGTGGCTGCCGTTGCCCTGGTGGAATGGGCACGCAACCCCACTAGAGGTTACTTTTTCACTAAGGAGTAGCAGATTTTGATGCAAAGAACGACCCATCGGGAGATGGTTCGTTTTTTCACAGCCCGACCTTTCTTCTTGGCGCCCATATAACTAACAAAGAGCTGATCATTCACCAAGAAGGTGGCCAAAGTAATGGTCTGTCCTATATGGAAAGAGGTAACCACTTTGGGAAGGAAAGAAGGCCTAGTGGCGGAGGACAGCCTTGTCCGGATGAACAGCAAGGAAAGGAGGCTTTCGATCAAAGGGCTTGTAGCTCACTCTACGAGCAGAGGTGATGGCAACCAGAAAGGCAGTTTTAAGAGTCAGGAGACGGAGAGGACAGTTATGTAGCTGCTCGAAAGGAGCACACAAAAGATAATTAGGAACCAGGTTCAAGTCCCACTGGAGCATCACGAAAGGAGTTGAAGGAGACAAGTGAGAAATGCCCTTAAGGAAGCGATTAACAATAGGGGACTTGAAAAGAGAATGCTGGTGCTGTGAACTGTCGTCGCTCAATCTCCACACAAGGAGGGGGAGGCTGGACAGGTTCGGGTGAAGAACCTTCACCTGCTGTTGCAGCAGAAGATCCTCCCGAAGAGGCATTGTGATCAGAGGATCAATGGCCATGTGTAAAAGCTCGGGATACCAGACTCTTCGTGCTCAATCTGGGGCCACAAGAATGACTTGGACCTGGTTGTTCTTGATCTTATTCAGCACTCTAGGTAGAAGTGGTATAGGTGGACATTGCGCATTCTCTTTGGTGGCAAATAAATCTAACCAAGGCTCTCCCCACTGCTGAAAGAGACTTTGCACCACCTCCCAGTGAAGACGCCATTCGAGATCTATCATGCATATGCGGCTGAGTTTGTCCGCCCTGGGGTTCTGGAACCTGCCAGGTGTTGAACCACCAGGGATATGCCTAGATGTTCCAGCCACATCCAAAGGTGGAGAGGCTCCTGACAGGGTCCATGACCCCACCCCGCCCTGTTTGTTGTAGTACCACATGGCGGTGGTGTTGTCTGTGAACACCTGCATTACTCTTCCCCAGACAGAGGGGAGGAGCGCCTTTAGTGCAAGACGAATCGCTTGAACGTCCAGAAGGTTGATATGGGGCCCGGACTCTGCCGGAGACCAGAGGTCTCTGATCCCCACCTCTCCCATGTGGCCGCCCAACCCCAGCAGAGATGCATCTGCCTGGGAAGGGAGAGGGATCTGCCGTTGACCCAATCCCGGTTCGTTAGCCACCACTGCAATTGGTGTGCAGTGCCCTCTGAGATCTGTACCCAATCAGAAAGATTCCCCTGATGCTGTGCCCACTGAAACTTCAGGTCCCACTGCTGAGCCCGCATATGCCACCTGGCATAGACCACCAGCAGGATGCAGGAGGCCATGAGGCCCAGTAGCCTCAGGGTCATTCTGACCGAAACCCGCAACAAAGTCTGAAAGATCGCAATCATTGCCCGAATATCCCGGACTCACTGTTCTTGAGGATAACCCCAAAACTGCCCTGTGTCCAGAACCGCTCCGATGAAAAGGAGCTTCTGAGAGGGAATCAGGTGTGACTTCGGCACATTGATGGTGTACCCCAGCGAATGCAGAAGATTGGCCCTAGTCTGGAGGTGGGAGATGACAGCCTGGGGCGAGCCTGCCTTCAACAGCCAGTCGTCGAGATGGGGGAAGACTGGAACCCCTGATCTGCGCAGATGAACTGCGACTACCGCCATCACAGTGAACACCCGAGGGGCGCTGGTAAGACCGAAGGGGAGCACGGTAAACTGAAAGTGTTTGTGGCCTACAGTAAACAGTTGGTAACACCAATGGTCTGGCAGGACGGGAATGTGAAAATAAGCATCCTGCAAGTCCAACGCTACCATCCAGTCTCCAGGGTCTATAGCAGACAGGACCTGAGCAAGGGTCAGCATTTTGAACTTCTACTTCCGGAGGAAGCGATTGACTTTCCTGAGATCCAAGATAGTACGCAGGCCTTTGACCTTCTTGAGTACCAGAAAGTAGTGGGAATAAGAAGCATGACCTACTTCTGGGGCAGGAATGCACTCGATGGCTCCCTTGGCCAAGAGAGCCATAATTTCCTGTTGGAGAAGGACCAAGTGATCCTCCGACATGCGATGGCTCTGAGAAGGCATGGATGGAGGGGTAGTCTTGAAGGGGAGGGAGTAGCCCCTTCGGACTATCTGCAAAACCCACTTGTCCCACGTGGTGTTGAGCCAGTGGGGGAGGTGATGGGGAATCCTGCCACACACTAGCAAAAGGTGGCCCTGAGAGGTCGGTCAAGGATGGTTTGGAGGCTGCTGCAGAGGGGGCACTGATGGACTGGCCTGCCCACTGGCCCCCAGACCCACGACGGAGGATCCCACATCCCTGGCCGCGCAGAGGCTGGACAGCTTGCGCAGGCCTGTGACTCTGGGTGGGATGTGGTGGGGCACCCTTTCCGTAGCCAGGAAAAGCACGAAAAGCAGACTGCACTGGGCGGGAGGTGGATGTGAGGCCCAAGGACCCGACCGTAGCCCTGGATTCCTTAAAGCTCTCAAGTGCATTGTCCGCCTTGTCACCAAATAAGCAACGGCCAGCAAAGGGCATGCCCAAAAGCGTAGCTTGGACATCACCCGAAAAGCCAGTGGACCTCAACCAGGCGTGTAGCGTCTAAGGGCCACAGACGTTGAAATCGTCCTGTCTAGTGAGTCAGCGGTGTCTAGCCCACATGGAATGGAGAACTTCGCTGCATCTCTCCCTTCGGCAACTGCATGGGAGAGCACAGCCCGGGCCTCCTCCGGACCCTGTCGCAGCACCTGCGCTACCGTGTCCCACACGGAGTGTGAGAAATGGCCAAATAGACATGCGGTGTTCACCGACCGTAGTCCCAAACTGGAGGAATAAAACCTCTTCTTGCCAAGATGGTCCAGCTTCTTGGATTCCCTATCAGGTGGTGCGGAAGGTAATCTCAGGGGTGGGGTGTTGGGAGAGGAAAATGAGGTGGGCCGGGCGGTGGCGTTGGGCAATCATCCTATCCACAGGAGCCCCTGTGTTGGGCTTGGACCCAGTGCCCAAAAGGATGTCCATGAGGGCCTCATTGAACAGCAGCAGGGGGTCCGAATAGGCCGCTGCCGGCTGAAGCACCTCAGTCAGGAGGTTAGTCCTGACCGCCACCGTAGGAAACTCGAGGTTTAAAGCATCGGCAACCATACGCAACACCACTGCGTAAGACGCACCCTCATCCGTAGCCAGGGTAGGGGTAAAAAGCATGCTAAGGACTTGGGAGGTGTCCAGACCACTGGCATCACCCAGCTCCTCTCTCCAGTTCCGTTCCTCTAACTGGTCTGCAAGAGCGTCCACAGACGGCTTCCAGTCCTCTTCACCCTCTCCTTGAAACCACTTAGGGCGGTAGGAAACATCAGGGGAGAACAGGGGTACAAAAGTTCTGTCCGGCTCCGGTCCTGTCGTCAGGCAACGTCGTCCGGCTCTGTGTCCTCATTGAGGGGGAGGCCGGCTGGGGACACATCCGGCGTCGGGGGAGGTGTCACGAGGTCAACCGATCCAGATCCAGGCTTGGATCGTTGGGGGCCCTGCAGCGCATGGAATCTGCTGCCGGCATCGAAGGCCTAGAGCCCCCAACCAAGTCCGCAGGGCCCGAGGGCGCGCCGGAGGAGTTGGCCTGCCCGAAGATGGAGTGTAAGGCTTGGTAAAAGGTGCAAAGCTAGGCAGGGGTTGTTCCAGTTCCAGGAAAGGGAGGGAAGGCCGGAGTAGACCCAACGGTCTCCTCGGGCAGAGCCGGCCAACTACCTTCCGCTTTCCGCATCGGGTCAGCCAACGGACGGGGAGAACGCGAAGAGCAACGATGCTTCTTCGCCTTCTTCTTGTACTTCGACTTACACAAAGACTTTGATGACGATTGGTGGTGGTGGCTCCGTGACTGGTCCCGCGACCTCTCTCTCGACTGGGACCTCGAACGACGCGGAGCCGACTGCTGGGCTTTCGAGAAGCTTTTGGGACTGCTCCTGCGAAGACTCAGAGTTCATGGCCCGGCAGTCGGAGCACGCCTTCGGGTCGTGATCGCACTTCAGGCACCAGTTCAGTTCAGTTTAATTAATTTTATTTGGCCTTAACAAGTCAATGTCATAAAAGTATAGAAAGTCAACATACAATCAAGTAAAATATTTCATTTTCATACAAATCATCAATAATTATAGTTAAAAACACAATAAAAAGTTAGGGTAAAAAAACAATAATAGAACACTAATACATTCTTTTAGATGTACAAACTACATACTCATCCGTGCAATCATAAATCATGGGCAAACTATAAGCTAATCGATCTCCGCTTTGCTAAAGACAGACATAAAAAGCACGCAAGGGAAAGACAAACAAAAGGGTCAGATAACATTTGAAGGAAAAACAGGGCTGGGTGACATTGGGCAAATTTATATTTCTGGGAAATGGGGCGAAGATACTTTTTACGCTCAAGAGTAAAAAATTTACAAACATTTAAAAAAAATGGAGATTAGACTGTGGGGAAATACAATCACAAGGGCATACTGGCAGTTTGCTATTTATGTACACTCCCGCGGGAAAACCCAACATACAAGGAATGAGGTTAAGTCTAACGTGTACTAATACCTCTCAATGACGCATGTTGGTCACCACAGCCAGATTTGAGTTTAGACCTTCTGGCACGGAAGGCAAACCCAGATAAAGTGCTACCATAGTTTTATTACAATTAGATGCATATCTGTTATTTTCCCCAAAAATTTGAAAAGAAGATATAATTTCAGCTTTAGAGATTGTTTGGCAGTTAAGAGACTCATTATAAAGTGCTTCTAGGTCTAGACTTACTAATGTTTCTTTTACATATTTAAGCCAAGGTGCCTTATGGACCTGTTAGCACACAATACAATCTTTAATAATACTTTGGGTTAGGCTCATTGTGTCCCTTATCCAAATTGAAAGCCATAATAAGACTGAGGCAAGTGATATAACCCCTTAAATATATGGTACATTCAGTTCCTGGTGCATTGTAAATCTTGAACAGCTATTAGGTAAAAACAATATATTTTTTTAAAAAGCGATCTTCTAAACGTTGTAGATGGTCAACTTTCGAGATTCCCCAAATCCCGGCTCCATATGTTACAGAAGAGACCGCCTTAGCAGAGTACATTTTCCAAATTGGCACTAATGGCTTGCTGCCCAGTTTTTTTATAAAGAAGAACATGGCCACTGTACATTTTTTCAGGGCAATAGTCTATTTGATATCATATTTGTCCAAGTTCCCCTGTTATTACAAAGTACACCCAAGTATAGAAAGCACTTAGTAATCTCCACTTTTCGTTCCGCATAAAAGAATGAGGGTGTCTTTTTTCGGTTCCTTTCCCGCCATCAAAATAAAAGTTTTAGACTCATTCACTTTTAGCTGCAAAGAAGCCATATAATATACATAATTATTTAAGAGCTTTTGCAGAGCTATTCCTGTTCTTGGAATTAAAACTGCGTTGTCAGCCTAAAGTAGAACGGAGACCCGTTTTTTGTTAATCATAGGGACGTCCACTGAAGATTGATCAACTGCTGCTGTTTCGATGCCATTAGTATACAGGGTGAAGAGGAAGGGGGCTAACACGCACCCCTGCCTGATCCCCTCTAAGGATAGGGAATGACCTAGTAGATTCGCCCTGACTACTGAACCTCACACAAGCTGTACATTGGGAGTTTAGTTGACAAATGAAGAATATTATGTTACCATCAACCCCATATCCTTCAGAATGATCCACAGTTTACTGGGTAAAACAGAATCAAAAGCTGCCGAAAGGTCCATAAACCCCATTAAAATAGTCCCTTCTTTAATTTGGGTGTATTTAGCTACAATTAGATTTAGGTTTAGGCACTGGTGCCCATCCCTTTCTTAAAACCGTACTGCACCGGTATTAAAATATTTTTTTCAGTTGCCCATTCTTCCAGCCTGTTTAAGAACAGACGACCCATTAACTTTAGGGTTCCATCTAAAAGTAAAATGAGCCTATAGTTCTTAGGGAGAGATTTACCCCATTTTAAAAAAAATTGGGACAATAGTAGTCGTTTTCCATGAGGCCGGGGGGCCCAATGAAATAATTGCATTAAATTAATTAGTTAGGAGCGGGACCCAGAGATCTGGAATATCTAAAAACTCCAGGCACCAGAGACACAGGAGTCGCAAGCCTTGAAGCCGGTCCGACGTGACATCCCTCCGTGCACCAGGAGGCTCTCGACTAAAAAAATTGTGTTGACAAAGGTTGCAAAAACTGAGTCAAAAAGTGACTCAAGGTACCACTCTCTCCGGCTCTGTGCTGGCTGGCTCAGAAAAAGAAGGACCTGACGTCAGCGCGCGAGGGCGGTGTCTAAGTAGATACCGCAAAGTAATTCCGGTGGCCACAACACCAACGACGAATGCGGAGTCGACTGACGCCACCTATCGACGTGCAGAGGTACTGCTGAGGGAAGAAATTATCTCGATCTAGTCTGACGCCTGGGGGTAATTCTAAGATGAGGAATCCATAAGTAATTGTCTCTTTCAGATACAAAGCACAATCTGTGGACCAAGGTCTAGCTTTCTGCCAAATTTGGTGTAAACCTGTTCAGCTGTTTGTTTGGGCTGTAGCCCTGTCTAAAGAAGTCTATGGAAAATGCATGGGGAATTTGTGATCTGGGACTCCCCTTTTCTCGACCCTTGCTTGATGGATCAGCCCAAAACTTTCTGTGCGCAAACTAGTCAAAAAGTAGCACTTTTTTGGAAAGTTTTGTGAAGATTCGTCACACGGTGCCAAAGTTATTAGCAACACAAACAAATGTTTTTTCTATGGAACAGCTGACCTAACTATAACTACCTAGTGGCGAGCGCCACTAACTGATAGGTAGATAGATACTCACTGTGCACCGCTAGCGTTTGGGTGCCGCCAAAGTTTATGGATTTATAGATGGATAGCTAGATAGATAAATAGATAGATAGATAGATTAATAGATAGATAGATAGATTGATAGATTGACAGATTGATATGTGTGTATATAGATAGATAGATGTAACTGAAAATGCTCTTGCCCCACCATGAACTTCAGATAGCTCCCGTGTCCCGAAGGAAACAAGCATCCTGCAGGTCCAGTTTTACCATCTAGTCTCCAGGCTCAAGAGCAAACTAGACCTGTGTTAGGTTGAGCATATTGAATGTATTCTTTCTCAGAAAGTCATTGAGAGGGTGAAGGCCTCCGTTCTTCAGCACCAGAAAGTAGAGGGAGTAGCAGCCAGTTCCCACTTCTGATGTTGGCAACCTCGGTATGACTCCTTTGACCATAAAGGACTGCAACTCCTGCTTTAAAACAGACAGAAGTTCCTCTACCAGCCATCCTGAAGGTGGTGGAAGTTGCAGTGAAGTGGAAATAAACGTGAGGGCATATCCCTGCCGAACAATTTGCAGGACCCACTTGTCTGAAGTGATCGCTTACCACCATTGGAGAAAATGCTGGATCCTGCCTCTGACAGGGTGACTGTGTGCCCTGAACGGGCCCTATAAAGAGGCTTTACGGTTGTAGTAACTGAAGGGGTTGGAGATTGGGGCTGCTTGCTGCCCTTCTGTCTAGGTTGTCTGTGGCTGTCATCACGGCAGCAACAAAAAGGCTGTAGCATCTGCAGAGCTGGCTATATGTGCCATTAATGACAATATTGAAAGCCTGCTATAGGTGATACTTCTGGGGGAACTGGCGCATTGGATCAGACAGGCCCAATGAGCCCCCTGGTCCCCTGCTCTGTTTAAAGCGCTCAAGGGAGAGTTTGCTTTTTCAACAAATAAGCGAGAGCCATCGAAGGACAGGTCTATTAGAGAAGACTAGACATTCCCTGAGAAGTTTGTACATCTCATACAGGCATGTCTCCCGAGTGTAATGCTTGCACCACTAAACTTTCTGGGGTTGGGTGCTGCGTTAGGAAAGGCTAACCACCTGGGGCAAGGTGGCGGCACCCACTTTCTGCCTATTTAACAGCAGTCCAGATATGTTTTTGTCCATGCCCCAGAGAGGTGTCTGTGAGGGACTCATTAAAATGAAATAGAGGGTCAGTGTGGTCTGTCTGGGATGGAGGACTGTAGTGAAAATATTAGTTTTCACCTCCATAGTAGGCAATTGGAGGTCAAGAACCTCAGCAGCCTTTGGTATTACTACTAAGAAGGAGGCAGTTTTCTCAGTAGCTGATCTAGTTAGAAACCAGTCCAGTGGCTGGAAAAGTATCCAGTCCACTGCCATATTGTAGCGCATCTTACAGAAGTGTAATTTTGAGCAAACGCATCTCCATCATAGCAATCATTATCAGAGTTAGTACCGAAAAACATGAATGATCTGGGCCATTGCTTGAGGTCAGGGCAAAGTGTCAGTTTCCAATGGGTTGCAGAAAAACTGCAAGCAACTGGGATTAGAGCGTGGCTCCAATCGAAGCCGAATCGGTGTCAGAGAGCACTATGGGTTACACTTTATCTGGCGTAATCGGTGCTGATACTCTAGATTCCAGCATGAGTTCTGGCGCAAAGTACGACGTCCACACCAAAACCTGTTTGAGACCTGAAACTGAATCAGAGTCCCAGTCAGAGGTGCTTGGGGTTCCTTGGGGGCTGAAGCCACGCCAGAGGGAGCCGGCAGCTTGCCAGAGAGACGCAGCATAGCTCCACAGAACTCTTGGATCAGCTGCAAAGTTGCTGACAGTCTTAGAAACTTGGGTTGCCCTGAAAATTGAGTCAGAATCGGCACTGAAGGCTACAGAGTTCAGGAGTGCAATCGAGAGGCATGTTTACGCCCTTGAGCCTTCTCAGTTTAGAAATGGCAGGAAGATAGCAAGTCCAGCTTGGACTTCTTGTGCTTTTTTTTGTTACCTGATAATTTACACTGTAATGAAGATCTGCTGCGGGAACAACTTTGTGAGTGGGAACAGAACCTTACCTTCCACTTCGACTGGTCACAACATGGAGTCTGCCGGGGTTCAGTGACATACTGCTTTGCCTCACAGTCCCGAATGGCATTCACATTCATCAGGGCACAGTCACTACATGGCTTGAAGTCATGGTCTTACCCCAATCACTAAAGACACATTTGGTGGGTATCTGTCACTGTGATTTGCTTGTGACAGTCCCTCGAAGATTTGCACTCTGTAGTTTTAGGGAATGACATTGTCCCTCCTTGCACACTGCTATATAAGGTTGCATTTTTATGACCATTCGCTTCAAGAAGCACCATTGAAATATTCCTATTTCAAAATACTACACAATTGTTATTGGTCCCCTTATAAGTTGTACAGGGCCCACCTAATATGAAATGATTCCCACTGGCAGTCCATTAACAATTGTTGTGACCTCTACCATATACTATGGTCCTGCCATACCCTGACACCCTATTGCCGCTCAATATGGAGGACACTTCTCAATACTAGCTCTCTACCCTTCAGAGACTCTGCCAAACTGGCTTTTTTACATGACTTCACTGACATTGATGACATGTTCTCCCCTGTTGGCGATGGAAATCAACAGCCCTGATGGTGGCCAAAATATGCATCTAACGACATAGGCGCTCATCACAGGTTGCCTACACACCCTGAGTGGTTCATTCAGCTGTACAAACTGGCTATCTATGAAAGACTCATTTATAGGCTCCAAGACCAATTGCCCATATTTGACGATATACGGGGGCTATTTACATCTTCAAGAACTTTATTGTATTACAGTACTGAGGGAACTGGCATCCTTCACCAAACTGGGCTGTAGATTGGGATAGTATCCGGGTCTCCACATCATACATTGGGGAAAGAGTGATCGATGGACGAGATAAAGAAGGTCCATTAATCATGTCCAGAATCTATCCAATGTTGGCCTTTATCTATCTTCCAGGTATGGGCAATAGGGAAAGTGAAACCATGCTTTGTAGACAGAAGGAGAGATAACTTCGACAGTGGCAGCGATTACCAGTGTCATAGACGATCTCATACTTTGTTATATTGTTTTACTATTGTATTACATTTATTGTTGTACCCTACCCAGTATGTGTGTGCTGGTTATCTCTTGTTTATTTCTTCTGTATACCTGTTTACCATTAGTACTCTGCAATGGAATTACTTATAACTGTTATCAAATTAAATAAATAAATATATATATATATTTTTTTTAAATGATGCACTTTGCTAGATTAGTCTTTGAAGAGATAAGCGGTAGCTCTGGATCCACATCTGGTGGCGTAGAAAGGAACTGGCATCAGCTTGCTTGGATGGCACTATATGTGGCTCTGCACTTCTAGAGCGGATCTACGCTGGTGCAGAGCTACATGACACCCCTACAGCACGCAAGGGTACTGGTTGATAATTTCCTGATCTAGTCTGACGCCTGGGCAATATCAAAAAGGTGGAGGAAGCTGCTGTTATAAGTAGCCAGCTGAATTATAAAACTGTGCAAAACATTTCCTAGGTTTGCCTCAACATAGTCAACTTAATCATGGAGAGTTTTATGACTATAACTCAAGTTCAAAGGTTTTTGAAGAAAATAATATAATTCCCTATATCAGTTCTCCTAGGAAACATTCTGTTGCATCCAGGGAAAATAATTTGGGGTGGATTCCAACAACTGATACAAATAGGAAGCCTCTTCTTTTAACTTTCATTTTTTGATTTTTTTTTTCGTGACGATTTTAACAACAGAGCTGAAGTGAGTTAATATTGTTATGAAAATAACACCTATATGTGACCTATGTAGACTTTAGGGCTGCTAAAAACTCTAGGACTCCAAGTCGGTGGGTTTTCAACATGGGCTACTATCTATTATAGCAAGGCTCTTGTGTAACAACACAATCTGTAGCTCTCAATAGGGAGGAAATCTGACGAATGGGCTATACCAAAGAACTTCTTAGATCTTCACTGCATTTACTACAGAGTACCTCTGTGCTTTCAATTTATTTGGAACTCTCCCTGAAAATTATAGACAGCCTAGCAGTCCTCAGACTATTATTATACTGGTTTAGGCTGTGAATAACTCCCAAGGTGGAATCTTTTAGGAATGGACTTGTGGAGTTTTGAGGTTAGATAGAGATCTTAATTTGCACTGGCTATGTCCCATTAAGTTTTGGCTTGGTGTTCTGGGGCTGGAAAGAATGGGGATTGATCCTATTTCCATTTATTAAGCAGCAAGTGATACCTCAATTAAAATGTAATGGCTTTAAGTTTTAGATCAATGACAGATGAATATACAACCTAGTAGTCTCTCAGTTAATTTTTTGGATATGAAATCAGTACCATCTTTTGAAATAAACCTAGATTAAATAGTTCCCCACAAGGCTAAAACTTTATACATTAAGGGCCTGATCACAAAACGCCACTGCTCTAGTGCTGGAAGCTCCGCAGTCGTGGCAAGATCTCAGCCCATGTGGCGGAGTCTCCACAATGAAAAACTGCTTTGTGGAGATCCCGTCCCGTGTGTGGAGGCTTTCTGTGAATCGGGACCTCAGTTTAGATTTGGTACTTTACTGCTCAACAGTTTTACCTGCAAGTGGGACAGCAAATTAACTGGCAACGAACTGTTCAACACCCGTGGAACTGGGAAAGAAAATATTGAACACGTTTTGTTCTTTTGCCCCAATTATTTATCTGCAATAAGGAAATGGATTTGTCCCCTTTGTTGTAACCTAGGGTTTCAACAACATCAGTTAGTTTAGGCAGTAAAAGAAAATTGAGGCATTCTGAAAATGAATGTTTTTAATGGCTAGCCTCTCACTGAGGTTGGTCTTTGCTGCTTGCTTATTGGCTGGGATAGGCACATCCTCTGGGACATAGCCAGTTAAATCTTGTTGTCAGACCCAGAAGAACTTGGGTCATTTTTGCTCAGGTCAATGAAACTGGCCAAGATGCAGCCAAATACGTGATTTGTGCTGGCCTTGATACTACTGATTGTCTGTACAAGAGGAAGAGGTTAGCACCATCGTGGTTTTCCATCACCATACATGTAAATAATCTTTTGGTTTCTTAGGAGATGTACAGGCCTCCCTTATGGGTATGCCTTTTGATCTCCCCTGCCTACTCAGCAAAAGAGCTGATTCTGCCTTAGAATGCTTAACGGAAGGTAGGGTCATTACAAGCTCTCCGGGTCTATCTGTCCCTGCCAAACAATGCCCTCACCACTTCAGGAAATTCCGGGGCTAGTCCAGGGACTTGGCATATAGACACAACCAGTCTCCCCAGCCCTTTCTGCAGTCACCCCATTCGTTTTGTGGCAGAAACCTGGATCTGGCAGGCAACATACACGTCACCCTGGGCTTCAGACCTCCCAGTCCCCCCCTCCCTTATGAAAACAGCCTACAAGCCACGTTAGCTTGCCACGGCACACAGCCACCCTGTGGGAGGAATAATCCAGCACTTTTTGTCTGCGTGGCGATCCATCACCTCTGACAGAAGGCCCTCCAGATCCTTCAGCATGGCTATGGTTTACTGTTTTTTTCTGCTGTGATGCACCTTCATACCACTTCAGGTAAGCTCTCACAGGCAGTCCATTCTAATGCAAGAGGTGCGACCTTTACCCTCCAAAGAAGGCATCAAGAGAGTTGCTGTTTTCTCATGCCGACAAAGGATGAAGAGCTTCAGCCTCTCTTAGATCTTACTACAGAAGGACAAATTCATAATGCTCATGCTGGCCCAAGTTCCTTATGCCCTGGATCTAGTTGGGAGGATGTTAGCCTTGGGCCTGCAGGATGTGCATTTTCTCATACCAATCCTGCAGTTTCACAGACGTTACCTGCGATCTAAAGTAAGACAAGAGTATTTTCAGTTTCCTGTTCTACCCTTCAGTCTCACTAGTACCCCTCCAGTGTTCACATAAGTGATAAAGATGGTTGCCACCCATCTTCGCAGGTTGGGTATTTCTCTTACTTGGAAGGCTGATCAAAATCACCACAGTCTGTCAGGGGCCACCTCCAAACAGCACATAACTTATTGACATCATTGGGTTCTTGATCAATAAATCAAAGTCGCACCTGACTCTTTCATAGAAGTCCGCTTTTGCAAGAGTTGTCTTGGTTACGGTGCAGTTCAGGGCCTTCACTCCATTGTAAAGTGTCCAGGGCATTTGCACCATGATTATTATTTATGCATCTTATAAAGCGCTTGGTTACACTAGCAAGTGTGTCCCCGCGCTAGATGCTTTACAGCCGCTTTTAATTGAGTCAAGGCATGACTGAGGGGAGTGTCTTTGACCGAGCACTATTCTTTGGGGAACAGGAGAGTTTTGAGCTCTCTCTGGAAGATGAGCTCAGAGGTTTCCAGTCGCATCCTCTCTGGCAGCATATTCCATTTCGTGGCTATCTTGACTCTAAAGGATCTTCCACCCATTCTCACTCTTTTAAATCTCGGGACCTGAACCTGCCCAGTGCCACAGGATCTTAACTGGCGGGCTGGCTCGTACCGATTAAGAAGGCTGTGCAGGTACCTGGGGCCTTTTCCATGAAGGATTCGGTGTCCTACACAGAGGGCCTTGAAAGTCACCCGCTCCCTGATCGGGAGCCAGTGGAGGTTCCTCTGTGCTTTTTGTGCTGATGCCCTTCTAGGTAGTTGTAAAATCAGACGGGCAGCTGCATTTTGTATGCGTTGTAATCTCTGTAACATTTAGCACTGGCCCCTAGATAAAGTACATTTCTATAGTCCAGCCTGGATTTTATCAAGGCATGGACCAGGGTTTGTCGTACCGGCACGGGCATAAGGTCCAATGTTTTCCTTAGGACCCGTAGCATGCCAAAACAAGTGGCGGCCACTTGTTTGGTCTGGTGGTCGAAAGATATGTTATTATCTAGCCAGACGCCTAAATTCTTCACTAGATTGCTGGGTATGGGCAATCCACCCAGCTCGTCCGGCCACCAGGCCGAGGTCCACACTGAGGGTAATTTGCCTACGATCAACACCTCCGTCTTATTCCCATTAAGTCAGAGGCAGTTGTCCACCATCCACTTGGCCAGCTCTTGTAAGCAGGTCGCGAAGTTGGCAGCACATTGCTCCTCTGGTTGCGACAAAGTCACGATCAGCTGCGTGTCATATGCGTATGACACTGTCTCAACCCCAAATTTGTCAGTGATCTCTCCCACTGGGCCCACATACAGACTAAATAAAGTGGGGCTGGGACTGGAGCCTTGTGGCACTCCCTGTTTAAGTTGTATTTCTTTGGACCTAAAAAAGTCCCTGTGCGACCTGGAAGCTGCGGCCTGTTAGAAATGATTCCAACCACACCCATGCTTTGCCTCTCACTCCTCCCTTTTTAAGACACTGTAGCAGTGTGTGATGAGCTACAGTGTCAAATGCGGCACTGAGGTCAAGGAGAATTAATGCCGCTGTCTGACCTTCGTCCGCATAACTTCGTAGGGCTTCAGTCGAGGATAGCAAGGCCGACTCCCGTCAAGTGTAACGCGCGGAATCCCGACTGTGAGGGTTGAAGCAGTCCATTAGTCTCAGCAAATGCAGAGTTGTTTATTGACTGCTTTCTCCGCAATTTTGGCAAAGTAGTGGGAGAAGGGAAATGGGCCGGAGATTTTCAAGTTTCTCTATACTGATAATGGGCTTTTTTCTCAGAGGAAGGACTATTGCTTTCTTCCATATTGTGGGTACCTGTCCTGATTCGAAGGAAAGTGTAAGTAGGTGTCTAATAAAGGGCTCCAGAGTGTTTATGCTGCCATGTAATCTTTTTGGGGGTGCTGGATCATTAGGTGAGCCCGATTTGATACTTCCTGCTATGTGGCATAATGTTTCCCGTCAAGGAACTACAAATGCCGAGAGGCAATTGCTATCCTGTGTAGTCGTGAGAATTTCCGCCGTCTCCTCACCCACTCTAGCTGCCTCCGGAAAAGCAGAGTAGATTTTATCTACTTTACTGGCAAAAAACTCTGCAACCTGATCATAGGAGTTGACGGATCCATTTATAGGGGCTGCTAGTGGGGCGAGATCAGACAATTCCCTGTATACTAGAAACATTTCCTTCATGGAGTTGTCCGCGACCTTGATTCTAGTACAATAATAGGTTTTTCTACTTTTCCGGATGAGGGTGTGATATTCCTTCAAACCCTTCTTATATCCATCTCGCTCTGTCTCAGAGAACCATCTCCTCCATTTCCTCTTTAGGCGTTTACATTCAGCTTTTTTTACTCGCAATTCAGTGTTGAACCAGGGGGCAGATTTGGATTTCCTCACCGGAGCATTCCGAGTCCATTGCGCTGTATAATCTAGAGCCTTTTGGATTCGCAGATCTAATGCTTCGCAGGCAGAATCGATTCCCACACCCTCGGGGGGGCCTCCCAGTGTTATTATTTTGTTAAAGGCCTCGGTGGAAAACTTTGCCCATTGCCTGCGTTTATTTGGGGTATTGTTCCCATTCTGAGGTCCATAGTTAGGGACCGCCACTCGAAAAGTGACTAGAAAATGGTCTGACCAGATCACAGGGGTTGGAGGTGCTACAGTCAGGGTGTCCCAATTAGCGCAAATAGGGTCCAGAAGGTGACCTTGGCAGTGAGTGGGCATTTCTGATTTTAACAGCATCTGTATATCTGCCATGATCCCGATGTTTCAACCTCGGTCCTGGATCTTCCTGAGAGCAGCTCTGAGGCTTCTTTGCCACTTAGACTCTTTTAGGAAGTGACTTGCACACAACTTACAGTGGTGACTGCTCAACTGCAATTGGACCAGCAGCAGACATCTTTCTCTTCCCCACCCAAAGCTGATCATGGGGGTCATCTGGTAACGTTGGAGATCAGAAGACTGGTCTCAATATCAATCTGTTTGAGTTGCAGGCCATTTGGCTAGTGCTGATTCATGGGAAGGCTGGTTAAGGTTCTCACCGACAACACTGCTTCCAGGTGGTATTGCAATAAGCAGGGTAAAGTGTAGTCCTGGGTTCTGTGATGAGAGGTTCTGCACCTCTAGAGTTGGCTGAAGCATCTGGGCAGATCCCTGATCAGGAACCTCCTGGCACGCCAATGCAGACAAGCTCAGCTGGTGGTACCTGGTGAATCATAATGGGGCCTACATCTCGAGGAGGCACAGGGCATCTTCTGACAATGGGTGGAACCCAGGCTAGGTCTTTTATTTGCCTCCCAGGCTAGATCTTTTCGCGGCCATCAAGAACGTGCCATGTCTATGCATTTGCAGGTTGGAGGTCTCGTAAAAACTCTCCTGCTACACATTCCAGCTGGATTCAAGCACAAGACTCATGTACGCCTTCTCCCTATGCATCTCATTACCTGAAGAAGATCAGGAACAGCAGTGCCTTGGTCAGCCTACTGGATCAGGATTGGGCATGAGCACCTACCCACCGATCAGGTTACTGCTACAAGAGGATCTTCTGTCGCAGCATCTAGGGCAGGGTTGTGCATCCTAAACAGCTCAATCTACTACTCTAGGCTTGTAGATTGAGAGGCTGCAGTTTAATGCATTTGATCTCCCATCTGAGGATGTGGATCCCTTACTTCTAGGCATCCGTCCATCTATGAACTTGAATTATGCTGGGTGTTGGGACAGATTTGTGGCCTGGTGATAAATCAATCTGCCAGACAAACCCTTACATGCCTAACTGTAAGATGTTTTTTGTTTGGTCTTTGGCCTAGTAAGGTTTTGAATTGGGCACCTTTAAGGTTATTTGTCAGCCTTTTTGTGTTTGCCAGACCAACTGACCCTGTTTAAATTACCTGTTGTGATGCAGTTTATTAAAGGTTTGACACACACGTTCCCTCTCAAACTGTTTGCGCCCACTTCAGCTCGTGGCCACCTTTTTTTCTGGACAGACTGGTGCCAAGGATTCACGCGGTTGCCTGGCTGAACATCGTTACTCATTTCTTTTTGTGCAATCCATCAGCATTCTTTGTCACATCTCACCTCTCAGAGAAGGCTGAGAGGCTGTATTGGTTGGACCCCAAAAGAGCTTTAAGTTTTTACATGGATCAAACCAATAACCTTTTGGTGGATGATCAGAAGGATTCTTTGGGACGAAGAATGGCAAGGACTCTATTGAGGCAGATTGTCCTATGCATTAAGATCTACTATGCATTGTCCAAAAAACAGTTTTTGGAGGGCTTGAGAGCCCATTCCAAAAGGGCTAAAGTTGCCACCATTGTGTTGGCGCATGGCGTTCCTGTCCTTGACATCTGAAAAGCTACGATATTGGTGCATATGTTTAGGTAGCACTACTGCCTTGGCAGCCTGGATTGATGGGAAGGGAATTTAGCCTGTTCAGTCCTGCAGGATTTTCTGTTCTGAACCCACTCCACATACCCACCACTTACAGTAGATACTGCTTTCCTTTGGTGACCCTATTTCTGTTTGATTTTCCTTCTAACCACATATTACCCAGTGCAGTTGTTTTGTGCTCTGCATGTCCAAAGGCTTAGAAACAGTCAAGCAAGACAATCACAACTGCACACAGTGTTGGCGCTTATATGCGGCTCAGCTCTTTCACTCTCAGGGTAAAACAAAGCCTACACGGAGTCTCACAGTGTACAGAAGCACTATTTTGAAAGATTTCTTGATCCATTTTGGCCCCTGGGGAATATTCTAAAGGTGCAGAATCTATGGTTATGTAGTGTATCCACCCTAAAGAGTGTTACCGCAGGTAAATAACTTGGTCTTTATTACTATTTGAACTCAGAACACCAGAAAGTGGAAAAACTTACCTGGCACGCCAACGGGCAGGGCAGGGCCGTGAGGTGAATGGCGGCATTTTCCCCTACCGGCGGTGGAGCGCTGGCAAACCCGCCGAACCACAGCCCCCAGCAGCCTCAGGGGCGGCGCACCTGTGACGCTCTTGGAGCGCCCGGAGGCGCTAGATAAACGCTGACCTCCCAGGAGTCAAGGGGGGAACACCAGAAAGCGGAAAAACTTACCTGGCATGCCAACGGGCAGGGCCGTGAGGTGAATGGCGGCATTTTCCCCTACCGGCGGTGGAGCACTGGGAGACCCGCCGAACCACAGCCCCCAGCAGCCTCAGGGGAGGCGCGCCTGTGACGCGCTTGGAGCTCCCGGAGGCGCTAGATAAACGCTGAACTCCCTCTCGCCCGGGAGGCGCCAGGGAGAAGCCCGGGACAAGGGCGGGGCCGTCTGTGGCCGTCCGGGGACGTCCAGGAACGGGACGGGCCACCCCACTTGGCATCACTTGTGAGTACGGGCAAGTGGTAAATTGTGGATTTAACTTTGTTTATGTTTTAATAGCTGTCCGTGACTTCTGAACTACCCCCAATATGTCTATCCAATCTACCTTACCAGATAACTATCTACTGAAAGTAGTTACCAGAATTAATAGCGATAGAAGGAAATCGCTAGGTAAAAGTACTTTACCAGACCTCCCTTCAGTTTCGCCTCCGGATCCCTATAATGCTGGTATAAATACCACCAATGACACTGTTATAGCAGCTAAAACTGATAATACCGGTATCAATGTTGAATCTACTGAGGCCCCCGATAACTTGACTGTGGTGGAAGATAACCCGTGTGAGACCTCTGAAGGTACCCCTCAGCAGTCCATTAGGGCTACAAAATTTATGAGAGCATGCAGGAAAACAGCTCCTAAACGGGGAAATCATTCTGTCAGAAAAAACAAAAAAGACACCATACACAAGGAGAACATTGAGGAAATAGGGGCATTATCTAAAGACAGTTGTGTTTCTATTAAACCCTACCAAATTGACTTGTTAGTGAGTACTATCGATAATAAATTCAAAATGGTTGTAGAGCCCTTGTTAGTTAAAATTGATGATCTGTGGGCAGAAGTATTGAGACTAAGGGCTGTGGTGGATCAGCATGTAGTTAATTTGGATAAATCCATATCAAATATTAAAGATACAACGTGCCCAAACTCAGCACCTATACAGGATAGGGTACAACCACGACATACAAATAGTGCCCCCTCTACTGCTAATACTGGGAAACAACTATCTAAAGAGTTACCTGCATTGACACACCCATTGGCTCAGGAAGTGGGCCGACCTTCACAGGTGCCGGCAGCTTGGTCAACAAGCGTAGTGTCGGGTAGTTCACATCCTGATGTAAGATCATTACCAGCTCCAAGCAGAGGAAAGACTGTTTCGGTGCCAGCTGTGTCAGCTATGCCTGCTGCCACAGGGGGGACTAATGGGGTACCTGTAAGGATATGTAGGCGCCCAGTAGACCTTCCCCCTGAATGTGTACCCTATGTTGTGGTCTTAACTAATGTCCCGACTCTAACTCCGGCCCCGTATACCCAGGAGTCGGCGGATTCTCTAATAAATAAAACAACTTCATGGTTAAACCGCCACTGTGGTTACCCAGTTGGCTACTCTGATCAAATTATTTCTATCAGAAGAGTCAATTGGATTGGTAATACTAGGAAGACTTGTGGGGGAGACTGCGTGATTATTAATTTTAAACATCCGCAACATGTTGCGACGGTCCTGCTCAGAGCGGCCTCACTCACGCAGTCGGAGACAGATGTCGTCGCAAGACCATTGGGCTATTTCTATAACCATCTTAACAGGTTGCCTTCTGCTAATTGCTGGGAGGGGGCAAAGAACAATATCAATTATCCATCTATTGTAAATAGACCTGTGTTATCTACCTTTTGTCCTGGTTTCCAGGATGCTACACCTATCCCGCCGATGCACATGTTGAATTCTGCCCCTGGCGGGAATAGATTTATAACACACACTCCCAACCAATTATCAACCTGTGATAGTACTTTTTCACCTGTTAATGGGATGGTTTACCAAGTCCCAATCCAGAATAGGTACCAGTCGTTGAGTTTTCTGGACCAAAATGATTGACATGAGATTGATCCGGTTCTTGGGAGAGATGTAAACAGTAATAATATTGGAGAGTTAGCTATGCCTGCAAACAAACTGGTTAATAATGTGACTGTAGATTGTATGTCTGTTGGGGGAGAAGTTGAGAATTTAATGTATAACATAGAGCTTTTTAACCCAGATGATAACATGTCCGTATTTAGTGACGGAACGCCTATTGTCAACCATGATAGGGAAAAGGTAACTTGTTATATCGCCAGCTGGAATATTGCAGGCCTGATGGCCAAGGAGGATATGCTAGGATGGAAAGATTTTATTAGTTTGTTTGACATCATTTGCCTACAGGAAACCTGGTGCAAAAATTTTAAGGGCAGTGATGGCTTTGTATCCTATGAACTTCCTGCCTTGGCATCGCCCCATGGTAGAGCAAAAGGAGGGCTGTTGGTTTTGATCTCAGTCAAGTTACCTATTTCGGTGAAAAAGCATGTAATAGTGGGGGCTCATTCCCAAATTTTATGGCTAGCACAAGAAGCGGGTAGAAATATACTTTTGATTAATTTCTACAATAATATATTTGATGGCACCAGGCACACAGCAATTAATGATTTAGATAATGCACCGAGTAACTATGTGAAAAATTTTAATGGCGTTTATGAATTTATTTTTGTGGGGGATTTTAATATTCCAGTTTGTCCCTTATCATCTCAGAAGTTATGTGGTGTCTATAATCGCTCAGGGGATGCTGATGTTCATTTTCCCCATCATTTGTATGGAGAAACCCTGAATAACTTTCTGATAGATTATGACATGGAAATCATGGAAAATGCAAAGAACGACCTGGGAGAAAGTATACCGACTTTCAAAGGGAGGGGGGCTAATACTGTTATTGATTTTATGTGCATGTCCTCTAACCTAATCCCCCTGTGCTCAGAGCCCAAGGTGGTTGATGTTATGCTAAGTGACCATAACTGCTTAACTACTGAAGCCATGATTTGGAAACCTGTCCCTACACTCGATCTGGGTATTATTGTCAATATCGAACCCCATAGACCAAATGGTTTCAGGTTGAGGTGGAAAGGAGAAAAAGCAGATATAACATCTGATTACATCATCAATAGCTGTTTGATGGAAATTACGGCAATCCTCGAACAGGATGAAACTGTGGCTGCCAGTATTGTTCACTTCGATAGAATTAATTCAACCATCAATAAGAAGTTCACTAAAGAAGTAGGGCACAAGAGTAGACAAAAAAGGGGGTGGTTTGACCATGCTTGTTCTACCGCCCGGAGTGACCTTAAAGAGGCCTTAGCAGCTAAACCAAAAGATAAGAGTCTGGTGATTCAACTTAGGCAGGATTATAATCTGATCCTTAAACGCAGAAAGGCTGAACTCCAGCAGGAAGCGTGGGACAACCTCAGCCAAGCAGCAGAACGGAAGAATTGTACTTTGTTTTGGACCACGGTGAACAGCCCATTCCTTAAGGACGAGAAGGTGCCAGAGCTCACATCAAATGTGAGCATGGAATCATGGATTCAACATTTTTTCATTATTTTTGACTCTGGTAATAGACCGGCCTCCTATGGAGAAGGCTGGCCCATTGTTGCCTTAAATATCACCATAGATGAGGTCATGGTTAGTATAAGAGCCAGTAAGGGAGGGAAGGCCCAGGGACCTGATGGGGTACCCATAGATGTGTATAAGACCGCCCCGAAGATTTGGGGCCCATTGCTGGTCAAGATCTTCAATGCAGCAGTTAGCTGCAAAATACCGTCTACTTGGGCAGAATCAATAATCGTCCCCATCTATAAGAAAGGTGGATGGGGCGATGCTAAAAATTATCGGCCAATATCCTTACTGGACTCATCTGTTAAAGTTATGAGCCGGGTCCTTTTAGTCAGATTAGAGGAATGGGCAGAGACCAATGAGATTTTAACTAACAGTCAGTTTGGGTTCAGAAATGGTCGTGGCACCATTGAGCAGTGCTTGAATTTAGAACTTTTGGTAGGGAAATATACCCAGGCCAAAAAAGGGTCACTTTATCTATGCTTTGCTGACCTAAGCAGCGCTTTCGATATGGTAGACCACGCTATTTTATGGGCTAAACTGATTGAAATGGGAGCTCCCAAAGGTATAGTTTACTTTTTGGCCCGCCTGTACGAAAAACTTAGCACCAGTGTTCGGTATGGACCTAATGGGGAGTGTACGAGCAAGTTCAGGATCGGGAGGGGAATTAGGCAGGGGTGTGTTTTAGCACCCCTACTTTTTACACTCTTCATAAATGAGGTGGATTCTGTTCTGCAGACAGTTACGGCAGACGTACCTAGAGTTAACAACCTTAACATTCCTGTGTTACTCTATGCGGACGACGCCGTGCTGCTGTCCAGGACCCCCCTGGGTCTCCAACGTTTGTGCAGTTCATCAAAAGTAGGAAACTGGTGATTAATTGGTCGAAAACTTATGTGATGGAGTGCGGGCCCGGACGAGCTAAAACGAAAGTTAATTCCCATTATTTTATAGAAGGTGAACCGGTTCAAAAAGTTGACAACTTCTGCTATTTGGGGATCACCTTTTCTAAAAATGGTAGCTGGGATACCGAACATAAAGCTGTTAAAACAAAGATGATCAGGAGTGCTAATGGGGTTTTTGTATTTGCCAAGAAGCTGGGGAATAGACGCATTAAGGACAAGTTAAAAAAATTTCAATCTAGATGTCTCTCTCGCGCCCTTTACGGGGCTGGAGTTTGGCGTGTGTCACCAGCCGGGAGTCTACAGGTGGAGGAGAATAATTTCCTGAAAAGGCTCCTGTGCTTACCCAAATCTACCTCCAACAACTTGGTTCATAAGGAAACAGGGACTCAATTCCTGAATGATATGATCATGTTAAGACCCTTATTACTGTGGCGCTCTGTTTGGTTGAATGATGGCACCTCATTGAATAGAGCCATTATTGAGGATTGCCTCTCTTTGGACCAGCACTTAAAGATCCCTTGGATCAAATATATTATCGATTGTTTTCAAAAGGTTTTTGGGTTTAATGTGACCAATGATCGATACTGTGCCTCTGATATCTCCAAGTCAAATCTGAAAATTACTTTTTTGAATTATTGCATAGAGAGACGTGCTTTGGAGGAATCTAAACTATCTACATGTAAGCTGTACAATAGCATGAATGATTTTACTGGATTTCATCCATACTTGACACCGGTGACCAGAGTTTCGCACCAGTTTGTACTGACCAGAATGAGGATGGGAACAGTACATTATCTGGTTGCGTGCCATAATGTAAAAATGCGCCCTACTGGACCCTGTGCTTGTGATAATAATGCGGTACAGAGCACTACGCACTTTCTTTTATCATGCGAATTGTATAGTGAATTACGGAAAATCTTCTTAAAGCCCATGTTGAAAAGATTTGGAGTAAGAACAATTACTGACTCTATGAAACTGCTTTTTAATCTGCACCATCCGGACATTTGCTTCTTTACGGCTACTTTCCTGCTTAAGGCAATTGGTGCCAGGAAAAGTATGTGCTTTTAATCATTTTAACTATTTATTCCATCCCCCTCTGGATAACAAATGTATTATGTGTTTCCTTTTTAACCAATGAAATGTTTGTATTTGTAATTGTATGTGCTTTTATGGACATGTTTTTTTATGCTCCGAATAAAGCTTTATGAATTGAATTTAACTCATTAATTAGCTTTGCCCTTTAAAATCGATTGACGCAAAAAATATGTATTGTCTTGAAATGTTCATATGCTTTTACTAGGCTTATGATTTTCAAGTGCTTGAGAATTCAAATTTATATTTTCCATGAAACGTATATATTTTTTTGCTCTTCTCTCTGAACTTGTTTAGCACTCTCAAAACTGTGGCGCTGGGACAGGAATCTTTTTGTTGATCAATGCTTCTGTCATCATCATCATTCGTGGCCATCGTTTCTGTCTCTGGGGTTCTGTGTATTTAGATACCCACGGTGAAGAAGACCGAGACCTCAGGTACAGTTTTGTGTGTTACTTTATAATTACAGACCTAATTCTGTATGTTTTTACAGGCATGTCAGACTGTTTTCAGAGAAAAGAACAGATGGGAGAAACCCTATACAATGTCAGTTCATGCATTTGGTTGAGAGGTCAATCTTTTCTCTTTTGTCAAAAAGAATGTGCATGGCACTACTTATTTAAAGATTAATCCATGTGTATTTCTCTATTTATCTATTGCAATCTCCTTTCTATTTTCAAATAACCTTAATTAAAGCCTGCCTGACGTGTAAAAGGGAGTTCTAAAAAAAATGCACTGTGTGAAGCAGGGACAACAAGGAAAAATTGATGAGCATTCCCTGTAGACAAAAGTAGTACTTATTGGACTGTGTTGAAGTTTGTTTGAGGAAGGCACCACTTGTTAAAGAGCAATATCTTCTACTTTGGGGGTCAAACCTGCAAAGGATGTTTTATTAGGATTGGTGTGCCCATAATATTGGTGTCACTAAAAGAATTTAAGGCTAGTGAGGTGTTGTTCACTTATGTATCTAATGGTCAGTCACCTCATGTCAAGGGTAGCTCTTTTAATCAATGATGGAGGTGATAATCATGGCCCTGCTCCAGAAAGTGGTCCTCTGAGATGTGGTTTGTATATAATTCATTTTGCATTAATATATATATACATGATATTAGACTATTCTGGTGCATTGGATGGAGGGGCCGCTAGGGGATGCTGTTTCAGTTAGATAAGTTTTGGTGTGCAGCTGGCAGATCATCAGTAAAAGGTTCCCAACAGGATCTTGTCAGGTCTGGTGTCTGAGAGACCTAAATTGGGGATTGAAGTATGCTGGCATAAGAAAGTGTTTTATTGTACTTATATTATTACTTCACCCCTAGTTCTGCAGCGAGCATTAAAATAAATTAAATTTCAATGGACTCTGGAAACCTGTGGAGAGGTCTTCAGGAAGGGTCCCCAAGAAACACTCTGATTTTTACTATGATTGAAACTAATTGAGTCAGGGAATGGTTCAGTTATAAACATAAAGGGATCACATTACCTGTGTGCTAATTATATTTCAAATGCTCGAGGAGTTTACGTTTCACTGACCTCTCAATAAAAGTCTATTTGAGGGAAGCCCCACCTGCTTTCCATCACCGAGAACAAGTCTGCCCAAGGTGCACTGTTTGACCTTTCATTCTTCTGACACTAGCGTAGGATTTCTGGGAAAGTTGGAACTGACACCAACACCATTACAGTAATGGAGTCATTGCTACTTTACAACAAAATTGAGGTGCACAGATGATCAAAGTTTCTGGTCTGTTCTGATAGATAATTCTTTCCAAGGTTTTCTCACCTTATGGATATCCTTTCCCTGCCAGACTGAATCTGAAAACTTTCTGCCCAGGCGCAGCAGGTGACATCATGCAGCCTAAGCCAAGACTCCATGATGTGATGACTCAAAAGTATGTTAGGTGCTAACTGACGCAGTTGTGCCCGTTCCAGATTTTTCCATGCCTTATCAATGCAGTTCTGGTGCTCTTCTCTGTGCTTTACTAATGAAATTCTTCAGCTTTCGACAGTGACTATGTCAGATGTCTACTGACATTTTGGGGTTTAAACTCTCTTTGAGATGTTGCAAAAAGATGTCCTTGTCGGATCCGCATGGTATCTGCGTGTGGTGTTGAGGATCAGAACAAGGTTCTTGGGTGCAACTCCTGCTCATTGATGCACTCAAAGGTCATCAGAGCAGGAGGCCAAGCTATATTTGGTCAAGGCCCACAGGACAACATCAAACATATTTCTGCTGATAGATAGCGATCTCCTAAGCGATCGTCTTTCAAAAAGTACAAAAAAATTCATTAATTAATCAATCAACCCAGATTTATAAAGCACTGCTATTTATCCGTGAGGGTATCCAGGCGCTCAGATCCAAACTGCTTGAGTGGAATCAGTTGAACAACCAGATCTTCAGCTCCTTTCTGAATTCCTGAAGCGAGAGAGGTCCGGAGGGAAGGGGAGGTGGTGGGGTGGGGTCAGGCTGTTCCAGAACTTTGTGGCAAGGTAAGAAAAGGACCGTCCTCCACAGTTGCAATGGTGGATGCAGGGGGTGTGGGCAAGGGATAGGGTTTTCGGGCGCAGGTGTTTGGGGGGTTGATAGAAGCTCAGGCGGTGGTTGATGTACACTAGTCGTTGATTGTGCAGGGCTTTGTAGGCATGGGTAGCATCAAGTGGAGTTTCCTGAGATGTGTGGTGATGTGGGTCCATTTCTGGAGTTTGAGGATGAGTTTGGCCACTGAGCTCTGAATGGTCCTCAGTCCCTTCAGGAGGTATGTAGTCATTCCTACGTAGTGTGTGTTGCTGTAGTTCAGGCAGCTCGTGATGAGGGCTTGAGTGGTGGTGCGTCTGGTGCTGACCAGAAGCCATTTGAAGAATTTCCAGAGCATGCGAAGAGGGAGGAAACAGGTGGAGGAGACTGCATTGATCTGATTTTGCATGGTGAGTTTGTTGTCCGGGATGATGCAGGGATTCCGGGTGTGGTCTGTGGTAGTGGGTGAGGGTGAGGGTGCTAGTTCAGCAGACCACCAGGAGTCATTCTACGGGAAGGTGTTGTTCCCAAAGCTCAGCACATCTGTTTTTTCTGTGTTGAGTTTCAGGCAGTTGTTTTGCATCCATAGAGTACAAAGAGGAAAGTCATTATATAAAGACAGTGGAAAAAGGATTATAAGGCCTAACCACCCTCCCCTTGACTGTAAAAAGTTTATTTATGTAAAAGAATATCTCTGGGCTTTGACAGCAGAACCCATATCTTAAAGCCTGGATGTAAGATTTACATCATAGGAACAGCATGGCTCTTCACAATGGAAAGGCTTTCTCCATGTGTGTGTTAAAACAATATGTATTGCCTGTAATATCAAAGCACGAGTTTCCAGCATTGCAGCTGTGTTTAGCATGTTATGTCTAGGTGCTAGAGACTGACCAGAACAGAATAACAAAAGGCAATGTTTATCGACCTTGCACATCATGTTCAGACTAAACTCCAGGAACTTAGCAGAGAACGCGAAAAGCAAACAGTTCTCATGTGAAAGGTACAAACAGAGTCTTGCAAAAACGAAGTCATGTAGTAACGTGCGTAAATGCAGCAGCAAGGCATCAAAGTTCATGCTAACTTAGCAATGCCGACAGTATGCCCCAGGGCCATATAACACTCTCCCCTTGGTAAGGTCATAGTACATAGCCAAAGGACCAAACCAGAGTTGAAAAGCCAAGCAGAGTTCTAAAGCGTTTGAAAAAACTAAATTGGAAAAATTAAAAATTTAAAACAAATTCAAAATTAAAAATGCAATATTCTTATTGCGACTATTGAAAGAGTGTTGTCTCTGGGATAATGTTATTATGAAGGAGGTGGTAAATTCATCTAAGTACGTGCACTTAAGAAGGTCATATAACACAGGTATTCCGTGAGTTGACGGTTGTTGGCCTTTTTCGGGGACTTTGACTGGTAAGGTGAGCAGATGGGCCAGTAGTTCTTGAGCTCATCGGGGTTGGTGGATGGTTTCTTGAAGAGGGGTTTGACTTCAGCGTGTATCCATTCTTCTAGGAAGGTGGCCGATGTGATGGATGACGATGAGCTTTCTGCTGGTGTTCCTGTCTCCGAGGTTCAAGATGTGCTGGGGACAGGGGTCCATGGGTGCTCTTGAGTGGACGGAGTGTATGATGGCTGTGGTGCTCTCTGTGGTAAGCTGGTATCAAGTGGTGATCTGGTGGTCAGAGTTTTCGTCTGGAGGATAGAGGAGATTGAGGATGTCAGAGGCGGCACGTTGGGGTTCGAAGTGTGTGTAGATGGTGGAGATCTTGTTGGGGAAGAAGTCTGCCAGGGTGTCGCACAGTTCTTGGGAGGGGGTGGTGAAGTTTTCAGTTGCTGAGGGGTTGGTCAACTCCTTGAGGATGCTGAAGACTTCTTTGTTGTGGTTGCAGCTGGCTCTGATGCGGTTGACTAGGGCGTTTTTTTTCTTCTCTTTCAGGAGTTGTTGATAGTGGTTAAGCGATGTCTTGAAGGTGGTGCAGTCAGTGGGTTCTTTACTGGTGCACCACTTCCTTTCTAGTTGCTTGCAGATGCGTTTTGTGATTCTCAGTCCTGACACGTACCAACTGGCCTGTTTGCTGAATCTTGTGAGTTTGGTCGGCTTGATGCGGGCGAGTCTGTCGGCGCTGCCGGTGAACCAGGTAATGAAATTCTTGACAGCCTGTTCATAGTTGTGATGTCAGTGTGGGAGGTGTTGAAGGCTTCGGTGCATTGGCTTTTTGATACTTTGCTCCAGCTGCGGAGTTAGTTGCTGGGTTGTTTGGTAACAGTGCCTCAGGTTCCTGTGATGGTAAAGTGAACGATTGAGTGATTCATCCAGGTGAGTTCAGTGACATGTCTGTACTTGACTCTGTGTCACTGGCTGTGAAGATAGGGTTGAGCGTGTCATGCATTGTACATGTGGTCGGTGACTAGTTGAATGAGGCTGATTGTGTTCAAGCTTTTGAGGTTGGCTGTGTTGGTGGTATTGGGGTTGTCGTTGTTTAACTTGAGGTCTCTGAGGAAAATGTAGTGTTTAGTGTTGATGGCTTGTGGAGCAGTAAATTCAGGGATGGCGTTGGTGAGCCTGGGCCGTTTTTCTGAAGGTCTGTAGGCAATGGTTCCTCTGATGATGGTTTTGCCGTTTATTTTGAGTTTGAAGTTGAGATATTCCATGATAGGGGTGGTGTTGTCTGCGGCAGTGGTGCAGTGGATGGTTTCTTTGTGTATGATGGCAATTCCCCCTCAGTGTTTGTTGATGCAATCCCAGTGTGCTATCTTGTGGCTGTTGAGCCTCTGGTGCAGATGCAGTGTTGATCCAGTTCTGTGTGAGGAATCCAACTTTGGGGTGAGGGAGGTGATGGTGTTCCAGAACTCGGTGGCATGTTTGCAGAGTGATCAAGCGTTATGCAGGAGGCAGTGGAGTTGTTCAAGCTCAGACGTAGTTAGCATTATGGTGGAGGTTGTGTTTGCGGGTACTCCGGTGCTGCAGGAGAAAAGACAGTGGCGTGGTGTGAAGGGTCCTGCTATTGTTCGTGGAGAGCTGCAGAAGCAGTTGATGCAGAGTCTGAGGTCCAGGGCTATGCATGGCGCTAGGCATAGTCCTGACGCAGACGGGCACAGATGGGCTTATCTTTGGCGCGGCTGTGCTGCGGCCTCCATTAAGTTGGTCCTGGGAGGGGCCCTGAGAGGCAGGAAGGGGGAGGCGGGAGTAGTGAATGGCAGGAAAGTGAGTGGCTAAGGGGGAAAGGCTTGCTGGCACACAAAAGAAATATGCACAAAGATTACAAAATAACAGGGCACTGAATGAGATTAAAGGCAAAAGAATATTAGGCACCTAGAACAGGATACACTTAAAGTCAGGCACAGAAAGTATGGTAAAGTGACACACTGTGAGTGAAAATAAGCACAAAGATCAAAAAATAAGGCACTGAATGAAATGAATGCTACAGAATATCAGGCTCAGAAAACAAAATACAATTAAAGTCACTGAAAGGCAGGCATGGGGACAACAGTGAAGGGAGGGATGGAAAAGTGATACAGTGGGCGCAAAGGAACAAGCACTGAGCTGATGGGCAGTGAGGGTGAGCTGGCACAAGGACCTAGGAAGGACAAATCTTACTTGAAAAAATTGTCCCACTCCCAGGACCATTAACAAACTCCTGGCTAATCCTCAGTTAATTGATACATTGAAAAAATTAAGTAAAAATTGATGACTTCATCCACCAACCCTGCCCAAGTCAGGGCCTTCTGGAAGGACTGCTGAATGTCTTCAGGGCGGCTACATTATGTCTGGGCAACTCCTAAAGGCTGGACCCACTTCTGAGGGGTTGGCAGTACTGATGGCTGTGACACTGATGCCACTGGACTGCATGCCTCGATTTAGGGGTGGCTTCTAATGAACACAGGGCTGTCCAAGCTACCTACCTTCATGCACTTGGCTCTACCTATGACACCAGCACTGCCCTCACCTTCCTATCCTTGCCACCCTAAAGCTGTCCTGTGCGCTCCAGCACCTAGTGAAATTTCGGAGATGAAAGTTATTTTTTTGCTTAAGAAATGGTCCATAGAGGTAGTGCTTGCTGTGGAGGAATGGGTGCACAGTTATAGTTGCTTTACTTTTTGGTACTGAAGTAGGTTGGAGGGCTGAGACCCTTCATAGAATTTAACCTCTGAAACTTTTCATTCAGGTTCAAAATGTTCACACTGAACATCGGGTATCGTCATGTGTCAGTGGTCCTCCAGGATGCCTACTTTCAACTGCCGATCCTACCTGCTCACATTTGTGACTTCTAAGTTTACCATGGTGTCTCAGCACTAACAGCTCTAAGCTCTTCTGTTTGAGCTGATGAATGCAAGTATCTGATAGAGACTACTAGCCGCAGATTCCTTCACGTAGAATTATCCTCAGGCGTGAGACTGGATCCGGAAACTTTTTGTCACAGCATCCCTGCACACTGGGGGCGAGGCGGCATCACGCGACTCCGCCCAGGCGTCGTCCGCGTACGTGACTTCAGCTAGGTCACATAAGCTCCACCCACGTCCATTTTTTCCTTTTCCGCTTGCAACGCGGATCCGGTCTCTGTTACAGGCATGTTTGGGGGCCCCTTTTTTCTTCCCCATAGTCTAATTTTTGGTAGAACAGTGTGCGAATGCCTTTGGGCTTCAAGACTTGCACGTCATGTGGGCGTCTTGTGTCGGCGACGGACCCTCACCTCATTTGTATGTGGTGTTTGGGGGAGGATCACGGCACCACTGACTGTGAGGCGTGCCAACAGTTGAAGCCGAAGTCGCGGCGGGAGCGCCGCATGAAACTACTCTCAGCGCGCGGCTTCAAGGGTCCCTCCTTCAGACCACGGCGCCTCTGCCTCGCCGCAAACTCCAGCGGGAGTCCCTGTGGTGTCGCAGTAGGTCCTCGGGGCTCGGGTCACATACCCGAGCCCCGCTATAGCCCTCCTGGCAGGTGAAGGCCTTGCCCACAGCCGAGCTGATGCCGCCACAACGCCTGCACCTGCTGGTCCGGGCAGCGCCACAGGGTTCGGTGGACCTTCCTCGTCCCGCTCTGGATCGAGGCTGGATGGGGATCCCTCGTCCTGCTCCAGGCCTTTCTCGCCCCTCCACGAAGTCAGCTGCCTCGTCGGAGGGTGAGTCGGAGGTTGAGTTGGCTCTGGGGGAGCCGCATGGCTCGCCGGGCCACCTCCAACGCATGCTAGGCTGAGGCTGGTCCCTGTCGTTCCTCCACGCAGGCGGCTGCCTCGGCAGAGGTGGTGCCAGCACTGTTCAGGCGCCGTCCCTTGGCCGCTTCGGATCTGGCCCCTCTCTGGTCCCCGGCGCCGTGTGGCTTCGAAGAGCCTTCTCCGGCGTCACCGCCGGCGCCGGATGGTGGCGACATACTGCCTCTGGCGGCGGACTCTACGGCTCTGCACAGGGGTCGGGCCGCGGATTCTTCTTCGGACGTACCCTCTTCTCCGGAGGTTGGCTACATTTTGGTGTCATCCTCCCCAGAGACAGGCCGCCGCGTGGTGTCCTTTTCACCGGCATCGTCGAAGGGCGGCTCCCCGCCATTTTTGAGGTCGAGGTGTTCGTCGGAGGAGCGGCAGGTCCCCCATTCTTCGGTTCCTCCCGACTTTCAGGTCCGGCCTTTGCCCGCCCCGCTTGGCTTCAGGGACGCCCGCATTAGTCTGCAGCCGTCGCCCACGGAGGAGCTGCTTTCTCCACCGCGGGCCCTATGGACCCGGGTGCGACCTTGGCTCACGCGGTGGGCATTCAGCGCATGGGTGACCCGGTTGCTCACTTTCCAGTGGACCCTCTTTTGGAGGTTCTTTACCAGGGCTCTGGTGGGAGGGAGCTCTTGCTTCCCTTTAAGGGTTTGCTCCTTTCTTCCCTGACTGGGGCTTGAAGGCGCCCCGCCTCAGGGGATCCAGTGCTTCACCACCTTTTGCACCGGCACCTACCAGCGCCGCATGACCCGGCGTGTCTTTCCCTCCACCCATCTGCCTCCAGTCCACTTTTGCAGACTGCTTTTCCATCCCTGCCGCCACTGTTGACTCCGCCGTCCCGGGAGGCCCGCTGGTTGGACTCTTGGGGGCGCAACATGTTCGCCTGGACCAGCACTGCCCTACGGGCCCTTAACACCATATGTGTGTTGACTAGGGCCTCCTCTTGTTTGTGAGACTCGGCTGAGTCTTTGGGATCCGCTGCTTCCCAAGAGACAGTTCAGGTGGATTTACAGCATCCTGCGCTGTATGGCCGGTAGATAGCGGCGTTTATTCTCCGCTCTGCTCTGGACATCTCGGAGGTGCTGGGCCGGACCATGGCTTCCTCAGACTCCCTCCGTCGTCATTCTTGGCTTCTGGAAGGTGTGTTCCCTGAAAATATCCGAGAGCAGCTGATTGATCTTCCGTTTGATGGCAGCTTGTTATTCCATGAATCGACTGACTCCGCCGTCGAGGCTCCTTCCTCCTCCTCCTCTGCCCTATCCTCCTCCACCTCCTGAGTGACTGCTGAGTTGAGCTGGTTCTGGGCTTTTCTGTGGGCCGCTTGCCCTTGCTGTGGAGCGCGTTTTATAGCCATCTGAGACCTCCTTGCTGGGACTGTGGCATTGTTGGCTGCTGGTCGGCCCCTTGTTGTGGATGTGTGTTTTTGCAGGAGTTGTTGCACAGACTTGGCCCTGAGATTAGGCCTTCTGATATGTCTTGGGCTCCTTAACAAGCCTTCCAAGAGGCTCTTTTAGTTTTTTCCTTTGCTGCGGATGTTATTCCAAAAAGGGTTTCTTTATCTTGGGACTTACCATACCCTATGCTGGGTAGTGGTAGCTGTTATATAGCTTGCGCTCTGCTAGAGAGTTCTGGTCGCCCTCGGGTGCCCGTTCTCCATGGCGTTTATGTATGTTGGTTTGCTTCTTGAGGTTGTGTGCGCAGCCCCTCGTAGTGGTGTGTCCGGGCGTTTCCTCACCTTCTTGCTCCCGTCCTGAGTGCTCAGATGATTCTGTGTTCTTCCTGTCAGGCGTCGCCTGCCGGGTCTTCCAGGGGACCTGGGCAGTCCTTCTTGCTTCTGGCAGCCTATGACTTCCGGGTCGTTCTGGCCGGCCTGTTGCCTTCTATCTGGAGGGGGCTCGCCTTCCTTCCTCTTTGCTTCTTCTTCCTCCTCTTCCTGTCTTAGCATTGGATGGAAGCTCTGTTGCCTGGTAGGGAAGTGGAGTCCTCTGAATAGGGCTCCCCTGGGCATGCTTTGCACTTGTTCTGGGGGGGGGGGGGGGGGGGGGGCGGTGGGGGGGGGGGGTGATTGCCCTCTATGCTGGGGTGGCTTGAAAGTTTGTTGTTCCTGTCTGGCTTGGGACTGGCTCCGCTTCCTTGTTCTGGATGGGGTGATAGGCCTGCTACATGCGTGTTGACTTTATACGCATGTTCCTTGTCCCCGGGGCACAGGGGGGAGGCTGTCTACATACTGGCAGGGTGGCTTCTCAGGGCTCTGCTCTGTTCTTTATTCTGCCCCTGCCTTTGGACACTGCAGTGTTACGCTGTTCCTTATGGTGTCGTTGTCTCCACTCTCTTTTTCTACTCTTTTGCAAACTGTTCCCATGCTCCCGCAGTTTTTTTTCTGGTGGCTCCGCGTTGTGGTGCGGAAAAGTTCTCCAAAGAAAACTGACGTAGGCGCGCCAGGGTGGGACTTATGTGACCTCGCTGACGTCACGTACGCTAACGACACCTAGGCGGCGTCGCATGATGCCACCCCGCGCCCGTCGCGCTAGGATGCTTTGGCAAAAAGTTTCCGGATCCAGTCTCACGCCTAGGGATAATTCTACGTGAAGGAATCTGCTGCTACAATAGTCTCTACCAGATACATCATTACCGAAGGTAAGTAACTCGTACTTTATCCAATGTGATGGCAATGGGGACTGCTTCTCTGCTGTGGTCAGAGGTCTATATATTGCCATATTTCGACTACTGCCTGATGAAGGCAAGGTCCCTTGCACTGGTCACAGAACTTCAGCGACCACATGCCCCTTCTACATGATCAGCATCCACAAGTCCTATCTCTCCCCCACACAGAGGATGGCTTTCATATGAGTGGTGCTAGAAAAGACCCATATGAAGGCCTTTTCCGCCACTAAGGATTACAGATAGGTTTGTGGATATTTCACTTAGGATTCATATATTTCAGGTTCAGACACATAGTCCAGTTCTTCAAGCGGTGCACCAGTTAAGCCAGATGGCCTTGTTCATTCTGTTGTTGCCCAATGCCAAATGGCAAATGAGAGCCCCTTAGTCGTACCCAAGGAAGCAAGGGCTCCAGTGTCAGGTGAGCCATTTTACTTCGGTGCAGTGCAGATTTTCGATTCTCTCCTCCCAAATTTTCACAGTTGGATGTGTCCCTCCAAACTGGTTGCTTAACCTTCAGTCCTCCATAGTTTCTGACTAATGTAGTTAAGAACGCCTCCTTTTTACACTAGAGTGCTTCTCTGGGTGACATCAGTGTGCGGGCCTATGATCTGTGTCAGAGTAGCAACAACACATAATTAAATTAGCCATGAATGCTTTCTACCTTTACAACTCAAGGAGTGTTGTGCAAGTTTTGTCAGGTAAAAGCACAATCGTACATTACTTCAACAGGCAGGGCAGTGTGTGGTTATGGACCTCGTGTTAGAAAGCGATACAACTGACTGTGGTCGTGGGGTCAGCCATGGGATATTTTTCCCGTAGTAGCACACCTCACAAACCGTCTCAACATTGGGCTCAGCAATGGGACATTTTCCCTGTAGCAGCACATCTTGCAAACAACCTCAACATGAGAGTGGAAGCCCGGTGTCACCCCTACTTGGAGAACAAGTGGGAACTTTATCCCAAAGTTACAGAAAAGATCCCTCCAGGTTTGGGTTTCCATGGATGGATCTTTTCGCCAAGCTACCAATTGCCCTCCATTTGTGCCATACCCTTCCTTCTGAATGGTACCTTGGGAGATGGCTTTGGGTTTTACTGGTTGCACAGCCTGCTTTACACATTCCCACTATTCCATCTTTTCTGGTGTGTAGAGCAGAAGGTGCAAAGTAGATCCTGATCACCCAAAATGAGTGAGGAAGATTTGGTATACTGATCAGTATGAACTCTGCTCTTGGACCCCTCTTTTTCACCTGCTCGGTGTGGACCTGCTATCCTAACAGGGTGGCCAGGCCCCTCATCTCAATCCCCTGACACTGTAGCAGCATGCATGAAAATTGAGCTCTGTCAACTAGAGTCCTTCTGCTTGCTGCCTGAGGTTGCAGACGTCAACTTAGCAGACTGAAAACCCACACAGTGCCATTGCAGTCAGCGTGTTTTGGTGCAGAGAAAAGTGAAGAGTCGAAATGGCATACTTTCCTGTGTTCCATGCCTACAGCCCACTGCCTGAGACTTAGATAAGCCACTCCTCTACCAGCATGCACTAGCCTTCAAGTAAGGGTACAGTGGCATGAGCCCTGTACCCCTACAGTGTCTAAGTCTATTCTTAGACATTGTAAGTATAGTAAAACTGTAAAGAGTATATGGTCTGGGAGTTGGTCATTACGAACTCCATGATGGCTTTACTGAAACCTGAGAAGTTCGGTAGCAAACTTCTCAGCATATTAAACCCACACTTCATGGATCCATTGGCCACCACCGGACAGGTTTCTGGACCCCTGGGTAGAGAGCCTCCACTCTCTGGGTCCAGAAACAAATCCCACCCTGGGCAGAGGTGTCAAGCCTCCTCCTCCTCCAGGATGGGTTGGGTTCATGAAGTGGAAGTTGTCCCTGACTTTTGCTGCCACCAGCAACTGGCCCCTGCTGGTTCTGCCCCCCACTTTGGACCGGAGAATCAACAGCAAAACCAAGCCAGGATGAGAGGTATGCCCACCTTTGCCAACCCCACCCCCTCAGGTTGGGGAATCTATGTGAAGCACTCATCTGAGTGCCTTCCATCTTGAAGATGAGGGGACTCAGTAAATTGGGAGAGAGAGGCACATGACCCCTCCCACTGGAGGGTTGCATAATTGGGCGTGTATCCACGCCAAGCAAGGAACACATTGGTCCCAACCTGCACACCTCTTTTAACACCCATGTGAGAAGTTAGCCTGGCATATGATGTCCACTAGTTCTAATGGGCACCTGCACCATTCTAATCGACCTTTATTGATGGTGGTTGTAAAGTAAACCTTATAGAAAACTATCCTAGTGGTAGCATGAACCAGCAGTCTTCAGGCTAAAACTTCAGTAGGCGAGTTAAGCAAGTTGTTTTACCAATTATAATCCCTTGAGTACCAAATGAAAGGACACCACACAAGGTATATATCAAATATATATGTATTTAATCTAAACACAATCCCTGTGCACTCTTTATGAGGTCAGAGGTAAAAATACAATACAAGTCACACAGTTAATATACGATAAGTTGCACAGTATACGTTATGCCCTAGGGGCCTCACAAACCATATACTAAGAAAGTGGTATAAGTACCACGAGAGAATTAGAAAGCAGGCCTAGGGCCTGTGGAATCGCTGGGGCTACACTAATCGACCAGAGGTTAGGAAGTAGGAGGCCCACGGGAGACGTGTGCAGTGTCTAAACACACGCGCGGCTTACCGTTGACTTTCTATGGAGATCGTAAAAGTTACAAATATACAATTTAAGGACACTTCCGGATGGACTAGGCTAGAACCCTTTTAAACTAGACACTTCGAGAGTCAAGACCCACGGGAGCACCAGAGTACTTGTGTTACCTCACCCAGGGAAGCCGGGTGCATAGGTGTCTTTTCGTGTCTATTTTCGTCGTCGTTTTCTGTGGAGAGCTGCAAAGAAGTGCTGCAGGCGACCAGAGGAAGAGTGTCCGGTAGGATTTAAGGGTGGATCGAAGATCTGAAGAACCTGAAAGCAGAAGGGACAGAGTCTGGGTCACTAGCCAGTGACCAGGAAGGAACCAGGCGATGTTGGGTGATTTCAGGTGAAGTTGTCGAACTTGTCTCTTCAGCCATGAGGTCCAGGAGGCATCGACGATGACCAAGCATTGGATTCGAGCTGTCCCACGATGGATCTAGATGACTGCGGTGTCGGTATCTGGATTGGACCCAACAAGCCTTGGCAACCGCAACCCACGCAGGATGTCAAGATTGGCTTTGTTGCAGACCAGCAAGGTCTGTGGCGCTTTTTCTTTTCAGGGAAGCTGGAGCAAGCCTGGAGCAACCAGGAAAGCAAGTTTAGTTCCATGAAAAGGTCTTCGGGGGCTCATTAGCCAATGGGCAAGGAACCGTAAAGACGCGTTGAGCTCAAATGCAAAGGCGGTGCACATGGGACACTCGCGGAGTGTGGGGGCCTGGGCTTCGGTGCAATTGGTGCTCGGGGCTAGGGCTTCTCGTACCCCAATGCACAACTTACTGAGGCTTCTGCAAAGAAATGCAGGTAGCAAAATGCAGAATGTCCAGGGTGTCCAGTCCCACGTCCCTCGTGTCCGCCACGGGTCGCAGCTTTTCTGTGGATGTGGGTCGGAGTCAGGGAAGTCTGGAAGTCCAGTTCCTGTGTCGCAGAGTCTTCAGGATCCGATGGTAGCCTTGAAACTGCAGATCGGCTGTTGGTGCCTGTTTGCACAGGGTGGTCACTCCTTGACCACAAGGGAGATATCTTCCGTCTTCCAGTCATAATGGAACGTCGCAGGTCCAGGATATGTCTTTCAAGGATTCGTCCAGGGTAATCTAAAATCCTAGGGACACAGCTCCTATACTTATACTAAGGATGGGGGCTGGACTACCTGGCTAGCTCCCTCCTATGGGTGGACCTGAGAAGGGGGTGGTTACACCCCTTTCCCTTTGTCTAGTTTCGCGCCAGAGCTGGGGCTGTGTGACCCAGCAACCTGTTCAAACTGGGCTATGCATGGAGCACCTTGTGTGCACCAGGCATATCTAGAAGCATTCACTGAATGCAGCCCACAATGCCCCAATACACAAAACCCCTGTCTGGGTAGGCGCCAGCACCTCCCTGGTCAGGAAACGTGCCGGAGTTTCGTCCAGCAGCAGGAGGTCAGACTTGTGTCTGTGGCAGCAGCATCCATTTTGTGATGCTGAGGCTCTGTTTAACTTTAACTGGGTAAAGCAGTAACTACATGTCTTCTCCCTCTAGAAGGGTGGAATGCTATCCCCGCCGCCAGGACTGACTCCAAAGTGTTTGACACCTTACACAACATGTTTTGATAAAGCCAAACCAAAGTTAGCATTAACCGCGAGGATTAAAATGCACTTAAGAGTATATGGTATGGCTATATCATAGAACAGCTATAAGGAGATGGTTCCGAAAGCTGCAGAGGGGCTCAGCTCATGCTAGGGCACCCTCTCACATAAAACCAAGCACTCTGCCTGCAGGATTGTCGAGGCCTACCATAGTACTGGCTTATATGTGTATATGTGTCTATATATAAAGGTAGATATAGGTATACTATATCTAAGTAAGGGGTGATTACACAACCTTACCCAGGCTGTGTGAACAGACCTGTGGTGTCAGTTTGGAAGGCAAACCTGGGGTGGCACAAAACATGCTTCAGCCCCTAGTAGGCCTAAGGTGCACCTATGCCCTGGGTACCTATGGTACACTATACAGGGGCTCACAAGGGTGACCCAGTAACCAAGCTGGTATGTACCTAAAGTACATGGTATCAATTTAGAGTGAGAACAGCTGGGCTGTGGGTCTGATTAACAGTCTCACAGCCACACTAACGTCGAAAAACCAGAGAATCACAGCAAACAATGGGGGTGACAATAGGGAGCAGACCCCTACTCTCCTACACCCATAAATCTAGTATTTAGGGTGCACCCTGAACCTTGCCTCCTTAGATTCAAGGAAGGAAGGAAGAAGGACCGAAAAATTGTGCTGACCCAGGAAGAAGAGGAGAACTACTGCTTTGGCCCCAGCCCTACGGCCCTGTCCGCCTACAGTGAAGAACCTGGCGTGTCTAGCATCCAGCAGTCACCCAGTTCCCAGAGGACCTGCCCTGCACTCACCTTGCAGACTATGCCTCCTGTGAGCACCGGATTTGCTCAACAAAGACTCCAAGACCAGATTCTGGCGACTCCGCCATTCTGCACCACTCTGCACCCTACACCCACAGCTTGAGTTTAAGTGGCCGAACACCTTAGGAGGTCTCCCCAGTCTCGGATCTGGACTCTGGATCTGGTCATCTGACCTTCCTCAAGGTGACGCCTACAACCTCAACCTGAAGGGTCCTCCCAACCGCGACCGGAGCTGGTAAGAAAACCCGACGCCAGAAGACACCTTGCACCCAAACCCCCACGGCATTGGGTGGCCCTACAGACGGTGTCCAGGCGTCCCCTAAGAATCCAACATACCCCTCCAACCACAGGTCGCCTTCAGGAAGCTTTCCTGCCTGAGCCACCAGCATCTTTGCCGAACCGAAGATCTCCATTGAAAAGCACAGGGCCCCCGACGTCTACTTGGCACCCTGCACACAGCTGACCCAGTGCCGCTGGTGGTGCAGCTCCTTTGCTGATTGCAGGCCCCTGCAGTGCTAACCTTAACCTCAGGAGCTTTGCTCCCCGCCTGTGTGGCCTCCTTGTATGCAGTCCCTAACCAAAGGCCCTCTTAGCCCCATCGGGTAACATTGGGCTCCTGCACTCTGCACCCGGCCAAGCCAGTGCCACTGGTGGTGCAACTCGAGTGCCCATCTAGACCTTGGGGAACCCTTGTCCTAACTCTCAAAACTCCCATTTGTAAGTTGTGTTCTTCACTAAGAAACCACTAACATTGTTTGTCCCATAGGAACCCATGTTATGACATTTTGGGCCTACAATGTTGTGTGTTAAACTGATGTATGTTTGTATGGAGAAAAGATAACTAAACTGCAATGTCTAAAAAGTCTTTCTTACTGTGTATTGTAAGCTCCTTAGGTGTGGTATCTTGGCATACCACCCCCAATACTGAATGTAATCTGAAGTTAATCAAAAAGTTACCTTAAAGTAATTACTGTGTAATTCAAACTGCTTTTTAAAGTGATACCGACCTGTAGTGTGGCTCACTGGTTAGAGGTGGCAGACCCGAGAGCAGAGGACGGCCCGGGACCAGGGTTCGATTCCCGGCGCAGCAGGTTTCTGGACCAGGGTCAGCGGACTCGATAATTCTCTCGCCTCGGTGCCCACTCTGATCAGCGATCACACTTGGCAACTCTGGGCATTAGCTTGCCTCATCTTCACTAACGGCCCCACCAGACCGCCGGGGATGCCTGGTCTCACCCTGGAGATACCCATTAAGGGACCATCTCTCAGGGAAGCCAGGAAGGGTTTCGCAGCGGTCGAAGCGCCTTGGGACCCTCCGGGTAAGTAGTGCGCTATATAAATGCCTATACATTTACATTTACATTTATGTAGCACTTACAGATCCATCCTCAATTGTACTTCTGTGTAAAGGTTTACAATTGAAAGTATAATTTATCTACCTGTCCCAAGTCCTACTTGGTTCTCGAAATATAATACAAATATACCTTTTTATACTTACCCAATTGGTCTGCATTCCGTCTGAGTGTGTGTAACCAGTCCTTGAGTGAATTAATGCAATAAATGCTTAACACACCTTGTGGATAAGCCTAACAGCTCGCCTACACTACTAGAAAGAGAGATGTTAGTACTTCCCTCATTTAGCCTCTGTCATACCTCTGGGGACTCCTTGGACGCTGTTCACACTATGCCTTACGTTTATTTAAGCGATTTGTAGAGCGCACAAATAACCTTGGGTGATTCGGCGCTGCAGACTCTGTGAAAGACTAAACCGGAAGCAGATGGTTATTGATTAAAAAGCCAAGTCTTTACTAGTTTCCTGAAGGCAAGCAAAGTGGGGCAAGATTTAGTGTGATGGGGAAGTGTGTTCCACAACTTGGCTGTGGCCACGGTGAATCTTCTGTCGCCCCAGGAGACTTTTTTTTTTTATATAACTCTTTTTATTGAAAATAGAACAATAACAAACAAGGCATTATAGACATACAGCTGGGTACGTGTTCAAGTAGGGGAGAAAACGCATCACAATGCAATACAAAACATCAGTACGAGAAATAAGGGGGGAGCAGGGGGGATACAAAGCCACATTACGTTAGGACTAGAGAGCATTAGGAATGTCGGGTCAGGGGGAGAGAGGAGCATCCAGAACTTCGGTGAGGGGAGGTGTACAGACATCGCCCGGTACGCATTCCACTAACCCCAAATTTTACCCCACTTCCTCAGTCTGCCACGTGCCACATACACCGTTTTCTCACGAAACATACACCAATCCATGTTCTCCTTCCATGCCGAAACCGTGGGCGGCCTCTGGGAGCCCCACAACTGTGCTATATCTCTCTTGGCAACCATATTCCCCAGGGTCGCCCACTGAGTCTGCGCCACATTATAATCAGTCGCTTCCCATACATTCAGCAAGCAGCGCCTGGCTTCGGGTAGCAGTGCAACACCCGTGACCTCTGTCATCACTGCATGCACTCGATTCCAAAACACTGCTATCTCCGGGCATTCCCAAATTATGTGGAGGAAAGTACCAATTAAGCCGCACCCACGCTTGCACAACCCATCAACAGAATAACCCATCCGAATAAGGCGAGGGTCAGTCACGTAGATCCGGTGCAGAATCTTAAGCTGCACGAGTCGGAGACGGGCTGGAATCGCGACCTCCTTGGGCAAGGATATCGCAGATTGCCAGTCCTCATCATCTAATTCTAAACCGTCATTGGTCCAAACCTCTCTAAGGTGTACCAACAGGTCAGCCCGGTCGTTAATCAATTTTTTATGTATCAGAGAAATAGTACTGTCTGGAACGTATCCATCAAGCACCCGATCTTCGAGTGGGGACGATTCCGGGATAGCAACACCTGCAGTGCTTAATTTGTAAAATATGAAGTGCAGGTGCTGAAATGTTTGTCGGAGGCCACACCTACTTTTCGCTGGCTCCACCCATTTCCTCTACTGGCTCCACCCACTTACTCACAACGCATCATCAAAAAGTCCGCAACCTTGAATTTTTCTTCAAAGGACTTAAAATCAGCCTCAGAACTTTGCCACCCAAAAAAACATACGTCAAAATCGTCTAACATTCTCCTAGAAAACAGAGTTGATTTCTTAAAGCACATCATTTAATATTTCATAGACAGCCAAATGTTCTCCACAGAAAATAACATCCATGGTGACTTCATCACTAAGTGGGAAAAGAAAAACAAGAAGTGTTCCTGCAACATCAATATTCATGTGAAGAAATTCAACTTTCATTGACCCACTAACACCCACATCCCACAAAGCCAGAAAAACTCTCATCTTTGTCCCTTTCATCTAACTTTTGCACAGACCATCAAGGTCAACTGCCCTATCATCGCCTCTACCCTTTCAATATAAAACAAGTGAACCCATATCACACTATCCAAAAATGTCCAAAGAAGATCCTGAAAAAACCTCCTGACCATTAAGCCAAAAAATTCTAGGGGCCCACCTCAGCCTGGCACTGGAAAACATCGAACACATCACTGACGTCAACTCCCATGTAAAAGAATATATCACAAAAATCTAATTATACTCAAATAAAAGCACCACATTAGCCATCAAAAAACTTCTTTGAATGGCAAGCAATGCATACTTTTGAGACAAATCAAACAAACAAATTACAACCTAGGAAAAGGAAGCATCAGCTCTTTCTGGTGGATGAGTAACATTTCAATGACTGAGTGACACATTCTCACAAGCAAAATCAAGCAATGAAAATGAGGGAAACATATGATATGAATATCACAAATTACACCCATTTGAGGAACGAGAAACTTTAAGAATATCTTAAAACTGCAGCAAAGCACCAGAAATGCAAGAGCACTGTGGGGACCTGACTGTACCAAACAGGATGCGAGAGACCATACTGCCTGCAAATGAGCCTCATCATCCAAAACCCCCCTTACACCCCACAAAAACAGGATAGATCTCCCATGGGGGGACATAAGCAGAACCCCGAGCCTCACCCTCTATAATCTCCACCCGGTAGCTGCCACTTATCCATCTCGAACGCGGGGTTCCAAACCGGACCGTACATTCCATGATTGATCGCTCCCAGCTGGGAGGCCCAGTAGTATCGCTTGATATCCGGAAGTGCGATACCGCCGTCATACCAGGGAAGCGTCAATTTGGCGAGGGCGATACGCGGACGTCCGCCCCATATCAACTGCCTCTGCAGACTCTCCACCTCATGGAAATAACCCGCCGGAATTACATTGAACGTGTTCTGAAGCGCGTATAAAAACCGCGGCAAAGACATCATTTTGAACAGAGCTGCGCGCCCCAGGGGGGACAATGGCAGTCTACACCAGGCCGCCATTTTAACCGTTGGAGTGGAGGAAGCAGATTACGTTCATAACGGACAACAGGGTCCAGTGTAATAAAGACCCCCAAATACTTAAATCCCGTCTGTGCCACCTGTATAGGACAGCCGCGTGGTAAAGAGGGGGTGTCACCCGAAAGTACGTAAACACAGTACTTGGTCCAATTAATCAAAAGGCTGGAGTTCCTCCCGAACGAGTTCAGCACATCAATCAGTACTATCAAGGACTTTCGAGGTGACGAGAGATACAACAGGATGTCATCTGCATATAATGATATTCGATCCTCAAATTCTGGGGTCCACTGAATACCCTTCATTGATGGTCCCCACCGCAGCCAAGCCGCCAGAGGTTCCAAGGCGAGGGCGAAAAGAAGTGGGGACAACAGGCACCCCTGTCGCGTGCCCCTCCCCAGAACAAAGGACTTAGAAACCCGACCATTTACCACAATCTGAGCTAATGGTTCCTCGTATAGAAGTTTTACCCAGCCGATGAAACCAGAACCGAAACCAAACTTTGCAAGAACAGCCCAGAGATATGGCCATTCCACAGTATCGAAGGCCATCGTAGCATCCAAAGAAACCAAGATGGCCGGGTCATGCAGCGTCGTCGCTCTCGCCAGGACGCCATGAAGGCGTCGCAGGTTCTGAGCCGTGTTGCGATGTGGAATGAAACCAGATTGATCCGGATGGATCAGGTCACCGATCACCTTTATCAAGCGATTTGCCAATAATTTTGCTAGGATCTTGGGCTCTGCGTTAAGGAGTGTATAGGCCTATAGGATGTGCAGCGATCTCGCAGTTTCTCCTCCTTATGAATCACCATGATGGTCGCAAGTCGCTGATCACGGGGAAGGGAACCGATGTCTTGCGATTCTAGGAACATAGCACGAAGATGCGGCGCCATTTTATCGGGACGCAGCTTGTAAAGCTCGATGGGGAGACCATTAGGGCCCATAGCTTTGCCCGAGGGGATGGATCGGATAGCGGCTGCCACCTCGTCAACCGAAAATGCTGCGTCCATCAAATCCCTATCTGAGTCCGATAGGCGCGGCAACGCGATGTCCCTTAACAGTAGATGGGAGTCTTCCTCTGGTCTATCGGAGACTGGGGAGTATACATTTCGAAAATGTTCCGCAAAACACTCCACTATCTCAACCGGGTCACAGGAGACTTTTTTTGTTCGAGGGACGTTGAGGAGGTTGGCTCCTGTTGATCGTATGGGTCTGTTGGGCCTATAGACACACAGAGCCCTCTTAAGAAACTCAGGTCCAGTGTTATGGATGGCTTTGAATGCGATGCAGAGTGCTTTAAATTTAATTTGGCTACTTATCGGTAGCCAGTGGAGTTTTCGGATCTCGTTTGAGATTGGTTGATATTTAAGGGTGCTGGTTAGCATTCTGGCGGCAGAGTTCTGCACCATCTGTAATCTATTTATGACCTTCTTCTGGGCATTGAGGAGGAGGTCATTACAATAATCTATTTTTGACATTACCAGGTTCCTAATAAGGGTTTTTCCGGCACTATGTGGAACGAATGGTAGTTTTTTAATTTTCCTAAGGGTATAGAAAGAAGAGGAGACCACGGCATTGGCATGAAATGAAAAGAATAACTTGTTGTCGAATAAGACGCCTAGATTTCTGACTTTCAAAACAGGAGGGGCTAGAGGCCCTATATTGGCTGGCCACCAAGTAGGGGTCCATGCAGGGGAAAGTTTACCAAAAATCAGTACCTCCGTTTTATCGGAGTTCAACTTTAGGCAGTTGTTGGCCATCCAAGTACTAATAGCCAACATTCCGTCTTGGAAGCTGGCTGCAATTTCTCCTCCGTTGTTATGGATTGCGAGCACCAGTTGTGTGTCATCTGCGTAAGATGTCACACCCATCCCATGGGTTTTGATCACTCTAGCCAAGTCCGACACGTAGATATTAAATAAGGTCGGACTCAAGGATAACCTTGTGGCACACCACACGGAAGGGTAAATGGGAAGGACTCAAAGTCACCAAGACTTACTAATTGTATGCGGTTAGAGAGAAATGAAGACAGTAGGTCTTTAGCCTTATGTTTAATGCCAATGGTTGAGACACGGTCGATCAGTGTAGCATGATCGACCGCGTCGAAGCCTGCTGATAGGTCTAACAGCACCAGAACAGCAGCACCACCTTGGTCCGGTACTGTCATGATTTCGTCCGAGGGCAGTTTCTGTACCATGACCTCTACTGAAACAGAATTGCGTGTTGTCCAGAAGTTGTTATCTTAAATGTATTGGGCCAGCTGTGAGCTCATTAATTTCTCAAAGATTTTTGTTGGAAATGGAAGGTTTGCGACAGGTCGATAGTTTTTTGTTTCTGCTGGATCAAGGTTCTGCTTCTTTAGCAGCGGCTTGATGATAGCCTTTTTCCAAATAAGGGGGTAGATGCCTGTTTGAAACATGGCATTACAGATATCTGTAAGATTGGGTGCTATATGTTCCGGTATCAGTTTTAGAACTGACGGGGGCAGGGGGCAGTGGGGGAGCCTGATTTGATGGTAAAGATTAAATCGGAGATCTGTTTTGGTGAGACTTAATTGAATTTTAGAAAAGAAGGGGAGCTTTCTTCATTACTGAGGACATACTTCAAAGGGTCGGCTTTGGACAGCGCAGTGAATTTGTCGTATATATTGAAACTAGCCAGTGAACTGCAAAGATCTTGGGTGGGAGCTATTGGGGAGTTCGTCGTGGCTCCCAATAGTTTTGTGACTACCTGAAACAGCTGCTTGGTGGAATCTTGGGCGGATTCTATCTGACTAAGGTAGTATTTTCTTTTCTCCCTGATAATAAGCTGTTTGTACTTGGATAGAGCTTCCTTGTAGTTGTTTTTTTCAGTGGTATTATAGTCTCTACACCAGCATCTCTAGGTTCCTACATCTTTTTTTTCCCAGTCTAAGTGACTCAGAGAACCAAGGTGCCGAAGGAACAGCTCTGTTTTTAGAAGCATTTTTCAATGGCACTAGAGTGTTAAAGGCATTGTGCAGCCATTCGTAGTAGTTTCATGACGCAAGTGTAGGGTTTAATGTAGAGTCATATTTAGTAGATGACAGGTGTGTGGTAAGGAGATGCTGGTCAATGTAACTCCATGCTTTAAACTGTGAAGGTGAGATTAGGCTAATATGCACAGGGTTGTTTTTTTTATCTGAAGGTCAAAGAGGACAGCTCAATGGTCAGTCCAAACTAGAGGCATGGTTTTATGCAAAGAGATTTGCTTATTGCTGGTGAAGAGCCCGTCCAGCGTATGACTGGCTGAGTGTGTGGGGCTGGTCACCAACTGAAGAAAATCTACCGCCTCTAGTTCGGCAATGAGGGATGAGGTGTCATTGTCATAAAAGTTCTCCCAAGTGAAAATTGAAGTCCCCTAGCATAGTGAAGTCAGATTCTACCACACATGGTTCCAGTAAGCTGCCTAAGGTAGAGAGAAATTCTGCTCTGGAGCCTGGTGGAAGATAGAGGAAGATTCATTTGAAGGTCTGTGAATGACTAAGCATTATCGAGAAAGTCACAGCTTCACAGACCGTGGAGGGAATTGTCTCAGTCCTGATTAAGTATTTGTCACCGTGTATGATTGCCAATCCTCCTCCTTTTTTATAGTTCTTTTGTGTCTGATTACGCAATACCCGTCAGGGGTTTTGGTGCCGAAATCTAGTCCGGCAGATAGGTCACTCAAGGTGTCTGTAATAAATATGTCTAAATTTTGGTCCTTTAGGAAATACCGTATTTCATATGAGTGTTTAGGAAGAGAGCAAGAGTTTATAAAGGCTAAATGAGTATATTCATGATTTATTTGCGAAGTAAACATCTGCGATAGTACAGGTTTATTGTAAGTGTCGAGATTAAAGAAACATTTGGGGCAGCTCCAAAAGGAGTTAGTATCTAAAGAGCAAGTGTGTAGATGAGGACAGGAATGAAATTTGGTCAGTTGGTATAGTTCCGAGCTTCCTATATGTATATTTTACTTCTTTCTTCCCACATTAGTGCTCCGTGGTATTTTAATCTTATGTTACCATATCTTATGCCATAACTGTTCAATCTGATGCACAGTTGCTCACTTTGACTCCTACTCTAAAAACTGTATTTTTAGTTGCAATGACTTCAGTAGGGTTGGTGAACTCAAGACCATCTTTAAACTAGTATACAACAAAGATTGGCATATCTGGTATTGCATACATTTTCGGTATTTATACAGAGTGGTCATGATTGCCCAATGCTTCTACTACCCTGGGTGGTCCTATGGTGAGTGGGTCTGATGCCTTAACTAGGACAGGAAAGTCACAGTGGGTGGCTGATATGAGGAGAAGGGGGACGGGGAATGGGTTCAAACACGTTTCCCTAGTCAGAGAAATGTATGGGTCTTAGGAGCAGGAGGGTAGTCTAAGGGAAGGGTGTTAGTTACTCGCAGTGTGTGGTAGGCCTTAAGAATGCAAGGCTGTGGAAGACTCCATTGGTGGATCGAGCAGTTTAGAGATGCCCATTGGTTTGGGGCCCTCGGGCATCAGCATAGTCCTCTGGCGTCCTCACTATGTAATGCCACTGCTTCGCCCTTTGCCCATTGGGTGAACAGAGCCAGCCATTGTTCGGGGGTTGAGGGTGGTGATTTCCTGCAAGCTAAAATTGTTTCTTGGCCAGTATGAGTGCCAGGTCAAGGAAACACTTTGCCCACGTCCCACATGATGTTTGAGCTGCCTTTGAGGCGTTCCAGCTGTGATAGAATAGTGGACCAGTATGTTGGCAGCTGTGGGCAATTAAAAAGGATGTTTAAGGCTAGCTCCCTAGGTGTTACACCTGGCACAAGTGTGGGAGCCACCAATAAAAATGTGTGCCAGTTGTTTTCTGGATAAGTATGCCTGATGAAGTACGTAGTATTGGAGTTTTAGGCAGGCGTTGCAGGATACCCTGGTCTTCTACCATTCCTTATCATGGAGTAATCTGCCAAATTCCATCTGCTAGACCTCCTGCAATGTTTGGAGTGATATCTATGTATGTGCAAGCATGGCTTTAGTGATCTATGTGATTAACCTGCGTCCTGTGCCCTGGCATTGTTTGTAAATGCGGTGTGTGACTGGTTCAGAGCCTTGATTTGCCCAGGTGTCCTCCATTGCCCTTTTCAGGTAACCATGGAGGAGTAACTGGCCCTCAGGAAGCGCATACTGTTCAATCAGTGCTTCGAACACCATCAGGTGCCCATCGAGTAAAGATCGCCCATGTAGACGATGCCGGCATCCTCACACCTCTGTCATCGGCTGCTGGTGAGGTGGCCCCTCTGAGTAGGGAAACCGAGTAACAGAATTGTTGGAGCATATGGAGGAATGGGATTGGTGAGGCATGCAAGAGCCACCTTTGGGAGGAGGGGTAAACTCCAGGGGGGCGTACTTGTGTGTGCAGGAGGTGAAGAAGGGTTTTATTCAAGGGAGAGGGAGGAATTGATCATCCCCGTGTCTTCTAAACCTGACATGCCAGTCAGTAGGAGCGCCATTGCAGTTGGGCTGCCAGGTAATAATATTTATATTTCGGCAACCCTTAGGCCTCCCTGCTCTGGTGGGAGCTCTAGTTTTGCCAAGGCCACCTGTCTGCGCGGTTTGTACCAACATAGGTCCCTCAAAAAAACATGAGGTCCCGAAACAATGAAACACACAAGATGATGGACGGAATGTTGCACAATGGCAAAACATTCACCCCCAGGCACAGATCTGGGTTTAATCCATCGTTATTTTGGTCACCAAGCCACCCTAGTTCAAACATGGCCATATTCAAATCAGTCTTGACCCTGTGCCTCATGGGAACAGTCCCAAAACAATGAAGTGAGATTGTAAGGTTTGCAAAGTAATGCAGTTGGCGGGGGAAGATTATCATTTTCGAGATCACCACTCTGCCCTCTACAGACTATGGGAGTGATGTCCGGAACGGGATCTACGACCTAATGGAGGTGACGCTGCTAATACATTATGTTCGAGAAGGTCAGGGGTTGCACGTTAGACCCAAATCACCAGATATCTGAATGAAGAGCACTCCCATCTGACCAGATACTCTGTCACCCCCAGGTTCATGGCCCTCGGCGCAGTCCTAGGCACTAGGGGGAACAGGCAAGATTTGTCCAGTTGACTGCCAGTCTCAACACCTGGCTAAATTCTGCCAGTAGCAAGGCGACCACAGTGAGATCGGAATCAGTGTCCCACAGGTAGAGTAGGACATCGTCTGCATACAAGGAGGCTGCATGGAAGACGTCTGATAAAGGGATACCCCATCCCATCCATGCTATGGAGGCCAAGGGTTCCATAATCATGGCAAACGAGAGGCGAGAGAATGCAGCCCTGTGGGGTACAGCTTCCGTTCAAAATGGTCCACAGACTGGCCCTCCACAGAGGGTCCTAGCTGTGGGGGATGTATATAGAAGCTGGATCAGCTTGGTAATGTAGGGGCGAAGACCACATTTCTTAAGGGCTGCAAATAGGTACGGACAGCTGAGGGAATCAACAGCTTTACAGATTTTCAACACAAGTGCTGCTGCTCCAGGCCATCAACTGCAGGCCCTCTTAATCCTACCACCATTCCTGGTTTTAACCCTAACAATCTCACAATTGCCAAAATGGTACCTGTCTTTCACATGGGCCATTCCTCACTCTTGCATCTTTTTTTCTCTTCACTCCCCTCCAAAGAGGAGGAATGACTGCATAGGCTGGACTCCAAACATGCACTGCATTACTTCATTGACTGCATGCAGCAGGACAGACTGTATGGTCAGCTATTTATGAGATTTGCGAAAGCAATGACGCATAAAACAGTGACCAAGCCCACCATTACGTGTTGACTTTACCTTTGCATTAAAATTGCTGTGCCTTGGCCAAGAAAGAGACTCCAACGTGCATTCCTGCATGTCCCCCCAGCGCTTTGGCAACCCTATCCTATTGGTTGATTTATGCTGGGCAGCCACGTGGTCAACTTTACATACTTTTGCCAAACATTACTGTCTCACAGCATGCAGAAACTGCTAATTTGCTAGAGCTGTGTTCCATGATTTCCTTTGATTATTAGCACTAATCATTTCCACCTCCCGAAGGGTGTTGCTTTGGGACTCACTCATAAGGTGAAGAATATGCAGGAAGATATAATATCCACCAGAAATATTATCGCCGAAGGTAGACATTTTCTTATAGCCTGCATTATCATTTTACCTCATTACCTTTGAAACTGTGTCAATTCATTCCTTCTCAGGAGTGCGCTCAAATGTCTCTAAAAGCAGTCCGCTTAGCCAACTTTAGTGTGTGTTTTTTTTTACCTTCAAGTATCAAAACCTTTTACTGATTTAGCTGAAGTTCCATAAATTCGTAACTCACATTAATATTGTCATGCTTCAATCACTACCAGAATACATGTGATTATGGTATGTGTATTCTGCAATCACCCAGTCTTTGCAATGTTTCCCTAAATGTGCTTCCCTCCAATGACTTGTTATGAGGAGGATTGTAATTGAATGGTTGTTCATTTCTTTCGTTCTACAAGTTTCTAATGTGCAAGGAGGTACAGGAAGCGGTTCAATCCATGGCTCAGTCTGCCAGGTGCTCAATGGTCATACGTGCTTTGTAGGTTTCTGCTGGATAAATCAATTTACTTATTGAAACCTCTCACTTTGGTAAGAACCCTGCAGAATGGAAAATCGATACAGTACATAAATGTGAAATATTCTAATAGAGCCCCTCATGAAATTGTGCTACAGATATTTTAGTTTGAGAAAGTTAAAGAGCCTCTCAAAAGGTACATCTGTAAAGAGATCTGGAAGAAGTCCATTTAAATTGTATCTAACACGACAGCATTGGAAAGTGTCATAACCCTGCTGCACGTCACGTATAAACGAAATAAAGTTTTCTACAACAAAGCTGCTATTTATTAATTCTATGTTTGTTTCTTCCCATTCAGACGCGGTAAGCCTCTTTATATCTGCAAGGAGAGGTACAATGTTCTGGAGCAACAATGGGTGACGCACACGTTTGATCACATCAATAAAAGATGGGGGCTTCATTACAATGGATTGTAATTCATCTGATGTACGGTCACTCTGTGTCACTGACGTAACTCCGTATGCAACTTCAGCCATAAGGAAAGGGCAGAAATGATCTGTTCCTTTGGAAGACTAACTAGAGAAGAAGAAATCCATGAAATTAGATGACCATCCTGTAGCTAGGTGCTATTAAGATAGTAATAAGGATACTCCTATGTAAAAGAGTGTGTTACTGGTGTGAAAGCTTCATTATTTGAAGGAAGGAGGACTCCGCTTTAAAAATAAAGCACAACAGTGAGAGATCAGTTTGTCCTGTTTCACCAAGTGTGAAAGCAAGCGGAGTATTGAGATGAATTTAACAACTTTAGTGACATTTACCAGCATCATTGTGTATGTTTGCTTCGGCCTTCTTTGTGTTCATATAGGATTGTTGCTATGTATTTATGTGTACTTATAGAATCATTGTAAAACAAATGGTTGCTTATGTGATATACTGTATAGTAACAGATGTCTAAAACAGATCTTTACAAAATATACATATATGTCTCTCTTATTGAGGTGTCTACCAAAAGCGTTTAGGCTTTGCTGCACACCTATTTGGTTCTCAGGAATTTCGGATATTCTCAATAGGCGAAGAGGCGAACTGGCTGTAAAATAATGTAGTATGCTGCTCCTATCATAATGCAGGATTTGGTGGCTCTTGCCAAGTTCTATCCTCTAGAAGTGGATCTGGCCACAACTAGTGAGTAAATAAACAGAAGCATACATGTATTTCCCTTTACTTACAGATTGTGTAAGACGCAGACCCTAATTACAGTCTTGGATGCCTGCTTCTCATGAACCTCCAGATGTGAGTTTTAGAGCGATTGAATTATAAAGGTACATGTTCTATTTAAAATGAATCATACTTTTGGTTCCTTCGTGCAGCTCAAGGGGTTCATTTCTATTGTGCTTGTGCAATGTCATCACTGCTCATAGGGCTTTATTTCTTGAAATGGAAAAGCTCAGCAGAGGTGGCCCTGTTGACGTGGTCAGTGCATCCTCCTTCCCAGATTAAGAATGCCTAAGAGATCTGAAATCTTTTCATTGTGTTAACTCCATGCAGTCTTTAGACAGGGACATTTACAGCTAGATATCATGCTGCAAATGTTTTCTAACAAAATTATTCAGTACATTATAATATTTTTTTATGCTGTATTAAAGAGTTCCTGTCATTTTTTTTTCTTTAGTAAAACGTCAGTGGAAAAGAGTAAGCGCCACGGGTCGCTGACAGAAATGCACTTGTTTGTCCATTAGACCTATTATATTTGTGTGCCCTTTCGTGCGTACCGCACTAAAAACATTGCGTAGAGTAAAACATAAAAAGGGAGGTTGCCTGCAAAACTGGTAAAGGTGTACACAATTGATATTCGTATTTATTTTAAAATTTCCTAAACGTTTTTAAACCTACCCCAAATATGCTAAAAATGGCATTGTTTTATTTCATTAAACTGCTGTAAAATGTGAAGTTGAACGTATTCACAAATCAGACTCTTAAGTATTCTGCAAAAGTACTAATTTATTTGAATATAGTTTAAAGTTTATCTTAATTTTGTTTTTACAATGCTCATGGATGCCAGGCCATTTTTTGTAAATATGGTGAATTAACAAAATGATCTACAACTACAGAATAACGTTATTACAGGGCTCAAGAACTTGAATGGCTGAATTGGTCTAGAAATCTAATGCATCAATGAAAAGAGATAGTGTATCAAGCATTTGATCACAGTGTATTATTAAAATTGGAATGTTTTATGTGTGCACATGGATGTGAAGTGAAATTATTAGCCTTAACTTCAAGAGCTGGATATGTTACAGTTTTCTGTGACTGACTAAGACGTCAGGTAGCAGTGCAGAAAAACACTTGCGTGGGAATTGTACTTGAATACATTGATGCATGCTGCTGAACACTAATTCTGATTTTCTTTTTCTGTCCTTTTTTCTCATACTTTTCCATCGTTTATTTCATTGCCCTTCCTCTCTGATACTCACACATTCTCTTTCCAGACCCCAAATGATTTTGAACTTTGAACTTGATTTTTTATAAATCCGGATATACAGATTAACAAGTACATGCAAAAAATGTGTGTGTGTGTGTGTGGATTATACTATTGCTGAAACCTCTACTGTGTGATATCTTTTGTGAATGGTCATTTAAGTACAGTACATTACTGTAGAAGCTAAATTAATCTTTATAATACATCAGAAAAGTACACAATGAAATATAATCAACATTGTAAAATATGTTAATAAAAATCTAATCTAATTCAACGTTTTGGTATTTTAATTCACTTTCCATGAAATTATTTTTTCTTCCTGATACCCAGAACATCACTGAAGTACTTCATCAAGATTTGTGTAATTGATCACTCAATGTCTGTGCCTCATAATTTGTTGCAGTAAGTGATCCACAGCGGCCCATTTATGCTTATGCTGGGATAAATGCAGTCTGTCCATTAACCCAACAAATGCCTGTATCCTGTACCTCTCGGAGCGCTACAGCCATGTGTTACCAACCAAATACTCTGCTGTTAGTACTCCTTTTCAAACTCTGCAGCTTGTAAACCAAATTCCACCAGATGAACTTGAGCCTGGAACAGCTCTTGAATGAGGGGCACTGCAGCCAGGATGACCCACCCTCACACCCGAAGGCTCAATATTCTGAGTCCCGGCCCATAACCAGGGGCATTGCACCTGGTTCCTACACCAGTAGGTTGTCTGCAATCTGTGCCTTCTTTCACAATGGAAATGCAGACTGGATTCCAATCATTGCTTGGCAGCGTGTGCCCCCCACCATGGTCACTGTAACCCTCACCAGGGACTCTCCTCTCTGTACTCTGTCATGGGCTTTGAAACCTGTGCCCAACCATCCAGTGGCACTATATGTGTCCCTAGCACAAGCCAGTGGTTCTTCAATCTATGCCTCACAAGCCAGTGTCACTCATACCTGGAGGTGTACAACCATGTTGCCAACTTTAGCCAGGAGCTCCGCAGCATGGGTCTTGCATTCCCAACCTGCCTGGTAGCATTGCAGGCCTTGCCCTCTCCCTCCATCTTGGGCTTGAAACCAATGTCCCCTCTCACCAATGGCACTACAAAATATGCCACATCCCACCAAGGGAACTACAGTGAAAGCCACCTGCACTCAACCAGAGGCATCTCACCCAGATTACCCCATGGCATGGGCTTCTTTAGGCTGTGCCGTCAGCACTGGTACTCAAGCCTGTGAACCCCTATCACACGGAACACTGTATCGAGCAATCTCGCTGCAATTATGGTCACTAAAGTCTGAGCTTACTTTCTCCACCAGGGCTCTGTAAGCCCCGTCCCTCCATCACAGGCTCTGAACCATATGTGCCCTTCCCCAACTTATACTGCAGCCTCGTCCCCAGCCATGGACGCTGTTGCCAGTGCTTCCCCTTCAGAGGCTTTGTAGTCTTTTTCCTACCCTAAGCCAGCGTCTGTTCATGAACAGCTAATGTTACCCTAGCTGTGCCACCCAGTAACCTGCGGCTACCCAGGTGGATCCCTCTTACTCCTTCAGGAGCTCCACCGGCTGTGCCCTAGCCCTCCACCTGAGAACTGAAGGCCATGGCCTTACTGTGTACCAGGAATGTCCAAAGCATTTATCCATAACTCCACCACGGTATGGTCAGCTTAAGCGCTCCCCTCCCATTGACTGAAGTAATTATACTTCTGAATATTAATTTTGCTTCTTTGCCAACGTTTTACAATATTTTGACTGGTTTAAGACAGACAAAGCAAATAAAATGTTCATTCTTTCTACATAACATTTAACCCAGACTTGATGTCAAAGTATATATTTTTTTCTTGGTCGCTTTAAACTACATCCTTAATGTGACTGTTGATTGAAGTGCTGCTGTGGAAAGATGACAAAATAAGTTAAGTGCAACTCTTTGGTATTCATAAAGTTGAACGTCTTAGGAGGGACATTTTGGTTGGTGATGTTCAATTTTATTTTTATGAGAATGCATAAAGTTCCAATTAGTTTATTCAGTTGCAATTCCATATATTTGTGCAGTCTTTGTTTAATTATTGTTCATTGCTAATCTTCAAAGCCAAACTAAAGGATCACCTTTTAAACCTGCCCTAACAACTTTGTTCATGTTTGCTGATAATGTAGGCTTCCCACTATAGCTGACCTTGCATTAATAGAGCACTTGTCTGTTAAACCACTATTTACACATTATGCCTAATCCCTAATGGCTCACAAAGTCTCCGCTCCAGTGGCCCCCATGCCTCCTTAATTTTTTCACCACACCCTCGACTCATTCTGTTAACCTCAGCTGTTGCCTGTCACAAATGTATGTATTTCTGATAGAGACTTCTAACTGCAGATTCTCATCCAGGGGATACTCATCAATAGTCCTAATCTGTGAATAATCCCCGCCCACGTGCGGGATCCCGGAGCATATATAAAATACATATATATATCTATATATATTATATACATATGTGAAAAAATATACATGCAGCCTAAAATGTTTCCAACATGGCAAAGATGCCGAAATTACATAGGTTTGCATTGTTAGAAAATACCCTTTTAATCCATAAGGAAAAGAGGACATGCACTGAAAAGTTGTCATACAACCATCCTTTATTGCCAAGGAAAAACTTGTAATTGCAGGCAGTTGCCTGTAGGCTGCATAGCAGAGCAATAATGAAACAAAGAAACTAACATCTTTCCTTTAAGGCTTCCAAGGGTTAGGGTACCCTGCCTTTAAGAGCTGCAAGGAGACCCTCTGCTCCCATCATGCACCACAGATGACAGGACAGTTCTGTTTTCCGGCTCCTTCTGTGAGGATCCTGGAGTTTGAGCTCTTAAGTTTTTTGACTGAATTTGATTATATTCCACATTTTCTTTAAAAATTCGACATTTCTTGATTCCTAGAAGTATATTCTTCTGGTTTTCTGACTTTTACTACATTTTTTCCAGTCAGAATGCCTGCTTTATTTAGAAAATGTCCTTCCTGTGGCAAGAAAATGGCACTGTCAGACCCACACTCCGTGTGTATTGTGTGTCTTCCTTCTTCACACAACCCTGACCAGTGTTATCATTGCCAGAAGTTTTCTAAAAGGACTCTGCATGATAGAGAACGCATCAAGCTTCATGCCCAGCTGCAGAGGGATAGAAGCCATCAGGGTGGTGGTCATGGAGACATCAGAGACTCCTCTTCCAGCAAGCACCATCGAAAACGGCGTCTTTCCACCTCCCCTGATTCCAGGAAGAAGCAAGTGACAGAATGTTCGCCGTCGAGATAGCAGTCGAAGAGGCAGAGGCACTCTTCAGCATCGAGGGACAAGTCATTGTCTACACGTCAAGACCCTCCGCCGCATTCCAGTAAGTCAGCGTCGAAGCACGGCACTTTGGGATCGAAGGCTGTGGGTCCATAGAGACCTGTCAACGCCCCGTCGGCGGCGAGGCATTCTTTACCATCCTCAAGAGGGTCGGTGTCGAGAGACTCACCGTGGAAGACCCTGCAGCGAGTGGACAGACTGTCGACGTCAAGAACGTTGTCAAAAAAGGCATTAGACGTAGAGGAGATAGACGTCATGAAGGCGACATGTGAGGTTGACGTCGAGGTCCCCCCATCGCCACGGGTGGTCGACGTCGAGACCAACGTCGAGGACAAGTCGGCATTCTCGCAGCATATCACCGTACAGATGGACGAAGGTGACGCAAACTTTGTCGACGTTGAGGCGTTCAACATCGATGGACAACACTGCAGCGGCCTCAGAGGAGGCTCGTTGCAAATCGACGTCGAGAACCCGGTCGATGTCAAGAGCCCATTCATCATCCCCAGTGCTGAATTTCGTACAGTTTTCTCCAGAGAGATCTCCTAGGGCTGGCAAATAGGAGGTTTTTGGTCTGTTGCCACAGTGGCTGAAGGACTTCAGAGGGCGAGGCGACCACAGGAGTCCGGGCTTGGACTACTCGCAGACATACTCGCCCTCCAGGCGGTACAAAAGGGGGTGGTGATGGACGGAGCATCTGAATCAATCAAACACTCACACCCAGTCAAAAGATCTGGGTTTAATCCATCACCGTTCTTTAGCCCACTCTGCCACCCCAGTTCAGACATGGCTATATGCAAATCAGTCTGACCCTGTGCCTCATGGGAACAGTCCAGCCCGAACTGCCAAGCCCTGTCTTCCCTGGACCGTAAACAAGCTTCCGAGGACCGGTTTCTGGCATTCCAGCCGTCTTCCGCCCGGCTTGCTTGAATCCAGTGGCAAAGTGAGCAAGGACCACAAAAGATCCTGAGAGAGGCTTTTCTGAGAAGCCTTCAAAGTCTCCTCCCAAATGACCCAGGTCGCATTCCACTCGCAGGTCGCGGTCACAGGGTCGTCACGAACCTGAACACAAGAGGAGGTGCTGAAGATCATCCACCTGGTTTTCTTCCACTAGGTCTTCTGTTTGGGACTACTCACCAACCCTTTCCTCTACGCGACCTTCAAGGGTGTCTCCCATAAATGACATTGGGACTTTCACTGACGTACTTGGCAGAGGAGCTAAGAAACTGAATATCAGTTTGTATACTCCTGTGGTCCCCACATCAGTCATTTTTGAGACTTTGCACCCTCGTACGGCTCCCAGACCTCTGCTACCTCTGGCGCCAGGTTTTTTAGAACAATGGCCACGTTCCTCACCCCTACCACAGTGGGGTCAGTTCCGTCAAGGATTTAAAAAAAGTACTAGGCTCCAGACCAAGATCCCATGTTCCTTAGGTCTGATCCTCCGGTGGATTCAGTCATTGTGGCAGCCGCCAGGAAAGCGCACTCCGCCAGGAAAGCGCACTCCGCAGCCTAATCAGCTTCAGTCCCCCCAGAAAAGGACTGTAAGCAAATGGACTCTTGTGGCAGGAAGATGTGTAGTACATCTGCATCGACTATGAAGGTAGCACATGCATCCGCCCTTCTAGGGCGCTGCAACAGGTCTCTTTGGGACTCCCTGACTAGGGTTACTGACAATCTTCCCAAAGAAGATCGACAGGACTTCCAAGAGATCCTGCAGGAGGGTGGTTTCGTAGCAAACCAGGTCATCAGCGCTGCTACAGATGCCTCAGACCTCGCCGTGCATGACTATGCACACAGCATCTGCTTGCGGCGCTTAGCATGGCTGCGCCTCACAGGTTTTAAACCTGACGCCCAGAAGAGGATTCTTCACCTGCCTTTCAACGGCTCCTCCTTATTCGGCTCTCACGCAGATGAGGAGATGACGAAGATGAAGACCAAGTTGGACACAGTCAAAGCAGTTGGACTAGAGAAGCGAAGGAGTTTCGTAAACGCTTCCGTCAATACTACAAGCGCTCCTTACAGCAGAGGGTTCAAACCTCCCAAAACCAACAGAGGTCACAATTCCAGCAGAAGCATCCTAGCAGAGGAAGGGGGAACAGTAAACAACAGCAGTCAACCTCCAAGCAGCCTCCAATGCAGTGAAGCACTGCTTATTCCACGCCCGTTCGCCACTCCGGTAGGAGGTAGTATCGTTTTTCACCTAGAAGAGTATTTACTGGTCCAAAAACGAGGAGTAACCTAAGAGTACAGACCCATCCTTGATCTGCGCCTGCTGAACAAGTTTATAAGGAAAAAGAGATTTCGTATGCTAGCCCTGTTCTAGATATAGGTGTTATACTGCCCTCGGCCCATGATACAATCTTTTCTACCTTGCAACTTCTGGCCAAAGGACTTTCTCCACTGGTCCAGCCTGTGAAGGTAGTTCGGAACCTGGGTGTGATGTTCAACAGTGTCTCTCCCTGGAGGCGCAGGTCTCAAAGGTGGCAGCTAGCTGCATGACCATCATTCGCCTCCTGAGAAAAATCTTGACCATGTTACCGCCCACTGCTCGGATAGAGGTGGTGCGCTGCACCGTGCTCAGTAGGTTAGACTACTGCAACGCCTTGCTGCTGGAGTCCCCAAGTTACCTTATGGACAGGCTCAAGAGTCTCCAGTCTGCAGCTGCTAATCTAGCCTTAGGGTGGCCAACGAGATCTTCCTCCTCAAGGGCTCTGGCTCAGTTGCACTAGATCGTTCAATGTGGCTGTGGCTGTCCACCTTTCAGGACATTGAACGTGCAAGCAGATGTTCTCAGCAGAGACTTCGTAGAAGCGCATGATTGGGTGCTAAACAACGAAGTCGCTCAGGGACATTTTTCGGCATTGGGGAGTGCCCAGACATCGACCTGTTCGCAGACGCAGCAAATACAAAATGCTGCGTCTTCGCATCCAGATTCCCACAACAAGGATCACAGGGGAATGCACTTTTGATCAGATGGTTGCAGACATTGCTCTACGCTTTTCCACCACTCCCTCTGATCCCAGCGGTCATACAGAAATTTTACAGGGCCAACAACCCGAATGATCCTGATAGCTCTGGAGTGGCTGCGCCAGTGGTGGTATCCAGATCTTATGCAGCTGTCCGAGGCCTCACACCGGAGGCTGCCCTGCTGCCCGGACCTGCTGACCAAGAACGAAGGGAGAATATTTCATCCCAACCTCTCGTCGCTGCGATTGACAGCATGGCTCCTGAGGTCATCCAGTACGGGCACTTAGACCTCTCAGCGGACTGTATGAGTATTCTCAAGGAAGCAAAGAGGCCCTCCACCAAGAAATCTTATGCTTTCAAATGGAAGAGATTTCACCTGTGGTGTAAGGACAACGCTTATGATCCGATCAAGGGTCATACTTGGCTAAGTCCGGCTTGGCAATATTCCTCCATCAGGGTTCACCTGGCTGCAATTACGGCGTACAGGAAGTCTCCGAACCAGGGGTCATTCTTTCAAATGCCAGTGTTCAAGGACTTTCTGGAGGGACTTGGAAAGTTTATCCCCCAGTGAGATCCCCTTCTCCACATTGGGAACTTAGCATTGTTCTTACTAAACTGATGGGTGCTCCTTTCGAGCCGATTCATAAGGCATCTTTGCAGCATTTGACCTGGAAGGCTGCGTTTTTTAGTAGCCATCACATCAGCCAACAGAGATTCAGGCGCTGTGCTGTAAGGAGCCTTATACTGTGTTTCATGCCAATAGGGTGATGTTACGTACACATCCAAGCTTCCTTCCTAAGGTGGTCTTGGATTTCCACATCAATCCGGTTATTACTCTGCCCACCTTCTTTCCTAAACCTTCCACTCCCTAAGAGATCTTTACACACTTTAGATCTCCTGGAGGGTATTGAAAGTTTTACCTTGCCAATACTCACACACTTAGGAAATCTGACCCAGCTCTTTATTCAACTACGGTTCCACTAAAACCGGTCTATCCTGCGTATAAAAAATC